>NC_090444.1:981905250-983124492 GCF_031143425.1 Pleurodeles waltl | reverse complement strand
GGCAAAACATGACTGGCTTCATCTTTGGGGAGTACATGGGAAAGAGCTCAGCATTAATTGTATTATTCTAACTATGAGTCTTATTTTGAGGGGAGCAGATCCTATCCTGACTATGATGAGGGATGTCCTTTCCATAACTCTGCTACCAGGGACTTCAAAGTCCTAAGTTAGACTGTTGAACATTTCCTACCTTTTATCATAAACCTTATTCTGCTTAGTATTTCCCCTTTGATTCTTTCAGGTTTTTTAAGACTAGGGAAGTTTCTTTATGGAACTGACTTACTCTATTTTATAAATTCTATTAATAGTTTGCATTGGATTTTACCCAACATATATAGGAGGACGGATTAACAATATTGATTGTAAGCTTATCTGACTGACTAATTTACAATAGAAATAAAATCTGTAACTTTGGTAAATTTGTAAATAAACCATTATGGCTGGATTCCATCCTCTCTGTCGTTTTTGTGGAGACTAATTGTTTTCACTGAAATTGATGTTGGCAGGATTACACTTTCGGCTAATAACCAATGGTCTATACATCCAGTGGCGCAATCTGTTTGCCAACTACACTGACACGAAGTCCATAGGACCAGACTCCATTTTAAGTTTGCCCAGACCCCATTTCCACTATTTTTTACAGAATCATTGACATGACTGTCTCTGATGTGGATGTCACCTGTCCTTATCTTTCCAAGAACCTGTGAAATTGTCAAGTCACTTAGGCAATGACATTGATAAGAACACCTGATGCAACATCAGTCTGGTAGATCTGTGTTGTTATCTCTACTTAAAGGTCAGACAAGAACGATAAACAGGGTAGTTTGAATTGATGTGTTTTTACATGATTTGGTCATAAGGATGCATCTAAGATTAGCATCTTGATGCACATAGGGTTTGTCAGATATTCCTAAAGTTATGTCAGAAAGTCCCATCTCAGACAAGATAAAGCATAAACAGACTTTCACTTAGGAGCAGAGCCTTCATCATAGATTATCCCGCAAGATACTGCCAAATAATAACTTAGCTGAGAGACTGCAGAGATGCTGCTGCATTGTGAACATTAGAAAAGTGCACATTTGGTACATAGTCACTTACCCTCTGTTCTTATCTCCGCAAACACAGGAGTCAATGGGTTTTTCTTTTTTTTAAAGCTGCAGTGCAGAGAAGGAAGCCAATGCTGCAGTATTAATAGGTGGATGGGCCTGGGGGGCCCCTCTAATGCACATCTCTTCCAAGCCTGTCACACAGGCTAGAGAGAAAATCAAAACATAAGGGCCTTTATCCACCAACCCCTGCGGCCTGGATAGCACCAGCAGGATTCTCAATACACCACAGTTCGTCAATCAAGCTACTTACTTCCCCTTTTCCCCTTGCCCCAGTACAACGGCTGAGAGGTTGTTTATGAGTAAATCCACAAAAGGGCATTTTTGCTCCCCACAGTTCCTCATGTCTACGGGCTGGAATTTCTTATAGTCCCTGCTGTGCCGAAGAATAGGCTATCAATGTACTTTTGTCACTCTCCCATATTGCTCAACTGCAGGGGGATTACATACACTCCATGTCTTGCCCAGGGTGGAATCAAAATGTATCCTGCATTCCCACCAAGCACATGCAAGCAAATTACCTACCGTTGGCAGCATTCTTTCTAGAGGATACTTTACCTACCCAATGATTCCTAAGCTTTAGACTAACCCTAGATGTCAGACTCAGTCCAGAGATTTCTGAAGCAATATCTTGCATGCATGGCTATGTGTTGTCATGGGACTCTGCATGACCTCACATCGCCTCACAGGTGAAGAAGCAGACCCAATATCGGCCACCCCTACACACTAAGGGGCTCATTACAACATTGGCGGTAAAAGCTGATTACCGCTGTGCAGAAGACCCCCAACACACTGCCGCGGCCGTGGAATTCCGCCACGGTCATTATGACCCACAGCTCGGAATCCACCAAAATCCAGACACCCACACAAGTCCGCCACACCAAAGGTCAGTGATAAACTGGCGATAACAAAACCGACACCGTCACGCCAACAGGAATAAGCCCACACTATCACGACCCACGAATCCACGTGGCGGTCTTTCAACCGCGGTATTCCATTGGCGGTACACACCGCCGCGCTCAAAATACACACACATTTACAAAACACAACAACATTGGACAAATCGAAATACACACACCTGATACACATACACACACCACTCCCGCACACCCAATACAATGTAAAACACACACCCACATCACCCACAAACCCTTACGACCAGAAATTTAGACGAAGGCCAGAGAGAGACACCACCTGAAAGAACAATAGCATCCACAGGCACACAACACCATCACTCACACAACATCCAAGCACCTCACACAACACACCTCTAAATATCACCCCACACATCACAACACACACCACCCCACACATCACCCACACCACCCCATGGTCCCGCAAAGACACCCCAGGTTCTCTGAGGAGGAGCTCAGGGTCATAGTGGAGGAAATCATCCGGGTAGAGCCACAGCTATTCGGATCACAGGTGCAGCACACCACCATAGGCAGGAAGATGGAGCTATGGTGAAGAATCGTGGACAGGGTCAACGCAGTGGGACAGCACCCAAGAACTAGGGATGACATCAGGAAGAGGTGGAACAACCTACGGCGGAAGGTGCGTTCCGTGGTCTCAAGACACCACATTGCGGTACAGAGGACTGGCGGCGGACCCCCACCTCCTCCCCCAGAACTAACAACATGGGAGGAGTAGGTCTTGGCTATACTGCATCCTGAGGGCCTCGCAGGAGTAGCTGGAGGAATGGACTCTGTTAAGTCATATCTTTACTACTATATCCCCCCCACCCTACCTGCATGCCATCACATACCCCCACCCTTACCCTCACTCCTATCACTCCAACTCCTCACGTATGTCCCAATATCACAAACCACATATCCCAAACCCAAGCCCTGCATTTAACACCAAAGCATGGACACCCATTACCAAAGCATGGCCACTGCACATACCCATACACCCTCCTAAACCATTATCACACAAGGTCCTACACAGGAATGCAATCACTGGGGTACAGGGTCACCCACCCATTGCACACCATGGCACGCACAGACACTAAAACTATGCCTTTACACCCCTGCAGGACCCCTACCCAACGTCACCGGACAGGAGGGTCCAGACATGTTCACTCCAGCCACAGAAGAGGACCACAGTGATGACAGCAGCTCTGTCAAACTGGATCTAGAAGACCAGCCCGGCCCATCTGGGACCTCGGGACAGTCGGTTCCCCTCACACTGGCACAGGCCACCACAGAGCCTCCCCCCTCTGGAAACACCAGCACAGCACCCACCCAGCGGGCCCATATCTCTGTCCCCAGGACACGTCAAGCAGCAGCGTGTCCACTACTACAGGGAACCCAGGCTAACCCACCACCCCAACAACAACAGGGACCTGGGGGCAGTGGCAGTGGGCACACGGTTCAGGGGACAGAGACACAGGGAAACAGGGGAACTGGGAGGGCTGCTGTGCAACAGGGTGAGGACAGGCCCAGGTAACCCACTCTCCACAAGGCCCTCTCCAACATCATGGGAGCCTACCACCATTCCCAGGAGACGATGGCAACGGTACTGGCCAAGATTCAGGAGACCCAGCGGCTGCAGGAGGAACAGTATTTGGGGTTCAGGGAGGAACTCAAATCCATCAATTCCTTTTCTGGGCACCATTGTAGGGGTGCTGTTGGAATTCGTCAACACAGGAGACACACTGTGGCACAACAAGGGGCCCCTGACACTATCCAGGACGATAAACTGCCCACCACCTCCGCCGGTGCTAGTGGACAGTAGGCACCGCCACAGGACCACGACACCAGAACCCCACCCCCTGCAGATGGAGAACCACCCCGCAAGCGGTCCCTGAGGTCCAGGACAAAGACAGAGAACAATGCCAAGACCCCCGCCAAGAAATGAGACCACCCTGATTGTCATCCTTCTGTCCCACTATGTCACCCTGTCCATCCTTAAACTGCCCCGGCTCCACTTCCTATGCCCCTTTGGACAATGCACCTGTGAGACTTATAGACTGGACTCTGCCATGGACATTCCTCCACCATCACCCCTGACCATTTTACAACCCCCTCCACTATTTAGCACTTAAATAAACACCCTTAAATCACAAAACTATCTGGAGTCAGTCTGTGCTTTCAAAAATGTGTATTTGCAATAACTGTGGAAAAAAGCTATATCCATTGTATTGTCAACATACCTATGTCACACATCTCTAGTCCATGAGGAAACAAAGCAGATGTCACACAGTGGGACCCACATCTGTGAAATCGAAAGGGAAAGTGACAACTCAGGGTCCATACACTGTGCGAAAATGACAGACAGATGAGAGGTAGAAGAATTAAACGGATGTAGCAGGCAGTGTTGTCATCTTACCTGTGTCTCACTGGAAGTATTGTTGGATCACCGTGTTCCTGTTGTCTATGTCCTCTTCTTCTGCTTCCTCGTCTTTCACTGTCCACAGGCTCCACAGCTGCCACAACTCCTCCATCTGGACCATCATCCTGAAGAAAAGGCACCTGTTGTCGCAAAGCCAAGTTGTGAAGTATACAGCAGGCCAAGATGATCTGGCACACCTTCTTTGGTGAGTAGAATAGGGAACCACCTGTCATATGAAGGCACCTGAACCTGGCCTTCAGGTGGCCGAAGGTCCTCTCTATAATCCTCCTAGTTCGCCTATGGTCCTCATTGTAGCATTCCTCTGCCCTTGTCCTGGGATTCCTCACTGGGGTCAGTAGCCATGACAGGTTGGGGTAGCCAGAGTCACCTGCAAATGTCGAGGGACAACTGTTAGACACACACTAACTCTTAGGGACATCCCCACACCCATACACCTAGTCACACTGTATTGGGTCCATGTCCTCACCTAATAGCCACATGGTGCCTCTGGAGTTGCCCCATCACATAAGGGATGCTGCTATTCCTCAGAATATAAGCGTCATGCACAGAGCCAGGAAATGTTGGCATTCACTGGTCGGCCAAACACACCATCTGCACATTCATCGAATGGTAACTCTTCCGGTTTCTGTACACCTGTTCACTCCTGCGGGGGGGACCAAGGCCACATGTGTCCCATCAATGGCACCTATGATGTTGGGGATATGTCCCAGGGCATAGAAGTCACCTTTCATTGTAGGCAAATCCTCCACCTGAGGGAAAACGATGTAGCTGCGCATGTGTTTCAGCAGGGCAGACAACACTCTGGACAACACGTTGGAAAACATAGGCTGAGACATCCCTGATGCTATGGCCACTGTTGTTTGAAAAGACCCACTTGCTAGAAAATGGAGTACTGACAGCACCTGCACTAGAGGGGGGATTCCTGTGGGATGGCGGATAGCTGACATCAGGTCTGGCTCCAACTGGGCACACAGTTCCTGGATTGTGGCACGATCAAGTCTGTAGGTGATGATCACATGTCGCTCCTCCAATGTCGACAGGTCCAGCAGCGGTCTGTACACCGGAGGATGCAGCCATCTCCTCACCTGCCCCAGCAGACGTGCTCTATGGAGGAGAACAGCGAGCAGAGAGCCAACCAACACTGAGGTACGTAAACACAACTTCATAGGAAAAATTATTTAAATCGACATATGGCTGTCTTAGTGTATAATAAAGGCCTAGATATGTGTGACGCATTTAAAATTAATGCCATGTGGCCCCCTGAAATGGCGGCTGCCTGACCTGTAAGGTGGGACAAGGGGATATGAGGTAACTGCGCTGGCGTTGTACACCGTAGCGGTAGGCGGTCGAAGACTGCGGTGCAAACCTGCATTGGTTAACATTGGGCCCTATGGGTCCCAGGAGCCAATGACGATGTACGCCGGCGGTGACGGTACGCACCGCCGCGGACGTGACTGCCATTTTCTCTCTGTTCAATCACTTGATACCTGATCTTCGACAGGAGAGGACCTACACTGCAAGTGCTGCTGTGACCTCAGTCTGGAAGCGACGATGGCTTGTGTGTCTGGGGAAAGGGCCCCTGCCTTCAGCACGGAGGAGCTGGAGAAACTAGTGGATGGGGTCCTTCCCCAGTACACGCTACTCTAAGGTCCTCCAGACAAACAGGTGAGTACACTCTGAGCATGCTGTATGGGCAATGGCTGTTTGGAGTGGTGTGGATGAAAAATAGGGGGGGGGAGAGAATGAGGCGTGCTTGAAACGACGGTGAGTGCATGTGCGACATGGCAAGGGTAGGGATGCGGGCCAATGACTGTGACGGTGCGGGCGCTTATATCTTCTCCTTTTCCCCTGTACTATTCGTGTAGGTCAGCGCCCACCAGAAGAAGGATATTTGGCGTGCCATCGTCAAGGAAGTCCGAACCCTGGGGGTCTACCAAAGATGGAGCACCCACTGCTGGAAAAGATGGGAGGACATTCGCCGCTGGAGCAAGAAGATGGTGGAGGCCCAGCTGGGGGTGGCCTCCCAACGTGGGAGGGGTGCCCGTCGCACCATGACCCCCCCGATGTTTCCGGATCCTGGCGGTGTCGTACCCGGAGTTGGATGGGCACTTGAGGGCATCACAGCAGCCACAAGAGGGTGAGTACACTCTCATTCAGCTGATTCAGTGCGCAGTGGAGGTGTCTGGGTGAGGGAGGTGGGCTGTGGGTTCCCCTAGACCAGGGCGAGTTTAGTAGGCAGGGTCCCTTCTTAAGGCAGGTCCTGTGGCACCCCACCTGTGTACAGAGCCAACTACACCATCAGTCATGCTCCTGTGACATCCATGTGTGTAGCAATCGGGCATAGCCTTGTAACCCATGTCCCTGGGATTGATTAGGGAACTCCAAGTGCACAGCGTAGTGCAGGGGGCTTCCTTGTCTGTAGAGTCCGCCAACTGTAGCAGTATTGCATGCACTCAACATGTCTTTCTTCTGTCCCCCCCCTTTTTGTGGTCTCCCTGTGCTTCTGTGCATTAGCATCATCAGGCGGAGGAGCAGTGCCACCGGAGCAGGAGGGAGCTGCATCCCACATGGCCCTGGAGGGCGAGACAACGGAGTCAGAAGCCACCAGTGGGACGGAGGGCGAGGGGAGCTCCATGGCTGGGACAGGAGCTGAGACCAGCGACATGGACTCCTCCTCTGATGGGAGCTCTCCTCTGCTCTCCTCTGATGGGAGCGGTGGCGGGCCCCTCTGTGCCCCCGAGTCTACAGGTACAGCCGCCACCCCCCCTACCAGCACTGCCCTCCCAGCAGCCCCTCAGCGTGTGGCCCGTGCCCGCTCACCCAGGAGGGTGGGCATCTCCTTTGCCCCAGGCACCTCCGCCCCTGCCACCCCGCTGCCCTCAGTGAGGAGGCCATTGACCTCCTCAGGTCCCTCACTGTTGGGCAGTCTACCATTTTGAATGCCATCCAGGGTGTAGAGAGGCAGTTGCAACAGACAAATGCATACCTGGAGGGCATTCATTCTGGTCAGGCAGCCCATCAGCGAGCTTTTCAGACTCTGGCCTCAGCACTGATGGCAGCCATTGTCCCTGTCTCTAGCCTCCCCCTCCAACTTCCTCCACCCAGACCTAAACCCCTGTACCTCAGCCTATCCCAAGCACACCATCAGACCAGCATGCATACATGCCAACACACAAGGGAAGCTCTGGCACACATAAGCACCACACATCCCACAGGCACTCACACAAGCATCATGCCCATGCAGACATACCAACAGCCACTGCCTCCACTGTGTCCCCCTCCTCCTCGTCTTCCTCCTTCCTCCCTGTCTCGTCTCCACTCACACCTGCATGCACTACATCCTCAGCCACTACCTCCATCAACAGCATACCCACCACCACCGCCCGCTCACGTGCATTCACCACCCCCACTACCATTCACACATCCCCCCTGTCCTCCTGCAGTGTGTCTGTGAGCCCACCTCCCAAGGTACACAAATGCAGGCACACACCCACCCAACAGCCATCCACCTCACGACAGCCTCCAGCCCATGCACCTTCACCCAAAGTCACCAAACGTATACCTCCTACAACCACTACCTCTTCCTCCACTCCCAAAACCCTGCATCTACCCGTCCCATTGTGTCCAAAAAAACTTTTCCTGTCCAACCTTGACCTCTTCCCCTCACCTCCCCCACCCCTTCAGTCTCCTAGGGCCCGCCACTCCAGGTCCCAACCCAGCGCCTCAGCCACAACATCAGCGGGAGCAGTGGTGCCAGTAGTGACCAGCTTCTGGAGTGTGCCAGGCAGCAGGGCAGCCAGTGTGCCAAGGAGCCAGAGCGTGGACAGTCCCCCACCTGAAAAACACAAAATGTTGGGCAGGGCCCGGCGGGAGAGACGGAAAAAATCTGCAAACAAAGCCGCTCCCAGGGGTACAGGTGGGAGTGTGGATCCAGCTGCTCCACCATCCAAGGTGGGGAAGGGGCACACTAAAACTGGCAAGTCTGGGAAAACCTGCACAGCGGACAAGACCGCCACAAGCACCGTTGCCAAGGACACTGCCACCACAAGCACCGCTGCCAAGGACACCGCCGCCACCAGCACCGCTGAAAAGGACACCGCCGCCACCAGCACCGCTGAAAAGTACACCGCCGCCATAAGCACCACTGCCAAGGACACCGCCGCCACCAGCACCGCTGAAAAGTACACCGCCGCCATAAGCACCACTGCCAAGGACACCGCCGCCACCAGCACCGCTGAAAAGGACACCGCTGCCACCAGCACCGAAGGCCACTGAGCGTGAAAGATTCTGACGCTACTGAGGCCGCCACGAGCAGGATGAAGCACTCTGGGCACAATGCCCCCTCAAGAACCAGTGGAGAGATACATCCACTACCTCTGTCCTTGGCAGGATGAAGTACTCTGGGCACAATGCCCCCTCCAGAACAAGTGGAGAGATACATCCACTACCTCTGTCCTTGGCAGGATGAAGCAATCTGGGCACAATGCCCCCTCCAGAACCAGTGGAGTGATACATCCACTAACGCAGTCCTTGGCAGGATGAAGCACTCTGGGCACAATGCCTCCTCCAGAACCAGTGGAGAGATACATCCACTACCTCTGTCCTTGGCAGGATGAAGCACTCTGGGCACAATGCCCCCTCCAGAACCAGTGGAGAGATACATCCACTATCACAGTCCTTGGCAGGATGAAGCACTCTGGGCACAATGTCCCCTCCAGAACCAGTGGAGAAAGGCATCCACTTGTGAGACTGTGGCTTTGCACTCCCCAGGATATAGCAGTGGGCAAACCACCCACTTGAGAGACTTGAGAAACTGTGGCTTTGCACTCCCCAGCATAAAGCAGTGGGCAAACCACCCACTTGAGAGACTTGAGAGACTGTGGCTTTCCACTCCCCAGGATAAAGCAGTGGGCAACCCACCCACTGAAAAGACTTGTGAGACTGTGGCTTTGCACTCCCCAGGATAAAGCAGTGGGCAAACCAGCCACTAGAGAGACTTGAGACTGTGGCTTTGCACTCCCCAGGATAAAGCAGTGGGCAAACCACCCACTTGAGAGACTGTGGCTTTGCACTCCCCAGGATACATCAATGGGCATGGAGCTCCCTCGTGGATCTGGCGTCGTGCACTCATCCGGCTGAGGTGCCCCCCCCCCTTCCCTTCCCCCTGAGGTGCCTGTTTTATTTCTATCTGATGCCCCAGCAGTGTTCTCTCTGTCTTGTTCGGGTATCTTGTGTGGGCCTCACCCATGCATTTTGGGCCCAGTGGTCTACGGACTATGATGGTGGAATCCCTTGGACTTGTATTTGTGGTGTATATATTTGTTTATAGTGTGAATATCTTTTTAGATGTATATATTTTTGATTCCTGTCTTTGAATATATTACAATCATTTGAGTCATTTCCTTTTGTCCCTGCATTCTTCCAGGGGGTTTGGGGGGTGTAACTGTAATGTATCATGATGTATTAGTGTGTGTGTGTGTTGTAGTGGGTGAGGGTGGGGGTGTTGCGTGTGAGTGTCACTGTTTTTTCCCTCCCCTGTGTCGTAGGTGAAGTACTCACCGTGGTCTTCGCCGACGGCGTTCGTGCTCCTGTTAGAGGAGCAGGAAGATAAAGGCTGGAAGAATCTGGATCTCAGGTTCCATGGCGTCCTGGTTTCTCGTGGGGTGTGTAGAGGTGAGCGTTTTCCCTTCCAAGTCCTGTTTCCGCCGTGTTTTTGTTTGCGGTGAATCCGCCCCGGAAAAGGTGGTGGATTGGACTGTTGTAATTCTGTGGGCGGTACATTGTCATCCGCCTGTCTGTTGGCGGTTACCACCGCAGTGTTTGTTCCACCTTGGCGGTCGGAGTGTTAAAGTGGTTGTCTTTGTTGGCGGTTTACACCATGGTCGTGATTCCATTTTTTTTCCGCCGGCCTGTTGCCGATTTTACTGCCGCTTTAACACCGACCACCAGGGTTGTAATTAGGGCCTAAGTTTCTCTATTATCCTCCTTCCGCGCCATCATAGGCAGAGTGGTTCAAAGAAGTTGCAGATGGCAGTGTGCTGAAAACTATTTAGAGACCTTTTAAATATATGCAGATGTCTTTTCCACAGGGTGGGGACTAGAGCAGGAAGGACGAAATTTAGGGTTAAATGGAATATCAATCAGAAAGGGTGTTACCTAAGGTATATAACTTGTTCTTCTGAGAGATACATCTATCCACAGATTCCTCATCTTTAGATACCACAGCAGTATCTCTGTTAAGTTGGAGGGTCTGAGAAATGGACTCAAACTAAACAGACCTGCAGGACTGAGAGGGGAAAATGCTGCTCTCTGCAGACCTGGCTGTCCAGGTATCAGCACTTGCTGGACGTGTGTACTGATGGCCACAATGCAGCTGGACAGATGTCAAGACAAGAACTCCCCTTGCCAATGCCATTGTAACGGCCTTAGTCCTGATTAAATCAGCCAGAAAGCCCTCATGGGGCTCGGTATAGACTAGGACAGAAAATATTTGTATATATAGAATGATCCATCTCAACTGAGTCCTTTTCTGTACCACCTTTTCCTTTTCTGTACAAACCCCACAAAGAGATGATCGCCAAAACAATACACCTTTGTGCATTCAACATATATATAGCATCACTCTTTTGGGATCAATCTGATTAAGCCTCTCCTCTTTTAAGAGATGTGGCAGAAAAACAAAAAAACAGAAAAGTAACTCCGACAATCTGCCAGAAAAAAGGTCATAGAGGTTGACCTGACAGCACCTACAATTCACTCATGCAGACTGTAGGAGTGATTACAATGAGGAAAACTCTTGATGTTCAACAGCCACAAAGAACAGTTGTGCATAGGTAATGAAGTGAACTTGAGAAATGTCAGGACCATGTTAAGGTTCGTTTGTGGCATGACAAAAGGCTTTAGAGGAAACATATGTTAGGCCTCTCAGAAAACACACCACAATAGACTGATTTGAAGAAAGAAGACAGGCCTGATATTTCCAAAAAGAAAGGTCAAAAGAACCAAGATGCAACCTTTATCTGTGCCATTTGCATGGCTTAGCTAGGCTAACAACATCAAACAACATTGCATCCTAAAGTTTGGCATGTAAAGAATCAAGGTGACAGTGCACATACAAGGTAACAAATTGCTCCAAGAAGGAAAAACATGGACTTAGTCAGGGAACCTCTTGAAAGGAGATCTCAGGCAAGTAGGACAGCAAATCAGAAGTATTCCGACCCCACTGTGAAGCACAGGCAAAATCATTGCGACCGCAGGATGGATATATGAACTTGCGTATCCTGGAAGTACAAGGATACCATCCAGTCTCCTGGATCAAAAGCAGAAGGAACCCTAGCCAGAATAAGCAGTTTTGAATTTGCCCTTCTGCAAGAAGGCCTTCATAGGTCTAGGATGGGTCTAATACCTTCTTTTCTTCTAGGGCATTAAGAAGTAGTGAGACACACACCTCGCCTCTCTCTGATTTAGGTGCTCTCTTGATGGCACCTTTTGCCACAAGAAGATTCATGCATTACTATTGTGGCATGGTCTGGTGAGACTTGTCTTGAAAAGGGGTGATATGAAGAGGTGGTAGGCAAAATCAGTGGTAGGACATAGCTTTTGTGAAAATTGCCAACCCAACATGACTGATGTCCAGCACGAGAGGTAAAAAGGATACTAATCAAAACGGCTTGGAGGCTTTTGTGGCAGGGGAGGAGGAAGTAGATAACTCTTGCCACTGCTGTGTGAGTTGCCTCTACTGACACATCTTGATCGGCAACTGTACTGACAGAGGGTTGTCACTGTTTGCCAGGACACAAGAGTAGCCCCTGAATTTCGGTATTACTGATGAAATTTGTTGTCTGGCAGCCAGCCGTGGCATGGACCCCTTTAAAAGGTTACAGCACTGAGTTAACTTTCCTTCCAAAAATTCAGGATCCATTAAAAGAGGAGAAGTAGAAGGAAAGGCAGTTGGGTTGATCGTTCAAGTCGACAATTGCACAAGGCTTTCTGCAGTAGGAGACTGAGTGAGAAAGGATCAGTCAACAGGGACTGATCTGTATCGCCTATTCACACGTCCACAGTCTGGAAGGGCCAAACATTGTTTCATCAAAGAATCCTTAAGAGCAGTGCTTAATTTGTGCTTGTTGTTTCCGGTGCTTAGCACTGGCACGTATTTTTGAGGCCCGGGGCTTATTCTTCTGCCTCAAGCATTTGCTGCGAGCAAAAGACACATGTGGGAAAGACGAAAGTAGGAAAAAGTGTTACAAAGGGGAAAGTAGAAAGCTGCAAGGGTGAGATGAAGGGGCAGGGAGTGGCTTTATATGGAATGAAGATGCCCGAGATGGCTTCAGGATTTTGCTGCCTCAGTATTCCGTGTTCCCACAGTTAATTGCAGCAGCCGCGTGTTTAAAAGGAGGGCTTTGGGCTTTTTTTATTTACAAATTAAGCACTGCTTAAGAGCAATCATAAGTGCATATTTGAGGGTTAATTGAGGTTCTGTGAAGTGTGGCCCTGGCTGTAGGATTTCTGTAAGTAGTTTGGACTTTGTTTCTACAAGGACATTTGAAGGTCCAGGATGTCCGCTTCTCTGCACACCACAACTGCAACAAAGCACTTTCTTCCACTGATGGACTAGATGGGGATTCTGGCTCAGTTTCAGGAGGACAGCCTGTCTTCCACTGGTGGACCAAATTGGGATTCTGGCTCAGTTTCAGGAGAGGTATCCAACCTATAACGAATAACCAAAATCAGATTACTGCAGCTGCGGCACATCTGTCTTATTTTGGGGGAGGGGAGCACATCATCTCCCCTAGTACACTGTCTATGAATTTGAAAACTCGTTGAGAGTGGAGCTCCCGATCTGCATTAAGGGGCACAGAAAAAAAGGATCCAACGTCAGCGCCTATATATAGCTCACTCCTGGGCTGAGCGAGGTCTCAGCAGAATCTCACTGAGCCACCCATGAGCACACAAAAGCTACTGATTGAGAAATCTCCCGGCCGAGTCTGATACCAGGGATATTCTAAAGGTGAGAAATCTTTGATTAGAAGTATCAATAACAAAAGGGAGGCCAGGGGCAAATTTATCAGATACCTTCCCTTGCCTGGGCAGAGTAATATATGCACCAACTTTCCCCTCACCATGTCCAAGTACCAAGGTGGGTAATTAAAATGAAATATCCAGGCAGCTCCACTTCCCAGTGATCTGCTGCATTTTGTGGGCCTTGGCGGAGCAGGAGCTTTTTCACTTCCACTCCAAAAAACCTGTTTTTCCAACAGAATGCCGGGGTAGCCGATCCCCTCTTCCATGGTCCACTATATACACAGCCAAGCTTGTGTCCTGTTCCCTTAGCCTGTCCACTTATTCGGAAGTCACTCTAGCTGGCCATACAGGCTGGGGACAAATGCAGAAATCAAAAGGGCCTTTATTCTCAAATGTCCTGGCTTGCATTGCAGGCCACAGAGTAGCAGAAGAGCTCAGTTACCCCAAAGCCTGGTACTCTTGGCCCGTCCACTTACACTGAAATTTCCCTGGCCTGCCACATAGCTCGGGGACAAATGTAAAATCAAAAGGGCATTTATTCCAAATATCCTGGCCTGCCCAGGGAATGGGGAAGCTGCACGATGACCCTTTCCACACCTCAATGGTTTGCAGCATAATGAGTCACAGAGACATCATTGTGAGCGCCCTCACGTTCAAACAAACAAAAACACTGTTTTGCCCTTGAGGAAGGCAATGTGGTAAGGACACACACACACCGTCTCATGCTTAGGCAAGACAGGAACAGTAAATGGAATCGCTGCCGTTTTTAGGTCAAGCCTGCAGGCAGCCCGCATGCATTGTTGCTTGGTGACCCATAGTATTTTTAAAAAAAAAATTCTAAAAGGGGCTTTCAGCCTGCCCAATACTTACCATTAGTTGGCATCATTATCACACTTCTTTGCTGCGTTTAAATTCCGCACCGCATGTGAGACATCACTTGCCACGTCATTTCATTTTTTTCTGTGGTTTATGGACAAAGTACAGATTGATTTATTCTAATTAGTGTTCCTCTGCTTTCATGTTGGGATTGAGTTAGAAACAAGTTACTTCTCTGTATATAGGGGCTATCCAGGACTGATTTCTTTCATAGATTCAAATGCTCGAATCTTCCCTGTCTTCATGATGGGAGTCCCACGGTAATAACAAGCAGTGCCAAACATAAGCACTGAAAGCCAGAGTAGCTAAGTGACACTGTAAACTAATTTTCAACCACAGACCCTGAAGCGCTCCTCCCATGCAGGACCATCAGACCTCAGATTTCAAGCACGAGTGTACAGGAAATAAAGGTAAGTAGTATTCGGAGTGGTAAGCATCGATGGGGAGGAGGGAGGTGTGAGGGGAATGCCATGGAGGCCTCACTGCGGAACACCTTCGCGTTCCAGACGGCTGCAGTGATGTCACGGATGGGACACAGCCACTGATCAATGAGGATGAGTTATGCGTTGAGAAGATAAGTCAGATGTGGCAGCATGGGGAAGACGAACGGATGAAGAATGACTCGTGCGGAGAGAAGCTGGACATGGAGCAAACAGCAGGAGCAAAGCAACACGACACAGGACCGCAGTACGGCTTCCCACCTCAGCGGTCCCAGGAGGCAGGAGGATGCTAAGGGCCCCAATGCACACAGCCCAGGAGGGTCGTGGCTCAGGGAAAGTACTGTACTGTGAAGCAATTACCTAACACGTTTTGTACTTTCCCCTGGGCACAGTGACGGGGACCCCCTTTTCACAATACCTTCAGAGGAGCTTGTGACTGATCCTTGCCCTATTATATTTCAAGGGCCACAGCATTCTTATTCCGAGACCACCAATGAGACAGCTGGTCAGTCCTGAGGCAACCACCTGGGGGAAAAATGGCAGCCGACCAACCAGGAGAAAACCAGGGACACTGAACGAATCCATCTCAGCTTAGCTTTCTCCAGATGTCTGGTCATAAAGAAGAAATTGACTAACACATATCACTGCATTCTTATCCGCAGTCTCACTACGTTTTCTGGCGATAAGACATGTGGAAGGCAGAGCACAGTGAAAGATATCCTCTAGGAGAAGGCTTTGCCAGCTTTACAGGAGGGTCACTTATTTCTTCTCCTTGAATGCGACTAGTAAGCAGTATCAAGTAAAAAATGAGGAGGCGGGTATGGCAATCCTCTTTGATGTAAAGAATAACCATGACCTAAAGGCAAGTATCAAGCTAAAACTAACATTTCTCTATCCAAATATACTTTAAATATAAAGCATGACATGATATGTAATAAACAGAAATTCTGTACTTTACTGAAAGTTATGGCAAAATATTGCTTGCCCAACCGGGGCTTCAACTTTCCACGAAGAATCCAAACAATAATGTTTGGTGAAGGTATGGACCTTAGCCCACGTTACTCTCTGCAAATGTCCGGTAAAGAAGGTCCAGCAACCCGGGCTGTAGACGCGGCAACGTTTCTTATGGAATGTGCCTTAACATTCATGGTCAATGGCCTTCCTTCTTTGTCATAGCAAAAGGCAATGGCTGCAGATACCCATCGAGCTATACTGCTCCGTGATACAGCATATTTTCTAGGCGAGACAAACAATATTGGAAGTTGGTTGGATTTTCTAAAAGTCCTTGTTCTCTCTATATAAAATGTTAAACATTGTTTGACATCAAGAGAATGTAGGTCTCCTTCAGCTATGGACAAAGGGTTTTTAAAGAATGTCATTAACACAACTGGCTTGTTCGAGTGAAACACAGATGGAACTTTTTGAATTAATGTAGAATAATTCATAATTTCACTGTCAACTTTGAGTTGCAAATACGGTTCATTAACCGTAAAAGTTTGCATTTCACATATTCGCCTAGCTGAAATGAGGGCCATTTTCCATGATACATTTTTCATATTTGCCCTATGAATAGGTTGAAACAAACTTTTCATTAGCTGTGATAGAACTGTATATAACGGTCATGTCACTGGAGGGCTCTTTAAAGGAGGATAGGCTGTGAAAAGACCTTTCATGAACTCCTTGATTAGTCTCTTAGACCATAGAGAGGCTTCACCTCTTTGTCTCCCAAATCTTCAAATACCTGCTAAATTAATTTTTATTGAATTGTGCTCTAGACCTCACCCCCCCTTAGGTGGAGTAGGTATGGTAGCACCTGTTGCGGAGAGGATGTAAAAGGGGGTAGATTGTTATTTGCACACCAACAGCAAAACATTTTCCATGTCCCTTTATAGGATTTACACAGAGCATCTGCTCAAGACTGCACAAGAATGGTCTTACATTTCTGGGTATATTCAATAACCCAAATTCATTGATGTGAGGAGCCGAGCTGATAGTTTGAGCGATTGTATTTGTGGGTGAACAATCTGACCTTTGCTCATGTAAATGAGGTTCGGTGTAGGTTTGAACTAAATGTGCGGACATTCCAATAGAAGAAGCCATGTGAATCAATATTGCCTTGGCCACACTGGAGCCATCAGAAAGAGGTGTTAGGGTCATGTTTCCATTTTTTTCAATAACCTTTTGAATTATAGGGAACACAGGAAAAGCGTAGGTGGACATTCCCATCCAGGATAGAAGAAATACATTTTACCAAGATTTCTTTTGAGGAAACCAGCTTGTGTATATTTTGCATTTTTTGTTTTGAAGAGCTGCAAAGAGATCTAAATGTCGGGTCACCCACGGTTTGAAAGTTTGGAATACCTGCTGATGATTTAGTTCCCATTCATGGAACTGTCTTGCAGTTCTGATCAGGAAATCTGCCCATTCGTTCTCCACTCCAGGGACATGGTCCACTTGTAAGGAAATGTTGAGGGTGAGCAAGCATTCCCATACTTGTTGGGCTTCTGCGGACAAGATCTTCAATTTCGTTTCCCCTTGTTTCATGAGATAGAACATAGTTGTGGGATTGTCTGTCCTTAGTTGTGGAATTGTGTATCCACGGAAAAAGGGATTGGAGGTCTATAAAAACAGCCTTCAGCTCTACAAGATTGATGTGCATCTTTGCATCTCGAGAAGACTATTTTTGTGAATTTCTAAGTCTTAAAGATGGGCTCCCAAACCCCCAGGGAAACGTCTATTGTTGCAATTAAATGGGGGCACATGGGTGCGAATGATAGGGTCTGAGAAATATTTTCCATTCTTTCCCTCTATGCCATCACTGGTCTCATAGCTGCAGTAATTTTGACTGTCTTTCAGAGTTCCCTGGGTTTGAAGTCACTGCATGTCCAATTCTTGTTGCACCAGTCTCATCCACAGAAAGCAATTTGGAATTAACAGAATGCAAGAAGACATAATTCCCAACATTTATTGGAACATTCGAACAGAAGTGAAGTTATTTCTTTACAGGAAAATTGTTATTGCTATTATACACTGATTTCTTTTGTAACCAGAATTGCTTCCAGGAAAACAGACGATCTGGATGGTGTAAGGGATGATTTTTCTCTGTTCACATTTAAACCTAAAGTTTTGAACAACTGAAGACAGGCCAAAGCAGATCTTTTTGGTGGGTGGAATGTGGGTCCTTTGATAAGCCAGTCGCCCAGGTAAGGGAACACCTGGTGACGTTCTTCTCAAGTATGCCACCAGAGGGGCCATGCATTTTGTGAAGACTCTAGGAGCAGATCACAAATGAAAAGGAAGTACTTTGAATTGGTAAAGGCACCCTGCCACCTCAAGCCTCCATAACTTCTGATGTTTTACATATCTGGGAATGTTGAAGAACACATCCATGGGATCCAATGACATCATGTAATCCCCTGTAAAATCTCCTGCAAAGGAAGCATTCTGAAAGACTGTTTCTTTATGTATTTTCTTAGCAGCCTCAGATCCATAACTTTTCTCAATTTTCCAGACTTTTTCTTGATGAGGAAGAAGCTGGAGTAGAAGCCCTTGTTGTAATGTATGAGCAGAATTTCCTCTGTTGAGCCTTTGGAGATAAGTGATCAAATTTCCTTTTTTAGCAGTCAGACAAGACCTCTTGCAAGGAGGATAGCTGGAAGGCTTCTGAACAAATTCCAGGGTATGACCATGTTGCATTACGTCTAACACCCATGTGTCTGAAGAGATGCTCTTCTAATGGTTTAAAGTTGAAAGATGTGTTCCTAATATCCTGCTGATGAGAGACTGAGGTGACTAGTGTCTGCAAACTGTCACTGACATCTGGGGAGTCATGGGTTTTTCCCCAAGCCAGAGGTAGTCTATGAGAAGGCTGTCATGAACATGTAGAGACCGTAGTTCCTCTGTACTACTGTTGTGAAACATATTGTGGACGATATCCCTGTTAGGAATATGGTGATATCTATAAGGCTTGGAAAGAAGCTCTGAGCATAGATTGGCCTCTTCCCCTGCCTCCTCGAAAGGGCTGAAAACAGCGCTGTTGTAACATTCCCAGACAACGTGCCTTATCTGTTTTAATAGCTTGAAGGGCATCACAACATGTCTTACAAAGAGGTTTTCACAATCAAAAGGCAGACCTATTCTTTTGGCTTGTGACCTTCAGCCAACCCTGCAGGCGTAGGACTGCTGCACCTGCCATCTGTCTGAAAGATGTAGAGGAAAGATCCATAGCTGTGTCTATTATTTAGAAAAAGCTCTCTCACCTGCCTGAAGTTTTTCCTTTATTTCTTTTCAAAAGTTCTAGGAAGGCTGACTTGTCTGATCACATCTGCCCGCCAGACCTTTCTAAAATAACCAGAGCAATAGATGCCCTGATAGATGTCGCCGTCATTGCTGAGAAACCACTGCTATCCAGCCGTCGGCTTTCTTTGTCGGGAGAAGCTGACTACGTGGTGGAAGGATTCCTGGTCCGTCTCTGGGCCGCTTGCATGACCACAGAATCCAGACGTGGATGATCTATCAGACATGTAGGTGAATTCTGGTGCTTTCTTCTTATCCAATCGAGGAACAGCAGATGCAACAGAAGCTGGAGTTTTCATAAGATTTAATCCTTCCTCCTAAATGTAATCCACAATGGGGATTGATCAAATCGATTTTCTATCTGAATCTTTAAAATCATAAAGGAAACATTCTGCTTGTTTTACTGGCAAAGGGAAGTCAAAATGCTTAGAAGCTTTTTCTGACAGCTCATGAAAACCTCCTATGTCCTCTGGAGGAGAGTTAGCAGGTGATGGTGCGGATGATGCAGACAGCGGAAAGACAATCATCCCACTCCTGACCAGTATCTGATGGATCCAGAGGAATTTCCCCGGTTTCTGGCTTTTCTTCCACATCACTTTCAATATAATCGTCTCATATAGTAATCAAGATTAAATTCTCCTCTCTCTTCATATTTGCAAGCCCAATGGACTTTTAGGAAGCGATGCGGCACCAGGAGTGTCAGAACGCCCTGGTGTATCTTATACTGGAAACCGGTCCCAGGATGCTGGTTTCCTGTCCAGGGAGGACCTGGCCTAGCAGTGCGGGCTGGACTGTTCCCATGGGGAACAGGGTCAAGACTGACTTGCATTTGGCTGGGTCCAAAATGGGGTGGCATGGCGAGCAAAATAACGATGGATTAAACCCAGATCTGTGACTGGGGGTGAGTGTTTGGAAAGTTTCAACACTCCGTCCATCATTTTATTTGGTTTTGTGATGTTGCTTTGTGTGCCCTAAGTGGCAGGGGTACGCCCAGACGTTGGACCCTTGCTCGCTGCGCCACTGGATTCAAGCCAGCCTGGCTGATGAAGGGTGATACCCTGAAACCGGTCCCAGGATGCTTGTTTCCTGTCCAGGGAGGACCTGGCCTAGCAGTTCGGGCTGGACTGTTCCCATGGGGAATAGGGTCAAGACTGGTTTGCATTTGGCTGGGTCCAAACTAGGGTGACATGGCGAGCAAAATAATGATGGATTAAACCCAGCTCTGTGACTGGGAGTGAGTGTTTGAAAAGTTTCAACACTCCGTCAATCATTTTATTTGGTTTTGTGATGTATGTTATACTGGAACACTTGCCGCAGGGAACCTTTTGTAGTAGTCATTCAACATGTGGCATAAATATGTTACTAAGGAAATGGTCACAGAAATTGTGTCTTCACGTGTGCCATGTGGTTTCTCATACAACTCATAAGGGTAATGTTCATGAAAGGAATCATAATGAGAGGCAGATTACTGCCTATCTTGAAAAGAAATTTCCTTCCATTTCCTTTGAAATATATTTTCTAAGTTTGTCATCAGTGTCCTGGCATTTGATGTTAAATTGTGTGGGACTATAAGCTGGTCGAAATAGTCCCTCATCACCATAATCTTCCATCTCCAGGAGACGTACAGAAGGCAATGGTGACACCTTACTTGGCTCGGAGGTGTCTGACCCGGGTTAATACAGTTTCCTTCTGTGTCATCGATGGGCTCACCAAAGGGGCCAATGACTAGGAAAGAGTTGCTTTCTTTGTAACAACCTGCGAGTGTGATGTTGGTTTCATTGTTGTCGACCTAAAGGTCTCGGTCGACGGGATCACTGTCAATGGCTTAATCGATGAAATGGTTATCGTCAGCTTCTTCAACCATAAGGAAGATGTTATTCTCATCATCAGTGTCACCGATGCCGTAGTCATTGGTAGGCTGGTTGACACTGCCGTCAACAATCTCCTTGTCCCCGAGTCTTCTTCCGCTGAAAGGACTGTCAACAAATTAGTTGACAAACTGATTTTTCTCTATAAGTGCTCTTTAAAAGGAGTTACAGGCATTGATGAAAATGAAGAAGACATTTTGTGAGAGGAAGCTGGTCTAGAGACCACTTTACTCACAGACTTCTCCATCACAGAGCCTTTGCCATGAGACTTTATTTTCTTTGAATCTTTATCATATAAGACTGAGCCCTAATTTTAACGTTTGCTCCCCGGTAAGGAATGACTGCACTCCGTCTTCAGAAGTAGTGTCAGCAGGAGGCTTCTTTTGAAGCCATTGAAGTAGCACGGTTTCACTTTCTTTTAAAGTTTCAGCAATAAAGATTCTGCAATGCTTACACTTCTTAGGCTTATGGTGAGAATGTAAGAAATAAAGGCATTCCTTATGGGGTTCCGCAGTGAACAATCTTGGTTTCCCACAAGATTTGTAAGGCCTGAAAAGTCTCTTTTCTGGTCTCTCGGACATGGTGTTAGGCAAAAACCACAACAGGTGTCACCTCTGAGTTGCTTGAAGAGTCAAATATATCACTTCTGAGAGAAGTAAAGGGTCAAAAGTTGCCTGAAGCACTGTAACTGAGGAGAGCTGAGGGAGACTTCCTCACATACAACATGCGGTTAGAAATTTGAGGTATGGCAGTCCTGCAGAAGAGCGCTTTGGGGTTTGCGTTCTGATTGGTTGAAATTTTGTTCTTATAAAACAATGTGAATTAGTTACCAATGTCACTTAGCAACTCTATGGCTTTGAATGCCCATGCTTGGCACTGCTTGTTAGTATTACTATGGGACTCCCACCAGGGCAACAAGGGAAGTCAAGCATGTGAATCTATGAAAAATTCAATATTGGAGAACTATTTCTTCATTTTGTATAGGGTAAACTAGATCCAAATGTATTGGAGCACTTTACAATTTGTTCCTTGCCACAGGGAGATTAAGTGATTTGTCCAGAGTCAAAGGATGTTGAACCAATACTGAGCTCGAGCCTGACTTCCCAATTCCAAAGTTGGCAGCTTTGTCCATAACACTACATGTGGATGGAGGATGCCAGTCAGGTTCTGATTCAGAATGTATTGGTAAATTACAGAGTGAATCTCTCCTAACAAGTGCTTCTTACAACCTCTGTTCCTTCAGCAAAGTTCTCACAACATTCCAAGACACCTCCCTATATATGCTCCTAGAACCTTCACACAACGTTTCACGACCTCACAGTCTTACATCACAACTATCAACACATCTTCTCCCCTAAAAAAACAAATTGCAAATATGTATAAGACAGGACCTGCACAAAACTAAATGCATCAACATAACATCACATGTATTACTATCAATAAGGAACTTAACATATACATAGTGAAAGATTACATACAATACTGTTATATGGGATCTACTTATCACACTGGTATTCAGATAACTACTTTGTTGGATTAACAGGTCTCTCCTTTGAAGATCCAGCAATTACCATACCCTCTGGATTATTCCTTGTGGAAAAATCCAGAATGTGATCATTACTTGTATAATAGTCAAGAACCACTTCTGGACTACCCTTAACTGGTACTGGCTCCAACATCACCACCACCAAATCCACTCCCTTCTTCACCTATGTCAAGCACCACTCCTCCTGCCACACGACATACAAAACTCCATCCTCTCCCTCAACATCTGTACTACTCAGCATCATCCACCACCACACTACCGCCATCCACTTCAAACGAATATCCTGAGTCGCATCTGCACACTTAGACATACTTCCTTTGCTTCGACGTGCCGCTACACGACTCATGTGCCAACAGTTACCATCCTCTAACTGTACAGAATTCCTCTTGAACACCTTCATTTGTTTATAAAACTTGCTGACACCTTTTGGTTTCTTCATTCTCACAGGTTGTCCAATCTCAACAAGCGGCGCTTGACAGCTCCCTTTCTTATCAAAATACTTCTTATATGTGGCACGTACCTTATGCATCCTCTTTTATCTTTTCCAATGACCACTTGCACTTGAATTTAAACCTCGGAAAATGAACCCTCAAACTCAAAAGGAGTAACAACTATGGCCTTCCACAGCGCTGACCTATAATACCATACAGTTTTACTCACTTACGCACCCCAACACAAATCATTCCTTTAAAAAAATTGAATAATTCACTTCAGCAATCTATTAAATCTCTATAGCATATCATTTGTGTTGAACTTATATAACGATATGGTACAATGCACCATACCATAATTCTCGAAAAATATTTTAGTCTTTTCAGACAAAGCTTGTACATCATTGTCAGTTAGTAAACTGACAGGCACTCCTTCACTGAAGAATATCTCCTCCAATAATTCCAGTACTGCAGCAGTATTTGCTTTTCCCACCTTTTCACAACTGGGTATCTGGAAAACAAATCCATATCAACTAAAACAACTTTATGTTGCACTTCCACTGGACCCATAATGTTCATACAAATACACTCCCACGGGTCCTCCTGACACCTCAAATCTCATGAGTGGTCAATGTATTGAAAGATTTGTATGAACCAGCACACTTCACACACACACACACACACACACACACATCCCATACATTCAAATGCCACATCCATACCAAAAATAAAGATTCATTATGGCCTGCTTTGTTCTCACAATCACAATATGTCTCTTCATGCATTTGTTCCATAATAGATGCTCTTAAATGTCTAGGCAGTACTACCCTTCTATCACGGACAAAATACACCTTTTCTACAGATAGGTCATCCCTTAACTCCCAAAACACTCATTTGCCCATTCAACGTTAACTTCCTTGGCCAACCTGACATAATATACCCCTTCACTTCACAAAAAAGCTTGTCATTCATAAATCTATCATTCCACTAATTTTGCTTGATAGCAGGCTTGCTCCCATCACATACAAAAGCAATCTGAAAACTTCCCATTCACCACGTACACAATCCACCATTAGCATCATCATCCTGGATAGGAAGTACGCAACCACATTTTTCTTCCCAGGTATATAGAGCATACTGTATACATGAACCTGGATCCACACTGACATACAAGCTAATCTCGCTCATGGATGAACCAATTTTTCTGCAGTGAACAAGCAAACAAAAGACTTATGATTACTTCTGATTTTTACTTTGCTACCCCATACAAATGTTCTGAAATGACCCAAGGACCGCATAGATGCCAACACCTCGTATTCAGTCACTGAATACTTGTCCTCCAGTGGTGATCAGGAAGTGATGCGAAGGCAAATACATACTCACTACCATTCTTGGCCCTCTGCCTCAACACTGCATTCAATTACAGGTTACTGCATCATAGTCATGTTTTGCATGTTAGGCTCAAATCCCTGAAGTGCTGGTGCTTTCACTATATCATCTATGATCCTCTCAAAGTCTTTTTGGCACAGATGACTCGATTTAAACTTATTACCACTTTTCAACAATTGCCTTATGTAGAATGACTTAATAGAAAAATATTGGCACGAAGTCTGAATAAAAGCCTGCCATCCCTAAGAAGTTATTGTCATCCTCTGTACTCTTTGGTGGTCGTGGTAACTTAATTGCTTCTACCATGTGGGAACAAGGTTTAACACCTTCGCTACTAATATCATGTACAAGGTAAGTCACACTCTTAAATGCAAACTTACACTTCGCATATTCCCACAGTCAATACTCTATTTTCCAGTACATGCAACAGTTCTGGGTTTTACTTTCTCCAGTCACCAACAAGTTATCTTGGAAAAAAAAAACTATACTGCATGAAATTTTGCAAATAAATGGAACAATGGTCTTTGTAAAATAACAGATGAGGATGCTAACCCAAAAGCCATGCTCTTAAACTGGAAACACACATTATGAATTATAAAAAACAGTGAGCTGCCTACATTCTTTTTCCTAGGGAATCTGGTAGTAAGCTGATGAAAACCCAATTGTGGAAAAATACTGAGCCCCTTTCAAGATAGTTAACATTTCACCAACTTTTGGAAGGGAAAGGTTTATTCAAGTGTTGAAGGTCTACACATAGTCAGATCTTCCCATTGGATCCCCTTGCAACCAGCACTGACGCAATCTAAGCAGATGACCTAGCTGGTTTAGTTATGTTATCCTGAACCAACTTTTCGAGTTTTTCAGTTACTTCCTCTTAGTAAGACTGGAATATTTTGTAATCAATGCACTTCTGGTGAAGCACTTTCCTTCAAAACAATTCAATGTTGGAACCCATTCAACCTCCCGTTCTTCCCAAGAAAAACATTTAGAAATTATTTTAACACTTGCTTCACCGTAGGTTCTTTATCATCCACTAACAGTCTCTGCTTAGGACTATTAGGTCTACAAATATGTAAATTACCCTGATCGAACCAAGCCAACATAGAAGGTCCCTTCCCTACCCACCCCCACATTCAACTTCCCAAGGGTCTTTCTTTCTTTCCTTAAATCAGAACATTTGTATGCGGGATCCTAACATCTGTTTTAGTTCACCCCTGTACCCTTCAGGCTTTAGGGTAGTCAAGAAGTGGTTCTTGTCTGTCTTTAGAGTAATAATCTCTTTAGGGTAGTACAGAAGTGGTTCTTGACTGTCCTTAGAGTAATAATCACATTCCAGATTGTTCCACAAGGGATATACCAGAGGGCATGGAAATTGCTGCATTTTCTAAAGGAAGACCTATTAAAACACCAAAATGGTAATCTGACTACCAGTTTGATTAGTAAATCAGCATGTAACTGTATTACATGTAATCTTTCACTGTGTACCTATAAAGTTAGTTTATTGATAGCAATGCATGATATGTTTATGCATTTGATTCTGTTTAGGTCGTGTCTTGTGCATAGTTGCATTTTTTTCTTAAGGGGAAAATATGTGTTGTGTTGGTAGTTGTGATGCAAGGATGTGAAGTCATGTGAATGTTGTGTGCAGGTTCTTGGAGTATATATAGAGATGTGTCTTGCAATGCTGAAGGAATGGTGTTTGTAAGCAGCACCCGTCAGGAGATATTCATGCTGTAATTTACTAATATTTCCTGATTCAGTACGAGACTGGTGTCCTCAATAGTGCATGTCTGCTGTGGAGGTCTGTTTTCATTTTGTTACTTTCTCTGAAAAAGTGATGAGCTAAAGCCAGTCTTTAAATCATGATTTTGAAACGCAAAGCAGCTAGTGAAATGCAAAATCATTGTTTTGGTTTTGGATACTCTGGTATTAATCATGATGCAGTATTGAATTATGACTAGTTTATCATCAAGAGGCTTGTATTATTCATTTTAACACGTTTTGTGCACTGATTTCATTGTGATGTTTTGGCCTGGTTCCAAAAAGTTCTAAAACAGTGTTTGAGCGTTGATTACAAAGGTATTATGACAAAAACTAAAATGATGCCGTCATTGATCATACCTGCAGGGAAAAGCAGTTTTGGGATCCAACATGCTCAAAGTGGAACCAGTGAGTTTAAACAGTTTCAACATATGGCATGGTATTATTTAGGTTTGGAGTAGTAAAAAGAGAAGTGCTGCTAGGAGATATACAGAGAGTGACTTTTGGGCCTTCTCCCTCGAGCCATAGCTTGGTTTGGCTCAAACCCCTTTAGTCGTTGCTTGTTCGAAGTGTGTTTCACATTTTAGGTCAGACCCTGGTGTTTTGCTCAGGCTTACAATTTATTTCCCCTCTGGTAACTGGCCACCCCATTGTCCGCATGCCTCCTCCTGCAGCTGCCCTTGCTGTCACACAGGCCTGACTGCTGTCACTTAGGTTGCAGGTCAGGATGTACAGGAGACGTTTGGGCGCAATCTCTCCTGAGGTAGGTTTGCTCCCGCACAACTTCTGTGGGTACCTCTGCTATTCAGGTAAAAGAGAAATGTCAAGCCTGCTTCTTCTGTTACAGACACATAAATTAAACGTATTATTCGATTATCTCCGTGGACTTTGTTTAATACATTTTTATTGATTTAGTTATAGTTTTCTTGAACATTTAGGATTTTCGTTTCTCTAACTGAATTGCTGCTTATTCGATTAATTACACATCATTCGGCACACACATTTCTCCAAGATTTGCCTTGCTGCTTAATTTACCAAAGGTGAGAGAATAATTTGCTCGTGCGAAAGTGGTTCTCCTTCTCTCTCTGTTTCTGCAGAGTAGGAGTTCAATCACTGAACATTCCGTCCCTGGGATGCTCAATCACTAAACATTCCAACCCTGTAATGCCACCAGTAACGGTGAAGTTGCCAATTAAAAACATTTTGGCAAATGCAACAAAAAAGTTTGCGGGATTCACAGAGGAGATAACTGAAGGATTCCAAGAGTCAACATAACTACTAGAAGTACCTCAAAAACAATCAATGATGAGAACCTAAAGCAGATATTGTTCAGATTCAAGAAAAACAAGCTTTATTGATTTTATTTGTGAAAAGCAATTAACACTGCAAAGATGTTAGGCACGCAAATATGTAAGTGAAGTATCAGACCAGCAGCCACAAAGCTTAGATATGGTATGTCTTGCAGATCTGTGATTTTCACTTTATTTCTTCTTGCAGGCCTGATATCTCTCCGAGACATTGTCCCAGTTGATGACATTCCATATGGCTTTCATGTAGTCAGGTCTCACATTCTTGTATTGCAGGTAATAGGCATGCTCCCACACATCAATTCCAAGTAGCGGGATTAGACCTGTATTTGCAAAAACACACACATTTAGCAACATCTAGTGATGAATAAGAATGCTACTAAAGATATTTGGTTTTCCAGCCTTTGTTTGTTACTAGGAAAATGATTTTGCTTTAATTTTTCGTTCCGGACATTTATTAGCAATTATTACCATTGTTTTCAAAGCAATCTATTGAGATTAAAAATCATTATGGTAATTTAAATTCGGAGACCGAAGTGTTTTAAAAATAAATCTAGTTTCGAAAACCTGTGGCTTCGTTAGTCTCTTATAGAGCTAGTATGCTTAACCTGGGCAATGCAATAATGTATGTGGAGCTGAGAGTTTTCATTTTTTTTTTTTTTTTTAAATATACAACATTTTCACATTTCGTTTTACCAACATGACGTAGTATCTGGTCTGCATTGGCTGCAGGTCAATTAAACTTGCAATCGCTTATTTTATTTCAAAATCGTTTTTGTTAAACGTTATTACGAAAAATTGAAATATTATATACTACTACCCTTTTTTTTTTTTTACACAAGTTATAAACATTCACCTCCTAGAAACATACATGATAATAAGAAAATGAAGTGTTCCAGGGTTCCTGCATGCATGTGGGGACATTTTACGTAGATGACCATCAGTGAAAATCCTACAATGCAGAAACACCAAAGTCCTGGGTCGCAACCACTGGCTGTGCCAACCCTGATGACGAACATCTTACTTCAGAGTACCTTAAACTAACTGCAAATACCAAAATGCATTTGGGAGAGCTGTTGCTGCTATGTTTTTTTAATCTACTGTAAAAATGTCCTCCCTTCAGCACCTGACTAAATACCAGGAACATAAGCCATTAGAGAGGAGTTGTATTCTGAAACTAAAGCTCTTGGGACATAAAAGTCCTCTGTATGGCTGAAGACTTGTACCCCTGTACTAATTCCCCAACTTGTCAGGCTCCCTGAAGCTGATATTTTTTTTGTCATAGGAAAAAATTGATCCTGAGTGTGTGCCACAACATAGCCCTGCCTTACTTACTGTGGTCTTTTTGGACAGAGATGGGTGCTTAAAGTGCCATCCCGGCATTGGTGAAAGGCTACTGCCTTCACACAGAGTTAAGCAGCACAAGCGTAGTGGTGGCAGCTGTAGATATTTGTATTTTGACCACTGACTTTGGGTTGCACTATTTTGCACTTGGCTTAGCTGTCCACCGTCACATTAGTGATCACTAGACTCCATTTTGTATTCAGCTTAGCCTTAGCTTCACTGCCACGTTAAGGGAACGAGTAGTTTTCCGTACAAACATATCAAACAACGTGTTTTCTATTATGCGTGCTCTCTTTCTCACCGAAGAGCTAGGGCATATAACCGAAGAGCTAGGTCATAATATTAAGGAGTCAGTCAGTCAGCACGAGTAGGATGTACTAGACTGATGTTTATGGTACAGCAGGGAAAGGCTTAGGCTTCGTAGAGACACCTTGGGAAACTGTCCAGTTCCAACCTGTTTCTTTCAACCCTGACCTAAAATAGCCAGCATTTTTAATACTTCTTATGCAAGCAGGAGGGGCTTTTCCAGAAAGCTCCTTCCTCGTTTGTTTAAAATATATGAGACTCAGATCAACAGTGGGAGATTCCGAGACCTCAATCAGGATTTTAGACGTCGAATGCCTGATATATATTTCCCGTGAGTTCTCTCTTTCTCGCAGTCGAACAGGGTCATCGGCTTGCTGGCAGGAGAAAGATGAAGCACCTGACAGGCCCTATGGTGATGCATTTTATTAATTATTTGCTTTGCATTGTGCATGAATATATATATACACATATATCAATATAAGTATTTGTATCCTTGCATGTATATATTTGCTGTTTATAGACTGAAGATTGTTTGTACATGGTCTTACTTTATTGTTGCACATTTTAAAAGTAATATTTTGGCTATTCAAGCCTTCCTTCACAAGCCTTGCGAAAAGCTATAATAAATGTCTTCTTTAGATTAAGAAGTGCATTCCAGAGAATCTTTTCAACTCCTTTCAGTGTGTATATTTTGGCTCAGTCAAAAGTAAAGCAAAACAGCAGCATACCATGTAGTGATCAGTAGCAATGAACAGAACCTTTAGTCTGTGTCATTGGAGTGTGGCCTACAGCCTCACTCCTTTTTAAAGCTCCGCTATTGTGCTTAACTAACCCTTAGCCTACATCAGGTTGATGTGAAATGCTGCACAGCGCAGGAGTAGTAATTGCGAAGGATGTATGTGTCCCTGGGAACGGTACAGAACAAGGATAAGGCAGTACTGTGCAGTGCATGTGAGGTTAGTGCATAAACTGGGTATATGTATGCCGGTAGGGAATACATGACACACGAGATGTAGTGCTGTGCAGGGCATGTACAATGAGAGCATGTGCTGGTAATAGGTGTGCTTGTGTTAAGTACAATACATAAAGAGTGAAGTGTTGTGCAGTGTGCACACGGTAAGTGCATGTACTGGCAGCATGTGTGTTTGTAAAGAGGACACCCTGATTAAATATAGAAAAGCTTCAGTGCTGACAGTGTAGAAAGACTGTGTGTGTGAGCATGTAAGTGTGTACAATGCATGGAGTTCCAAGTGTTGGACAGTACAGGTGCTGTGAATGTACACTATGTAAGTGTCCCGGCAATTGTACACTCCATGGTGGACCATGGGTTCCATATTGGGAACCCCAAGCCTGCCTGGTGAAGGCTTGATGAAGAGAGGAATCCATCGAGGCAAATTTGTGTATTGCTGCCTTCCTGTGAGACAGGTGCAACACACACTGGAGGGAAAAAGAAGAAACTCCCTTTACACTTCAAGATGACTGCTCTTTGATTCAGTGATAGATCACAAGAAAGGGGTCTGGACACAACTGAGAAAGGGAAATGGGAGACTGATACAGGAATCAAAGAGTAGGGTTGGGTGTCTGGGCTTAACCTCTTGATGCACATATCACTATATCTGACATCCAGTTGTGAACTCTGGCCATGGGTTGTAGGAAAATCAGCTTCTGAATCTTGAACCAGTCTTTTATGAGGAAAGAAGAAAAGGAGAAAGGTCCACTTCAAAAGAAGCAGAACCCCAACATAAAATTTCAAAGACTCCGACCCTTAGTTACATTTTGCTGCCTGGAAATGGACTATAAGAAGGAAAGGTTGAGACTCCAAAATGTATCATCTGCCAAGCAGCCGGACTGGATGTGTGAGAAGGGGAAGCTTTGCATGACTTTTGCCTGTGTGTAGGACTGGGAGCAAAGGCATACTAGTCTCTCTGCTGAGTGAGGGGACATCACCCAGGACACACAGATCATCTTCCCTGGAGCATAGAGCACCAGCCCCTGCCAAGATCACTGTGCCATGTGAGGAAGAGGAAAGCACTGGAGGGAGTGAAGTCCAATGGGGAGTCGGGTGAGAAGATTCCATGAGCAAGGTGAGAACTTGGGCACTGATCCAGTCATTGTCCATGTACTGTGTTGGCTCTGCAAACCCACTGTATATCAGGAGAGGACCGCTGAGGGTGAAGCTCTGTGCAGGTCTTTTCAAACCCAGACCCCTACACTGTGATGAACCCGTGTGCCAGAAAGGGTCACTGGTAAAGTACTACTGGTGAATTGATGGGACCCGTGATAAACTTGACGTGGGCGTTTAGTACTAGGTGACCCCGTATGCCTAGAGGGCCAGCCTGTTACCACATTCCAAAGGATTTGAGTTATTACCCAAAGGAATGAGACTATGTTCCGTGGGTTGGACCCTCATGGCGAAGGAACTGCACCTGACTGACCGGAGGGATGCCAAAGAAGCTGTGGACAATGTCAAATCCAGATAGAGTTTGGGTACAGAACAACAGTATCTACCCTCACTTACAGTCTTTGAGATGTAAGACTCTAAAGGCAGAGCAATATTTCTTGTGTGCATCTTGCTATAATGATATGACATTTACCCAGCGAAAATCCCCATACAGAAAATCTTATATCAAATGTGCATAACTATAATAATAATGGGCATTGCTTCCATGTGAAACACTAACCGCTTTCATGCTGTACTTTAGCAAAGAGAATAAATCAGAAGGTTTCCATGACAACCTGCTTAGCAATGAGTATCTAGCAGATTCAACCAAGCAACAGGTTAATAAGTGTGTTCACAAAGCAACTGTGCTATGTACACACATACAACCCATTGTTATGACATTAGCACCTAAGTGTGTGCGTCGGCCAATGGCTGAAGCATGCATTTCCTCCCCACTGCGTCTGGGAGACACTGAGGAGAAGTATAAAGGACCCTCTGATGCTTTGCATCAGAGGGATTTCTTCTTTTCATTTTTTAGCTCAAGAAGAGCTCCCCAAGCCGCCTAAGTTTGATTTGACTTGAATGGCAAGAGTCTACAAAAAATAAGATGTCCTGTCACTTTCCATTGGGATGGGATGTTTTAATCTGCAGGCGAGCTCCATCGCTGACTGCGTGATTTTTGGATAACCGTGCAACAGGATTTCTGGCGCAAACATCGTTGGGCGTGTACAAAAGAGAGTGCTGCCCGGACTCGAGAGTGCTTGTCCAGATCGACGCATCGCTCTCCTGTGGAGAGAAGAAACAAAGCTCGCTGACCTGACCAAAGGAGAAACGATGCACTGTCTCGATTGTGAGTGATAGCGACGCATCACAGACTTCCTTCCACGCACACTCGCCCGTGGAGGGTTATTTTTTACTCGACCCAGGTACATTTTCACACTAAAAGCGTTAACGTTGTGTTTAAAAGAACATGAAGACTCTTTTTACATTTTAATTAATAACTTGACTTGTGTATGTTGGATTTTTGTCGTTTTGGTCTTGTTTTGTTTAGATAAATATTTTCTATTTTTCTAAACCTGTGTTGTGTAATTTTGTAGTGTTTTCATTAAGTTACTCTGTGTGTTGGTACAAATATTTTACACCTAGCACTCTGAAGTAAAGCCTGCCTGCTCGTGCCAAGCTACCAAGGGTGTGAGCGCGGGATAGCTGAGGGTGATTCTCTTTTACCTTGACTAGAGTGAGGGTCCTTGCTTGGACAGGGGGTAACCTGACTGCCAACCAGAGGTCTTTCTGCCCCATTTCTGCCCCTTCCTTCCCCCAGAAGCAGACAGGGGGCTTGCCTGCAATTTACATCAGAGGTAGGCAGAAAGCCTACTGTGTGGCAGGATTTTATTTTTGTTTATACACTAATGGAGTGGGTCTGGCCCATCCTGACATCAGGCCCCACCCTTGCCCCTGAATCCTCAACAGTCTTTTGCTCCCCTGCGGACAAAAGCATCCCATCCCAATGGCAAGAGAGAGGACATCTTATTTTTTGTAGAATGTTTCTTCAGGTCAGCCAGAAACATGTGGCTAAATCACAATAATCTCCCACTTATCATTGTGAATGGCTGCACGTTTTGGGGTTGGATAGTCCGCCACCTCAAGAGGCCTACCAGACCCAAACATTTCTGAAAACTAGACACCCAAGGAAGTCCAAGATGGTGTGCTTTGCGTGGATCCCAAAACATTTCCTTACCAACAAAGCCTTGCAAAGCTCAAACTTTGCCTAAAATGACACATTTTTCTTACATTTCCGTAACATGAACTTCTGGAATCTGCAGGGATCCAGAAAATTATCACAACAGACTCCAACTGACCTTAATTTGGTTCATTCCTGTCGCAGGCACTAGTCCCAGCCACACATGTGGGGCGGCGTTTTATTGGGACAAGGGGCCTATAATTGGGTTGTAAGAATTTTGTGGATTACTGTGGATTCCAGATGTTTTTTCTCACAGAAATGTGTGGGAAATGTGTGTTTGTCAAAGTTTGAGGTTTGCAAGGGCTTCTGGGTAAGAAAACCTAGTGAGAGCTATGTAAGTCACCCAACCTGGATACACCCACGTGTCTGGTGTTGCTAGGTTTCCTTAAATGTTGGCTGAGCAACAGCCCAAAATCCACAGCTACCCACATTGCAAAAAAAAAAAAAAAAAAAAGACCAGTTTTCAGTGGAAAAATGTGATGTGTTAGGATTTGAGCCCTTTTACTTTTGCTGCCACTAGGCTTAGCTGTACAGGAGAGGTACCATTGTTATCAGGAGACAAGTAGAAACATAGATCAGCAGAACATTTGTTATTAACAGATGGCTTTCTCTGCATTTGTGCCTTTCAAATGTAAGTACGTAAGAAAGATATTTGAAAAATGCCCTCTGAATCACATGCTAGTATGGGTACCCACAAACCTGGAGATGCAGACATAATGACTGCTCCTAAATTTCGTATCTGGTGTCCCTTTAAAAAATACATAGGTTTCCTTCATACTCATTTTTCATTCTATATATTTTAACCATATAAATTGATCAGTACTCAGTACACAATGAAAAAGCATTGTAAGATGCAGCTAAGTTGTTGGCTCTGGGTACCACCGGTTCTTGGTCAACCCACAAACCTTAAATATCCCGCAACCAGAAGAATCTAGCATATGTAATGGTATACTTCTGCTGTAAACCCGCCATCATAATAGGCAGTTACAGACGAAAACGTGGTCACCAATGGCAGTTTTTTCCTACATATCTTCATTAATGTTTATTTCAATGTTAGCTTTTTTGGGAAAATCTTGAGGATCTACAAAAATGACCATCTCTTTGCCAGAATCGGAAATTTGTCTAATCTCAGGAAATTTATAGCTTTCCAGGATCACCAATGGGTTTCACAACCTGGAAGTAAATTGAAATTACAATCATCCAGAAAAATTAGTTATCTCTTTGAAAAATGCCCAAACTGTGATAAAATAAGTTGGTTTTCCCGTACAGCTCTGTATGTTCTTAAAAGCTGGGAAGATGGTGAATTTAGCACAACAAGGATTTCCTTGATGCTATATTGAGGAGGAAAAAACAGATACTTTTTTCTTTTTTTTCTCATGATCATGACAACTCCAATCCACACATGATAATACTAAATGCCTGAGAGAGTGAATGAGATAGTGAGTGTGTGCACACATGTCCTCTGAATGTCTTTCACTAATGTGTACAGCCAATCGCTGTTTTCTCTTTCTCATCAAAGGGATGGCTATATCCACAACTCCAGTGTCACGTAGCTTGCATGTAGTCTTCATTTAAGTTAACACCTCCTTTCTGTGGTAACCTTTTCCACAATTTAACATGTGAATGTGCTGTAAGTGCATTTCTGAGAGGCACTGATGCCCTGTGGTCTGTACAACTATTTCCAGGGTAATACATTTTAGAACACAAGGTCATTGTTTTGCTTTCTTGCTGTGCTGGTGAGGAGACACTTCTTGTCTAGATGAAACAAATGAGCTGCTCAGCGTCTTTTTCACAGTGTGATAAGAACAATACTTTAATATATAAACAGCTTCCACGCTATGGCTCAGCGAGAGGAGCACTTTTATACTGGGATTATCAGACAACTTCTGTAGGCTGTGACTGAGATTCAGCCCTGCTGACTCAAACCTCCTGCCAAGGACGATAACCTGCACTGGCTACCTGACACTTAGGACCAAAGTATGGGGGTTAGAATAACCCAAATGATCTGGCAGTGTATTCCCACTAGGCTCCCTTTATAAATATTAGATACAGACAGGACTAAGCAAACATTAGCAACAATTACCACAGTTGAATTGTTCATATTGTTTACAATTCTAATAATGCTGATTGCAGTTGAAGTTCTTAACTATCTAATAATCGCAGTGCTTTTTTGTTTTATAAAAGAATAGGATAATTTCAATAAATGTTTTGAAAATGCTTTTCATATCTTTTTTGTGTTTACCCTGGGCGTACAAGAGTGTCTAACGAAAGGATTAGATCTGTTCCCATAGATTCCTTTGTAATCATAATGACATGTTCAAGGTTGTCAACAACATCTTTCCCTGATCTGTTTAGGGGTTGGATGTGGTACTGAGCTTGTCGAGATACAACAACATTTACTGATGGTATATGTGGACTATGTCTCTATATTGTGAAGTTTGTGTTGGTCTAGTACACAGTCCTGCTATACTTGTAGTAATAGTATAACACCATAGGCTAGGGAAATCTACCTGGGGGTAATTACAAAATTAAGGTATCAAATAGGGTGGCCAGTGCGTGGCGCGTCCCAGAGTGATATAGCGAAGACACCCATAAGGTTCTAGTTAATCCTCCACAAAGAGCTAATCCTCCTTAAAGAGCAGAACAACGCCCCCATCTTATTCCCTTAAGTTGTGCTACGCTTAAGAGATACAAAGAAACCTGAAGGTTGATGAGTACTTAAGTCTTTGCTTACAGTGGGTAATGAAGTAGATATTCCAATAATTTAGGGTCTGCAATGACTTCTCATCAAATGAGATAAGGGTTTCCTCCTCTCCAGGAAAGATAGACCATTCAGACAGTAAGGGCTGATCTCATGTACACTACTGATCATGGTTCAATAGAGGTACAGAGGCTGATGGCAATACAGGACTAATCACCATGTACACCCTTACAGACCCACCTGTCCAAGATGATACATAAAAGGAGTTAAAGTTCCCAGGACAGTTTCATAACACATAAAATGGTATTAGAATAGGTTGCCACACATGTCATCTTGTAAAGATAAGCCTATTAATGTTGCCAGGAAAGAAGTGACATGCCACAGTGGGTTATGCCTAGCATCCAATAAGGGACTTGTAAGATATTGCTGTTACTAGAAACATGTTACAAGTGTTGACAATTGTATATAGACAGTTGAGACAAAGGGGGTCATTACAACCTTGGTGGTCTTTTTACAAGACCGCCGAGGGACCGCCGTGCTGAAGACCGCCAGTGGTGGCGGTTTTCCGCTCGGCGTAATGTGACTGTTGGCAGCACTCTGTCGTTTTTCCGACAGAGAGCCGCCAACAGCCATAGTGACGGGCGGCGGGGAAGTGGAGGTTGCTCCACCTCCACCGCCACGCCAACAGAACACCGCCCAGCGAATCACATCCTGTGATTCGGCGCGGCGGTGTTCTGTTGGCAGTGTAGTGTCGGCGGAGCTGTCCCCATGGCTCGAGTCCCCTCCCGGAGGATCGACAGAACAGGTAAGTCGATCGTCCGTTAGGGGAGGGGGGCGGGGGGCGTTGTGTGGGTGCATGGGGATGTGCGTCTGTGTATGTAGAGGGGGTGTGTGAGTGCGTGTATGCTTGCGGGGTTGTTGTGTGTTTTGGGAATGAGTGCATGTATGTCTGTAGGTATGACTGTATGGATGTGTGCGTGTATGTTTGAATGTGGGTGTGCGTGTGTGTGTGTGGATGTTGGCAGGTATGTCGGTGGGTGTGCGTGTATGTGTGTTGGTGGTGCCTGCATGCGTGTCGGGAGTGTATGTGTAAGGTAATGTCAGGGGTCGGGTGGGGAGGGGGGTCCTGCCACCTTTGGGGGGTGGCAGGAGTGGTGGGGGGTGTAGGGGAGGGAGTCGGGGTGGGGGTGGGGGGTGGTGAGACCCCTATCAGTGCCAGGGAAGGAATTCCCTGGCACTGATAGTGCTTACCGCCATGGATTTCATGGCTGTTCCTACCGCTGGAAATCCACGGCGGTAAGCTGGGTCAAAATACCGGCGGCGGTATTGTCACGGCCGCCGGGCTGGAGACCCAGGTCTCCAGCCCAGCGGTCGTCTCCGCCCTGGCGGGCAGAACGGAGAAGCGGCGGATGACCATGGCGGTAACCGCCACGGTCATAATCCTCAAAAAAAGACCGCCAGCCTGTTGGCGGTCTTACCGCCGCTTTAACACCGTCTGCCAGGGTTGTAATGACCCCCAATATGTTATCCTCATAAGGGGAACAACTACTTCCTGAAGAGATGGATGGTGAGAAGTAAGGTTCACTTGCCTGGCTTTTCCTTTTAGGTTTTGGCAGAAAACCAGTAAGTTCATTTCCTGTAAAGAGGGATGATGGAAATTGCAAGAACGTTGCTTCCCGTAGAGATAGATGCCGGATGATAAAATGATGTTAGGTCATGTCGATACATATGGGGGTAGAATGCAGTGATGGCATTTCCCGTAGAGCTGGATGCAGGGAAATGGAGGGACATCACGTAGAGATGGATGCTATGGAATGGGGTCCATTTGTCTGGCTTCTGTTATTCTGAAGAATTTGCCAAGATATCATGGATGCTGGGAGATTTTCCATTTCACCTCCAGTATAAATGTAAAATTAACACTCACCTTAACTATACTTGTGCCAGTGTGCAACTGTAATATGTGGATCTATACCTAGAAGACAAGTAACGGGCAACATTGCATAATAGCCCCACAAGGCCAATGTGGGTTTTGGTGACATGTACATCAACAATGAGGTGTAGTGCATTGTAAAGGTCACTGAATGCCATAACATGTTACAGTTTAAGCGGTTTTAACACTGCATACTTTTTAAATTGGAAAATTTGTATTGAATACAGAGTTGATACTAGTGCTGTGTGCTGCAGTAAGCATACTATTTTCTACCCTTCTCATTATTTAAATCTGTAATTTGTAAGGGTATTTCTCCCCCCGACAATAACTTCAACATAATTTATTTGTATGACACTTTTCTCGTGAAATATTTTTTTAAGCACTCCCGGGAGGAATTTGAAATCAATTTTGACTAGTTTGGGTTGCTATGTTACCACAGCACTGTGCCCTTTATTAAACTGCTCATGCATCTCAGACATGCCCTATAACCCGAACACCCTGCCTGTGCTATTCACAATATATGGCTGCACCTTGCAGGCAATGAAAACACTTTAGTTCTTTTGCTCACAATGAATATTTAAGGAAAAAAAGCAAAAACAGAACCATATTTTAGGACTATGCTTTTACCATACCCACTTCGAATACGCGGCTCTCTTGCCAAGTATTACTCTGTATTGGAACTGGCAATTTCTGAATAGTCATGCCAGATTTCTGTATGCTCATCCCGTTCCGTTCCGTTCCGTTGGCTTTTATGACTCTGCACATTTTTCCTGCTAACAAGTGGTAAAGTGATTGTGCCCTTTAAAATGGTAAAATTGGCATCCACGCAATTGGCAGATATAACTTACTTGTCAGTCCCCAGTAAATGGTAGTACTTGAAGGCAGGGCCTGTAAATAAAATGCTACTAATTGGCTTCAACTCTCATTGTACCAACTACTAAAAGTAGCATGTCTAAGGCCAGCCACTGCCATTTCGACCTGGCATAATTAAACATTTGCTAGGTCTAAACCTTCCTTTTTAATATGTTTAGGTCACTCCTAAGTTAGGCCCTAAACCCTCATAGGACAGTCTCCATGGTATGTAAAAAGGAGGACATGTGTACTGAAGGTTTACATGTTCTCCCCATGAAAAACTCCTGAAGTTGTTTTCCACTGCTGTAAGGCTCTCCCAAAGGTTACACTGGATTACCTTGGTTAATTTAATAACTGATTACTTCAGTTTGGAACCAGATAGAGAAATGCTTATTCCACTCAAACAAATTGCATTTTAAAATACCCTTTAATGTTAAAGTTGGTTTTTAATTTACTATTCTGAAAATGTCACTTTTAGAAGTCTGCGTTTTTCTGTCTAACCCAAATATGTCTTTCTGCCAGTGTTCTAGGTCACCTGACTGTGAACGTCTTTCCTGTTGTAAGTGGTGTATTCTTTCTAGAAAAAGGGACAAAAGAGGTCTAGGTGTTAGGGGACAAGGCTCTTCTTGACAGGACGGCTGGGGAGCTGTGCCCTGCCCTGATTTCACTCCAAGAGGCCCTGTCTGCGGTTTATACAAAGAAACCAGACACCAGGCACATTTTAAAGGAGACCACCTAATTCCTCACTGGCACCAGGCATAAAAGTGGCACCTTCAGAACCTCTCATCACAACACTTTTGGACCTGTGGAAGATCCAGAAGGTCTGTCTTTCTGTCTGAAGAAGGAAGATGGGACCCGGCTGCCTTGAAACCACACTCCCTAGAAAGGACTCCAAAAGTCAGTTGAATGACCTCCTATTTAAGGTATAGAGATAAAATCCAGGGGCTTCCAACTGGATCTGCCTGAGCCCTGCTGCTGCCCTCTGTTGGAGTCCTGATCCCCAAGAGGTGCCCCTAAGGTTCTGGACTCTTTCCTGGCATCAGAGTGTACTCCTCCTGAGGAAATGGTGAAGATACTGACATTTTGGGCTCCTTGCAACTACAAAGTGCCCTATTTACATGAGAAATGACTGACCACGATGAACAGCAAAGCAAAGGTCCAGCAAGACCCGCACACCTTACGCAAACTGCAATAGTCAACCACCAACGCGAATCTCCAGCAGCAACTAGTTTTTCGTTTCAAAACAATGACTGTCCGCGACGCTTGCCATACTCTTTGTGCCAATGACCTCTTTGCAGCCCACAACAACACAAACATCAAACTCCCCGTACGGACTTGAGAAGGTAACTTCAGGGGGGCGCGCCTGGTCATCCCTACATCACAATTGAGCTCCACTTCCATTAACCTGAACTTGGGACTTTCACTCAGTGCAACGCAACCAGATAACAGATAACTGTGAGTGGTGTGTTGTGCTTTTTGGTGCCATTTTCACCTAAAACCTTTAAAACTTGTAGGTCTGATTCTAGCTCTTGCCTTTACTAAGAAACCACCTACTGGTGGGGACTCTCCATGGGTGGCCAGTTTGGACTTGGGGGAAGGGAGCCCCCAGGAGCAGATGGTAGAACATGTCTTACTCTCCCTTGGTTTGGGGAAACTATTCATAGGGTAAGCTTTTGGTCCCAGAGAGTGGGAGTTGCCACTTTCATCAAATCAAAGTCAATGGGATACTAGCCACTGCTGGTGAAAGGTTTCCGTGCCAGCCGGACCACGTGGTGGGAAGGCTAGCTTTCCCAGGTCAGTACCTGTCAGGATGCATATGCAGTGTAGCTCAGGACAGGGGCCAGATTATTTCCACCTTATCTGGTATTCCACAAATAGGGTGGGGGAGTAGCTGAAAGTAGGGTCACAGTGAGTCTCCAGATCCCATTGACTGCATCCTGGGAAATTAGTTCCACCAGTGATAGAAGAGATTGGAGGTCCAGCCATCCAGGGAACCCTGAAAGCTCATGTTTTCAGAGGTACCACTCCTAAACGGAGGGTCTGAGGGCTAATTTAGAGAGCAAGTGGTAGGAGGTGAAGGCAATCCACAGTGGGAGAACCAATGGATCAGGGGTTGCTTCATCAGACAGAACAGCACCTAAAGACTGACTCTGGCAAGGCTGTTTCTAACCTGGAGGTGCTGCTGTGCTGTCACAGACAGAACAGGAAATCTGCACCAGGCATACCATTAAAGGACACAGAGTTTGTTCCCATTGGCAGGGACTGCAAGGAGGTTGTTGGCGGTACTAGGAGGAGGTTGTTGGCGAACTGAAGAGGAGGTCTGGCATCACGGATGATAGATGCTCTGGCGCGAAGAGTTAATAGTCAATGAAGCTTCACATTGGTGGTTATTGCAGTCTGTTGATGTCAGTGCGAAGTGCAAATCTCACTGCAACTTTGGTTTGGAAGTCATCAAAGACAGTTGTTTCTCAGTACGAAGAGGGTGCTTCATGGTCACAATGTGCCCAAAACTTCTGTATCTTCATCGTGGGTTCAGGAGGACTACTCTGATGCCATCTAAGGGTCAAGAACCTGGAAGTCACCGCTTGGAAATCAGGACTCCGGCAGTGGCCAGCAGCAGGGCTCAGGCAAGACTAGGTAGGTCCCCTTGACACTGGGAGTCTCTTTTGCTCAAACTAACTAGTTACTCACCTTCCGTACCACTTTCCGGTAGAGGCTTCCTAGCTGCAGACTCCCACGTTTGGAATATTTCTCAAACATCAGACTGAGTTCAGAAACTTTTCAGCCATACCTCTGTGAGTTTGTAGGTGGTGCCATTCGGATCCACAATGATGCCATTCCACTCGGACATGACGTGCAGAGACTATATAGGTGCTATTCCCATTTGTGGACGTCAGTTGGTTTTGAGAGTATCCGCCGAACCCTATAAACAAATTGGTGGGATCTGTGTGCAGATTAATAGACTTATCACCATATTCATCGATAGAGTCCAATCAGAGAACAGATAGGATGGGAAGGTCCTAAAGGAATCTACGGCTGATTCTCAACCAGAAAGAGCGTTATTGAAGGTAAGTAACTTGTTCTTTTGCTAGTCTTCTAGATGCAGAATCCTCACCTATTGAATAGATATCAAAGCAGAACAAACTTGGAGGTGGGACTCAAAGAAGAAAGACCTCCCAGGCTGATCTGGCAAAATGCCCCTCTTCGCAAACTTGACTGTTCAGACAAAAGAGTTTTGTGAGCGATGGAGAGAAGCTGCGTAGCTGCCTAGCAAATGTCCAGGACAGGGACTTCACATGCCAGCGCAGTAGTAGCAGCTTTGGCCCTGATAGAATGACCTTGCAGTCCTCGCAGAGACTGGTTTTTGGTAAGCATGTAGTAGATCTTAATGCAGAGCACAATCCAGCAGGAGATGGAAGTCTTCTGCACAGTCTTGCCTTCTTTCGTGCCAGAGAATCCCATAAAGAGCAGATCCTCCACCCAGTGTTCTATGGTACGATCTATGTAAAAGCTTAGCTCTTTCTTGGGATATAAGAGTTAGGAGTCTGTCCTCCTCCTTAGACGGGTGAGGCGGAGCACAGAACGTGAGCAGGTTGATGCTTTGACAGACATGGAACAACGTCACAACTTCAGGTAAGAAAGATGCTTGTGTCCACAACACTAGCTTGTCTGGGAAGATGTATTGTACAGCGGGATGAAAAAGTGTTTGACATGCACTCACGCAGATCGCCAATGAAATGGTAATGACGAGCACAGTCTTGAAGGTCAAAGGCAGCACACATCAGGAAGGTAATGAATTGCAGCACAACAAAGGGAGGAAGAAGAAACAAATGTTGCAAACCTTTAAAAAAAGTGCATAGCTGGAGACTTAAACAATTAGGGTTGATCCGGCATCCGTAGAAAGGCAGAAAGGCACCCTTTTAACTGCACCCAGGGAAAAAGTAAACAAAACGTCAGATAACTTGGCCTGGAGGGGGTCAATCTAGTGTGTGCCGGAACCAACTCACAAATCTGTCCCAACAACAGGCATATACAGTTTTTGTCAAGGCATGCCTGTCTGCTAAGATGACATCAATGTGAAAAAGTAGCCTCTTTCTAGCAGAGTTACCCCCATTTTTCGCCTGTTTGTCAGTGTGTTTTGACTGTGTCGCAGGGATCCTGCTAGTCAGGACCCCAGTGCTTATGGTTTGTGGCCTACTTGTCGGTATGTTTCACTGTTTTCGTCAGTGCTTGACTGTGTCACTGGGCTCCTGCTAACCAGGACCCCAGTGCTTATGCTCTCTCTGGTTCCAAATTTGTCCTTACATAATGGTAACACAGTATTTGCCTCAAAATTGGTATACTGCCCCCCCATTATAAGACCCTTGTATATGGTACCTAGGTACCCAGGGCATTGGGGTCCCAGGGGATCCCTATGGGCTGCAGAATTTCTCTTGCCACCCATAGGGAGCCCATACAAAGGCTTATCCAGGACTGCCATTGCAGCCTGTGTGGAATAGTGCATGCACTTTTTCACAGCCATTTTCACTGCACCAGGTCACTTATGAGTTACCTATATGTCAGGCCTTCAGACCCTGAAGGCTGGGTGCAAAGTACCTGTGTGTGAGGGCACCCCTGCACTAGCAGAGGTACCCACACATTGTCCAGGCCCATTTTCCCCTAACTTTGAGTGCGGGAAGGCCATTTTGAGTGTGCACTGGACTTAGGTCAATACCTATGTCCAGCTTCACAATGTTAACTCAGAATATGGCCATTTAAGGTGTCTAACAACTGGGAATTGTACCCCAATACCGATTCCAGTATTGGTAACACAATCCCATGCACTCTGGGGGCTCTACAGTGGACCCCCAGTACTGCCATAACAGCCTTCTGGGGGTTTTCCAGGCAGCCCCAGGTGCTGCCACCTCACAGACAGGCTTCTGCCCTCCTGGGGCTTGAGCAGCTCAATCCCAGGAAGGCAGAACAATGCAATTCCTTTAGAAGAGGGGTGATACACCCTCTCCCTTTGGAAATAGGTGTTACAGGCATGGGAGGGGTATCCTCCCAGAACCTCTGGAAATGCTTTGAAGGGCACAGATGGTGCCCTCCTTGCATAATCCAGTCTACACCGGTTCAGGGACCCACAGTCCCTGCTCTGGTGCGAAACTGGACAAAGGAAGGGGGTGTTACCACTCCCCTGTCCATCACCACCCCAGGGGTGGTGACCAGAGCTCCTCCAGAGTGTTTCTGGGTTTTGCCATCTTGGATTTCAAGGTGGTGGGGCACTCTGGGAGCATCTGAGTGGCCAGTGCCAGCAGCTGATGTGAGAGACCTCTCCTAATAGGTGCTTACCTAGTTAGGTGACCAATCCCCCTCTCAGGGCTATTTAGGGTCTCTCCTCTTGGTGTTTCTTAAGATTCGGATTTCAATCCTCTGCATACTTTACTTCATCTTCGACCAACAGATCAACCGCTGACTGCTCCAGGAACTCTACAAAACGGCAACAAAGAAGCTAAGGTGACTTCTGCAACATTGTATCTTCAGCTCCTGCCAGCAACTACAACAGTTTCCAGGTCGTGCATCCTCCTAGGACTGCCTGTCTTCAGCCTGTACCAGGAGAACCGAAGGAATCTCCCGTGGAGTGACAGAGTCACTTCCCTGCTCCAGCAGGCACTTCTCTGTAGTGACAACCTGTGGCTTGGGTCCCCTCTCCAGATGACAGGCGTGGATCCAGCAACACGGGTTGTGGTCTAAAGTGACTCCGGCAGTCCCAACGTTCAGCTGTAAAATGTTGGTGGAGGTAAGAGCTTGCCTCCCCATGCAAGACAGTACCCCTGTGCACCGCATGACTTGCAGTTGCTAAGGCTTGTGTGCGACCTTTCAAGAAGTTCTTTGCGCACAGCACAGCTTAGGCCCCCAGCACTCCATCCTACGCACAGCTTCCTGAGTGGTTTTCCGGCGGTGTGGGAAACCTTTGTGTCATGCTGTGTGGTCTTCCATTTGCACCTCCTTCGTCCCCGTGCTGTGGGACTCCTGTGCGCGCTGGCTGGTCTTCTAAGGGCTCTCTGAGTTGCTGAGAGCCCCCTCTGTCTCCCACTCCTGGTCCCAGGCAGCGCCATTTTCTGCTAACTGCAAGCTTTGCGTGTGCCAAGGCTTGTTGGCGGAATCCTGCGACGCAAACCAGACTGTATTCATCCATCCGGCGTGGGACATCATCTGCACCAACCAGGAACCCGCATCTGTCTTCTTTGGTGCAATACTGACTTTGTCTTCTCACTGGTTCTTCTTCTGCACCTTCATCCGGGTTAGCAGGGGCTCCTGTTCTTCCTGTACTCTTCAGTGCTTCTTGGACTTGGTCCCCTTCTTCCACAGGTCTTCAGGTCCAGGACTCCATCGTTGGTGTCTTGCAGTCTCTTTTGGTTCTTGCATTATCTTCTATCACTTCTAGTGTTTTAGGAAACTTGCTGTGTTTTACTCCTGCTTTCCTAGCTCTGGGGTGGGGTACAATACTTACTTTTGGAATTTTCTTACACTCCCAGTGCCCCTCTACACACTACACTTGCCTAGGTGGGGAACAGACTTTCGTATTCCACTATTTTAGTATATGGTTTGCGTTCCCCCTATTCCCAATGCAACCTATTGTGATTTTACTATTTGCACTGTTTTCCTACTGTGTACTTACCTGTATATATTGTGTAATTTACTTACCTCCTAAGGGAGTATAGTCCCCAACGTATTTTTGGCATTGTGTCACTAAAATAAAGTACCTTTATATTTGTAACACTGAGTATTGCCTTTCATGTGTGTGAGTACTGGGACTACAGTGGTATTGCAAGAGCTTTGCATGTCTCCTAGTTCAGCCTTGGCTGCTCTGCCTTCAGCTACCTCTAGACAGCCTGGATTCTAGACACGGACTACATTTCACTAATAATGGATAACTGGACCTGGTATAAGATATAAGTACCTTTGGTACCGACTACAAACCAGGCCAGCCTCCTACAATCAACTACCACCGGAGGAAGGTCAAATGTGTTCAGCTGCTGTCACTCAATCTCCAAACATGAAGGTGCAGACTGAGAAGCGCCTGGATGCCCTGCTGCTGAGACAGCAGGTCCTTCTGGAGAGAAACCGGATAGGAGGACAGATCTAAACCCAGGAGCTCTGGATACAATACTCTCTGTGCTCAATCCAGAGCCACTAGTGCGACATGGGACTGGGTGGTCCTAGTCTTCTTGAGAACTCGTGGCAGGTATAACATCAGTGAAAAGGAGGATAGGAGTCCCAGGTTCCACTCAGGGTGGAATTAGTCTCTGACCAACAGACACTGCAGAAATTCTAACGTGCAGAAGTGCGGACATTAACATTTTTTGGCAGTGGCAAAGAGATCATGCCAATGTTCTCTTCATTTGTGGTAGAGACTCTCGTCCACCTCCAGGTGTAATTGCCACTAGTATTCTGCTAGGCGGCGAAGTCTGAGGTTGTCTGTCCTGGCATTCAGAGTCTGCCATGTGGATCACCACTAGCGCCCTGGCCGAGGGTCCCTAACACCCCTCCCCCACCCTGTTTATTGCAGTACTACATGGAGCTGCTGTTGTTCAGAACACCTGAACCAGTCTGCCCTTAATGGATGGAATGAAGGCTTTCAACGCCAAGAGACGGTCACCAACTCCAGAAGGTTGGTTGATATGGAGCTGAGACTCCACTGGAGACCAGAGACGTTTGACTCTGATAGCCACTCAAATCCAGAAGTGATGCATCAGCCACCACTGTCCGCTGTGTGTGAGGAAGGTGTAAAGGTCTGCAGCAGACTCAATCACAGTCCAGTAACTATTACTCCAGCTCTTTTGCAATCTCCACCAAATCTGAATGTGATCAGCGAGGTCCCCTTGATGTTGAACCCACTGAGACCTCAAATCCTACTGCAGAGCTAGCAGATGCCACCTGTGGTGCTCAGCCATCAGGATGCAGGAAACTATTAGCCCCAGCAGCCGAGAACCAATCTCACTGAAGTTCAGGATTGAGGCTGAAAGATATGGATCATAACCTGAACCTAATGAACTCTCTCCCCCAGGGGAAAGGCACAACAGCGAATGGTGTCCAGAATGACTTTGATGAAGGGGAGCGCCCTCATCAGGAGGAGTAAGGTGCGATTCAGGCACGTTGATAGCGAACCCCAAAGATGACAGGAGGTTCATCTTAGTCTGGAGGTGGTTGACTCTCTGGGGCGAGCTTGCCTTCAAAAGCCAGTCATCAGACACCTGACCACCTGAAGGGCACTGGTGAGGCCAAGGGGGAGCACAGGGAACTGAAAATGCTCCTGTTCCACCACAAACTGCATGTAAGACAGGGGCACCAGAAAGTAGCAGGAATAACCACCATATCCTACTTCTGGCGCTGGCATCCTCTCAATAAGCTCCTTTGGCCAAAAAGGCTTGCACTTTCCACCTCAAACGTAGACATAAAAAGCAGGATGTATCCTCGCTAAAAACAATCTGCAAGACCCACCTGTCTGATGTTATGGCCTGCTAACCTGGCAAGAATCATCATATGCTGCCTCCCACTGTGTGGCGGTGCCCCACTAAGGGCACTGTAAAGGTGTTTGGTAGGTGGGGTTGCAGCAGAGGTGGTAGTGGACTGCAGGGTCCGATGACCTTTACTACAGGGATGGTGGGCACCCAGGACTAGACTGCATAACTGCTGAGCCCTGTTTAAAGTTTGCACTGACTGGCGGTAAGGGGTAACTCTGTCAAAGCTGCAAAAGGAGAGGTAGGGCTGATGCAATTAGCAAAGAGTAGCAAATTAGTGCAGGGAGTGTGCAGCAGTGTTTTGCTCTCCTTGAACCACTAAAGAGTGGAGTCTGCCTTGTCCTTAAACAGGCGAGTCTTGAAAGGCAAGTTGATGAGGGATGACTGGATATTGCATGAAAAACCTGTGGACTGCAGCCAGGCGTGGCGGCAAATGAGGAATCTGGTGCCAGTGGTCCACCCGATGAAACCAGTGGTGTCCAAGCCACGATGAACTGTAAAATTTGATTAATCACGGCCGAACGGTATGGCCTGGGGTAGGACTGGTCAAAGATTGTCATGAATACCTGGAAGGACTTGAGTTACTGAGTCCCAAAGGGTGTGAGAATAGCGCTCCAGCAAGCAGCTAGCATTCACAGACCTGACTGCCAAGCTGATGGACAAGAAAATCCTTATCCTGAGCGTTTTCAATTGTTTTGAATCCCTTTTGGGGGTAGGGGGTCATCCAAGATTCTGGGATTAGGCTTGCTCACATACTCCTGCACCACCAAGGTTTCAGGTGACAGGTGCTGTGACAGAATAAGATGTAGGGCCACCTGAAGTAGGATGGTGATGTCATGCAATTTGGTAGCTGACTGTGGAGCCACAGCAAGGTTAGTCTCATGCCTCCGACACAGAATCCATAAAGGCCTCATTTAATGGTAAGAGGGGCTCAGTAGATGTCTTCCTCGGCTGAATAACGTCTCTCAGTACATTGGTCTTGACTTCCATTGCGGGGAGCTGGAGGTCAAGGACTTCGGCAAACCTATGCATAACCAGTAGCCTCCTGCAGGTCGTCATACCAATTTTCCTTGTGATAAGGGTGACCAATCTCATCACCGCGTCATAATCGTGATCTGCATCTATACCTAGCAGGGAATTAAGAGTGTGCTTTTGGCATTGTGGCGGCAGAGGAAGTGGATGAACAGGAGACTCAATGGCAGTCGGGCATGACTTCGACCGGTGCCGACCTGATGTCAGAGAGGACAATGGAGACTTGCATACGTGACGGATATACTGCCCACCGTATTACAAGTTCCGTTATATCCTATGTACCTTGTAAAAGAGCGGCCGGGATATCCATCACTTTTGGGACGGAGTGATCCCCTCCTCCAAGGTGGTAATCAGGCCCTCAGTCTTCCGCCACTGACAGAGTTGGCATCAATGCATCTGGAATCAGTACGGACCATTGTGGTAGAGTACAGAGTGGAACCAGGGGCAACCCTGGTTTAGGCTCAGGGGGCCCAACTGGTGCCGAGGGCAAAGCCACTGGCAGAAATCCAGGAGGAGAACCTCTCATCTACGTGGGGCCTGCAGGTGCACCAGAGAAACTCGATAAGGATCCGAAGGTTCAGAGCATATCCTTGCCGAACTCTTTGATCTGCTTTGGAGTAGGGGATGCCCCAAGAACTCTGGTTGTGCAGGAACAAGTTGTGGGATCGCCTCCGAAGTAGACTTACTTTGGAAGCTAGATCGAGATATACGATACTGCACTTGCACCTTCACAGGGGAGTATGAGTGGCGGGATGGGGATGAGTCCCTCTTAGATTTCTTGTCTTTTTTCTTTGACTTACCCCAAGATTTAGACTGAGACAAAGGCCGACCCCCTGGAATGACTCCAGGAATTTCTAGATCTCGAACAGGACAGGGGGCAAAGTTTTGACTTGAACCAGTGCTATTGCGGAGTCTTCCAGTGCTTGCTAATCTAGACTTTGTGGTCTCGTGTGGCCTTCTGGTTCACTGACATGCAGTCACTGCAGACCTTAGAGGTATGAATCAACTCAGGCACCAGAGACAAATATGGTGACAATCAGTCACAGACATTTGTTTGCGACAATGTTTACAGGGCTTAAAATTTGCACTTATGGGAGGTGACATGCACGCTATAAACAATTTATTAAATCAAGGTAAATGTCTCAAAGAGATATTAGATAGCTCCAGATCAGCTTTTGGTGGTGCAGAAAAGAACTGACATCAGCCGTGGTAGTGGCACCAACATATGCTCTGCATGTCATTACTGGAGTGGAATGTCAGTGCAGAGCTGTACAGCGCCAAATACAGGCATGCAGAGGTACTGCTGAAAAGTTTCCTGATCCAGTCTGAAGCCTGGGTAATAATAAAAAGGTGAGAAATCTACAGCTAAAATTTTCCTTCAGGAAGGGATCAGCCAACTGACCCTTGGAGTCCCTTCTTGCGCGGCTAGGTTCAAGGCAAGCAGGCCCAATCTTCCTTCTTCAGACAGCATGACTGTCCTTATTCTACATCTTCAACATATGCAGGAGTATTCTGATGAGAGGTTCTCAAGATGCCACTTTTATACATGGTGCTAGCCTTTGTGTAGGGGAATTCCCTACTGCCAACCAGGTTGTGGTCAGTTCTTCCCCTTCCCAGGTGCTGCCTCCAACATGTCTAGGATGACAGGCCTAGGTGTCTGATGCATTTGTCAATGGTGGGCCAGGCACTATTTAGAAGTCAGGAAGGGGTGAAGGCTAGCCTTTGAAGTAGAGGGAAGCACAAGGGTGATAAAGCAACACAGGCAGGGGGAGCATCCAACAGTAAGCACATCACAGGAAAACTACATGGGCGAGAGGGATCATTTCGGGGGTGAGAAGCCCACTAAGTAGACCGCTGGAAATTACGTGCACTTTTGTTCAGTGCTTACACAAAAAGAAAAAAGTAGCACCTGAAAAATTGAGCAATGTAAGGACAGAGGAATGCATCTGTGTTTAGGGATGGAACGAACACAAGAGGGGAAAAAAGTCCAGCGACGCTAATGAGCGAGAAGCTAGCAAATGAGGGTGACAATGAACCCAACTAATATAAGCAATAGTCGGGCTCTAAGCCCAATGTAAGTTAATAATTCATCTCAACAGACAGCACATTCACATAGACACGAGCTAAAAACAGATACTCCACCTTGTCACACATATTGATTAGTCCAACAACCTTCTACTGAAAAACATTAATTGTTTCAGACAATACATGAGCCTCCATATTTGCCTAAACTTTTTTGGGATACAACTTTGTATTTGAGTATATACCTATTTCTATATAGATACACATACATACAAAGTTAAATTCACATCTTGTGGCAACGTGCACACACACACACACACACACACACACACAGCCATATACATATATTTACACACACACACAGAGGTATATATCTATAAATTCACTAGAAAAAAACAAAGGTAAGAGGGACGTTATAGTTAGGCTGACATTTTACCCATATGAAACCATCAAATTCAGCAGTTATAGTTACACTTATACTTGCGTTAAGAAAGTATACTTGTTGCCTAAAGTTACTTTCTGGCACGAAGTTATAGTTTCTTCAGATAAGTATAACTATAAGTGTAACTATAGATACTGAATTTCTATGGTTTTGGATGGGTAAAACGTCAACCTAACTATAATGTCCCTGTAACCTTTGTTTTTTTTCAGTGAATTTCTATGGTTTTTGTAACGCACACGTTAATATTTCTGTCATGTTGCAGCCAGCCAATCAGGGCCTTGCTTTTCCCCTGGATTCGACAGTCCGAGCATCGGCCGTAAAAAAAAAATGGGCAAATTCATGTGTCCTATGGGTTCAGAATACTTGTATCCTGGCCCCTTACATGTTTTTACACAGCATTTTTCCATCCCCAAATGGCAATGCGAGAAAAAAAATGGCAGCAGCAACTTTTCTATCAGGTTGCGGACAGTCAACCAGGACTTTACTTTACCTCCCAATCTGCTGAAGAGCCAAGGAGGATTCGTAGAGGATCCGCACATCTAGATATTCAAATTTTGTTTTCCTTTAATATCTACCAAAGTACTAAATGAATTTAAAGCAATTCACAAAAAGTGTAATTATATGTACCGAAAGCTACCTTTCTGCCAAATTCGGTGTAAATCACTCCAGCAGGTTGGGCTGCAGTCTTCTTCAAAGCTCCTATTGCAATTAACATGGGAAAGGCACTTCTTTTTACCTATCGCTGCCCCCTTTTTCTCGGCCGCCGCTTGACATATCACCCTGAAACTTCCTATGCACAACCATATTCTCTGGCACACTTTTTTGGGGGAAATTTCGTGAAGATTTGTCAAACACCTATAGGCAAGACAAAAACACTTTTTCTATGGAAACTAGGTCCCAACTATAACTACCTACTGGTGATATATATATATATATATATATATATACACACACACACACATATATACACACACATACCCACACACACAGACAGATAGATAGAAAATTAGTCTTTCACCCTTTGTGGGTAGTCACGCCAGTTTGTTTTCAGTGGCCCAAAGTGTGCCATCCCCCCCTTCCCCCCCCCCCCAACCTAAAATTCACCTCTAGAGACGCCACTGGTATAGCGCTCACTAGAATATCCACATTCTGTCTTATACGGAGACTGATAAATTAACATAAATCAGCAACTGAAACACAATTAAAATAAACTGTGGGTTCAGTCACAGAATACTGGTCACAAATGCTGAACTTATTTTCCAAAATAAAGCCTATGAGAAATTGGGTTACTAGTTGGCTGAAACCCTACTCAAACAGAAACCACTGTTCTGTCTGGGTAGGAAACAAAGCAAACACCAAATTAACCTGTGCTTAACCCTCTGGTGGCTTGGCACTAAAGCTGTCAGGCTTAACTTAGAGGAAATGTGTAAAGTATTTATGCAACACACAAACGATAATAAAGCAAAAAAAAAACACCACCAGAAAAACAATCAGACATTAATTCAGAAAAATGGACTAAAATGTAAATACATGATTTGACATCAAAACGGCAAAAAATGTTTTAGTAGAATCAGAGTTATGCGCTATTAAAGGCGCTCAGAAGCAAAAAGTGCAAACTGTGGTTATCTGGTCGCATGAGTTCGGGTCAAGGCACAAGTTCAGGCCAACCGCAATGGAGCAGGGACTAGCTACAGGACTAAGTGCAGTCCGCTGAAATAGTACCATGTGACCTGGGAGTTGGTATGTGAAGTCCTTACATCGAGATGCACAAGCCGGCCTCAAGGAGCTGTGATGCAAGATTCGGTGTTGGAATGTGTCGCAGGAGACTAGATGCGTCACGCTCGGAAGCGGTCATATCAATTAAGCCACCAGTGCTTGCGAGGACTTGTGCTGGGATGCATCTGCAACAAGGACGAGCTGCTAAGTCTATGGCAGGCTATGTGGAGATGTGTTGATGTCAACGAAGCCTGCTATATCTCTATGGTTTGTCCAAGGTGCCAGCCAACCAACTGCCCCTTAGAGAGTTCCTGGAGTCCTGAGTCCACACAGGCAGGCTGAATTCAGCAGAGCAGCTCACAGCAGCAGACGAGTCCTGGTGTAGCAACAGCAGGCTTTGAGGAGCAAAGCAGTCCATGGTCAGCAAGCAGATTTGCAGGGCAGACTTCACTGCTAGGCAGTCCTTCTTCCTGGAATAGCAGACAGATCCTGAAGTCATCTGAAGAGTTGGGTCTAAGAGCCCACTATTTACACCTGGTATCAACTTTGAAGTGGGAGAAGCCTCTACAGTCTGCCCCATACAGAGGTGTCTGGAATTTCCTGCTGGCCAAGCCTCAGCTTGTCTGTGGGAACAATACCACTGAAAAACCCTTAGTGAGTGTGCTGAGGCAGAGTCATCATGGTGTGCAAGTGTTGAAGATGACAGCTCACCCCTCCCACCCATTTCAAGTCAGAAAAGGCCCTGCTGCCAACACCTATTACCCCTTTATCTCACTGTCTGTGATTAATACATAAAGGCCAAATGCCAGCTACACCTAGTCGTGTGACCCAGGAAACGAGCTAGTGAGCACCAATGGGTTGGGACAAGAAAACGCCATCTTTCTAAAAGTGTTATCTTCAGAATTGTAATTTAAAATCCAACTTCACCATCAAAGTTGGTGTTAAATTACAATTATTTAGACACCAAACTCTAAATTCCTTCCTGTTCCCAATTGAAAGTTATCACTTATTACATGTAATGGGGTAAGTTACAGTTATCCTATGGGAGGGGTAGGCCTTGCACCAGTGAAAAACAAATGTAAGAGTTTTTCCACTACCAGGACATGCAATTTATAATATGTCCTACTTTATTGAAGCATGGCACCCTGTATGTGGGCTGTGTGTGCAGTACCCTATGGGTGGCTTACATGTATTAAAAAGGAAGGTTTATGCTGGGTAAAAGGTTTATTTTGCCAGGTGGAAATAGCAGTTTAAACTGCACACCCACACTGGCACAACAGGCATGAAACAGGTTTAAAGGGCTACGTAAAAGGGTGGCCCCATCAGTGCTGCAGGCTCACCAGTAGCATTTAACTTACAGGCCCTTGGTACATGTAGTACCACTTTACTAGGGACTTACAAGTAAATTAAATGTGCCAATTGCGTGCAAACCCAAAACACACTGCCCTTGTGTGAAGAGCTCAGTAAAGGGAAGAGATTTTTGAGGGGTACGTGTTTGCACTCTCCCTTCTAAATATCAACCACACAAAAAGTAAACATGCTTACTTTCAGCTCTCATCTTTGGGAGCCACTCATCCTCATATGTGAGTAATTACCAGTTCAGGATGATTTATATGTTCCAAACTGAGTTGCTAGGACTTGAGGTATATTTCTAAAAAATATACGAAATGGCCTCACGCACCTCCCGAGTGTCGTGCTTCATCATCAGCCACCCCATGCTCGCCAGAGAATTCTCTAGTGGCACGCAGGCCCTCATTAAATGCTGAGGGAATATACAGGAATGATCTGGGGACTGGGGGGAAGGGATCCAGATAAAGTACAAACCCCTTGCACCTGCCCCCCAAAAAAATACATATGTTTACTGGGAAGGGATGATAAAAAACAAAAAAGAGATGGGGCACATGAGGCTTAAGGGTTCTGGAACAACATGAAACATATACATAAAATTAAAACAAACTGATTATGTTTACAACTGACAAAACAAAACAGAAAATTAAGAGAAAATGGGACATACTTCAAGACTTGTCAAGAGTCAACAGGCAACTGCTGGCCTAATGAGATCATGCTGTGCCACTCGTGTGCACTACAGGAGTAAGCAAACAGAATTAGAAACATGCTTGTGGGGTCTCATTTACAAATCATGCATTTAACACTAATGGAATAGTGATTTGTGGAACTAACAGGCATTCAAGGCTTTTTAGCCTCTTAGCCTAACTGCGAGATAATAACACCTCACAGAGGAGTAAAACGGGGGGAGCCTTTTATTGTCAAACATTGAGATGGCAGGTAGATATTGGTTTACAAAGAAGGTAAAATGAATATTATTGCTGGGAACAAGGTCCAAACTTTCGCTCCAAATGAAAGGGCAGGTAGAGGGAGAGAGAGAGCGCGAGAGAGACTAACTTTGTCAAAGGTCTCACCCTATGGCAGCACCTAGTTCTGCGTTTTTGGCTCTCTTTCCGCTGCTGTCATGCATTACCAGGAGTCAGGTTAAATTACATGCCGGATCACGTGGGCACATCATCAGCAAGAACTACTGGGGATCGTAGTCCCAAAATATATTTGCAATCGTGGATAATGCTCGAAGATGCTGTAGTGGGCACTACAGGATCTGTGGATATCCCTGGCCATGCTGCACAGAGTACATTTTCCATTCCTCTGAGTGCCAGGAGTCGGATTAAATTACATGCGCACTAAGACTTTACCGCACACCCGATGAATTGGGTGCATTGTCAGCAGGAGCTGCTGGGAATCGTAGTCCCAGAGTATACTTGTGAGCGCACACTATGCTGGCAGATGCTGTAGTAAGCGTTACAGGGCCTGTGGGATTCGCTGGCCATGCTGATGAGAGTACACGTTTCAAGCCTATGAATATGGATTGTGTCAATGCGATTATGAGGTCTAGTTCGGATAGTAATCTGGTAATTAATCACCATTAAAGAGATCCATTGGAAAAGTAATTTCTTTTAAAAAAATGATGAATGTTAGGAAATGTAGTGGGGTTTTTTCAGAGCACATAAACTGTAAGGGAAATGATCCACAAGCAAAGGGTGAAAACAATGTGTGGGCCACTAAGGTTATTCTGGTAAATACACGCCATTAAAGAAGTCAATAGGAGAAGCAATTTCTCAAGTGTGATAAATGCTGGGAACTGTAAGGTTGTTTTTAGGTGCTCAAATTCGAAGGATTATTATCCACCCGCAAAGAGTGAAACTAAAGCGTGGGCCACTAGTGTTAGACAGATTGTGGGTATTTTGGATGTTTATGTGGTTTATGTAGGACATACATGTACCTGGGAAGTGTATAGATACCTCAAAGGGAATAGAGCCTCCTACTATTAGTCACATTGGGCGTCACTATGCTATGGTGGCTTGAAAGTTAATTGCTTCAGTTGGAGCTACGGTATGTTGTCATTCAGCCCCTGTATGTGTGCTTTGAGATGATAAACCCATTTTTGTTCCGTTTGCAGACGTATCCGGGACAGATTAGAGCAGTAGTTTTCAAAGATGATACTGCCGCCCCCTCCCCAAAGTGGGGAAAAAAGAAATCCCTTACCCAAGAATTTTTCATTACTATTCTATTAAGTTGGCAAATGTTTAAATAAGTCAAGACTTATTTGAACATTGTAGTTAAGTTCTGTTACCTTTTTACAAATACAATAATCAGTTTTCTGCTTAAAACAAAGCACTATTTCATGCATAATCTTTCTTTTGGCCAGAACCTGGAGGCCCCCCCCGATCACTTGAGGCCCCCCTAGGAGGGCCCGTTCCCAGTTTGAAGACCCCCTGGGTTAGAGTAAGGGCCCAGGTTAATCATCTTAAGTACCACCCTAGTTGTGTCTCTGTGCTGATTTCCTAGATAGTGTTTTGTTATTTGGGTAGCATTCTTCCTTTAACATATAGTGCTACGATGTTCATTGATTTTCAAGTGAACTTTGAGTTGGCATACTCAATTATTGCACATGGCAGGGACATGTAATCACGTATATAAAATTAACTGAATTGCAATTAGTGTGATGTTTGATGACCATGGGGCGGTCAGTACCAATATAAATTTGTTTTGTAGTGATTTGTAAAGGGACAGGCAGTGCATATCCCATAAGAAAAATGGCTTGTCACAGGTGACATGCCACACTGGGTTTCATGGGATCTAGTGATGATCCTGCTACTTCCAACGCATGTGTGTACAAGTTGATTCCGAAGACTAGGGCTTTGCTTAAAGGAAAAGAGTGGGGAGAGGCAGTCACTCCCTGTTTCCTGCAAGATATTTCAGTATTTGCCAATTATATTTTTGCACAGTATTTAATATTGGTGTAAACGGAGTGAGTGATACTGGTGAGTCTCTCAGTGTGCTCTTTGGGATAAGACTCAAAGAGTGCTTCTCTGTTGTTGTTTCGAGCACGTTTTCTGGCATGTGTGATTATCTCTGTCAGATATTTCTATGCTCTCAGTTTGCCTGCAAGCCTGTCAGCTTGTTCCATGAAAGTACTGATATCAGAGCAATTGAATCTAAAGTGCAGAAATTGGCTGAATTGTAGGTTTTCCCTCTGCGATCTTGGATGATGGTTATCAAATAGGAGTAGACTATTTTTGATAGTGGATTTACCATGGACCACTGTGACACCTTTATCCTCTATGATCTTGATGTTAAGATCAAAAAAGTGATGGTGTCCTTAATACCGGTATGTGTAAATGTCTAAATGGGGTCTCGAGAGTTAACCCATATGTAGATGTTTGTTGCCGATTCCAAATCACCACACCAAACTGAGGATACAGTCCATGTAGTGTTGCCACAACACAATGTTTGCAGTGTATGGATTGACATTTAAGTAAATGTTATCGCACTAAAATTTATGGACGTAGAGACACACCAGACTTTTGGTGAAAGTGCTGCCCATTGAAGCACCCTGTACCCGATGGTACAGGGTACTATCATACTCTAAAAAGTTCCTTGGAAGAGCGATTATGGAACTGTCAAGCACAAATTAGATGAGAATAATAGTGTTTATATCAGTGTTGTCAATGACCAGAAGTGTCTGTTCTTGGGTGATATTTGTGTAGAACGCCTCGATGTCCATTGTGATCAAGAGGTTGGTATTGGAGTCAAACTTGAGATCGTTTAGAAGGCAGAACACATCTTTGGTATGTTTGAGAAAAGATGTCATGTCCTTTACCAATGGCCTAAGGAACCAGTCACAGAATTGTGACAGTGGTTTGAGGATAAAATTGATAGGTCTCCTTGGTAGGGGGATTTGTTCTTATGAGTTTTGGGTAAGATGTAGAATTGCATGATCCTAGGTTCTTTTGTTACCAAAAAGTATGCTTCTTGTGCAGTTATCCATCCAATACCCAAAACTGCTTCAGTCATAGCTTGCATACTCTTGTTGAGGCAAGGAGTGGTGTTCTTGTTACGAAGCCTGTAGCTGCTCTCATCCAAGAGAGACTGTCTATATACCTTTTCATACAGGTCAAAGGGTAAGATAACTGTTGCCCCTCCCTTGTCTGCCAGTTTTATCACAAAGTCATGATTGTCCTGAAGATTTTTGAGAGCTCTCCTCTCATGAGTAGACATTATGGGGGTTATTACAACTTTGGAGGAGGTGTTAATCCGTCCCAAAAGTGATGGTAAAGTGACGGATATACCACCAGCCGTATTACGAGTCCATTATATCCTATGGAACTCGTAATACGGCTGGTGGTATATCCGTCACATTTGGGACAGATTAACACCTCCTCCAAAGTTGTAATAACCCCCTTTATTCCACAGATTAATGTTGGTGACACTGATGGTTTCTACTTCCCTTGCGACAACTAGCTCGAAGGTTTGGACTGCTGTGGGGGTAGTTTGAGTCAGGCTGGAAGGTGGACTTATTCCTAAGACCTGTGTTCATACATTCTGTGTCTGTAATGGGGGAAAGGCTTTGCATCTTAACTTTCTCAAGAAGGCAACTAGTTCAGACTTTAAATTGAACATGTCAGCTTTGGACGTGGGAACAAAGCCTAACACTTTGCTGAGGATCTCTAGTTCCATTTGGTAACGGACAATGAACATCAAGGTGTTATACCCAAGTTTCCCCCAACAACAGACACTTCGGGTCATTGAGAACCTGTTTAATGATACTGACATAGATAGTACTATCCCCGTCAAATTTGTGCTTGACTCTGCCAGAATAACTCTGACAAATGTTTTTGAGTATGACAATACCCTGTACAATCAGTTACAGGGTACCACAATGGGCAGCACCTTCGCCCCAAGGATGGCGTATATCTGTGCCCATCAATTTGAGTGCAATAACATCTACACCAACGCCAATCAATGCACTGCAAACATCATGTTGTGTCGACACTACATTGACAATATCCTCATAGTTTGGCATGGTGATGTGGAATGAACAACAGACTTTTCCACATGGGTTAACTCCTGGGACCCCTTTAAAAAATGTGCACATACCATTAGTAAGGACACCATCATTTTTTTTGATCGTAACATCAAGATCATAGAGGAAATGGTCCATGAGAAATCCACTGATAAAAATAGTCTACCATCATCCAAGATCGTTGAGGGAGAATCTACCATTCGGCCAATTTCTGGGCATCAGATGCAATTGCTCTGACATCAGTACTTTCATGGAACAAGCTGACAGCACTAGCGGGCTTAAAAGCTTTTTCTCTAGTCGGACTGAAGCCTAGGTTTGAGGTAGTGTGGATCTTTTACGAGTGTAAGGGTGAGTATCACTCTAAAACAACTTAAAGTTGAATTTCGAATTCGACTGATGACTCAGTCCTTTGAGGTCCAGCTCACAACCAAGTGAAAAGGAATTGACAAGAAGGTATCTTTAGCCTGGTAACTTATTTTAGACCTTGAGCCAACCATGTTATTGGTACCACTTGGCGTTCTAACATGATTTATTGGCAAGGTATGGACACACAGAGATGGAAAATATGTGATAGCAAGTCATAACCCTTTGCCTTTTGGGAGTTCTCTCCACTCCAAAGATACTTTGATGTAAATGGAAATGTTTTTATAATTTTTAATATTGTGAATTTCAGTATTCAAAATTACAATTACTGTAAATGTGATTATATAAATTGATAAATATAACAGTAAGCATGAGTATACTAATTACACCAAGTAAAATGTATACATTTTTTAATATTTTTTTTTCCAGAGCTGATGGTACATGACCGGGCAGCATCATGAAGACTGGAACAGCACATCCTGTCCCTCTGTTCCCCAGTGTATAATTAATTTATGGTCAAATGTCCAGCATGGAGTTACACTGACAAGCCCCCAGGACTACTCATCATGGAAAACTTTGTTAGAGGCAGCTCAAGTAAGAAATCACATTCTACTGTTAGACACTGTGAGAAACGTGAAAGCAACACAGTTCCCCAAGTATTTTACAACAGGAAGTGCAGGAGTCTGTTTACTGTGAAGAGAGATTTACAGACTATTAAGCTTAAAGCTGAAGCAAGTGTCAGTGATGAGGGTGAAACGAGTGAGTGCACAAATAAACACTTAAACAGAAGAACATCATTAAAGTCAAACGTGTATGCTGACAAATGTATATTTTGTGGAAAGATAAAATGCTACAAGGGAACATCAGCTTATGAGAATTAATCAAGGAATTAATCAAGGCCACAGAGTTTAGAGTTTACAAAAGGCTTTGAGAGTGTGCAACCATTAATTGTGATTCAAAGATATTGGAAGTTTGTAATAGGGACATAATGGCTGTAAAAACCCATTATCATGAATCTTGCTATATTAACTATACAAGGGTTAAAGCAAAGGAGAAAGATCATGCTTGCAGCATTCAAATCGACGATCACTACCAAAATATGAGACATACAGCATGTGATAAACTATTTCAATACATTAGAACTGTGATTATTCCTAATAATGAGAATACATGTAACAACTCTCATGGAAAGGCTTGAAACCATCATGACATGCAGAGAAAAACAGGGAATAGACAAATCAACCAAGAAGCATATTAGAAGAAAATTGGACTCCGAGTTTGGGGACAACTTCCACACAATTCCAGACAACCAAGGACAATTATTGTCCCAACCTGATAGTGTCATGCTACAGGACGTTGTAAGAGACAACCAGAGACTGAAAAGAGAATTATCAGTTTTAAAGGTTAAGGCAACAGACATGAACAAGATAAATGATCAAACATTATTGTACACAAGAACAATGATTAAAACAAACTTGACAGCAGCACCATGGCTATATCGTCCATCAGACAATGAAAAAGATTCAATTACAGTATCTGATTACATTAAACGGTTCCTATTAGAACTTCTGACTGGAGATCCAGAAAACACAAAGCTGTCCTAGAGGGTCGCCTTTCTTATGCAATCATTCAGTCAAGACATTATACATGCAGTCACAAATGGCCAGCAGAAACCCCCCAGGCAATGGTTGCTCTCATGTGTTGTAAAAATGCTGACAGGCAATGTTGAAATCATTCACACTCTAAACAGACTTGGTCATGGGATTTCATACTCACAACTGGAAGAAAATGTTACCGCCTTGTGTCTTCAAAAACTTGCTGCTACCTTAAATGAGCAAATTGTTTTTCCAGTTGACATTCAGCCTCATGTCTTCACTAACGTAGCATGGGATATCATTTACAGGCTGGAAGCGACTCTTAATGGTAAGGGGACAACTCATTGTGTCAACAATATAGCTGTGCAGCCCAAGTTGCTTGGACCACAACCTCTTTAAGCTCCTCTCCCAAGCATTGAGAAACAAAAGCAAAGAATAATGACCACCACAAATATTGAAGAATTGTTCATGTATGTTTCTGGTAAACGAGTTGGGTTTCAGCCATTGTTGACAGGTACCAAAGTCATGCCAGAATGTGTTGCACAACTGAGGCTTGCACAAATGAGGAACATAATCTGGGTTGTTACAAGACCAGAAGTGAACCTCGCACCCATTGGCTAATTGCACAGCATTAATGCCCCTGCAACAAAGTTGACAACTGTTTCTGCAATTTTGAAACAGTCAGAGCTGAGAAGGGAATCACTCCATTTGGTGAACATTGTAGTGGTCATATGTCAAGCTGTCTACGCAAACAGTGTGTGGAAGCATAAAGCAACATATGTCAGAATTATTCTTTGAATGCGGACCTTTCACACCATTTGCAATATCATATCCATTCTTGAAAAATGCTTTCAAGACGCTGGCCTTCCCAACCTTTGCATTGAAACAGACATGATAGCAGAAGGATCATTGTCATCAGTACTAGAGGGTGGTATGTACAATCGTGCATTTCGAGTACACAAGTATGTGTATGAGGCTACGTTGAGATTGGCTTGGTTGGAATTTATCCCTTGGGTGGAGAAGAATTACGAAGAGAACATTCAGGTAGTCTACTGCTTCACTGAGGATGTTAATGACTTTGCAAAAGTCCTACGCCAACAGAGATTAGATGACCTCTTGCAGAATGCTGCCTTTGCCGAAGTAAAACAGCTTTGGGATGTATTCCTGGAACATCTTTGTTATAACAATGGAGATCTCTCTGCATTTTGGATGTCGTATGTGGATATTGTTGAAAATGTCTAGCTTGCTCCGCTGTACGCTGCTCGAGAAGGAAATTGGCATTAACATCTTACCACAGTACAATCTATGATCACATGGTGTTTCGCGTATGACGGGATGAACTACACTAGATATCTTCCTGTATACTATGCTGAAATGGCATTACTTGCAGTGAAACATCCAGAGATACACCACAACTTCATCACCCGATGTTTTTCAGTTCAACTATCAGATGTTAATCCGTTCGAACAAATTCCAGTCGATCAAGCAATAGAGGTAGTAGTCAACAAAGACACACAGACTCCGGGTGGTACAACAAGGTTCAACATCAAGGCCGGTGCTGTGAAAAGATATTATATGGCAGCTGAACACAGAAGTGCCTTTTTGGGTCAGATAAGGAAAATGGTTCGTAACAACTGATCAGATCTTACTCATGCAGACCTACATAAGCCACGAATTGAAAAAGACAAAGATACTATTACGAGAGCTGTTAGTCTGGTTCAAAGCTGGATAAACCCATTTGTTAGGCCACAAGATCTTATTAGTCTCACCACTGCAAAAAAGGCATCTCAAGACACTATGGCCCCCATTCCAACATTGACGGGCGGCGGAGGCCGCCCGCTAATGTTGCGCGGCAGAAATACCGCTCTGCGGTCCAGAGACCGCGGAGGGTATTCCAAGTTTTCCCCTGGGCTGGCAGGCGGCCGCCCGCCAGCCCAGGGGAAAACAACCTTCCCACGATGAAGCCGGCTCGTAATCGAGCCGGCGGAGTGGGAAGGTGCGACGGGTGCTACTGCACCCGTCGCGTATTTCACTGTCTGCTATGCAGACAGTGAAATACAAGCGGGGCCCTCTTACGGGGGCCCCTGCAGTGCCCATGCCATTGGCATGGGCACTGCAGGGGCCCCCAGGGGCCCCGCGACACCCCTACCGCCATCCTGTTCCTGGCGGGCGAACCGCCAGGAACAGGATGGCGGTAGGGGGTGTCAGAATCCCCAAGGCGGCGCAGCAAGCTGCGCCGCCTTGGAGGATTCCAACGGGCAGCGGAAAACTGGCGGGAGACCGCCGGTTTTCCTGCACTGACCGCGGCCAAAGCGCTGCGGTCAGAATGCCCTGCGGGGCACCGCCGGGCTGTCGGCGGTGCTCCCGCCAACCGCGAGCCTGGCGGTCACAGACCGCCAGGCTCGTAATGAGGGCCTATATGACATAGTGAAGGCACCTGAAATAAGTGAACAGTGCTATATAGACTTAAAACTTGAGCAACTTGAGAGTAATCCACCTATTAAGAAGTTTCATGACCCAATGAAAATGTACAAACTAAAAATCTTTGCTAACATGTCGAAAAAGGAGGCAGTGTATAGCAATGGTAGGACAAACATCATGAAAGCAGACAAAGCGCTATTTGGTAGAATCATTGTGACAGCACAGAATCAGAATCTTCAAATGGAGGATGTACTCTCTTATCCCTTAGGACCTTTACCAAGGGCTTTAGCAACTCCAGAAAGTCTGTTGCAAAAGACAAACAAAGTTGTTTTAGTAACATACTGGGGGAAAAATGTTACTCCTACTGGGGGAATAACTGCAAATTCAGCCATGCTGATTGATGGTATGGTTCATGTTTACAGAGTGAAAGGACAGGAATCAAACTTTGGTGAGGTAGGTAGGTCTGTCTTGTTCATGGCTTTGTGGGAAGGAAATAGGAGTCAAAGAATCAATGTTGTGTTTGATACGTACAATGAGACGTCTATTAAGAACAGTGAAAGGACAATTGGAGGGAAGGAACTTGGGCACCAGTTACAGAGCATTTCATCTTCCCAAATTGTCTGACAGTGGAGGAAAGTCCTAAGCCACATAAGGAATAAAAACTTTCATCGCATTTCTCGTTAACAAATGGAGGAAACCAGAGTATTTTGTAAAACCTGAGAATAAAATACTGTTTGCGAACTGTGAAAATAAATGTGCCCATTGTCAACAGTAAACACGAAGAAGCAGATGGTCGTTTGTTTGTGCATGCTGCACATGCTGCTAATGAAGGTTATGAGGCAGTATTGATAAGCTTAGATGACTCCGATGTGTTTATTATGTGTTTGAGATTCCATGACAGAATCATGGCTAAATTATTTCTGAAATGTGGTACTAAAATACGTATGCAAGTCCTTGACATTGGGAAAATAGCTTCAGCTCTTGGTGAAAATGTTTGCGGAGCTATGATAGGTCTCCCTACGTTTGCTGAATGTGACACCGTAAGCACATTTGTGGGAAAAGGAAAAGTAAGTGCATTCAAAATCCTGTAACCCAACAGACATACACAGGAAACATTTTTGCAGCTGAGACAAATGTGATCTCTCTGAAGAACATATGGACAAATTGGAGAAATTCATGTGCTTGCTGCATGCACCAAAATCTTCAGTTCATCATGTGATTGACTTGAGACATTCACCTATTCTGATAAAGGAAGGGTGTGATAGACAATCGCCAACTTGCACCTTGTAGGGACTGTCTGAAGAAACATGCTGAACATGTGAATTATCATGCCGCTATAAGAGATGTCTTCTCTTCACAGGCACCTAATCCAATTGGGAGAGGGTAGAACCTGAAAAACACGAGGGAGTAGAGCAACTGGTAGTGGAGTGGATGGAGGGGCAGCCAGCATCTCAGGTTGAGTTGGATCTACTAGCCGGCAACTGCATTAGGAACTGCAAACATGTGTCTGCTGTCTAAATTACTTCAAGTGTACTGACACGTACAGACTTCCTGCCTATGAAAATCCAACATATAGAATAATGAGACATATTCAAAAGAACATGAACACGAAATGTAAATGATAAAGTTGTGTTTATGTTCACTCATGACACACTGCCTATGTAAGATGTGACAGCTATTATTTGAAATTTTAAGTGAAAATTATGCATATAATCTATATCAATTCATGAGGAATACAATGAAGTTTTATTGTTATTTTAAGGACTATATTGTTATTATTACAATTAATATTCCTAATTATTTTTAAATTATATTAATTTAACCAATCTGGTGAAATTAGATTTAATTTTCCACATAATATGCTGAATTTGCATGCTATTTATAAAAAATATGAAAATCATCCCTCCTCTCCCCCACCCCTCCCCCGACTATGGTTGTTAATCCAATAATATCAGAAAAAAAGGCAAAGAGTGTTGACTTGCTGTCACATATTTTCTTTCTCTAGGCATCCATACCTTGCAAAAAAAAATGTTAGACCCCCCCCCCCAAACACACAAGTGGTACAAAAGGCCTAAATGTGGGATCCTGGCTCATGGCCTATCTGCTGGGTTTACTACTAAAGACATAATGAATTAAATGAATACTGGAGTCTTGCCTCTTGCTAGGCATAGGATTTCTGTGTTGTAGAAATCAATTTTGGCACTCAGTACAAATGGCGGGACAGTTGATGTAAATATATGTGCCACCACAGTATATATCTAGAAATTAAAGATTGGGATGAAGAGGTAAAAAGGGGAGATCTCAATTATTAAAAAAAAAAAAAAATCAAGGCAAATACTCACAAGAAATGGTTTGGGATGCATTTAAAGCATCAATGTGGGCATTACTAATCTTCAAAGATATTGTCTGTAGAAAGAAGGATTGTGCAGAAATGTTAAGAGTTTGCCAGAGCTTGAAAGCCGGGTCTGAAGAGCTTATGATAAAACCTTGCTTGAACTCACAAAGGAAAATAAAATTGCTTTTGATGAAGCTAAAACTAATTTACAGGAGTACTATTTTACTGAGCGTTACCTAGCTTCCGATAATATATAAAGAAAGTATTTACGCAGGCAGATTCATTGCTTTATAGACTGAGAAAAAAATGGTCCAAAGCATGTTAGCACTCTAAGCTGCCAGAGATCTGGAACTTTTGTTTCCACTTCCAATCAAATAAATACGGTCTTCGTGGAGCATTATAATCAAATTGATAGTTTTGCCTAGGTAGGTCAGAATAAATAAAGAGAGATCCTTGGGGAGCTTACTATCCCCAGACTAGCGCAAGAAGATGCAGACCCTTTATGATGCCGGAATTAGAAGTAATCGTCAGCATATCCTATGTGAAAGTATTGTGATCCGATGGTTATCCAGCAGAATTTATTTAAACATTTGCAGATATTCTAAATAGTCATCTTTGAAGATTGGCTAATTTTATCCTAGGCAGAGGAGCAATTCCCAGACCTTTCGACACTGGGAGCATAGTAAATTTCTTAATAGGCAAAAATATGAAGAATCCAAATTCATACTATCCAATTACTCTTTTTAACTCAGATTATATAATTTTTTATGAAATGTAATTTCAAATAGGTTCAGTAAGGTAACATCAATACACTTAGATCAAATTGGTTTTGTACCTGGGTGTCAGCTGAATATTCATACAAATTATTTCACTGACGCCTTGGCTATTTTCAATACAAAATAATATACCAGCAAAGATCTTTTTACTTGATTCTGCAAACCTTTTGACTTTATGGTTCGGGATACGCTGTTTTATATCTTGGAAAAAAAGTCAATTTCCTGCTCGGGTCACAGGGGTTATACTTAAATTCTATAAGGGACCGGAAGCTACATTGATTATGAATTCACTACACGTTAGAAGCTTCAAAGTCTAAAGAGGTACTAGGCAGGGGTATCCTCTTTGGTCTATTTTAGTCACAGTTTTATAGAGCCACTAGCTATCGCTTTTGAAGAGATTATAAAATCTGTCCACCCCAAACTCAAATGGCCTGGTTAAAATTATACTTGGATGAGAAAATTCTGCTTTTGAAGCCCGATAGAGAGGGTCAGGAAATAAACTTGAAAGGTTTGCTCTCTTTCAGAATTTGGGCAGATATAAGATTAATAAATTTAAAAAACTGACAAACATTATGCAGCTATCAGTCAGAAAGACTAATCCCCAAGCCTTAAGGTTGCTAGAGTAAACAGCAAAAATGCTACCTCTGCAACGAATTCTCTAAATAAATTGAGGATATTTATTAAATTATAAGCCCTTGCTAGCTCAAGTTAAAACCTTATTAGTAAAATACCACTCACCTTCTTGGGTAGCGCAGCCTTAATTAAAAATGACAGTGCTGCCTATGCTTAGTTTTTATTTTGCAGAACGCCCTGTGCTTTATATGCAACAATTATTTTAGCAAAATAGAGTATATGCTTCCATCATTTCTATAGCAATATTCTTGTCCTAGATTGGCACTTTATAATGTTCAATTATCACTTTCACTTTTTTGAGGGGAGTTGAGAGAGAGGCTGAAGATCTAGGATAGCACTGAGGCCTCCATCCTTTTTCCAGAAATAACAATTCCAGAAATAACAATCACACCCTACTTCAAGCCTCTAGATGGCTTCTTTGGCCCAAAGAGCCTGCATTACCCAACTTAGCAAGGAAAGATGGTCCACTGTCAGTCGTTCTGGGAATAGTGGCCAGGGTGAGGAGATTTCCAGGAATGGAAGGGCATAACCCCCTCTGCACAAACCCACTTGTTGGAGGTTAAAGCTTGCTATTATGGCAGGTGGTGCCTGATCATGCTGCCAACTGGATGGGTGTGCGGTGTGAGGACCCATAAAAAAGGTTCGGAAGCTGCAGCAGCTTGAGGGGCAGGTGACTTGACAGTACATTGCTTATGGGTCCTGTGTCCTCTGTGGGATCCGCTTCCCTAGCCACAAAAGGAATGTAAAGCTTGCTGGCCTGGGAGGTAATGATGGTATTGCGGACACCAATGGAAGCCCTGGCTGTGGCCATGGAAGGGGTGAATGGACTGTTGCTGCTGCTGGGGTCACAAGGAAAGGCCCAAGGATCTGGTAGTGACCCAGCTCTCCTTTGAAGAGCTTGAGTGCTGCATCACCATTGTTGTCAAAATGGTAGGAGCCGTAAAAGGGTATGATGATAAAAGACAATTAGACATCCCCTGAAAACCCAGTTCACCTCAATCAGGCGTGTCGGTGGAGCGCCACTGTAGGGGTCATGGTCTCACCTAGTGAGTAAGTGGCTTCCAGTCCACACCAAATGGTGAACTTGGCTGTATCCCAGTCATCAACTAACGGCTGGTTCAGACTGGCTCACTCCTCTAAGGAAAGCATGGGCAGCAGCTGTACAACCAATCCCATAAGGCGTGAGTGTATTGTCCCTTGAAACATGCAGTGTCCCCCGATAGCAATACCAGGCTAAGGGGAACGGGGTTGGGGGGGGAGATTCACTTCCTAAAGGTATCTATCTTCCTCAATTCCCTATCCAATGGGGTAGTAAAATGACGCTGGGGTTTATCTTCGCAGTTGAGGCTTGCACCACAAGGCTCTCGGAAAAAGGTCTCTGGGAGCGGGGTGATGTTAGTTGGCAATCATTCTGTGCACAGGAACCTTGTGAAATGTTTGGCCCATGCCCCCGGTACAGCCACAGTAAGAGGCTCACTGAAGGGGAGCAGGGGCTAAAGCAGAGCTTACCCCTGGGTAAAGCATCAGTCAAGATGTTGATCTTAACCATGGAGGGTAGGTGTAGGTCAAAGGAGCAGGTGTGGGAGCAGGGCCTAGAAGAACGGTGCATGCTAGAAGTTGAAGAGCGCTTCAACGCCCTCTTCCTGTGCTTCTTGGATTTACCAGACTTTGATAACTACGACCTGGAGCAGGATGGCGATCATTGAGTGGACTGGGAACAGCAAGGTGCTTACTTCTGCCATGCCGCAGGGAGCTTCATCGGCCACTTGCAAATTACCTTTGGATGCACAGACTTGCGCAGGCTTTGGGGTCATGGTCCAATCTGAAGCACAGCAGGCAACCCAAGAGTGGGTCAGAAACATCTATCTGTGACATGACATTTTTCACATGATTAAACCCCGTGGGTTTGTTGAGAGATGTCCCAAGCACACTGTGAGCAAAGCTTAAAATGAGTCAATAAAGTTTAAAATAGTGGTAAAAAAATGACAGAGGTAGCTCTCCGCTGTTGGCAAGAAAGGAACTGATGTCCGCAGGCACCTATATAGGCACCACACACGTCAATTCTGACGCGGACGATGTTGACAAGGAGCAGTCCCAGGCCAAATACTGGCATGCAGAGGTACTACTCAAGATTTTCTCAAACAGTCTGACGCCTGGGAATATTCTAAAGTGAGATATCTGCATTTAGAAGACTATTGAAATACACAGCTTTTGGTACTCCACATTTGAATACATGTAAAGAAAACGCCTGAAACAATATACTTGAAAATCATGGATTCCTCTGTTCGACAACTATCAATAGTCTGGACATCACTATTGTTTTTTTCTATAATATTTTCAATTTATTTTGAGAAAACAAACCACTACAAGCGATTTTAAAAAACAGTGGTCACTAAATCAATGTGTTTCGGCACAGATCATAAATTGGATAAATGACTGTGTTAAGTAACACAGATGTTACCTCCAATCAAGCTGCATAGGCCCTTATCCCTGATCCCAAATAAATGTGTCAAGTATCAGGAGAAATGTCTTCAGTCTCCTCAGCCCATTATGTTTCTAACAGATCTGCATTATCTATCTGTGTATTAGAGATTCTGCATTGGGGAAAATACTGCAAATTATAAATAACGTTACTCACACTAATACCTCCCTTGTTCAACAGTAACATAACTTTTAGCCCTTGGACTATCACTCCTGTACAAGACATCAGTAATCCTTACCTTCCACAACTAGACTGTTTATAAGTGAAATCATAACAATACTGTATGAGGGGAATGTCTTATATCACATTTGGTGGGCCTGGATGTGCTTCAGAAGTGCGGACAACATACTCCACAAAAGCACTTTTATTATTGTTTTCTGGATGCCAATGGAACAAACGGGATACACACACACACACACACACACTGTTCATACACATCAACCCATAAAATGTGTTCTCATTTACACCTCGAGACTCAAAGCTCCTTTCACTCCTTTTTGTATCTGCTCTCATACACCTCTACCTGTTTCATCCTTGGGGTTACTATTCACCTCCCTGACTTCTTTCTGTACTATGTACTCTTATGTGCGGTTTTCTTTTATTTTCCAGTCTAATTTGTATTCACTGACATAGCAAACCTAAAGCAATACAACAGGATTGCTGATGAGCAAGATTCACGTTTACTCATAATTTCAAAAAACTTTACAATGAAGGGCTCATGTGCTCAGTTTGTTTTACACTTCAGCAGTCATGCTATATAAAATAGATCTGTAGCCACGTCCACACTGCCACTGTAGCAGATGGCATGATAGCTGCTGAATTCCAGTTTCAGGCCAGAGTGCATTTTCTACAGCAGGGACCTAATGGCAAATTAAATGTCCTGATCAGGAATAGGCTAAATTAACTACGTTTAAAGGGGGAAGCAAAGGACATTACGCCTGGTTAACAGGGGTAAATTGTACAGTTCTAGAGCCTGCAAAAATAGGGTCCAGAAAGAGGTAAAAAAATCTAGGATAACCATGCAGCAAAGGCGGTTTTTCTACAGTGCCTAAATTAATCTTTAACAAAGAATGATTAAAAGAAACTTATAAAGTAAAATATGGTATAATATATTAAAGAATATTTAATATATAAAAAGAATGTACACATGTTAACCAATGAAGTGATTTAGCTATCAACTTTCAGACCAAACAGAAGCTCAGTTTTGAGTTCATTCACATCAACTTTTTGCTTGTTTAGTAGATAGTATCAGAAAGATAAACACAATTTCTAATACTTTTGGGCTCACCTGTTGTCCCTTGTAGAGGGTCCTGATTAGCACAAGCAGTGATCTGAAGGCGATTGGAATCCTTACTGTAACCAAGCCATCCCCAGCCAGAACCCTGGACTCCCACTGACAAGGCTGTCAACTTTTCTTTGAAAGCCTGAAAGGATCCAAAGTCTTGTTTGATGGCTTCCAAAAGTTCCCCTACAATAAATAAACATTAAATTAAACTGTGCACTAAAACACAAGGCAAAAGGTAACTTCCATATTTTTTTGTTCTAGACAACCACCATATAATATCAAAGGGTAAATCATGTACAACACGTCATCATGAGAAGAAATAACTGCATAAAAACGTTGGAGCAATACCTGGGGCACCCAATTACAAAACTGTGAAGCCAGGGAATTAATTTGTGTTTTTCCATTCAACCCAACGTCATCTTCTTTAATACACCACTTAAATCCCTCTTTGTACCCTCTCCCCCAACAGCAACCAGTACCATTTTGCTTTAACTTTCGCTTTGAGAATGCTATGCAAATAACTTCTCTATTTAAAAAAAAAAAAAGCTTTAGGTGACACTATGAAAGTACATTACAGTGATAAATATGGAATAATTCTCTAAAGTATCCAACCGTCACTCTTAAACGGCACATTGTTTTAAAGAGTAAAGTGGCATCGATATGATGCCTCGCCTAGGGGTTGGCATTAAGTGACCGTACCAGAAATTAGACTTCAAGGCTCTTTGAATGAAATTCCATATCCAGGCGTTCAAGGTCTTTTGAACATATGCATTATTATCAGACCTTTCACAGTTAATGCCGTTGAAGCCAGGCTAAATTTTAGCTAAATCTATGCTTAAGTAACTCTGTTTGATAGATGAAATATACGAAAATGTGTCCTCGTGCAAGGCATTATTCAGATCCAGGTTTTGCAATAAGGTCCAGAAACAGCCTTCAACAATTAGGGAGCAATTCCTCAGTTTTTAAATCTTCCTCCACAGCATCAGCACTCTAACATGTGTTGTGTAGAAGTCAATAAAAGTGGTGTTTAACTCGAAGTGGGGAGCTCATAAACTGACAGGCATGCAAGCAGTAAGAGAGCAGATACATCAGACATTTTCACAAATGAAATGTTAGCAAACAAGACTAAAGTGAAGGTAAGGAAAGCTGTGCTGCATTCCATGTAAACGAGGTGTGCTAATGGTACTGTTTACAGTGTCTCCAATCTGAATAAGACTGCGACAATAATGGACATGAACTATTTGCAAAAAATAAAATAAAATAAAAATAAACGTACAAACCAAAAATAAGCTAAATGTGGCAAGTGGATGGTACATTTTTATAAGTGCCTTTGCTCATCTGAAGAGTTTTACACGAGCATATAAATGCGAAATGTTAACAGTCAACGCAAAGCGACCTGACAATTAAAAACAAGCATTGGCAAATCCTATAGTCACTGCCTACGAGATGAAAGCTATTGGCTTTGTCAATATTTGGGCATGTTGTGCTGCTGTGCAGCATAGTTCAAAGTAAAAAAAAAAAAGTGCTAAGATAAGTAGAGCTGCCCCCATCATAGCTAGAGGCTGGGAATCAAACAATTAACAGGGTGAGCAATGCCAGATACGAGCCAAGGGTCTGGCTGGGCTCCTACATCCCGTGGACCAAGCAAAAATTGATTCAGCTTATTCCATTTTTTCAGTGCCCACCCACTGCTTTGATGTGACTGAGGCATATTTTTTTCTTTTGTCTCTCCCCTTTGTGCTCCATTGCGCTCACAGCGCAGAACATTGCGAACTCCATTGGCGGTATTGAGCTGGTCACAGTGTTCACACTATTACCTAACCAGACAGATTCATTTATTTTGGCTCTCCCTTTCATGGTATGGTCCAACAGCTTTCACAAAAACACTTGTAACTGATAAATGCTTTAGTTAAAAAAAACACAGAAATCCTCAAAGTGCCTCTCTCAACACAGCAGAGAGCAGATACTACAATACTTTTGCACTTGGGAAACTTGCTCCATAATGCTTTGCAGGCCATTACTTTTAGAAAACATTTTTGCTCAGAACTCAGCCTGTGGTGATTTCTAGGACAATAGGACCGCCACCAAAACGTTCACGACAACATGTTCTGTTTATATCATCTCTGGGTCCCTACATTAGGTTAGTGGGGACCCCAAAATAATAATCACTGTGGCTCTCTCATGGTTGGAACTTTTGTTTCACAGCTGGGATTAGTTTGTATTTTAAGGGCTTTGTTTGTATTATCATTGAAGTAGGCCTGTTCGCTCTTACAGCGTGTAAGACACTATGCTCTCTACGGGCTAAAAATATATGGTTGCACTGCATTATTTTCTGCCTTTTTTCATGTGGTTATGCTCTCTAGGGGCTAACTATATGGTTGCGGGACTATGCTTCTTATGAGTGCTATTTTTATTGTGGTGTCCTCGAGGGACTGTTCTCAGCATTACAGTCAACATATTACAATATTCGCAGCACAAAAACTCACCACATGATGCTATGCAGGACATTACTAGCCTGTGGTGGCCATAGGACAATGGGACCACCTTCAAAACGTTCACCACAATGTGCTCTTTATGTCTGCATCATCGCTGGATCCCCACACTAGGTAAGTGGCGACCCCCAAAAAATAACCCCTCTCACCATTCAGTGTCTTTTTAAGAGCTCTCAGGTTGTAACACTTATTTTAAAGATGGGAGTAGTTTGTGTTTTAAAGGCATTTTTTGTAATTTTGTTGAAGTAGGCCTGCTAGCCCTAAAAATGTGTAATGTGCTAGGCCCTCTAGGAGCTAAATATATGGTTACAGTGCATTACTTTCTGACATTTTCTTTTCAAGTTGTTATGCCCTCTACGGGCTAAATATATGGTTACCTGACCATGTTTTTTACAAATGCTATTTTCACAGTGGTGTTCTCTAGGGGCTCTTCTGAGCATTACAATCTAATGCCAAACGTTTATTTCTGATAAAGGTTTTATTTCGGTACATATGATAATTGTATAAGTTTTATTAATCTCTCCTTATTGCAATTATGACCAAGATTCAGGCCAACTTAACATTCTTGATACATTATGAATGTTTGAACACTCGTGATGTGTTTGGGTGACCCTTCTAATTTATTTATCTTGTTGCTCTTCTGTGGCTGTGTAGTGTCTTTGTTTTGGGAATAGTGTTAGCCAGCCAGCAATTCTGATGGTGGGGTGGTGAAAGTGGTACTCTATTGGAATTAGCATGGAAGATTTAAATGAGAATGCTAAATGGCAACATTTTCATTTTTGGATACAGATAGAGGAAGAAGGTAAATGGCAGTGCTTTAGTTATATGCAGGACCACTGGAATTATGTGGCAGGGAAAGACAAAGTTATGAGGCAGGGTTAACCAATTTATGTGGCAAGAAAAGACCAGTTATGAATTTACAACGTCAATTGCTCTATCTCCAGCAAACGCGAGACCTACTACATTGTAAATGCTTGTTTTTCTCAACTTTGTTTGTGTTCTCTGGTAGCCGCTCTGCTAGGCGCCTGCTGTCTGCACAATCCTTCGCTTGTGAGAACTGAGTTTTACATGAAACTGTTTTCATCAACATGGCATTTTTTTCTGATGAATCAGTGTGATGCCATTATAAAGAAGTGCACGACTTAGGGACCAAAGTGAGTGGTGCTTGTGATATAGCACTTTCTGGAACTGGGCACTTTAAAGTTTTCAACAATGATACTCCACCAACTTCGCATACTGCAGAACAGTGCCCACTGAAGCTGCTCAACACCTTCAGAGCCTTTTTGTGCGACCAGGTTATGTTTGCTAGTTGCTATGATTGTCATTTTGACCCCAGGAACCAATATTTGCATGGCAGTGGCATGGCACAAGATAAGCATGCCCTGCCCAAAATCAAAGAAGTCCATGAAACATGACACATCTACTTAGCCATAGGTGCTCCTTCACCTACCCCAACATTTGAAATCAGTGCGGTTCGAATTGTCAGTCTGTCTCTGTTTCTTCTCCCATCCCATCCCTTTTTCCTCTCCCCGTACCGTTCTCCCTCATCCGATTTTCTTCTCCCCCTCCTTCGGACAGAAGTAAAAAAGAAAAAAAAGAAAGAAAAAAAAGAAGTTCTATGAAGCAGCGCACTCTGGTCACTTCATATTGCTTTTTCTAACCTTCCCATTACCGACCAGTCACACCCCCCCCCTCCCACTTGATTGCCACAGCCAGCTCGCCCTTAGGCGATACCTACTGGCTTTGCCTATGCTTGTTGTTTATTGCTGGCTGGAGAGAGGGCAGGGCGTTATGCAGCACAAAGGGCGATGAGTCAGTCTGGACAACAGAGGATTATACATGTATAAATATAAATGCTATAAAAGGTTCCCAGTATAACCCAGCTTCCTCTACCTCTCGGGGTCGGTGCAGGTCACGGCCACCGGCAGCCATTATTGTAAAACAGAAATTATGCCATTCCTTCTAGGCATAGAAAGACCGCACTCCAAAGGTCTTAGATACAAAATAAATTTAATGGCCATTACATTTATTTTGCATCTAAGAACTTTGGAGTGCGGTCTTTCTATGCCTAGGAGGAATGGCATATTTTCTGTTAAAATGTCACTTACCCAGTGTACAACTGTTTGTGGCATGTTCCGCTGCAGATTCACATGCACATGTTGTCTGCCATCTAGTGTTGGGCACGGAGTGTTAGAAGTTGTTTTTCTTCGAAGAAGTGTTTTCGAGTCACGGGATCAAGTGACTCCTCTTCGGCTCCATTGCGCATGGGCATCAACTCCATGTTAGATTGTTTTCCCGCAGAGGGTAAGGTAGGAGTGATAGAGTATAAAGAAAAGAGATGTCCATACAAATGGAATATATATATATATATATATATATATATATATATTATATATATATATATATATATATATATATATGTGTGCAAGTGAATGTTGAACTTAAACGGCTACAGGCTCCTGGGGAGGTGGAAGGGTGCATGTGAATCTGCAGCGGAACATGACACAAAGAGATGTACACTGGGTAAGTGACATTTTCCGTTCTATGGCAGGTGTAGCTGCAGATACACATGCTATGCATAGACTACACAGCAGTTTTTCCTACCATAAAAGAGGTGGTTAGCCTGTAGGAGTTGAAGTAGTTTGAAATAATGTTCTTAGTACAGCTTGGCCTACTGTGGCTTGCTGCGCTGCTAACACATCTACACAGTAATGTTTGGTAAATATATGTGGTGTTGACCAAGTAGCTGCTTTACAAATTTCAGCCATTGGTATATTTCCTAAGAAAGCCATTGTAGACCATTTTTTCCTTGTGGAATGTGCTTTAGGTGCAACTAAGAGCTGCCTTTTAGCTTTAAGGTAACATGTTTGGATGCATTTTACTATCCACCTTGCTAAACCTTGTTTTGAAATGGGGTTACCAGTATGTGGTTTTTGGAAAGCCACAAGTAACTGTTTAGTCTCTTTAAATGATTTTGTTCTCTCTATGTAATACATTAGGGCTATTTTAATATCTAATGTATGCAGGGCTCTTTCTTCCACAGAACCTGGCTGTAGGAAGAAGACTGGTAGTTCCACTGTTTTATTGATATGAAAAGGTGATACAACTTTTGAAAGAAATTTAGGGTTTGTTTGTAGTATGACTTTAGGTTTGTGTACTTGTATGAACGGTTCTTGAATTGTGAAAGCTTGAATTTCACTAACTGTTCACAATGAATTAATTGCGACTAGGAAGGCAACTTTCCATGTTAGGTATTGAATCTGACATGAGTGCATAGGTTCAAATGATGTGCCCATAAGTCGTGTGAGCACTATGTTTAAATACCACGAAGGCACTGGAGGTGTTCTAGGTGGGATGATGCATTTTAACCCTTCCATGAAGGCTTTGATAACAGGAACTCTAAATAAAGAGCTGTGCTGTATATTTTGCAAGTACGCAGAGATTGCAGTGAGATGTATTTTTATGGATGAAAAAGCTAAGTTTGCTTTTTGCAAATGAAGCAAATAACATACAATGTCTTGTATTGATGCTGAAAGAGGGGTAATTTGCTTAGATTGACAGTAATGCACAAATCTTTCCATTTGTTGGCATAGCACTGCCTGGTAGTCGGTTTTCTTGCCTGTTTAATCACTTCCATACATTCAGTTAGTAGTTGTAGATACACAAATTCTATCACCTCAGGAGCCAAATTGCTAGACTGAATATGTTGGGATTTAGATGCCTGATCTGCTGTTTGTTTTGTGTTAACAGATCCGGTCTGTTTGGGAGTTTGATATGTGGTACTACTGACAGGTCTAATAGTGTTGTGTACCAGGGTTGATGTGCCCACGTTGGCACTATGAGTAGAGGTTTGAGCGTGTTTTGACGCAGTCTGTTGACTAGAAATGGAATGAGCGGGAGAGGGGAAAAAGCGTAAGCAAATATCCCGGACCAATTCATAGAGCATTGCCCTTGCATAGGGGATGTGGGTACCTGGATGCAAAGTTTTGGCATTTTGTGTTTTTGCTGGGGGCGCACAGATCTATGTCTGGTGTTCCCCAAAGTTGAGAGTATAGTTAAAGCACTTGAGGGTGAATTTCCCACTCATGTGTTTGTTGATGATTTCTGCTGAGAACATCTGCCAACTGGTTGTGTATCCCTGGAATGTATTGTGCTACCAGGTGAATTTTGTTGTGGATTGCCCATTGCCAAATTTTTGGGCTAGGAGGGAGAGTTGGGATGAATGGGTCCCTCCTTGTTTGTTTAGGTAATACATTGTTGTCATGTTTTCTGTTTTGATAAGGATATTCTTTTGAGTGAGAAGAGGATGAAAAGCTTTGAGTGCTAGGAATACAGCTAGCAACTCTAAGTGATTTATGTGTAACTGTTTGTGTTTGGTGTCCCATTGTCCTTGAATGTTGGGATTGTTGAGGTGTGCCCCCCCAGCCAATCATTTATGCATCTGTTTTAAGTATGGTCTGAGGCACGGGGTCTTGAAATGGCCGCCCTTTGTTTAGGTTTGTGGAATTCCACCGCTAAAGGGGCATGTATGTTTGGCGGTCTATCAACACTAGATCTTGAAGTTGACCCTGTGCCTGTGACCATTGCTGTGCAAGGCACTGTTGTAAAGGCCGCATGTTTAGTTTGCATGTGGGACAATGGCAAAACAGGATGCCATCATGCCCAATAGTTTCATGACGAAATTGACAGTGTACTGTTCGGCTGGCTGTATTTGTGGTAATATATTGCGAAACGCTTTTATTCTTTGTGGACTTGGGCTTGCAAGCGCTGTTTGATTATTTAGTGTTGCTCCTAAATACTGTTGAATTTGCACAGGTTGTAAGTGTGACTTTTGGTAGTTTGTAGAGAACCCTAGTGTGTGTAGGGTTTGTATTACATAATGCGTATGGTTTTGACACTGTGTATGACTGTTGGATTTCATGAACCAATCATCCAGATATGGAAAGACATGAATGTGTTGCCTTCTTAGGTAGGCTGCAACTACCGCCAGGCATTTTGTGAATACTCTGGTAGCTGTTGTTATTCCGAAAGGTAAAACTTTGAACTGATAATGCTTTCCTTGAATGACAAACCTGAGATATTTTCTGTGCACTGGATGGATGGGCATGTGAAAAGACGCATCTTTGAGGTGTAATGTTGCCATGAAATTGTGTTGTTGAAGTAGTGGGACAACATCCTGTAGTGTTACCATGTGAAAATGTTCTGACAGGATGTAAAGATTGAGGGTTCTGAGATCTAATATTGGCCTTAAGGTTCCATCCTTTTTGGGAATCAGGAAATACAGTGAGTAAACTCCTGTTCCTATTTGATTTTGTGGCACTGCCTCTATTGCTTGTCTTAGTAATAGAGATTTTACTTCCTCTTGCAACAGGGGGATATGTTGTGTGGAGAGGTTGTGTGGTTTTGGTGGAATATCTGGTAGAGTTTGTGTCAATTCTATGCAATAGCCATTGCGGATAATTGATAATACCCAGCTGTCTGTGGTAATGGGTAGTGTAGGAAGTTGGCTCCGTATGTACTATTTCAAAGTAAGAAATAGCATGCACAGAGTCCAAGGGTTCCTCTTAGAGGTAAGATAGTGGCAAAAAGAGATAATTCTAATTCTCTATTTTGTGGTAGTGTGGTCGAGCAGTAGGCTTATCAGAGGGTAGTGTTAAGCATTTGTTGTACACACACAGGCAATAAACGAGGAACACACACTCAATGACAATTCCAGGCCAATAGGTTTTTGTATAGAAAAATATATTTTCTTAGTTATTTTAAGAACCACAGGTTCAAGATTTACAAACAATACTTTAAATGAAAGGTACTTCACTTAGGAACTTTGAATTAGCAAAATAGCATATACAGTTTTCACACAAATGGCATATAGCTATTTTAAAACTAGACACTTTAGTGGAGAAGTGTGGCACAATGGTTAGAGCGGCAGACCCTGAAGCAGAGATCTGGCTCAAGACCATGGTTCAAGTCCCGCTTCGGAAGGTCTTGGGCTCAATTCCCTTGGACCAGATAATTCTCGCCTCGGTGCCTAATCTAATTAATGGGTCCCACTCTGCAACTCTGGGCAATAGCTTGCTTAATCTCCACAACGGCCCCAACAGCGCTTGGATGCCTGGCTTCACCCTGGGGGTGCCCAGGAGTGGGCACCTCACAGGGAAAAGCCAGGAGGGGTTCCATAGCGGTATGAGTACAGCACCTTGAGACCCTAACGGGCGAGTAGTGCGCTATACAAGTGCAAAATTTACATTTACATTTACAGTGCAATTTTCAACAGTTCCTGGGGGAGGTAAGTGTTTGTTAGTTTTGCAGGTAAGTAAACCACCTACGGGGTTCAAAGTTGGGTCCAAGGTAGCCCACTGTTGGGGGTTCAGGGCAACCCCAAAGTTACCACACCAGCAGCTCAGGGCCGGTCAGGTGCACAGGTCAAATTGGTGCCCAAAACGCATAGGCTTCAATGGAGAAGGGGGTTCCCCGGTTCCAGTCTGCCAGCAGTTAAGTACCCGCGTCTTCGGAGGGCAGACCAGGGGGGTTTTGTAGGGCACCGGGGGGTGGGGGGGGGGGGGGGGGGGGACACAAGTCAGCACAAAAAGTACACCCTCAGCGGCACGGGGGCGGCCGGGTGCAGTGTGCAAACAGGCGTCGGGTTCGCAATGTAATCCAATGGGAGACCAAGGTGTCTCTTCAGCGATGCAGGCAGGCAAGGGGGGGGGCTCCTCGGGGTAGCCACCACCTGGGCAAAGGAGAGGGCCACCTGGGGGTCGCTCCTGCACTGGAGGTCGGATCGGTCCTGGGGGCTGCGGATGCAGTGTCCTTACCAGGCGTCGGGTCTTTGAAGTAGGCAGTCTCGGTCAGGGGGAGCCTCAGGATTTCCTCTGCAGGCGTCGCTGTGGGGGCCCATGGAGGTCAACTCTGGCTACTCACGGGCTCGCAGTCGCCGGGGAGTCCTCCCTGTAGTGTTTGTTCTCCACAAGTCGAGCCGGGGGCGTCGGGTGCAGAGTGCAAAGTCTCACGCTTCCGGCGGGAAACATGTGTTGTTTCAAAGTTGCTTCTTTGTTGCAAAGTTGCAGTCTTTGTGGAGCAGAGCCGCTGTCCTCGGGAGTTCTTCGCCCTTCTAGATGCAGGGTAGTCCTCTGAGGCTTCAGAGGTCGCTGAACCCTGTGGAGCAGTTTCTTTAGAAGTGGGGAGACAGGCCGGTAGAGCTGGGGCCAAAGCAGTTGGTGTCTCCGTCTTCTCTACATGTTTTTCAGCTCAGCAGTCCTTCGTCTTAGGTTGCAGGAATCTATCTTGCTGTGTTCTGGGAGCCCCTAAATACTCAATTTAGGGGTGTGTTTAGGTCTGGGGGGTTAGTAGCCAATGGCTACTAGCCCTGAGGGTGGCTACACCCTCTTTGTGCCTCCTCCCTTAAGGGAGGGGGGCACATTCCTATCCCTAGTGGGGGAATCCTCCATCTGCAAGATGGAGGATTTCAAAAAGTCAGAGTCACCTCAGCTCAGGACACCTTAGGGGCTGTCCTGACTGGCCAGTGACTCCTCCTTGTTTTTCTCATTATCTCCTCCGGCCTTGCCGCCAAAAGTGGGGCCGTGGCCGGAGGGGGCGGGCAACTCCACTAGCTGGAGTGCCCTGGGGTGCTGTAACAAAGGAGGTGAGCCTTTGAGGCTCACTGCCAGGTGTTACAGTTCCTGCAGGGGGAGGTGAGAAGCACCTCCACCCAGTACAGGCTTTGTTACTAGCCACAGAGTGACAAAGGCACTCTCCCCATGTGGCCAGCAACATGTCTGGTGTGTGGTAGGCTGCTAAAACTAGTCAGCCTACATGGATAGTCGGTTAAGGTTTCAGGGGGCACCTCTAAGGTGCCCTCTGGGGTGTATGTTACAATAAAATGTACACTGGCATCAGTGTGCATTTATTGTGCTGAGAAGTTTGATACCAAACTTCCCAGTTTTCAGTGTAGCCATTATGGTGCTGTGGAGTTCGTGCATGACAGACTCCCAGACCATATACTCTTATGGCTACCCTGCACTTACAATATCTAAGGTTTTGCTTAGACACTGTAGGGGCATAGTGCTCATGCACTTATGCCCTCACCTATGGTATAGTGCACCGTGCCTTAGGGCTGTAAGGCCTGCTAGAGGGGTGACTGATCTATACCTATAGGCAGTGTGAGGTTGGCATGGCACCCTGAGGGGAGTGCTATGTCGACTTAGTCTTTTTATCCCCACTAGCACACACAAGCTGGCAAGCAGTGTGTCTGTGCTGAGTGAGGGGTCCCCAGGGTGGCATAAGACATGCTGCAGCCCTTAGAGACCTTCCCTGGCATCAGGGCCCTTGGTACCAGAGGTACCAGTCACATGGGACGTACCTGGATGCCAGGGTGTGCCAATTGTGGAAACAAAAGTACAGGTTAGGGAAAGAACACTGGTGCTGGGGCCTGATTAGGAGGACTCAGCACACTTTCAAATCATAACTTGGCATCAGCAAAGGCAAAAAGTCAGGGGGTAACCATGCCAAGGAGGCATTTCCTTACAGGTAGCCAATTGTTGTGGAACCTTTGCAGTCTTTCCCCCACAGGTGAGGTGTGAATTGGGAAGGGATGGCTCAAGTCACTGCTTTGTTTGTTGTGAGGCTTGTTTTGCTGTCTGATATTTTCCCCTACTTCTGGGGTACTGGCCTCTGCAAGTACTTTTGAAATCACCTTGTTGATATTGAGGTTGGTAGGCCGACTTTGTTTGTGAAGTGGATGCTTCGGCTGTTAGGGCTCTTAATCCACCTCTGTATTGGGTTTACAAAAGAATCCCCTGTATTGCATGGTATACAGAGCACCCATGGCTTTTGCAGTGTTAGAATCTTTTTTCATTTTTTCAATTGCTGTGTCCACCTCTGGGCCAAAAAGCTGTTTTTGGTTAAACGACATATTTAGGACAGCCTGTTGTATTTCAGGCTTAAATCCTGAAGACCTAAGCCATGCATGTCTTCTTATGGTTTCAGCAGTGTTGATGGTTCTAGCTGCTGTATCTGTAGAGTCTAGGGCTGACCTGATCTGATTATTGGTGATGGCTTGCCCTTCCTCTACTTTTTGTTGTGCCCTCTTCTGCTGTTCCTTGGGGAGATGTTGTATTATGTCTTTCATCTCATCCCAGTGGGCCCCGTCGTATCTAGACAACAATGCCTGAGAGTTAACTATCTTCCACTGGTTGGCTGCCTGAGATGCCACCCTTTTCCCCGCAGCATCAAACTTCCTACTTTCCGTGTTTGGTGGGGGTGCATCCCCTGATGACTGCGAGTTTGCTCTTTTCCTGGCTGCGCTTACCACTACAGAGTCTGGAGGTAACTGTTGTGTGATAAAGACAGGTTCAGAGGGAGGTGGCTTATATTTTTTCTCCACCCTAGGAGTGATTATTCTAGTTTTTACTGGCTCCTTGATTATTTGGTCAGCATGTTTTAACATGCCGGGGAGCATGGGAAGCAACTGATAAGTTGCATGTGTAGAGGAAAGTGTATTAAAAAGGAAGTCATCCTCTAACGGCTCAGTATGCATGGCGACATTGTGATAGGATGCCGCCCTAGCTATGACCTGAGTGTAGCCTGTACTATCCTCTGGTGGTGAGGGCTTAGAGGGATAGCAATCTGGGTAGTTGTCTGGAATGGGGTCTGGATCATAAGGATCCCATGGATCCACATTGTCCTACTGTGAATCGAATGAGTGTGCTGGTGATTGGATAGGTGTAGAACTAGTAGGGGGAGAAATAAGTAAATGAGGAGAGTGAGGAGGAGACTGAGGAGGAGAAAATTGAGGAGGTGGAGGTTTCGCTTTGGTTCTTGGCACTTTAGCTGGAGGCTGAGCAGTGTCCAATTCTTCCTGAAAGGTTAATTTCCTCTTTGGCTTTAGAGGAGGTGCTGTTAAAATTCTGCCAGTCTCTTTATGGATGTGAATCCTGGCTTGCCTTTCATCCATTGCCTCCATTTGTGAGTGTTCCTCAGTAACTTTATGGCTTTCTTTGAGTGCTTGTGAAAGTCCATGTTCCTCCGTGTAAATTGACTTTTTCGGCTCCAAAGCTGTTTTTTTTCGGTATCGAAACAGTCGGGGTCGAGGATGGTCTCGGCTCCGAAAACGATTTACGAGATTTCGACTCGAAGGATCGATGTTTGGTGGGCTCTGAGACAGAGCCTCTGTTCGAGTCCGATGGTTTGGGTGGCATGGCCTTTTTCGGAGCCGAAGTTGTGGGTTGGTCACCGAAGGTCTTTTTTCGGGTCGAGCCATGGCCTTCCGGCAGTGGCGTCCCCAAGGCCTTATGTTTGGGCTTGGCTGGGACGGGGGCAGGCGTACTCACATGCTGTCCTGCCGTGACCAGTCTGTCCCACTCAGACTCCTGCTCGGAGTCGGATCTTTGAAAGGAGACAGCCGTTTGCATGATCTCCTGCTCTTCGGCATAGAGACGTTCGGTGCTCTTGGATGCCATCTCGAGTCTCCGTGATCTTCTGTCTCGAAGCGTTTTCTTGGAGTGGAAGGATCTGCAGGCCTCACAATTTTCTTCCCGATGGTCTGGGGAGAGGCAGAGATTACAGTCGAGATGTTGGTCTGTGTAGGGAAATTTGGCGTGGCACAGAGGACAAAAGCGGAATGGGGTCCGGTCCATGAGGCTTCCACGCGGTCGGCCCGACCAGGCCAGAGTTGGGCACAGGCACCCTGAAGGGCGAATAAAGATGTTTGACCCGACGGTACCGAAATGTCAATAGAAGATGGAACGCGATCGAAACAATACCGACGAGAATTAGAGAGTTTTGAAACTTTTCTGACTCAATCTATCGGAGCAAAAGGAAACACTTTCCGATGGCGGAAAGAAAACAATGTAACATGGAGTCGATGCCCATGCGCAATGGAGCCGAAGAGGAGGAGTCACTCGATCCCGTGACTCGAAAACACTTGTTCGAAGAAAAACAACTTGTAACACTCCGAGCCCAACACTAGATGGCAGACATGCCATCGAACATACATATATATCACTATCTAGCTCAGCGTGGATAGCACTGTGCTGATCCAAAGCTTAAAAACATTTCTAGATAAACAGACATTTGAGGTGAGAAAATCTAGAGTGTCGCTGGTGTTGCAGGGTGCTCCTTACTAGAGTTGCTCTCCACCTAAACTTGGGAACTACCCAGAGTTCTCTCTTCTTTTTTGCATAATTTATGCATCACTCTACCCCTGAAAGGGATTTGTTTTGACTTATACTGGGTGCTCCCTTGTGTCTGGACAAAGCTAAACCTCTCTGATGAACTCTAATGAGAGCGAAACACGTGTCAGGTGTTGCTTTTACTCATTCCAGGTTGGCTTGGCCGGTACTTTACCAGTCCAAAGCTGTAATACTGTGCCTGGAGTGGTAAATGGCTTTTGTCATTGTACAGCACGGCAAAGTTGGCACTGTGTCAAACCTATGCTTAAAGACTCTGCTGTACAAATGGCAAAAGACTGTCACTATCTAGCTTGGCGTGGATAGCACTGTGCTGATCCAATGCTTAAAAGCTTTGCTAGATAAACAGACATTTGAGGTGAGCATATCTAGAGTGTCGCAGGGTGCTCCTTACTAGAGCTGCTCTCCACCTAAACTTGGGAACTACCCATATAACGGGCTTAGAACCCACCCTTTACTTACCTGAATTTACCATTGGCTTAGTCCAACACCACTCTAATTTACGTGCTCCTGATTTGCCAGCACGTTGCCTGCTTTAACTTCCTGCCGTCCATGACCACTCTAATTTACGTGCTCCTGATTTGCCAGCACGTTGCCTGCTTTAACTTCCTGCCGTCCATGCCATCGGGTGGATTCTGGAACAAGTACTCCTTCGGGTCACTCCCAATCGCTAATGACCAGCCTCCTTCCACTGGCTACTTCACTGTGAAGGTACTATTTCTGGCATTTCCAAATGAGCACTACTTACAAGTGAAGATGAAGGCTGATAATGATAACGTACATGTGTGGAGGCACCCTCTGAAGTGGAGAAAACGGCCTCCCCTTTTTGAAATGCAATATAGTAAACATACTTTCTGTCACTATTAAAAGAACTGCTCTGCTGCTGGGAGCAGCCATGTGTCCCAATTCTGCCTTTATACTGTAATGAGGACATGGCGCAAAACCCCGCTCGGGGGTCAATTCTTGGATTACACTACATTTCTCTGGAAGCTGAATTTGTTAAAGCTGCGTATCCCGATGGCAAAGCAGACCCCATCCCCCCACCACACACAAACACAGAGCCGTACGCTCCACGATAGCTCAGGAGGGGTTGAAGCATCTACTGTGGAGATGTCCATGCATAATACAAGTCCCGGGGGATGGCCTGTGCCTTTCACCATTTTTTTTCTTTCAGAGTTTATTAAATATGACCCGGGTAATGACAACTTGTAAGCTCGTCGTCCTTTTAACCCAATCTGTTGGCATTTCTCGACCAGATTTTTCATTCACTCTTCAAAAATATCTTATGTCGTGAGTCATGTCTACGGGCAAATAAAAAACACCTCTTTCTGACTCAAAATCTTCCTTGAAGTGTGTCTCGAAATGCTGTTGTAGCAGTGAATTGATAAATTTCACTGCCGCGCATTAGATCTCTAAAGTGGTTGAGGCAGCAGGAAAGATTGATTCTTTATTTTCCCATTAATTTGAAGTGGTGGGAGGGATACGTTCGGAATGAGAATGTAAACACGTAAATATGAACATTTTAACAAGCAATGGTAAAACTAATAGGTTTCGCCTATGCGATATCTATTAGCTTTGTCAATTAAAAAAAAATATATATATATATATATATATATATATATACACATATTATTTTTTTTATTAAGATGTTGCACTGCAGTTGAGCTGCTGTGGAACATGGCTTAAAACAAATAAATGCTATGACGCGGTCAAAACTGGCCAGGTCATATCACATTTTTTTGTAGTTTAAGCCATGTTATACAGTAGGTCAAGTGCTGTGCAGCATTTTAAAAAACATTGGCAAAGCTAATAGGTTTCACCTAGGCATAACCTAATGGCTTTGTCAATGTTTCTTTTTACATAGTGCACGCACTTGACCTGCTGCATAACATGGCTTAAACAACAAAATGAAAGCGCTAAAATGTGGCCAGTTCTGACCATGTCATAGCGTTTTTTTATTTACATTAAGGTATGTTAAAAAAAAAAAAAAAAAAAAAAAAAAAAGAAATTGACAAAGCTAATAGATTTCGCATAGGCGAAACCGATTGACTTTGCCAATGCTTGTTTTGTTATGGCATTGGGCAGGGCAAACAACAACATGTGTAAGTTCTGCAAGTGCATCTTCCGTTCTTAAAGTTGGCCCGGTGTTTTTTTTCTGCAATTACTATCTATATAGTTATGCACGCACTCACTGATTTTCCTAGCAGATCATAAAGTACCTCAGTAGCTCAGCCTGTTTGCCAGAAGCATTCAGTGCTTCTAATATGGAGAATGTTTTTGTCTACAGGGAAATTCCACTGAAGCCAGTCTTTCATTACCACACACTTTGAGAAACTATTGGGGAGCCCTGGAAGCTTTCACTCGCGAAACATGGGAAGTGAAAGAAAAAAGTGTGTTGTTGCCCTGCAAATTCCACAAATGTAATACTGATGTATATCTTTCCTAGCAATGGGTGTGAGAGTGAAGGCGAAGTGGCAGCATGGAAAATGGGAGGGAGGGACGGAGGGGAAGTTGACAGGCAACACTGACGAGAGGGTGAGTGAAAGGGGACTGGCAATGTAACACGGGGAAAAAAGCGATAAAATGCAGCCAATACATTATATTGTGTTTTTTTTTTTTCCTTATGATGGGTGGGATGGAGGTCAATACAGGCAATAGGAGGGACACACTGCCACACTGCAGTGCTAATACTCCTCGACCTCTCAGCAGCCTTCGACACGGTCTCCGACAGCACTCTATGCACCAGAATCCAAGACATGGGAATCTGCGGAAGAGCCCAGGAATGGATTCACTCCATCCTCTCCGGGAGGACGCAGAGGGTCAGACTCCGGCCCTACACATCCAGACCCACAGGAGTCAACTGCGGAGTCCCCCAAGGATCCTCACTAAGTCCCACACTCTTCAATGTATACATGGCCCCTCTCGCAACCATCGTCAGAAGCCACGGTATGAACATCTTTTCATATGCCGATGACAGACAACTCAATTTCCCTCGCCGAAGACCCGGACACGGCCAAAAGGAACTTCCACTCAGGAATGGAAGCTGTCACCACCTGGATGAGAGAAAGCTGCCTTAAGCTCAACTCCGACAAGACTGAGTTCATCATCTTCGGAAACGCCACCTCAGCTTGGGACGAGTCCTGGTGGCCCACATCCCCCAGTGCCCCCTCTTGCACCGACTGAGCACACCCGCAACCTCAGCATCATCCTAGACTCCTCCCTATCCATGACCCGCCAGGTAAACTCAGTCACCTCCTCCTGCTGGCACACTCCGCAAACTTCAGAAGATCTTCAGATGGATCCCAGCAGACTGTCGCCGGACAGTCACCCACGCCTTAATCACAAGAAAGCTCGACTACGGCAACACCCTCTACGCTGGCACCTCAACTAGAAACATCAAAAAATAAAACTCATCCAGAACACCACAGCCAGATTCATCCTGGACCTCCCACACCGAGAACACATCTCCCAATACCTGAGGACCCTCCACTGGCTCCCGGTCAAGAAACTAATCACCTTCAAGCAGCCTACCTGAACCACTGCGTTTCCTTTCACACCCCTGTCAGATCCCTCTGCTCAGCCCGGATGTCCCTGGCCACCATCCCTTTTTAGGAACCTCGTGGTGAAATAATAATAAATCTCTTCTTTGAACTGAGAAGTGCATTTCAGAGATTTTTGTCAGCGCGGTCATTAGTGAAAGCAAAAGATTTGGGCATAGGTCGGCCAGTCTAAAAAAGAGGGGTTGGAGGTTGGAAGTGCACGATTTAAAGTGTAAATATGTTTTCATTCAGAGAGTTAAAGAAAGCACTGTAAACCATGTTTGTAAATGCATGTGAAATTAAAATGCCTTATGATGTTTTGGGAAATGTGTTTTGGTTTTTTTGAGTATCAGGATTTTCTAAATTTTGGGATGGGTGCTTGGATAAAACAAGAGTACTAAATGTTTTTTCATGTTTAGAAAAGGTGCTTTTTGAACGGAATGATGTCCCTTTTATTCTTGACAAGAGGGTTTGGATACTTTTGTCTGTTTACAGAAAAATGCATGAGAGATGTAAACAGTTATAATATGAAAATAAGAAATTAAAAGAGAAAGTTAGTGAGAATAAATTATTACAAGATAAACCTGAAATCTACCAAGCTGTTACAGCAATGAGGAGGTTAAAAAAAGTGGAGGCCAGTGTGAGCTGCATGAGCAGAACGTAGTTCGTGCACAGAGTAGCCCACAGTTTTTGGCAGGTGATGAAATGCATTCTTTAAAAGATTACACTGAGCAAGAAGTTGAGGATGTTACCAGTATATTCAAACAACTTTTGCAGAGTACGATGTGTACTATTAATTCAGACAAGACACAGGTAGTGTTGCAAAATGTGCAGTTTCTGGGAATTCAGTACAGAGAGATGTTGTTACAGGTAAAACAAAATATTTTAAGAGTTTGCTACTATTCACACTAAGCAAGAGACACAGAGTTTCCTGGGATTGTTTGATTTTTCTAAACAGTATGACCCTCATCTGAGTAAAATCTTAACCCTTTGATACAAAGTAACTAGGAAAAACAGGAGTTTGAATGGAGTGAAGAGAAGCTGTGTGCTTTTGATTTGGCAAATGAAATAAATCAACAGGCTTTAGACTTGTGTACAGTTCAAGAGAGAGACATTGAGTTACATGTAAGTTCAGGGACAATATGCAAACTGAAATATGTGACAAAAACAGGGGAGGACAAGGGTGCCCCCCCTAGGACTTTGGACTAGTAAACTACCTGACTTTGGGAAGCACTATACTCCTTTTGAAAAACAGCTTTTGGTTTGTTATTGGGCTCTAGTGGATACTGAGCAAATAACACTACGTCATAATATAATTCTGAGACCTGAAATACCAATCATGCAGTGGGTGATGTGTTCACCTAAATCTCACCCTATAGGACAAGCACAAGAGGCTAGCACCATACACTGGATCTGGTACATACAAGACAGGGCTCGAGTACAGACCGGCAGGTACTGCAGCCCTACATGAACAGGTGTCACAAGCCCCTGTACAGGATGAGGAGAGAGTGAAGAACGTACCGCAGGTAAAAGAGTCACCAGTGAAATGGAGTGAACCATTTGAATTCTTGACCCCTGAGGATAGGAAACATGTTTGTTTTACTAATGATTCATTCAAATACGTGGGTACTAAAAGACATTGGAAAGCAGTATCATACAATCCAGTTACTGAAAAGATGTTGCCCACCACAGGAGAAGGAAAAAGTAACCAATATGCAGAGTTGTATGCTGTATCTCAGGCTCTAAATCAAGAGCTGCCTGGGACTGGTCATTTTTACACTGATTCTTGGTCCAGTGCCAATGGATTAGCCATTTGGCTTCCTACATGGCATGCACATAACTGGTTCATTCATTCAAAGAAGGTGCGGAGCAAAGAGTTGTGGCAGAAAATTTGAGAAATGTTATAACAGAGTAAAGTCATAGATGCTCATTGTCCCATTGACTTATTAACCTGTTCTGTGCCTTGGACGAGGTGACCTCATCCAAGGCTACAGTTCCCGTGTGCCTTGGACGAGGTCACCTCGTCCAAGGCACAGGAACTGGGGGGAGCGCTAGCGCGCCCCCCCTGTGCACCCCACCCACCCCCCCAAGGCGGGGATGGAAGGGGAAGCCCTTCCCCTTCCACCCCGACCCCCCCCCGTGACGTCAGCGCACGAGCGCGCGCTGATTTGTCACAAGGTCTCCCCCATCGCGCTGGAAGCAGAGAGAAATTCTCTGCATTTCTCTTTCAATCACGTGGGGGAGGCCCGGAGAGGCTTCAAAGGGAAGGAAATGTATTTCCTTCCCTTTGAAGTCTCTCCCAGGGTTTCAAAAGCCGGATTGCTTGCAATCCGGCTTTTGAAACCCCACTAGACACCAGGGATTTTTTTTTTTTTTTAAAGTGGCATAATGGAGCGACCCCTTGGGCAAGGGTCGCTCCCAGGGGGGGCATTTTTTTGGGAAGGCCTTTTCTGCCCCCAGGGGGGCAGAAACCTCTAGGGCACCAGGGATTTTTTTTGTTGTTTTTTGTTGTTGTTTTTTTTAGGTGGGGAGCGACCCCTTAGGCAAGGGTCGCTCCCCTAGGGGGCAAATTATATTTAGGCCATTTCTGCCCCCCTTGGGGGCAGATTGGCCTATTTTGATAAGGCCAATCTGCCCCCAAGGGGGGCAGAAACCACTAGACACCAGGGAGTTTTTTTTTGTTTTCGTGAATTTCACACATGGGGAGCGACCCCTTAGGCAATTATTTTAGGCCATTTCTGCCCCCCTGGGGGGTAGATCAGCCTATTTTGATTAGGCCGATCTGCTCCCAAGGGGGGCAGAGACCACTAGGCACCAGGGATTTTTTTTTTTTTTTTTTTTACAGATGGGGAGCGACCCCTTGGACAAGGGTCGCTCCCCTGGAGGGGAAAATTGTATTTAGGCCATTTCTGCCCCCTTTGGGGGCAGATCGGCCGTTTTTTGCTACGCCAATCTGCCCCCAAGGGGGGCAGAAACCACTAGGCGTCTGGGATTTTATTTTTGACGCCAATGTCACGCAGGGGGAGCGACCCCGTATGCAAGGGTCGCTCCCAGGGGGGGGAGGGGGGATTGGGGGGGCAAATTTATTTTAGGCCATTTCTGACCCCTGGAGGGCCAGAAACCTCTAGGCGCCAGGGCAAATTTTTTTGGGTGTTTTTTTTTTTGTTTGTTTGTTTTTTTTAGAGATGGGGAGCGACCCATTAGGCAAGGGTCTCTCCCCTGGGGGGCAAATTGTATTTAGACCATTTCTGCCCCCCTTGGGGGCAGATTGGCCGATTTTAGGTCAATCTGCCCCCAAGGGGGCAGAAACCACTAGCCACCGGGGATTTGTTTTTTGGCGCCAATGTCACGCAGGGGGGAGCGACCCCGTAGGCAAGGGTCGCTCCCGGGGTGGGGGGCGGGGCAAATTTATTTTGTGCTATTTCTGCCCCCGGGGGGGCAGAAACCTCTAGACGCCAGGGCAAAAACATTTTTTTTGTTTTTTTTTGCTTTGTTTGTTTGTTTTTTTAGAGATGGGGAACGACCCCTTAGGCAAGGGTCGATCCCCTGGGGGGCAAATTGTATTTAGACCATTTCGGCCGATTTTAGGTCAATCTGCCCTCAAGGGGGCAGAAACCACTAGGCACCTGGGGATTTGTTTTTTGGCGCCAATGTCACGCAGGGGGGAGCGACCCCGTAGGCAAGGGTCGCTCCCGGGGTGGGGGGCGGGGCAAATTTATTTTAGGCCATTTCTGCCCCGGGGGGGCAGATACCTCTAGGCGCCAGGGCAAAAAATTTTTTTTAGTTTTTTTTGGTTTGTTTGTTTGTTTTTTTAGAGATGGGGACCGACCCCTTAGGCAAGGGTCGATCCCCTGGGGGGCAAATTGTATTTAGACCATTTCTGCCCCCCTTGGGGGCAGATTGGCCGATTTTAGGTCAATCTGCCCCCAAGGGGGCAGAAACCACTAGGCACCGGGGATTTGTTTTTTGGCGCCAATGTCACGCAGGGGGGAGCGACCCCGTAGGCAAGGGTCGCTCCCGGGGTGGGGGGCGGGGCAAATTTATTTTAGGCCATTTCTGCCCCCGGGGGGGCAGAAACCTCTAGGCACCAGGGCAAAAAAAATGTTTTTGTTTTTTTTTGGTTTGTTTGTTTGTTTTTTTTTAGAGATGGGGACCGACCCCTTAGGCAAGGGTCGATCCCCTGGGGGGCAAATTGCATTTAGACCATTTCGGCCGATTTTAGGTCAATCTGCCCTCAAGGGGTCAGAAACCACTAGGCACCGGGGATTTTTTTTGGGGCGCCAATGTCACGCAGGGGGAGCGACTCCGTAGGCAAGGGTCTCTCCCGGGCAGGTGGGGGATTGGGGGGGGGGGGGGATTTATTTTAGGCCATTTCTTCTCCCCCCCTCCCCCCCTCCCCCCAGGGCGGCTGAGCTAGAGGCCAAAATCCACAGGTAGGCACTTGGCAAAAAACACCTCTGTTTTCTGTGAAAAAATGTGTTGTGTCCACGTTGGGTTTTGGGCCATTTCCTTTCGTGGGCGCTAGGCCTACCCACAGAAGTGAGGTACTATTATTATCGAGAGACTTGGGGGAACGCTGGGTGGAAGGAAATTTGTGGCTCCTCTCAGATTCCAGAACTTTCTTTCACCGAAATGAGAGGAAAAAGTGTTTTTTTGGCCAAATTTTGAGGTTTGCAAAGGATTCTGGGTAACCTGGTCAGAGCCCCACAAGTCACCCCATCTTGGATTCCCCTAGGTCGATAGTTTTAAAAAATGCATAGGTTTGGTAGGTTTCCCTAGGTGCCGGCTGAGCTAGAGGCCAAAATCTACAGGTAGGCACTTTGCAAAAAACACCTCTGTTTTCTTTCAAAAAATTTGATGTGTGCACGTTGCGTTTTGGGGCATTTCCTGTCGCGGGCGCTAGGCCTACCCACACAAGTGAGGTATCATTTTTATCTGGAGACTTAGGGGAACCCTGGGTGGAAGGACATTTGTGGCTCCTCTCTGATTCCAGAACTTTCTGTCACCAAAATATGAGGAAAATGTGTTTTTTTAGCCAAATTTTGAGGTTTGCAAAGGATTCTGGTTAACAGAACCTGGTCAGAGCCCCACAAGTCACCCCATCTTGGAGTCCCCTAGGTCGCTAGTTTTAAAAAATGCACAGGTTTGGTAGGTTTCCCTAGGTGCCGGCTGAGCTAGAGGCCAAAATCTACAGGTAGGCACTTTGCAAAAAACACCTCTGTTTTCTTTCAAAAAATGTGATGTGTCCACGTTGCGTTTTGGGGCATTTCCTGTCGCGGGCGCTAGGCCTACCCACACAAGTGAGGTATCATTTTTATCGGGAGACTTGGGAGAACATAGATTAGCAAAACAAGTGTTATTGCGTCTTGTCTTTCTCTACATTTTTTCCTTCCAAATTTAAGAGAGTGTGTAAAAAAAGACATCTATTTGAGAAATGCCCTGTAATTCACATGCTACTATGGTCACCCCGGAATTCAGAAATGTGCAAATAACCACTGCTCCTCAACACCTTATCTTGTGCCCATTTTGGAAATACAAAGGTTTTCTTGATAGCTATTTTTGACTCTTTATATTTCAGCAAATGAATTGCTGTATACCCGGTATAGAATGAAAACGCACTGCAGGGTGCAGCTCATTTATTGGCTCTGGGTACCTTGGGTTCTTGATGAACCTACAAGCCCTATATATACCCGCAACCAGAGGAGTCCAGCAGACATAACGGTATATTGCTTTCGAAAATCTGACATTGTAGGAAAAAGTTACAGAGTAAAACGTAGAGAAAAATTTATGTTTTTTTCACCTCAATTTCAATATTTTTCTTATTCAGTTGTTATTTTCTGTAGGAAACCCTTGTAGGTTCTACACAAATGACCCCTTGCTGAATTCAGAATTGTGTCTACTTTTCAGAAATGTTTAGGTTTCTGGGATCCAGCATTGGTTTCACGCCCATTTCTGTCACTGACTGGAAGGAGGCTGAAAGCACAAAAAATTGTAAAATTGGGGTATGTAAAACGCCAAATTTGTGTTGAAAAATTGGGTTTTCTGATTCAAGTCTGCCTGTTCCTGAAAGCTGGGAAGCTGGTGATTTTAGCACCGCAAACCCTTTGTTGATGCCATTTTCAGGGGAAAAACCACAAGCCTTCTTCTGCAGCCACTTTTTCCCATTTTAAAAAAAAAACACGAAATTTTCACTGTATTTTGGCTAATTTCTTGGCCTCCTTCAGGGGAACCCACAAAGTCTGGGTACCTCTAGAATCCCTAGGATGTTGGAAAAAAAGGACGCAAATTTGGCTTGGCTAGCTTATGTGGACAAAAAGTTATGAGGGCCTAAGCGCAATCTGCCCCAAATAGCCAAAAAAAGGCCTGGCACAGGAGGGGGAAAAGGCCTGGCAGCGAAGGGGTTAAAACGCTGGTTCAATTCCCTTGCAGACGACAAAAACAAAAGTTCAGAAGCGTCAACCCAGAATTCTGACTTGGCGGGGATGTCCACCAGAAATGTGGACACCTGGGAGAAAAAGCCACTTACAGGTGGGCAGAGATTAGAGGGATTCACATTCCCCTACCTAGATTTGATCAAAACTGTGATTTTTCAATGTCCTATTTGTCAGCACACACAACAGAGATCTGTCCCACAAACAGTTAAAGATCAATTGAGAGAGGAAAGTTACCAGGACTGATAGAAATCAAAGCTAGTCTGTTAAATAGTGGAGAAGCTGATTTATTTATACAGACTGGAAACAGAATTGTCCAACTTGTCACAAGTGCGATGTATGGAGGATTGGTGAGGAAGGGGACTGCCCCAGCCCTTCTACCAGGGCAAGGAAATGGAAGCTGTGATTCAGCAGATAAAAACCGCAGTGCTAAGGTGTGGGTTGAATCCCCAAATGGCCTTCCAGAACCTGCAGAAATTACAGTAAAGGGCCCCAATAACGTCCTGGTGATTATAAAACAAGGAACCGAAAAAGGAGAGCACATTTCAGATGACAAATGTTATTTGCAAGAAAAATCATACTTGTTTCTTTTATAGATCTTACTACGACTTGCCACTGACCATGAGTGTGCAGTGTAGTCTCCCTTTGGGCGTTTGCGGTCGGGGGAGGGACCACACCCCCAACTTGAACCTGATTGATAACCTTTGTGCCATGCTCCTGCTGCTTTTAAAGTACATAATCTATGGATCCATTTAGCGCTAATTGTGCTTCACAGATTCAAGTCTTGCATGGAAACAATACAGAGTACCATGGATGTTCTGTCAACCTGTTTGATTACATTTTTTCACTCGAACTAAGCCATGGCTTGTTAACAACTGATGACTGCTGCCAGTCTCATTAAGCATGTTTAAGTTGCCAGTTGGCTGACTATTCTCGTATGGGAACACTTATATTCCAGCAAACCTTTCAAGTGGACCATGTACCTTTACATGATTAGAACTCGTGATGTTTCCATCTAATTCTATACAAACTTGCTATCCTAGAGGCACTTTTCAATCAGTTATTATCCCAATCAGAATATACAAGCTTCAGTCTTTTCATTGTAAGTGTGTCTGGTTTCAATTTTTATTAGATCAATACGTTAATCCACTTCCATTGCTTTATAGTGATTGCTTTTATCATTTCATCATGTTGTTGTGTGCAATGGCTTGTAATTATTATTTTTTTTTAAGAGGGGAAAAAAAATGAGAGAAGTACACAAAGTCATTGATCAAAGGGTGGAAGGTAGTGAAATATGTGTTTTTGACCACTGACTTTGTGTTGCACCACTTTGCACCTGGATTAGCTGTGTTCACCAATTGCATACTACATTTTGTGTTCAGTTTAGCTGCCTATTGACTTTATCGTAGCATCAGACACTTATATTAAACATGCCTGTATATTTCCACATTGTAAACTGCGCTTGTTTACACCAAGGGCTCCGGTTGATAAGGATGTACTCAGACGGCAGGGAACGGCTTTGTTTTGATTTAGCATGTCGGGACTGTGACCAAATCCCAATGTGTTATTTTCAAAGCAGACCTAAACTAGCCAGCATATTTTGAATTGCTAAATGAGGGTTTGTTTTCCCAGAAAGCCCTTCTGTGGTTCTTTAAGATATAAAAAGATGGCCCTCCTCAGTGGCGGTGGGATTTCCAAGACCTCGGTCAGGATTAGACGTCAAATGCCGGACACCTATCCCGTGAGGGTGGAGATCTCTTTCTCGCAGTTGAACAGGGTCATCTTCTTGCTGGCATGAGAAAGATGAAGAGCCTGGCAGGCCATATGGTGATGAATTTTTACTTCATTATTTGCTTTGCATAATATTATCATAACTATATATATTTGCTGTGTACATTGCAGTTGAGAATCATTTTGGTGTATTTTCCTTTCATTGCTGTGACTATTTTTAAACGTGTGCTTTTAACATGCTAACCTCCTTTTTAGGAACCTCGTGGTGAAATAATAATAAACTTTGAACTGAAGTGCATTCCAGAGATTTTTGCCAGCTCGGTTTTTAGTGAAAGCACAACACATGGTCAGAGGCGGGTGTGGACAAACTAGGTGCACTGTTCTGGGAGGGCATGCTCATGACGTATGAACAGATGCAGAATGAATATGGATTGCTTGCGGGACACTTTCTTGCATACCTGCATCTGATAGCAGAGGCACTCCTACTATGGGGTATCACTGTCATAGAACCGGGCCCCCACCCACTAATACAGGTGCTATATACAATGGAGAAAGATGGTGCAGGGTGCAAGCTTATAACGTGGCTAGCGCAAGCATTTACGCATGGTGTGCAAGATCCCCTAGTCGCAACCCGAAGAAACATAGGCAAAGAGCTCAACGCTTAGAAGTGGGAGAAAGTCCTCGCATACCCCAGACAGGTGTCACGTAATGCCAAATTCCAATACATTCAACATAACATTCTGCACAGAGCGTACCTCAAGCCCGCTTCCCTATATCGCATGTTTGTGAATACCGTGGGCATGTTGACGGGGAACCAGACAGGGGCTGACATGAAACATATTTTCTGAGACTGTCTGATAGTAACAGATTATTGGGTCCAGATACACGGCGAAATAGAACTGGTGACAGGGCATTTGGACTAGCCCTTGATGGAGGAGTTGCTGCTTGGCCTCTTTCATAGATCAGCGGTTGCCAAGGCAAGCAACAAGTTCATCAGATCCCAGATAATTAACCTAATTAATCTTCCTAGATATTACTGCAGACGCGATGTCTTTCCAGCGATAAAGTTATAGAATATCAGATTCATTGTACTAAACCAAACACTAAAATCCAGTATACAACAAATGACATCTTTCAGGGGGAAATGAATATTGAAAATGTCACTTACCCAGTGTACATCTGTTCGTGGCATCAGTCGCAGTAGATTCGCATGTTCTGCAATAGCTCGCCATCTGGTGTTGGGCCGGAGTGTTACAAGTTGTTTTTCTTCGAAGAAGTCTTTCGAGTCACGGGACCGAGTGACTCCTCCTTTTGTCTCCATTGCGCATGGGCGTCGACTCCATCTTCGATTGTTTTTCCCCGCAGAGGGTGAGGTAGGAGTTGAATTGTAGTAATAGTGCCCATGCAATGGAGTGACTAAGTATGCACCCATTTAAGGTTGAGATGATACATATATAAATAATTGAAGGTAACTTCCAAACTGCTACAGGCTCCCGGGGAGGCGGGTGGGCACATGCGAATCTACTGCGACTGATGCCACGAACAGATGTACACTGGGTAAGTGACATTTTCAGTTCGATGGCATCTGTCGCTGTAGATACGCATGTTCTGCAATAGACTAGTAAGCAGTTATTTCCCCAAAAGCGGTGGATCAGCCTGTAGGAGTGGAAGTAGTCTGAAATAATGTCCTTAATACAGCTTGACCTACTGTGGCTTGTTGTGCGGATAACACGTCTACACAGTAGTGCTTGGTGAATGTGTGAGGCTTAGACCATGTGGCTGCCTTACATATTTCTTGCATTGGGATGTTTCCTAGAAAGGCCATGGTAGCACCTTTCTTTCTGGTTGAGTGTGCCCTTGGTGTAATGGGCAGCTGTCGTTTAGCTTTAAGGTAGCAGATTTGGATGCATTTAACTATCCATCTGGCTATACCTTGTTTTGAAATTGGGTTTCCTGCATGAGGTTTTTGAAATGCAATAAAGAGTTGTTTAGTCTTTCTGATGTTCTTTGTTCTGTCAATGTAATACATTAATGCTCTTTTGACATCTAATGTATGTAGTGCCCTTTCAGCTACGGTATCTGGCTGTGGAAAGAACACTGGAAGTTCCACTGTTTGATTTAGATGGAACGGTGAAATAACCTTCGGCAAAAATTTAGGATTGGTCCTTAGGACGACTTTATTTTTGTGTAGTTGTATAAAAGGTTCCTGTATAGTAAACGCCTGAATCTCGCTTACTCTTCTCAGGGAAGTAATGGCGATGAGAAATGCCACCTTCCAGGTTAGGAACTGTATGTCGCAGGAGTGCATGGGTTCAAAAGGTGGACCCATAAGTCTAGTTAGGACAACATTTAGGTTCCATGAAGGAACAGGTAGTGTTCTTGGTGGTATAATTCTCCTAAGGCCCTCCATGAATGCTTTAATGACTGGTATTTTATATAGGGAAGTTGAATAGGTAGTTTGCAGGTATGCAGATATTGCTGCAAGGTGAATCTTAATGGAAGAGAAAGCTAGGTTAGATTTTTGTAAGTGAAGCAAGTAACCCACTACATGTTCTGGAGTTGTGTGTAATGGTTGTATTTGATTAATATGGCAGTAGCAAACAAACCTCTTCCATTTACTTGCATAGCAGTGCCTGGTGGATGGCCTTCTTGCTTGTTTTATGACTTCCATACATTCTTGGGTAAGTTGTAAGTGCCCGAATTCTAGGATTTCAGGAGCCAGATTGCTAGATTCAGCGATGCTGGATCTGGGTGTCTGATCTTTTGGTTGTGCTGTGTCAACAGATCTGGCCTGTTGGGCAATTTGATGCAGGGTACCACTGATAGGTCTAGCAGCGTTGTGTACCAGGGTTGCCTTGCCCAAGTTGGTGCTATCAATATGAGTTTGAGTTTGCTTTGACTGAGTTTGTTTACCAGGTAAGGAAGGAGAGGGAGAGGAGGAAAAGCGTAAGCAAATATCCCTGACCAGTTCATCCATAGGGCATTGCCTTGGGATTGTTTGTGTGGGTATCTGGATGCGAAGTTTTGGCATTTTGCGTTCTCCCTTGTCGCAAACAAGTCTATCTGAGGTGTTCCCCAGAGTTTGAAATAAGTGTTCAGTATTTGGGGGTGAATTTCCCATTCGTGGACCTGTTGGTGATCTCGAGAGAGATTGTCTGCGAGTTGATTTTGTATCCCTGGTATAAACTGTGCAATTAGGCGAATTTGGTTGTGAATTGCCCAATGCCAAATTTTTTGTGCTAGCAGGCTTAACTGCGTGGAGTGCGTCCCTCCCTGCTTGTTTAGATAATACATTGTTGTCATGTTGTCTGTTTTGACGAGAATGTATTTGTGAACTATTATTGGTTGGAAAGCTTTTAGTGCTTGAAAAACTGCTAGAAGTTCTAGGTGATTGATATGCAGTTTTGTTTGATGTACGTTCCATTGTCCTTGTATGCTGTGTTGATTGAGGTGTGCTCCCCACCCTGTCATGGAAGCATCTGTTGTTATTACGTATTGTGGCACTGGGTCTTGGAAAGGCCGCCCCTTGTTTAAATTTATGTTGTTCCACCAAAGAAGCGAGAGGTAAGTTTGGCGGTCTATTAACACCAGATCTAGGAGGTGACCCTGTGCTTGAGACCACTGTGATGCTAGGCATTGTTGTAAGGGCCTCATGTGCAGTCTTGCGTTTGGGACAATGGCTATGCATGATGACATCATGCCTAGGAGTTGTAATACCATCTTTGCCTGTATCTTTTGTGTTGGATACATGCGTTGTATGATGGTGTTGAAATTTTGAATTCTTTGTGGACTTGGAGTGGCTACTCCTTTTGATGTGTCTATTATGGCTCCCAGGTATTGTTGTACCTTGCGTGGCAGAATTTTGGATTTTGTGAAATTGACGGTGAACCCTAGTTTGAAGAGGGTTTGTATGATATGATTTGTGTGATTTGAGCACTCTATTAACGAATGGGCTTTGATTAGCCAGTCGTCTAGATATGGGAACACATGTATTTGCTGCCTTCTTATGTGTGCTGCGACTACTGCTAGACATTTGGTAAAGACTCTTGGTGCGGTTGTTAATCCGAAAGGCAGTACCTTGAATTGGTAATGTATTCCTTTGAATACAAACCTTAGGTATTTCCTGTGCGATGGGTGTATTGGTATATGGAAATAAGCATCCTTGAGGTCTAAAGTTGCCATGTAGTCGTGCAGTTTTAGCAATGGCAATACTTCTTGTAGTGTGACCATGTGGAAGTGGTCTGATTTGATGAAAGTGTTCACTACTCTGAGGTCTAGGATTGGTCTCAGCGTTTTGTCCTTCTTTGGTATCAGAAAGTACAGTGAGTAAACTCCTGTGTTTATTTGTGTGTTTGGCACTAATTCGATTGCATTCTTTTGCAATAGTGCCTGCACTTCTATCTCCAGGAGATTGGAATGGTGTGTTGTTAAATTTTGTGCTTTTGGTGGTATGTTTGGAGGGAATTGTAGAAATTCTATGCAATAACCATGTTGGATAATTGCTAGAACCCAAGTGTCTGTAGTGATTTCCTCCCATGCTTTGTAATAATGACCTATTCTTCCCCCCACTGGTGTTGTGTGGAGGGGGTGAGTGACATGTGAGTCATTGTTTAGTAGTAGGGGTTTTGGGGCTTTGAAATCTCCCTTTATTTCTAGGGAATTGCCCTCCTCTATATTGTCCCCGAAAACCTCCTCTATACTGTCCCTGGTAAGTGGACGGTGTTGCTTGTGAGGTGCTGGCTTGTGTGCTTTGACCCCGAAACCCCCCCTAGAAAGGGCGTTTTACGGAATGTGCTGTAATTCCCTCTGCTCTGCGGGGAGTAGAGTGCGCCCATGGCTTTGGCAGTGTCCGTATCTTTTTTGAGTTTCTCAATCGCTGTGTCCACTTCTGGACCGAACAGTTCTTTTTCATTAAAAGGCATATTGAGAACTGCTTGTTGAATCTCTGGTTTAAATCCAGACGTTCGGAGCCATGCATGCCTTCTGATAGTTACAGATGTATTAATTGTCCGTGCAGCTGTATCTGCAGCGTCCATGGAGGAACGTATCTGGTCGTTGGAGATGGTCTGTCCCTCCTCAACCACTTGTTTTGCCCTATTTTGGAAGTCTTTGGGCAGATGTTCAATGAGATGTTGCATCTCGTCCCAGTGGGCTCTGTCATAGCGCGCAAGTAGTGCCTGGGAGTTCGCGATGCGCCACTGGTTTGCAGCTTGTGCTGCGACTCTCTTACCAGCTGCATCGAACTTGCGGCTTTCTTTATCTGGGGGTGGTGCATCTCCAGATGTGTGAGAGTTGGCCCTTTTCCTAGCTGCTCCTACAACAACAGAGTCTGGTGGCAGCTGTGTTGTGATGAAAACCGGGTCCGTAGGAGGCGGTTTATACTTTTTTTCCACCCTTGGTGTGATTGCCCTACTTTTGACCGGGTCCTTAAATATGTCTTTTGCGTGCCGGAGCATACCAGGGAGCATAGGCAGGCTTTGGTAGGAGCTGTGGGTGGAGGAGAGTGTGTTGAACAAGAAATCATCCTCGACCTGTTCTGAGTGGAGGCTTACGTTGTGAAATTGTGCTGCTCTAGCCACCACCTGAGAGTACGCGGTGCTGTCTTCTGGTGGAGATGGTTTTGTAGGGTATGCCTCCGGGCTGTTATCTGACACTGGGGCGTCGTATAGGTCCCATGCGTCCTGATCTTGGTCACCCTGGCTCATGGTGGTGTGAGCTGGGGAGTGTGATGGCGTTTGTGCTGGTGAAACGTTAATCACGGGCGGAGGAGAGGGTGGTGGTGTAACTCTTTTCACCACTTTTGGTTGTGGTGCTTGTTCCGTCTGGAACTCCAACCTTCTCTTTCTCCTAATGGGGGGAAGGGTGCTTATTTTTCCTGTCCCCTGCTGAATGAAGATACGCTTTTGCGTATGGTCCACATCAGTTGCTTGTAGCTCTTCCTCAAACCTATGCTTTTGCATTTGGGAGGTTAGCGAGTGCTCTTCTGTATAAGAGCCTGAAGCCGGGTCGCTTGCAGTTTGTTTCGGCATCGAAACTTTGTCTGCGTGTTTTTTCGGCTCCGAGGTGACTTTTTTCCTTTTCGGGGCCGAAACCTCTCGGCGTCGATCTGTTTCGGTGCCGCTGTCTCGGCGTCGAGCCGTGTCCACACCGGCATCTCGGTGTCGAGGCTTGTCTCCAGCACTTTCTCGGTCCCGAGAAGGCTGCGTGCCGGTGTCTCGACCGGAGTCGGACGATCTCGGCACTGTTTGGGCCTTTTTCGGTGCCGACGGTCGGTCACCGAATTTATGGGTCGAGCCATGGCCTGGTGGCAGTGGCGTCCCCTGGGCCTTGTAAATGTTTCTTTGTGTGGTTTTCGACGTCTTACTCACGGTTTGTGTATCGTCGAATCCTTCGGAGTCTGAGTCTTGGATCGAGAAGGTACCTTCCTCTTCTTGTTCCTCGAACTCCCGTTGGGCTGTCGGTGCGGACGCCATTTGAAGTCTTCTGGCTCGACGGTCTCGGAGTGTTTTTCGGGACCGGAACGCACGACAGGCTTCGCAGGTGTCTTCGCTGTGCTCAGGTGACAGGCACAGGTTGCAGACCAAGTGTTGGTCTGTGTAGGGGTATTTATTGTGGCATTTGGGGCAGAAACGGAACGGGGTCCGTTCCATCGGCGTTCTTCAGCACGCGGTCGGGCCGACCAGGCCCCGACGGAGGATCGAAAAACTACCCCGAAGGGCACCGGAGCTCTTCGATCTTCGATGCGGTGTGGAATCTAAGTACGCCGATCCCGAACGCAACAATACCGACGAAAATCTTCCGAAATTAACTATTTTTTCCGTTCCGAAACTCGGAGCGACAGGAACACGTCCGAACCCGATGGCGGAAAAAAAACAATCGAAGATGGAGTCGACGCCCATGCGCAATGGAGACAAAAGGAGGAGTCACTCGGTCCCGTGACTCGAAAGACTTCTTCGAAGAAAAACAACTTGTAACACTCCGGCCCAACACCAGATGGCGAGCTATTGCAGAACATGCGTATCTACAGCGACAGATGCCATCGAACATATATATATATATATATATTTCAAAAAAACGGTGTAATTCGGTCACACACCAAAGGGCTGCACAATATCCAAACAAGCTCGTGAAATGTAGAATTGAAAATCACTCGTATGTAATATCATCGGTCCAAATTTATTGAAAGGGTTCAAATGCAGGTTAAATTGACACCGCATAAAGAAGTATAAATAAGTGAATGGCACTTATAAAAAGTCTCTAAAGTGCCTGCAAAGAACAAACACACGCTGTCCCAACCAAATGTCGACGCGTTTCGCCAATAGCCTTCAACTGGACATTGGCAGACATTTTTACACCCAACTATTTAAACCCCATAGTCCTTCTTTGCTATTAACGACATAGCTGAAAAGGAAAGTGCAAACAGAGCGGCCATTTTGTAACATAGCATTTTTAAAATTCAAAATAGATAATATTAGACCCTGTGCTTGAATGGGATATGAACTCTTAAATATAACATTATGTATGTCTTTTGTATTATCATGTAGCATCATGTTTATGACATAATCACCTACAACTACATAAATGAATATATTTTCTCAATTGGTAATTAATAAATAGGAGGAGGAAGACAACCCACATATAGATATTTTTCTCTCTATATATACACATTATATATATATATATATATATATATATATATATATATATATATATATATATATATATATATAAATAAAAACACAGAGGCACAGCTTCACATTTTGTAGCAAAAGTTGACACCTTTCTCTATAGGAAATCACAATTTTTGCATCCTTTGCTCCTTTCCCCCTTGACACATTTTTGCCAGATCTGAGGAGGACAAAGTTTATAATTAAAGCCACATATTTGCCAAATGTGGCACAGAATGGTCAAACATTTCAAAAGGCACAAGAGGTGAGTGTTTCAAAGCCTGACACTTTCATTTTATCAAGGGGGCAGAGCAAATTTTATGGTACGCCAGGCTCGAAACGCGATGGCCCAAAACTTCACTTCAGTGATTTTTAAGATAAAAGTCAAAATGCATCTAACATGCATGCATGACCACTTTAGGGAACATTTGAAAAGTACACACATGTGGTATATAAGCCATCCCCTCTGTCTCTATGTCCACAGAAAAGGAGGCAAGATCAAAATGAAGAAAAATCCTGCACAGCAGGGACGGAGGCCAATGCTACAATATGCATAAGCAGATGCACCTAGGTTGCCTGCTAATCACATAGGCTGGGGAGAAATGCAAATCTTTCACCTAACCGTGGACTGGACAGGACTAGCAGGATTCTCAATACACTCTAGCTTGTGAATCAAGACACTTCCTGTCCCTCCTCCCCTCACCATAGCACAATAGCAGAATTGTTTCTGGGTGAATAAACAAAAGGGTATTTATTGTCCCTCCTCCCCATCTCCATCCCCATGTAAAGGGTCTCAAATTTGCTGCGTTCCCTGCCCAAGTAATGGTAGACAAGTGCCCAAATATACCCTCCACGCCCAATGCCTAACTGCAGAGAATTACATACACCCCATTCTCTTGCCCGCATGTGTGTGTTTTTTTGGGGGGGGGGGGCAGGAAGGGAGTTGTCAGAGAATGTACGTGTCCCTGCTCTCCCACCAAGTGCAAACAAGCAAATTGCTTACATTTGGAAAACAATTTTTAGTGGATGCTTTAACCCCAAATTCCACCATGGATCAAGTCTGGTGCCTGGGACTATTCTAAACGTGAGGAATCTGTGGTTGGACAAGCAGAACATCCACCAGAAAGGACTTTACCAAAGGTAAGTAACTTGTTCTTGTGAGCAATACGTCTCACTGCAGGTTCCTTAACTACTGATACCACAGCAGTACCTCTCTAAAGGTTAAGGGTCTGAGGAGTGGACCCAAAGCAAGGCAGTCTATCCGGACTGACATGGATAAACTTTCCAATCTGCAGACGTGTCAGACAAGGCAATAGTGCTTGCTGAATGTGTGTAAGGACGTTCCAGCTAGGTAGACAAGACATGAATATCCCTTGCTGTCAGAATTCCTTTCAGATGGCCACGGGGCACATATGGGCTAGTGAGTCAAACCGTGGTGAATGAGGCCTTTTCCTTCTGATGTCCTGGGCATAACCTTCTATGGATCCTGAAAAACTGGGCCAAGTACCCCTTCTGCACTTGACTCTCAGTGGTAGGAGTGGTCGAGAGGAAAAAGGCTCTCCGGAGGGAGGTGGCGGACTGGGGGGGGGTAGATATAGATAGTCAGTGAATAAGACTCATAACTCAAAGTGCAAACAGTACGAACAATAAATCAATGTCCAGTCAAATACTTGCTTTTATAAGTAAAAGTAGTATTATATTCCTAACTTTACATATGCAAAGGAATAAGACATTCAGAAGCAACAACACAATCTTGAGTTCAGGGCTCTAGTAGTTGTTGGGCCACTTCGTGTACCACCGTGCTTAGTGCAATGGGTTCGGGGTTATTCTCCATTGACTGGTGGCCGCATCTAGGGAACGCTTACTATTAGGCTGTACTTAAGAGTTCCCATTTGACTCCAGGTTTTAGTCAAAAGTGTATGGTGCTGACGCACCGTTTGCAGTAAGTCCCTGTGGCCCAAACGGCTCAGTTGATGTCTTACCCACTCTCACAGCAGTGAAGAGCTCAGGGATGCATCGGGTGCCCTAAGCACGAGCACCCAAAAGTCCTGCTCTGCTCGGATAAGTCCAGCTGCCGGCAGCCCATGCTGCAGCACCTGCAGGTGCAGGGTTTCTCTCCTGATCTCACTCATTTGTCTGAGCTGCTCCCAGCTTGCGAAGACATAGTGAGTTGGCTTTTCCCAGGTGGGGATGTAGGTGAGGGGTTTGGAACGCATCCATGGCGTCCTCAGTGGTTGGTCAGGGGCAGTTCCCTCTCACTGCAGGTCCAACCTGTCAAACGTGGCTTCAGTCTCTCCATCGGGTGGAGGACTGAATCCTTCGGCAATACTGGCAAAGGCAGCCACTCGTTGCATACGGGGTTACCTTAGTATGGGATAATATGGATGCAGTCTTCACTGGGACAAGTGCCCCGCCAAGACAATTACGTGTCTTATCCCTTCTCATAGTGGCAAGCTTATCAGCTTAGCAAGACCCACACAGCGCTCACAGAGCTCAGTCCATGGCAGCCGTTTTCTGGCATACAAGGGTCAACGAGCCACCACTATACATGGGTGACAAACAAATCGGTGCACAGCTGAATACTCACACTTCGCACAGAGAAGCCTCACGTCAGGGCTCTACATTGAACCTCATGCTCTCCTCTTCCTCACAGGGTACGTTGGTCTTGGCAAGCAGCCAGGCACCTGTGCTCCAGAATAGGTGGTTTTGGTCTTCCTGGTTGGTGTCCCCTCACAAATCAGAGAGAGTCTAGCAGGCCTTTGCCCCCCAGGTCTGGTCACAGGTGGAAGTCTTCCAGAGCTTTCCCTTCTCACAAAACCTGTCTGGCTGCTTAACAGATGACAAAGTTTAGGATCTCATCTTCCCCTTCTTATAGTCCACTTCCAGACACAAAAATGTAATTTTCATCTTCAGTTTTATGTTGGAGTGCTGCATCTTTTGAAGTGGATACTTCTATACTTCTATTTTTCTTCTTTCCTCATGAAAGGCTGTCTGTCACACCAAGCAAAGATCTGAAGCGAATTGTCCTACAGCACAACTCAAGCAAGTGACCAAGTTCACATCTGGGTGTCAGCTACATTGATGTCTGCATCTAAAGGTTAATCCCAATCTTCCAGCCCTACTCTTTATGATTCTCTTATCAGCTCCATCTCCATTCCTGAGATGTGTCCAGGCCATTTCCTTGTGATCTATCACTGAATCAAAGAGCAGTCTTTGGAAATGCAAAAGCAATCTCTTCCTTTTTCCTCCAGTGTGTGTCCCACCCAGCTTACAGGCATGCAGCAATACAAAAATCCTTCTGGAAGGATTCTCCTACTTCTCATGTCTTCACCGGAAAGGCCTGGGATTTCCCCCAAAATGGAAACTAAGGTCCCACGTATCATGTACTATTGCAGGCACATGAACTCAGTGTACTTTCACAACACACTTACTGTCCAGCACTGTTACCTCCATGTATTGCACCATTACAAGTACACAGGCATTCAACACACCTACTCAGTCTGTGTGCACTGTTCAGTAATGACGCTTTTGTATACTGTACCAGGATGTGTTATTAACACACTATGCCAGCACACACTTACCATGCGCACACTCCACAACGCTTCACCCTTCATGTACTGTACTCCATACAAGCACACATAAATCAACACATGCTTTCACTGTGCACGCAGTGCACTGCACTACATCTTTTTTGTCATCTATTTCACACAAGCATACATACACTCAGCACAAGCACCAATCCAACATGTACTACACAACACTGCTCTATTCCTGTAGTGTACCCTTCCCAGGAACACATACATCCAGCGCAGTCACTACTCCTGCACTGCACAGCACTCCGCATATACCTGATGTAAGCCAAGGGTGAGTTAAGCACACAGCAGCGGAACTTTTAAAAAGGTGAGTAAGTCTGTAGGCTTCACCACAGTGAAACAGAGTGAAAAGGTCCTTTTCACTACTACTGATCACTACACAAAATGCTGCCACCACTGCTCTCATGCTGCTTATTTCCTGATGGAAGCAGTAGCCATCCACCATTATGAGGGTAGTGCTTTTGGCACCCATTCTGGTGAAACAAAAATGAAATCTGTGAGACAGACTTGTGTCATGGTGCACACGTATCATCCGTATTTACCTATGACGTAAGAAAAAATCAGCATTAGGGATCCAGAAACAGTACGGTTGGGCACCCAGGGCAAGGGTACAAGTCTCTTACCAGGCAGAGGGCTTTTTTGCCCCAAAAAGCTCTTTACAGATCAGAACACTCCTAACTAAGAGAGGGTGTGTGGTCAGATCAGTAAAACAGGCAGGAATGTCAGTCAGCATTCTCATGGCTCAATCCGACTCTGTGCTCCACCACACAGCCTACACATTGCAAAGAAATAACCATCTCAACAACTTGGGATTCTCTGCCTTCATAGCTTTCAAGCATTTCAGTGGCTTATGATCCGTTTGCACCACAAACGGAGTGCAAACAACTATGGGTAGAACGTAAGCAAGGCCCTCACTACGGCAAATCACTCCTTCTCAATAGCCATCAAGTTCTGCTCTCTGGGTAGTAATCTCCTACTAATAAAGGCTACTGGGTGCTCTCTACCTTTGGCATACAGTTGAGCTAACACCGCTCATACTCCTTTGTCAGGGGAATCAGTCTGTACAATGAAAGGCTGACTGTAGTCAGGTGCCGTCAGCACCGGTTAAGTGCATAGTGCCTTCTTCAGTTTTTCAAATACCTTTTGACACTCTGCAGCCCAAATTACTCTCATGGCTGCATCTTAGTAGTCAAAGCAGTCAATGGGGCAACTGTACTTCCATAGTTTACCAAACAATTCCTAGAATACCAGGTGAGCCCTAACAAGGCCATCACTTCAGTCTACGTAGTAGGTCCCTCCCACTCCATCACACGGAATCTTGGTATCCAACAGGGGGATCTTCCTGTTCCCCACGTCATGCCCAAGGTAGACAACAGAGGACTGCCCCATCTGACTCAGTTTCCTTGATGATCAGTCTTGCCTTCCATGTCTTTGCCAACACCTGTTCAAAGTGCCTCCCGTGGTCCTTCCATGAATTGCTGAACTCAGCAATATCATTCAAATAGGCCACACAGAACACTTCCGAGAACATGGTTCACCATGTGCTGAAAAGTGGCAGGAGCATTTTTCAACCCAAAGGGCATCACCTTAAACATATACAAGCCCTCTGGTGTAGAAAAAACCCGGTCAGACATTTTGTATATTCTGCCCTTCACTGGCAGACTGTCACCCATGTCTGTCATGCACACAGACAGGTGTCAACCCAGGAGTAATCATGAAGAGGTTGGCAAACCATTCCAACACGTCTCTACACTGCCCAGGAGTTAACACAAGGGCTAATTAAATCCCTTCCACAGTGCCACCCTTCATGTCATTATAAAGCAAGTAAGGAAGAGATTCACTGTCTTGCTCAATTTCCTCTACCATAGCCATGTCATTCACTGTGTAGTCTCTACGGAGGTAAGCCTTCAGTCGGCTCATATGGGACACCCTCTTACATTCCCTTTTGGCACCTGTGTTTGCCAAGTAGCTTACCTTGGACACTTTCTGAACTACTTTGTATGGCCCACACCATTTGTCCTCCAGAGCCCTTGGACAAATAGGTTTCAGCACCAAAACCTTCTGGTCTTCCTCATACCCAGTCAGCACAGCTTTCTACTCATACCAATCCATTAAAGCTTGCCTAGCCTGAAGGTTTTCCTTTGCTCGACTCATGTATTGCACCATCAACTTCCTGAGGCCAATCACACAGTCTACCACATCCTTCTGTGGAGGCTCTGGATCCTTCCCACCCTTCTCCTACTAAAGCAAGTATCCCATGCGCCGGGTGTCCATAAAGAAGTTCAAAGGGACTGAACCCCCACTCCGCTCCTCAGAATTTCCGTAGGCAATGAGACATGGTAGGAGAAGATCGCACTTCCTCCTGAGGTTCTCTGGCAGAGTTCCCATCAAGTTCTTCAGTGTTTTCCTAAACCACTCCACCAAACCACTGGTCTGTGAGTGGTATGCCGTGGAGAAGTGGTATGTCACACCAGCTTCTCCTGCATTTCTCTCATACAAGAAGAGATGAAGTTTGTTACACGGTCGGGAATTACTGGTCTTGAAAATCTGACCCTAGAGAACAATCCTTAGGAGAGCTTTAGCTACCCCATTTGCAGCCATGCTCCTCAGAGGTACAGCTTTAGGGTACGTGGTGGTGTGATCTACCACAGCCAAAATGTACTTGTTGGGTAACTGGGAGATGGGGGGATGGGCCAACGTCTATTCCCACCTGCTCAAATGGAACACCTACAACTGGTAGAGGTACTAAAGGTACTTAGTACTCATTCCTATCGTACCAGCTTCTATACTACCTCTTCGATTCTCAGCACATCTCTGGCCAGTAGAACAGAAGATCTAACCTATCTTGGGGTTTTCTAATTTCTAAAGTCCTGCTAAAGGCATTTCATGAGCCACTGACAACAGGAAGTTCATGTGCATTACTGGAACGACTAGCCTCTTGCTATTTCCTAGTGCATGATTTACTGGGTCATTATAAAGCAGACCATCCTTCCAGTCAACACAGTGTTTTCTGACAACTTCTTTGCTGACCTGATCCTGGGCTGTCTTCCGAAGTCCCACAAATGTAATGTAATCTTCCCAGTTAAGCCACCGATCAGTGCTCTGGAAGAGGCCCAGACTCCAACTAATGGTCCGCATCAGAGCCCCATCGTCCCCTCCCTCTGGAGCTGAAATTATGACCTCCACAGCCACTGCCTTCTCGAATCAGCCCTTTCCTGCAAACTACCTTGTCCTGGCCCCCATAAATTAGAGGTTGATACCAGCCTCACTCGGACCGATATGCAGCCTGTGAACTTGTCATCATAACTGAGACGTTATCCAAGCCATAAAGGCTTCTGGCCCTGGCACCAAGTCAGGGGCAAAAAAATAATTGCCCAAGAGATATCCAGCTCCTTGCTTTTCCCTTACCCAAACATCAATCGTGGCTGCCCTGCCACTGAGCTCCAGCTCCACCTTGGCAAGCGGATACTCCATGCCCTCTCCACTAGCTACCAACCCTGTACCCTTAGTTCCAGAGAGTACCCCCTCAAACCTAAGGTACTTCCTCTCAACCATAGTGCGGAAGGCTCCAGCGTCCCTCAGGGCAGGCACTTTCCTCCCTCTGATACTAACCTCCTGCATAAACCCCATTGTGTTAAGATGGATGTGCTTCACAGCATGTGGGCCTCTTTCCCAAATGTAAATAGATACTAAGCTGAGTTCAACTTGTCCCTCTTTGGTACTTTCATCCATGTGTAACATTCTTGCTATCACGGATGTCACTGGGTCAGGTTCCTTTCTTTGACAATCTCTATTAAAATGTCCCACTTGAGTCGTCTGCTCACTGACTGAAAACCTCAGAGATATTAAGAGAGCAACCAACATCCTGAGGTAGTCCGTGACTGATTGCAGCAAGCCCACCATGAGCAGATACTAATAAAGTTACGGTGTAGCTCTTTGGAACACTCATTGATCTAATATTAGGGCAGGTAAAACCACATCCTACCCTATATTGGGGGGGGCTGTGGTTCTGGAAAGGCAAATCAAAGGGGCTTGGTGGCTGATGCGCAGGGCAGGAGGAAGTAGATGACTGCTGACCCGACTGCAGTGAAGTGCCTCTGCTGCTAAAGTGTCCCCGGGAGCCATGGAAAGTCTGGGCTGATTCCTGTACTGACTGAGAGGGTTGTCAATGTTTGTATGTCAGGACACAAGAGAAGCCCTTGAATTTTGTGCATTATTGATGGAGTTGGCGGGCCAGCAGCAAGACGTGGTGTGGCCCTCTTTAAAACGTTCCAGTGCGGAGTCACATTTCTTTCTGAAAGGAACCAAGAATGGAAAGGGACTCTTGGACATCCCCTGAAAACCCTATTGCACACATTTAAGCATGCCCTTTAAGCACTATGCTGATGCCTATGGTGCAACCCACGTAATCTGTGGTACTGGGACACAACACATGTTGCTCCGTCCAGCCCATATTGAATGGTTTGATCAAATACTGTTTAAGGTCCTCTGAAACTGCTGGCAAGATTTTTCTGGCTATGTCCCATACTGCATGTGTATGTTCACTCAGAAAGCAGACTGCTATCAGGGAAAATAGAGGCAAACTATCTGGGGAGAACAACTTTTTTTGTGTGTTGCATGTACTTAAAATCGCTGTCCAGAGAAGTAGAAGGAAAAGCATTTGGGTTGATATTGCCAGTAGACACTTGGCTTTCTGGAGTAGGGTGCTGAGTGAGAAATGATGCGTCAGCAAGGGTTTATCTATCCTGCCTATTCACAAGTCGACACCCTACAGAGGCCAAACATTTTTTGCAAATTGTCCTTAATAGCAGCCTTAAGTGCATCTATGGAGGCTGGTCCTGGATGTAGAAGTTCAGTAAGTAGGATAAAACACTGTTTCTACTGGGGCAGTTGAAGTTCAAGGTTGTCCACTACTCTGCAAACTAGAACTGCAAAAGATGCACTTTCTTCCACTGGTGGACAAGCGCAAATTCAGGAAAGGTATCCAATCGAGCTGGATCGGCTCTGAGATGACCAGGCAACCTACATTTGCCTGAGCATTCCAGAATCAGCCCAGTGCTTGATGTTATCATGGCTCCAACATAGTTCCAAGAGAAACAAGTAGCATGCGATAAGCAACAGTGTAAAGAGATACATGAATGATAAAGAACTAAATAATACACGTGTAAATGAAATAACAAATATATAACAAATACTACATCACCCCCCCCCCCCTTCATTACACCAAACAATAGAAAAAAATCAAGTCACTATATAGTAATGTAGCTTGGCAGGTAAAATAACTTTCCTCAAGCCACAAACACAAATAGGTTCATGAGTAAACTCATCCTTACTGGTGACAGAACTGCCCATTTCAATAATTCTGCCATCACCAAAGCCAACAGTTGAACTAGAAGGTTCCTCATGAATATCATTCATTTCTAAATCAAAAGTATTAACCGTTGAGCCCCCATCATTGCCATCCACAAATGGCTAAATACTATGTGTGACAGGTTTATTGTTAATAGCATCAGTGGATAACATGGATTCTCCGGACTGTCTGTTATAGAAAGTTGGTAGATAAATATCTGCTTGTAAATCAGATATCAAAACAACACTGTCTGTTTCACCATCCCATTCCATCCAACAAAACAGAAGACCTGCTGGTTCTAATTTTGTAATCAGTCACAACAACTTGAACATCCTTGACGTTTTATCTCAAATCATAATTGTTTTTTTGGGTCATTTGTCTGGATAACACCTTTCTCTCATCCGTTCTATAGAGTCCACATTCTTCTCTCCAACCACATCATATTTACTGACAGAATTCAAGTTTATTTATTGTGTCAGCGTAACATATCTAGACCATACAATATATAAAAACACAAAATATTACATTATAGAACCATTGCAGAACATAAATAACATACGAATACCCCCCACTAAAAATGTAATCAGAAAATAAGATTTATACAACATATAAAACTCTAAAGGAAAACCCCACTAATAAGAGAAAGTGTGGATACATAACAGCTTTTGGTTAATTTCAAAGCATTAACTACATCAATGCCAATTTACTGCAACACCCCAGCAAACATCTAATACAGGGTTCATGTGGCATGCAATCCAATACTATGTTCAAGATGCTGTTCAGTGTCTGCCAGAGTTTCCCTCCTGACACATGATACCATAGGTATAATCACTCTATTGCCTAGCCCAGATCAATCCTAACTATGGTGAAATATAAAGCAGACAAAAAACTTTAAAGTGCTTCCCACAGCCCTGACATTAATGGTCAGTTTAGTACGTATGCCTTAGACAATTCTTTGTGCACAATGATAAGGATAAGAATTAATTAAAGTTTTAGGTGTTTTTTTACAAACTTCTTACCTTTCGAGACAGTAAGTGCTAGTGCACCAGCTTTGAGCAATGCCTAGGTCAATGAATTATCATGAAACATAATATTTCTCATGTTGCACCAGTCTCCTGCTGGGTTATTCTTGTATTAGAACTTTACAACTAAAACCAAGATCATGTAGATACCTAAGTGCCACTTTATGGGGATCCCAATACCTTTACTTGTCAGGCACAATTAAGTAACAATTTTTTGTGGCCCCAGCAGTCCAACTATTTACCACTGGCTAGCCAGTGGCGTTCTTACAATGTCCTCGACTGTTTCATAAGTGCCTTTAGGCAACAGCACAAAGCATTTGGGTAGGTTGTTGTTTGCGCTGAGCCTCCACTGTAGCCCCTTATTGGTGTTGTTGCCTAGTTATTCTCCAGGCCGCAAACATATATGTGGACACTTGGATAACAACTTGCTCCAAGTTCGTGCGCATACAAGGAGACAAGACACCCTTGCAGCTTCTTATTGAATGTGCTATAAAGAGTGGCGGGGATTGATCCCAGCTGAAAAGTGCATACCACCATACATTGCATTATGGACTCCTTCCCAGCCACGCCCCCCCCACCCCCCAAAAACACCTTCACAATTACATGAGATAGACCCACATTTGGCCCATGAACTGGTGAACTGTTTGACTGGCAAAGTGCCTAACCTGAAATTAATATACAATGACACTTGAATGGGGTTAATTTTGATCATGTATGAATCAAAGAGGAGAAAGGCTCAATGGCCCGGAGCTGCTCCAGTTGCCGACCTGACTGGTTAGTGACCACATAATTTCAGTCCCTTTCCTTCACAAATTTTCTGATTCCTTGGTCATGTTATCTGGATCAGCCCAACATTCAGAACATCCTATGGTCTGCAAAATGCTGCCCATATGACTGTGCCAGAGTGTTTTGACTTGTTAGGCAAGAGACCAGACCTATGGCCCAATGGTCAAATAAGATTCCAGCTCAGGTTTGGTCCATACCTTATCCAGGTGTGGGTGAAGTGCTACTTGCTGCTCAAACAATCTAATACCCAGCTCGTGCGGTAAGGCATCCATTGGGGTTCCAGGACCAAGTGTGAGGAGGCAACGCAAAAAAGCGATTCTCTGCTTTAACTAGTCCTTTTACATTTTTTAAAGCCCCACACCACCGCTCCGTACAAGCCTGAAGCAAGAGTCTGCGCTCTGAAGGCTTCAAAGGAAGGGGCGATCAGTCTATTTCCCTGGCATTTGGCAAAAACCAAGCACCCCACTGGCATACTGACTCAGTGATGCCTCACCCTTGATCAATTGTGGAGACCAGGACAACTTGGAGTCAAATCTCACTCCTAAATAGTCATAGTGGTCAACACGATCTAAAGGTGCTCCATAGATTTTAAAGGGGCTCTTCAGCTTAACGCTTCCTTTGATAATCATGTACTTTGTTTTTGATGTGTTAATCTTCAGGTCCTTTACTGTACAATAAGTCTCTAGTGCATTCAGGAGCTTATGTATGGCTAGCTCTGTCCAGGATAAAAGGACTGCGGCATCCACAAAGAGCACAATTGCAATGCTACTGCCAACGCAAACTGGGACATCGAGGTCTAAGGCTCCCAAGACATCAGCGACCTCGTTAATAAAGATATTAAACAATGCTGGGGCCAGCACACACCCTTGTCTGACCCCAATGTTTATGCCAAAGCTCTCCGTGACCTCCTCTTTATGACCACACCTGAGCAACAAGACATTGTTACTATAGAGCTCTTTGACAGCTGCCACTAGTTTTGCTGGATAGCCATAGTTCAGTAATGTTTGCCAGAGAAGATCATGGTTAACAGTGATTTTTTTTTTTTTTTTTTTTTTTAACACTAGTATACTTCAAGCAGATATTAAATAATTGCATGGCCTTGTCAATCGTTCCTTCCTATCTCTGGAATCCAGCTTGGGTAGTATTGATCACCTTGTTCCCACTAAGCCATTCGTCTAGGCGAGGACAATAGTTTGGCATATATTTTTCCTGCTACATCCAGGGGAAATAGAGCGATATTTGGACGGGTCAATCCGGGGCCTTTCTTGTGCAAAGGAACAATTACTGCAGACTTCCAGGTTTCTGGAACTTTCTCCTGGTACCAGATTGCAATACATACCACAGTCAGTATAGATGCCCAGTGGTTGATCCCTGCTCTGTACATCTCTGACCTAATGCAGTCAGGGCCTGCGGCCTTGTTTGGTTTTTGGCTGAGGTTTGCCAGTCGTACCCACTTCTCGCAGAACTCCCTTTCTGTTATTTAGACTCTGACAACATTAAAGGTGGGGAACTCTGAATCTCCTCTACTGGATGGATATGAATCTGGGGTGTTCCATCCTCAGCACTGGGCCCTTGAGACTCAAGCGAACCTGGCTTGGGATCCTACAGAGTGTCAATAAACGGTTGAACCAAGTGTAGGATGTAATGACATTTTCTAGCTCCCTGGAAGTCCCTTGTGCTCCCCACCATACTAGCTCCCAGATGCGCCTAGTGTTTTTTTGACCTATCGCTTCATAAGGACCTTCCAGGCCTTGACTTTGATTTGAATTTTCTTGATCTTGATAAGGCGCTTAGATTTTCTGCCTTTAACTATTTTAGCTGTCTTTCCCTGGCATAAGTAGAATATCTCAATTTCAGTGCCAGTGAGAGTCATTGTTTTAACTTGCCACGCTTATCGTCAAACCACTTCATGTTCCGTTTGCCATTACCACTGACCCTGCTTCTGTCAGCTTCTTGCTAGTTGCTGTGCCCCTGTGACAAGTTAATAAGGGTCTTGAAACTATGAATGATCTCTGGGTCATCTAGGTTCCCATACTCCATGTAATCCCTTGATGCCTTTTCCACAAGAATGCGGACTCTGTCAGAATGTAGATCTACATTTGAATACCCACACCAGGCAACTGAATTTTTTGTTGACTGACACTCCAGGGTATTTTTCCCAGAACTCAGAGATGCAATTAATTACCAGTTGATTCCCCAGTGAAGTTTTTAGGCGGGCTATCAATGGATTATGATCACTCTAGATTCGTTTCTCAATTACATAATAATTGACCAAGTACCAGGATTCGAGGTTGATCAAAATGTATTCTATCAGGTTTGAAAGGTGTGGTGAGCCAGTGTATCCAAGGGCATGGCTCCATTTAGAGGTTGAAGACCATGGCTGAGCGCAAGGGATGTAATTGCAGCCACCCACATCCCCCTTTTTGCATGGCGAGTTACCAGAGAACATGGATACAATGGTTTGCCCATAGTGTGATTGTGCAGCAACGCAATGGGTTAGCCATTGCGTTATCGGATATGGTGTTAAAATCCCCACATACCACGACAAAATGTTTTTCTCATGGCAGGTTCAGTGATGTAAATGGCTGTGAGTTTTAACTGGCACTGTCAACGTACTTTTCTATTTCGCCATCTGCCTATAAAAGTCTCCTTGCTTTTCAGGTAGCAAATAGATATTCATGTGGGTCAACAACCAGCACTCACCAGAAATTACCAGTTTTTGAAAATTCTCATTAATTGAAGTGAAGTCTTGACCGTCCATACCTAGTTGTGTACAGATCCAGATGGTGAGGCCACCTGTCGGTCTACCCCTCGTTACCTTTGTGGCACTTGTCGAGAAGGCAGTGAACCACACCCATACTAAGCTTATCCAGGGCCCAGGTTTGATTTGATAAAGTTTACCCAGTCCGTGTCAACCATGTTTGATTTTAGGCCAGCGATATTCCAACTGAGCACCTTTAGCCTAGCCTTAGGATTCACTGCAGTGCCCTGTTCCTATGGGAAAGAGTGACATGAGGTGGAAATATTGGCCATGGGTAACCATTCTACGGCCCGACAGGGGTTGTTATGGGCCATATATGGTTTGACTTTGGTTGGTCCCAAGAAAAAAGCTGTTAGCGACTTTCTCTAAGCAGCTGTATAATAAATTTTAGGCTGCATGCTTCCTCCTTAGAGATGTTGCTAGTGGTGCCCATGGCTGATAGCAGCACCCCAGTCTTGCGTGATTCCTCTTCCTTGTGCCTCGTCACATCAGCGTACCCTGGCTCGAATATTTGAAGGTATATTTTAGGGCAAGGCTCTGGGCTGCCTTCCTGAACCAGTATTCCCCAAATAGCCAATATTTTACTTTTGCCAGAAATACTGCCCGCCACAATTGCTTATTCACCCACCATGTAGTTGTTGAGTCTCTCTCTCCAGTAGGATTTTCGTGAATAAAACCAACTCTTAGTAGGTCTCTCAATGACAAATTATGTAGCCCTTGTACAGAGTGCAGGACTCATTAGGTTATACATATTGAGAATGCCATGGTGTCCCTGGTATTGACAGGTTGGTGTAAATATTAATATTACATGTTCTTGCTGGGTCTCTTGCCTAATCCCCGCATATGTGTCCACAGGGCCTGGCCTACCAGCCCTGGGCTTTGTTGTGCACATATCAGTACTTTTTGTTTCATACTGCTGTAGATTGTTCAATTGTTTTTTTTCCCCCCCTGAGGCTACATTCTAGTGTACTAGTTTAGCCGTGCAGCCATCCTGGGGATTGGAGTCACAAACGATCTCTGTTTTATTTGAGACTGTGGCTGTTGCTGCCAGATACTGCTCTCTAGCCTCAGTACAAGATCCATTTTCTCAATTTTTGGGAATAGTGCCGGAAGAGTACCAGCGATAAGGCGTTCTGTCGCTTACGTTGAAGCTTCAACCTGCATGTGGGCCACCAGCATTGAGGATAGATTATCTTGCCATATCAACTGCTATCCCTGGAAGGGTTTCCTTTTCTCTGTTAATACTGTCATTACTGGCCCTGTTCCCAATGTTCTGATGTTGAAGGTGCCAACAACTGGCACAGTTCCCAGGCCATTCAAATAATAGCCTGGGCTATGTACCACAGGCTTTGAACATGCAGACAAAGGCGCTACAAATGTGTCATAGTGAACGTATGGAAATTGATAATTTTACTGCAAATGCATAATTTCATTGCTTGACAAGGTAACAGTTTCATAATCTGGAGCATTCTCCAACCTAGTTGACACATTTGTGTGATCTGCTACAACAACCTGCTCACCAACAATCCTAAGGCCCATAGGAAATCTTTTGATCTGGGTATGCACTCTGCAGGATGCTTCACATTTCAAAATGTTAGCTTTATTTAGCTCTTTTAACTCACACCCAATGCTTGTGTGCAGGTTCATTTGGATGCCATCTTCCGTCACTGATTTAGTTTGACTACTACCATTAAGGTGATCGACTATTCTCTCTGTTGCCTCCCTCACTCTGAATGAGGGATTTTCGGCTCTTGGGGAGCTAATATTTGCTCTACTTGCCTTCCTCAGATTTTTCTTTGATGATTTTCTGAAGATGTTGTACAGCCGTTGTTTTTGAAGCTACCTTATGTGTTAATTCTTCCACTGTGGCTCTATTGAGTGTCAAAGACTCCCCAGGGAGGTGCTATGACTGGCTTGCCCAGCCAAGTTCCCTGCACTTGCTAGGCGATACCTGTTTTCATCAGGGACCTTCTCCTGCTCCTTAAGAGAGCCTTGTTCCTGTGGCACCCACTGCAGTGTGCGGTTGGAAACTAAGTTCTTGTTGGTCTGTGCTCGCTCAAGGAGTACCACTGCTCACTGTTTGATTACAGTCTTCTAATATTGAGTTAATAACTTCTGGTATTTCTGTGAGCTTGGCAGCAATCCTTGAACAGGTTCTAATTTCACCTGAATATGCACTTTGACAGATTCTAACACTGCTGACTCCATTACTTGCATGCAGGAGTCAATCGTTATGCCTGATGACCTCTCACTCAGAATTCTTGTTTGGTCATCCAGCTTCAGGCTGTGTGCCATTAAGCTGTTTGCCAGGAGATTCAGAGTCCTGCACATAGTGTGCATGATGGCGATAATTGATTGGTTGTTCTGAATAAGACTCCGAAGGACTAGAGTCAGTAGCATTAACATTAGCATCAGCATCGCTAGGCTGGATTTGCTGGCAATCCGGGAACACTGATTCCATAAAGCTATTAGAATGAGAATAAGAACTATTACAGCCAAACATCCCGTGGTATGTGTCCACAATGCCCAAGGCTTCCTCATCCAGTTCAAATGTGCTCTTGGGCACACCGCTGCTGACAGAAATTACTGATTTGCCGAAGCTGGTACGGAGAGTTAGAGGGGCTTGGCTGCCAGTCCCAACTGGGCCACTCTTGTTTATCCCGGGCTTTGCAGGAGACAAGGGGCTACATGTGCGTATATTTGGAATTATGATTCCCTAATTGCGATTCCATCTGTATCGCAATTAGCGAACTGCAATTCCAAATGTAAGAAATTCCACTGAGTTTCTTTTGCGATGCCCGGTGGGTCGCAAATAGACCTGCCTCACTAATATTAATGAGGTAGGTTGCAATTTGCGACTGACCAGGAATCGCAAAACAAATCACAGGGATGGTGGCCTGCTGGTGTCAGCAGACCACCATGTCTGTGATTGCTTTTAAATAAAGCAATCTTTTTTTTTTTCTTTTTTTTTAATGCAGCCCGTTTTCCTTAAAGGAAAACGGACTGCGTTTAAAAAGAAAAAAAATTAAACATTTCAGTTTTATTTTTGAAGAGTAGGCAATGGTCTGTGGGACCATTGCCTGCTCTTCAAAAACATTTTTGCATGCCTTCACAAAGGGGAAGGGATTAACTGCATTCATGGTCACAAAACAATCATACATACCATTTAGATTCAGTATTAGAAAGAGATGCCCTGAACACGCCCCTTTCTAATACCGAATAGCAAAACCTAAATTGCGATTCAGTAGCAAGTTACTGAATCAACGTTTGGGCCTTATACATCCCAAAAAGCATTTTTCTAGTCACAAACGGGCCGATTCTGTGAATCGGCCCGTTTGAGACTAGAAAAATGCTTTGTACTTGTGGCCTGTAATGCTTTGTGTTGTTACTTGAATTTTGCTTCCTCTGGCATCAATTGCTTTATGAATATCAGCTTTAAATATGAGCTTGTGTGTGTCCAGGGCACCATCTCTTATGGATGAGAGGTGATCTACCTTACTTCCTGAGGCCTTTGTGCCCCACTTTCTCCGCCTCCATCTTCCCCTGAGTTTCCTGGCATAATTTTCAGGTGGTTACAGGGGAATGTTTGCACACTAAAGCTGACTAGTGCTCAGGCAATCAGTACCTTTGTAATTAGGAGAGGACGATTCTTTCCTTGCTTTCAGCAGTGGGTTTAGTGGCAGTTGCTCAGTGCACATGGCAGTAATAACGTAGTTGGTAATCTTGTTTGTGAGAAGAACATTAGATGTGGCTGTGGCTGGGCTGGCTGCTCTGAAGCAGTCGATATGGAGCTTCTTCTGCCCTATGCAGATCAATATCAACTGAGATTAATGTGCAAGAGGGTGACTGGGCAATCAGCTCCGCCAGGCTCATGCCAAGCCATGGATGGGCCCCCTAGTCTGGAAGAGACCTCTGCTTATAAGGTGATAGATCTCTGGCATATCCTGCATGGTGGCTGAAAGCTCAGTATCTTTTACAACATCTTCTTATCTCATTGCTTGCTCAACTTCATTGGTGGATACAGTAGCGCAAACAGGATCCCATAGAGAATTTTAAGCGTCCATGAGCAGTTTTGGGGTGGTAACTGCCACAGCCGTTATGTCCCCAGCAACCCCCATACTATTCAAAGGCTCATAGGGTTCCCTGTTGACTATACTTTGAATGATTGATTGCTTGGGGACGAACAGCAGCTTACTTTGCTTCGTACTCCTTGTAGCCCTTAACATTTTTGCGATTAGGCTTAGCAACTATATATTTACTCCGTTGCGGAAGAAAGTTGCAAGTTGAGGGCTAAATATTTAAGAATAAGTTAGATTAAATGTTATCATTATATTCATTGTTGTGGATTTTTTGCGGTTGATTAGCGGATTACTTGGGATGTAAACCCTAACGCAGTGGTTTACTAGTGGATTATGAGTGCTTTAATGATTCCATACATTTTCGTAAATCGTAATGTAACTTCAATGATGTCCTCAGTGCTGCTTTCTGAGTATATCGGAGCCGCCTTTACTGGCCAGAAACCACAGACCAGGGGCACGGCCTTCCTGGGCACTCAACCACTCAGACAGGTAACACTTGAAGTTGCAAAGGGTGTGCACGGTGTGAGGTGGGTGAAGGATGGTATAATATGGAGATATGCTGGGGGTGAGTACGTCCCGACCTCAAGCCTCACCTAAGCCTAGTTGAGCTGCTTCCACGGGCCAGGGGCTCAAACCACTGGGGCTAGACCTAGGTCTACCATACCGACGCTTGCCTTCTTACTTCGTGCTTATGCGCTTCCTTGCAGCAGTAACCTCCCCCTCCTTGTTGCCTATTACTGCCTTCTCCAGGGAGATATTGGGGGTAGGGTGGGTTCGGGGGGGGGGGGGGGGTAATAGGGTGGAAGTTTAGGGCAGATGGGGTAGATCCTGAGTGGCAGGTGAAGGGGCTGGGCATTTGAGACATCTTAGCCAGCGTTTTTAGGCCATGGGCGGGAGTGAGTGACTGCAAGGATGCTTCACAGAGAGCTTGAACCGGTGCCCTACGATGTCCGGCTCCATAGAGCCCTTTGTGCCATGATCATTCCTGGAAGTCTACCACCGCTACATGCCGCTGCTCCACATTGCTTCACTCTGCCCGCTGCTGCTGCGCCCGACACATCTACATGCCTGCTACACCTCAGAATTCTTTGTCAGCCGTTCTGGCGCTAGTTTGGTTCTGGCTTCCTTCCTTCTGAGAGCCGTTAACAGGGTCACACCAGTTGCGGAATGAGGTGTAGTAAGATATGACACAACAAAATAGCATGATGGACAGAGTGTTGAAACTTTTCAAACAATCACCCCTAGTCACAGATCTGGGATTAATCCATAGTTATTTTGCTCGCTATGTCACCCCAGTTTGGACCCAGCCATATGCAAACCAGTCTTGACCCTGTTCCCATGAGAACAGTTCGGCCCAAACTGCCAGGCCAGGTCCTTCCTGAACCAGAAACAAGCATCCTGGGACTGGTTTCAGGGTACCACCCTATGGAAATTCATCAACAGCTCCTTCAAGTCCCCTACCTTCCTGTAGAGCTGGAAACACACCGGGATCAACGCCCACCTCAAAAACCCCAAGACGAACCCAAAGGACCTCAAGAACTTCCGGCCTATCTCCCTGCTCCCCTTTCCAGCGAAAGTCATAGAGAAGGCTGTCAACAGACAACTAACCCGCTTGCTTGAGGAGAACTGCACACTGGACCCTTCCCAATCCGGATTCGGCAGCAACCACAGTACTGAAACCACCCTCATCGCCGTCACCAACGACATCAGAACCATACTGGACAACAGTGAAACCGCGGCCCTCATCCTCTTGGACCTCTCGGCCGTGTTCAACACAGTCTGCCACCCTACGCTCACGCCTCAGCAACCGCAACTGAGCCCTGGACTGGGTCACCTCCTTTCTCACCGGCAGAACCCAGAGTCCACCTCCCCCATTCCTCTCAGAGGCCACCGAAATCATCTGCAGCGTACCCCAGGTTTCGTCCCTCAGCCCGACCCTCTTCAACATCTACATGGCCCCGCTCGCTAACATCGCCCGATCCCACAACCTCAACATCATCTCATATGCCGATGACACCCAGCTGATCCTCTCCCTCACCAAGGACTCTGCCAAGACCAACCTCCACGAAGGAATAAAGTCCATCGCGAATGGATGAAGAGCAGCTGCCTCAAACTCAATTCTGACAAGACGGAAGTCCTCATCTTCGGCTCCACCCCATCCGCATGGGATGACTCATTAAGGCCTGCCACTCTCGGAGCAGCTCCGACTCCCACCGACCACACACGCAACTTAGGATTCATCTTGGACTCCTCATGACCTAGCAAGTCAATGCCATCTCCTCCCCCGCTCCAACACCCTCTGCATGCTCTGAAAGATCTACAAATGGATACCCACCGAAACCAGAAGAACAGTCACCCAAGCCCTTGTAATCAGCAAACAAACTCCATTCAGAACGCCTCCGCATGCCTCATCTTGGACTTCCCCCACCACTGCCACATCACAGACCACCTGAGAAACCTGCACTGGCTCCCAGTCAACAAGAGAATCACCTTCAAACTCCTCACCCATAAAGCACTGCACAACCCCTGACCAGAATACCTCAACAGATGCCTCTCCTTCTACACCCTGATCCGGCATCTCTGCTCCGCCAACCTCCAACCGTTCCATGCATCCGCAGAACCACAACCGGCGGTAGATCATTCTCGCACCTCGCCACCAAAACATGGAACACTCTTCTTACCTACCTGCACCAGACCAAAGACCTCCTTACCTTCAGGAAACTTCTCAAGTCCTGGCTATTCGAGCAGTAGCAGCACCTCCCCCTCCCTCCTCAGCTCCTTGAGACCCTCATGGGTGAGTAGTGCGCTTTACAAATTCCTGATTGATTGAGTTCCAGTCTGACAACATTCTTGTGCCTGGTGTTCACCTGAGGTAGTCAAATTTAACGCGGCTTTTCTGGAAGCGGACAGGCTTGCAAGAGAAATACTATCTCTGTCAGGGTTGGAGTGAAATGCTGAAAATTCTTTAGGACATAGTGACATTTTTAGGATGCCTTTAAGGGAAGCCACGGTGGCGTCAGAAAGACTGCAAAGCAGGGTGTTTGCTCCATCCAAGAGGGAGGCGAACTAAGGCCTGGACCTTTGTTCTGAAATAGGGTTCCTGGAGGTAAGAGTTCATTTGTTTCCTGGAAGGAGAATTAATACCATGCTTTCTTGTTATTTTGTGGCAACATGCCCTTTGAAGAAGAGATCATGTCAAGGGTAACAAAGTTTTTTTTCCATTTGGTGAAGCTGGGGCATAAACCATCAAAGCTTATTGTGGACAGTCAAGCTTAAATTTGTGTTTCTTTGTTACTATTGGCAAAACAGGAATTCTGTCTTGGTCTGCTGAGTAGGGGCACTCAACATCCAGTTCTGAATGAATCTAGGAAGACTTGAGTCAAAGAAAGTTGTTAATGGAGGAGAGTTTCAGGCACAGATCAAGATCTATCTTTGCTGTAAAGATAGATCTTGATGATGCTGGTAAGTAAGGTTGGATGTAGATGTTGAAGATTAACGGAGACAAGATAGACCCGTGGGGCACTCCAAAACAGACAGTGAGGTTCTGAGATCTTGAGGTTCCCATTTGAATAAATTGCTGGTGGTTGGTGAGGTAAGAAATTAATGGTTAGGCTCATTAAGGACATTCTCTTTTAGAATTTTTAGAATATTTATACCAGGGACTGTATCTCACATTGCTGAAGCTGTCTCAATATAGCCATCCTCCAAAGCCAATTATTGGTCAGGCACTAGATCGCCCATCACTTTATTTTTACAGTTTAAAATCGGGTGTAGACTGTTTTCGAAGCCAATTTTATCCTCCATATTACCAAAAGTGCTAACTCGTTTCCAGCTCTGTCACAACATTCTAAAAGTACATCTCTACTAAGAGCATAGAAATAGAAAATAGGTCAGGCTTCATTGCCATCATTGCAGTTGCACAGAAAATTCGCTCTCAGCCAAACTCACCGAATTCCTTAATCAGTTTTATTCAACCCAACAGGTGGGATTTTGTACTCTCAAATTGTCAATCTTCCATAGAAGACCCATAACCCCCACACTGTTGCCCGTCTCTTCAAATGCCAAGTTTTTGGGAATGGTGGTTTTTCCCAGCAGATTTTTTGTGCTTCTTTCAACATACCCCAACATTAGTAAAACTTCTCTGGTGGGTTATTTGCCTCCAGGGGCTCAACCTCTTACAGCAGACAGACACATGTGCCTCTTTCTAGTATTGTCAAATACGTTCTCGATTTTAAAATACCCTGCTTTCTCCTGTTCCAAAAGCTTTGGCATAGCCAACTTGTATAAGATAAGAGGATCTTAATACAGAAAATGTTGCACCCCGGTTAATTAATCCGTTGATTTTCAAAAGGCACACTCTTTAGAGCCCTTCCCAAGATTCATGATGAATGTTTTTGTTGCATGCTTTATTAAATTTATCAAGTCAATGATTGTGTCCGCAAACGAGTTGCTCTTGATTATCAATTGTAAGTCTTAATTTCTGTTCGGACATCGGTTGTTCCAATTCTTTCCTTTGGGTCCATGTATATGGGATTGCAGTCTGCAAAGATTTAGTCAAGTACAGTCGCTAACATAATTGACTAAACTCTTCATTTCAGTCAGGGACTGTTTGTTTATTTCCACAAATTATTACAAAGTGAGTGAATAAATAAATTTTACTGCTGCACCTTTAACGTGTCTGTGAAACCTCGCTATGTTTCCCTGCTCTATGAATCAGTGTTTGAAGGTGCAGTGTGTGCTCCGTGCTTTACCAGTTAAGATTAGTTCCTCTTGTGCCCTAACAGTTTCCTTTATATTTTTGCAGAACATATCTGATTTAGTTGCTACTTCAGTTCCTACTGTTCTGCTTTAACTCATTACACCGAAACCCCCCTAATCTGCTTGCGTTAGAACTTTACATGTCCAATATTGATCCTCAGTATAATTTAGTTTAGCACTGCGAGCGTTACAAGAGGGCAGTCGTTTGTCCATCTTTTAATTTTATTAGCTAGAAGACCAAACGAGGCAGATGGGTGGCTACTGCTACACACTGCAAATATTGGTACGGAATGTGAGAAGCAAATTATGTAGCTCAAGGTAGAAAGACTAGAAGTTTGTGAATTTATGTTCCACTGCAATTTGGATATGAACTTTTCGATTTCGGTCAGTTTTTTCAAGTCAGCCCAGAGTCTCAGGGCCGTTACAACCCATATTGGTGCTTGCTATCCTCAGAAGCCTGCACTATTCCCCAACTGAGTCTGTTCTATTAAGGCCTTTGTATTTTGAGATAAAGAATTTCAACGACATGTTTGTCAAGGGCCTAACTTAGTGAAACAATGGTTAAGAAATGACAATCTAGGTATGGCCAAAGTTCAGCCGTATAAATCACTGCCAAGGTCACCAAGTGGGAGCATTAGCAGAGTCGCATGTCCTATAAAATTTAGCAAGCAAGTAGTGCTTAGCCATACTGATTTTTTTAAAACAGTTACTTTAATGTAAATATCAACTTTAATTTTTGTTATAGGAAAATAAACAGTTTTGAATATTGCTTCTGTATTAGTTTTTTAGACGTTCAATTTTATCTTTGTTGAAATGACAGTGATATTGCGCAAATTTTTCCTTCAATTTTGTTATGGTTTTAACCAATTAAACAATAAAAAGACTGAAGGAAATAATATAAATGAACACTGAGGACGTTTGGGAGTAAAGGTAACTAGGATAACTGCAAATTCTATTTGTTTCTGCCGAAGAATCTAGCACTGTCCAATTAAAGGAGCATATTTTCTGAGAATGATCACAATACTGTTGAATTCTCGTTCACTTAGGCAGTGCAAACTAGGAAATACCATCTGCACCATTGTTCTCAATATTACTCTGCAGCAACTAATTTTGAAGACATTATTTATTTGAACCCTTTGCTGAGAACAAGAATTGGGTAGCCAAATAGCACTACAGAAAGGCCATAAGCACCGTTTCCAAAGAGAATTCATTTGGAAAGCTGTGGTGCAATAAGTGACTTGAAATGTCTACGTTGAAATAAGTATGAATATCTGTGGTCTTGCCTACCACCTTTGATAGCTTTTGTAGACACATACGACAGCGCACTGCGCTTTCCAGCCACCCAGAAGTGGAACCTATTAGGGATCACGTGCCCCTTCTTCATCACTACTTGTCGGTTTTAGCTCCCTTTATCATTAATGCATAGATTGATGATATAACTCTGATCTTTTCTCACTCAAAACTAATTACCAATTAGACTAGTCCGTTGATGCCTCTGGTGTACCAAATGACATTTTGCTGCAATCCCCAGGATCAGATGTCTCTCTCTCTCAACATAAGCCTCTCTCAGCACGCTGCGCATCACTTATCTTTTGTATAGACTTGTGCACACATAGTTACCTGGTAGATGCTCTTGACTCAGTGTAATCATGCGAACACATTGACAGTGCAATACAAATACTCTTGTTTCAGCTCAATGCTTTTCGCACTTACTTCTATAAATAGGTATATAGCGTTTTTAACATTGTACAGTAAACACATCTGTTGTTTTTGTGATTGCAAAAGCCTTTGTAAGAGGCCTGGGTTTGGACTTGGTTCCACTCAATGATTATTGTAGCAGTTTTACAAGTCGTCTGTAAAAAACTTAGATTTGTTGCACGTTATCCCTATAACACACTTGATACTCCAACATTTTATCCTGCTCCAAAACATGGATGGGTGTTTGTATTATCAAAACAAGTAAATAAAATAAACTATGCATGCAGTTGTTTACTAACTAATATGAAGGTGTTGTTAAGAATGTGGATAGCCCCTTACCTTGTGACTTTAACAGCTGCTGGAAATTGGGTCAGTGTTGAGGGGAGTGAAACATAGAATTTTGACGATGTGTTTGCCGTACGGGATGGTTCCTCCGGTGGACCTTTGTAATACCTGGGGCACGGTATTTGCCGCGCTCTACACTACGGCACACGGTACACCGACATTAGCTAATTTACCGGACGTACTTAAACAGATTCAGGATGAATATGGGGCTGCCCCTGCCTTGGATTTGGGCATGCAGTTGCTGGGCAATTTTGCCACAGTTTCTTCTATTATTTTGAGTAATCTCAAAGGAGAGGCAGTAGCACTAGCAGTGCGAATGCGTCTTCGGGATGTTCCGCTGCTTAATCAGGAGCGGGAGCTTCCAAGAATAATAGCGGAAACATATTCTAGTATTGGTCGTGATAGCCTAGGGGCTAGACCACAAAAACCCCAGTTACTGGGTAAAAATAATAAAGATAATGCTAAACAGCAACAACCTGAGGGTTCGAAAAAGCGCTGGGAAAAGAAACAGCAAACACCTAAGAAAGATGGTGGGCAGTCTCCGCAACCGGAGACCCCACAGAATAAGTATAATCTCAGGAATAGGGATACTTTGAAGACGCCTGATAGATATCAATATACTGATACACGCCAATCTCGTTCCTTTTAGGACTCCTCGGAAAAGAGAAGTGAGAGAGGTGGGCAGTCAGAGCGGAGGACGGAGTACGTGAAACCGAGACAGGATTCACAACGCTCAGCGGAGGTTTCTATTAAACAAGAAGAGAAACCGCTGCAACAGAAACAGCAATTTAAAAAGAAGAAAGTGGCAGCAGTCTCGGTAAGACATGCCGCTCAAGAAGAGAGTTCTCTTGACGAACAAGACATGGGCGTTAGCACTGTTAGACAGCGCGGCAGAGGTCACAATAGTTCGCCGGAGTCTTCTAGAGCATCTGGAGGTGAAAGCAACTGATGACTTCATACAAGTCGAGACGGCGGATATGCGAGTCTCTGATAGAGTATATGAAGTGACTCTGCGATTGGAAGGGGACATTGACCGTATTATAAACGCCATTTTTTGGGACCATGTGGTAAAATCATATGATGTTCTGCTGGCCGAACAAGATTGGCCACCTGACTTTGTTCGCGACTGTCCGGTTGGGGAGGAGGTTATTACACCTTCCTTCTCACCACTTGTTCCGAGAGAACTCGCGGAGTCCTATAGTAAATCATGGGCTCTAGCACAAGCTCCCGCCTTGTATAGAAATAATGTGGGGTGGGACAGACAATCACCTTATCATGTAATTCCAATAAAGGGCGAACCTCAGCCACAACCGCAGTATCCTATCAAATTCGAAGCAAGGGCATCGGTTAGAATAATTCTTACACAATTGGAGTACCAGGGTGTAATTGAGCCCTGTGTCTCGCCGATGAATAATCCCTTGTTTCCGGTTGCTAAACTGGACCATTCATATAGGATAGTGGTGGATTATAGACATTTGAATAGTCATACACGCACATATGCAATACAAAATTCACACAGCGCAGCGCTTATGAATAATATAGTGCGTAAAAAATACAAGACAACATTGGATATCTCAAATGGATTTCTCTGCCAGAATATAGCGCCCGAGAGTCGGGACTATACCTGTTTCAGTGCGTTTGGCTCTCAGAAAAAATTTTGTCGTTTGCCTCAGGGGTATAAAAATAGCCCAGGACTGTTTTCGGCTCGTGTAACTGAAATGCTGCATGAGTTCGACCCTGAAGCATTATCATATGTTGATGACATATATCTGACAGATGATGGGATTCTGCAACATCTAAGGCGTGTATCGCGCATTGTTGTGGGGTTTGCTGATATTGGCTAGAAGTTTAATTTTAAGAAATCAAAGATTGCCTTCCTCAGCGTCATTTTCCTGGGATATGAGTTGTCGAGTGAGGGCAAGAGCCTAGCGCCACATTTTTTGGATAAATGTGCTTTATTGCAGCCTCCTAATACGGTTCGGAAGCTCCAGTCATTGTTGGGGTTTCTGAATTTTGGCAGAACTTACATTCCTGAATATGCGACGTGTATAAAGCCCTTATACGAGTTGATTCGCCCAAATTTTTCGAATAGATTTTGGACGATTGAACACACACATATACTGCGAGAGTTACAGAGTGATCTCTTAGCAGTTAAACACTTACATACACGGGACAATAAGACACATTTAGTCATCAGGGTGATACCTGGGGCTGTTGGGTTTACTTATGTCACCTTTAATGAAGGGGAGACAGTCCCGATTGCATACAAGTCTCACTTGTATTCTGCTGCAGAGCAACGTTTTGCACAAACTGAGAAAATTCTCACTGCAGTACAGATGGCTGTTATTAAAGAAAGACCGCTGGCCCAGGGTCAACGCATCGTTGTCGTTTCCCCGATTCCGGCCTTAGAGGCTGTTACAAAAGCGAGTGTTCCTAATTCGAAAGCTTTACACCCGCGATGGATACAATGGGCTACGTCTTTGACAGCCACTGATGTAGATTATGTATTTGACCCTAAACTGCAGACTCAAGAATTTCTTCAATATGAAATGGAATACCCTGTTCCTGCTGGTACGATGCCTATTGACCAATATCAAGTGGTCATGTATACCGATGGCTCTGCACAACCAGCGGTTGGAACTAAACAACAGTATTCTGCTGCATGTGCGGTGGTGAGCGGCACTATGGAGGGGGAAGTGTTCTGCCCCCGACATACTTATACTAAAACCTTGGGAGATTGCACGGCACAGCTGGCTGAGCTCAAAGCTCTATTGTTAGCGTTGGAGCACGCGGATCCGGCGCTTTTGACCTTGCTGGTCTGTGACTCCTACTACTGTGTGCAGTCTTTCAACGAATATCTACACTATTGGAAGATGAATGGGTTCAGAGATTCTAAAGGCAACACCATTAAACATAAAATGTTGTGGGGTAAGGTTGCGGATCTGAAGGAAACGCTTCCTAAAGTCCATGTTGTGCATACACTTGGACACCAGCGCGTTGGAATACACGTTGCTGGGAATACTTTGGCTGATGAAGCCGCGAAATCGGCAGTGGCTGTCGCCACTGTGGCCGCTGTGACTCGTTCGAGTTCCAAACCAGACACAGAAATTTCGGCTGCCATAAAGGCTACGGCTGCTGGCACGCCCTTTCCTAGAGGATTTCCTTCAAAATATAGTTACTGCTTGAATGGTGCGCTGAATGCTACTGTTACAATTCCAGGCATTGGTGTACGTGAAATTCCCAATAAAATTGAGAGACCTCGATTGATTTCTGCAGCACATGAGGGGGTGGCTTCTGCACATGCTGGGGTGGCTGCCACGATTTCACTTTTACAGGCTTGTTACTGGTGGCCTGGTCTCTATAAAGAGACGAAGCAATATGTCCTTTGTTGTGACGTTTGTCAACAAATTAAAGCATCGTCGGCTAGACGCCCGCAGCAGACGCCCCTTCTGATTTCAAATAAACCATTACAGTGTGTGTACTTGGATCATTGTGGTCCGCTGACACCAGATAGTGCATACAAATATATATTGGTAGCTGTAGATTCGTGCTCCAGATTTGTATGGGTATGGCCACAACGCTCGGCTGACGCTCAAACTGTTATTAAAGATTTGCGCATCTTTGTCGATATATTTGCAGTTGCGGCTTTTCATTCGGACCAGGGCCCTGCTTTTGCCTCTAAGGCATTCAGGGACACCATGGCTTCGTTGGGGGTCCAACTCCAATTCTCGTCTCCATTTCATCCCGAGGGAAATTCTGTCATGGAGCGTTTAAATCGTGATCTAAAGCAGTCCTTAACGGCCAGAGTTATAGGTACGGGTCGTGGTTGGCTAGCCCACCTATATGGAGTACAGAGAGCACTTAATAACTTGCCTAGAAGGTCACTTCATATGAGTGCCTGTTTGGAACACGAATGTATGTTCCTGATGTAGATGGTCCTGGTGTGGAGGCGGCAGATACGCCCTTTGATATAAATGATCGTGTCACTGTTTTGCAGGATTTACAACAATTCCGTGAAGATAACTCTTCTGCCAGTGCTGCCTCCTCAGGAATTAAGGATGAGCAAGTAACACCTACTGGTTGGATACCCAGGACTGGGGATGTAGTGCGTAAAAAGGTCGCAGTTAAAAAAGAATTTGGTCCTTCTTATCGAGAACCTGTCCCTGTGTTGGGGGTGAGCGGCACGAGAACTGTGATTTTACCGCCGCTGCGAGGGGCCAAAGGAAATCGCTTTGTTTCCATTGATAATGTCAAGTTACAACATGTGGCCGATTCTGCACAGCAGACCAATAGGGACACCCAGTAGTTCCGGAATCCCTCTCACTACTGGGGAGGAAGTCCCGCTGCAGGTGATTTTCACCGACACTGTTTCCTCTCCGAGCTTGGGGAGGGTGGATGATGATCTTGCGATTGTTCCACCAACGGCGATTAATATGGAATCTTGTGATCAAATTGCTGTACGTTCTAGTGACGTTTCTGAACATGTGGTTTATAGCGTGCCACGGCGAGAGCCTCCATCTGCTTCTTCGTTCACAGTTGCACCTTTTGCTAGAACTGCTTCTGGCTGCTTCAACGACGCTGATAATGATGGGTCCGGCTCCTCGTCCTCGATGTCTTCTGTCCACGGTCCACGACGGCTGCTGGGTTGGCTTAAACGCACGTATTTTGTGTTTCCTTGGAACTATTTTTGGCTGTTTTTGGCCGTGATGACTATTTTATTATGGTTGGGATTTGTGGTTACTTTATTTCGGATCATACATGGTCATTTTCTTCCTGATCGATCTGACATTGAGCACGTGGAGACTGTGTTAAAACCGCATTTTTCGTCTCATATGGTTCGAAGAGACTTGTCCACAGTAAACATTTCTGCTATACCAGTTCCGGATGGAATTGTGTGGGATAAAGAAATGTTTGATATATATGGTCCCACTGAATTGATTCAAATACCGTATGTCCTCAAATTATCAATGAATGATATAATTATACCTGGCATTGTTTCTGATGATTGGGATGTGAAGACAGTAGATTCTATGCTAACGGATTTGCAATATTATACTGTCTATGACGATGAAGATGCTTACCAGTTTAGAGATAATCATGGTGACATGTTTTGTTACAACTATTATGGACACCACTTTATTCATAAAGCTAGTAGCCCTAAGCCCATGTTTAATTATGTGCAATGGGAACATTGCTCAACTCCTCCACAAGGGAGTTCGAAAACGTATTATGATAAATGTGCATATTTTTCTGGGCATGATCAACGAAATGCTAAGTCCTACTATTTTAAAGTTGCACCGTATTCTAATAGGCAAATGTTATTGACCGATACTAAATTACTGTATTCCAATTTGTTTGTATCTAAACTTTCGGTCGAGGGATATGAATACTGGTTTAAAACTGTTGATTTGAAAAGTGTTTGGGGTTTGAAAAATTGGCACATGCAAGGCAGGGACACGCTATTTAGAGCATGCATTATCCCTGTGCAGATGATTTTCCTCAATGACACAGTACAACAGACTAGCTGTTTGGGCTTAGCGACAATTAGGGAGTTGACTTTGCCTAGTATACCTGTCCCTTCTAAATTAAAAAATTGGCAGCACTATGTGAATGCTACTTTTAGTGACTTTACACATTGGGTCCAGAATGCTACGCTTAACACTTCATCGTTACATCCAGGCGGGTGGTTATTATGGCCTGTGGACACTAATATGTGTCATCAACGTTTTGTCACCTCTTCAGGGGGGTTCAGGACTAGTAGGGCAGACCCTCGTTACGTTTCACCAGAACATGCTGATATTATAACTACATACAGTGTGGGGAAGCTTTGTCAGCAATGGTTGAAGTCATCCACGCTGGATGCAGTTAAGTCACATCTCACGTTACTGTCTAATGATACTGATTTACAAGATTTTTTGTCAGGTCCCAAAGTACCACGAAAGAAAAGGTTCTTATACGAGGTTTATAATGAGATTTGGAAGCTTTCACAACAGGAGGCTTCAGCCCGGTTGAGGCAGATTGATCAAGAAAATCTGATGCAGACTTTGTCTGTTGTTGATAATGGCATGCATACCCTTTCTGACCGTGTTTACACGATTTACAGCATTGTTTCCTCTGCCATTGACATTATTAAATCGGACATGTCTTCTTTATATCATGGGCAGAGTCAGACGCGGTCCATCATGCAGCTGGGTTGGACTCTTCAGACCTTGAAGGCGGGTCGCGTTCCATGGCAGCACGTTCGTGCCAGAGAGATCTTTATCTCTTTTAATTTGACTCGTCAACAACAACTGATGGCTAAAAAGGAAGCGACATATGTTATGTTAAATATTGAGAAATTAGAGAAACTGCCTTTCACGGTAGCTGAGATTCCGTCAGCTGAATGGTTGATTCATGGGGTTATTAATTTGCCTATCTCTACTTTGCAATTTATTTCGTGTTTGAAACACATTCCGGTGGGAAGATATGAACTATTGGGAGACAGTTACATACACGAGGTGTGGGACCTTCCCTTTCAGTACAGATGTGTTCGATTGCTAACTTAGCTTGTTATCTGAAGGGAGTTCTAGTCCCGGTTATTAAAAACACTTTCCAGGTGCTTTCTAACGGCAGTTACATTGTCCTTAACAGCGAACGCTGCTGTGGCATGCGTGCCGGAATAGTTTACATCGTCGTCAACAAGGCCGTTACGTGCTGCGGGAATGTGTTGTTTCCCCCCACTCAAATTAGGGAGGTAGCGGACATCTGGCCTCATATTGCTACTTCCAAGGTTGATTTTGACAAATTGAGTCGGCTGAAAGCTTTATTGTTTCAAAAGCATGTGGCCCTTACATCTGCTAGCGAGACCTACGCACTTCAGGTGGCAAGGTCATCGGCGGAGATACAGTCCCTTTTGAATACTAACTTTCCGAATCACTTCGGTGAACTTGTGGGACGTATATTTAATGCATCGAGCACTGCTGGTATTGCACATTTTTTCAAAGTCGTTGGTGTTGGTTTCGCTCACACCTTCTCTTCCATATTCGGTTTGATACCTTCGGCTATACATTCTATTTTCGGAAGCATTTTTGGGGGTTTCCCGATTACTTTGGCTTTATTGGCTGGAGTCTTGCTGTTGTTGCTATTTGTTCGCAATGGCTGTCCCGTCACAATGAGATCCTGTATTGCTGCTCCCGTCAGCGCAGCTGTGTCGTGAACGCATGATGCAGCATTTTGGAGCGACACTCCTGGGACATTTGGAGTGTGACTGGTCTCTGTCATTCAGACCGGTTTTGGATTGTGTGCAACCCGTGTTTCGGTGCCTTTGGTGCTCGTTTGAACATGCACTGGCTCTCTGTCTCTCATTGCAGCGCCCTCCAATGGTCGATACTGATCTGTTGATGTTCCCGATTAGGGCTCATTCCCAGACTTGTGCACTACGGATGCGCTTGCTTCGTGAGGCAGTTTATGAGATTCCCTTCCTGGAGGAAGATGGTATTGTCTCTTTCATAGGCCCTGCACGGGGTGCCGCCCTGAATGGTTTTGGGGCTTTGGATCACACCTGCTCCATGGTGCTTTGTGGCGTAGATCTTCCGATATTGACATAAGTGGAGGAACTCCTGCGTTCTATTGCTTCTATCTGACGATTGGATTTTTACGAAATTGTCACTATATTGAATTTGGCTTTATGGTCACATGTTACCTAAATTTATGACTTTGTTGTCTTCTCACTTTGTCGAAATAATTGTTTTAGGTATTGTTTATATTTGGGGCATCCTTTTATATTATTGGAACCACTTGCTACCGACAAGGGGAGGGTGTAGTGTGGTTAGTTTTACGTATTCATTGCGCTTTCGCTTCAGGCTTTAGGCCTTTGTGCACTTTGCCCTGAATATATTTTATTCATTTGCTGACAGCTTAGAGCCTCTGTGCACTTTGCTCTACATGCTTTTTATTAGGCTTCGTACTGTTATTTTTCAAATAGCCAGTTCTACGGTGTTGTTTTTTATTCATATCACACTGTTTTGCCTACTTCAGCACTGGAGTTCTCCATAACATATTTACTCTGTGCTTCAGTCAAGGATACAGTCTGGTACATTGCCGATAGACGTGGTAAGAGTTTAGACTTGGCATTCCTGCGTAGGGACATTTTGTGATCACGATGACATGTTAGTTATAAAATCACTTCCTTGTCCCAATACACGCAAGAGGGAGATTCCGACCAGGGAACCACAACTAGACGCTGACTGCCTCGTTGCAGATGCTGAACCAAGATCACAGGTCTTTGCTCAGGTATGAGGGCTGATGTCTCCACAGTGATTCTAATAGGCAAGCTAGAAGCTTAACATGCTGTGCTCTAAATAAAACAAGCAGAGGGAGAGTAGAAACTGTTAGACAATATGATAGCTTTGTTCTTATGTTTTACTCTCCAAGTGACTATTTCAATCCTACTGTGTTGTATCGTTCTGGTTATTGCGGCTCACGCCTTAATATCTAAAATACAGTTGTTTTATTAAAACATTATATAAAACTTATACTGTCTTTGTCATTTGTATATGAGATCATATTGGAAATAAGAGAGTTGGTTTGGATCTGAGTAACCACGACTTCCCTGAGAAGTTCCAAAGATGTCATGCGCTCGGCTGCCAAATCATTCCTTCCACATGGGAGAAATGAGGCACTGCTAGTTAGCCGGAGCAAAAACCGGATTTAGGGTGACAGAGTTCTTTACACGTGGGTCAGACTCAGTCCCCCACACCGTTATAGATCCTGCTACCCAGAAATCCAGTAGTCTCATTTAGAATAATGAGAGCCCACGCGACAAGATCTCCCTGCTGAACACCAATGTTGGAAATTAGGTTACTGGCTGAGGAGGGCGAAACCCTTCTCAAGCAGAAACCACAATCTCAGCCAGAGTGAAACACAAGCAAACCACAAATTAACATGTTTGTTAGCCTCTGGTAGCTGGTACGGGTCTAATAACATCTTTTTAGGATTTATGTTGAATATAGTATTGACCTCCAACCTGTGTTAACCCTGGAAATCCTGAACTAAAGTTACCAGTAATTTTTTTTTTTTTTGTGAGTTTCAAAAAACCCTGTAGCTTTGATGAAATAGTCCTTCATAAGGATCACTATTCCTACATAGCAATGTCCCTTCGGTATTCATGTATTATTAAGCCTTGTTATCATCAGGCAGTAATGAAAATCAATTAATATCAATGAGCACAGGAACTAATGAGCCTCAATTGCCATTGCAATTGCCAATAATGCTCAGCCAGCAAGGAAAAAGTTACTTCTTTGTGATGCTGGTTCTCGGTTTTGGGATTTTTTGTGAATTCCTTAACACTAAATATCTCTGAAATCTCCCATTTTGAAATCAGTTTATTAACTTTAAAACTATCATATTCCTGTGTAATCTGACAAACATTCTTTCATTTTTTTTTTTTTCATTTTTTTTACACAATAGTATGGAGTTTAGGAAAGAAATTTCAACAAGCCTCAATCTTTAAAATGGCTCTATTATCTGTTTTCTTTTTTAAACAAGAAAAAAAAGAAAAGACAATAGTTTGATAAACATAAACAGCCTTCGGGCTATGCGGATAGACAATAGGTTTCTTAAATAAAATAGACAGAGCTGTTAAAGCTGACTGTTCCACCCCCTGCAACAAGGCACAATTAAAGTTCATAAGCTCTATAGTTTGCAGTAATTTTAGCCCAAGTTATTTTTCTACTTTATCGGATTCCCTAGTACCCAATGAGGGAGAAATGTTCATGATCAATTCCGAAAAGATTCCTAGGACTGAGAATCAACGAATAATTAACATTAACTTCTCTTGGTTGTAGTTAAGCGCTCTATATGTCAAATATGTACCGATGACGATAACAACATTTAACTGTGATACACAATGCATTAGAATACATTTGTGTTAAAGAGACCTGTTGACAATGTATATGTATCAAAACAAAATAAAAACAAAAAGCCATTTTTTTTAAAACGTTACGTTTTTCTTCTCCAACGTAAAATCTTCACTAATATTCATTAACACAGACTAGAATAACAAGCTCATTCCTTAGGGGTGGATACTGAAAAAAGGAGTTTGAAAGGAAAAGTAACATAACTGGAAATAATTATCCTAACCAAGAAAATTGACTGACCAGCATATCCATCCCGTAGTTAATGTCTAGTTAATATGGCTTTGCAAAGGTATGCACAACCTCTAAGTTGCTACTTTACATATCTCTGCAACTGATGCATTCCTAAGGAAGGTTGAAGTAGCTGCCTTTCTCCTAATCGAATGAGCTCCAACCAACCCTGCAGTGACTTGAGTACACTGATATAAATGAAACCATCCATGTGGATGTAGGTTTTTTATTTTTTTATAAGATCCAGCCATCCCAGCAATAAGGATCGCAGTCAATTAAGGGTTGAATTGAGAGCATTACATCTGTTGCCTTCTTCAGAGTAATCTTCGTATCTAGTGTGTGCAAGGATTTACTGCTGGAAAAGATAGTTTAGGTAAAACAAGGTCAGAGCTATAGATTAATGTGGAAACCCAATACGTTTAAGAAAAAGGAAAGATGGGTTCTAAGGAGCACCTTACTGTTATGAGAAATAGTACACAACCACAAAACACTTTTACACAGCTTCCTCTACAAGGGGAAGGAACTAGAAGAGTTATTTTCCTTGATAAGTGTTGCACAACTTAAGTAAGCATGGGTTCAAACAGAGGTCCTTCCAATCTAGTCAATACTACACTAAGGGACTCATTACGAGTTTGGCGGAGGGGATTACTCCATCACAAACGTGACCAATATCCCGTCTGCCATATTACAAGTTCCACAGGATATAATGGAACTTGTAATACAGCGGACGGGATATCCCTCACGTTTGTAATCAAGTAATCCCCTCCGCCAAACTCGTAACGAGGCCCTTAGTTTCCAAGGAGGGGATTATTGTCTCACTGGCATTCCTGGAGATCCTTTATAACAAGAAGTCTAAAGAATGTAGTTTTTCTATAGGCTGTAATCAAATAAAGTGGACTTTAATGGAATTAAAATGTAGGGCAGGTTTTCCCAAATATAAAGCTGGTAACTGCTTGCACCACCACTCAAAAAGAATACATGTGTGTCATCAGGAAGCTTCCAAAAATTAAAGCCAAAACCGGCTTCCAACCACCTTTGCGTTTAAAGATTAACCAGTTGCGCACATTTAAATTTCTTTCAGGCAACTAGATACCCTGGTAAGAAGGCTTGTTTCTTGTTTAGCTGTCTGGCTCTCTGTCAGCTTCGCAGCAGAGAAGCCGGACACTTCAGCTGAAGCATTTAAACTACGTTGTTTATTTTTCCACAAATAGTACGGGGAATTGTTTTTCACAAATTAAAAAAGTATGGCAACGTCGAGCCTCTCTGATCCCACCCACTTCGACTACTGCATGCAATAAAAGCAGAAACTTTTCCATTTAAAATAAGTGCGATAGAAGGCCTTACTGTCACCTTAAGTAGGTCCCTACAGTCACAGTCAAAAGGAAGGTATACATGGCCGGATTAGGTGAATTCAGGAGGGAAGCAGGTAACTTCAGTCATGTCAGGTAACAGTGCAGAATATTTCTCATAGCTCTGGATAAATGAGCCCATCTGCTTAGCAGTATCATCTGTGGCTCTTTTAACAAGTAAAGCAGATTTGTGAACCATGTCACTACAAGAATATTTCTGTTTTGGAGCACTTTGTTAATAAAAATGGGAAATCGGCAAAAAGTAGGGAGGGAATATTATGGCACACTTGATAAAAAATGCATTCCCCAAGAAAAATGGTTTATGAAATGTGGATGTAAAGCTTTGCCACTGTGCACTTCTACCACTGATAATTGGTAGAGATGAGGGTGACCCCAACAGCCAAACATCTGTTTCAGGAAGTCTTTGTTGAAGTCCTATCTGTGATCTTCTGATATAGAGTCTTGCTTAAAACGTGCTTATTTTGAGTGCTTGGACGATGTCCTGCCACAAGATTAATGTTTTTGTCAGACAGCAAACGCTACTTGTTTTGGGCCACCCAGGAACGTGTCTGTGAAGTGGTTTCTTCCAGATTATTGGGATAATAGGTTGTCACACTGTCCAAGCGACTGGTCATCTCTGCAAAGCACGTTGCTTTAAGAGCTCCTGCATATAATATTAATGAAAGCATCTATTCAGTGAATTTCCTTGTTTGGTGGTACTGAAGCAGACATGTTTGGGGAGCAATTTTCACTGTTATTTCAATGCCACGATTTGGGGCAGAAGCACCCCTAAAATCCAAAGGGTCTTTTTTCTGCAGAGCAATGTTTCTTGAGCAGGTTTTTGTGCTTCTGAAGTGGAAGGATTTATAATAATTTAAAACACTTACAGTAGCAACCCTAGGATGAGCTGCATGAGCGCTCTAGTCAGTGCACTATTTTAAAGTTTACAAACTAAAGAACACCACTGAGGCATTTCTGAACGAAAGATAACTAAAGGATAATTTCATGCAGAGGTGAAATTCTTGTTGGAGACTTCAGAGATTGTGATGATGACGATGGATTGTTTCATTTCAAATACGAGGAAGAGCTGGAGTCCATCAGGATATCACATCTTCATGGAGTTCTGGCGTTGTGGCAGCTTCTTCTGCTATCCTCTCTTAAAGGAGTGCATTTGTGAAGCCTTTGGGAGTGCATTTCAACTAAATGATCATCAATGCAATTAACATGTGAAACAAACGTGTAGGTCTTAGACAAAAAACAATATTTTAAACACAAATGACCACAGTAGGTTTCCATAGCCTCATGTATTTAGCTAACACCACAGACGAATGCATTTTTTCCTTTCTTTCTTTTACTCTGACCTAGGTCGGGAAAGAGAATGTTAAACTTTCAGTGATGCAAATGTGCTGAGATCAACATGAATACTAAAAACTTGTTATATTTAAAATCTTCTCATAGGCATATTTTTCTTAGAATATAATAATGTATAAAAATGTTTAGCTCGATTTCTGAATAATGTTTCATACTAGCAATAAAACGTTAATTTAGAATATGGGAGAAAGTGCATTATCTCATGATGAAATGTAGTGCCCTTACCATGAACTGTTCTTGATTTGTAGTAGTGGATCCTGGGAATCAAACTCCATCTAGCAATTTGTAATTAACATGTCATTTGTAAAAAGTAAAATATGTTTGCGAGTTATTGTCTAAGGACTGCTTGGAAGACGGAACCTTTCCTGTTTCCATGACGACAGCATTGTCTGATTGGACGAGCTACTGAGAAATTGCAACATACTGTAACGAAATGCCGATATGAGAAAATATAAAAGTGCGTGTTCCTAGAGTAGTGTAGACCCCTTTCACCTCAAATACATTCTGACCCAGACTCTGCTGATGCTTCTCAGATTTATTTTGAGAGACCCATTTTCCCCTTGCCTGAATATACGATGCACTGAGATGCTAATGAGGTTCTTGAACCGCTCTGTATGGAAACCTCTCTTTATGTAAAATGTTACGACTGTTCCGAAATTTATGCTAAAAGCATGATGCTTTCACCTCTCGAATTTAGAGTTCTTCATGCATTCTATCAGATGGTTTTCTATCACTCTCCATTGCACAGAATAGAGATCAATGTATATGGGACGCGCTTCAAGTTTTGTTCTGTATTGACAAACTGATTAATATGGATGATTTTCCAATAAGTAAATATTTACTGAAAACAATTTAATAAAACTTCGAAACACACCAAAACTCTCACCATTGACTCCCACGAAACGTAAATTGTGATGATATACAGATTGATGTATTTCATAGGCAGTTACTGACTAATTCTTACTTACTGCCAAGGTCCATTGCCTTGGTCCCAGTAAGAGGGGGGGTGGGACTTTTATTTGGAAGATATGGTAAGATTTACACCATAAATCAAATAGTTAAATATAATCTCTGCTGCTACACCTTCTTGGCAAAGGCATACATAGCACAGTCATTGTTACCCACTGCATCAGCAATGACAGACTTACCCTGGCACTAGCACTCCTTCTTGTGTAACTACATGCTGCCCACTTGGTGGAGCCAACTGACACGTGACTCTAGGAGAGGACTGAGTCACTGTTACATAGGCTAAGGAATTTCTGGTATGACCATAATTTCCACTCTATTGCTTGGTGGACTCCGTGTAGAAGTAGTGGATGTTTCTTTCATTGGTGTGCTGGGGTTTTATCAGGACCTGAATCTTCTGTGATCACACTGTTTTCTGGAGGAACTATAAAGAGGTGTATTTTTGGAATGCAAGTGAATTATGTGGTATTAGAAGGCAAAACAGAGCCTGGCAAGTGAATCAACACTATCTTCACTTGAAGCACGATTATGTTACTCAATATCACTGCTTCAACAGCAAGTGTTTTGTTGGTGACTGCTTGTTTTGGGAAACAGATTTTGTTGACGTCACATGGCATAACGTTGAACAACTTGCCAGCAGTCAAACACTGGGCTTAGGCTGAAAGTAAAGTGTTCCGAAGAGAGGAAACGCAAGGTTTCAGAAGCAGTCTAATGCAGCACAGAGAGACAAGACAGTACAAGCTTATACGGACAGCGGGAAAGAAAATACCCAACCACTGGGATCCTTAACTGATTCCAACTACGGGAATAACACTAGTGAAAATTACTCACCCCAGATTGCGATGCCTTCCCCCGTGAACTGACCTATTCTGAAATTAACAACTACTGGTCCCTATCCCAGTTTCTCATGTAAATATAGACATTGGTGCAGGAAAGGAGAGTGGTATATCCATTTTCTTGAATATAAGTTAGGCAGTGACTCTGAGATGCCAAAGGACCAGGCTGGGATTGGTCTGGAAGACATCGGGGCAGTAAGGCAGACAGTGGGGGTTACACTTAAAACAAGGCCACAAGTCAATACTGTAGGATGAACAATACAAATACAAGGAGCAGTCAATGCATTCTTCAGCAATTTTATAGGGACTAACAATTGATATTATAATGTCTCAAGAGATGAAACGAATAGAATGATTATATTTACTCAATTAGTGACTGCCAGAAATTATGTCAGTGTCTTCAACATCCATCTGATTGACAGAGTAAGCGTATGCTGTTCATAGTCAGATCTATGACTTTTTCAATATCCTATGAAGAGGTTCTAGGGATACTATGGAAATACTATGGAGATTACCAAAGAGGATATAGATGGTCAGCTAGGCTCTTCTACCTGACATGAGGGTCCAGCAGCCAACTAGGATGGAAGTCAGGAATGCTTCTTACTAAACACTCACTTAAGTTTTGAGTCATATTTTAAATAGAAAGGACACTGTGTATTATCAGAATTATCTGGTTAGCACAAGTTGTGGGGGTCGTCCTGTTGGGTAGTCTTCCCTCAGTTTTCGACCCTTTGGCTGTGCCTCATGTGATAGATGGGTCAACTTGCAATCTTAAATGCACCGCACAGTTACAACTATCTATGTAGACTCTATTTGCCTTTATATGTATGTGCCGTTCATTTCAATTTTTGCTTTAAAAGTAAAAGGGTTTCAGTTAGACAGCTCCTGGAGACCCTACGCACTTTCGAAATTACTGATTGAGAGCCACTTTAAGGTATTTTAAGGAAGCCTACAAGCTACAATTTTCTTTCAAAACTTTTGAGTACTTTGATTTTAACAAACAAAAAAATAAATTAAGAAAAAGCCTGTGGGTTAAAAAGTCTTAGGCTAGTTTTTAAAGTTAATATTTTTACAAACTAAAATCAGTTTTGTTTTTTTAAAGTAGTACGTCTCGAAGCCAATTTTCATACCAACAAAGGTCTTAAAATGGATACCGTCCTCAGGCATTGAGGTGCAAAACATTTGGGAATTTGGAGTCAGTAGACCAAGACACAAGTGAACATGAAAAAACACTAGAGGTGGAATGGCAGTAGCATAATTGAATTTCAGTGGTGAATCCAGCATTAGTGTGCTTTAAGTGCTGAAAGCAGTAAGGAGCAAGGATGTGCCCATCTAGTAATGCATATCAATGTCACAAGGAGTATTTAAACTCAATCGGACACGAAAAATGTGTTTCAATAACAGAGTACTAACGATCCTTTGTGGCTTCTGAACAGTAAACATCAGTGCCCCAATGAAGTACAAAAATGCCCCATAGCCCCTTCCTTGCCAGTGCTGGAGGGAGAGAAGGGGGGGTAGTTTTTCTTGCATCCTCCATTCCTCCTTGTCCTAGAATTTGGAGGTCCGCTTCACTACCCTCTCTTGCCCATGGCTAGGCTCGGTGCTGGGATTTTGTGATATCTAAAAAAAAAAAAAAAAAAAAAAGCTTCCCTCTGATCACAGGGTGAAGGAGATCCAAGGCAGTTGAAAGCTACACTGAATAGTTGTCAGCGAGAACGAATTTAATTTCTCCCCAATGTCCAGCCCAGTCTAGAGAAAGTGGAAATAAAGGGCCTTTGGTCTTCACTGCTCTACTGATTTCTTTCCTCTTGCTGTTTGCCAACACTGGGCGTTTCATTAAACGAATAATATGCTGTCCATTATTTACCAGTGTTTGACAAGTATGCAGTGTTATTAAATATTAAAACAGCCCATTTATGTAGCTTTTCCTCATTTGATCTGTCAAAAGCTTCAATCATTCGGTGCCTTTTCCTGGCTTTGTAAATTTTCATCCAGTGATTTTGGAGATGCAAGTAAAAAGGGAGTGTTAAGTACACATGCTGCATATATCGAATTGCTAAACCATACTACTGAAACAAGAGAAAATAAAAAAAACTACATGTGGTACATGGCACCCTACACTCATCAGTCCTCACAATGTTTGCAAGGAGTGGGGCAAAATAATAATGCTAATGCTGCAATATCCATAAGTTTGCAGACCTTTGGGCATGGCCATTTATGCAGATTTCTTTCCAGCCTTCCATAAAGGCTAGAAAAAGATTTAAAACACAGAAATGAGGGTCTTCATAGATCTCTTCTCCTCAGACCCGGACCTAGGGGACGGTTCATTATAAACAGACCTTGCCAAGCCAATGTCAAACTCCTTCATTACGACCCAGCCTTGCGTAACGGCCACAGAAAACTAATGTAAGACTTGAGTGTCTTAGGCACCCAAACCCCACCACTGTGCCCAAGGGCAGGTTGGGTATTTTGTGCCCCCACATATATGACTCAAATTAGTTTTCTAAAATGATCCTTAAATTTTAGACTTGCAATAGGTCTAGTCTTTAAATGTTTCATCACTATTCTGGATGCATCAACTTGTTTTATCCGTGCTTCAAAAACTTAGCTTTAGTTTTAAGACATCTTTAGATGTTTATGTTTTTGATTGCTCAAGACTACCAGGGCAAATTGCACTGGTGTTACCAGCATAGTAAGGGTGAAAGAGTGACCAGTGGTGTTAAAACTGTATCAAATCCATTATTTCCAGTCACTATCAACCTCTCATATGAAGCTCACGTGAGCTAATAGTCAAGATAGGGAAAGAATGGCACCCCTGATATCTGTAAATGTGCTGCAACCACTGTCATCATCTTTGTGAAAACCCAAGGGGCACTGGTAAGACCCAAGAGGAGCACAGCAAATTGAAAGTGCTCTTGACCCTCAGTGAATCACTGGTAAAGTCTGTGGGAAGGCAGGACAGGGATGAGAAAATATGCGTCCTGCAAGTCCAATGCTACCATCCAGTCTCCTCAGTCCATGGCAGAGAGAACTTGAGCATTTTAAATTTCTCCTTCTTGAGGAACAGATTGAAAAGGTACAGGTCTAGTCAAGAACGGAAGCCTCTGTCCTTCTTTGGCACCAGAAAGTAACTGAGACGGCCCTGGCACAGGCTCCACCATAGAGCTAAGCCTCGAGTGCCAATGGCCTCACGTCTCATCCGAAGGCTTGTGCGGTGAAGTCAAAGACCGCTTGGACTTCTTCTTGAAGGACTTACGGATTTTCCCCAACAACTTTGAGTGGTACAACGATCCCTGGGAGCGGCTCCACAAACTATCATGGGACTTCCTCACATCTGAAACATGGTTCGGTCATTCAGCGTTGTTTGGTGAGGATCTTTAGGGACCACTCCCTCAGCAGCTATGGATGTATGACGTGGCAATCCTCGCACATTCTGACGGAATGATAAACCTCCAGACACCAAAGACAAACTAAATGCAGGTCTGTCACCAACATTTGATGATGACAGGCGCCGCATGGTTGAAACCTGTCTTTTTGGTGGACATCTTCACACCAGGAGATAAAGTCTAAAAAAAATAGTCAACAAAAGGCAAAAAAGGTTAGCCAAAAATTGACTGGGTGTAGCGCTCTCTGGATCTGTGCTGACTGGCGTGGAAATAAAAGAGGCAACTGATGTCAGAATACTGGGGTGGGGCCTATACAGGCACGACGTGCATCATTTCTGGTGCGGACAAAAAATATGCATAGCCAAATTATGCCACCTGCCAGCATGCAGGAGTACTGCTTGTCAGAAGTTTGCGTATCCAGTCTGGCACCTGGTAAATATTCTAAGGTAAGGAATTTGCAGCTTTTTCGGATGTCTCTATTAGATGTAGCTGTTGATAACACAACTCAACAAAGCCTGAGAGATGAAAGTCCAATCGAGTGCCCACAGATGATTGCCTAAATGTACTGATTTCATTAAGGGCGACTTATAACATGAGTCAAGCAGGCTTCTGGGATACCTATAGTCAATAAGGACCTCATGGAACCTATGCCCCGAGGTGTGTGCTGAAGCAGATATCTTAACTAGAAATTATTAATGAATGTTTATGTATTTTTGAATTATGTATTTGTAGAAAATAATATAACGTAGAAAAATAATGTGCACGTTTGAAATTGTGACCTCGAAGAATGGCCACAGAGTTCGCGAAATGTACTAAATGAATAATTAACACATAAGAAATATTGAAAAAAGTGTTAGATTAATGTAGTAATATGTCATATTAAGGGTTATGAATTATGCTTTAGCTTAATTGTAGGCCTTATCTTAGCGAGTGTCTTGGCCTAGTCTTGCCAGGCCTCATGCAGAAGCTGTATTTCTTAGCAGTTAATGAAAAATGCTGACAGAGTGGACTAACTGTGAAATGCTCATTGTTTTAATAAAATGCTTAACTGAAGCTTCCTATGGGAACCGACAGACAGGAGATGAAGTTCTACAATTGTATCGTATATGTAAAATGTGCTAGATGTACTTTCCCAGCACGCAAACTATGAAGACAATGACTGGAGAAGATGCAACAATTTTGATACCTGACGAGCCGGATGATGAGAACATCGTATGGCGGACCAATCAACAACGTGTAAAGTGTGAAATATTAGAATTCATAGATTTGGGACAGTAAGACTATTGGGTAGAGTAGTAATGCATGATTAACTGGCCAATTGGAAATTAGGGGATGGTTTGGGTGACTTTGCTATAACAACGTGACAGAGGGAAACAACTTCAGACCTTATTCCGATTTTGTGATGTGATATTGAGAAGAAGAAGATATTCGAGATTATGTCATTGGGCCCATACTCTCTGACTGAGAGCCATCTGATGTGTTGCTGATCATTTGGTGACCTGAGGATTGATTCGGTTTGCTGACCTATACAGTGGATAGGTAGATATGACAAATTTATTTTGGTGCCTTTTCTTTCTAGGTACCAACTGCGCTGTCTTAGATACTTTTCCTTAGATAGACGTTTTCTAAATTCATGTTCTAAATTGTTTTGCATGAAGCCCCACATGCTGATGCTAATCTGGGTTAGATGAGGTTTTCTACTTGACGATTGACAAACTGCAGAGACAAATGTTTGATGGACTATTTTGCTGAACTTTATGGACCATGTTGAAATATTGAAACTTACTTTATTATTGATCTGCACTAATGCTCTAGAATATATTGTGATACAAGTCTTGATTAGAGTGTGTTTGGCGTTTTTTGGCTAATTAATATTGTTCTTATATGTATTTGAAATTGAGTTTGAGTATTAATCCATAGGTCTTAGTATTGTAACCCAAAGGGAAATAAAATTACTACACTTTACTAAATGTGTGGTTATTCATGGCTGAAAAGTCATTGTGTGTGGATTTTACTGACTCTATTGATTAGACTAATGATTATTGTGTATTTATTTTTGTTTCGTATACTGGAGCTATAGTAAGAGCATCTTAAATGAGTCAAAAGGTTCATCAACCTATATGCGTCCCTTTATAAGTTTACTTATTAAGGACCGACGTGCTAACAGTTATGGTAACAGACTGATGGTTTGTCTCTTTAAGAGCTTGCCATAAGTGCCTGGTATAGGGGGTTAGTGTTTATGGTAAGGAGATTGATGGTTAGTCATTTGGGAGCTTGCCATGAGTGTCCGGAGCAAGTTACGAGTTCATTATTAAGATTTGGATTTTGTTTTCTAAAATGGCATTTGTAGAGAAAATGATGTCCCCTTAAGCCCAGAAATGACTTTCCCAGATCCTGGATCCTGCTAGTAGTGTTGGGTATGTTCTCGCGTTCTAGTGATAGAGTGAGAGAGATAGGTTGCGCTTGCACAGCTTATGCAAATCACAGGTGAATTGTGACGTATGTGAGGGAATTTAGGGAGTCTGTGTACTCCAGATTAAGTTTTAGTAGGAGTGTGCGTACTCCGCAGTATGAGAGTAGGGAAGTCGTCAAACTTCATATGTGCTCAAAATGTGTCCACGTGGTTGTTGATGTCTAAGACTCCGGAGTATATTGACAAGTGTAGGAGACACTTGGATATATGTTGTAATCTGTCTGGTTTAGTAGATTGATCGGGCGTGGTCAACCAGTCAGTGTGCGAGTTAAGTGGGTGAGAGAAATTTTCGACTGAGATTTGGTGAGTCCTATGTGAACCAGGACAGACCCACTGATCAGTTGAGAGTAAAATTTGCAGGTCGAATTTTGCTTGAGAATCTGGAAGACCGAGAAAGAGGAATAGCTGCATGAGCGAAAGGGCCATCAGTGAAAATACGTAGGGTTTCTGAAGCGATTGTGTTACCTTTCCTGTAGTAAACCAGCAGATTTGTTTTTGGGTTTTGATTAGGGCTCGCAATATTTTGCATTCGTTTTGTGAGATCCTGAGTTTTGGAGGATGAGCCGCAAGACTTTGTCAGCCGCAGTACGTGTGAGCATTGGAGCCGCGCTGGGATAGGTTGGTTGGTTGGTGAGAAGGGTCGCGCACGGATTGTCAGCCGTCCGTGAGAGGCAATTGACTGAGAACGTGGGTGAAAGGAATCTTGGGAGTAAAAGTCATTTCCTGATTTCAATAAACAAAAAGTAGAAAAGATTACGTTTTTCAAAGCATTAAAGAGTGCCCTATAGGGAGATACATACATTAAAGCGAGTGTAGGGGAGCCTACACTGCCGGAAAATACACTGGCTTACATTGTAACGGAGGAGCGAGGTGTCGCGCCTTGTCTATGGCTAAAGCAATGATACAAGTTGACAGAGAAAAACTGGAGCTTAGCGTTTCCTGAGAGTGGAACTTTTAATTTGAGAATTCTAGAGCAATTGCAGATGATGCTATATGAATCGAAGCCCCTTCCGAGACCAGCACAGTTTGAGGCATTAGCAGTTTGGGAGTTGGTGGCTAGACAGCAACAGCAAATGAAATTCGAAAAGAGAGTAAGAAAAGTAGAAAAAAGACATTAGCAGAGGCGAAATGGGATTGGGAACAGAAGAAATGGAGAGCAGTGACATTGCAGAATATTAAATTGTTTCCTGCTATTACACAGGAGGATGGGACAGAGGGAAGGAAAGCGACTAGAAGAACTAATAAGAATCCACCTTGGAGTAAAGAAGCAAAGAGGGCTTCCAAAGTGGAAGAAGAATCAGATGCTGAGGATCTTATTACACAGATATTGAGAGGCCGACCCCCACCTTATGCAGTGCATGAGGGTGGTCCAAGTACCAGTGCTGATTCAACAGTCCCAGCACAGGCAATAGGGACAGTGGGTCTGGTACAGGTTAAGGCTGGCCAAGTACAAGGTGTGGTGCAAGGTAGTCCTAATGTGTTGACTACTTCAGTAGTTCAGGCGCAGATGCATCCGCCGCCGATACAGAGAATTTATCCCGATGTGCCAATTCTAGAGACAACTTCGAACTTGATGGTACCTACGGAGCAAGTGGTTTCAAGACCACTGTTGGTTCAGACTGAGCCGACTACGATTTTGCTGGCCTAAGTTCCGCCGCAGGGGATGCCGAGGTTTACACCTATGACAGGGACGGAGTCAGATTTGACTCCAGTAATGAATCAGAGCATGGGAGTTACTCTTCAGAGTACAGGTGTTACAGCAGCCCCAGATGTAATATCGCTGCCAATTACTGTTGGTCCAGTGGTGCCATTATTTGCACAGAAGAAACCAAGCGTGAGTGACCAGAGAGAAATGTCTCAGAGTTTAATAAGGAGCGGAATAAATGAACAGGTTCAAGTAGTCTCTTCCGTGGGTCAGACCTTTGATGGATCAAGGTCATTATTAGATCTCAGTCCACTTGTTGCACTTACCGATGCCGTAAACGGGCCAAGTGCAGGTCAGAGCTTGAAGTTACTGACTCCGCAGGCTTCAAATGCAGTGGTACACTAGGTGCCACCGATGAACGCAAGTAACATTTCATTACAAAGATTGACAGCTCAGCAGTTGACTGAATGGTTGGACAAGTTGAACACCCCACAGAATGCTTCCAAGGGTGAGGAGCAGATCAATTGTGTCAGATTGAGCATTGAAGCGGGTGAACTGGTTGAAGGAACGATGGGGGTGAATAGGCTAGAGTCCTACACAGAAGCAGAGCTGAGATACTTGTGTCCGAGAATACAAGAGAGGTGGGCAAGATACACCAGAGGTTAGCAGAGTTAGAAGAGAAGCACGGCATTGAAACTGAGAAAACAAAGCATCTGAAGAAAAGCTACAGGTTAGATTTTGAGGTAAAGGATTTTGAACACACGAGGTCAGCCGAAATTAAGGTGCACCTAAAGAACTATTGCAGAGTGCTCAGGTTTGCGGAGCCTTGGAGAAATGGGAAGGCAGATGGGTAAAGAAGAGGGATAAAAAGAAACAAGATTCTCTAAAGGTGCCTGAAAATGTACAATAAGACAAGGATACGGTAAAGATTTTACCAGTGACTGAAATACCAGGGGGGAATTTTGTTCATGTCCCCTGGAATAGGAGTGATATTCTGTCATTCACAAATGATTACCAAAATTGAGAGAGAAGCCGGTTGAGTGGTATCAGCAGACAGATAGGTTTGTGAAGCTCTCAAAAGGTCTGTGGGACGACCTGAATACCTTTCTGGAAATAGTGGCCCCAGCCGATTTAAGGGTTGAATGTAAAAGAGCTGCAGATTGGCCAACAAGTGAGCCAGAACGAGATAAGAGTACAGGTGCACCATGTCCTGAAGTAATGAAACAATACTATAAGGTGATTGAGTTCTTAAAGACGAGGATTCCGCCCAAGAATATTGATTGGCAGAGGATCGACAGGACAGTGCAGGAGGTAAAAGAGTCGATGCATGCATACTATGAACGATTGTTGAAGGCGTTCAAGGAATAAAGTGAAAAGGAAGCAATCGAGCCAAAAGATATGTTGCATTTTGTGTTCAGATTTGTGGAAGGACTGAGACCTGAAACAGATGATTAAGAGTCATTTGATATGTTGGCAAGCGAAGCCGATTGATGAGGTGTTGCAGTATGCAAAGTACTGTAGTGATGAGATCGAATTGAAAAAGTTGAAGGAAAAGGCAATGGTGATGCAGATTAAGGCAGCTGAAACAGGAGTGCAGGAAACTTTTGTGCAACAGATACCGCAGCAGCAGGGAACTGTCATGTTGCAACCTCAGAAGAGAGGTATGGGTTGTGGAGTTAATTTGAATCGTGGTCCGGATTTAAATATTGTTGTAGTTCAGAATGATGTGCAAGGAATGAAGAAGATGTTACAGTGTCACATTTGCGGAGCTGTGGGACACTGGAAGCGGGAGTGTCTGATGATGGTGTAGGAGGGTGCTGTTCAGCAAAATAACGATGTCAATACATTTCAAAATGTAAGAGGACCAAGACTGAGAGGTCCTAATCCAATTTTTCAGAATAATGTGAATCAGATGCAAAATGTTCAACCTATGCAGCAGGTGCAAATGCCCCGTGCACAAATGCCACTGTTGCAACCAATGCAGCAGCAGGTCCCCATGTTACCTAAACAGCAAATGCAGATACCTCAAGCCCCGATGGAGCAGCAACAGATGATGCTTACTCAACAGGTCACAGACAAGACAGAAGTAGTAACGCAGTGCACTTATTCTCATTACACAGTGAGAATGAAATAAATGGTGATTGGATGAGTGATAGTTCGGATGAGGAACCATGTGTGCTTGCGACTTCCTTAGAAGTAGATCAGAGAGGACCCTATGAGAGAGGGAAGGTAATGGGTCACAGTCTCATTTCTGCTGGACATGGGAGCCACACGCTCTACAGTAAGAAGCGCAGAGGTCCCGAATTTGCCCCTTTCAGGAAGAAGTGGTTCAAGTCGTGGGGGTAGCAAATCAGTATTTGACGAACCTGATTACAGATCCAGTGCAAGTGGAGATTGGCAATTTTCAGGGACTGCATAAGTTTGTGGTCTGTGGTTCGAGTTCAGTATCTCTACTGGGAAGGGACTTGCTGTGTAAAACTAGGTGCCTGATTACGTTTTCAACTGACGGAATTGAGATCCAGACAAATAGCGAAGATGAGGAAGATCCAGCTCCAGAGACTGAGTGTGAAACTACAAATGAAGAGTACCCTTTCATTGAGTTTTTCCCAATATTCACAGTGAGAGAGCTGCATTCTTACTTGTAGGGAACAGTTCAAGAGAACGTTTGGGATTTGACAGGGAAAAAAGTAGGTTTGATCAAAGGAGTGGAGCCGATTAAGGTTACCTTGATGCCGAATGCAGGGTTTCTGCAGCTTCCACAGTATGATATGGCACAAGATGTTCTGATGAAAGTGGCTCTGATAATTGCAGATTTCGTGAAGCAGGGAGTTTTAAAAGAAGTGTTGAGCAGCCCATGTAATTCACCGATAATGGGTTTGAAGAAGCCATGTGGAAAGGTCCGAATTGCCCAGGATTTGCGAAAAATCAATGACATTGTGTCAAGTGATTCCGTGTGATGCAGAATGGTTCACAGTGGTTGACTTGTCACAAGTGTTCTTTTCTGTGCCTCTTCATGAGGCTAGTCAGTTCCTCTTTAGTTTCAAATTCTTAGATAGAGTCTACTGCTGGTGTAGACTTCCTCAAGGGTACACGGAGTCAACTTCCTTGTTCAATCAAATCTTGAAAAAGAATTTGGAGTCATTACAGTTGATGATTTGTTGATTGCATTGAGGACAAGGGACAAGTGTAAGTATGACTCGATTGCCTTGTTGAATCATTTGGGAAATTTTGGTCAAAGTGTCACCACTGAAGTTGCAGTACTGTCAGAAGGTAGTGAAGTATTTGGGTCACCAAATTGAGAAAGGGTCGAGGAAAATATCCAGAGAGAGGATCACAATGACGTTGCAGATAAATCCCCCGACTTCACAGAGAGATGTCAGGATGTTTTTGGGTATGGTGAGCTATTGTCACCAATGGATCCCAAATTCTGCAGAGATTTCAAAGCCTTTGCAGAAGCTGACTCCTAAGGATGTCACCGATCCCTTAGTGCTAGACCAGGAACAAATGAAAACGTTCACCGAGTTGAGAGAGAGTTTGGGCAGGGCTCCAGCGTTGGGTATGCCTGATTACACAAAACCTTTCACGTTGTTTTGTCATGAGAGTGATGCATGTTCATTGTCTGTCTTGACGCAGGTCCATGGAGGTGCTCATCGCCCAGTAGCATATTTTTCAGCTACCTTGGACCCAGTTGCAGCTGCAGTTGGTCAGAGTCTTTCACAGTGTGAAGGAGTAGTGATGGGATATCCCCGGACTGTAATGGTCCCTAACTTGATTGAGATTTTACTGACAAGGACGAAAACACAATACTTGACTGGTGCTAGGTTGACAAGGTATGAGACGAGTATTTTGGGAGCTCTTAATGTGACATTGAAAAGATGTACAGTGCTGAACCCGGCAACTTTACTTCCAAGTGATACTACTGAAATTGAAGAAAAGGAAGATGTTGAATACGGTTGTCTCGAAGTGACTGAGTTATGCACAAAACCGAGACCCGACATTAGAGATACCCGATTGGAAGAAAATAGCCAAATAGTTTTTGTTGATGGTTCTTGTCTAAGAGATAACACAGGGACACAGAGCAGGATATGCTGTGTGCACAATTACAGGTACCTTAAAAGCTTCCTGGCTTTGAGGAGTGTATTCTGTACAGGTAGCGCAATTGGTTGCTCTTACTAGGGTGTGCAACGTTTCTGCCCATTTGAGAGTCACTATGCAGATAGCCAATAGGGTTAGGAATAGTTCATGATTCCAGTCAATTATGGTCGCAGAGAGGTTTCCTGACCTCTACTGGCTCACCAGTGAGAAATGGTGAAAGAATAAAGGAGTTGTTGTATGAGATACAATTGCCTGAAGAAATTGCTGTGGTGAAATGGAGTGCACATCTGAAATCACAAGACTACGTGTCACTGGGGGATGGATATGCGGATCAAGTCGCAAGGTTTTGCGCATTGAACTGTATATCGTTTAAGGACAAGTGGGAACTGTTATCTGAAGAAGATACTACATGTACGAGTTCTGCATTAAGAGTGATCGACACCTTAGAGGAATTGAAAACTCTGCAGAGTAATATTGACAAGGAGGAGAAACGATCATGGAAAAAAAAAAAAAAAAGTGTTGAAAGACAGGATGAGTTGTGGGTATCTGAGGAGGGTCAGATGGTTTTGCCAAATAGCTTGCTGGCCCAGATGGCGAGGTACTATTGTGGTCAGGCACACATTGGGAGGGATGCCATGGTTCGTTTGTTTAAAATTGATTGGTTTAACCCCAAGTTTAGACAAGCAGCTGAAGCAGTGTTTCATCGATGTGTCATTTGTCAGTAATTAAATGCGGGGAAAGGGATAGTGGTGAATTTGAGCTACACTGGAAGAGCAGGAGGTCCATTCAGCAGAATGCAATTGGATTTCATTTAGATACCTGCATGTGGAGGTTTGAGATATGTGTTGGTGATTGTGTGCATCTTTAGTCATTGGACTGAAGCGTACCCTACAAGGAGAAATGACAGCCTCACTGAAGCGAAACTGTTGCTTAGGGAATAGACACCTGTAAGGAAATGCCTCCTTGGCATGGTTGCCCCCTGACTTTTTGCCTTTGCTGATGCTATGTTTACAATTGAAAGTGTGCTGAGGCCTGCTAACCAGGCCCCAGCACCAGTGTTCTTTCCCTAACCTGTACTTTTGTATCCACAATTGGCAGACCCTGGCATCCAGATAAGTCCCTTGTAACTGGTACTTCTAGTACCAAGGGCCCTGATGCCAAGGAAGGTCTCTAAGGGCTGCAGCATGTCTTATGCCACCCTGGAGACCTCTCACCCAGCACAGACACACTGCTTGCCAGCTTGTGTGTGCTAGTGAGAACAAAACGAGTAAGTCGACATGGCACTCCCCTCAGGGTGCCATGCCAGCCTCTCACTGCCTATGCAAGTATAGGTCAGTCACCCCTCTAGCAGGCCTTACAGCCCTAAGGCAGGGTGCACTATACCATAGGTGAGGGTACCAGTGCATGAGCATGGTACCCCTACAGTGTCTAAACAAAACCTTAGACATTGTAAGTGCAGGGTAGCCATAAGAGTATATGGTCTGGGAGTCTGTCAAACACGAACTCCACAGCACCATAATGGCTACACTGAAAACTGGGAAGTTTGGTATCAAACTTCTCAGCACAATAAATGCACACTGATGCCAGTGTACATTTTATTGCAAAATACACCCCAGAGGGCACCTTAGAGGTGCCCCCTGAAACTTAACCGACTGTCTGTGTAGGCTGACTAGTTCCAGCAGCCTGCCACACTAGAGACATGTTGCTGGCCCCATGGGGAGAGTGCCTTTGTCACTCGGAGGCCAGTAACAGAGCCTGCACTGGGTGGAGATGCTAACACCTCCCCCAGGCAGGAGCTGTAACACCTGGCGGTGAGCCTCAAAGGCTCACCCCTTTGTCACAGCCCAGCAGGGCACTCCAGCTTAGTGGAGTTGCCCGCCCCCTCCGGCCACGGCCCCCACTTTTGGCGGCAAGGCTGGAGGGAACAAAGAAAGCAACAAGGATTCGTCACTGGCCAGTCAGGACAGCCCCTAAGGTGTCCTGAGCTGAAGTGACTCTAACTTTTAGAAATCCTCCATCTTGCAGATGGAGGATTCCCCCAATAGGGTTAGGATTGTGACCCCCTCCCCTTGGGAGGAGGCACAAAGAGGGTGTACCCACCCTCAGGGCTAGTAGCCATTGGCTACTAACCCCCCCAGACCTAAACACGCCCTTAAATTTAGTATTTAAGGGCTACCCTGAACCCTAGAAAATCAGATTCCTGCAACAAGAAGAAGGACTGCCCAGCTGAAAACCCCTGCAGAGGAAGACCAGAAGACAACAACTGCCTTGGCTCCAGAAACTCACCGGCCTGTCTCCTGCCTTCCAAAGAACTCTGCTCCAGCGACGCCTTCCAAAGGGACCAGCGACCTCTGAATCCTCTGAGGACTGCCCTGCTTCGACGACGACAAGAAACTCCCGAGGACAGCGGACCTGCTCCAAAAAGACTGCAACTTTGTGTCAAGAAGCAGCTTTAAAGAACTCTGCAACTCCCCGCAAGAAGCGTGAGACTTGCAACACTGCACCCGGCGACCCCGACTCGGCTGGTGGAGAACCAACACCTCAGGGAGGACCCCCGGACTACTCTACGACTGTGAGTACCAAAACCTGTCCCCCCTGAGCCCCCACAGCGCCGCCTGCAGAGGGAATCCCGAGGATTCCCCTGACCGCGACTCTCTGAAACCTAAGTCCCGACGCCTGGAAAAGACCCTGCACCCGCAGCCCCCAGGACCTGAAGTACCGGACTTTCACTGGAGAAGCGACCCCCAGGAGTCCCTCTCCCTTGCCCAAGTGGAGGTTTCCCCGAGGAAGCCCCCCCTTGCCTGCCTGCAGCGCTAAAGAGATCCCTTGATCTCTCATAGACTAACATTGAAAACCCGACGCTTGTTTCTACACTGCACCCGGCCGCCCCCGCGCTGCTGAGGGTGAAATTTCTGTGTGGACTTGTGTCCCCCCCGGTGCCCTACAAAACCCCCCTGGTCTGCCCTCCGAAGACGCGGGTACTTACCTGCAAGCAGACCGGAACCGGGGCACCCCCTTCTCTCCATTCTAGCCTATGCGTTTTTGGCACCACTTTGGACTCTGCACCTGACCGGCCCTGAGCTGCTGGTGTGGTGACTTTGGGGTTGCTCTGAACCCCCAACGGTGGGCTACCTTGGACCAAGAACTGAACCCTGTAAGTGTCTTACTTACCTGGTAAAACTAACAAAAACTTACCTCCCCCAGGAACTGTGAAAATTACACTGTGTCCACTTTTAAAACAGCTATTTGTGAATAACTTGAAAAGTATACATGCAATTGAAATGATTCAAAGTTCCTAATGTACTTACCTGCAATACCTTTCAAACAAGATATTACATGTTAAATTTGAACCTGTGGTTCTTAAAATAAACTAAGAAAATATATTTTTCTATAACAAAACCTATTGGCTGGATTTGTCTCTGAGTGTGTGTACCTCATTTATTGTCTATGTGTATGTACAACAAATGCTTAACACTACTCCTTGGATAAGCCTACTGCTCGACCACACTACCACAAAATAGAGCATTAGTATTATCTATTTTTACCACTATTTTACCTCTAAGGGGAACCCTTGGACTCTGTGCATGCTATTCCTTACTTTGAAATAACACATACAGAGCCAACTTCCTACATTGGTGGATCAGCGGTGGGGTACAAGACTTTGCATTTGCTGGACTACTCAGCCAATACCTGATCACACGACAAATTCCAAAATTGTCTTTAGAAATTGATTTTTGCAATTTGAAAAGTTTTCTAAATTCTTGAAAGACCTGCTAGGGCCTTGTGTTAGATCCTGTTTAGCATTTCTTTTTAGAGTTTAAAAGTTTGTAAAAGTTTGAATTAGATTCTAGAACCAGTTTTAGATTCTTAAAAAGTATTCCAACTTTTAGAAGCAAAATGTCTAGCACAGATGTGACTGTGGTGGAACTCGACACCACACCTTACCTCCATCTACAGATGAGAGAGCTAAGGTCACTCTGTAAACTAAAGAAAATAACAATGGGCCCCAAACCTACCAAAATACAGCTCCAGGAGCTTTTGGCAGAGTTTGAAAAGGCCAACCCCTCTGAGGGTGGCAACTCAGAGGATGAAGATAGTGACTTGGAGGGAAATTCCCCCCCTCCAGTCCTACTTAGGGAGAGCAGGGCTTCTCAAGCCCTGACTCCACAAATAATAGTCAGAGATGCTGGTTCCCTCACAGGAGGGACCAACAACTCTGAAATCACTGAGGATAACCCCAGTGAAGAGGACATCCAGTTAGCCAGGATGGCCAAAAGATTGGCTTTGGAAAGACAGATCCTAGCCATAGAGAGGGAAAGACAAGAGATGGGCCTAGGACCCATCAATGGTGGCAGCAACATAAATAGGGTCAGAGATTCTCCTGACATGTTGAAAATCCCTAAAGGGATTGTAACTAAATATGAAGATGGTGATGACATCACCAAATGGTTCACAGCTTTTGAGAGGGCTTGTGTAACCAGAAAAGTGAACAGATCTCACTGGGGTGCTCTCCTTTGGGAAATGTTCACAGGAAAGTGTAGGGATAGACTCCTCACACTCTCTGGAAAAGATGCAGAATCTTATGACCTCATGAAGGGTACCCTGATTGAGGGCTTTGGATTCTCCACTGAGGAGTATAGGATTAGATTCAGGGGGGCTCAAAAATCCTCGAGCCAGACCTGGGTTGACTTTGTAGACTACTCAGTAAAAACACTAGATGGTTGGATTCAAGGCAGTGGTGTAAGTAATTATGATGGGCTGTACAATTTATTTGTGAAAGAAGACCTGTTAAGTAATTGTTTCAATGATAAACTGCATCAGCATCTGGTAGACCTAGGACCAATTTCTCCCCAAGAATTGGGAAAGAAGGCGGACCATTGGGTCAAGACTAGGGTGTCCAAAACTTCCACAGGGGGTGACCAAAAGAAAGGGGTCACAAAACCTCCCCAGGGGAAAGGTGGTGAGACAGCCAAAAACAAAAATAGTAAAGAGTCTTCTACAGGCCCCCAAAAACCTGCACAGGAGGGCGGGCCCAGAGCCTCTTCACAAAACAATCCTGGGTACAAGGGTAAAAACTTTGATCCCAAAAAGGCCTGGTGTCGTAGCTGTAATCAGCCTGGACATCAAACTGGAGACAAGGCCTGTCCCAAGAAAGGTTCCACTCCAAACTCCAATCCAGGTAACACTGGAATGGCTAGTCTCCAAGTGGGATCAACAGTGTGCCCAGAGCAAATCAGGGTCCACACTGAAGCTACTCTAGTCTCTGAGGGTGGGGTGGATTTAGCCACACTAGCAAGCCTGGCCGCCTAACATGCAAAAATACAGGCAGCAGCTCTTTATTAATGGGACAAGTATAGAGGGCCTGAGGGATACAGGTGCCAGTGTCACCATGGTGACAGAGAAACTGGTTTCCCCTGGCCAATACCTGACTGGAAAAACGTATACAGTCACCAATGCTGACAATCAAACTAAAGCACATCCCATGGCAATGGTAACTTTAGAATGGGGAGGGGTCAATGGCCTGAAACAGGTGGTGGTCTCCTCAAACATCCCAGTAGACTGTCTGCTTGGAAATGACCTGGAGTCCTCAGCATGGGCTGAGGTAGAACTAAAAACCCATGCAGCCATGCTGGGTATCCCTGAACTGGTGTATGTAAAAACAAGAGCACAATGCAAGGCACAGGGTGAAAAAGTAGAGCTGGAGTCTGGAAAATGGCCCAGCCTACCAAGAGAAAAGGAAAGTCAGTTGGGAAACCAACTGCAACACAGTCAGAAAAAGAGAACCTCTCTTCTCAGGAAGAAGTTCTGCCCTCTGAGGGAACTGAGCCTTTGGAGCTTGAACCTTATCAGGTTGAGCTCTTAGGCCCAGGGGGACCCTCAAGGGAGGAGCTGTGTAAGGGACAAGAAACCTGTCCCTCTCTTGAAGGCCTTAGGCAGCAAGCTGCTGAAGAGTCCAAGGGCAAGAAAAATGGAACACATAGGGTCTATTGGGAAGATGGACTCCTGTACACTGAGGCCAGAGACCCCAAACCTGGTGCCACTAGGAGAGTGGTAGTGCCTCAGTCGTTCAGAGAGTTTATTCTGACCTTAGCCCATGATATTCCCCTTGCTGGGCATTTGGGACAAACCAAGACGTGGGAGAGGTTAGTCAACCACTTCTACTGGCCCAATATGTCCCAGAAGGTTAAGGAGTTTTGCCTCTCCTGCCCCACCTGTCAATCCAGTGGTAAGACAGGTGGGCACCCAAAGGCCCCCCTCATTCCACTTCCAGTGGTGGGGGTCCCCTTTGAAAGAGTGGGTGTGGACATAGTTGGTCCACTGGAACCTCCCACAGCCTCAGGAAATATGTACATCCTAGTAGTAGTGGATCATGCTACTAGGTATCCTGAAGCTATTCCCCTTAGGTCGACTACTGCCCCTGCAGTAGCCAAGGCCCTCATTGTTATCTTTACCAGAGTGGGTTTCCCTAAGGAGGTGGTGTCTGACAGAGGTACCAACTTCATGTCAGCATACCTAAAACACATGTGGAATGAGTGTGGAGTGACTTACAAATTCACTACACCATATCATCCACAAACTAATGGCTTAGTTGAGAGATTCAACAAGACATTAAAAGGCATGTGTAGGAAGTTGGCTCTGTATGCACTATTTCAAAGTAAGGAATAGTATGCACAGAGTCCAAGGGTTCCCCTTAGAGGTAAGATAGTGGCAAAAAATAGATAATACTAATGCTCTATTTTGTGGTAGTGTGGTCGAGCAGTAGGCTTATCCAAGGAGTAGTGTTAAGCATTTGTTGTACATACACATAGACAATAAATGAGGTACACACACTCAGAGACAAATCCAGCCAATAGGTTTTTGTATAGAAAAATATCTTTTCTTAGTTTATTTTAAGAACCACAGGTTCAAATTCTACATGTAATATCTCATTCGAAAGGTATTGCAGGTAAGTACTTTAGGAACTTCAAATCATCAGAATTGCATGTATACTTTTCACGTTATTCACAAATAGCTGTTTTAAAAGTGGACACTTAGTGCAATTTTCACAGTTCCTAGGGGAGGTAAGTATTTGTTAGGTTAACCAGGTAAGTAAGACACTTACAGGGCTTAGTTCTTGGTCCAAGGTAGCCCACCGTTGGGGGTTCAGAGCAACCCCAAAGTCACCACACCAGCAGCTCAGGGCCGGTCAGGTGCAGAGTTCAAAGTGGTGCCCAAAACGCATAGGCTAGAATGGAGAGAAGGGGGTGCCCCGGTTCCGGTCTGCTTGCAGGTAAGTACCCGCGTCTTCGGAGGGCAGACCAGGGGGGTTTTGTAGGGCACCGGGGGGGACACAAGCCCACACAGAAATTTCACCCTCAGCAGCGCGGGGGCGGCCGGGTGCAGTGTGTAAACAGGCGTCGGGTTCGCAATGTTAGTCTATGAGAGATCTCGGGATCTCTTCAGCGCTGCAGGCAGGCAAGGGGGGGATTCCTCGGGGAAACCTCCTCTTGGGCAAGGGAGAGGGACTCCTGGGGGTCACTTCTCCAGTGAAAGTCCGGTCCTTCAGGTCCTGGGGGCTGCGGGTGCAGGGTCTCTCCCAGGCGTCAGGACTTTAGGTTCAAAGAGTCGCGGTCAGGGGAAGCCTCGGGATTCCCTCTGCAGGCGGCGCTGTGGGGGCTCAGGGGGGACAGGTTTTGGTACTCACAGTATCAGAGTAGTCCTGGGGTCCCTCCTGAGGGGTTGGATCGCCACCAGCCGAGTCGGGGTCGCCGGGTGCAGTGTTGCAAGTCTCACGCTTCTTGCGGGGAGCTTGCAGGGTTCTTTAAAGTTGCTGGAAACAAAGTTGCAGCTTTTCTTGGAGCAGGTCCGCTGTCCTCAGGAGTTTCTTGTCTTTTCGAAGCAGGGGCAGTCCTCAGAGGATGTCGAGGTCGCTGGTCCCTTTGGAAGGCGTCGCTGGAGCAGGATCTTTGGAAGGCAGGAGACAGGCCGGTGAGTTTCTGGGGCCAAGGCAGTTGTCGTCTTCTGGTCTTCCGCTGCAGGGGTTTTCAGCTGGGCAGTCCTTCTTCTTGTAGTTGCAGGAATCTAATTTTCTAGGGTTCAGGGTAGCCCTTAAATACTAAATTTAAGGGCGTGTTTTAGGTCTGGGGGGTTAGTAGCCAATGGCTACTAGCCCTGAGGGTGGGTACACCCTCTTTGTGCCTCCTCCCAAGGGGAGGGGGTCACAATCCTAACCCTATTGGGGGAATCCTCCATCTGCAAGATGGAGGATCTCTAAAAGTCAGAGTCACCTCAGCTCAGGACACCTTAGGGGCTGTCCTGACTGGCCAGTGACTCCTCCTTGTTTTTCTCATTATTTTCTCCGGCCTTGCCGCCAAAAGTGGGGCCTGGCCGGAGGGGGCGGGCAACTCCACTAGCTGGAGTGTCCTGCTGGGTTGGCACAAAGGAGGTGAGCCTTTGAGGCTCACCGCCAGGTGTGACAATTCCTGCCTGGGGGAGGTGTTAGCATCTCCACCCAGTGCAGGCTTTGTTACTGGCCTCAGAGTGACAAAGGCACTCTCCCCATGGGGCCAGCAACATGTCTCGGTTTGTGGCAAGCTGCTAAAACTAGTCAGCCTACACAGATAGTCGGTTAAGTTTCAGGGGGCACCTCTAAGGTGCCCTCTGGGGTGTATTTTACAATAAAATGTACACTGGCATCAGTGTGCATTTATTGTGCTGAGAAGTTTGATACCAAACTTCCCAGTTTTCAGTGTAGCCATTATGGTGCTGTGGAGTTCGTGCTTGACAAACTCCCAGACCATATACTCTTATGGCTACCCTGCACTTACAATGTCTAAGGTTTTGTTTAGACACTGTAGGGGTACCATGCTCATGCACTGGTACCCTCACCTATGGTATAGTGCACCCTGCCTTAGGGCTGTAAGGCCTGCTAGAGGGGTGTCTTACCTATACTGCATAGGCAGTGAGAGGCTGGCATGGCACCCTGAGGGGAGTGCCATGTCGACTTACTCGTTTTGTCCTCACTAGCACACACAAGCTGGCAAGCAGGGTGTCTGTGCTGAGTGAGAGGTCTCCAGGGTGGCATAAGACATGCTGCAGCCCTTAGAGACCTTCCTTGGCATCAGGGCCCTTGGTACTAGAAGTACCAGTTACAAGGGACTTATCTGGATGCCAGGGTCTGCCAATTGTGGATACAAAAGTACAGGTTAGGGAAAGAACACTGGTGCTGGGGCCTGGTTAGCAGGCCTCAGCACACTTTCAATTGTAAACATAGCATCAGCAAAGGCAAAAAGTCAGGGGGCAACCATGCCAAGGAGGCATTTCCTTACAGCATGATCATGGGGCTCCCAGAAAAACTCAAAATGAGATGGGATGTCCTCTTGCCATGTCTGCTTTTTGCTTACAGAGAGGTGCCACAGAAGGGAGTAGGATTCTCACCCTTTGAACTTCTGTTTGGTCACCCTGTAAGGGGACCACTTGCTCTTGTTAAAGAAGGCTGGGAGAGACCTCTTCATGAGTCTAAACAAGACATAGTGGACTATGTACTTGGCCTTCGCTCTAGAATGGCAGAGTACATGGAAAAGGCAACCAAAAACCTTGAGGCCAGCCAACAGCTCCAGAAGTTTTGGTATGACCAAAAGGCTGCACTGGTTGAGTTCCAACCAGGGCAGAAAGTCTGGGTTCTGGAGCCTGTGGCTCCCAGGGCACTCCAGGACAAATGGAGTGGCCCTTACCCAGTGCTAGAAAGGAAGAGTCAGGTCACCTACCTGGTGGACCTGGGCACAAGCAGGAGCCCCAAGAGGGTGATCCATGTGAACCGCCTTAAGCTCTTCCATGACAGGGCTGATGTAAATCTGTTGATGGTAACAGATGAGGATCAGGAGGCAGAGAGTGAACCTCTCCCTGATCTTCTGTCATCAGACCCAAAAGATGGCTCAGTGGATGGAGTGATCTACTCAGACACCCTCTCTGGCCAACAGCAAGCTGATTGTAGGAGAGTCCTACAACAGTTTCCTGAACTCTTCTCCTTAACCCCTGGTCAGACACACCTGTGTACCCATGATGTGGACACAGGAGACAGCATGCCTGTCAAGAACAACATTTTTAGACAGTCTGACCATGTTAAGGAAAGCATTAAGGTGGAAGTCCACAAGATGCTGGAATTGGGAGTAATTGAGCGCTCTGACAGCCCCTGGGCTAGCCCAGTGGTCTTAGTCCCCAAACCTCACACCAAAGATGGAAAGAAAGAGATGAGGTTTTGTGTGGACTACAGAGGGCTCAATTCTGTCACCAAGACAGATGCTCATCCAATTCCTAGAGCTGATGAGCTCATAGATAAATTAGGTGCTGCCAAATTCTTAAGTACCTTTGACTTGACAGCAGGGTACTGGCAAATAAAAATGGCACCTGGAGCAAAAGAGAAAACAGCATTCTCCACACCTGATGGGCATTATCAGTTTACTGTTATGCCCTTTGGTTTAAAGAATGCCCCTGCCACCTTCCAAAGGTTGGTGAATCAAGTCCTTGCTGGCTTGGAGGCCTTTAGCACAGCTTATCTTGATGATATTGCTGTCTTTAGCTCCACCTGGCAGGATCACCTGGTCCACCTGAAGAAGGTTTTGAAGGCTCTGCAATCTGCAGGCCTCTCTATCAAGGCATCCAAATGCCAGATAGGGCAGGGAACTGTGGTTTACTTGGGACACCTTGTAGGTGGAGGCCAAGTTCAGCCACTCCAACCCAAGATCCAGACTATTCTGGACTGGGTAGCTCCAAAAACCCAGACTCAAGTCAGGGCATTCCTTGGCTTGACTGGGTATTACAGGAGGTTTGTGAAGGGATATGGATCAATTGTGACAGCCCTCACTGAACTCACCTCCAAGAAAATGCCCAAGAAAGTGAACTGGACTGTGGAATGCCAACAGGCCTTTGACACCCTGAAACAAGCAATGTGCTCAGCACCAGTTCTAAAAGCTCCAGATTATTCTAAGCAGTTCATTGTGCAGACAGATGCCTCTGAACATGGGATAGGGGCAGTTTTGTCCCAAACAAATGATGATGGCCTTGACCAGCCTGTTGCTTTCATTAGCAGGAGGTTACTCCCCAGGGAGCAGCGTTGGAGTGCCATTGAGAGGGAGGCCTTTGCTGTGGTTTGGTCCCTGAAGAAGCTGAGACCATACCTCTTTGGGACTCACTTCCTAGTTCAAACTGACCACAGACCTCTCAAATGGCTGATGCAAATGAAAGGTGAAAATCCTAAACTGTTGAGGTGGTCCATCTCCCTACAGGGAATGGACTTTATAGTGGAACACAGACCTGGGGCTGCCCATGCCAATGCAGATGGCCTTTCCAGGTTCTTCCACTTAGAAAATGAAGACTCTCTTGGGAAAGGTTAGTCTCATCCTCTTTCGTTTGGGGGGGGGGGGGGGGGGGGGGGTTGTGTAAGGAAATGCCTCCTTGGCATGGTTGCCCCCTGACTTTTTGCCTTTGCTGATGCTATGTTTACAATTGAAAGTGTGCTGAGGCCTGCTAACCAGGCCCCAGCACCAGTGTTTTTTCCCTAACCTGTACTTTTGTATCCACAATTGGCAGACCCTGGCATCCAGATAAGTCCCTTGTAACTGGTACTTCTAGTACCAAGGGCCCTGATGCCAAGGAAGGTCTCTAAGGGCTGCAGCATGTCTTATGCCACCCTGGAGACCTCTCACCCAGCACAGACACACTGCTTGCCAGCTTGTGTGTGCTAGTGAGAACAAAACGAGTAAGTCGACATGGCACTCCCCTCAGGGTGCCATGCCAGCCTCTCACTGCCTATGCAAGTATAGGTCAGTCACCCCTCTAGCAGGCCTTACAGCCCTAAGGCAGGGTGCACTATACCATAGGTGAGGGTACCAGTGCATGAGCATGGTACCCCTACAGTGTCTAAACAAAACCTTAGACATTGTAAGTGCAGGGTAGCCATAAGAGTATATGGTCTGGGAGTCTGTCAAACACGAACTCCACAGCACCATAATGGCTACACTGAAAACTGGGAAGTTTGGTATCAAACTTCTCAGCACAATAAATGCACACTGATGCCAGTGTACATTTTATTGCAAAATACACCCCAGAGGGCACCTTAGAGGTGCCCCCTGAAACTTAACCGACTGTCTGTGTAGGCTGACTAGTTCCAGCAGCCTGCCACACTAGAGACATGTTGCTGGCCCCATGGGGAGAGTGCCTTTGTCACTCGGAGGCCAGTAACAAAGCCTGCACTGGGTGGAGATGCTAACACCTCCCCCAGGCAGGAGCTGTAACACCTGGCGGTGAGCCTCAAAGGCTCACCCCTTTGTCACAGCCCAGCAGGGCACTCCAGCTTAGTGGAGTTGCCCGCCCCCTCCGGCCACGGCCCCCACTTTTGGCGGCAAGGCTGGAGGGAACAAAGAAAGCAACAAGGAGGAGTCACTGGCCAGTCAGGACAGCCCCTAAGGTGTCCTGAGCTGAGGTGACTCTAACTTTTAGAAATCCTCCATCTTGCAGATGGAGGATTCCCCCAATAGGGTTAGGATTGTGACCCCCTCCCCTTGGGAGGAGGCACAAAGAGGGTGTACCCACCCTCAGGGCTAGTAGCCATTGGCTACTAACCCCCCCAGACCTAAACACGCCCTTAAATTTAGTATTTAAGGGCTACCCTGAACCCTAGAAAATCAGATTCCTGCAACAAGAAGGACTGCCCAGCTGAAAACCCCTGCAGAGGAAGACCAGAAGACAACAACTGCCTTGGCTCCAGAAACTCACCGGCCTGTCTCCTGCCTTCCAAAGAACTCTGCTCCAGCGACGCCTTCCAAAGGGACCAGCGACCTCTGAATCCTCTGAGGACTGCCCTGCTTCGACGACGACAAGAAACTCCCGAGGACAGCGGACCTGCTCCAAAAAGACTGCAACTTTGTGTCAAGAAGCAGCTTTAAAGAACTCTGCAACTCCCCGCAAGAAGCGTGAGACTTGCAACACTGCACCCGGCGACCCAGACTCGGCTGGTGGAGAACCAACACCTCAGGGAGGACCCCCGGACTACTCTACGACTGTGAGTACCAAAACCTGTCCCCCCCTGAGCCCCCACAGCGCCGCCTGCAGAGGGAATCCCGAGGCTTCCCCTGACCGCGACTCTCTGAAACCTAAGTCCCGACGCCTGGAAAAGACCCTGCACCCGCAGCCCCCAGGACCTGAAGGACCGGACTTTCACTGCAGAAGTGACCCCCAGGAGTCCCTCTCCCTTGCCCAAGTGGAGGTTTCCCCGAGGAGGCCCCCCCTTGCCTGCCTGCAGCGCTAAAGAGATCCCTTGATCTCTCATAGACTAACATTGAAAACCCGACGCTTGTTTCTACACTGCACCCGGCCGCCCCCGCGCTGCTGAGGGTGAAATTTCTGTGTGGACTTGTGTCCCCCCCGGTGCCCTACAAAACCCCCCTGGTCTGCCCTCCGAAGACGCGGGTACTTACCTGCAAGCAGACCGGAACCGGGGCACCCCCTTCTCTCCATTCTAGCCTATGCGTTTTTGGCACCACTTTGGACTCTGCACCTGACCGGCCCTGAGCTGCTGGTGTGGTAACTTTGGGGTTGCTCTGAACCCCCAACGGTGGGCTACCTTGGACCAAGAACTGAACCCTGTAAGTGTCTTACTTACCTGGTAAAACTAACAAAAACTTACCTCCCCCAGGAACTGTGAAAATTACACTAAGTGTCCACTTTTAAAACAGCTATTTGTGAATAACTTGAAAAGTATACATGCAATTGAAATGATTCAAAGTTCCTAATGTACTTACCTGCAATACCTTTCAAACAAGATATTACATGTTAAATTTGAACCTGTGGTTCTTAAAATAAACTAAGAAAATATATTTTTCTATAACAAAACCTATTGGCTGGATTTGTCTCTGAGTGTGTGTACCTCATTTATTGTCTATGTGTATGTACAACAAATGCTTAACACTACTCCTTGGATAAGCCTACTGCTCGACCACACTACCACAAAATAGAGCATTAGTATTATCTATTTTTACCACTATTTTACCTCTAAGGGGAACCCTTGGACTCTGTGCATGCTATTCCTTACTTTGAAATAGCACATACAGAGCCAACTTCCTACAACACCATGCTTCGGATTTCCGATCTCTTTAGAATCAGACAGGTGAACGGACTTCAGTAATGAGGTGATTGAACTATTGTGTGCAGCATTGAGCAGAAGTTGCATTGTAGTTACCGCCCTGAAGCCTCAGGACTAGTGGGGCAGATGAATGGTACCCTTGAAGTCAAGAATTGAAAAAAGGCATTGCCTTTGGTGTATGTGAAATACACCTGACAAGAAAACAGGACTGTCGCCTCATGAGATTCTCATGGGCAGAGCAATGAGGTTGCCAGCAGTTCCAGCCAATGCACTTGTCAACATAACAGATGATATGGTGTTGGATTACTGCAAGGGTCTGGCTGATGTGGTTCGATCTTTCTCTCAGTAGGTGGAGGCCACCACACTGCCGCCAATCCACGATCCAGGGCACAACCTGAGGGCTGGTGACTGGGTTGTTGTCCGCGAGCACGTGCGCAAGAGGTGTTTGGAGCCTCGTTGGAGGGGACCATACCAAGAGATCTTAACGACTACGACACCTGTGAAGTGTGCAGGGATTCCGAACTGGATTCACACAAGTCACACGAAGAAAGTGGCCTGTCCACTGGATCATGAAGAAGTGTTGTTGAGAGTACCAACAACTGTGAGACAAATTACAGCTCCGGACTCGGTAAAGAAGCAAGGAGGAAATGAAGCTGAAACTGAACTCGTTGGGGACGGTTCCATCACTCCTGTGAGAGATGAGGGATTTGCAACTTCCAGGAGAGTGTTGGGGAACCTATCTCGACTGACTCAGAAGGAGAACCTAGTACAGAGAGGGTTCTCCCAGAAGTAGACGATTCTGAGAGTCAAACAGAGCAAGTGGCACACCAAGAAGGGGAAGGAGTTGAGCTGGGTCAAAGTCAAGGTGATTCGGCTCCTCCTGAGCCTGATGCAGGTCAGTCAAGAGAAAACACCATAGAAAAAGAAAAGGATTCAAATTCGATCCTGAAGAGAATACTGACAGAAGGTTCAAGAAAAGGAGACAAATGGCCTGAATCGCAAGTAGGGAAAAGGAAAGAAGTAGATACTACGAGAAAGGATGAGTTATGTGAAGGAGAGCTGAATGGTGATCAGAAGTTAAAAAGAAAGAGAATAGCAAGTCGAAGATACACAGGTCCTGAATGGGCGTACACAACTACAAACGAATGGCAACAAGAGTTTATGTCTTCTTGTTTTGACAGGGAAGTTCGGAGTCAATAAGTTGCAGTGAACTGAAAGGATTGAGGAACTTAACTGTTGAAACAATCAGAAATATTTTTGAGAAAGAAACTGCTGAAAGTAACCGGAAAATACATTGATAACCTGATTTGACTTTTGAAAACCTAATGTGACAAGCTGCTAACCAATTTTGACAAGGAGAAGAGTTCCTAGTGAAGTGAAACTAAACTGCTGAAAGAAGAGTTGCCTATTTTTGATTTTGCTGCACGTTTCCTAAGTTACTTCTGCTTTCTGATTCTTTACAGATCATGGCTGATTTTGACAAACAGATTAGAGACGCTAGGCGCTGTAAAAATATGAGTATTGGTTTGGCAATTATGTGTGGGAATTTGTTTATAGTGTTGATCGTGGGTATTTCTGCTCTTGATGCGAGAAGAGCCAACCATACTTCTGCTGTCGAGACTACCACACTAACGGCTTTAGAGAGGTTTAAGTTAGTTTAGAAGTATTTGCATGATTATACTAATGCTCAAGGAGAACTTTCTTCTAATGCTTTCTATCGCTTGTTGAGTGAGTATGTTGAGGCGATGGATGCAAGGGATTGTCTTGTTTGTACGCAGATGCCTTCATCAGTCGAGGAAGGAGTCACTTACCATAGTCTTCCACTAACATACGGAATAAGTCTTAGTTTGTTACTAACAAGGTTTTATAACCAGGAGTACATTCAATATGTTTACTCTAATCATGATGTTGTGTTTTAGTTTGTTCCTATTATTAGGTACTTGAGTAGAATAGCTAAAGATAATGACATACTATTGGTTAGAGGATTCTTTGAGCCTACACTAACCTTTGGGACAGCTTACGCTCAAAAAAATAATCTTACATGCTTGCTTACATCATCAGAGAAGATCTTCTTAGATCATACTGATGACAGAAGAAAGGTGCTTAAGGAGAAGTTACAAAAAGGCTTAGAGAAAATGACTTACAAGAATGATTATGCTTACACTGCAATTAAGACACAAGGGAAATTAGCTTTAGATGCATTACACGTAGGGAAGCTTTGTAAATATAGGCCAAAGTCACGCACTGACACTTTATTCGTGGGTACGAGTGAATGTAGGCATTTGTTTTTGTTTCAGAGTAAATGGACCTTTATGTTGAATGGATAGGACTCTGCCATTCCGAGGATTTATTACATTTGTGGACCAAATACTTATTACCGTCTTCCAAGAGGATGGTATGGAACATGTTATTTCGGGATAGTATTCCCAAAGATTTATCAGATAGAGGATTTGAAAAAGTTTCCAAAATTGACTGAATTACATCATAAGAGACTGAGAAGGGAGTCCTTCTGCGGAAGTGGGAGATATATTTGGTGCAGTGATTCCTTCATTGGGAGTCATCCTGAACTCAATCAAAATTCGAAAGTTGTCTACTATTGTGGATAACATGCTGACAAATTTTACAGGGGCAATACTCCTGATAGATACTGAATTGGCTGCAGATAGAGCTATGACTCTTCAAAATAGTCTTGCTTTAGACATTCTTTTAGCGAAAGATGGCAGAGTATATAAAATGAATAACTCTAGGCATTGGTGTTCTAACATACCTAATAATAGTAAACAGATAAGAGACTTACTTACTAATCTGACTAACGCAAGTAGTGATCTGAAGGAGTTGAAGGAACCAGGTGTTTGGGAAAAGGTTGGTAAGGGGTTTGCTTCAGTGGGAAATCGGCTTAGTAGTATTTGGAATGGGGTACTATTGAACATTTTACAGGGAATATTAATTGTGATATGTTGTCTATTAGGAATATGGGGGTTATGTAAACTATGCAAAAGAAATAAATTGAAAAGGTCTCAAAATAATCAGAGGAGGGAAGAAAGAAACAGGGAGAGAATCTATAGGGAAAATTCAAGGAGAAGACAAAATGTCTAAGAGACAGAATGATAAAACTGTGGGTAGGAAATTTGGTGTGATGACACATTTAGTCATCAGAGGAGGGATTGCTGAAGCAGATGCCTTAATAGAAATTAATTAATGAATGTCTATATTTTTTAATTATGAATTTGTAGAAAATAATATAACGTAGAAAAATAATGTGCACGTTTGAAATTGTGACCTCGAAGAATGGCCACTATTGTTCACGAAATGTACTAAATGAATGATTAACACATAAGGAGTATAGAAAAAAGTATTAGATTAATGTAGTAATATGTCATATTAAGGGTTATGAATTATGCTTTAGCTTATTAATTGTAGGCTTTATCTTAGCGAGTGTCTTGGCCTAGTCTTGCCAGGCCTCATGCAGAAGCTGTATTTCTTAGCGGTTAATGAAAAATGCTGACAGAATGGACTAACTGTAAAATGCTCATTGTGTTAATAAAATGCTTAACTGAAGCTTTCTATGGGAACCGACAGACAGGAGATGAAGTCCTACAATTGTATTGTATAATATGTAAAATGTGCTAGATGTACTTTCCCAGGACGCAAACTATGAAGACAATGACTGGAGAAGAAGATGCAACAATTTTGATACCTGACGAGCCGGATGATGAGAACATCGTAAGGCGGACCAATCAACAACGTGTAAAGCGTGAAATATTAGAATTCATAGATTTGGGACAGTAAGACTATTGGGTAGAGTAGTAATGTATGATTAACTGACCAACTGGAAATTAGGGGATGGTTTGGGTGACTGATATAACAACGTGACAGAGCTAAACGACTTCAGGCCTTATTCTGATTTTGTGATGTGATATTGAGAAGAAGAAGAGATTCAAGATTATGTCTTTGGGCTCATACTCTCTGACTGAGAGCCTGATGTGTTGCTGATCGACTGGTGACCTGAGGACGAAGACTGATTCTGTTTGCTGACCTAGGATAGGTAGATATGACAATATGACTGAAATGTATTTTTGTGCCTTTTCTTTCTAGGTACCAACTGCGCTGTCTTAGATAGTTTTCCTTAGATAGACGTTTTCTAAATTCATGTTCTAAATTGTTTTGCATGAAGCCCCACATGCTGATGCTAATCTGGGTTAGATGAGGTTTTCTACTTTACGATTGACAAACTGCAGAGACAAATGTTTGACGGACTATTTTGCTGAACTTTATGGACCATGTTGAAATATTGAAACTGACTTTATTATTGATCTGCACTAATGCTCTAGAATGTATTGTGATACAAGCATTGATTAGTGTGTCTCTGGCGTCTTTTGGCTAATTAATATTGTTCTTATATGTATTTGAAATTGAGTTCGAGTATTATTCCATATGACTTAGTATTGTAACTCAAAGGGAAATAAAATTACTAAACTTTACTAAAGGTGTGGTTATTCATGGCTAAAAAGTCATGTTGTGTGTATTTTACTGACTATTGATTTGACTAATGATTATTGATTGTGTACTGATTTTTGTTTCCTATACTGGAGCTATGCTAAGATTATCTTAAACGGTTCATCAACCTACATGTGTCCCCTTGTATGTTTACTTATTAAGGACCGGCAGGTTAACGTGTGCAAGGTAATGAAGTCCACTTATGGTGCTATTCCTCCCGGGATTCCATTCTATCACACCTGCTGTGCTGGAGCACGTCACATCAGACCCTTGATAGATCAACTTCCAAGGAACTGTATCAGCTCTACTGAAGACTGCTTTTCGGGGATACTCATTCATCACATGTCTTCTAGGGACCTTCTAAACACACATCCGGAACTAAGCCTGGTTCCAGATCAATGCCATTAAACACAGCTAATGAAGTACACCTTCTTTTATACAGCCCAGCCACTGCCCTCATTTAGCAGGCAAAAACTATCTGTCAATCACCATTGAATTTTGCTCATCCTCAACTTTGTTGCACAGTGAACCTGCATGTGTCTGCATCCTATGGTCCAAGCTAGAATAATAGGTCAGTTGTTTGCTTCTACTGGCAACACTAGACCTCTATCTAGCACTCCATCACTTTTTTGTAGAGCAAAGCTTGAGGATGGAGCTCTAAAGGCATCAATAATGTTGCCTAAAGTAGATTTTCTGATGAACTGCAATGTTTATGGGCACCCCCTACTGTGTGATGAGGTTATTGCAGTCTAAATATTACATGGATGACCTCAAACAAGTTGTGATTTTTGTAAGTGGGAATAAATGTTTCTCTACAGACAAGCGCCTTCACTCAGCTTGCCTTTTTAGCCAAACTCACTCTATATTTCTTTTTGATCTACAAACAAAAGCTATTACCATTTTCCATCTCCAAACCTTTTCGAAACTTGCACAAACATGGGATCCTCAAAGTTTATATAAACTACTATACAAGAGTGCAAAACATGCAATTCTCGAAAAAGATCAAAATGGTCAACAAAGGTCAAATGTAGCGCATGACTCTCTATGTTACATCTGTCAAAACAAGGTATGTATCTAGTGCTTACCTTGCGGCTCTCCACCACCATTTGCAGAAAGGTTCGTCCAGAAAATGCTGTGATTCACATGACCACCGCCATTGAATCTCAGGGCAGGATGCAAAGACACCTGTGCTGTGACATCACCTAGAAAATTAAAGTAAATAGATGGAAGCAACACAAAATTGTTTGCAACATGGCAAATAAACAATTGGTGTTCATTTGGGCTAGTAGCATACACATCACACTTAGCAGTATGGGGACGAACAGTGCATTTGAAAGATAATGTGATTGCATCAAAGACTGAAGTAACCCATACATCATATTAATCAACGGCAAGTATTCTTCAGGTACATGTATTTTAACAAACAGAAAGTTCAGAAAATAATTGCCGCTGAGTTAAGTTGTATTTTACTGTGCAGGTAACTATTCTAGCATGTTGTGGCAAAGTACGAAGCAAAACAAAAAGCTGAGAACAATACTTGACCGCCAAGAATGGTGACTTAAATTGTCATGCTTGCCAACAAGAAAATGTAAGTACTGATGATGCTTGCCTATAGAACACCACATATATAAATATGTATCTATACACACACACACACACACACACACACACACACACACACACAAAAACAAAACTGGCATCAAAGACACCCATTACCCGATAGCTAGCACATTTTCAAGAGATGCATTACAGTGACAGGAACCTTCTTATTACATTATAGATCCGGTTTCAAAAAGTGCAAGAGGTGGCAATATGACCGTTCCTTCAGACAAAAAGAAGTCAAAGCTGGGTGGAATATAGAAGAATAACTGAAGGTACATTTGGAGGAAGGTTGAACGACTGCTCTGGAGCCTCATGATTATTCTACCTGACTTGTACATAGGATTTTATATTAGAGCAGTAAAGGATAGGGGTTTTTCTTATGAGATGTGGTGAAGGTGTTTGTCTATCTCCCCCTGCCCTTTTCTTTCTATTCTACTTTGGTGATGGAGCTACACTGCAGGTAAAGAAAATGTAAAAAATCATGTTTTTATGTTGTGTTATACAAGGCCTGACTCTGTATTTTGAATCCACATGGGCATCTAAATGTAATGGTGAGCAGATTTAGCTGTTTTGCCCTAGGGTGACTAGCAGTAATTGTTTTTCTAACAGTATGATACAATGCTTTGAGATTTGTATACTCTTATTGTGTCGACACTCCACCCCCCAATGGAGATGTATAATATATTTATCACGTACTGGCAGTCGCCACTAGGTAGTTATAGCTAGGACCTAGTTTCTATAGAGAAGCATTTTGTACTTGCCTATATCTTTGGCGTCTGTTGACAAATGTTCACAAATGTTTTAAAAAAAATACAATGCTCACATCCACTGCTGTCTGGTAAGTTTCAGGGTGATCTGTCAAGCGGGGAGAGAAAAAAGGGGGGCAAAACGCGTTTTCTCCATGTTCCATAGGGATTTTGAACATGCATAGCAGCCGAAACACTGGAGGTTTTATACCAAATTTGGCAGAAAGCTAGCTCTTGTCCAAATGGCCGCAACCTGAGAGAAAAGTTGTGGCTGCCATTTTGTTTCTCATATTGCCTGGGGGGGGTGGGAAAAAAACAGTGTAAAAACATAGAAGGGGTACAGACACAGGTATCCTGATCCCATAGGACACATGGAGGGGTCTGACCCTTCTTGGGCAAAAAACTGCCCTTATTTATTTTATTTTTTTACCTTTTGTCCTTATTTTTTACTTTTTTTTCCCTTGGACTCAACTAAAGCAGAGTCCCAAGATGGCTGCTAAAACTTTCTTGTTGAAGTGTTGGCAGCCAATCAGATCTAAGCACAAGATCGAAAGGATTTGCGGAGCCTTTGCGGGCCTATATATGCAAGTTCGTTTTTTCTGGAATATTCTGAAGAAACTAGAACTCGTGCCGGACAGCAACTGTGGGCAAAGAGTTATAGTTTCCTAACCGGAGTATAACTACTGAATTTCTATGGTTTTGTGTGGGTAAAATGTCAACCTAACTATAATGTCCCTGCAACCTTTGTTTTTTTTCCACTGAATATATACTCTTTTTTTTATTATTGGTATCGCTGATAATTTTAATGTCATTTGAGATGTCATCAGTGATGTAAATTACACCACAGAACATGGCGCTCTGCGAACTATAATTGGTGATTTTCTGTGGTATTTTTTATTCAAAATGTTAATGTTACTAACATAACGTTACTTTAAAGTTAGGGTTTTTGTTTACAGTGAACTTCATTTATTTTATTTTCATTGTTTTCATTTTTTTTTTAAATGTAAAGTAATATATTACCATGCTGTGGGAGGGATGGGCAGGAATATGGTATTGGAGGTTTGGTTAGTTTTCGGATCTTGACCTTTTATTTGACAAAAAGAAAACAAAAACAGGGCAACACGGTATATGCCAGTCTGATTCACACTGGGAAGAATCTCAAGTCTTTGCTACATTCCCTTTTTAATTCTTGACTAGCGTGGTGAGGTTTTCACCTTTCTTGCAGGATCACCCACTGGATGTCGCCATCAGTACTCTCAAACCAATGGGTGCATACAACACGGTAAGTATTGTGTTTCTTACTTAGTTAGTATCACCGTGACCACAACACAGGTGTTTCCCCGTGGGGTAGGTTTTCTTCCCTCTTTGGTAGTGGTTAAGTAAAAAATTAGTGCTCGGGATAGGCGATTGTGAACAGAAAAGGAGCAACATGCAAACAGTGGAAAAAAACAAGGGTGGAGTGGTACACTAAATAAAGTAAGAATAAAACATCAACAAAAACCATCTACTCCTCACCTCCATCCCTTGTGAAAGCCAGCTGTAGCCCCTCCCACCCTCACCGCACTAACTACAACTCTCCAGAGTTGTGGCAGGCTATTGAACTCCAATTGTCGGCATACATCAGGACTCGCACCATGTCTCTGTAACCTCCTCAACTTCCTTGTCGGTTCGAGCTTCCTCGTCCTTGCAGTGATCCAAGTTGATCTTTCTCTCTTCCCCCTTGTTGGCTCCAGGTGCTTCTTTTCTCCCATCGGTCCAGGTTGGGCTCCTCCTCGCTCCCATGGTGTTTTGTCTCTGAATCCCTGTCAGTGCGTTGCTTCTCCCGTTATGATCCTGAGGGTGGGGCACCCTGACCGGCCAGTCGGACCCTCTTTTCAAGTGAGTAGCTTGGCCCTGTTTCTCCTGAAGGACAAGTCCATTGTTACAGTTGGTGGCGTCACTCTAGCCTGCTTCCTTGTTTTTAAATGTATTGTCCTTTTCTTTTAAGTACCCTTGATTGGGGGACGCGTTGGATTGGAGAGGGAGGATTGCGGCAGGACTACGAGGTAAGGAGAGGGCACGGCAGGAGGTCCCTTCACACTTATGTAAAGCAATCCCTCCACACATGGCCTTAGGCCGTGCGCAGCAGGGCGGTGGACACAGGGCCTGGACTGCTGCCAGACCCTGCAGCAACCCCCCCCTTCCACAGGCAGCCAATCCCACACTCCACACAGGCTTTGGCCATTCATGGCAGGGGATTGGCTGCAGGACCTGTGACCTACCCACCTGGATGCAGCCGATTCTACCACCCCACAGCTGCCAACTCCACACTGCACACAGCCCTTGGTCATGCTTACCATGGGGTTAGCCTCAGGACCTGTCTTGTTCCAACAGGCAGCCAGACCCGTGCTGCGCACACCTTTTAGCTGTGTACAGTTTTTGCTCGGTGACGGCTTGGCCTGCCGCCAGACACTGGTTAAAACCCCAGCAGGCTGTCCACACCACGCACAGACTTTGGCATGTGCAGCTTAGGGTAGGTAAGCCTTCTGCATCCCCTGAGGCCAAAACATATTGAGGGGGGGGGCTGCATCCCCCCTTATCAACCCTTATTTGGACCTGGAGTTCTCCTACCCCAGGGCCAGTTCCAATAAAAAAGGGGAGGGGGATCATATGGCCCCCCTTCCCAGGTAATGATAGGTCCCAAGTACATTTTTTTTTAAAAAGGAAGCCCTCCCCCCCCCCCCCCCGGAGTCTTCTCAGGCCCAAAAAATAAATAAGCATTAGCAATGCAACAGGTTCTGCATTTGTTAGAGTTCGAGCTATTGGCATTGTAAATGACAATGTCTTTAACCTATGTGTTTTGGTTTGGAGTGTAGAGGATGTATGCCAGGTGCCACAGCAACCCTCCCAGGCCTGTCGCTGCAGGAGAGGGGACACAACTAGGCTACCATCTTGGGAGTGTTTTGCCTCATTCCTACGGCTGCCTGTAATATTATACACAGGAGTCCAGAGAGTGATGGGGAGGCGCTCAGCGACTGTGGGGGATATTCGTGGTGGGGCCTCTTCAAACAGGAAGCAGTGCTATTTGAGCGCTGTTTTAGACTGCGCTTCCAAAAGTTGAATCTGCAAGGTCGCAGTAGCTGTGAGGAGATTGTCATCAAAGCCATGACACCAGTGAATTCTGAGAGGAGGAAGTGAAGGAGTTTGCTCCACTTTTGTGCCCTATGATATGCTGCTCCTCTCACTGTGGCACCCTTGGCTTAGCTTGTTTGCGCTACAGGGTTAGGAAAATGGCTGCCTCTACTAACTGAACTTTATTTGAAGAGGCCCAATTTACATCCAAAGGAAATATGTTTTTAGCTATCAAGTTTGAGGCAGTGAAGTGCTTAGGTCTGAAGGCACGACTCCTTTTCCACTATTTTGGAGACAACACCTTTCGTCATCATCTTTTTGACTAGAACTAACCTAGGAGCTTGGTTGGCGACGCTATTGAGGTTATCACGAGCACGTGCTACCGCCTAATGTTAAGCTCTACTCAAGTCAGTTGGTTAATGCACCCACTGCAGAGATCTTGGCAGAGCGAGAATGTCACAGATTACAATCCTGACATAGCTTTTTCACTTCTTCATCTCTGCAAGGTTGATGCAAATGAATTAAAGTGATTTTGTTAAGAATGACACCTGCTTTGCAGCACTATGAAATTGCAGAACCCCTATTACTAAGCGGTATATAAGAAAAAAAAACATATTCCCAGACTGCCCCAACATGAACCAGAAAGGGAGAGGATGTGGTTTAAAGGCCAAAGCTGCCAACTTTGGAGGTGGGGAACACAGTTCGAGTCTCGGCACTGGCTCAACATCCTGTGATTCTGGGCAAGTCACTTAATCTCCACTTGCTACCAAAAATTAATATGTTCTTGTGTAATGTAACCGGTGCCTATGTAATGAGCTGTAATACCTTTGTATTGAGTTTGCGCTATATAAAACTGCACAAAAAAAAGACCCCGCAGACTGCAAAGAAAGAGCAAGTTGCCCGAAAACAAGGAAGAGGAAGAAAAATAAGGCCACGCAGTGGAAATCGGCAAGGGACAGGAGAAAAGTAGTGCGCCTCACTAAGCTACAATGCCCATCGTGCAATAATCCATGTAAAAGAATCAGTCTCTAAGACGGTAACAAATCAGCCTCAAGGAGGGACAAAGCTAAAGCATTTACCAACAACATCAAGGAATTTTTGGAAGGCAGGCTCAGGAAACAATGAAAGTGATGGGTGTGTGATGGGCATGGTTAAAGCCCACAGAATAGGATTACAACATGTCAAGAAGAGGAGGGCTTGTGTGCTGCTATGCTCAACCTAAAAAGGCAAGGGGGCTACGTGGTTCCTCTCAGTGTGAATCAATATGCCCATAGGACCCAATCCCCTGGGGCCAAATAGCATAAAAAGGGGAAGATGGTCGCACAGCCTCCCTCCTTGAGCCTTCTAAGGTCCCGTGGACCCTATCCCCTGGAGCCCAATGCACTTACAAAGGGGAGGTGGACAGCAAGACCACTCTCCGAGCCTTCTCAGGTTCCAGGGTACCCCAACCCTCTGGGCCATCTATTGTAGGTTTTTCTTTAATGCCATGCACCCCCCAACCCCTCCCTATTTTGACCCCGAGGACCCCATCCCCTGGGGCCCAATGCGCTTAAGAAGGGCAAAGGGGCAGCATGGCCCCTCTCCTCTAGCCTCATTAGCCCCAGAGGGACCAGATTTAAAAAAGGGGAGGGAGACGAAAAACAAGTCTGTTCCCAGCCGGCGGGGGCATTTTTAAAGCTCCTGCCCTCTTGGAGCATATTTTGGTTTTGCTCTAGTTTGGCAGGAGATTAGAAAAATGCTCCTGCCAGGCAAGAGCAAACACAGGCTTCCCTGCCTGTGCAGGCAGGGAAACCACTGTGTCCCCGGGGTGGGCTCCCTGGGACACAGCAAGTGTTCAGGCCCTGGGTGAACCCATAAAGGCTCAGGGAAGGGGGGCACATGGCCCCCGCTCCGTTCTAATGTGAATGATGGCCCTGGGGTCCCTAGAACATTCTTAGTGTTTGGTGAGGGACCTATGTGGCCCCTCTGCCTTAGTCAATACATTAGTCTCTGCAGGATCACAGCAAAATCCACAGACTCTTTAAAAAGTTGGGCCCCGGCAGGAGGGTGTCTGAGTACCCCCCCGCCATGGGGCCTAAGGGTAGCAGGGTATCTCTATCCTGGCCCCTTATATCTTTCTTTTTTAAACAAGTTTAGGACAGGCGACTTATTCCCCCCGGAGTCCTGAAATTCTCATGTTGCTGGCAGCCAATTATAGAGCGCACTCCGGCGCAAGTCAGACACCAGCAGGAGTGAGACGGCCCCAGGGGGAATTAAAGCTCCCTGGGCCCACCAGAACAGTCTATTTTGAAATTGGCACGCCCGCAAGACTCTTGAGAGCCTCTTGCGGACCCAACCATGCAGATATACAATTATTTACAACAAATTACATAAAGCACAAAAAGCGTATAAAGATCTAAGCTTCCGACAAAATCTGGTGGTGTTCCATTCAGCAGTTTTTGCTGTAGCCCTACCTAAAAAAAAGTCCTTGGAATATGCATGAGAATTTTGTATTTTGGGACTCCTCCCCTCCCCCCACCCTCTTTCTACTTGGCTCATGATTGAAAGATCACCCCGAAACTTCCCATGCACACTAGTCAAACTAGTGAAAAGCTTTGCAGAGATTCGTAAAACAGGACCACAGTGATTAGCAACAAAAAAAAAAAAAAAAGCGATTTCCTATAGAAATGCTGACATAACTTTAATTACCCGGTGGCAGCCGCCAGTGGAATGGATATATTTATATAAAACTAATGCTTAAAAAACAAATGAATCAATTTATTTCAACAGTTATAGTTCAGTGAGCTAACATGCACTCCTACTATGCCCTGCTTATGACCTCAAAAATTACATCACTCATGACATGTTAAATGACACTGATGACATCATTCATGACATCTTCTAATGAATCTAACAGTATTTCTGCTTTTCATAATGAAAGGTATCAGAGTGCTACACCTAGACCCAATTTTCTACAACTTCTGTAGTGCCAATGGGCTTAATCTTTTACAACATGCAGGACAAAGTAAATCCGTGAAAGCATCCACATTTAGTAGAGATTATGCTTTTTTTCTGGTGTTGAGGTGCATAAGAAACAAGGTCTTCATAGACAATAATTCAATCAGCAATTTAATAAATACTATTCAAACAGTGTTTGATCATTAGTAATTACGTTGATGAGATTTACCTGTTAATTACCTAATCTGACAGCTTCACATCTATGCTTTAGCCACTGATCAGGTAGCTTTTTAAAAAACCTAATATTTCTTGAAACAAGCAAAATTACATTCATCATTAACAACACTTGCAATCATTTCATGACTTCAACGGTTTGCAAGTCGCCCGTAGACTGTATATTCTTCACTGAACTTGCGGAAATAAGTATCTGTACCTTATAAATCTCCACTTATATAAACATTGTCGATACCACTACAGGACAACTCTATTGTAAGCATGAGCACAGAAATTCACAGGAGAATGTGTTGTAAACGTAAGCCTTAGCTTTTCTCACATAGTTTGGCAATGGCTTTGATGTAAGCCACAACCATTTGTAATGTACATCTGCAACTCACACGTGTGGCACTCAGTCTCTAACTTGTTTACATTATGTACTACTGTTCGCTCTTGCTAGCAGTTAAACCCTTCGTGGCCAGGCCTTTGCCTCCTCAGGTGCCAGGCCTTATTTTGGCTGTTTGGGGCAGTTAGTGCTCAGGCCCTCATACCTTTTTGTCCACATAAGCTACCCATGTCAAATTTGCTTCCTTTTTTCCAACATCCTAGGGATTCTAGAGGTACCCACACTTTGTGGGTTCCCCTAAAGGAGACCAAGAAATTAGCCAAAATACTGCAAAAGTTCGTTTTTTAAAAACAAAATGGGAAAAATGGGCTGAAGAAGAAGGCTTGTGTTTTTTCCCTGAAAATGGCATCAACAAAGGGTTTGCGGTACTAAAATCACCATCTTCCCAGCTTTCAGGAACAGGCAGACTTGAATCAGAAAACCCAATTTTTCAAAACAATTTTGGCATTTTACCTGGACATACTCCATGTTTTTTTTTTTTTTGTGTGCTTTCAGCCTCCTTCCAGTTAGTGACAAAAATGAGTGCAAACCCAATACTGGATCCCGGAAAGCTAAACATTTCTGAAAAGTAGACAAAATTCTGAATTCAGCAAGGGGTAATTTGTGTAGATCCTACAAGGGTTTCCTACAGAAAATAACAGCTCAAATGAAAAAATATTGAAATGGAGGTGAAAAAAAGCGTTTTACTCTAACTTTTTCCTGCGACTTTTTACACACTGCCTTACATTTGGAAGGAAAAAATGTGGAGAAAGACATTACACTTGTTTTGCTATTCTGTGTTCCCCCAAGTCTCCCGATGCAAATGGTACCTCACTTGCGTGGGTAGGCCTAATGCTCGCGACTGGAAACGCAACATGGACACATCACATTTTTACATTGAAAACTGACGTGTTTTTTGCAAAGTGCCTAGCTGTAGGTTTTGGCCTCTAGCTCAGCTGGCACCTAGGGAAACCTACCAAACCTTTGCATTCTTGAAAACTAGAGACCTAGGGGAGTCCAAGATGGGATAATTGTGGGGCTGTCATCAGGTTCTGTTACCCAGAATCCTTTGCAAACCTCAACATTTAGCCCAAAAAACACTTTTTCCTCACATTTCGGTGACAGAAAGTTCTAGTATCTGAGAATTCTAGAATCCTTCCATCCAGTGTTCCAAGTCTCCCGATCAAAATGGTACCTCACTTGTGTGGGTAGGCCTAGTGCTCATGAAACACTATCTGGACACATCAAAATTATCAAATACAAAACTACCTTTTTTTGCGGGGGCACCTGCATTTTTGGCCATGGGCTCAGCAGCCATCTAGGGAAACCTACCAAACAGACATTTCTGAAAACTAGACACCCAAGGGAATCCAGGGAGGTGTGGGATCACTGTACCGATACAAATTTCCTACCACCCAATGTTCCCCTCAGTCTCCTGGTAAAAATGATACCTCACTTGTGTAGGTGGGCTAAGTGCCTGTGACAGGGAAGAGCCAAAAACATGTCAAAATTGAGGGGGAACCAAAGCGGGTCCAAAAGGGCAGATTGAAAAAAAAATTTTTAGGCTGACAAGTGCAGCAGAAGTTTTATTGGTATAGATGAGACCATGTTGGGTGGCAGGAATTTTGTGGATTCCTGCAGATTCCGGAAGGTTCCATACAAAAATGTGGTAAAAATGTGTGATTTCCAGCAAAGCTAGTGGTTTGCAGGGCATTGGGGGTAGGAAAATGGTGCAGGGTGCATGTGACGCACACCACTCTGGGATCAACCAGACGTTTAGTTTTCAGATGTGTCTAGGTCTTGTGGATTTTTCTACATGGCAGCGTCCCAAAGTCAAAAAAGTGAATCCCTCACCATTCCAAGTGGCCCGATTTTGAGAGTTAGCAAACCTCTCATGGCCCAAATGTAAAACCAAAACACAAAATAATCAAATGTCCACTTGCTTGCCATGGGATAAGATCTTTTATTGTGCAGGGAAAGAGCTGAAAGACTGTTACCCCCTTCAGTTGGGGTGGGGGCATAACCAGGCCCATACTGGTTGGTAGCCAGCACACCACTATTTTTTTTTTTAATTCCCTGGCATCTAGTAGACTTTCTGCCCCCCCTCGGGTGTTGATCGGGGGTAGCTGCCCAATCTGCCCACTGGTGGGCAGAACAGCTTTGGCCCCATTTTTTTGGGGGTGGGAGTATGGCCATACCCCCACCCTCCTATTTTGAAAGAAAATCTTCGCTGGTCTCTGGTGGGCTTTCTGCCCCCCTTGGGGGCAGGTGGGCCTTGCAAAAGATATGGCCAACAGTAATGTGCCCCCATGGGGAGCGACCCATGCCCAAGGGGCTGCCACCCCCAAACAAAACACACACACCAATCTCTGGTGTCTAGTGGTTTCTGCCCCCCTTGGGTGCAGATTGGCCTAACAAATAATAGGCTCATCTGCCCCCGGGTGGGGGGGGGGGGAGGGAGCAGAAGTGACCTAAATACAATTTCCCCCCCCTCTCAAAAAAAATATATATATATATATATATATATATATATATATATATATATATATATATATATCTCTCCTTGGTGTCTAGAGGTTTCTGACCCCGCTGGGGGCAGATCGGCCTAATATTTTGCCCCCTGGGGTGCGGCCCTTGCCCAAGGGGCGCTCCCCTTATGTGTAAGTATTTAAAAAAAAAAATACAAATTTCCTGGTGTCTAGTGGTTTCTGCCCCCCGTGGGCAGATCGGCAAAATTATATTAGGCCGATCTGCCCCCAGGGGGGGCAGAAAGGGCCTATAAATAATTTGGCCCTTTGGGGAGCGACCCTTGCCTAGGGGGTCACTCCCCACATATAAAAAAAAAAGAAAATGGATTTTTTTTTTATCCCTGGTGTCTAAGGGTTTTCTGCCCCACCTAAGGGCAGATCGGCCTTATTATATTAGGCCGATCTACCACCGGGGGGCAGAAATGGGCTAAAAATAATTTGGCCCCCTGGGAAGCGACCCTTGCCCAAGGGGCCGCTCCCCTTATGCGCAGGTGGAATTAAAGAAAAAAAAAAAAAATCACTGGTGTCTGGTGGTTTCTGCCCCCAGGATGGGCAGAAAAGGCCTAAAAATAATTGCTCCCCCCTCCCCCCCCAGGAGCGACTCTTGCCTAAGGGGTCGATCCACTCACATAAAAATAATAAATGAACAAAAAGAAAATGTATCCCTGGTGTCTAGGGGTTTTCTGCCCTCCGGGGGCAAATCAGCCTATCAGCCTAATTATATTAAGCCGATCTGCCCCCAGGGGGAGCAGAGATGGCATAAAAAAATTAAAAAAACATTGGCCCCTTGGGGAGCAGCCTTTGCCCAAGGGGCTGGTCCCCTCATGACAATTACCAAAAATAAAAAAATTCCCTGCTGTCTAGTGGGCATTTCTGCTGCCCCTGAGAGAAACATGAAAGGCGAGGAAAGGTCTTTCCTCTCCTTTCATGCCTTCCTCTGCCCATACAGTGATCGGAAGAGAAATGCATTTCTCTTCCGATCTGCGCTGGAAGCGGGAGGGGCAGGCCTCTGATGAGGTCAGGAATAGAAGGGGATTCCCCTTCCAACCCTGACCTGGGGGGTGGGGAGGCGGCCCTCGGGGGAAGCGCTAGCGCTTCCTCCGAGGGCCGGTATACGAATGTAATGGTTACATCCGTGGTGCCTGAGAGGCGCAGCCACGGACGTAACCATAACGTCTGTGGCGAACAAGGGGTTAAATCAGTGGTTCCCAATCTGTGCGCAGCGGTTCCCTGGTGGGCCGTCAAAACTAGCCAGGGGCGCCGCACACAGTTTGGGAACCACTCGGAGGTTCTTTGAATCGGTAGCTTTCATCATGGTATTTATTGTAAACAGAACACCATGCATTAATTACTGTGACCAGCGGAGGACGCCAAAGTACCATTAATAATATCCCTATGACAAAAGAACAAAAATAGTTTCCAATAAATGATTTTCAGCAACCTGAACGAGAGAATAAAGAAGACAAACTGTAAATAGTGTAGGAACAGGTAAATAGAGACAGACATGAGACTCCAGAGCACCCAGCCTCTGTGAAAAATCTAAATGTGGGAACAATGAAACCAGAGTTCATTTCTCTGGCGCTGACAAAGCAAGACGGATACCAGAAAGACATAATGTATGAAGGTGTCTGAGAAGAAAAGAGAATATCCAAGAAAAACTGAAAAATAATAACTGACCCATTCTAGCACAGAAAGGAGATGTCAGAAGCAGCCGCCAGATGGGTTACATCCTTTCACCAGTTTTGTCAAAGGAGATGTGGCCTAGCAGTTAGAGCTGTTGACTTTAGAACTGGGGAACCAGGCTGTAGTCCTGGCGTTGGCTACCATCCTTTGATTCTGTGCAAATTACTTAATCTCATCAGTGCCTATTTAAAAATAAAGCCTGACCCTATGTAGTGTCATCTGGTGCTCTTCTAAAGCTCTCTAATGCCCTCATGAGTTTCATCCCAATTATTTTCCAGGCTAAAAATGGCAGTACTCCCGAGGCTGGGATTACGTTCCCCCACCTGCCAAAAAAAAGTAACATAATTGGGAGCCGTGGCCAACACGGCCAATAGGTCAAAGGAGCCGGGGATCGAAAAAGTTTGGGAACCACTGGGTTAAATTGTGCACCATATAAATTTTACCACACTGAATCAAACAGACCTTTCTCCAGGACTACACTATTTATATTTCATGGATGAACACAGGTTCATACGGGTAATATATGTTGTAAACATTTGTGGGCACTTTACCAATTCCTTTTTCCTAAAATAAGCGAGAAGTTTATGGAATAAGTTGGGGAACAGTAATTTGGACATCAATTATGTCATTAGAGATGTCATGAGTGATCCAACATGTGAGATCATAAGCAGTGTATGGTGGGGGCGCAAGCTATAGTTAGCTCACTGAACTATAACTGGCAAGTTTCAAAATTTCTGTTTTTTTTTGTTTAAGCGTTAGCTCCCAACTATATTGTTACTTTAACCTTTTCTTCAGGTGAATGTCTAGGGTTTCTTTATGACCGAAGATCTTCCTATCAAACCTAATAGTAACATCACCTTAACTTTTGTTTTTTTCAGTGACTTTCTGAGTTTTTTAATGTTAAGGAAATGCATATTATCATACCTGCCTAAAGCATCTATTTATCCCTTAGTTTTTCAGTGAAATTCTTTTTTTTTTTTTTTTAAATAGCCAATATCTCCACTGTGCATACACTCCTGCCATTCGTAACCACTTGTTGGCACAGGACCACTCCCTGCAGGTGGTAAACCCACAGCAGCCTTTCCTCAGTGGTCAGCTTGCTGCCACTGCCTGCTCCCCTATGTTCTCCATCTGCAAGCCACTGGCCCCATCTTCAACCATTTGTGGTTAATTTGCTGCCTCAGCCCACTTTACCACTGCCTTCCATATTCCATGAGTTTGTTCCTGTCCCCTCTCGTCTGCACTCCATGGTCCATTGTGCTGATCTTCTCCATGCCGGCCTGGCTCCAGTGGTCAGTTTGCTACCCCTGCTCCCACCCCAAGACCTCTGTTCTCTATGGGCATGTCCCTACCCCTACCTCCTGCCCTCCATTGTCCATTGTGCTGACCATGTCAATGCAGGTCTGCTTGCCATGGTCAGATTGCCTCCCCTGTGCTCTTATGCCTACCCTATGTTCCCCACCTGCTTGCTCCTCCCCCATCAGCCCTCTTTGACAGTTAACTGCCAATGCCATCATGCCATATGTGGTCAGCTTGCTACCCCTTACCCTGTCCCTCTCCTCCCTATCTGTTTCCTGTGTATGGGACCCCACTCCATCCCTCCTGCCTTCCAAAGTCCGTTGTGCTGCCCCTGCAGACTTTTCATCCATGGACAGCTTGTTGCTCCAGCACCTCTCCTCCCTGTCGGCCGTTTTCCAAGTCTGCCCCTCCACATCCCCCACTAACCCTTGAGGTCTTTTTTGCTGCCACTGCCTTTCCTGCTTGCCACCTGTGCTTAGTTTGCTGCTGTTACTCAACTCCTCCATGCCCTCTGTTGTCTGAGTCCATGCCCTGCCACTTCCTTCCTGCCCTGCATGATCTGATGTGACTCCCGCTTGCCCTCCCTGATTAGCTTGTTATATCATACCACCCCCTGTCCTCCTTATCTAAAACCATGATTCTTCCCTCACTCCAGCCGTGCATGGTCCACTGTGCTGCCAAAGTCCATCCCGCCAGGCCTGGATGGTTAGCTTGTTGCTCCTGCTCCTCCTTGCCCTTCGTTGTCGAAGCACTTGCCTCTGCCGCCTCCCTCCTGTCCACTGAAATGCCACTGCCCCTGCTGACAACCCTGCATGGTCAGTTTGCTGTCCCTGCCCTCTGTTGTCCGAGATCAACTCCATACCCCCTCTTCACTTGTGCCCTCCTTGGGCCTCTTTGCATGCACCAGCCCTCTCCCTTTTTCCCCCCACCACGAGCCGTCCCGCTGCCACGAACGCTCCCACCTACCATGCATGGTCAACTTGATATCCCTTCCCCTGACCAATGCTCACCTTCCCTCCATTGTCCATACCTTCTTTCCCTCCATGGGGCGTTGATCTTTCACCACCTTTCCCGCATGCCAATAATAATAAGCTTGCTGCTCCTACTCCCCAGCCCTCCATATTACAAGTTTATGCCTCTGCCCCCTACCTCCTGCCTTCCATGATCAATTGAGCTTCCCCTGCCACTTCTGTCTTCCCTACGTGGTCATTTTGTTTTCTCTGCCCCTCCCACCCTCACACTGCCCTCCACTGTAAGGGTCTGTGCCCCTATTCCTTCCCTCCTGCTCTCCATGATCCATTGGGGTACCAATGCTTCTCCATCCTGCTCTCTATGGTCTGTTGTGCTGCCACTAATCCTCCCACTTGCTCTGGAAGGACAGCTCAATGCCCCTTCCCCATCCCCTCGGTTGTACATGTGCATGCCCTTGCCCTCTCCGCTTTCCATTTTCCCAAGTGCTGTCACTGCCCTTCCACCTGCCCTGTGTGGTCTATTGTCCTGTCACTACCCTTGATGTCTGCCTTATGTGGTCAATGTGCTGCCACTGCCACTTCCCTCCTACACTCCATTGTCCAAGTCTGTGCACCTACACCATCACTTCTGTACTCCATGGGCTATTGTGCTGCCACCGCCCCTCCATCGTACCTGCCGTGGTTGCTGGGCTGCCACAGCTGCTCTTGTTTGTGCTGCATGGTTAGCTTGTTGCCTCTGCCCAACAATGCACTGCCCTCCATGGCCCGTTGCTCTGACTCTGCTCCTCCCAGTGTAATATAGCGCAAACTCACCCAGAAGATACATTGCACAAGGACACATTCATAGTTATATGCACAGGGAGATTAAGGGCCTGATTTAGATTTTCGCGAGCGGGTTACTCCGTCACAACATGACCGATATCCCGTCCGTCGAAATATAAATCCCATAAGAAATACTTAGATTTATATTTTAGCGGATGAGATATAGGTCACCGAAATCTAAATCAGGCCCAAAGTGATTTGCCCAGAATCACAGGATGTTGACTCAATGCGGAGACTCGAACCTGGTATCCCAGATCCAAAGTCAGCAGCTCTGACTGTTATGCCACTTCCTTCCACCTGACAGGACAGGCTTGCTGCCTCTGCCCCTACTCCCTCCTCCAGGCTCAGTTGTCTGAATCAATGCCCTGCTCCCTCACTCCTGACATTGTTCTAGAGCATTATATCTATACATGACCAAAGTATGGCACAGATGAAGTTATCTTGATGGAATCAAAACTGTAAAACAAAGCATTTCCAGAAAATAACAAATAATGTGTTTTGTCAAAGAAATTATGGTTGGCACTCTAGAAAACTAATCACATTTTCTGAGCTCTAAAATAGTGACCGAGGGCTTTTAGACTAGTTGCTACGTTTCGTTTTTTTTTTAATCCTATTGATCACTTTTTTCCTGCACGAGTTACTTAAGAATTTTGCATACTGCCATCATTGGGCTACATTTGTGCTCTTTTCCGGCTCAATTGTGTTTCTTGCCCTGAACTGCGCTCTAACGGCAGCAGTAGGAGTGGGGACACTGGAACGTCAGATTTACTGTTCTAACTCCAGCCCTAGAATATCTGGGTAAAGAGCAACTTTCCCCTAAGTATTCCAGCAGACTTATTTGCTATTCAAATTCCGGTCATGGAATATTTTGGGGAAAGCTTTAAAATTCCCCCAAGTATTTTTTAGGACGGGTTACAAAGTAATAATTATGATTTGGAGAAAGTGCTGCCCTGAGGGCGTAGCTCAGGAAAATCACTAGGAATACCTTTTATTCCCCAGGCAGCCATCTTAGGAGACTTTTTTGCTTATTTCTTCACTTACTGCAGTATACTCTATAGGAAATGCTATAAGTTTTACAGCTTCAATTCCATGAAAATGGAGGCCTGGTGCCATGCTTTTGCCATGAACACAGAATGTTAGCACTCTATTTGCACATTAGAACACGGAGGTAAAGCTAAAGTTAACTGAGAGACTGCTGCTTGTGCTGAAAGTGTATATTTCAGTCTCCCTGTCTGAATGTTTAAAGATGTTTGAGAAATGCTGAAATAAAAGTGCCCTAATTTTCCTTTCTTTAGCAATAACCAAAAATTCTATGACAAAACAAACCCTCTTATTTTGTTAGTTTACAAATGAAATGCTTTGAATGTTACAGCTTTGATTCAATCAAGATGGCTTCAGGTGTGCCACTTTTCTCATGCATAACCCAGATAGCGCTCTAGTTGTTCATTAGAACATGGAGGAACGCTGCAGTAAAAACACTGGGGAATCAACAAAGCTCTTTTGAATGGAGCTGCTTGATGTTGCAATTAAAAGATGCAATGCATAATGGTAGCCTCTCGCCTTGTAATGAAAACAACTTAAAAGCTGCTGCTCTTTGGAAGTAATGTGTTAATTTATATGTTAATGTATTGCTTTATTCTTTAACAATGTAATAAGAAACAACACGTTTTGTATTTTCGAACATGCCTAATGTACACCCGGACATATTAGATCGAACTGTTATATTGAAAACCAATAAAGAAAGATTTTGTTTTCTGTTTTTTGAAAAAAGGAAGTATGTTTTACTCAGTGTGTCAGACTTTATTCTCACATGGCTGAGAAAGATACTGTAAATTTATAGGAAATATGCTGTCATTTTACATAATGGTGCTCCTTCTATAACCTCTGAAAACTAACAAATGATTTATAGTGTTACTAAAATCTGTTATCACCTTTTACATGTGCTTCTTTTTGTAACGCTCAAAAACAGGCTTTAACTACGATGCATTTTAATAAGGACCAGGTTTCAGAGTCCTGTAATGGCTTGAACAACATGTTGTTAGTGTTGTGGCTAGCAAATCAATGGGGTGGGGGTCCCTTTGGAAACCCTCACATGTGCTTTGGGGCCAGGGTGTGCTCACCCTGCCCATTTATATATTTTAAATTCATTTTCAGAACAAAGGAACCGTGAAGAGTTGCACATAGAGCAACAGTCTCCTGCATTAGCGACTCCCTCACCTAACTGGGCTTAGGTGTCTGAACGGAGTGGGCTAAATACAGCGCAGAGAGCACAGGCTCCACACAGTAGGGATGTCCCCAATAATGGGACTTAGGACTCTGAAGGGAGTGGACTTTATACACAGTGCATGCACTCGGTGGGGACTGTGTAGTTGGGGCTTTGCCGCCTAATAGTGCCTACATGTCTGCAGGGAGAGAACTCTATGTCAAGCCTGCACACTGAGCATTGACTGGGCATAGTACAGGCTTGCCCATGTAATGGGGCTTTGTCTCAGGAGGAAGCAGATGCTATGCACAATTTGCACACTCAGCTGTGACCGCGAATAGTAGGGGCTTGCCCACCTAATAACGCTTGCACGTCTGGAGGGAATGGACTCTACATACAGTCTGTGCACTTAGCACTGACTGTGTCAAAGGGACTGGTCTACCTAAGGGCCGTAAGTCTCAGGTGGGTGTAGGCTCTAAGTGCACTGAGGACAGACTGCACGTCATAAGGGCTTGCCCATGTAATGGGGCTTCGTAGTGTATTAAGAGTCGGTTCTCCTTACAGAGTTTTGCCCAAAGGTTTTGCTCTAACCTTGTATTTTTTATTGGGTTGCTCCCAGTCCCACTGGAGTTGTGTAGGATTGTGATGCCACTTAATGTTTTTCTTTTAATTCTAGCTCCTGGCCAGGTGAGAGAGTTGGGGAGGTAGGGTATCCATACCCGGATCCCATATGTCCATTTTTATTATGATTACTTTTTTCACATTTTTAGGACTATGGGTCAGAGTCCCAGAGTCCTCTAATGATAGCTGCAACATTTTTCTTTACAAGGCAGCTCTAATCAGGTCCTGTGGAACTCCCAGGGGACCAACCAATCAAATATCTTTTCCTTCATTATTCTTCCCTCAACACAGGACTCCGCGCAACAGATAGCTATAAATTTTGAACCCTGATTTCTCAAAAAAGGCTGAACAAGTTTACAACAAATCACAAAAAGCAGGCTTTCTGGGTAGATATCAAGCTGTCTGACAAAATTGGTGTAAATCTTTTCAGCCATTTTTGCTGCATCTTTATACAATGTTCCTGTGGGAAACAGCATAGGGAAATCACGTTTTTGGACACCCCCCTAGCCTTTTTCTCAGACCCTGTTTGACAAAACTTTCCAGGAAACAGCTGAGGTGGATGCACCTTTTTTAGAGAAAGATTTGTGAAGCTTTGCCAAACTGTCTCAAAATTAATAGCAAAGCAAAAAAAAGTTATTTCTATGAAAACTCACTCCGAAGGACATGTGCGGCAGGGGGATGGCCGCCCGCAAAGGGAGGTGAGGGAGTGGTTTTGCCCACAAGGATTGGCTGCAGGCCAGATAGCCAGCCAAACACTTGATCGCTCATTGAGTTGCTTGAGGCAGAGCAGTGGGGAGTGTGAGAGGCCCAGGCCCTGCGTAAGACCCACAACTGCGCATGGTCAAAAAGTATGCGCAGTGAAGGAGCAAATAAACTCAAACTTCATTAAAAAAGGTTACAGTGAATTTACAGTTAGGTAAGGTACTAAGATTTTCACTTACATAAAAAAAACTCTAAATTCACTAAAAAAAAAAAAAAAAACAGATGTTTAAGTTATGTTATGGTTAGGCATTATAATATTAAAACTATTTTTAAAACAAAAAAAATCTAAGGGGGCTTGTGTGCCTGAAATGTAATTTATGCTTTACATGATTCTGCACCTTTTAGTGTTTACTTTCGTATCTGAAACATTGAACCAGCATTTAGAAATATTTGATGACCTCACTGAAGACATCTAATCTGCTCAAATCTCAATGTCATTGAACGGGTCATGAGTGATATAATAAGTGAGATCATAAGCCGTGCATGACTTGGGTGCAGGTTGTAGTTAGCTCAGTAAACTAAAACTGGTGAATTTCAGTATTTATTATTATACGTCATAACTATAACATCACTTAAACATTTGGTTTTTTTTTTTTCAGTTAATATACACACTCACTCATGCATAAATGTGTATGTACCTAGGAGGCTTATCTAGCAGAACTACCCCTCGTTGCATGTCAGTATTGTGCAATCAAAGCATCACAAATGTGAAGGAAGAAAACATGCAGAACAACATAAAAAGAACATGATCACTGCTTCCATTTCCTTAGACAATGATTGCCATTTGATAATTCTAACATTTGTAGTTAGCATGTGATGGGAGTTTCAAGTAAAGGCAGTATGGGCTGATATCATTCCTTTTCATTTTTTGCCATGACCTCCTTCTAGTCCTCAGATATTTTGCCAAGGTGTGTGAGGGGAGGGTGGGAACTCAGTCCCTATCCTTCCACTTGCCATCTCATATATTTCAACCCTGAAATGAACTAGAGGAACAACATTAAAAGACAAAATGGGAGATACTATGAAAGGGATTACTGCATCCAGATTTTCCAATTATCTTCTTGTGTGGACTGACATAGATGGAGATCTTTCATTTAGTCACGGCTAAGGTCAGCAGCACATACATGAGCCATGACTTGAGTTTACAATCCCATCATGGCTCATGGAGTGGCTAGGTTCCTTGTGGTGCACTTTGCCACTCCCACACACTGTCAACCAGGACTTTCTACTGACTGGGAATGGGCAGGGACATCTGCTAATAGAACTGGTTAAAGTAACTGCCAACAACGTGCATTTATTGGAGGAACAATTGAACAAATGTATTATTCAGAAGGAGGTTGATCCCAGAATGCCATAGCAACTCTAAGCAGCCTACATATGGAAGCAGGAAGACAATCAAGGTGGGAGAAACATCTGGCATCACATTCACCATTAACATGCCCATGTGCTAGTGACGCAGAAAATAAATAATACCTTGTATGCGGTGCCATGGACAAAATAAAGATATTATTAAAGTTTTATTTGCATCATACACAGAGATGCCCATGGGGAAGGTGGACTCCTATATCTTACTATGTGTCTTGTTTACATGTTTGTGTAAATTATGCATGTGATATCTTTGTGCGGGGGTATTCAGCATTTAAATATCCAAATAACCAATGACTATGGGTATCATTCTTTTAAATAGATTCTATGCAGGCCTTACCCCGCAGTTTCTTTGGCGAACCACCTGAGAACTATTGTGAAATGTAACAAAACTATACATTAGCTAGCTCTGCCTTGAATTAGTAATGTTGTAAATAGCAGCATATATGTTTTTCTTGATCAGCTGGCTAAAGAGTCCATGCCAGAGGAGAGCACTGACAGTGTGTAGAATACCACATCCAGAAGTGGAGAGATTGCCAGGAAGATAATGTTGCCACACAGAGGAGATGCAAGAACAAAGCTTCTAACACCTTGATAGTGTGCACTAACACAAGATGCTACAATCATAACCTTGAATGGCTAAACAGAGGAACAAAATTATAACATAGGTGGTAATAAAGCAAGTCGTTTGGTATTTGGTCAGTTAGATTTCTTCTGGTTTTCTGCAGCAGCCATTTCACACTTTTACCCAGTCACGTCCCTTATATTATATATTTGCCACTGAAGGTATATATATCAACATGAACAGGTCTCAGTTTCTTAACTTATCTGAGGCTATATCAACCCGAGTTACAGTGGTTGCCAACCTGAGGTCCGGGGACCCTTGGAGGTTCACGAAGCCTCATCAGGTGGTCTGTGACAGCTTAGAAAACTAAATTATATTAACAGATTAATAAAGTGTAATTAAATAAAGTAGCTAAATGTACAACTGAAAATTTAAAAACATACTGTAAAAGTCAAGTAATGTGACATTGGAGACTAAATAAGAAATTAGTATCTTCAGATCGATTAGTGGGAACAGTGCAGCCTCTTAAATTTTTATTTTTTATTTATATTTGTCTGCAAATTAAATAAAATGTGTTATCATTTGTGGATGTGTTTGATGAATGCTTGTTTCTTTTTTGTGTGTATTGTTTTGCATTTCAAATTGTCAGTGTTTAGGCTTCCAGTAATGACTTGGGGGAAGGAGGCCCTGGATTACAATAATGATTCAGTGGTGTCCCCCTAGTTCCAGTAATGATAAAGTGGGGGTCCACAGAAGTCAAAGGTTGGGAACCACTGTTCTAAAATAAACTATTATGTATGATAATTTTTTACAAACTATTTAATAAAGAGGGGCATCTTATGTTCAGATTTCGTTAAATAAGTGCCCCCATGGACATCTGAGATAATTCTAAGTAATAATGCAAGTTCAGCGGAATTATCAGTATCTGTAATAATTATGAAAATCTAACAACTTTTGAGATAACCTCAGAAAAAATGTAATAAGTTTAATCATGCAAGTGTTTAAAAATAAAACAAATAATGTAATTAACATAATGCATATTTCAGTACATTATCATTATTAATTAATAAAATGAACAAGTAACAGTTGCTCTATAATAGTGTTTGTCCTAAACCCATCACCCCAAGTCCTAATAAATTAACAGTTTAGTCACTATTGAACCAGCATGGTTTCCCTCTTTCAGTCACTTGAAGATATAAAGCATATACCCTTTAAGTTTTCTCTAATTATGTTGGAGCATCGGACATTCTCTAAGACATAAAAACTCACTTTCCATAAAAGTCTGGCTTTCAGTATCCGCAACTATCCCTAGTCAACTATGTATTTTTGTTGACCCCTTTAGACTTCTGATCTTGACTGTTGAATCTTACATAAATTCATGCTGTAGATTTTTTACAGACAATATGGCGAGCATTCAGACATATGCAGTGATGCCTTTCTCGGTCGCGTGCTCAAGCGCTCTAGCCTGTTGTAATCTATCTGTGGGCTTTTAACCACCCCACCGCATGCCCATCACTATCACTCATTCGTGAGCTTGCCTTTCAAGAATCCTTTGCTATCATTGGTAAATGCTTCACTTTGGGGGGGAGGGGGGGGTTCCGGCGTGGCCATCAACCATCTTACATGGATAATTGCACTTTTGCCAATACGTTTGACTGAGATCAAACTTATTTTTCCTTTTGTGTCTCCACTTCGCGCTCTCATGCTCAAGGCGGCCGTGGCTCGCTTGTGTCAACTGTTTTACTTTTCATTTTCAATTTATGTGGCAAGAAAAGTCCAGTTAGGAATTTACAATGCTAATAGCTCTAACTCGAGCAAACCCGAGACCCACTGCATTGCAAATGTTTGTTTGAATACTGCTGCAATGGTATATCAACCAAAAATCTACTAAAAATGCCACACAGTCCCTCTTAGATTGACCAACAGAGCATGACAAGGACAGGGACCCACCTTAAGAGGACAGAGGCAAAACGTCTGAAAAAAAATAAACAATATAAAAAGACACCCCAGCAGCTGTTTTCAGAATATAAATGTCCAAAGCCACAAGATTAGACAATGTACAGGACACAGGAAGTCTAAAAAGCTCTACTGTCCTGCTGACTATTCTGGAGACATGCATTAGCTTAGGAATGAGGGCTCTTGCCACCTGGCCTGCACTAAAACACAATACAACATAGAAACACCAACCACACAAGAACCTCCTAGTTGTTCAACTTGGACAGCTAGAAATATAAACAATGGTATTTGTGCAAACATTTACCTTTAGCTAATGCCTCTGCGTATTTCTCCTCAGCCACATTGAGGTTGTTCACATACGCTGCATGGTGCTTGCTGTGATGTAACTGCATTATTTCTGCACTAATGTGGGGTTGTAGTGCACCATAATCATAAGGCAAATCAGGCAGGGTGTGCTTCTGTCTGCATATAATGCTCCCAAGAGATGCAATCACTTTATGTCTGTAATGATGTGAGAAACAAATGTTTGATTAGCACAAGAATACAGTAAACATTAGTTTAAGTACAAAATGCATTAAAACTTTTTAATTCTCCATGAGTGATATTTCAGATTTAAAATGTTAATGTTACATAACCCTTTAGAAGATACTGTGCATGCCAATGTACTGGGAAAAGAAAATGAAGGTGTAACATGAAGTCTCACTGCAGAAAGGTCTCCCTCAAGGTAGGATCAGGTGGGTGGGCTAAACCTCTGAAATTAGCAGCTATGTTGTTTAGTTCTTTATGTAGTCATGGATGCTTAGTTGTGGGTTTGACATTTACCTTTACTTCTTAGTTAGAATTTTTAAATGGTGCAAGCTTATAGGAAAGCAGGGGCAATATCAAACTCAAACAAGACATCGCCGCTCATGAAAATTACAAAAATGGATACAGTCATGACAGTTTAAACTGGCGCCATAGCATCCCATGTCCAGTCCTAAATCTCTCCTGCTAAAAACGTGCAACCCTTCATCGCCATGACTTGGGTACAGTTTGGTGATTCATGCCCGTGAGACACAGAGGCACCGATTGCAGAGATTGATTCTCAAATTTCTGTAGCTATCCAAGAAATTGATTTATTCTAACCCTCCTCTTGTGGATTCTTTCCCCTTAACTATTCAAGCTCCATTTTAGACCTTGTCCTGATTTCGCTTGGCCTAAGGATTATCTTTCTGCTATTTCAAAGTGATTTTATCTAAAAAAGTGAGAAGCCTTTGAATTTAATCATGACTGCCGCGTTGGTTGGTTATGACATCAGCACCACATTGTGGCCTGTTTTGTCCTGATGATGATCCTTAAATGAATAAGGATAGAAACGTTAACTATTATTACAGCTATAAACTGTGGGCTGTTATGGTCGAACAATGTGTGTGAATTCAAGCCCAAGCAAAAAGAAAAAAACATTTCTTTCACACATATTTGAATTAAATATTACGACCTTGACCCATCAGCTGGTTTTGTGCATTATACATATAAATATGGTGATTTAATATACAATTTTGGTGTTTCACTTGTGCCATTCACCAGCACAACTGTCACAAGCACCTTGTGTTCACCTTCATAATTTTGCCCTTTGAATTGTGGTTGCTGTGTACTGACCTTTAAGGCTGGTTAAATAATTATATAAATATTTATTGGTTTTGAATACTTCCTGGTGTCAACCTTAACTTCCTTGTTGTTCTTGAATTTTGGTTCTGAATGATACCACTTGAGACAGTGTTGCAAGTATATGGAAAGTCCAGCCAGTTGACTTCCTTAGAATGCCATTTTTATAAGATAGGTGTGAGAACTCTAGACCGGAAGGCCTGAACTCTATGCCTCCCAAAAGTAGTAGTGCTAAATTGATTATAGGTGAGTTCCCACTTCAAAAATTTCAAATAGTAAGCACAGTGCTTGAATAGACGTTTAATGCATCAGAATAAAGAATTCAGTTCCATAAATATATAATCCAATTGATTAATAACAGTCTTGAAGTTGAAGTTAGGTTCCAAAACATCAACAAAGTAGTAATCCAATCAACTAATAAAGCGATCAAACCAAGGTTGAGAAAGTGATCGAGTAGCAGTTTTTGATGGAGGAACAGCCAACACGTGTTTCGCCCCTTTAGCGGGTAGGCGGGGGCTTTCTCAAGGCTGTAGAAAATATATGAACAATATAAGTGGCATACCTAGCAAGAATATTTCCAAATTGAAAGCATGCTGTCCATGCAGGTCATGCAGGGCATGTTGTGCTCCCTCGCAGTGTGATCTATAATTATTGGAAGTGTGGTGCATAGAAGAATCCCCAGTGTTAACCGAGAGCTAAAGTCCTAAAAAGGGTATTTAAATTATAAGAATAGAGCCATAAATTAAAATGGGAAATTCACTTTGCTGCTCTTGGGTGTGATAAAAGACAGAGGAGAAAAAGAGAAAAGTGCGAAAAGATAAACAAGTAATTGTAATCCTATTCATTAGGTGGATGAGGAAATACAGGCTGGCACTCGCGTGATGTTAATTCGTGTTCCAGAAAGATGTAAGTCAACAGGTGTTATTAGACACATCCTATAGGGGATGTTAGTGTGACCAAGGTAAAAGACTCAAAAGGGTTGATAACGTACCCGGTTCAGAAAAAAATGCGAACTTCTGACATCAATTGTCACAATTTGTGAAAAAGAATCTAAACATGAGAACAAGTTTTTTTAAGAACTCTCATATACAGTCAGTGTTTGCTGAGTAGCACAAAGAAATAGAGACACCCAGAAGTTGGTAGTATCAAACGTTCCCCCTTAAAAACCATGACACAACTAATGTCAAACAAAACTGTAGAATTAGATATCTATCCAAATAGGTGGTAGAAAAATAACATGATGTGACAAATGAATATGAGAAATATGATCGTAATTCGCAAAGCCATAATAACAGATAAGTGTGAGCAACATGCTCTCAATTATAAAAACCTATTACTCGTGAGATGATGCTCCCTGTCAATATATACTAAAAACGTGTCTAGAAATCGATAACTTCGCAAAATATAAAGATTCAAAGTTTTCAATTGATACATGATCTGCAAATGAAGTGATAACGTTTTTACCTGTGGTTGCGGTGAGTAAAAGGGAAAAGCCTGCCGAACAATCTAACGAGAAATCTCCAGCTCGTCCTGCGTTAAATCACAAAGACGCCGTCTGGAAACAACGCAGTAATTATATCAGGGGCGTCCTTTCTCTGTCTCGAATACAGCAAGACAGAGGAGGGACACAACATTCAGCGTGCTATGAAATCGTGGCGGCCATGTTGGAAGAGGTCAAGCCCGCAAATAAAGGAAAGTCCCACAGGACAGTAACGTGGAAAACAAGAAAGGAAAAAAAGAGAAATTGGAAAATTAAAATATTGAGGACTAATGTCACGAAGGGGGAAAACAGAACAGTAGAAAGACTTTATTATAGAATAAGAGAGAAGCGGGTAAAGTGGGAAGCTATTTACGAACGTGATTTATTAGGAAAGAGTAATTTTAAGGAAGGTTTCAGACATAGAGACAATAGACAAATATAGAAGATAGGTGGATATAGAAGCGGAAATGATCTGAGAGTGATCAAGAAGTGGGAAAAAGGGAAAAATAAGCGTCAATAGAAAATATAATGAAAAGCTCATAATAAAGCCAGCAATTTAAAGAGGAAGAAAAATAGTGGTAGGTCAACAAAGAGCTTAGACTACAGATCATCAGAACAGCTGAAACAATACAACAATTACAGTAGCCAATAGTGCCATTCGTGATCCTGATTCAAGCCATTGTTCACTGTATCATATAGGATGATCATCCTGCTTTCCTCTTGTCTTAGTCGTAATTGTAAGTTACCACCCCGTGGGGACGGTGTGATACGGTGGATTCCACTGAATTTGAAGGTTCGATCATTGTGATGGAATGTTTTGTAGTGTTCCACTAAAGGCGCCTTGGTTTCCAATTTAAGAATGTTCCGAAAGTGTTTTTGAATTCGAAGCTTTAAGGGGCGGATCGTGCTACCTATGTAAGCCTTGTTGCATGGGCAAAAAATCAAATATACCACATTTCTGCTTTCACAATTAATAAAGTCCTTGATCATTACTTCTTTGTCATTGATGTGCAGTATGGTCGATCTGTTGAGTCCCAATTTACATATTGAACACTTGGTACAGGTGAAAAAACCTTTGGGTTTAGGAAAGTAAGGAGCAGAAGCTGTTTGCTGAAAAAAGGAAGGACAGAGTTTGTCTCGGAGATTAGGGGCCTGACGGAACCCTATTTTTGGATGTTGAGTAATGAATCCTTGGATGGCGGGATTATTGCTGATAAGATGCCAGTGCTTGCGAAGATGTTTCCGTATTAGGTGATGGCCATTATGGAATTGGGTGATGAATCCGATAATGCTATCCTCTGTACGTCGTGATGATGAATTGATCATCTTATTACGGTCCATTTTACCCAGTTTGCTGTTAGCAGAGGTCAGTGATATTCGATTGTACCCCCTAGTCAGGAGTCTCTCAGTTATTTGTGAAGAGAGCAAATCATAGTCACTGGATTTAGTGCAGTTAACTCTTACTCGTCTGTACTCGCCTTGTGGGATGTTTTTAATTATACTTGAAGGGTGACAACTGGTGGCGTGCAATATTGCATTTGCCGCTGTGGATTTTCTAAAGAAACGTGTCTGCAATTTCTCATTTTCCACATAAATCAATAGATCTAAATACTCGACCTGTGAATCCGAGATGTTGTATGTAATGTCAATGGCCCATTTGTTTGGTACCAATGACTGCAAAAATTGAGTTAGTAGAGTTCTTGGTCCTTGCCAGATCAACAAAATGTCATCGATATACCGTCCCCAAAAAATAATATTTTGGGAAAAGCATTCATTTTGATCGCTCCACAGCCACTCTCGTTCTACAGCTCCCATGAGAATACAGGCATATGAAGGTGCAAATTTGGCCCCCATCGCCGTGCCCTGTAATTGTAAGTAGAACTGGCCGTCGAAAAGAAAGTAATTATTCTCTAAACAGAACTGTAACATATTCAATATCATGCAATTATGAGTAGTGAATAACACTGATCTAGTCGAGAGTGCTTGTCTAACGTCTGCTAGTCCATCCCAGTGTCTGATGGAAGTATAGAGACTTACTATGTCTATAGTCACTAGGAGGAAGTCCGGTTGCCAGTCGATATCTTGGAGTTTACAAATGATATCTTTCGTGTCTCTCACATAAGATGGTAAATTGGTCATGAAGGGCTGAAGTACTTGGTCAATAAGTGTACCTAATTTTGAACAGATAGAATTGACCCCTGATATTATAGGCCTGCCTTTAGGGGGGAAATCTTTTTTGTGAATTTTTGGTAGTAAATATAGGGTAGGAACGGTAGGGTGAGAAAGAAATAAGGCAGTTCTTTCTTGATGTGAGATGACTTGACGGGAGAGCCAGTGGTCTAAGAGTACTGAAAGTTGCTGTTGTATATGTACTGTTGGATTCGAGTCTAACCGTTTGTAACACTGAGAATCGTGTAGTTGACGATAGGCCTCTGAGAGGTAATCTGAAGTGTTAAGAATGACAATATTTCCTCCCTGGTCTGCTTCCTTAATAATAATATTAGGATTCGTTCTTAGGTTGATCAAAGCTGAGATTTGTTGACGAGTGATATTAAGAGGGAGGAATTTACGTTTGTCACAATATCGTTTATACTCTGTCAAGATCATTCAAAACAGCTTGTGCAAAGAGATCAATGGAGTTACCTGCTGGTAGGGTAGGGGTGAAAGTGGATTTCGGTTTCATGCCCGAGGGGTAGTGCTGATTAGTATTTAACTCTAGTTGTTCTGCTAATGTGTGGAGGGAAAGGTCAGGCTCAGAAATGTTAGCCAAGTTGCAGAGAAGTCCTATATCTTCAAGGTCCCGGACAGAAATCTCTTGAGACAATCGTGAGGGAGAGGGAGAGGGTCGAGGAGGAGAGGAGGTAAATGTAGAAAAGAAAGACTTAAGTTTAAGTTGGCGTATAAACTTGAAAAAGTCCATTTTAGTTTGTGTTATGTTCCAAAAATTTGTGGGACAGTAGGACAGACCTTTATTGAGAATATGTAATTCAGGAGGAGAAAGAGAATGATCTGAGAGATTAACTACTAATTGGTCATTGTGTTTGGAGGCCGAAGATTCTTGCTGCGTGCCCTTGTTTGTATACCGGAGGTGCCCGGCATAGTTGTTGTAGTATCCGGTGGTTTTGACTGGGATTCTTGTAAGGATCCTAGGCGAAATCGCCTTGCTTCCTCTAAAAAATTAACCCTGGGTCTGGTAGAAGGATCCCTATCTGAGTCATCAGATGTTTCAACTTCTGAGGAAGGAATGGTGTCTGGACAGCTGATAGTGTCTAGCTGGGAATTAGAATCCTGAACATGATCATATTTCTTACTAAACGTGTACACTCTCCCCTGCTGGTAATCACGGAGATCACGTCTGAATTTACGATTTTTCCTCTGAATAATGTCTGCCTCATAATTATCAATTATATTATTGAGAATGGCGTAGTTCTTTGTTGAGATGTCACCCCAATTGGCCTCATCTATTCGTTGAGTAAGCTGATCTACTTCTTGTTTATGACGCTCATACTGTTCCTGGGAGATGTCAATGAGTTGTTGGATCATGTTCATCGAAGCCATTTTAAGATTAGCTTCCCACTTCTGAAGACTCTCTTGGGAGGTGGTATCAGTAGGTGGAAAGATCAATATGCGTAACCCCCGGGGGATACGGTCGTTATCCAAGTATTTTTTAAGTGAAGCCACCTCCCACCATTTAGCAGTTAGCAGTTTCCTTTTTAAGTGATTTTTCTAAAGCCAAGAAAGTGCTTTTTGCAGAAGTCAGATTTGTATTGCCCGGGTTAGGAGTGCCAGTATCCGATGTATTAAAGACTTGATCCAGTTTGGCATTGCGTTGTTCTCTTCTATTAAGCGTAAAAAAGACATCATGAAGTAGGGCTTAAGCAGGAAGTCTGTACGTATGCAACTAGTTGCTACAGAGAAAATAAGAGGTGTTATTAGACACATCCAGGATGTTGACTTACATCTTTCTGGAACACGAATTAACATCACGCGAGTGCCAGCCTGTATTTCCTCATCCACCTAATGAATAGGATTACAATTACATGTTTACCTTTTCGCACTTTTCTCTTTTTCTCCTCTGTCTTTTATCACACCCAAGAGCAGCAAAGTGAATTTCCCATTTTAATTTATGGCTCTATTCTTATAATTTAAATACCCTTTTTAGGACCTTAGCTCTCGGTTAACACTGGGGATTCTTCTATGCACCACACTTCCAATAATTATAGATCACACTGCGAGGGAGCACAACATGCCCTGCATGATCTGCATGGACAGCATGCTTTCAATTTGGAAATATTCTTGCTAGGTATGCCACTTATATTGTTCATATATTTTCTACAGCCTTGAGAAAGCCCCCGCCTACCCGCTAAAGGGGCGAAACATGTGTTGGCTGTTCCTCCATCAAAAACTGCTACTCGATCACATTCTCAACCTTGGTTTGATCGCTTTATTAGTTGATTGGATTACTACTTTGTTGATGTTTTGGAACCTAACTTCAACTTCAAGACTGTTATTAATCAATTGGATTATAGATTTATGGAACTGAATTCTTTATTCTGATGTATTAAACGTCTATTCAAGCACTGTGCTTACTATTTGACATTTTTGAAGTGGGAACTCACCTATAATCAATTTTGCAAGTATATGGCTTTACCCCGGTCTTGACAGAGAAATGACTATCTGCGATTCATAGCCTTTGGAGAAGATGTGAAGACAAAGTGGCCACGATAATTAATTGGATATTGCCTCATTATGAGTTCTCTATAGTGCAGTCAGGGCTCAAAGGGCATCAGAGCTCTTAATAGGAGAGAAGCCAATAGGTGGCAGGTATTTTGTGGATCCTTGCAGCTTCCAGAATTTTCTCCCACTGATGTGAGAAAAATGTATGTATTGTAATGTGAGGAAAATGTCTGTATTTATCCAAAGTTTGAGGTTTTAAAAAACGCATTATGGGACCATACTGGATTTACCTGTCTCCGTTTCATATGTTTCCCCAGGTGGCGAGAAATCCAGAGCGTGAATAGTGCAGCCAGTCAACATGGAAGGTGAGATGAAACTGGAATGTATCCCCCCTGCCCAGCACATATGTAAATAAAATAAAAAACCTGAGAACAATCAAAATGTAGTCATGTTTGCTCAGTCCCCGGGGAAGCAGAAAAGACTATTGAGAAGGTCTAGAGGTTGGGGCCAAATGTCAGAATGGGCCAGTCGCACCTAATTATTTAATTAAAATATTCATAGTAGCCAATGGGCTTTCTGCCACCCAAGGAGCAAATTGGGACAAACCCAACCTCAGCATAGGAGCAGAAAGACTGGTTTGTCTCCTTTAGACTGGTGGTATGGGCCAATGAAAGTGTGGTATGCCCCACCCTTTGTCTCCCCAAATGTAAAATTGCTGGGGTCTATTGGGTTTTCAACCAACCAGAGTGCTGATTATTGGCAAACCTGCTATATGCCCACAGGCTGGGGCAGGAAGGCTCTATTGTCCCTTATCGGGTCAGGGCAAGGCCCATTGCCAGACTGGTGTTAACTGAATGGTAAACCCCTGGAATATAGTGGGCATTCTACATCTGGGGGATAGATGACCGACAAGAAAACACCATCTGAGTCTAACCTATTTACCCCCAGAATGGACAGACCCTACTGCCCCTTCAGAGGTGAGCGTATGTATCAATGCCAGGGGGGCCAGCATCCATCCTTTTGTTTCTTTTGACCCATTTTGAAATTGTTTGGTGGCTGGGGGGACAGGGACATGGGAGCAAATAAACCTCAGGTGGGGCGAGAAAGGCTGTATTGCACCCTCTGGGTTGGAGACATAGCCCTATGCCAGGGTGGGCCACCCATATCCATTTTTGGTTTCAAATGAAATTCCCTGCTGGCAACTGTCCTGGGCAAGCCTCAGCACCTTGTCCCAGTCCACTGAGATGGGAAAGAAAAGGACTACTTCTCATTTTCCTCTAACTCCTGGCCAGTCCTTAAACCCCCAGTTACTCAGCCACCAAGTCTCCTGCAGGGTCCAATCGTCCGTGGTCAGCTCTTGGGAGTCAGAAGTCCTCCTGCTTTTTCTGTTCTCTGCAGCAGGAAAACAGAAGGACTACCACTTGAACATTAGATGTCAGTTCATGGTGCAGACACCAGTTAGGAGTCCATGGACGAGTCTTCATTTTTTTTAGAAGGCACTTCTTCGGTTAGAGGCAATTTACAGCCACCGAAAGTTGGTGGAAAGAGTGGACAATGCAGAGGAAGAGGTGAAGGAAATGGGCACATCCCACCGGGTGCAACAATCTCAACCTGCCCACCTTACAGACCGAGTGCAGAGACTGGAACATAGGGCTAAAGACGCGGAGGGCTGCAGCCGGGGCAACAATGTCCTAATAGTGGGCCTACCAGAAGGAGTGGAGGGCAGCGACATGGTGGCCTACTTGGAACCCTGGATGAAAGGTCTTATGGGCCCTCACCAACTCACACCGTTCTTTGTTCTGGAGGGAGCACACAGGGTCCCGACCAAGCCTCCCACACTGAGACGACCCTCCCCCCCCCCCCCCCCCCCCCCCAAAGACCTGTTGTGGCCAAGCTGCACCATTACCAGGATCGGGACTTGCTACTTCAAAAAGTGCTGGAAGAGGGGCCCTTTGACATGGAGAACAGCAGGGTCAGTATGTACCCAGACTACACAGCCGCGGTGCAGGCCAAGAGGGCGTCTTATACTTAAGAGAAAAAGGCCCTACGGTCTGAAGAGATTCGACATGCTCTGCTCTTTCCCGTGAAACTGAAAATAATGTGGGATGGCCACACGCATTTCTGCTTTAGCCCAGAGAAAGCATGGTCCTGGCTTGAAACGCATAAAACTGGAACTGACAATCAGAACCTGCATGAGCCCCTCTCCCCTCGTCCCCCGACCAGACGCCGGAAAAAAGAGACACCACTCTGGTGACCACACTCACAGAGACAGGGTGCTTGGGCCATCGAAAACACAAGCCAGCCAAGGTAAACGGGCGGCGATTCAGGCAGCCGTGTCTCTAACGGAGTCACCCTCCTCTGATAAGAAGGAACTAAGTCACAAGAATGCAGGTGAGACAGGGGACTCATGAGACCATGAGTCGGTCGTGGATCCATTTGGTGGTCTGCCGCACATGACACCTCAGACAGCTGAAGACATTATTTAACCTCTGCCGCTTCTCGCCACTACATGGAATTGCGCTATATGGGAGCAGCGCCCAGAGTGCGAGTGTGGGCCGGTACGAACATAACCCCCCTCCCCCCATTTGCCCCTGGACTGTTCCAGCAGGGTGAAGACGATGGCTAGTATTAGACTGTTAACATAGATTTGGGCGGTCGGCCGTTGCCGTTCTGCCCTGGGGATGGCGAGTTGGGGATTGATTACTACTGTTGATGTTCTTGCTGCTGGCGATGCCCAGGATGAGAATCAGTGTACGGGGCTGACGGGGGCGGAGGGGAAATCTAGCAGCGAGTGACAGTCTGGTTCCCTGATGCCTGCAGTAACTACTCTTAAACTGATGTCTTGGAACATTCGGGGATGGGTAGCATGTCAAAGCTCCACATTATCCTGACACACCTGAAGAGAAGGGGAGTCCATAATTGCACTGTTACAGGAATCACACCTCACCAAGGTAGAGGCAGACCGCCTCCATAAATGATGACGCAGGCAACTGTTTGCCACCACATACTCTGCATATGCTCGTGGAGCGCTCGTCTGGGTGAGGGCGGGATTGCCGTTCAAACCTGTCTCGATGGACGCAGACAAAAAGGGCCGGTATGTATTAGTGGATTAGTGCTTGTGCGGATGACTGATAGTGCTGGGGAGCATATACGCCCCCATCCAAGATCAGGTCTCCTTACACAGGGTGTCTGCCCGACTGGCCATACACCTGGGCGCTCCTTATCTCCTGGGGGTAGACTTCAATGCTGTCCCTGATCCCGACATAGACCGTTCTACTCCATCTTTGCGGGGGAGGCGGCAACCAGGGTGGCCAAGGGTTTGGTGAGTTGGAGATCTGGGTGAGTGCTGGAAGATATACGGCGGTTGCAGCACCAGCACAGCAGGGAGTTCTCACACTACTCTCACATTTATCAAATAGATACTAGAATCGACCATATGCTCTGTACAGTCAGCATTAGCAGTACATTCACACACTCAGAATATTTAGGCCGCACAGTGTCAGATCACAGTCCACTGCTAGTGACGATGCAGACAGCCGAGAAATTACCACCAATCCCGATGTGGCGCCTGTATCCTAGAGCCTTAGAGGACGAGGCCTTCTGCGGTGCCTTAGCGACTAAACTGAAGGAGTACTTCACATCAAATAAAGGGACAGCCTCAGATCAGAGGGTGGAATGGGAGATTCTGAAAGTGGTAATCCGGGGCCATTGCCTAGGTCAAACAGTGGGAATCAGAAGAGATCTGACGGCCGAAGTCCTTCGCGTAGAGACAACACTACGGAGGTGGGAGTCCGAGTTAGGTATCAACCTGAAGGCGCCTCAATTGCTCTCAGCAGCGCAGGAAGTGCATAATAAGGCACTAGAACGCATTCGCTGCCACGACTATAATATACGCACTAATAGAATTCACGAGGAAGGGGGGGAGAGCTGGGATGCTACTGGCTTGGCTAATAAAACCGGAAAGCAGGAGCGTTCCAATTACCCACCTGACAGGACTATACTGCATGCACCGACGCACATTAAAGATGAGTTTAGATCTTACTACATGACCCTCTATAGCGCAACACTGCTAGCAGAGAGGGGCGCTGCACATTTATTTGGGTGGCTTATAAGTGCGAACGTTGCCAGGGCCCGACAGTGAAAAATTAGGGGTGCCATTGACTGCACTGGAGGTGCAGACTGCTAAAAAAGATCTGGCGAAGGGGAAAACCCCTGGGACTGATGGTCTCCCCCCTGAATTTTATCAAAGGTTCGTGGGAGTACTGACCCCACGACTGGTGGAGATGTACGCAGAGGCCTATAAGAGGGAATTGCCTCACTCTGTTACAAAGGTGCTGGTGATACCCTTACCTAAGGGGAGGCGGGACAGGCTGACGGTTGCTGATTATCGCCCACTTTAAATGTATAACACCAACTTTAAAATACTCAGCAAGGGGCTGGCAAACTGACTACTCCCACATATGAGGGACCTCATCCATGAGGACCAAAATAGGTTCATCCCTATACGAACCATATCCAGTAACCTACGGAGGCTCTACAAGCTGCTCTATGACGAGAAACACCCACATGACCCCCACAGCTGTGAAAGTGTCAGTAGACCTGGAAATGGCCTTTAACACGGCAACGCATGGGCCTGGGACTGGAGTGGGGGAAATGGGTAAACTTGCTCTACACTCACCCTACAGCTAGGGTCAAAACAGGACGCACAATCTCTGCCAGCTACGAGGTTCATAGGGGGACTAGACAAGGCTGCCCACTCTCGCCCCTACTATTTGCCTTGGCTATAGAGCCCTTGGCAGAGAAGTTAAGCAGTAAGGTACAGGAGTGTGGTGTGACTAGAGGGAGGGGTTCCCACACATCACCTCCCTGTACGCAGACAACCTCCTTATCTATGTATGAGATGGGGGAGCTGATATGGGACGGGGACGGCACCGTGTGGCACTGGGGACGCTTCGTCTGCCACCTTAGAAGGGGGGTGGGGGGGAGAAATCGGAGCCCGAGATTTTGAACTCTACTATTTATCAGCTCAATTACAATGGCTGGCGCAATGGCTAAATGGGCTAAACTTGGCAGAGACAACGATGAACGGTGAACCCGGGCAAGGGGAGGAACTCATAATACAAATGCTCAGAGGGAAAACAGTACCACCGAAACCGAACATACTGGTATCCACAGCTCTGGCAGCGTGGCGTAGAGCCCTTCGGAGAACAAATACAACTAATCTCTATGCGCCTGCACTTCCCCTTGTGGGACTCCCATGTGACGCAGCTGGGCCTGCCTTCACCCCCTGACAACTTAAATATTGGACAGAGACAGGGATCACTACTGTGGGCGACAGCTACCAGGGAGGGATGTTGATCCTCTTAAGGGACCTCGCAGACTACAGGGGCCTGCCGCTCGGCCAATTCCTCACTTATGAAGCAGCGGCACAGGCCGTGAGAGCACAGTGGGGAAGACGGTAGTGGTGAACCACCCACGGCGGCAGCCCTCCAGACTGTGCTGGTTGTGGGTGGAGGTTCGCACTTGGTTACCTAGATATATAAAGGCTCTAAATGGGATGATTGAGAAGCCACTAGACGGACTGTGACACAAATGGGACGCCGACATAGATAGAACTGTGACAAATGCCGAATGGCATAAGACTCTAGCCTCGGTATGTAAGATTTAGTGTAATACACTTCTGAAGTTTATACAATATACCTATGTTCACAGGACTTATCTAACCCAACACAGAAATAACCAGATCCGCAGGGGGACGACAGGAGCATGCCCACCATGTCGGTTGGTTGGTGCGGACCTTCGCCATGACTTTGGGCTGCCCAACGCTAAGACCCTACTGGGGAAAGGTGACTGCCCATCTCAACACACTTTTACAAAGACAGCTAGATGATGGACCAGTGGTGAGCCTGTTGTATCTTTTTGACAGGCCTTTAGCTAAATAAGTGGGGAATCGGTTTGCAGATTAGGCATTAGTACTTTCGCGCAGGCGAGTGGCGATGGCCTGGAAAAGCAAGTGTGGCCCCCTGCTTGCCACGTGGGTGGTGGGCATTACTCATTGGGCAAGGGCAGAGGAGAGAGTACTGCAAAGATAAGAGATGAGGGATATGAGGCGCCGACCGATTGCCCCTTTGTGGGCAGAGGTAGTGGACGCATGGGAGGCACTGGACGTCGAGGCGGATGATATCACGGGTGGGTCCCTGACTCCGAACGGCACGGGGATGACTGAGACCTAGTGCAGACCGGACCACTGCCGGTCTGCGTTCTAGGAAGGATTTCCCCCTCGAAATCCTGCTTAGTGTCCCCCATCTCCCACGTGACCTGCCTCCCCAGCCTGGAGGCACAGACAACCGCACACATGACTTTTGAAACTCTGGGCAAGTTATTGGGTTAATTAAGTGTGATGATTTGTTTCTTTCTACTTTGTTGTTGGCTTACGTACACAGGGGGGACAGGTATGCATCTCTGAGATGTTGATCAGAGCGATTACCAGCTCCCTGTCCCGCAAACACGCAACTGAGACCTTCAGGGAGATTGAGATTTTGCCACTATGATTCTGTATGCCATTGATCAAATAAGTATTAGATACTTTGTAATTATGGTTCTACGAAGCAGGTAATTGCTTCCACAAGCTGTATACCAATGTGATGTAGTGCCTTGAGTGTTCAGTTCTGGAAAAATAAACGAACAAATTTGTACTATTTGAAATGCCAATAAACAGAATTGTTAAAACAAATAGGATTTGACTGCAATATTGCCAGCTGCGCAACTGGGCCTTACACCCACAGGTATACCTAGAGATAGTTAGACCACACATGCTCTTCGAGCAGCTAGTCCGCTCTAGCTGGCACTAAAGGTCTCATCTCTTTCACCTACTTTGTCCTACAACATACTGCGGCACAACACCACCATGCTTACAAAATCACCTGGCAAGACACCTCCTCCTTAAATATTACACTGAAACAATGGGAAACACTTTGACAGGACCACCCCAAGACATATTCCAGCCTATGCTGATGTTCCTTTGGTACGATGTCTCTACATGCTTAGCCAAAATCTATTCAGGACCTTCATCCAGGTGTTGGCGATGTAATGAAGCTTTAGGTGACTTCTGCCAGATTTGGTGGTTGCGCAGTCATCTCTACTTTTTGGAAGGAAACACCAAGTCATATTAAATCAGTACTGGCATACAGTCATCCTGGGTGTGCGCCCCACTGCTGTACACACCATGATATACGCAAAATGGAGATTAACTAGTTATATGATACACGAGGCACGTCAGTTGATAGCCTTCTCTTGGAAGGCTCAGACACCAATATGCAACAAAATCAATAAAAATATTTTGAATAGAAAATTACTGAAGGGTTCTGGGTAGTATTTTCCCCATTCAGAGACAGAAAATTAAGTATTTTAATCCAATTTAGGCCCGGTTAAATTTTTGCTGGAGGACAGGCCTATCAGTGAAATAGTTTTAGACCTTCAAGTCACTGTAAGGCCACACTTTTTAAATATGGAGTGTGCCACATTTTTTATATTTAAACAACTCAACCTTATGGTTTGGTAAGGTACACTTTCGAGGGGACTTCTTAATGTATAAAAAGGTTTTTTTATTTGCGGTACGGGCCCTTTCCCCCACCACAGGTTAATGCAGTGCCTTTAAACTGCAGTCAATCCAAAGCACTGTGGTACTCCCAACAACCGTATATTTTGTCACATACAGGGAGTGCAGAATTATTAGGCAAGTTGTATTTTTGAGGATTAATTTTATTATTGAACAACAACCATGTTCTCAATGAACCCAAAAAACTCATTAATATCAAAGCTGAATATTTTTGGAAGTAGTTTTTAGTTTGTTTTTAGTTTTAGCTATGTTAGGGGGATATCTGTGTGTGCAGGTGACTATTACTGTGCATAATTATTAGGCAACTTAACAAAAAAAAATATATACCCATTTCATTTATTTATTATTACCAGTGAAACCAATATAACATCTCAACATTCACAAATATACATTTCTGACATTCAAAAACAAAACAAAAACAAATCAGTGACCAATATAGCCACCTTTCTTTGCAAGGACACTCAAAAGCCTGCCATCCATGGATTCTGTCAGTGTTTTGATCTGTTCACCATCAACATTGCGTGCAGCAGCAACCACAGCCTCCCACACACTGTTCAGAGAGGTGTACTGTTTTCCCTCCTTGTAAATCTCACATTTGATGATGGACCACAGGTTCTCAATGGGGTTCAGATTAGGTGAACAAGGAGGCCATGTCATTAGATTTCCTTCTTTTATACCCTTTCTTGCCAGCCACGCTGTGGAGTACTTGGACGCGTGTGATGGAGCATTGTCCTGCATGAAAATCATGTTTTTCTTGAAGGATGCAGACTTCTTCCTGAACCACTGCTTGAAGAAGGTGTCTTCCAGGAACTGGCAGTAGGACTGGGAGTTGAGCTTGACTCCATCCTCAACCCGAAAAGGCCCCACAAGCTCATCTTTGATGATACCAGCCCAAACCAGTACTCCACCTCCACCTTGCTGGCGTCTGAGTCGGACTGGAGCTCTCTGCCCTTTACCAATCCAGCCACGGGCCCATCCATCTGGCCCATCAAGACTCACTCTCATTTCATCAGTCCATAAAACCTTAGAAAAATCAGTCTTGAGATATTTCTTGGCCCAGTCTTGACGTTTCAGCTTGTGTGTCTTGTTCAGTGGTGGTCGTCTTTCAGCCTTTCTTACCTTGGCCATGTCTCTGGGTATTGCACACCTTGTGCTTTTGGGCACTCCAGTGATGTTGCAGCTCTGAAATATGGCCAAACTGGTGGCAAGTGGCATCGTGGCAGCTGCACGCTTGACTTTTCTCAGTTCATGGGCAGTTATTTTGCGCCTTGGTTTTTCCACACGCTTCTTGCAACCCTGTTGACTATTTTGAATGAAACGCTTGATTGTTCGATGATCACGCTTCAGAAGCTTTGCAATTTTAAGAGTGCTGCATCCCTCTGCAAGATATCTCACTATTTATGACTTTTCTGAGCCTGTCAAGTCCTTCTTTTGACCCATTTTGCCAAAGGAAAGGAAGTTGCCTAATAATTATGCACACCTGATATAGGGTGTTGATGTCATTAGACCACACCCCTTCTCATTACAGAGATGCACATCACCTAATATGCTTAATTGGTAGTAGGCTTTCGAGCCTATACAGCTTGGAGTAAGACAACATGCATAAAGAGGATGATGTGGTCAAAATACTCATTTGCCTAATAATTCTGCACTCCCTGTATATTGGTAATGTAAATATACACTACCTCCCACATGATATTTAACTCCTGTGCCACTGGTGCATTTTCTGCATCATCTACAATAGCTCACAAGAAAGATTTTGTTTTAGATCTTTATTTTTAACAAGACTTCAGCAGATGAATGTAAACAACACAATCTCATAATAAATTGAGATACAGCACAGAGAGCATCACATATTATAGCATACCATGCTTCCAGCGGCAGTGCAGGGCACAGCTTCCAAAAATGTATCCTTCAGGCACATCTGGAGGTACCAAGTGGCTCTTGCTAAACACAATATACTCTCTATCAGTGATTTCATAATTCAGAATTGCAGCTTATAGTACATGCTTTCTGCTTCCAGCCTTCGCCAAGAATTTGGAGAAGCTTATCAACAAACAGCTTTCTGACTTTTTAGAGCAGAATAAGCTAGTCCATCTGTTTCCGTAGGGCTTCAGCACTGAGACTACTTTGTTGGAGGTGGCAGACACAATCAGGCTTGCGGTGGATCATGGGAAGCAGGTTTCACTGGTTCTTCTAGATCTGCAGCTTTTGATACAGTCTCACATTCCACTCTACTGCAGTGTCTCAGTGCTATATGTGTTGGTGGCCTAGCCTTGGTATGGTTGTGCTCCTTCTTGGCAGAGAGATCTCAATCAGTTTGGATTGCCTGTATCGCCTCAGAACACAAATCATTGGGTTTTGGAGTTCCTCAAGCGTCTGCATTGCACCCCACATTGTTCAATGTGTATAGGACTCCCTTAGCAACTCTGATAGAACTTTTTGGTGTACAAATAGTTTAGTACACAGATGATACGCAACTTCTCCTCACTTCATAAAACCCACAATGCTTTGAGTAATTTTAAGATATTTATGACCGCCGTGTGACAGCAGCCTCCAATGCAATGCCAGCAAGACAGCAATCTTGCTCTTCAGGTCCAATGCCCCCCACCCCCCCACCTGGGACAATGGCTTTTGGCCACAAGATGTCTCCCTTCCCCACTACAGGCTAGAGTACGCATACTCTGGGGGTGAAGTCTGATACCACCGCAATTTTTGCTCCTCAGGTGGCAGGGGTAGTAGCCTGTTTTGGCCTGTTAAAAATGTTAAATAAATTCTGTAAATGCTTCCCCTTGCACAGCAAAAAACAGTAAAACACCTCAAGGTTGGATTATGCCAACTCACTCGACTGCCTGCCTACCTCCCAAGGACACTGCAGCTAGTGCAGAATGCCACAACTCTGCTCCTGCTGCATCTCCCCAGGATTCTCGCTTCGCGCCAACTCTAAAACACCTACACTGGTTGCCCATGAAAGAACATGTGATGTTCAAAGGCCTAGTTCTAACTCACAGAGCTTTTTATAGTAAAGGCCCTCAGTACCCGTCCAACAGATTTATTCTGAATCAACCAGTTAGGTCACTTTGTGCCTCCCACTTCTTGCTGGTAGTCCTCCCTCGATTTGGAAGGAAAATGGAGTGGCAGCTCTTCCACTACAACTTCGTGCCACCAGGGACATTTTACTAATCAAGAAATGTCTCAAGACTTGGCTCTTTGGGTCAGCCTTTTACTTCCTTGCATTTGTTGGGTTAGATTTCACGGTTAGTGCCAGGACACTTCGAGTAGCTGTTGCGCTTTATAAAATCCCAAAATAATAATAATAACAATAATCCTCATCAGTCACTGTCACCAGATTACTAGTTGTTCCCCCTCTCCTTCCCCAAATAAATATGTCCTCTGCAGCCTTTGGATCTATTCTATACATTTTCAGTTTTTCTTCTGCTGTTGCCCACTCCACTATGGCTTTCTCCCAAAACACTCTACAAAGCTGTCACCAGAGTATAATGATACAGCGTTTTGCCAACCAACACCAGCCTCATCTTCACAAATTTATCATATATTACCCTTATTTTCAGTTTCGTATTATGCTTAGCAGACATAGAGGCAATGTCATTGACATGTAGAACCTCAACAACTTGTTCTCAGAAAACAGTTAATTCACTACAGAACCATGCCATGTGAAATAATGTTTCCACAATCAAACATCGTGGAGGATGTTTTCTCAGGGTATATCCTTCTGATTGCCACTGGGTCGATGTAAGTGAGATAGATTATCTAAAAATGGATTCATTTTAATTGAACATTGCTCGAGACCTCCCTCATTTGGGAACAGGCCACAGACCTGTAGTCGTAATTAGATCTTTTAAAACTCTTTCCCAAAATCGAGTCACTCTTAAAGGCACTTTCTATCTGCCTTTAGTGCCTTTTGGAGTAGTGAGACCTGTTGACAACCTTTTCTTATACTCAATAGTGGGTCAAGCATTTAGGAGGATTAATGGGCTTGTGGGAAGTTCATCCAAACTTTTCTGCCAATTACTGTGGGTCCAAGGCATCCTGGGCCTCGATAAACATGAGAAATGTTTCTCCAGAATATAAACATGCTAAAGTGGTACAGCCACACTCCCTCCTCTGCATCACTGTCATATCCTGTGATGCACATATAAAGCACAGCAGCACATCAAATGTCTAATTCCCCTCATAAGGCGGCTTGTTATAGACCTTTCTTCACTGAGGTGTCCAAAGCTCTTCCCACCTGCCTTATTAAGTATGGGCATCGCTGTGGTACAGCCCTATATTCTCTTGCGTGTCTTATAATGTTTTTTAAACAAGCTTTATTGCTTTTGAAATATAATCACCACATACATTTTTTTATGTCTATTTTCACAAGTGCAAAACAATCCATGTGAAGTATTAGTGAAATGGAACCAATGTCCATCAGACACAAACTGGGACACTGTAGGCATTTTGCCATTAGTCTGAACAGGATCATTTGTACAGTAACGGTCTGCAATTGTGGATTATTACAAATTATTTAACACCTGTCATCAGAGCCCTGGGCGTCCTCTACACAAATTAAAAACAAATGAAAAGAAGCATGTGTATATGCATTTCATACATAGTTAAATAGTAATGACAACACATTTCGATATGGTATCTTAGCATGTGTGCACGATAGGGACAGTATAGCACAGTGGAGTAATATAGTAAATATCAGAGGGCACCATATTTTAAAGAAAATACGTACATGACTACGGTGAGGGCAGAGATGACTCCATGTTCTGTATGGAGATCAGAGGAAGACAGCTCAGACATCATCAGGGAGGGGGGGTCTAATCACTGCTCTCCTCTCAAGATGTAAAGTCTTCAAGCATGTGTTGGAGCAGAAATGTTAGTTAAGAAATTATTAACGACTTATATGTGTGTGTGTACTAATGAGAAAATGCATAGAGAAATAAATGGCAGAAAAATAATGTGCGCATTTGAAAATGTGCCCTCGGGGAGTGATCACCATATGTACTAAAATGACTAAAATATGCGAAATAATGAAAATATATGAAGAAAATGTAATAATATGTCATAATGAGATGTATAACCTATGTTTTACATTAATTTATAGTCTTAAATTAGCCAGACTAAAGGCCTGGTTCCACTGGGCCTTGCTCGCTCTGAACATGGAGAATTCGAACACCTTGCAAAGGACTGCTAACCGGGGACGAGACCTTGAACCGCTCAGAGTTCAAGTTGCTTAGCTAGAACATTCTGCAAATGTACCGACGGACAGGAGATGATGAAGACAATTTGAAACAATTATGTGTAGTGTAGGCTAAATGTACTTTCCCAGGACTTGAACAATAGAGGCACTGACTGGAGAACCATATGCAACAATTTTGATACCTGAAGAGACGGATGATGTCCTCACCACAAGAACCAATAAGCTTTCTGTGAAATAAACTGTACACAATTTAAAGGATTTGGTCAATAAAAACTATATGTTGGAGTCATATCTGCCGACCGATTGACCAATTAGCAATTAGTGGTATGGACTGGGAGACGCAATAAAAAGTCATGACAAGGGGCTAAGACTTCAGAATTTAGGCAAATTTGGGAAGGAGTTGATGACATCAGCAGACGCTGTCAGAGGTGCTGATACTGGGTTCATACTCTGTGAGCCTGATCCGTAGCTGACTGATTGATGACCTGAAGACGAAGACTGACTTGTTGCTGATCCATCCTGGATAGGTAGCGGTTAGACTTTTCATCCTTGGCGTGGTCTCCCTTAACTTTTTGCCTCTGTTCCCCAGGTTGTTGATGATTTTACTGTTTTTGTTACTCTGAGCACTTTACCGCTGCTAACCAGTCCTAAAGTGCAAGTGCTCCTTTACAAAATGTGCATGTGATTGGTTTATCCATGACTGGCATATTTGATTTATTAGTAAGTCCCTAGTACAGTGCACTAGAGGTGCCCAGGGCCTGTAAATCAAATGCTACTAGTGGGCCTGCAGCACTGGTTGTGCCACCCAAGTAGCTCTGTAATCATGTCTCAGACCTGCCACTGCAGTGTCTGTGTGTGCAGTTTTAACAGTAAATTTGACTTGGCAAGTGTACCCACTTGCCAGGCCTAAACCTTCCATTTTCTTACATGTCAGACACCCCTACGGTAGGCCCTAGGTAGCCCCAAGGGCAGGGTGCGGTGTATGGTTAAGGTAGGACATATAGTAATGTGTTTTATATGTCCTGACAGTGAAATATTGCTAAATTCGTTTTTTACTGTTGCAAGGCCTGTCCCTCTCATAGGTTAACACGGGGGCTACCTTTAAATCTGATTAAAGTGTAGATTCCCTTTGGGAGCGGATGGGCATGTGGAGTTTGGGGTTTCTGAGCTCACAATTTTAAAATACATCTTTTAGTAAAGTTGATTTTAAGATTGTGTGTTTGAAAATGCCACTTTTAGAAAGTGAGCATTTTCTTGTTTATACCATTTCTGTGACTCTGCCTGTTTGTGGATTCCTTGTCTGGGTCAGTTTGACAGTTGGGCTGGTGGCACCTCACACTAGACAGTGACACAAAGGGAGCTGGGGTGTAGCCTGCATATCCTGATGAGCCATCTGTGCTAGGAGGGAGGGGAGGAGTGGTCATTCACACCTGAAAGGGCTGTGCCTGCCCTCACACAATGCAGTCTCCAACCCCCTGGTGAGTGTCTGGGGCCTGGCCTGAGCAAGGCAGGATTTCACATTCCAAAGAGACTTTACTTTGAAGCAGGCCTACTTCAAAGGAGAAATTGGGTATAAGAAGGGCACCCAAAACCACTGACTTTAGAAACACTTTTGGAACCAAGAGGAACCTCTACCTGGAGAAGAGCTGAATAGCTGAGGAAGAAGAGCTGCCCTGCCTATGACTGTTTTGTGGAGCTATACTGCAGTTGCTGCTTCTGCCAGAATAAGAGGGCAAAGACTGGATTTTGTGTGCCTTCCATCTTGAGAAGAAATCTCCAAGGGCTTGATCTAGAGCTTGCCTCCTGTTGTTTGAAGTCTCAGGGACAGCAAAGACTTCTCTCTGCCAGCACCTGGAGTCTCTGGAGAGACTCCTACTCTGCCCTGGGGGCTCATCCAGTTCCTGGGACCCTGAAAGGAGAAGCTGGCAGCCTAAAGACAAGAAAATCCACGCACAGAGCGCCGTGCGGGGAAAAGATTGATGCAAATCCGATCTGCGGGTGAGAAAAATGACGCGCCGCCGGCTCTGCAGCTGAGAAACGACGCTTGCAGGAAACGCGACCGAAGAATCGACGCACGGAGCAGGAGAAACGACGAGCAGCATCGCTGACGGAGGCTGGGAGATCACAACCTGCGCTGCGGGATTTTCGGATCATCGTGCGGCTGGATTTTCGACTCGCGTACCGCCATGCGGAGCGCACACCTGCCCGTGAGGGGTTAGTTTTGATCGCACCAGGTACATTTTCACTCTAGCAGCGCTAGTGTGTATTTAACACTACTTAAAGACTCTTTTTGATTTTTAATTGATAACTTGACTTATGTATGGTTGATTTTTGTCGTTATGGTCTTGTTTTGTTTAGATAAATATTTCCTATTTTTCTAAACCTGTGTTGTGTCATTTTGTAGTGTTTTCATTAAGTTACTGTGTGTGTTGGTACAAATACTTTACACCTAGCACTCCGAAGTTAAGCCTACTGCTCTGCCAAGCTACCAAGGGGGTAAGCAGGGGTTAGCTGAGGGTGATTCTCTTTTACCCTGACTAGAGTGAGGGTCCTTGCTTGAACAGGGGGTAACCTGACTGTCAACCAAAGACCCCATTTCTAACAGTAGCTATGAAGATGTGACTGATGGTTTTGTGCCTTTTCTTCTAGGTACCAACTGCGCTGTTATAGAGATTCACACTTGGGTAGAATTTTTCTAAATTAATGTTTTTCTCTAAATGGTTTTCGCATGAAGACCCACATGCCAATGCTAATCTTGGTTAGGTAGGCTGTTAGGGTGAAGTTGACAAATGACTGACAAACTAAATTGCTGAATTACATTCTTAGTGCTGAATTCATAGCTTATGGTATTTCATTGTTGCGCATGTTTTCTTTGAGAATAATGTTTTTTATTAACAGACTAATAAAGATTGATTAATAAAGATTGAATTAACAGATGATTAAAATTGTAAACAATAGGGAATAAAAGTTAACTCATTTTTCTGAGTAGTGGTTGTTCTTGAGTCTTATGTTTTTAAAGTTGTTTCAATAAATGTTTAGTGATTATTAATGTTAGCTACCACTACAGTAGTCACTGCATGACTAGGATACTCCATGCGATTCAAAAGGTTCATCAGCCTGTATGCGCCCCCTTGTAAGTTTACTTAATAAGGACCAGGCATGCTAGCACATTTCATCCCAAAATCGATGCAATGGGTCATTAACGCAAGCCACAATATGCTTCCCTGAGGAGGGCTTAACTACTGCAATGCCTAACGGGCTCCCTGAGGGGGGCTCTTAACCGTGTTGCTCTAATAGTAGCAGGTGGAATCAGATCATAAACCAGGAGTACCAAAATTCAAGTACCCGAGCAACAATGGAGAGAATGAAAAATTAAAATTGGTTATCCATCAAATAATATTAATCATAAATTTAATCAGTGCTAATGAGATGGAGACCAAGATTAAAAACAGAGTGAGAGTCAAAAGGTGAGTGATAATGCTCATGTGCTCTCAGCAATTATACAAGAGGATTAAACCAGTTATGATGCCTCTAGTCATCAGGTCTACATGTTTCGCGTCTGGTGGTCCAGCCGGATCCAATGACGCTTCATCAGGACCAAAAAGAATTTTAACTTCTCCAAAAATAAATTAATATGAGCCCTACTAGGGAAAGGAATACAAAAACAGTCACTTACTTTGATGTATTTGCTATGTCAAATAAGGTCGCCCATCCCCGGTATCAGGATAAAGCTCCTAGGAATTGCATGTCAGGAACTGGAACTGACATTATTGATGCAGTCGTTCGTAAGCCATTCCACCTACCCGCCTGACAGCGTTCCCAATAATAAAATTATTTTTGGTCCTGATGAAGCGTCATTGGATCCGGCTGGACCACCAGACGCGAAACATGTAGACCTGATGACTAGAGGCACCATAACTGGTTTAATCCTCTTGTATAATTGTTGAGAGCACGTGAGCATTCTCACTCACCTTTTGACTCTCACTCTGTTTTTAATCTTGGTCTCCATCTCATTAGCACTGATTACATTTATGATTAATATTATTTGATGGATAACCAATTTTAATTTTTCATTCTCTCCATTGTTGCTCGGGTACTTGAATTTTGGTACTCCTGCTTTATGATCTGATTCCACCTGCTACTATTAGAGCAATAAGGTATACCACATGCAGAACGGAAAACTGGATAAACTTGAAGCAGGAACTATGCAATACCCTACACGGGTATTCTAGGATAAAGTGATATTCTCTGTCATTAAGAACTCAGGGAAGGGGCCTTGAGACCCCCACGGGTACTTGCTGCTCGTTATAAATCAGATTGATCAACATCAGCCATGACCAATCATATGTACTACATGAATATGCTTGTGGGGGGTTGGTTCAGCAACCAAGGGGGCCCAGTGTCTGTGAGCACATCTTATGATGCTGGCATGCGTTAGGAAAAGTGCCTCCGGTACACCATGTAGCTGTACGAATTCTTGGTAGGACATAAGAGTTTTGTCATTAAATAGATCACCCAACGTCTTTACTCCTGCCTGCTCCCAGGACAGCAGTCTATCTGCCGTGAGCGTACCTAAGGAGGTGGGTAGACCGTTCAAGGGGATACTCAGGGCCTGGTGGGGGGCATACCTGTATATCTGAGGGCGCACTTCTAGTAGTGACGTGTTATCCAGTGCAATATTGGCACCTGGGCTGGTGGAAGCAGACTACACAATTTGGCCAGTCTGAGCATACAATGTGTATATCTGATTTCGTCCAGGTGATGGCCAACCAACTGGATAACCACTGCAGCTACACTGCTAAACAATAAGCTTTGAAGTGGGGTACACACATTCCCCTATCCGCGGGCACCAACTACATTTTAGTTAACCCAACTCTGTATCTACTCAATATCCACATGAGTTCAATTAACAAGGAATCAAGAGTTTTAATGACAGAGGCAGGATTAACAGGGATGTTATCAAAGTGGTACATAGAGCGGTAGCATGACCATCCTGGTCAGAGTTATTCGTCCCGCCATCAACAGTAGAAGGGTGACCAAGAACCCAATCTGAGGTTTCAACGAGGTGATTGTTTTCACGAGATTAGGATCATGAGATTACAGTCTAAAAGGTCGATTCCCTACACATGTGTATGCCTAAACAGTGTAATGTCTGAGGGGCCCACTGAATGTTATATAGTCCAAAGAGGAGGTGATCCCTATTATAATAAAAAGGCATAGGATTTGCGGTAATTTACCTGGAGGCCCGAAGCCCCCTCTTCTCATAAGTAGTACAGGGAGGGGTCATCGTCAACAGAGCCCTAAAGGAGCCCTTCCTCCTAGTAATCCTGTGGTGACCACCATTTTGTCCCATGTTGGAGCTGGTTGCTGTGGACCTGTCCCTCTCTGTAGGGTCACCCCAAGCATTTTGCATTCTTTCCTCTGCTTTGTGTTTGCTGAATTCATTTTGCTGGACTTAGCACTTTACCACTGCTAATTTTCTTGTGCTCTTACCTAAATGTATGGTTAAATTGGCTTAGACCAAATTGGCACATTTAATTTACCTGTAAGTCCCTTGTAGGTTGGTATACCATATACTCAGGGCCTGTACATTAAATACTACTAGTGAGCCTACAGAACGAATTGTGCCACCCTCTTAAGTAGCACTTTAAAACAAGTCCCAGGTCTGCCATTGCAGCCGGACTGCAGTTTTAAACTGCCATGTCGACTTGCCACTAAAACTCCCTTGACAAGCCTTAAACTTCCCCTTTATTACACATAGATCTCCCCTAAGGTAGGCCCTAGAAAGCACATGGGGCAGGATGCTGTGTAATTAAGAGGCTGGCATGTCCTGGTATTGAAAAACTCCTACATTTGTTTTTCACAACTGTGAGGCCTATGCCTCCCACATTAGGGAATTCCTTATCACGCGCTGTCTAAATAGTCTTCTTAGTTAGATGTTTACCAAAATTCTTGTTATAAATTGTTTTTGCATAAAGTCCCACATGCTGATACTCATCTGGGTTAGATGAGGGTTTTCTCATATGACTGAAATTCAGACACAAATGGTTGACGGACTGTTTTGCTGAACTCCATGATTATAAATAATCTATTGCCTTTGTTTCTTCTGTTGATCTATGCTAATGCTTTAGAATACACTTTGATGTAAGTTTTGATTAGGTTATGTTTTTGGTGCCTTCTAATAAATTAATATGGATTTTGATTGGAATTGAATCAGGTTTGAATTAATCACATGACTTAGTATTGTAACTAATAGGGAAATAAAATCACTAAAACGTATAACGAGTTGTGGTTATTAATGACTGAAAGGTCATGGTGCGATGTTTATTGATTCTTATTAATAATGACTAATGTTTATTGAGTTTTATGTATTGACTATTGGGAAATACCAACCATACCCTAACTAGGATACTCCATGTGAATCAAAAGGTTCATCGACCTATGCGCGTCCCCTTGTAAGTTTACTTATTAAGGACCAGGCGCGCTAACATTGTCACTGCTGCCACACCTTGGAGCCAGAGGTAGGGAGACAGGAAATTCCATGCACTTCAAAGTCGCTGCCTAGAAGCTTCACCCACCTTGCAGCACCAGGGTCCGAAAGTAAGACATCAGACACCAAACCTTCAGTACCGGTCCGGTCCTTTGGATACTTGGCTAGGAAGGAGGACTGGAGTGCCAATCTGCTGGACTGCTGCTCTGAAGGGGTGCTGCCCTGCTGTCCTGATGCTCTCCCACCGTCTGGGTAAAAGGACTGGATCTTCAACTGTCCCAGGGCCTGCAGAGTGATTCACAAGGGTAATTTTGCTACCTTCCTGTTCAGAGCCAAAGGGGCATAAAGGGAACCCCACCATCCTGAACCAACACCCGGACCAAGCCTGAGTGAATCCTGAACCCCCAAGAGGTGTCCTACCAGTCCTGACCCTTGGTTATGGTGCTAAAGGTGCCCAGATCCCCAAATCCCACAGCTGAGGACTTACAGCAGTTTTGGCCAAAATGTTTGACAACTTGGAGGAGACTGGGACAAACCTGCTCACCTATTTGCCTGAAGTTCATTCCCAGTCAGAATTACTTTGCGGCTTCTCCTGCTACGTTCTTCTGCACAGCAGCTATTCCTTTTCAGTGGTGCTTCACCGAAGGTGTATTCGACCTTGTGGAATTTTTGGCTATAGCCCCCCCTGCCTTGCCCTGCTCAATTTCTATTTGGGCAACTAGGTCCGAAAGAAGAAATAATCACCGGAGCTTTGAACCAAGACCACGCAACAGCACTTTGTCCTCAGGCACCTCCTGCAGCCTTACCCTGCTGAACTTTACCTTTACTTTAACTTTTCAGGCACTTTGTCTCAGAATTTCTTTTAAGTCTGAAGGTAAGAACAGATGAGCATAATCCACTTCTTGTTTCAGAACCAAGCTGCAATGCCTTTAACCCGGTCTCGCAAGAATAGATGTCCAAAGTGGTGCTTTGATTTTCTAAGCACCATTTTTTTATAGAAATTTAGAAAATCAAATCTTCGGTTGTACAGACTGTATAAATACTTTGCACATTGCCTCCCAGTTAAGCCTGACTGCTGTTTGTGCCAAGCTACCCAGGAATAAAAACACAGGTTAATTTAGTGACTTGGTGCGATTCACCCTAAAAGGGATTGTGGCTGTTGCTCGACCAGGACTCACACCCTAATCACCCAACAACCCATTATCTCACACTCGCCAAATAATAGAATTCCAAATTTGGAAGCACAAGACCTCCATCCATCCACTCTGGTTTAACCGTGCCTAATTTCACTTTGCTCCATTTTCTGGCAAACACCAAAGTTATAATAGTTTGCCTAGCTCCCTATAAGGCTTCCTGTGGATGGGTGAAAGTAAGCACCGCTCCAGCCATGTGTGACTAATTTGTTTTATTTTTTCTGTAGTTGTTAGGCACTGTGAGGCTTTGTGAATAATATTTTAAGGCACTTTAAACTGTTTTTTAAAACAAGTGATCTTTCATTTTTGAGTGAGGGGGTTGGGAGCGGGGACTGCTGCATACTTGGAGGGGGGCTGCTAATTACCATAGAGTTGGGGATCATAGAAAAGCGAATCAAGGGCAGTGCTCTAGTTTTTTTCCTCCAATCCGATACCCATAAATGTCAGCTGGGAAGCGGACACGCACAGAGGGCGTGCCAAACTCAAGCCTGGCTGTGTCCGTCCCACTATAAGCACTCAGATTCACTATACTAAGAAGGCATTACTCTTTTTAAGGCCTACATCCCCTGCACCACCCTGCTTCCCTTTAGAGGTTGGTGCGGGGGAAAGCCTTTGTTCCTGCTGTAACTTTATGATAGAGGGAATGGAAGGTAAGAGAATGAAAGAGGTCAACAGCGATCTATGGAGTTTTGGTCTCATTAATTGAACATCCCTTCCCTGCCATAAGTATGGATCCTGCACGCTTTTTGAGAAGGAACAGTATGATGCCCTGTTCCTCACAGAGACCTGGCTTCACAATTACTCTATCCCTGCTATTAACCAGGCACTCCCACAAGGGTACTACATCTGTCGGAGAGATCGGCCACAGAAAAGGGGAAGAGGAATTGCCATTACCCTCAAAGATATCTATAAATGTGTATTTAATTCTCTGGACATCCGAGACTGTGAAAACATTGATATTACTATTAATCTCTCCCCCACGTTCTCTTTCTCAAGAATTTTGATGTATCGTCCCCCCTGGTCCTAGTTCTAGGTTTATCGATATGTTGCCTGAAACTGTGGCTGGCCTCATAATTGGGAAAAACAACTACACAATGTTAGGAGATTTAAATCTTCATCTTGAGGTAACTAAACTAATGCAAGACTTGGACAGGATGCAGTTAACGCAAAAGGTTAAAGGTACCTAAGTTTGTCAAAGGTCATCTGATAGACCCTTTATTTAGTAATGAATCAAGCCTTAAGGTAAAGGGTGCCCCACAAATGGCTTGGACAGATCATGCCCTTATTGTGTTTACGCTGGAAGGCCTCTCTGGTGGCCCCAAAGCTAAGACTCAATATAGTAAGGGCCGTAAGTGGTCTACCCTTAACAAAGAGTCTTGGAGATCAGTGCTAGCCAGTACAAGACTGGTGTTAGGTTAAGACCTGGAGGAAGCCAACTTGAGGTTAAATACCTGGATACAGCATTCACTTGACACCACCATTCTTGGCTCCACTATACGAAAAAGCAGGAAAGAAAAGTCTGCGTCATTGTTTAACGGGCATCTAATGTCTTCAAAAAGAGGTTGTAAAAAGCGAAAATGGAGACATCAATGTGATAAGGATGATAGTCTATTGAGTGGCCACTTGTGTCTACCATCCAGAGATCAGGAAGGCTCAATCTGCCTATTATGAATACCTTTTGGTTAAGGCAGCAAATGCCCTGAGGGAACTGTTTCGTACTGTTCAGTCCCTGAATACCTTTAAAGCCAGTAACACAGCCCCTACTACCTCAAAAGAACACTGTAATGAGCTTGCAACCTATTTTCAGAATAAAGTGGAGAGAATTTACACAGAATTACTAAAGGGAAGAGAAGTTTTGCCTACAATAGCAGGAGCAGCACCCTCAGGAGGAGATGCCTCCCCTCCCCCAACCCGGGTTGGAGATCTAGGTACTCTTGATAGTTTCCCCCTTATCACTGAAGGACAGTAAAATGGGGAATTCCCCTTGGACGAGGCTCCTCCACATAATATCTGGAAGGTAGACAGGAAATTTTACCTGCTACCTTGGATCTTTTAAACCTCTCAATTATATCAGGTTAAGTCCTGGGGTAATGGAAGCATGTTGTAGTCAAACCACTGTTCAAGAAAGCTGGTCCTAGGACCTAGGTCAAGTGAGATAGAGGTAAAGAAAGAATCTTTAAAATGTCGGTGTTCTTTTCTTAAAGACAGATCCTTTCTGGTCTGGGATCCCCCATGCTTCTCTGAAGTCTTCCCCCTCAAATATGGGGTGCTGCAGGGGTCCGGTTAAGCCTGACGCTTTTCAACATCTATTTGCAGCCTTTGGCTGCTTCGGTGAAGGAATCTGGGGTAGCAATTACTTCCTATGCCGATGATATGCAGCCTGTGGTGTCCATTTCCTCCAATAACAGGACCCAACAATGTCTGGGACCCTGTCTGCAGAGGGTCGCCCTATGGATGGCAAATAACTCTCTGAAATTAAATGGAGACAAAACGGAGCTGCTCATGATCAGGAATAATGCCTTCCTTGGCAGTCCGGGGGATGGACTGGATTGGCCTAGGAGCCATGGAACCCCCTCCTCAGCCCTCAAATCCCCCCAAAAAAAAAAAAAAGTCAAGGAAATTGGTTAGACAGCATTTATGTCAATGGAAGTACAGGTTAAAAAGACATTGATGTGCACATGTTTTGCCTTAATAAGGATGCTGCACAAAAATCTGGACCTAATACCTTTCACATCCAGGAGAATCGTGGATGAAAAGAGTTAAATTCATGGCGCTGTGTCTTACTCATGGAGCGGTTACCAGAAAGGGCCGAAGATGGTTATGGGTCTTTTTACTTTATACACTCCCAGCAGAAGTCAAAGGTCCGCTAGTTCTGGTTTTCTGAAGGTCCCTCAGATTCAGAGGGCTAGATGGGGACGAACATCTTTCACTTATATCTCCCCTAAACTATGGATCTCTTTGCGGTGCAGATTGAGAACGGAGTCTAATGAAATTATTTTCAGGAAACATCTTAAAACTTGGCTCCGACCAACCTCTTGAATCACCTACTACCTGGAGTGGTGGTGCTTATTTTCATAGTGCTGGGAAGCCTCCGGGTGCCATGCATTTTATAAATCCTGATAAGATAAGATGGGAGGCATACAATTTTATTACACAGACATCTGGGCAGGAAAATCATTTTAGCTAGCGCAATATGACCCACGACTGAAAGGGGAAGGGAATTCAGGAACCTGACCAAGGATATTAAGCCTTGTTTGATATTACCCATGTAATATGTGCATACTTTTTCCTCAGAGTGAGTCACCTACATTCCCATGTACATGAATTTATGTGTTTCCCATCTGAGACCAATGCAATAGGAGAGACTGTATGCTGGCCTAACAAGCCGCCCCAATGGGGATATCACAGACTCATCCCTGTTTGTTCTTAGGGTCCAACACTTTGACCAATCTGTTGAGCTCTGTGAGAAATAATGGGACTGCCAGGAAGGGGTGTGTGGCAAATCAATGAGTCATCATCATAGACTGATACCCCAATTCTCCATCCTTGCAACTTCTTCCTAAGTGTTATTGTTAAGGGCTCCAATGCAAGTGCAGATAGTAAAGTGTCCAGTCCACACGCGATGATAAAGCTATAAGAAATTGTGTCATGTTTTCAGTTTAAGTGTGTTCATAGGAATCAGAACCAACTCAAAAAGCTCCTCCTAGAATTTTACTCAGTCAGGACTAACACGTAGCCCCATATTATGGTGCTGAACGCCTTTTCTCCATCTAAGGCAGTAAGGGGACCATCCTCCTCTATTAGACTGGTAGTCTGTGTATATTCATTAGAGTGCTATGCTTTGGGATAAACCTGAAGTTGTATCTGTCAACCAAAGATAAACCTTTCCCTGTAGTCTGTTGGCTAGAATATTACAAGGAACTTTAACAAGACTGTTTATCATGGACAGGGGTCTGTTTGAGGTTGGCCCCAAGCTGTCTTCTCCAACTTTCAGTATAATGATTACCATAGCCTCTTTCATAGATGATGGCAGCCTACTACAGTTTGACTTTGTGGTATACCTCCAGCAATTTATTGAAGAAAAGGAGTTAGTATCTCTTGCCTGAAGATTTGTGTAAGCCACTATCTCTTCCCCAACCATTTCCTCAATTCCTTCTAGTATCTCCATCTTTCACAATTCTAAATATAATTAAGCTACTGGTTCTTTTCCGAGCTGGGGGGAGAGCAATCTCCAACAGATATTCCTAAGTCAACGTGTGTTCGTCCTTCACTGCGTACAGGAAAGTTAAACAGAAGAACCCAATTTACCAATGCTATTTAGGGCCTAAAGCACATCCACTTTGGCACCGAATAGCCCAGTCTCAGTCAAAATATCAAGTAGATTAAGGCCCAGAAAAAGGCGAAAAATCATGGATTGCCATGAATAAGGGCAAATTTGCTACAGCCGGGATTCAGTGATGTGGCACGCCGGAGCACAATATATACGTTGGCCTGGGCTTCACTGGAGAAGTCTACATTGTGTGGTTAAGCGAGAGACCGTGGGGAGGCGTTGAGCAGTCCATTTGTGATGATGGCGCAATGATGGCCAAGGATGGCATGACATTGGCACTGAACCCACTTGCACAATTGCAGAACTTCTACCCATTGAAAGGCTGGTCCCAAATCCCTATGGGAAGCTTCATACCACAGGATTTCTTCTACTCTGCCTGTGCACTGCTGCCTCACGACTGCTCACCAATATACCACAATGGCCGTCATTATAATGAATAAAAAAGCTGTGATAGGAGGGCACTAGGAGTAGCCTACCCCATGAAGCTTGCTGGGGTGTGGCATACAGTGGCTCATGATACCTTATGTCTGACCACAGTGACGGCTGTAGATGATTGGAGAATTCTTTATCCTTCAAGATTCAGTGCTTTCAGCCGACCTCTCTCCTTTAATTCCCTCTCCTCACACACCACTGTATTGGCAGAAGATCCTTCAGAAACAAGTAGGAATTGTCCTCAGTGGGTATAAAAGCCCAAAGAGTCAAAGACAGAGGACAAATCATTCCATTGTTCTCTAAACTATTCATCAACCTTTTGCCACTGATAACCTGATGACTTGACTCATAAAAGTGTGCCAGCAGGATACGTTTTCAAATCAACTAATCAAACAAGTCATAAAACAACAATAAGCATTTTATTCCCCTATTCCGGACAAATCTCCATCTGAGCCTCACCCGACAAGAATAATCTTAAAACTTCTCTACAAATCAACAAAATGAGGACCAGTTGCTTGCTCCTTCTGAAAGCGCAGGTTCAAAACAGGCCTCATTAAACAATAAAGAAGCAAAAATACAAATCAGGCCTTTATTAGTAAAGCAGGAATGCCACAGACAAAGTACAGGGATACACAAGCCCAATACAAGTCGACGCTCCAAGAACTGAGACAAAAAGAACAAATGATGGACGGAATGGTGAACAATGCAAACATTCACCCCCCCCACCCCCCGGTCACAGATCTGGGTTTATTCCATCGTTGTTTTGCTCACCATGCCACCCCAGTATGAATCCAGCCATATGCAAATCAGTATTGACCCTGAAACCCATGGGAACAGTACAACCTGAACTGCCAGGCCAGGTCCTCCCTGGACCGGAAACAAGCATCCTGGGACCAGTTTCAGGGATTAACTCCTTATCAACCAGGCTAGCTTGAATCTAGTGGCACAGTGAGCATGGAACCCACATCTTGGACATACCCTTCCCATTTAAATGAAAAAGCAACCCAAAATACACCTCCATCGACTACCCTTAAAACAGAGAAAACACATTGGAGGTCCATTACCATGCAACCATATGTCACTGTAGCAATCTCAGCTCATACAGAAACGCTCATTGAGTAAAAATGACACAGCAAGGGCAGACTTGGGGATTAAGAATTCCCCATCATGGTGCTCCATTGCCAACTTGAACTTTGAGTGGCCACCTTCCAATGAATAGTCGCACGAGCAGTGGGGAAGTATGGATCGGGTGAGCTGGCAGCCCACACCTCCACTGAGCCCCGAAATCAACATAGTCAAAAAAGACAATTATCACAATGCTACAGGGAAAATTATGGATGGGGTGAACCAGCAGCCCACACAATCACTGAGCCCAAAATCTAAAACAGAAAACAACTATAACACCAAGGTGTTGGTAGACCAGGAAAGGTGAACACGCCCAAACCTTCCTCCCAGTAGCACAGGGGACAAACAACTCAGCCTCAGTGAAAGCCCATCAAATAACAAAAAACATTCAGACACTGACAATGCCAGCCACCAGAGAGAGATCTCCCTACATCCAAGTAAAGGTGCTATCGTCCAAACTAACAGGATTAACAAGTTTAACCCGCTGTCCTCTCAGAACCTCAGGAACACCACCAACCTAGGAAAAGCCCACCACAAACCGATGAGCAGCAAATAAGGCAAGTAAAGTACAAGCAGATTGGATAGCAAATCTTAGATAGAATGGGCAGTACTCTGGCCTCCCTGAGATGCGCATCTACGCTATATGCCAATAAATTAGATGTTCAAATCACTGTACTCCAAACAATAGCCTCCTTAATTTTGGCAGCCGGTAGGAAACTGGATCAGCTGAACAAGCAAATACTTTGAGCCCAGTGGTCCACGATAATGAGGGAAGAGGATCCAATATGTCCATGCAAACCCCTTGACTGAGGAACTATCAGCCCTCCCTGTACTAATGACAACCCTGATCAATGAGATAAAAGATGAAGTAGCAAGGGCTAGGGATGGGGGGTGGGTAAATTTCAATGCCAGGAGACCCAGCAGGAACCACAAAGAGCAGGAGAGCCCAATATGAAGAATACTCCATCAGACACATCAACTGACGGGCAGGGGTGTGATGCTAGCCTTCAATGCTCTCAGATTGATCATCTAAGGTGTTCCATCCTCAGGGATCATGGGGCTAGATGATGAACAGTGTTAGATCTGGAAGTGAATCCTGCAACCCGGCTAGGGAATTATTACCTGACCAGTGAGCCATATCTGTCAAGGAAAAACGAGAAACGGCTCAAAAAAGTAAATAAAAGCAGGGGCCAAATACCCCACAAGAGGAAAGGTGGTCCAAAGCCAAATCCTAGCCCTGAGGCCAAAGCTAAAACAAAAGAAAATGCCAATTCAACATAAAACAGCCCACAAGGAATGCTAGCCCCGGTCAGAACAGTGTTCAGGATGATCCTACTGAAGACACACACAGAGTTTAAAGATAAAATGTTAAACAATAGCCATCCCTCTGAAAAGGGAGGGCTGCCTTCTTTTGCCTAGCAGTACAAGCATCTTTAGCCGACAATTCCCTCCCCGCTCCACCAATAAACAAGCAGGTGGCACTCAACCAGTCTCACTTGCCCAACGACTAAGAGCACCTTCAGTCGATATTCTGTTAAAAAAACAAGTAGCAGGGACCAAAACAGCTTCACCTGACCCTTATGACCAAATTGGACCCCTGGTACAGAAAAACCTCCAAACACTGCTGTCCATAAGATTCATAAAAACAATTATACAGCAGATACACTCAACGCCAAGTGTCATCAATAGAGCCAGCTCCAAGGAATAAAAGAGCAAATGTCACCACCCTGCAATGACAGCACAAGAGAAAGAAAGCCCCCAGAAAACACAGCGAGTTGAGGTCAGAGTAGCAAAAAAACTCCAACACATCTAGATAATTCCTTACCACCAATGTATTTCACTGGGAAAATGGGACCTGCTAAACAGAGGGAACACTATTAGACTAGGTTCAATCCTGTCTGGCCTGGAATTACTCAATTCAAAGGACATAAAAGGTGGGGAGGGTGTTAAATTACTTTTACCAGCACCAAAATAACCACCGAGTTCCTGGAAGAAAATCCCATATTTAAATACAATGGCACTTCAGCTAGTGGGTCCACCAGGAGTGAGACCTGAGACACAAATAAAAGCCCGAAGGCTCATAGTTCCATCCTAGTTCGTACTGCCAAAAGTGTCTCCTGGTTGCCAACCATGACCTCAGGTGAGCCGATAATCATGACCAGCCTGCATGGAAAAGATCAGATAATTACAGCCCACTAATCAAAAAAACAGACTGGGCTTGGCTCCTGGAGGCTTTAACTTCTCTGCTCTAAGCACCAGTACAGCAAGTGTCAGGCCCTCATAACAGCGTGCATGTGGCAAAATGAAGGCAATAAGGAAGATCAGCTGACTTTGTATCTTTACAAAAAACATTGGTACTTAACTCAGTACCCTGGCTTGATTTCACGGCTTATGAATCTGATGCGATCAGATGAAAGGCAGGTGGGCAAAGCATCAAGGAGTCGCCACAATATATGTGGAAAATGGGCTGGCCGCAGGTACAACTACAGCTGCAGTGGGAAATGGTGATTACATCATTCCAGTAAATCAAGTCAACAGCCCCAGCCATAAGAGTGTTGTGCCGCTGGTCATAATGAGCATCTACCTACATCTTGCAAAACAAAATAAAAGGGCAGAGAGAGTTGCCCATCTACTTCCCACACTGAGAGATCTAAAAATGGACCACTCAAAATGTATTTGACTAATTATGGGCAACTGTAATGCTGATCTAATGAATACTGGGGCAATTGACATGGCATGAGCTTGACAACTGAATCTGGAACATCACCAGTTAAAGATGCAATTCTAAAGATCTGACAAACATGGCCAAGGGGTCAGCACTACTTTAGATGACATGGGGATGCGCCTCCTGGATAGTAGGCTTAATTCAGCCTCTCCAGCTGTCTATATGCATTTCTCGTCCAATAGGATTGTTACGCTAGACGGCTAGACTATATTTGGGCATCAATAGCCCATTTCCATCAAATAAGCAACATTTGAGGCCCATCCATTACTGGTCAGTAATTATGCAATGCTGAAATGTGAAATGGACGCCTTGGGCCCATCCTCCCTAAAGCAAATCTGTATTGCTGCGCTGGCCACCAGATGCCCATCCGGTGGACCTGAATCCCATCAGGAGAATTAAATGGCTCATGGAGGACCAACATGGGCTCAGGCCCCTACTGGATCAGATCTTAGATGAGTTTCCGAACAGAGCACAATGGCACCCACTTAGCCAGGATCTATTGCTCTCCAGGGGACAAAGGAGGCTGGCAGGAAACAGGACAGGACAAGAAACAACAAGAGGTGTGATATCATGATAGTCAGGCATGCTGAAAGAAGAAATAAGCCAAATGAAATCAAAGCTGAGCAGAGCCCTCATAGCCCAGTACTTGAGCAAAGATGACAACCTATCTGCAAAATGTAGAGTGAACTGTTTAAGAGCGACCTACCGGAACACGATAAGGTCAGCAACAGGGAAGAAAAAAAATAAAAAACTAATAGATAGATACAACTTCATGAGATAATCAAGCAGACCAAAGAAAATTCTGGTCTCTGATCAATGATATAGTGGCAGCCAAACCTCACCTAGGAGTGTCCAACACTATCCCAGCTCACTGGGAAAAACACAAAGAATTTATCTAATAACACAGCACCAACCAGCTTTACCCCAGCAACAGTCATCAGTGGCGTAAAGGATAACATTCCTCAAGCAGTACAGAAACTGATGGTAAAAAGAGTCACTCCATGCACACATATGGTGCACCTGAACCAAATGGTCTGTGCACAGTAGTGTTTATAAAGGCCCCCAACAACTGGGCAGAAATCGCATCGCCAGTATGCCAATCTCATATTCTCGGCAGCTCAACCCTAGACAGTTGGAGGGGATTGCTACTAGCCCTCATCTACAAAAAAAGGGGACCCTACATTGCCCTAGAATTTCAGGCTGATAAACTTTTCTTGACATTTTGGGAAATGTTAGGCAAGCATATTAAAACAAGAAACTGGAAAAACGTGCTGAAGGAAAACAAAAAGCTAGTTACCCTTTTACTAACAGGATTTCAAAAAAGCTGCCACAGCGGATAATTTGCTCGGTCTCATCCATCTAATAGAGGAAACAATGGTGACAAAAGATAAAACTGCTTTTGACGGTGTATCAAGAGGAAAATTATGGGCTAAATTACATAAATGGGGCATTCCGTCCTCCACACTAAACGCTAACACAACATTACTCTGTGATACCTGGGTAAAAATAAGGGTTAACTCTAGTTGGTCCACATACACAAAAAAAACAGACCAGGGGGGTGCGGTTTGGCCACGAGTTAAGATGGCCGCCTAGGACCAGAGCTCTGCAGATCAGCGGGCCTCGGGCCGGCGGTGTTGTGCGGGCACCGGGCACTCCGCCTCATGCTCCAACCCCAGGCCCAGTCCATGGATATAGCGCCCCCGGCCCGGTCCCAGGACTTGCCGGGGATGACTCGGGGAGATACCCCCCGAACCCTACCCTCAGAGAAGCAGGATGGGCCATCGCAGACCCCCAAGCTAGGGGGAGAGATATAGAGAGACTCACGAAGAGCCACAATGACAGGTGTCAAGTTCTGCACGCAGTGGTGCTGCATACGCAGCCCACGGACAGGGACAAGTCTCATTCCCCACTGAAGCCCACCGCAACTCCCACCTGACGACACAGCTGCATGACGTCCCAAGTGAGCTGCAACAGCGAAACATGCGATGTTCTGCAAGAGCTGCAGAGGTCCTTCTACTGAGCCGACAGAGGGATGAGTACCTGCCACTTTGATAATGTGGTTGACATTTGTTTTATAATTGAACTGCATTCCATTAGGTCCTACGACGAACTTAGCTTATTGTCCGGCTCTCGTTTGGCATGTTTGAGTCCACTGTATAACTTGTTTATTGCCCTTCAGATTTCAGATTTAGATTTTCTACGAGTGTGGTACGTTTTAAGGTTGATTGTTCCCAACTGACTATTGCTTACGGGTTCTAGTCTTCACTGTCAGATCGCTCATCGGCTCGTAGATCGCCCTCTATCCTCTACCCTCCCCCCTGCTCACCCTACCCCCTCCCTTGCGCATTGCCCCCCCCCCCCACTACACTTTGCACTCGTATGCTTCCAACACCCTCCTTCAAGCTTGGATACCACCCCACTATGCTGTCCGATTTACCCCACCTGGACACACTATCTGTACCAACTGTTTGAGACATCTGGGGACTACTGCACTTGGTATAGTGGGGTCCTTACCGGCCGTGTTGATGGCTGCTTTCCCCTCCCCTTCCCCTCCCTCCTCTCCACCTGTGGATATTCTCCACCTGCGTCATCTGAGCGACTTGACAATGTCATAATATGGGTGGCATGGTTTTAACCTAGGCGCACTCTGCGAAGGTGCCCCCCAACCCCTTCCCTATTCCACCCCCCCACGCCCCCAAAGCACAGCGCCGTACTGACCTCTGCGGCATGGCCGCACGACTCCCTCCGGTGCCTAAATCTCTTATATCGTATATCATACATCTAACACCTTATGCCCTACAAGGACGATAGATTAGCGGGACTGGGATGTCTTGCGTGTCTCCTCCTACCCCCCCCCCCCCCACACCGGAGGCCCACTGGTTGGGTGCTTGGGCGTCTGAGCTTCACAGGCTTAGGTTTAGACCCGCAGATAACAGATCAGGACCGGCAGAACTTCCCTGTTCTGCTCTCTTTTCTTCACTTCTTCCTTTTCCTATTTCCTCCTCTCTCTCTCCTTTTCTCACTCTTCCTGTCTGTCTCTTTCCCCCCTTCCCCTTTTTATTGCGTGTGAGGGTAGTATTGAGCTCTCCTCTTTTGGCCCCTTTCTCACATTTCTATCTCTCCCCTTTCTTTTCTTCTCCCTCTTCCCTCCTCTCTCTCTCTCTCTCTCTCTATTCCTTGTCCTTCTTCTTCCCTTTCCTGGGGTTCTCCCCCCCTTCTTTTTCTTCTCTCTTCTCCTCTCTCCCCTCCTCCCCTGCCCCATCCCGCCCCCCTCGCTTATCACCCTTTCCCTCCCTCTCTTACCTCCCCTCCTACTAGCCCCTTCTCTGCCTGTGACAGACCCTTCCTCCAGGTCCCTGACATTGCTTTTTGCCTTTTCTAGCTCCCTCCCCCTCCACCCACTCTCTCTCTCTCTCTCTCCTCCCCATCTGGAATCCCTGGCCCCTATCTCGGAGTTTCACGATGGTCGACTCCTCCGCATCCCCCTCTGGATCATATCCTGCAAAGTAAATGGCCTTACCCATTTCATAAAATGGAAAAAGGTGCTCTCCTACCTTAACTCCAAGCGGGCTGACATAGCCTTACTCCAGGAGATGCACCTCGACAGGGATGACAGGCTGCGCAGGGACTGGGTGGGAATGGCATTATTTAGCTGAAGCCCTACCCCGCAAGATCCATGAGGCAGTGTCACCCAGAAGTGTGGTGTTGCGCTGCTGTTGCGGAAAACCATCCCCTTCACTGTCATTAAATCATGGGCTGACCCAGAAGGGAGATATGTGTTCGCTAAGCTTAAGCTGGGGGTCTCCTCCCTGTGCGTGGGCTCCGTTTATGTCCCAATTGGCTCTAAGCGACTGTTCTTTCTGCAAATCAACCATCTCTTGACTGAAATAGGGGGCGACTCGTTATGTGATCGGGGAGATTGGAATCTGGCTAGAGACGCAGTACTGGATAGGACAGGGCCCCTAGACATCAGCAATAATGCAAACAGGGCCCTGCAGTCTGACATAATGCTGGACAACGGCCTGGTGAACCACTGACGGTTGACGCATCCGGTTGACAGGGAGTATACCTTTTTGTCACCGGTGCACGGCACTCAATCCCGTCTAGACCATTTTCATAATGTCACATAACCTAGTGGGCCATGCCCAAGATGCTCGCATCTTTGAATGTGGCCTCTCGGACCACACCCCAATCCACGTCGCTGTCCCATTGGGCCTGGTGTCCCCAGGTTGCCAACCATGGAGATTTTCTGTACATCGCTACCGTTCAGCGCAGGGCAAGACACACTTGAGAGCCCATGCGTCCACCTTCGTTCAAGAAAACATAGTGTAGGAAGTTGGCTCTGTATGTACTATTTCAAAGTAAGAAATAGCATGCACAGAGTCCAAGGGTTCCCCTTAGAGGTAAGATAGTGGCAAAAAGAGATAATTCTAATGGTCTATTTTGTGGTAGTGTGGTCGAGCAGTAGGCTTATCAGAGGGTAGTGTTAAGCATTTGTTGTACACACAAAGGCAATAAATGAGGAACACACACTCAAAGACAATTCCAGGCCAATAGGTTTTTATATAGAAAAATATATTTTCTTAGTTTATTTTTAGAACCACAGGTTCAAGATTTACAAGTAATACTTCAAATGAAAGGTATTTCACTCCGGTATCTTAGGAACTTTGAATCAACACTATCATGTATAGTTTTGGCAAAAATGGCAATAAGCTATTTTAAAATTGGACACAGTGCAAAATTCAACAGTTCCTGGGGGAGGGAAGTATTTGTTAGTTTTGCAGGTAAGTAAAGCACCTACAGGGTTCAAAGTTGGGTCCAAGGTAGCCCACCGTTGTGGGTTCAGGGCAACCCCAAAGTTACCACACTAGCAGCTCAGGGCCGGTCAGGTGCAGAGGTCAAACTGGTGTCCAAAACGCATAGGCTTCAATGGAGAAGGGGTGCCCCGGTTCCAGTCTGCCAGCAGGTAAGTACCCGCGACTTCGGAGGGAAGACCAGGGGGGTTTTGTAGGGCACTGGGGGGGGGGGGGGGGGGGAGACACAAGTCAGCACAAAAAGTACACCCTCAGCGGCACAGGGGCGGCCGGGTGCAGAGTGCAAACAGGCGTCGGGTTTGCAATTGGTTTCAATGGGAGACCCAGGGGTATCTTAAGCGATGCAGGCAGGCAAGGGGAGGGGGGGCTCCTCGGGGTAGCCACCACCTGGCAAGGGAGAGTGCACTGGAGGTCAGATCCTTTAGGTCCTGGGGGCTGCAGGTGCAGTGTCTTTACCAGGCATCGGGTTCTTTGAAGCAGGGAGTCGCGGTCAGGGGGAGCCTCTGGATTCCCTCTGCAGGCATCACTGGGGGGGCTCAGGGGGGTCAACTCTGGCTACTCACAGGGTCGCAGTCGCCGGGGAGTCCTCCCTGTAGTGTTGGTTCTCCGCAGGTCGAGCCGGGGGCGTCGGGTGCAGAGTTTAAAGTCTCACGCTTCCAGCGGGAAATATGTGGTCTTTAAAAGTTGTTTCTTTGTTGCAAAGTTGCAGTCTTTGTGGAAGAGGGCCGCTGTCCTCGGGAGTTCTTGGTCCTTTTAGATGCAGGGTAGTCCTCTGAGGCTTCAGAGGTAGCTGGACCTTGGCGGACGCGTCGCTATTGCAGTTTTTCTCCAAGTGGGGAGACAGGCCAGTAGGGCTGGGGCCAAAGCAGTTGGTGTCTCCGTCTTCTCTGCAGGGCTTCAGGTCAGCAGTCCTTCTTCGTCTTCAGGTTGCAGGAATCTCTCTTGCTTGGTTCTGGGGACCCCTAAATACTCAATTTAGGGGTGTGCTTAGGTCTGAGGGGTTAGTAGCCAATGGCTACTAGCCCTGAGGGTGGCTACACCCTCTTTGTGCCTCCTCCCTGAGGGGAGGGGGGCACGTCCCTAATCCTATTGGGGGAATCCTCCATCTGCAAGATAAAGGATTTCTAAAAGTCACCTTAGGGGTTGTCCCGACTGGCCAGTGACGACTCATTGTTTTTCTCATTATCTCCTCCGGCCTTGCCGCCAAAAGTGGGGCCGTGGCCGGAGGGGGCGAGCATCTTCACTAGCTGGGATGCCCTGTGGCGCTGTAACAAAGGGGGTGAGCCTTCGCCAGGTGTTACAGTTCCTGCAGGGGGAGGTGAGAAGCACCTCCACCCAGTACAGGCTTTGTTACTAGCCACAGAGTGACAAAGGCACTCTCCCCATGTGGCCAGCAACATGTCTGGTGTGTGGCAGGCTGGCAAAACTAGGCAGCCCACACTGGAAGTCGGTATGTTTTCAGGGGGCATCTCTAAGATGCCCACTGGGTGTATTTCACAATAAAATGTACACTGGCATCAGTGTGCATTGTTTGTGCTGAGAAGTTTGATACCAAACTTCCCAGTTTTCAGTGTAGCCATTATGGTGCTGTGGAGTTCGTGTATGACAGGCTCCCAGACCATATACTCTTATGGCTACCCTGCACTTACAAATGTCTAAGGTTTTGCTTAGACACTGTAGGGGCATAGTGCTCATGCACCTATGCCCTCATCTATGGTATAGTGCACCCTGCCTTAGGGCTGTAAAGCATGCTAGAGGGGTGACTTATCTATGCCATGGGCAGTGTGAGGTTGGCATGGCACCCTGAGGGGAGTGCCATGTCGTCTTAGTCTTTTTGTCCCCACCAGCACACACAAGCTGGCAAGCAGTGTGTCTGTGCTGAGTGAGGGGTCCAGAGGTGCCATAAGACATGCTGCAGCCCTTAGAGACCTTCCCTGGCATCAGGGCCCTTGGTACCAGTTACAAGGGACTTACCTGGATGCCAGGGTGTGCCAATTGTGAAAACAAAAGTACAGGTTAGGGAAAGAACACTGGTGCTGGGGCCTGGTTAGCAGGCCTCAGCACACTTTCAAATCATAACTTGGCATCAGCAAAGGCAAAAAGTCAGGGGGTAACCATGCCAAGGAGGCATTTCCTTACACATAGGCACTGTCAACTCCAAGAGGCCAAAGCAACCATTCGTGGACAACTGATGCGGCGTTGGCGAATAGAGAGAGAAAAGCGCGGCAAGAGGCACTGGAAACAGACATTAGTCGTCTCACACAGCGATACACGACCCACCCCTCTCTTCACACATGCAGATGTCTGGAACTTGCCCGCATGGCTCTCAACGAGCTGTATACCTCCCAGGCCGAACACGCCTTGCAACACCTGCAAGGGAGACGCTATGAGCAAGGTGAGAAAGCCAGCCGGCTGCTGCAGCACAGCTCATTCAGAGAACCGCCGCTCTCGCTATACCGGCCATCCGTGCCCATACGGGAGAAGTGCTTACACACCCGCAAGAGATAGTCAACTAATTTGCGTCCTTCTACCGGCACCTCTATACGCCGGGGTTGACATCTAGCCCTGCCCAAATTGAGGCCCTTCTCACCAACATTGACCTACCCTCTCTTTTCGATGAAGGTCGCAACCTTCTAGATGGAAATCGAGAAGATCATTTCCGACCTCCCCTACCACAAGTCACCCGGGGAGGATGGATTCCCTGCTGTTATGCTATTAATTGTGTTTTACCAATGACTTTGTGTTTCACCACTGCGCATATTAGTTGCTCAATGTTCACCAGTAGCACATTACATTCTGTGTTCAGTTTAGCTGCCTACTGGCTTTAACATGGCATGGCATTAGACATTACATTCTGTATTCAGTTTAGCTGCCTATTGGCTTTAACATGGCATTAGACATTACATTTGGTATGTAGGTTAGCTGCCTATTGGCTTTAACGTGGAGTTAGGCATTGCAGTTGAGACACTGCAGATGAGCTGTGTTTTTCCAAGCTGTGTTTCCACAATAGACCAAGCTGTATTTTTCAAATTGAATTCACACCAAACCCTAGCTGATAAGAGAGCGTACATTTGGTGTTTTCCTTTCTGCTCAGCCTTGGGGGGAGGAGGGGTCTAGGAGATCTGGCCAGTCTCCGAAGGCTTGTTTTCATTTCCCGAGTCTGAGAGGAGGGGGCACGTTTTTGTAATGGTGGCCCTGGGCAGCAGCGAGAAAAGATCTTGACTTCAGGCAGGAGCAGACATCAGCTGCCTGTCTCCGGTTTGGGTGGAAAATCTCTTTCTCGCAGTGGAACCGGAGTCATCAACTTGCATGTATAAGAAAGATGAAGCGGAGTGCTGGCCCTACGGTGATGCAATTTTGACTTTTGTGCTTTGCTTTGAAGTTATGCTATAATATAATCACATGTATTTGCTGTGTACATTGCAACTGAGAAGTACTTTGACATATTTTGCTTTCATTGCTGCGACTACTTTTAAACGTGTGCTTCCAACCTACTAATCTGGTCTTTCAGGAACCTCGTGGTGAAGTAATAATAATATTAAATGTCTTCTTTAAACTAAGAAGTGCATTCCAGAGAAGTTTTGTAAGCTCGGTCATAAGATGAGAGAAGGAAAGCAAAACGCCCGCAGAATTCTATAAATGGGCAGGGGAGGAGGTGATCGATGTTCTACATGGAGCTTTGGGCGAAGCCTGCCGGACGAAGAGCCTGGGTGATATCTCCAACAATGCTAATATAGCGGTCATACCGAAACCGGGAAGGGACCCTCTCCTTTGTAGCAGATACCGACCCATATCTCTCCTAAACGGCAACATCAAAATACTGGCTAGTGTCTTAGCGAACCGTTTACATAAAGTCATCCCATCCCTAATACGCCATACTCAAGTGGGGTTTGTACCGGGTCGCACCTCCAGAAACCACCTGCGCACTTTGTGTCATACTCTGTGGGCGGCCAGGGACATGCCAGAGGCTGCATTGGCTCTGTCTCTGGATGCCGAGAAGGCGTTCGATCGCATAGAGTGGCCCTATCTCTTCGCGACACTGGCGAAGTTTGGTCTGGGGGACCAGTTTATTTCTCTGGTACGACTGCTCTATGACCATCCCACGGCACGGGTCAACTGTGGAGGTTTCCTCTCGGACCCCTCCCCCATCTGCAGAGGGACACGTCAGGCATGTCCCCTCACACCCCTTTTGTTCCTGTTAGCAATGGAACCATTGGCAGCCGCCATTCGTTCCTGCCCCTCGCTAAAGGGCCTCCCCCCCTACCGAACGGCAGACGATGTCCTTTTAACTATGATGGACTTGGAGCATTCCCTAACAGGTCTGCTGGAGATCATTGATGGGTTTGCCCCCCTCTCTGGTTACTACATAAACTGGGACAAGAGCGAGGCCCTCCGCCTCTCGCGAATGACCAAGGCTGTGCTTCACGGCCTTCCCTTTCATTGGACGCCGAGGCGCATTAAATATTTGGGAGTGCTAGTAAATCAAGGATTGGCCCTTATGGTGGCAGACAACCTTGATTCCCTCCTTCCCTCCCTAACTCCCTCCCTAACTCCCTCCCTAACTCCCTCCCTAACTCCCATCGCGCGACTGAAACTCAACTTCGAGAAAAGGAACCACTTGGGTCTTTCCATGTGGGGTAGGGTGCAGGCGGTTCGGATGGTCATGGTCCCTCGCTTTACCTACGTTCCCGGCCTTCTACCTTTGCAGGTGCCTCTGTCCACCCTGCGGTCAATTGATGCGCATATAAGAGCCCTTTTCTGGGGTTCTACGCGACAACGTCTGGCATCAGCTAAGCAGTTCCCATGGGGGAATAGGACTTCCTTCGGTGGAACACTATGCGTTAGCGCTACAACTGGCTCATACACTGCTTGGATCGCCGGAGCCACTGCAGTGGGTGACTTTAGAAAAGACTCTGCTTTCCCATGACAGCGGGCTTGGCGGGCTCTATTGCGGCGGCGTCTCGTCCTCTGCTACAGCAAATCCGATTATGAAGGCGACCCGAGCGGCCTGGTGCAGGGCTCACCGTCTGTTTGGGGTGCACCCTCTCCTACGCGCCCAGGCCCCCTTGTGGAACAATGATGGCCTATGGATAAGGCAGGGAGGCGCTGAATTGGCTGCAATGGAGCAGAATTGGCATCCTTGACCTTGCTCAGGTGCTAGAGGACGGAGCGCTCAAATCTTTCGAGCCAGTGGAGTTTTCGGAGGTGGTGGTTTGTGTGGGGGTTGGGGGGGTTGGGGGGGGGGGAAGGGGAAGATGGAGGGAGTAGTGTGGGCCCATAAGGGAAGGTCAATGATTAGTGTGGCAGCAGAGTTCTGTACGGTCTGGAGTCGCTGAAAAAGGTGTGTGGGGATCCCGGCATAGAGTGCAATGTTGTAGTCTAATCGGCTGGTGCTTAGGGAGTCAGTGACGGTATGTCTGGTGTTCAGGGGGAACCATTTAACTACTTTTCATAACATGCGAAGTGCGCGAATACAGGCGGAGGTGACTGCTTTGATCTGGGACTTCATGGTTAGTTTGCAGTCAAGTATTATGATGAGGTTTCGGTCATGGCCGTTCGGTTTGGGTGATATTCCTAGTTCTGAGGGCCACCAGGAGTCACTCCAAGGAGTCGTGGTGTTGCCAAATATCAGCACTTCCGTTTTAGTCTGTGTTGAGCTTCAGGTAGTTGTCCTTCATCTTGTTGGAGACGCTCGTCATGCACCACTGGAAGATGGTTCTTGTGTTGGCGGGATCTTCTGAGGGCAAGTGAATGAGGTGGGTGTTGCTTAAACAGAATCTGATGTTTAGTCTGTGGGATCTGACAATGATGGCCAAGGGGGTAATTTAGATGTTGAAGAGGGCGAGGTTGAAGGAGGATTCTTGAGGGACACAGCAGAGCATGTCCTCGGGTTCAGAGATGAATGGACGTGGAAGCACCTTCTGCGTTCTTCAGTGAGGAAAGAGGCGATCCACTTAAGGGTGTTTCCTTGAATGCCGATGCAATGTAGTCTTTTGATCAGGGCATGACGAGATACAGTGTCAAAGGCTGCTGAGAGGTCGTGGAGGATTATGGCCACTGTTTCTCCCTGGTCAAGGAGGGCTCTGATGTCAACAGTGGCTGCAACCAAGGCATCCTCGGTGCTGTGGCTGGTGTGGAATCCAGATTGGGAGCTGTCTATTAAAAGGTTCTGCTCCAGATATTTTGTGAGTTGTCGATTGATGACTTTTTCTAGGCTTTTGGCAAGGAAAGGGAGACGGGAGCTGGGGTGGTAGTTTTTGAGTTTGCTAGGGTCAGCAGATGGTTTCTTAAAGAGTGGTTTGACTTCTGCATGTTTCCAGTCTTCAGGAAAGGTGGCTGTGGCAAGTGAGGAGCTGAAAAGGGTGGTGAGCTCACTGCTGATCCTGTGGCTTCTGAGGTTGAAAATGTGGTGCGGGCACGAGTCCATGGGGGCTCCAGAGGGAATGGAGTTCATGATTGGGGTGGTGTCCTGGGAGAGAGAACTGGTTCCATAAGGTAAATATTTGGTCCGTGTTGATTTTGGCACGTGTGTGAAGGTGAATAAGTCTGAGAACTTGGGATGGGGTTCAAAGTTCATATAGATAGTGGTGATCTTGTCATAGGAAAAGTCAGCGAGTCTGCCACACTGTTTTTGGGAGTATGTGATGCTGTTTTCCTTGGCTGTGGGGTTGGTGAACTCCGACTATGGTGAAGAGCTCTTTGATGTGGACTCGAAACGGTTGACTAGAGCTTTCCTCTGTCTCTCTCCATCACCCGTAGAAGAGGCTGTGGGAGGTCTTGAAGGTGGACCTGACTAAGGTGTCATTGATTGTGTGCCATCTTCTTTCTAGTTGCTTGCAGTTATTATTTTGCTGTTCTCAGTTCCTTGGTGTACCACCTTTCCTGCTAGGTGGATCTCTTGCCTCTGTTGGTTTTGATGGGAGCAATTGTATGGGTGTAGTTGGTGAACAAGGAGTTTACGTTTTTGACAGCTTAGTCCAGGTGTGAGGCAGTGTCAGGACATGATGTGTTGAAGGCACCAACCCACTGGCTTGCTGGTACTTAGCTCCAGCTGTAGTAGAGGGGTGCTGGATGGCTCGGCAGTGGAGGTGCAGGGCTGGAGCAGTTAAAGTGTACAATGCGGTGGGGTCAGCCCAGGAGAGTTCGGTGACATGGCTGTACTGGACCCTGTTGTTGGAGGTAAAGATGGGGTCCAGCCTGTGTCCTGCGATGTGGGAGGGGTCAGTGACTAGTTGGCTTAGCCCGATGTCATTCATGCTGTCGAGGGGGCTGGCGGTGTCGTTGAGGTGGAAATTCAGATCTCAAAAGGAAAATGTAGTCTTTGGAGTCAATGGCGAAAGGCGCAATGAAGTCAGGGATGAGGGTGCAGAAGCTGGGGCATGATTCAGGTTGTCTGTAAGCAAGGATGCCTCTAAATAAAGGAAAGGAAAGCAAAAGGCATTCCTACCCAAGACAGCAGACCATTAGAGACTCCTATATTCCTTGGCGAAGTATTGCTAAGCAAACAGTTTATGGATGTCGCAAAGACAAATATTATGATCAGCAATCGCAGGCTAATAAAATCAGGGGTGTGGTTTATCCAAGGGAGCCCAATTGAAAAGGTGACCTCTTACAAGTATTTGGGGGTGTGGCAGGATTGCCAGGCCGAACTGTATCACTTATACACGCTCAGAAAGCATCAGCCAAATCCCTGACCTCAGTCATTTGCAAGCTACAGAAGTCGACCCGCATTCCAGACTTAGAAGCTCTACTAAAGGTGACTGCCAGCAAGCTACTGGCCAACATAGCCTATGGTGTGCTACCACTTAGGATAGAAATGCCAACTGGCTAGACAGAGCTCAAGTAACCTACAACAGGAAAACATATGCATTATCTGACTGCATGACCCAGACTCAAATCTGCTCAGGAATTAACATGACTTCCTAGCAGCTGATCCTGAAGGCAAAATTCCTGGCTTACTATTTAAAATGTAAAACAAGTGCAGACCGGCTCCATAAAACACACACTATGGTCAGCAAAAAAACACGCATACACCAACTGGCACCAGTACTTGAACAGCCCCCTTGCCACTGTAGAACCATAGGATATATGGTCGACCAACCTCCTGTTAACCATATTGCAAAACTACCATTAAACAAAGCATAGTTAATATTCAGGGATCAGGACAATGGGACTGATTTAGACATTAGCAGAAGAATAACTGTCACAACAGTGACAGATATCCCGTCCGCCAAAATCTAAATCCCATTGGATATAATGCAATTTAGATTTAGGCGGGTGGGATATCCGTCACCGTTGTGTTGGAGTAACCCTTTCTCTGATGTGTAACTCAGGCCTAAAGTCATTGAAGGTGAAGGCCATGGCAGCTGCGATATCTGCCTCTACAACCCTAGGCTTCTTCCAATTTCTCTCTCGCAATCCTTGGCCAAGAGTATGAAAATCAAACTGATGAAACTGAAAATTCTGTCTAGTTCTGCTAAAGACTTACTGGTATGGCAGAAGGGAGCATGATGAGGACAGGTGGAGCAGGCTGTGTGACATCGAAGTGGAATCCCTGATCCACATAATGATTTGCACATGCAGACTACAGCCACACAGAAGATACTGGCTAAGACCCAGCCGGATATCTCAAGACATTCAGATGTGTAACAAAGCCTCGCAATGATGACTGAAAGTGGAATCCATTCAGCTGTTGGCACGCCCTCCGATTTTTTTTTTTTATTTCAAACCTACTCCTACAGGCAGCAGTGGGGTGCACTATCTTCACGTGCCCGCTCATGCATAACAGACATTGCCAGTAGTGGATCAAAGAACATTCAGCAGGGGTGGTTCTCACAGGTCCATAATAAAGCCTGGTAATATGTTTCATGGGACACTAAGGGGGTCCCGCCGGCAGAATACTGCTGCGCGGTCAAAAGACCGCGGCGGTTATTCTGGGTTTCCCGCTGGGCTGGCGGGCGACCGCCAGAAGGCCGCCCGCCAGCCCAGCGGGAAACACCCTTCCATGAGGATGCCGGCTCCGAATGGAGCCGGCGGAGTGGAAGGGGTGCAGGGGCCCCACGACACCCCATTCCGCCATCCTCTTCCTGGCGGCCAAAACCGCCAGGAACAGGATGGCGGTATGGGGGTCGGAATCCCCATGGCGGCGCGCCATGAATGATTCCCCAGGGCAGCGGAGAACCGGCGGTACACCGCCGGTTTTCCGTTTCTGACCGCGGCTGTACCGCTGCGGTCAAAATGCCCAAGGGAGCACCGCCAGCCTGTTGGCGGTGCTCCCGCGGTCATTGGCCCTGGCGGATTTTACCGCCAGGGTCAGAATGACCCCCTAAGTTGTCTGATGAACAGCACACTTTAAAGTTACCCTGGCACACTCAAAAAAGGGCCTGGTGTTATGTTGTAGGGGCCACTTTAAACTGCACATTAAGGAGCACCATAATCTGGCAAATTAAAACAGGGTCCCCCAAACAGGATGTCCACTCTAGTTGACCGGTGGATTGAAAGGTGGATATGGCCATCCCGGAGGCAAACAGAGTATCCCATGCCCTGGAGACACCCTCTCAATTTGCACAAGTAGCACAATCAAGCTTATGGTCAATAGGTCTCAATCTGACAGGGATAGCAATTTATTATGCTGCATCAGACTTTTTTTTAAATTTAATTCAATTGGTTGCAGTCAAAAAGAAGCAAAGATATATCTGAAAACAGTGAAACAAGAAGAAACCGGAATCTCCCCCCACCACCCTTTTTCCCTTCGGTACATCTCCTTGGCAAAGCAGTTTCATACATATGGGAGTCTAGCTCTTGTAGCCCCAAGCCTCCCACGAGACTCAGGTGGTAGACAGATATGGCGGAGTGGGCGGGGCAGAAGAGATACACTTACAGAGGACTAGGAGGAAAAACAAGGCACAGGACACCCCGATGGCCTGGGCAGAGATAACTAGGTCCCTGCTCTTATATGCTGGGGCGGGGCCTGAGGCACCTATGTCACAAGAAGGAGACACCAATTGATCAACACATGGGTACAGAAACGGGGGGAGCAAAGAGGGGTTTGTCTGCAACCCACTACTTAACCACAATAACAGAATGAACCATGAGTGCAGGCATCTTTATTTAATACTGGCTTATTAAGAGGATAGACCAGACATGGTTAAAAGGAGGGGGGGTGGGGGAGTTTAAGGGGTCACATGAAGGGTGTTCTAGGTAGTTTTAAGGTCTAATGGACTACAAATGAAAGCTGTTTGACCTGTACTGCAAGACGTGGAGATTATGATATTACTTAGCTATGTACCAGAAAGTATAGGATTCATAACAAACTCTGTAACTTTCAATTATACTGTTTAATAAATAAAATGAATATGCAGGTGTAGCGCTATGGACATTCAGTGTCCTTTGGGTGCCCCTTAGGCCCTTATTCCCCTTCCATATCTGGGGATGTCCACCAATTCCCAGAGTCCACTTAGAGTTCCAGTGATTTGTCCACCCCACCTCATGTCCGCCCCATATTTTTTCGCACTTCTTTTCCTTGCCTCTATCCCAACAGACTTCCCTTTCCACGGTACTGAATCAGACATTCTTAAACTTCACATCGAGGAGAACCCCAATGGGACAGCTGATACTGTTTATGCTTGGTGCACTTAATCATCAAGAGGCACAATGACAGGTACTGGAGACATCGTCCCCAACAAGGCTAGAAAATATAGCAGGACCCACATAGCAATTCAGGATTGCTGCACAAGGCTTCAAGAAGCTTTTATAAACCTTTACGAGTTAAGGAAAGGCCAGGTAACAATACTAAGAGGTTCAGAGCTCCCACCACCCCTTGAGGCATATTAAGGCATGTCTCATACGTAAGGCACTAGCTAGGTGGCAACCCCAGTGGGATTTTGATATAACTAGCTGTTAAAGCCAGTACATCTGTATACACCTGTTGGCTTACGCTTTCCATCTGGCCAACTGATATCCACAGTTAGTGGATCAATTGTTAGCCGATGGTAATACAGAGATGTTTATTATGATCTGTGCTTTTTTTATTTGTATCTTTTTGCACTGATGTACACTTTATTGTAACAATTTTAATTGCACAATAAATCTGTTTCTGATTCTTAGGTATCAACATGGCACAAATCTTCATGAGCTTGGACTGCTCTGAAGAGTTGCAGGCAGAGAAATGTACACTCACATTGAGTGCATGTCTGTTGGAATCTACAGATTGTTCTATACAGAAGGCAGTAAAGGAGGCCCTGAAATCCCAGAATACAAATTAACAATGATGGTGGCTCGCCTGCATGTGCCCCTCCACAGAAGGACAGAAGAACTGAGTGACCATGAGGTTCCCGCCCTCAGGTGTCGAAGAATATATCGGTACCAGGAAAGGTCAACCACAAAAGACCATCTGAGTCAGGCCAGTGTCTTCAAACACTGGCTAGAGGCCTTCCCAAGGAATGCTAGATCTGGGACTTATAACCAGTAGAAGAGTTCCACAAAGTTTTACAACTCCAAGAGAAGAAAAAGCCCCACAGCTCCTCAGTGGCACAAATGGCACTCATAGATACCAATGTAGTGGAGGTGAAGAAGAGGAGAATATTTGGGATGGGAATGTCCCCTGCATGGAATATGGATGTGTTTCCATGTCCAGAGTGCCTTACTGTAAGTATATCTGGTATCCTTATATTTTGGCCATAGTGTCAGGAAGCAGACCACCGAGATCAAAACCAGGAGTGATCAGATTAGCAGGAAACTCTTCAAGTCTTTGTGAGTGGATCCTTTTATCAGGGCTGCAACTGTCTGGTCTGGTCCAATCAGGCAAAATGCTTCCGGTTGACTGCACCACACAGATCAGGGCCTGTAGCCCACATTCTCCTGTGGCCATATTTAGCTGCAACTGCCAGGCCACACCCACAAGTAAGTGATAGTGCCACTGCTCACCAATGAACTGAGCCACGTTGCCCATGAAAGACGAAACGAGCTGCACCTGGACACCTCTGCATCCCAAGAATGTCTTTGCTCACTGCAACCCTCCGGAGGAACAAGAGGCACACTACTCACAACACCACCACGGGTAAGAACCTTGAGAAACAGGAAGTGAGTGCACAATTGGCTTGTGGGGCCAAGTGACACTGGGCAAGCTATCAAGGGGTCACCTGGTTTGATTAGCATGAGGGAAATCAGCAGTGCATCACCAGAAGGGAGAATCATAATCAGGATCACTGACCAATACACTGGCCACCAGAAACTTGCTCTTAAATTTTATTTTGTTTTTACTATTCCAAAATGACCATCATGAGCTTGATCCATAATTTTCTTTCTCAAAGAAAATGGTGGAATTAATATAGTTCCCCCCAATAACATTGACCTATCCATTGCCAATTCCCTTTTTATCAAGTTCCAGTTTTTTCTTAAACCACAAAAATTCCCATTTTGTATTACTTCCACAACCTTGATCAATTCTGCATCATTCTCCAGAGCATCATTCCATTCTTGTTCCGTTGTGGCCCCAAACGTAATTTCACTCACATCATCATAAATTTCACACACATTCTCCTCCACCATAGGCCTATCAGCACTTCCTCCAGTTTTCTCAGCCTCAACCAATCTTGATAAACAATCCGCACTAACATTCGATGCCCTAGGAACGCATACAACCTTGAAATTAAACTCTTACAAACCAATAATCCATCTTCTTATTCTGGCAGATATGCAATTCAAACCTTTGCTGTCAAAGACCTCAACAGAGGTTTATGATCAGACAGAACCACAAAGTCTGTTCCCCAAATAAAATGTTAAAATTTTCTTAGTGCCGAGAAAATGGCTAAAGACTCTCTTTCAATAACAGAATAGTTCTTCTCTACTTCGCATAATGATTTTGAAGCACACGCAATCAACATTTTCTTCCCATTGTCTTCTTGCAAAAGTAAAGCCCCCAAACCTTTTGCACTCGCATCTGTGACCACAAACGTCTGTCTGCCAGGTTTAAATGCTTGTAGACATGGCGCTGCTTGTAATTCTTCCTTTAGTCCCACAAATTCTTTCTTACACTGCACATCCCAGCTAAATTATCTCCCTTTTATTAGCAAACTTCTCATGTGTGCTGATTTTTCTGCCAAATTCTTTATATATCTTCCATAATACTCTACCATCCCAAGAAAGGAACTCACCTCTTCCTTGGTTTGAGGAGCTAGCAAATTCTTAATGGTGTTAACTAGGTCTGGTTTGGGTCTAACCCTATCACCTGAAATCCGATGCCCCAAATATTCAACTTCAGGCACCCCAAATCAACATTTCTTCCACTTGAGCGTGAGGCCTGCCCGACTTAAAACATTCCAATACCTTATTCACTTGATCCATATGTTCTCCCGCCGTGTCACCAAAAATCAAAACATCATCCTGATAACATTTTACGCCCTTCAAACCCTTCAATACTTTGCTCATTATACGCTGAAATACTGACGCAGCTGAAACATGTCCAAAAGGCATCCTTTTAAACTTGAACCCTATGGCTTTATAAAGGCAGTAGGTTGTTGCAAACTTTCTTCCAATTCTACCTGGTGGTAGGCAGATGCTAAATCGAGAGTGGAGAAATATTTCGCCCCACCTATCACAGAGGCTATCTCCTCGATGTTCGGAAGAGGAAACTTGTCTACTACAATCTCCTTATTCAAAGCTCTAAGATTCACACACAACCTGTCCCACTTCTTCAAATCACCCCTGACAATTCAAGCCTCTTAAGTTCTGACACCACTGACTCTGGCAAAGCCATCTGAATCCTCCTCACTTTTGCCACTACTGATATTGCATCTTTTTTCAATATAATGTTGTGCTTGTATCCTTTGAGACAACCTAAGACATCTGAGTATACCTCTGGAAATGTTTCTACAAGTTCACACTCACAATCATCTACCTCCTGGACTTGTACTTGTGGCTCTGCATTTGGATTAAGTACCACACCCAACAATTTCTGATGTGTCCACCCCAAAAGATCATCACCTTTACTTGAGAATACATTTTTCCTACAATATGTCTTCATTTTAATTCCAAATGTCCTTCAAAAAAAAAACCTAACATCTTAATAGGTTGAGCTCCATAAGCTCCTGGAAATAAATCCATTTTTATTTTTTACCGTAGATGCAGCTTCAAAACTCTGTTTTGAAATGATAGTCAAGTGTGAACACGAATCAAAACGCATCAACAACTTGACCCAATCCACAAGAACAATTTCACTAGGATGTTCACTTCTGCCTAGAAGTATGTCCACCTGAAAGACAATTTCTTGTGACACCTCCTTAACTTCTCTTATCAGATTATTAGGGTTAGTTTTCTTTTTATTACGACAACACTTGTAAAAATGACCTTTCTTCCCACATCCATTGCGGATCACACCTAACGCCGGACAATTACTTGCATTCGCTTTATGTCCAGTATTACCACACCTGAAACACTCACCCTTGAATTTAACCTGCTCTTCTCTTTTTTTCTTCCACTCACTACTTCCTTGGTTTTCACCTCACATACTACCTCTTCAATTTTTCTATTTTCACTCAACTATTTATTTTTCACAGCACTCAATTCCATGACACATTTCAACATATGTTCAACCCTTTTTGCCACCATAATGACCTCCTCCAATGGCGGCTCATCCTTCAACCACAATTCTTCTCTAATCATGTCACTTCTACACTTCAACGCAAACTGATCACGAATTCTCTCATCCACCAAATTTGCACGAGGCTGCTAACTTTCTCAAGTTTGTTATGTACTCCTCCACCGACTCATCTTTTCCCAAAATAATACCTTTCCATAATCGTACTCCCCCTTGGCAGATAGTGCTTGTCTAACTTCAATATACATATTTCAAAATCATTCAAATTCCTCACCTCTTCACTACACAAATCTGGTAAATTCTCCAACACTTCCTGTCCTTCCCCACCAAGACAATGCATTAATGATGCATGCTTCCCCTCCGCACTTAAGATAGGACCACACACTCTTGCGTGGTGCATAAACATTTTCTTCTATTTAGCCCAACAATAAACTGGTTCTCCAGGACTGCTCTGGAAGAATGGTGGAGAAGTCACATTCTGCATCTTAACTAATTTTCTACACAACAATACTGTATATTATAAATACAAATTCCAATCTTATGCTTAGCAAAGAAAAACCCAAAAAACAGTAAACCAAATAAATAAAAACAAAATATAAAACAAAATAAAAATAAAAAAAACACACAGAAAAAAGATGATGTTATTTTTGTCATAAGTGTAGCAATCCTTGAAATGCCATGCCCATGCTTGGCACAATGGCAATCACTTCAGGAATATTGCTAGAGATGGGATGATGGAAGCATCCATGGCACAATGGTATACACTTCTGACCGTCCCAGCTCCAATGGGTGTCTAAGTGGCTGGCGGGCCTGAATCTCGCCGATACGGCAACTTTGGAGGGCCCTTTGACCCTCATGAAGGTCTCGCATTTGTTTCACCCAATAACGCGAGTGGCATTACAAGACCAGTTGTTCCTCAGGGTTTCCCTCAGCTGTTATCGTAGATCCCTGCAACTTGCTGGGGGGGGGGGGGGAGGGAGGGGGGGGGGGGGGGCGATCCCATTTGCGCCGGCGTTGTTGGGCACTCCCCGTGGCTCTATAGTTACGTCCGGGTCGGAGCTGTGGGCGTGGCATGCAGTGGAGCTGTATAATGCTCGGTGATCTGTATGACGACGGTAAGCTGACGCCGTTCCCTGCACTGGTACAGGAGTCAGGCCTTCCTGCAGGGCAGTTTCTGCTGTATAATTCATTGCTGAGGTTGCTTGCATCTAAATGGGGTGACTTGTCTGCTGCTCCTCCCACACATTTATTGATACAGTACATACAGGTGATGGGACAGGGACGGCACCTAATTCGATGGTTAACTGAGGCGTTGCGCCTACACACAGCCCTTGAATGTGATTCGCTGCATGCAGCCTGGGATGGGGATGAGACTACTCCGTTCACGGACGCGCAGTGGAAGTCAGGTCTTTCCGGCCATGTTAACATACCGTGTAACTCCAGATTCCGCTTGATTCAATTCTATATCATACACAGGGCATACCTCACTCTGGCCCGCATAAACAGATACTTTGCTTGCAGTGACGCGGCGTGTCCCTGTTGCTTCCGCAATGAAGCAGACATGATCCATATGCTTTGGTCCTGCCCATCGTCGAGTTGCTTCTGGGGGGACGGTGGTGGGCTGCTTATCGGAGTGCGTGTCGGTACCGTTCACTTGGGAGTCCTGTATACAGGGCCTTTTTCCTAGGGACGCGCGGAAAAGAGCTGCAGCACGATTTCTGGATCTAGGCCTGATAACGGCCAAGAGATTGATAACCCTCTGGTGGAAGTCGTCTGACCCACCGGTTGAGAGGGCCTGGAAGTCCTCGTTTGAGGTGTGGGCTGGCGCGGAGGGAGTGGCGTTGGTGAGGGAAGATGCACTGGGGCTGCGTAAGTACCCACTATCAGTCAGTTGGGAGGCAATGCTGGCATGCTTGCAGGGTTTGGGGCAGACCTCTGAGGTGGCAGTCGGATGGCCACCGAGTGCATGTATCTACTCCTGGTGCGGGAGTGCGATGGGTTGGGTGCTGAAGTCCGAGCAGCGGACCTGACCTTGGCCTTTGAGTAGAGAGTGTGACCTATGTGGGAGGCAGGGGACTGTGGTGTGTGCACGTATCTGCCCTTTGCTGATACACACGGGCAAAACATGGGGTCTCTGTGCCCCAGGGACTATGCCCCGGCCTGGGCCTGCTGCTCGTAGAGACAGTCCTCCAAAGTTCGTTCATGTTCTTATCGTTAAGTTGTGACTTATCTGAAGATCTGCGCCTGAATGCACACTGCTGTACGTACACACTGACCTTCCGGAATGGGTTAAGGTGCCACCGCGGTGCCTGTAGCATCCTCAATTATTTGTGTGACTCTTGATTCCAGTGTATGGTCTTCTCTGATAGCGCTCATGCATTAATTAATCCTGTCATACACAAGTTTTATGGTGAGTGGTGGAACCATCTGCAATATGTCTTTGCAGCCAATTGTTCCGCTGTCTGTTTTGGACAGTTGTGCCCATCCAGTCTACTAATAACTGCACATAATAAATGCCCTGCGTTTGATGTACAAATTAATGTTATAATATGCTGAAAACGTTAATAAACAGAGTTTCCCAAAAAAGAAAAAATGGTATACACTTCTGACTAATGCCTGGCCTGGGCTAATGGTTCCACCTCATTGTATAGTGCTGGTGGACAGATTTTGCACAACTGTGGCCAACAGTGGCATAATGCTGGCACTGCCACCACATGGTAGTAACTGACATATTGCAGGCGGGAAACAGCCTTAACAACGTGGCTCAAACCACGCTATGCCTTTAAAGCGAGACCCGAACCACGAATATGTCTTTACAACGCATTCCTTAACCACGCAAGTCATTACAACGACTTGCCTTAGGGAAAGTGTTGTTGTACTGATGTTGGACTTTATGCCCAACACTTTCCCTACTGTGGCGCAGACTGGAGTTGGAATAGTAAATTATACTATTCAAAACTTCAGTGCTTTGCCAAAAGCAAGTCGTTGTAATGACTTGCGTGGTAAAGAAATGCGTTGCAGGGACGTATTCGTGGTTTGGGCCACGTTCTTAAGGCAGGCGTCATAAATGCCTGCGTTGTTCCGACACACAACCATTGCAGGCCTTCACCAACCAGGAGGTAGCAGGTCCTTGTAAATACACAATGGATGTGTTTAGTAACAATATTTATTGGGCTGAGGAACAGACTGCCTTAACCGTGCTACAAGCCAAGTGAACACTTCAGATCCGTCCCATTCATCCATAAATCCATTCGAGCAACCATCTATTCATCAATCAATGCACTAACCAATACAGGCATGTCAAATTCTGATATATTGTTGCACTGTCCCACTATGTGTAGAATAGCCGCATATTTTTGTAGTCTGGTGCATAGTCATTTTTACATGTATTGCTGTGAGGGGGTGTGAGGTAGCCTATTGGCTCCCAACTTTAAACCTCTGTTCAGTCTTCAACAGCTGGAGTCTTTTGCCTTTGTCCCTAAAGGACAATGGAGGGGAGAGACAGTCCACAACCCTCATGTCCCTACCTATGGTGAGGTTTCACAAAGTGGGATTATAGTACACTAGCGTGTAAGGGAGTTGCACCAACGAGACAATTATTTTAAGTGTCTTTTTGCTATTGCTTATGAGGCGCGAGTGCCTGAATTTCTGTTTGCCTTTATCTTTTTACTCTTCATGTATTACCAGCTAATGGGCAAGCAGCTTTAAATTCCTCTCAGCTACCTTCCCTAAATTCACTTCCAACTCTTTTAAATGGATTCTACCTTGCTCGGATTGTCATTCCGCCCCATACTATTTAATCCTCCTCTAGGTGAAGAGCAAGAGAGTAAGCATGCCTTCTCTTTTTGGCTTTGAAAAGGCCTAGATCAGGAACCTGTACTCCTTAATCTTTTCACTCCAATCTACCCAAAACTAGTTTGCTCATTCAATTCATCTTGCCTACGAATTATATTCCTTCAACAAATGTGTCTAAATACCAGCACTATTTCTCCACAGAATCACCATACACTCGCTATCAAGTTTCCGTAGGTCGCTCCAGGATCAATGTAATAAAGCATACACTCTTGCTGCCTGTAACTAGCGCTCACCAGATGGTTGATCCTGTAGCGCCTGCTTTGAGCAATTTCTGAAGTATTATTGTTACTGATAATTATGATAGAAAGCTGAATGTCCCTCACAGGAGCTCGACATTTGGGTCGCTGCATCCATCTGTGATTTGCACCATTTGTTTTGATACTTTTTTTAAATTGTCAGTTTCTAATTTGTTTGCGAGCCAGTGTTATCCTTTGTCATTCCAGGATTTATTATATAGATTATTTCCAACAATGCCCATGCCCATGTGTAGGTTTCTCATCTTCCACTCTTAGGTTGGCTCTATCCAGCATTAATCAAGACTGCCTGTATTCAAGTGCTTTCCTGTGTGCTGCTCCAAATATATCTCCTGGCAACATGTTACAATGCATTTAATACGGTAGATCCTTGGGTGCTCAATCCCTCCAAAGAAACAAAAAACTCTTCCCCATCGCAAATGATGGCCAAGCCCAAATTCAAATCTATCTTTCATTCAACTTCATACCACTATAAAAAACACAAACACACACACACAATACAAAAGCACTACCATGCAAGCTTGAGGTTGTATTAATCAAGTGCATCGTAGAGCCATGGTGAGTTTCCCCATGTCCATGATTGTCTAGCTGCTTGTAATCGTGTTTATTACATTATAAAACCAGGACCACACGTCCCAGATGCGAAGAAAAAAATAATAGATTGGATCCAACTCGTCACACGATTACTCCAACAGCATACCATGCTTCCCATCTACCAACAGACTTTGGTGGCTCACAATATGTATAAAGTATTAGATTATATATACATACATACACACACACACACACACACAGTTATATAAATAAAAAAAAAGAGAGAGAGAACTATTGTCCTTGCCCATGCTTGTTTAAAGAGTGGAGCCTGTAATTCATATATTCCATCTTGAACAAAGCCAAAAGATAATAAATACACTTAAAGAACCAAACATCCGATACTCAAAATAACAACTGGGTAAATGCATTCTGACCAGTAATAATGGAGAAGGTTAAGCCATAAAATACCATCATTTACATATTTGGAAAATTACATAAAAATATACTTTCAAAGAGAAAGTATTAGAACGAGGGCCACATTGAGGATCTAGACTCCAGGTCCTAAAAGCTTTGGATTTATCACCAGCTTTGTGTAATCAATATATAAGTTAAGTCAATTGATGAACAGAGCGTGTCAAAACCCTCTCTCTGTAGAAAGACATTTTCATACATAGGCTGTGCTTGAGAATGGCCATTTCATACTTGCAAAATCGGACTCAGGTAGTCTATATGGCCCTTTTTTGTTCCGAAATTAAGCCTCCTTATCAGGGAGCGTCCCAGGGCTCACCCCCCAAGCCCAACTTTTTAACTTGCTTGTCTGCCCGCTGACCATGATGGTCCATTCCCTTCGGTTGAAATTCATGCAGTAAGCCAACATGCAAATTTTAGTAATATCTGATGATTCTGTCCCTCAAACACTGACTGAATTATATCAGTTGCTAATTGGTAGGAAGTGAGCTCACTGAAATTCAACTCAGACAAGACAGTGATGCGGTTAAGTGCCCGATTCTCAGGCTCTAAATATTTTCACACTGATTTTTGGGCATAACAACTTGGCCCCTCTCCTTCTCCAGCAAACTGGGACGCCCGATTAATACTGACCACTCCTTAAAAAGTCAAGCAAACCATGTATCTTCAGTTTGTTTCAGGTTTTGTGTAAAATCCTGACTAATTTTCAATATCAAACTTGTCCACTGACTGTAAAGGCCTCAATTTAGAGTCGCTTGGATTACTCAGGGGTGTGGAATTCCTATAGCCTAATGCATATTGTTTGGGGTCAAGGACAACAAGTTTTCAAGCTTATTTTGTCCTGAGAACAAGTAAGCCTAACCCCTTGCATCACAAGGCCTTTGGCTGCCAGTTTACAGTACCACATTATGATGGCATTGCCTGCAGGTAAGGTAATATTTGGGTCCCAATATTAATGCTGTTCAACCTTGTATTTATTTACAATTGAACTTATTTTCCTGCAAGGTACACTTATGTTCGGAAGCACTGTTCTTTTCTAATACAAATATATACTATTTGTTTTTAAATATAAAAAAAAACTTTTATTTCAAGCATTTGTCTTCCTCGTTTAAGTGACATTATGTTTTCAGGGTTTCTTTTAATAGCAGGTGCTTGCCAAGGCTTAAGCCTTGGCTTTGCCAATGCCTGCTACTCTTATCGGTGTTCCTAATTAGCATTTGCAAAAAGTCAATATTCAGTAACATGGCATCGCAGCGCACTTCCAAAATGTAACTTATTACTTAAATCACGCATAAACATGATAAACACCGCAAAAGCCCACGGGGCAGCCCTCGAATTTAGCACTTCACAGGAAACGTCAACGTTCAAGTAGACACCATGAGTAGGTTTTGCGTCACATTGACTAAGGTTCTTTTTTGCTCACCTACGCGTTGCAACGAGAGTAGATATAGGTGAAAGAAAGTAAAGTTGAGACCAGTAAACATTTTCGATTAAAAAAAAATAATGGCCTGTTAAACTCTACAATTTGATTGTGACCGTTACTGAGAGCCATCCAAGTTCGCTTTAGTGCGAGAGTTGGCATGTGTGCTTGCAACGTGCTGTCATAACGCCTGCAGGTCCATCCATGCTTTCCCCAAGAGCTCTGCAGACTGGCCTTCAGCTGTCCTGCAAGAATCTGTTTTGCAGAGGCGGCATCGTCTTCTCACCTGGCGACACACAGACCAAGCATGACGCAATTCCGAGTCTTGCTGTAAAGGGGAAGAAGCGTATCAGACCTCGATTCCTGCTTCCACAGACGTCCCTCACAGTCCTTATCTTGGATCAGCACTGATGGTCACCCCCACTGGTTACCACTGAAAAAAGCGTACGGCTTCGTTCCTTTATTATGAAATAAGCATGGCGGCCATGATGGAATACACACACTTCTAATTAAAGTGATCTAGAAATCATGCAAGTCACAATGAACCATGCACAAATGTGTGACTTTTTTATTATGTTTCCTTAACGGCTAAACACCAAAACAAGATTATATACTTAACATGACTTTAAAATCAAATATTAAGGTAAGTTACACTACAAGTGGAAATCACGTGTATAAAAAAAAAACATTCGCTACCGCACTTTTGCAAGCGCTTTTTACTGCCATCCACCATTTAGTTTAATAAACAAAAATGCGTTTAGTCTCTTCAAGATGGCTGCTTCTTTTACCAGCCTTGCGAGGTTTGTATCATCATCCAGTCTATATTGTTCCATTTCATCTGCCTCCGCCTTCGCTGCCTGTACGAGAACGCCCACTTTTTCGACTTTTACGTAGTTTTGACTTTGACCTTGTTAGTATATTTGTTCACTCTAGTGAGAAAGTAACACAGCGTATTGCTGGAGAGTTTCTTACGGAACAACAGTATAAGTAGATCTGTTTTTTGAGAGCGGTATAACATACTTGCTGCTGGTGAGTTACATCCCCAAAGGCATTTAGGGAACGTGTTAAAGGGGGGGTGTACGCTACCCACAGGATATGTTTTTGTTGTGTTATAGGGTAGCTCACGAAAGACCTGTTCGAGGATGTTGTAAACGGCGACATAGGAAGCATCAACACGTATTTGAAGGTCACGAATCTGCATGGACGTAACCTTACAGAACACAACGAGCCTAAACAAGCATTGGCAAAGCCAATATAAACGGCCCTGACGACGGTATTTTTTTCTTCATTCTTCTATTTTTATGGGTATGCAAACAACAAAAAGGCATCTCCTATGTTACATGATGCACTCCGAGTTTTTATAACAAGCGAGAAAAGAGCCTGATCCCACATTGGAGAAGACACGTGACTTGCTCATGTCAAGAAGCAATTGTTAGCTGGTAGGTCCTTAATAAGTACATTTACAAGGAGACACGTATAGGTCAATGAACCTTTTGACTCCTTTAAGGTGTTCTTACCATAGATCTAGTATTAAAACAATAATCATTAGTCAAATCAAGGGAGTCATTTTTACACACCATGACTTTTCAGCCATGAATAACCACACCTTTAGTAAAAGTTTAGTAATTTTATTTCCCCGATATTAACAATGCTAAAGTCATGTAGATTAATCTCAATGTCAAATCAGAATGCATATAAGAACAAGATTTATTACCCAATAGACGCGTGTAACACAACCTAATCAAAGCTTGAATCACAATACATTCCAAAGCGTCAGAGCAAATCACTCCAAGGTTAACTTTAATAAAGCTACGTAGCCCATAAGATTCAACAAAGTAATCCGTCAACCCTTTTGTCTCTGTAATTTTTCAACAGTCATGTAGATAACCCTCAACTAGTCTAGATTAGCATCAGCACGTGGGGCATTTAGAACACAAATTTAGAGAACATCTAGCTAATTGTAATTGTAATTGTAATCGTATTTATATAGCGCTTACTACCCCTGACGAGGCGTCGAAGCGCTTTTCGATGAGTAGCACGCTACTCCGGTACCCAACAAGAATTAGTGATGGATTAGTATAATTTAATAAGGAGTACAGTTTTAGTATTATTATGAGTTAATTTGAGTTGCGGATATGAGAGTTTGTTAGTTAGATTGACTGGAGTAATGGAGGGGTGGAGGAGGAAAGAAATCCAGAAGTGTTAATTGGGAGTTTATCCTTCATTTACTCAATCCAAAGGCTTGAGATGAATAAAAGGGGGGCGGAGGGGAAAGAGGATGTGGAAGGGTTAGGGAGAGCATAGTAGCAGGGTGAGGTGAATGCAGGAGAATTTAGTAGGGTTGTGTGGGAGGTCACAGAGGTAGAGTGAGGTTTGGTGAGTTAGATGTGGGGGTGGAGGGATGAGCTTAGGCAGAGATATTTAGGAGATGAAAGTGGTCGAAGGGATTTGGGATGAGTCAGAGTGAGAATGGAGGATAGTTTGATAGAGACATGACATAAGAGTGATGAGTAGATAAGTGTGATAAAAAGAGAGCAGAAATTCATAGAAACATGCCAGGCACAGAAACAACATATACACATACATACACATATATATATATATTTATACACACACACACATGACTATACACACACATCTGCACATACAATACATAATTAGAATCATGGGTAAAAAATACTTAGTCGTCCATCCATCATCCTGGTAAAAGGCGGGAACTCCCCCACCTACCTCGAGGGTGGACGGGGCGTGGCCCAGCGGGCGGAGCCCACAGGTGCTCCACAAAGGGAGAAACCCTCCACTCTGTGTCTCCAGCAGAGGAAGACAGAACCCGCGCGTCCCAGTCAGACACAGACCACGCTCCAGCACATCATCAGCTCACCTCCAGGAAGGATTCCAGATCCCCTCCGCCATGGGATCTCTGAGCGCACAGCCCCGCCCCGCCCCATCCCTGCTAAGCGCAAGAGCCAGGGTGGGCCGTCCTTTCCAGAAGGTGAGCTGCAACCGCGGCATCTGCCGCGTCCACATTGTACACTAGGGTACGTGATGGGCCACGGGGGCAAAACGTCTTCAGCAACCTTGTGTGCCTCTGGCAATTTCATTGCCACTAGTGCGTTCCCGCGGAGATGTCCTCGCGCCCCTGCGCATCAACAACGCACCACGCGAGTCGGCGGCAAACGCAGTGGGGTCGCCTTGGAAAGCTGTCCATCATCCTGGCAAGAGGCGGGAATTCCCCTACCTACTTCGAGGGTGGACGGGCGTGGCTCAGCGGGCGGAGCTTACAGGTGCTCCACGAAGGGAGAACCTTCTACTCTGTGTCTCCAGGAGAGGAAGACAGAACCCGCGCGTCACAGTCAGACACAGACCACGCTCCAGCACACCATCAGTTCACCTCCAGGAAGGACTCCAGATCTTCCTCTGCTATGGGATCTCTGAGCGCACAGCCGTGCTTCATCCTTGCCAAGCCCAAGAGCCAGGGTGGCTTGTCCTTTCCAGAAGCTGAGCTTCGACTGCGGCACCTGCTACGATTATGATTGTAAGGGCTTCCTTTGAGGTTTAGTTTCTGTAAAATGAGCATCGTGGCCTACACAACCGGAGTATTTTCTACGAGTATGTCAGTAAGCGTTACCTAGCATGTTTTATACGCCCCGTTTATATTCTACACTAAGGGTACATGATGGTCCACGGGGTAAACGTCTCCAGCAACCTTGTGTGCCTTTGGCAATGTTATTGTTACTAGTGCGTCTTTGTGGAGATGTCCTCGTGCTTCTGAGCATTAACAACGCACCACCGGAATCGGCGGTAAACGCATTGGGGTCGTTTTGGAAAGCTGTCCATCATCCTGGTAAAAGGCGGGAATTCCTTTACCTACTTCGAGGGTGGACGGGGTGTGGTTCAGCGGGCGGAGCTTACAGGTGCTTTATAAAGGGAGAACCTTCTACTCTGTGTCTCCCGGAGAGGAAGATAGAAACCCGCGCGTCACAGTCAGATAATGATTACGCTCCAGTATATCATCAGATTCACCTCCAGGAAGGATTCTAGATCTTTCTGCTATGGGATCTCTGAGCGCACAGCCTTGCTTTATCTTTGCCAAGCCCAAGAGTTAGGGTGGCTTGTCCTTTCCAGAAGGTGAGCTTCAACTGCGGCATCTGTTACGTTTATATTGTACACTAGGGGTATGTGATGGGCCATGGGGTAAACGTTTCCAGCAACCTTGTGTGCCTTTGGCAATGTTATTGTTACTAGTGCGTCTTTGTGGAGATGTCCTCGTGCTTCTGAGCATCAACACCGCACCACCGGAATCGGCGGTAAACGCAGTGGGGTCGTTTTGGAAAGCTGTCCATCATCCTGGTAAGAGGCGGGAATTCCTTTACCTACTTCGAGGGTGGACGGGCGTGGCTCAGCGGGCGGGGCTTACAGGTGCTTTATAGAGGGAGATCCTTCTACTCTGTGTCTCCAGGAGAGGAAGATAGAACCCGCGCGTCACAGTCAGACACAGACCACGCTCCAGCACACCATCAGTTCACCTCCAGGAAGGACTCCAGATCTTCCTCTGCTATGGGATCTCTGAGCGCACAGCCGTGCTTCATCCTTGCCAAGCCCAAGAGCCAGGGTGGCTTGTCCTTTCCAGAAGCTGAGCTTCGACTGCGGCACCTGCTACGTTTATATTGGTAAGTGCTTCCTGTTGAGGTTTAGTTTCTGTAAAATGAGCATCGTGGCCTACACAACCGGAGTATTTTCTACGAGTATGTCAGTAAGCGTTACCTAGCATGTTTTATACACCCTGTTTATATTGTACACTAGAGGTACGTGATGGGCCACGGGGTAAACGTCTCCAGCAACCTTGTGTGCCTTTGGCAATGTTATTGTTACTAGTGCGTCTTTGTGGAGATGTCCTCGTGCTTCTGAGCATCAACAACGCACCACCGGAGTCGGCGGTAAACGCAGTGGGGTCGTTTTGGAAAGCTGTCCATCATCCTGGTAATAGGCGGGAATTCCTTTACCTACTTCGAGGGTGGACGGGCGTGGCTCAGCGGGCGGAGCTTACAGGTGCTTTATAAAGGGAGATCCTTCTACTCTGTGTCTCCAGGAGAGGAAGATAGAACCCGCGCGTCACAGTCAGACACAGACCACGCTCCAGCACACCATCAGTTCACCTCCAGGAAGGACTCCAGATCTTCCTCTGCTATGGGATCTCTGAGCGCACAGCCGTGCTTCATCCTTGCCAAGCCCAAGAGCCAGGGTGGCTTGTCCTTTCCAGAAGCTGAGCTTCGACTGCGGCACCTGCTACGTTTATATTGGTAAGTGCTTCCTTTGAGGTTTAGTTTCTGTAAAATGAGCATCGTGGCCTACACAACCGGAGTATTTTCTACGAGTATGTCAGTAAGCGTTACCTAGCATGTTTTATACACCCTGTTTATATTGTACACTAGGGGTACGTGATGGGCCACGGGGTAAACGTCTCCAGCAACCTTGTGTGCCTTTGGCAATGTTATTGTTACTAGTGCGTCTTTGTGGAGGTGTCCTCGTGCTTCTGAGCATCAACAACGCACCAGCTAAGGAAAACTAATAAAGACAGCGCAGTTGGTACCTAGAAAGAAAAGGCACAAATATACAATTCAGTCATATTTACCTATCCACGATAGGGGTCAGCAATCAGAATCAGTCTTCGTCCTCAGGTGATCAATCAATCAGCAACACATCAGGCTCTCAGTCAGAGAGTATGAGCCCAATGACAGAATCTCAAATCTCTTCTATGTGTCTTCTTCTCGACAGCGGTCTGCCTAGAATCTAAATAAAGTCTGCCTGCCTCTTCCCTCTGTCACGTTGTTATATCAAAGTCACCCAAACTATCCCAGAATTCCCATTTGGTCAATTAATCGTAAGTTATTACTCTGTCCAGTAATTTTCTTATACCAAATCTATGAATTTTAATATTTCACACTTCACACATTGTTGATTGGTTTGCTTTACGATGTTCTCATCATCCTGCTCGTCAGGTTTGTTGCATCTTCCTCTCCAGTCAGTGTCTTCATTGTTCGCGTCCTGGGAAAGAACCTCTTGCACATATTACGCACTTTTTGTTACATTTCTAGAGAAATCATCTCCTTTCCATCAGTTTCCATAGAAAGCTTCTGCTAAGCATTTTATTAAAACAATGAGCATTTCACAGTTAGTTCATTAAACACTAAAAAAAATACAGGTTCTGCATGAGGCCTGGCAAACTAGGCCAAGACACTCGCTAAGTTAAGGCCTGCAATTAATAAGCATGAACATAATTCATAACTCTCAATATGACATATTACTACATTAATCTAATACATTTTCAATATTTCATACATATTAATCATCAATTAGTACATTTCATGAACACTGGTGGCCTTTCTTAGAGATCATATTTTCAAACGTGCACAATATTTTTCTCTATGTTATTCATTTTCTACAGAATTCATTATTAAAAATACATAAACCCTCATTAATAATTTTCATCTAAAACATCTGCTTCAGCATTCCCTCCTCTGATGACTAACTATGTCATCACACCAAATTTACCACCCACAATTTTACAACTCTATCTCTTCAACATTTTGTCTTCTCATTGAATTTTCCCTATAGATTCTTTCCCTTTTTTTCTTTCTTCCCTCTGATTATTTTTAGACCACTTAAATTTAATTCTTTTGCATAATTTGCATAACCCCCATATTCCTAATAGACAACCTATAACAATTACTATTCCCTCTATAATTTTCAACAGCACCTCTTTCCAAATATTACTAAGCCAATTTCCCACTGAAGCAAACCCCTTACCACCCTTTTCCCAAACACCTGGTTCTTTCAACTCCTTCAAATCACTACTTGCATTAGTCATATTAGTAAGTAAGTCTCTTATCTCTTTACTATTGTTAAGAATGTAAGAACAGCAATGCCTAGAGTTAATCATTTTACAGACTTCGCCATCTTTCGCTAAAAGAATGTCTAAAGTAAGATGATTTTGAAGAGTCATAGCTTTATCCGCAGCCAATTCAGTATCTATCAGGAGTATAGCCCCTGAAAAATTTGTCAGCATGTTATCCACAATAGTAGACAACTTTCGAATCTTGATTGAATTCAGGATGACTCCCACTGAAGGAATCACCGCACCAAAGATATCTCCCACTATCACAGAAGAGGACTCCCTCAAAGCGTGTTTGTGTCTGGGAGGAGGAGGCGGCAGCGGCAGTTTCAGCAGGGCAGGAGCCCTTTAAATTAAATCTTCGTGCTCCCGCTCTCGGGAAGCGCGTTTGTGTCTGGAGGAGGAGTCGGCAGTATCAGCAGGGCAGGAGCCCTTTAAATTCAATCCTCGCGCTCCCGCTCTCGGGAAGCGCGTTTGTGTCTGGAGGAGGAGGCGGCAGCGGCAGTTTCAGCAGGGCAGGAGCCCTTTAAATTCAATCCTCACGCTCCCACTCTCGGGAAGCGCGTTTGTGTCTGGAGGAGGAGGCGGCAGTATCAGCAGGGCAGGAACCCTTTAAATTCAATCCTCGCGCTCCCGCTCTCGGGAAGCGCGTTTGTGTCTGGAGGAGGAGGCGGCAGTATCAGCAGGGTAGGAGCCCTTTAAATTCAATCCTCGCGCTCCCGCTCGCGGGACGCGCACAGGCGGCGCCCGGGCAAAGCCTGGGCCAAGGGCGGGCCCATCCTGCGCCTGTCAGCGGCCGGCAGAGGCTGGGCCATCCCTCTAAGATCTTCCCTGCGAGCTTAGGACTTGGCACACAAATCTTTAAAACAGGTACTGCGTTTTCCTTCCTTGCCCTTCATGACTATATTCTTGTAGCCTGCACCTCTCCCCTTTTTGCTTAAAAAAAAAAAATTAAAATTAAAAATCCCTAAAATACTGGGATAAATTTATCTATCATTCTTCGTCCCCATCTTCCTAAAAGCAGTTGTTGTTACTGTACCTCCTAAGTGAACCTTTACCTAGCAGTCAACTACCATAGAACTTTTGTGCTTAAGGCAGTTAGTAATAATGGGAAAAAGGAAACAACTCAGCGTAAATGATACTTCACTTAAAAAAAAACGTACGTCAATTTTGAAATTTATCTCAGGAGCAATGGGAGAAATCGACAAACAGATTACTAATGTCGAGGGAAAAATACTTACCCAGAATAGGCCACTTGTACTCCCTAACTCTCCCCCTTTAACAACAACTCCCGAGCACTCGGCAAAGCCTTTGGGAAGTGAAACCCAGACTAAAATTACTAATGGTTGTATTCAAGATACAACTGACTTTATCTCAGATGGTGATGACCATCCGCCCTCACCAAAACGTAAGAGGAAACCCCAACTAGCAAGGAAGGATATACCATCTAAACAAGACCCGCCTGTGAATGTTAGACAAGGCTCCTCGAAAGTACAACCCAATGCATGTATCCTAACCGCTCAAACCCGCCCTCAAAATGAAAAATCTGACCATAAGAATAAACCCGACACAGCGAAAGGGAAAACTAGTGCCGCAGAGCCATTGACTGCTGTAGAAAAACTAGTTAGTACACGCTTTGATCAAGTAATGGAACGCCTAACCCAACTGGAGGGAAAAATGGATTATTTGCTTAAAACATTGAATCCACAATTAATAAACCCTTTAACCTCAACTGCACAACAGCTTTGTTATACTGATTTCAACGCCAGGCCCTCTTTAACGCATCAGACCCAACCACCCATTTCTCAGATTACCCAAAGACAAGTTGATCCTTGTGCTTCACCCGAAAGAACGGGCAATGCCCAATCCCACAAAACATCACCAAAAAGAGGGGAACACGTAACTATTCCAAAAGTCTATCAGGGTGCCCCTTTAAAACGTGGCCGGCCTCCGATCTAAGGTGGAGAATGAGGCCTGGTTAGAATACATTCAGTGTTTTCCCTGGGTCTGCCTTCAAGAGACCTGGTCTGTGAACCCGATTCACATAAATGGCTATAGGATACTACATACTCCTGCCGTTCCTTCCGCACGGGGCAGGGCCAAGGGCGGTTTGTGCACCTTTATATCCAATAAGTGTGATACAATCAAGGACATTGCTCTAATATCTAATATGTTTTACCAAGTGATTTCATGTCATTTAAATAATACTGCACAGTTGGTGGTCATTAATTTTTATAATAATGTACCTTTTCAAGATCTCCGATCAGTACTTCACCTCCTCCAGGATGATATTGACCGAGTATGTGACTCTTGAAATAAACAGTCTTATATTGTGTGGGGAGGTGATTTTAACATATACCTGTGTCCCAGCTTAACTAAGGGCTACTGCCCTCACGTCCCTGACAGTGATGATGATTCATTACACTTCATATACAACAATTCAGGCAATTTGTTGAATGAAGTTCTATTTAGCCTTGACCTCATCCTGTGCAACTGCCTGACTCAGGGTAGGCCACAATTGAAACCCACTTTTAATGGTAGGCAAGCCAACACGACAATTGATTTCATTTTACTTTCTAATAACCTCCTCCCTTATGTACTTTCACGACACCATATTCAGCGACCATAACCCTCAAACCGTATGCCTCACATTTCCCCAACATGCCCTTATACACAGGGACATGGAAGAGATAGTAGAAAATATTGAACTGGGAGCAAGAAATGGTTACACCATCCGGTGGTCAGACATTGAACCTATAGGTTTTATGAAACGACTAGTGACCAGTTATACTAAAAAATTTAATATTTGCCTTGCAGACAACACAAATCCACAAGACTGTATCGAGGCCTTCATGGTAATTACAGCTGGTATAAAACAGTCTCTTAAGGCAACTTTTAGCAAATCGAAAGAGGACAAAGGCTGGTGCAATGCTGAATGTACACAAGCTCGCAAGAACCTAAAATGTCACTTGCATTCACAAAACCCGGATAAACGCCAACTAAGTTTAAAGAGGAAGGAGTATAAAAATGCCATAAAGAAAAGACAACAGAACTTAAAAAATGAGGCATGGCAATCCCTCTATGATGCTAGCCTCCGGAATGATAATGTAAAATTCTGGAAAATTGTAAACTCCCCGCTCCTATGTGATGAAGAAATGCCAAAAATTGAAATTGCCATCACGGAAGAAGAGTGGGTTGCCTTCTTTTCTGCCATATACTCCTCAGAAAATTTGCCACTAGAAACAAATCTCCCTAAAGCAGACTCCTATGACCCCATTTCACCATTTACTTTAAACGAGGTCACTGATGCTATTAATGCAAGTAAAAGCGGAAAAGCCCCAGGCCCAGATGGAGTCCCAGTTGACATCTATAAATCTAATATCTCTCTTTGGGGTCCACTATTGACGCAGGTGCTACGCGCCTGCTGTTCAACTACTTTCTTCTCAACCTGGGCAGAGTCTATAATCATTCCAATTTATAAAAAGGGAGATCGCCATAATCCTGCATGTTATCGTCCTATTTCACTGCTTGACACACTTGCAAAGATTGCGGGACGCATTATTTTAAATAGATTACAAGATTGGATGGAGGAAAACCACATCCTCTCTGATCTACAATACGGGTTTAGGGCTGGCATAGGGACAACGGAACAGGCTCTTAACTTAGAGATCATACTTGGTAAATATACAAGGGCTAAGCCCGGAGCACTATACCTTGCATTTGTCGATTTAACCTCCGCATTCGATTGTGTGGTGCATTCTAAATTGTGGCCCATTTTGCTGGACATGGGGGTCGATACTACCATAGTCCACTTTATCAGGGAACTGTACGCTGGTGCAAACGCCAAGGTCCGCTATGGGCGTCAAGGGGAATGCACTTCATCTTTCCCCATCGAACGAGGGGTGCGTCAAGGTTGCGTGTTAGCTCTCCTATTGTTCGCTTTGTATATTAACAGTCTAGAGGGGATTCTTTCCGATGCCTGTGGTGATCTTCCACAAGTAGGCTTTCGGAAGATCCCGGCCCTTTTGTATGCGGATGACGCCGTTCTGATGGCCCGCACCCCAGTCGCTTTGCAAAGACTAGTTACAACCTTTGATAACTGCATGGACGTCTTGGGCCTCAAAATTAATCACACTAAAACTTTCTCTATGACATATCCCAGATGCCGCACAAAGAACTGCCATATAGACTTAAAAGGTGCAAAACTAGTTGACACAGGGACATTTTCGTACTTAGGCATTGTGTTCGATGATAAAGGCACATGGGCACAAGCCATAAAAGCGAGAACATTGTTATTCACGAAAACCGTTATGGCAATAAAAAACTTCTCTAAAAGGGTGGGGAGAGCAATTCCCAAAGACATGATGACTCTTTACAACGCAAAATGTGTTTCAGTAGCACTGTACGGGGCTGGACTTTGGGGATATCGAGACTGCACTACCTTACAGCTGACCGAAAATGCTCTCCTGAAAACAGTCCTAAGTGTCCCGCAATCAACATCAACAGTAGTATGCCACTCAGAAATGGGAGTAACATACCTTACAGATCTCATTCGTGTCCAACCAATCCTACTCTGGCATAAAGTATGGACCTCAGATCCTGCGAGGTTGAACAGGGCTATCATAGTAGATGCCCTAGCACTTACTTACTCGTCCAAAATTCCATGGCTAAACTACATAAAGCACTTTCTTATTGAACTAGGCCACCCTGAGCTGTTTTTTAACCCAGATGAATTGAAAACAATTTCCAGGAAAGACCTGAAAAACACTTGCCTCACCCACCTGGCCGAATTGAGATGGGATGCGGAGGCAAATAAATATAGTGTCAGGAGAAACCACCTGATACAGCAAACGAATGGCATGGAACCATACTTATGCAAAGTCACAAACCCAAGACATCGGTTTGTCCTCATGCGCTTGAGACTAGAGTCTTTTCATCGTCTCGTTAGTTTCCCCCTGATTAATGACTGGTCTTTACCAACTGGAAAAATGTCCCTGTGATAATGTCTCAGATCAAAATACAATGCACACACTTCTCTTTTGCAAATATTATTCAACTTTTAGGAAAATGTTTGTGATACCATTTTTAAAATTAATGCATTTTAAACAATGTCGTCCAGCTTTTCTGTATCTTTTATCTCTTCCGTCTATCATGGTTTGCAATGGATTAGCTTTGTTCCTGTGTTCAGTGATTAAGGCCAAACAATGTCTTGAGGCAAATGGGTGAGACTTTCAAGCACTATATTTGAGATTTTTTCCTTTCCTACCTGTTTTAATCAAATTGCTTATTAACTTTTACTTCTTTTTAATTTTGAACTTGTTTGTATTTATATTCATATTTATACGTATTTTATTCCCTGCATCCTCCCTCCCTTTTCCTCTGAAAATTGTTATTTTTTATGTATAATGACTTTTATGATTGCTAAAAACAATCGAATAAAGTTTCTTTGATGATGACTCCCTCCTGTCTTTTATGATGTAATTCTGTCATATTCGGAAACTTTTTAAAATCCTCCATCTGGTAAATCTTTGGGAATACTGTCCCCAAATAACATGTCCCATACCATCCTCTTGGAAGACGGTAATAAGCATTAAGTCCACAAATGTAATAGATTCCCGGAATTGCAGGGTCCTGCCCTTTCAACATAAATGTCCATTTACTCTGGAACAAAAATGCATGTAAAGAATCAGAAAACAGAAGTAACTTAGAAAACGTGCAGCAAAAATAAAAAATAGACAATTCTTCTTTCAACAGTTCAGTTTCACTTCCAGGAACTCTTCTCCCTTGTCAAAAATCTGTTAGTAGCTTGTCATAATCAGGTTTCAAAAGTCGAATCAGGTTATCAATGTCTTTTCTGGTTACTTTCAACAGTCTCTTTCTCAAAAATATTTCTCAGATTGTTTCAACAGTTCAGTTCATCAATCTTCTTCAGGTCATCTCAAAATATTGACTCAGAACTTCCCTATCAAAACAAAAAGACATAGGGGGTCATTCCAACCCTGGCGGGACCACGGAAGCACCGCCAACAGGCTGGCGGTGCTTCCCTGCCCATTCTGACCGCGGCGGTAAAGCCGCAGTCAGAAAAGGGGATCCGGCGGTTTCCCGCCGGATTTCCCCTGTCTGGGCTTAATCTCCATGGCGGCGCTGCAAGCAGCGCCGCCATGGAGATTCCGACCCCCTTCCCGCCACCCTGTTTCTGGCGGTTTTTACCGCCAGGAACAGGATGGCAGGAACGGGTGTCGTGGGGCCCCTGCACTGCCCATGCCACTGGCATGGGCAGTGCAGGGGCCCCCTAACAGGACCCCAGCATGATTTTCACTGTCTGCTTAGCAGACAGTGAAAATCGCGACGGGTGCAACTGCACCCGTCGCACCCCTGCAACACCGCCGGCTCCATTCGGAGCCGGCTTCTATGTTGCAGGGCCTTTCCCGCTGGGCCGGCGGGCGCTCCTTTGGCAGGCGCCCGCCGGCCCAGCGGGAAAGCCAGAATGGCCTCCGCGGTCTTTTGACCGCAGAGCGGCCAAATGGCGGTGACCGCATGGCGGGCGGTGCGGTCAGAATGACTGCCATAAACTCTTGCTGCCATTCGTTTGTAGTTGCATACGCCCATTCAGGTCCTGCGTATCTTCGACTTGCTATTCTCTTTCTTTTCAGTTTCTGATCACCATTCAACTCTCCTTCACTTAGTTCTTCTTTTCTCGTAGTATCTACTTCTTCCTATTCTATTGTTTGATCGGCAATCACCTCTTTCCTTTTCTCCACTTGTGAATTCGGCCACTTATCTCCTTTTCGTGAACCTTCTGTCAATATTCTTTTCAAGACTGAGCTTGAATCCTTTCCTTTCTCTGTGGTGTTTTCTCTTGACGGACCTGCAACAGGTTCAGGAGGAGTCAGATCACTTTAACTCCTTCCCCTTCTTGGTCTGGCACTTTCTTTTTTTTTCTTTTGGAATCGTCTGCTTCTGGGAGAGATCCCTCTGTGCTAGGCTCTCCTGCTGGTTCAATCGAGATCGGTTCCCCAGCACCTTCCTGGAGATCTTCACCTTTGTCTCTCACAGGGGTGAAGGAACCGTCCTCAACGAGTTTAGGTTCAGCTTCAGCTCCTCCTTGCTCCTTTTCCTGTTCAGGTGCTGTAATTTGTCTCACAGTTATTGGTACTCTCAACAACGCTTCTTCATGATCCAGTGGACATGCCACATTCTTCGTGTGACTTGAGTGAATCCAGTTCGGGATCCCAGCACACTTCACCGCTGTCGTACTCGTTAGAACCACTTGATATGGACCCTTGCAACGAGGCTCCAAACACGTCTTGCGCACATGTTTTCGGGCAACAACCCTGTCACCAGCTCTCTGGTTGTGCTCTGGATGGTGAATCGGTGGCAGTGTGGTGGCCTCCACCCGCTGAGAGAAAAAGCAGACTACATCAGCTAGACCCTTGCAGTAATCCAACACCATATCATCTGTAATGTTGACAAGTGCATTGGCTGGAACTGGTGGCAACCTCTTCGCTCTGCCCATGAGAATCTCATGGGCCGACAATCCTGTCTTCCTGTCAGGTGTGTTTCTCATTGACATCAACACCGAAGGCAATGCATCAGGCCATTTCAAATTCGTAGCTGCACACATTTTTGCAATTCTTGATTTCAAAGTACCATTCATCTGCTCCACTAGTCCTGATGCTTCAGGGCGGCAACTACAATACAACTGTTGCTCGATGTTCAATACTACACATAATAGCTTAATCACCTCATTTTTGAAGTGCGTTCCCCTATCTGATTCTAAAGAGATCGGAAATCCAACGCGCGAAATCAGTTCCCTAAGCAGCAATTTTGCTACAGTGAGACTATCATTTCTTAGTGTAGGGTATGCTTCAATTCAATGACTAAAGATGCACACAATCACCAACACATATCTCAGCCCTCCACACGCAGGCATCTCAATGAAATCCAATTGCATTCTGCTGAATGGACCTCCTGCTCTTCCAATGTGGCTCAAACTCACCACAGTCCCTTTTCCCGCATTTAATTGCTGACAAATGACATAGCGTTGGCAAACTGCTTCAGCTGCTTGTCTAAACTTGGGGTTGAACCTATCAATTTTGAACAAACAAACCATGGCATCCCTCCCAATGTGTGCCTGACCATGATAGTACCTCGCCATCTGAGATAACAGACTATTTGGCAGAACCATCTGACCCTCCTCAGATACCCACAACTCATCCTGTCTTTGAACACAGTTCATTTTGCTCCATGCCCTTTTCTCTTCTTTGTCGACATTACTCTGCAGAGTTTTTAGCTTTTCTAATGTGTTGATCAATGCAAAACTCGTACATGTAGTGTCTTCTTCAGGTAACAATTCCCACTTGTCTTTGAACGATATACAGTTCATTGCGCAAAACCTTGTGACTTGATCCGCTAATCCATTTCCCAGTGACATGTAGTCCTGCAAGTTTAGATGTGCACTGCATTTCACCACTGCAATTTCTTCAGGCAGTTGGATTGCATATAACAACTCCTTTATTCTCTCACCATTTCTTACTGGTGACCCAGCAGAGGTCAGAAAACCTCTCTGTGACCACAATTGACCAAAATCATGAACTATTCCAAATCCATATTGGCTATCTGTATAGATAGTGACTCTCAATCGAGCAGAAACATGGCATGCCCTAGTAAGAGCAACCAACTCTGCCACTTGAGCAGAATACACTCCTCGAAGCCAGGAAGCTTCTAAGGTACCTGTAATCGTGCACACTGCATATCCTGCTCTCAATGTCTCTGTGCTTTCTCTCAGACAAGAACCATCAACGAAAAGAATTTGGTCATTTTCTTCCAATCGAGAATCCCTAATATCAGATCTTGGTTTTGCGCACAACTCAGTTACTTCGAGACAATCATGTTCAACATCTTCCTCTTTTTCAATTTCAGTAGTATCACTTTGAAGTAAAGTTGTTGGGTTCAGCACTGTACATCTTTTTAGTGTCATATTAGGAGCACCCAAAATACTTGTCTCAAATCTGTCAACCTAGCACCAGTCAAGTATTAGGTTTTCGTCCTTGTCAGTAAAATTTCAATCGAGTGAGGGACCATTACAGTCAGGGGATATCCCATCACTACGCCTTCACACTGTGAAAGACTCTGACCAACTGCAGCAACTGCACGCATACAACCTGGTAAGGCTGCTGCAACTGGGTCCAAAGTAGCTGAACAAAATGCTACTGGGTGATGAGCACCTCCATGGACCTGCGTCAAGACAGACAATGAACATGCATCACGCTCATGACAACACAATGTGAAAGGCTTTGTGTAGTCAGGCATACGCAATGCTGGAGCTCTGCGCAAGCTCTCTCTCAACTCAGTGAACGCTTTCATCTGATCCTGATTTAGCACTATGGGATCTGTCACATCCTTATGAGTCAGCTTCTGCAATGGTTTTGAATTTTCTGAAAAAATAGGGATCCATTGGCGACAATAGCCCACCATTCCCAGGAACATCCTGACATCTCTCTGTGTAGTCGGGGACTTATCTGCAGTATCATTGTAATTCTTTCTCTGGATATTTTCCTTGACCCGTTCTCAGTCTGGTGACCCAAGTGCTTCACTACTTTCTGACAATACTACAATTTCAGTGGTGACACTTTATGACCATACTTTCCCAAATGATTCAACAGGGCAATCAAGTCATACTTACACTCGTCTCTCCTCTTGGATGCCATCAATAAATCATCAATGTACTGTACCAGAGTCGATTGAAAAGGCAATTCTAACGACTCCAAATTCTTCTTCAAGATCTGGTTAAACAAGGAAGGTGACTCCGTATACCCTGGAGGAAGTCTACACCAGCAGTAGACTCGATCTAAGAATTTGAAACTAAAGAGAAATTGACTATCCTCATGAAGAGCCACGGAAAAGAACGCTTGTGGCAGATCAACCACTGTGAACCATTCTGCATCACATGGAATCTGGAACATTATTACAGCTGGATTGGGCAATACGGGACAACATTTGACCACAATGTTGTTTATTTTTCTCAAATCCTGAACAATTCGAACTTTCCCACATGGCTTCTTCAAACCATTATTGGAGAATTACATGGACTGCTCAACACCTCTTTTAGAACTCCCTGCTTCACGAAATCTGCATTTATCTGAGCCACTTTCATCAGAACATCTTGCGTCATGTTGCACTGTGGAAGCTGCGGAAAAACTGCATTCAGCTTCAGAGTGACTTTAATCAGCTCCACTCCCTTGATCAAACCCACTTCTTTCCCTGTCAAAACCCACACGTTCTCTTGTACTGTTCCCTGCAAATCAGAATGAAGCTCTCTCACTGTGAACATCGGGAAAAACTCATTCTAGGGGTACTCCTCATTTGGAGTTTCACACTCGGTTTCTGGAGCTGGGTCTTCTTCATCATCACTATCTGTCCGAATTTCAATTCCATAGTTTGAGCAAATAACCAAACATTTTGTCCTACACAAGAAGTCCCTTCCCAGTAGGGATACAGGACTCAAAACGCAGACCACAAACTTATGCAGTCCCTCGAAATTGGCAATCTCAACTTGCACTAGATCTGTAATCAGGTTTGTCAAATACTGATTCGCTACTCCCTCAACCTGATCTGTTCAACCTGAAAGGGGCAAGTTCGGAACGTCTGCACTTCTCACTGTAGAGCATGTAGCTCCCGTGTCCACCAGAAATGAGACTCTGTGAACCATTACCTTCCCTCTCACGTAGGGTCCCCTCTGACCTACTTCTAAGGAATTCACAAGCACACATGGCTCCTCATCCGAACTGTCACTCATCCATTCACCATTTATTTCATTCTCGCTGTGTAACGGGAATTGGTGCACAGCATTACTACTTCTGTCTTGTCTCTGACCTGTGACCTGTTGAAAAAGCATCGTCTGTTGCTGCTCCATCGGGGCTTGAGGTATCTGCATTTGCTGTCTAGGTACCATGGGAACCTGCTGCTGCATTGGCTGCAATTGTGACACTTGTGCTCGGGGTATTTGCACCTGTTGCATAGGCTGGAAATTTTGCATTTGACTCACATTATTCTGGAAATTTGGATTAGGACCCCCTAATCTCGGTCCTCTCACATTCTGAGATGCATTGATGTCGTTACTTTGCTGAAAAATACCCTCTTGTACCATCATCGGACACTCCCGCTTCCAGTGTCCCACGGCCCCGCAAATGTGACACGGTAACAGCTTCTTCATCCCCTGCTTATCATTCTGAACCGCTACAATATTCAAATCCAGACCATGATTCATATTGCCTCCACGACCCCTACCTCTCATCTGAGGCTGAAACATGCCATTTCCCTGCTGTTGCGGCATCTGTTGCACAAATGTCCCCTGCACTCCTGTTTGAGCTCCATTAATCTGCATCACCATTGCCTTCTCTTTCAACTTTTTCTGCTTCAACTCAATCTCATCACTACAGTATTTTGCATACTGCAACACCTCATCAATCAGCTTGGCTTGCCAGCAAATCAAATGACTCTTAATCATCTGACCTATCTCAGGTCTCAATCCTTCCACAAACCTGAACACAAGATGCAGCATGTCTTCCGGCTCAATTGCTTCTTTGCCACTGTACTCCTTGAATGCTTTCAACAATCTCTGATAGTACGCATGTATTGAGTCCTTTACTTCCTGCACTGTCCTGTCAGTCCTCTGCCAATCAGTATTTTTGGGTGAAATCCTCGTCTTCAAGAACTCTATCACTTTATAATAATATTTAATTACCTCAGGAGATGGTGCGCCTGTATTCTTATCTCTGTCCGGTTCACTTGTTGGCCAATCTACGGCTCTTTTGCACTCAACCCATAAGTCAGCTGGAACCGCTATCTCCAGTAGGGTGTTCAAGTCTTCCCACAAACACTTCACAAGCTTCACAAACCTGTCTGTCTGCTGGTACCACTCTACTGGCTTTTCTCTCAGTTTTGGATAATCATTCGTAAGGATAGAATATCGCTCCAACTCTAAGGGACATGAACAAAATTTCCCCCTGGGATTTCTCTCATTGGTAAAATCTTTACCAGGTCCTTGTCCTGGTGTACAATTTCAGTCACTTCTAATGAATCTTGTTTCTTTTTGTCTCTTTTCTTTACCCATCTGCCTTCCCACTTCTCTAATGCTCCCCAAACCTGAGGACTCTGCAATCGTTTTTTAAGATGCACCTTCATTCCTGAAGACCTCATGTGTTCAAAATCTTTTGCCTCAAAATCTAATCTGTAACTTCACTTCAAATGCTTCCTTTTCTCAATTTCTATTCCATGCTTTTCTGCCAAATCTGATAATCTCTGGTGTACCATGCCCACCTCGCTTGTGATTTTCGGGCATAAGTATCTCAACTCTGCCTCTGTGTAGGATTCTAATCAATTCACCCCATTGTTTCCTCCACTAGGTCACCTGCTTCCATGCTCAATCTGACACAATTGATATGCTCCTCACCCTTGGAAGAATTCTGTGAGGTATTCAGCTTGTCCAACCATTCAGTCAGCTGCTGAGCTGTCAATCCTTGTGACGAAATGTTACTTGCCTTCACCAGTGGCACCTGTTGTACCACTGCATTTGATGTCTGCAGTGTCAATAATTTCAAGCTCTGTCCTGCACTGGGTCCATTCATGGCATCTGGGAATGCAACAAGTGGACTGAGATCCAACAGCGACCTTGATCCATCAAAGGTCTGACCCATGGAACAAACTACCTGAACTTGCTCATTTGGTCCCCTCCTCACTAAACTCTGAGACATCTCTCCCTGTTCACTCATGTTTGGTTTCTTCTGCGCAAATAATGGTATTGCCGGACCAACAGTAATTTGCAGCGATATTGCATCTGGGGCTGCTCTGGCACCTGTACATTGTGGGAGAGCTACACCCATACTTTGATTCATAACTAGTGTCAAGTCTGACTGTGTCCCTGTCATTGGCGTAAATCTCAGCATCCCCTGCGGCTGCATTTGGGGGAACAAAATCAAAGTCGGCTCAGTCTGAACCAGTAGTGGTCTTAGAACCACTTGCTCCGCGGGAACGACTAAATTCAAAGTCGTTTTCAACACAGGCACATCTGAATAGGCTGCATCTGTGCCTGAACTACTGGAGTAGTCAACAAATTAGGTCCTTTCACCACACCCTGTGTCTGGCTAGTATTAACCTGTACCGGACTCACTGTCCCCAATGCCTGTGCCAGGGCTGTTGGATCAGTACTAGTACCCGGACCATCCTCATGCACCGCATACGGTGGTCGGTCTCTCAGTATCTGCGTAACAAGATCCTCCGTGTCTGATTCTTCCTCTACTATGGAACACTTTCTTGCTTCCTTACTTTCAGACAGACTCTTATTATTCCTTTTAGTCACTTTCCTTCCTTCTGTCTTATCGTCCTGCGTAATTGCTGGAAACAATTTAACATCCTGTAATGTCACTGATCTCCACTTCTTTTGTTCCCAATCCCATGTCGCCTCTGCTAAAGACTTCTCTACTTTTCTTATTCTCCTCTCAAATTTCAATTGCTGTTGCTGCCTAGCTACCAGCTCCCAAACTGCTAATGCCTCAAACTGTGCTGGTCTCAGTAGGGTCTTCGATTCATATAGCGCCATCCGCAATTGCTCCAAAATTCTCAAATTAAACGTCCCATTCTCAGGAAACGCTAAGCTCCCATTTTTCTCTGTCAACTTCCACCATTGCTTTAACCATAGACATAGCACGACACCTCGCTCCTCCATCACAACGTAAGCCGGTGTACCCCCTGGCGGTGTAGGCTCTCCTACATTCACCCTAATGTACGCATCTCCCTTTAGGGCACTCTTCAATGCCTTGAAAAACGTCATCTTTTCTATTTCTGTTTATTTAAAATCAAATCAGGAAATTACTTTTATCCCAAGATTCCTTTCACCCACGTTCTCAGCTCGTTGCCTCTCACAGACGGCTGCCAAAGTGTGCGCGACCCTTCTCACTAACCAACCTATCACAGCGCGGCTCCAATTGACATCACACTCTCACGTACTGCGAGTCTTGAGGCTTGTCCTCCTAAACTTCGATTCACACGAAATAAATGCAAAATATTGCGAGCACTAATAAAAACCAATAACCTAAAACAAATCTGCTGGTTTACTACAGGAAAGGTAACACAATCGCTTCAGAAACCTTACGGATTTTTACTGATGGCCCTTTCGCTCATGCAGCTATTCCTCTTTCTAGGTCTCCCAGATTCGCAAGTAAAATTCGACCCGCAAGTTCTACTCTCAACTGATCAATAGGTCTGTGCTGGTGCACATAGGTTTCGCCAAATCTCAGTTGAAATTTTTCTCGCTCACTTTACTCTCACACTGACTTGTTGACCACGCCCGATCAACCTACTAAACCAGACAGATTACAACATATAGGAAGGCGGGTTGCGAGCACACTGCCTCACATCCCATTCGAGTTCGCCCATTTGCATCCTGGTAAATGCAATTCAAATTTAAAGCTTACTTGAAAGTGTCCGTAGTTTTTCACTAAAGTTAGTGCAGTCATTGCTGTTCATCTCTATACACGTGTTTCTGGGTTATTGCCCTTCATTAGTAGAGAGTAGAAAACATAGAAAAATATATGGGATTGCTGGAAACGCTGCCAAAATCGTCTCAGGTCTAGTACCACTCACAGGCTCACAGGTGCATCTCCAGAGCTCGTCAGCTCAATGGCTCAAGGGAGCCTTTTAAACAGGAAGGCAGGTTGGGAGCACACTGTCTCACATCCCAGTCGAGTTCACCCCTTTGCATCCTGGTAAATGCAGTTCAAATTTAAAGCTTACTTGAAAGTGTCCGTAGTTTTTCAGTAAAGTTAGTGCAGTCATTGCTGTTCATCTCTATACACGTGTTTCTGGGTTATTGCCCTTCATCAGTAGAGAGTAGAAAACATCAAAAAAATATATGGGGTTGCTGGAAATGCTGCCAAAATCATCTCAGGTCTAGTACCACTCACAGGCGCATCTCCAGAGCTCGTCAGCTCAATGGCTCAAGGGAGCCTTTTAAACAGGAAGGCGGGTTGGGAGCACACTGCCTCACATCCCAGTCGAGTTTGCCCCTTTGCATCCTAGTAAATGCAGTTCAAATTTAAAATTTACTTGAAAGTGTCCGTAGTTTTTCACTAAAGTTAGTGCAGTCATTGCTGTTCATCTCTATACACGTGTTTCTGGGTTATTGCCCTTCATCAGTAGAGAGTAGAAAACATCGAAAAATATCTGGGGTTGCTGGAAATGCTGCCAAAATTGTCTCAGGTCTAGTACCACTCAGAGGCTCACAGGTGCATCTCCAGAGCTTGTCAGTTCAGTCGCTCAAGGGAGCCTTTTAAACAGGAAGGCGGGTTGGGAGCACACTGCCTCACATCCCAGTCGAGTTTGCCCCTGTGCATCCTGATAAATGCAGTTCAAATTTAAAGCTTACTTGAAAGTGTCCGTAGTTTTTCACTAAAGTTAGTGCAGTCATTGCTGTTCATCTCTATACACGTGTTTCTGGGTTATTGCCCTTCATCAGTAGAGAGTAGAAAACATCGACAAAATATCTGGGGTTGCTGGAAATGCTGCCAAAATCATCTCAGGTCTAGTACCTCTCACAGGTGCATCTCCAGAGCTCGTCAGCTCAATGGCTCAAGGGAGCCTTTCAAACAGGAAGGCGGACCCCTTCAGATATATTTTCTCGCTGCTGATGACGGCCGAAAGCCAGAAACATGTGTCCAGAGATACGGCACTTGCTGCACCTACTTAAGGTGAAAGACTTTTTGAAAAATGTCTCTGTTTTTAAATCAAATGACTGCATTTACCATGATGCATTGGGGCTATTTTATGCTGGAGTGTGAGGCAGTGTGCTCCCTTTTTTTGTGAGATTACAACGTATAACCAAGTGTCTTATACACTTTTCCAATATACTCTGGAGTCATAGACCACGCAGGGTCCGTACATCAACAACCACGTGGACAATTTTTTAGCACAAAGCGCCACACGTGAAGTTCGACAACTTCCCTACTCTTATACTGCGGAGTACGTACACTCCTACTAAAACTTCATCTGGAGTACGCAGACTCCCTAAATTCCCTCACATATGTCACGATTCACCTGCGATTTGCATAAGCTGTGCAAGCCCAATCTATCTCTCTCACTCTATCGCTAGAATGCCAGGAACATACCCAACACTACTAGCAGGATCCAGGATCTGGGAAAGCCATTTCTGGGCTTAAGGGGACATCACTCTCTCTACATATGTCATCTTGAAAATCTAAATCAAAATCTCAATAAAACCCGGACAACTGTGACAAGCTCCCAAAGAGACTAACCATTGGTCTCCCCCCGTTACTATTAACACCTGTCACTGTACCAAACACCTATGGTAAGCCCTTAAAGAGACTAACCATCAGTCTGCTACCATAACTTTTAGCGCGTTGATCCTTAATAAGTAAACTTACAAGGGGACGCGTATAGATCGATGAACCTTTTGACTCATTTAAGTTGTTCTTACCAGAGATCCAGTATAAAGCAATAATCAGTACACAGTAATCAATAATCATTAGTAAAATCAATAATCAATGGAGTCAGTAATTTTCACGCACCATGACTTATCAGCCATGAATAACCACACCTTTAGTAATTTTATTTCCCTTATATTAACAATGCTGAAGTCATGTAGATTAATCTCAATGTCAAATCAGAATGCATATAAGAACAAGATTTATTACCCAAATAGACGCACCTAAAACAACCTAATCAAAGCTTGAATCACAATACATTCCAAAGCGTCAGTACAAATCATTAGCAAGGTTAACTTTAATAAAGCTAAGTAGTCCTTAAGATTCAACAACGTAATAGGTCAACCCTTTTGTCTCTGTAATTTGTTAGTAGTCATGTAGATAACCCTCAACTAGTCCAGTTTAGCATCAGAATGTGGGGCTTCATGCAAAACAATTTAGAACACAAATTTAGAAAACATCTAGCTAAGGAAAACTAATAAGACAGCGCAGCTAGAAAGAAAAGGCACAAATATACTATTCATTTGTATTGTCATATCTACCTATCCACGATATGGGTCAGCAATCAGAATCAGTCTTCGTCCTCAGGTCATCAATCGATCAGCAACACATCAGACTCTCAGTCAGAGAGTATGAGCCCAATGACAGAATCTCAAATCTCTTCTATATGTCTTCTTCTCGACAGCAGTCTGCCTAGAATCTGAATAAAGTCTGCCTGCCTCTTCCCTCTGTCACGTTGTTATATCAAAGTCACCCAAACTATCCCCTAATTCCCAATTGGTCAATTAATCGTACGTTATTACTCTGACCAGTAATTTTCTTATACCAAATCTATGAATTCTAATATTTCACACTTCACACGTTATTGATTGGTCTGCTTTATGATGTCCTCATCATCCGGCTCGTCAGGTATCAAATTTGTAGCATCTTCCGCTCCAGTCAGTGTCTTCATTGTTTGCGTCCTGGGAAAGAACCTCTTGCACATATTACACACGTTTTGTCATATTTATAGAGACTTCATCCCCTGTCCGTCGGTTCCCATAGAAAGCTTCTGCTAAGCATTTTATTAAAACAATGAGCATTTCACAGTTTGTTCACTCTGTCAGCATTTTCACTAAACACTAAGAAATACAGCTTCTGCATGAGGCCTGGCAAACTAAGCCAAGACACTTGCTAAGTTAAGGCCTACAATTAATAAGCAAGAACATAATTCATAACTCTCAATATGACATTTTACTACATTAATCTAATACATTTTCAATATTTCATACATATTATTCATCAATTAGTACTTTTCATGAACACTGGTGGCCATTCTTCAAGATCATATTTTCAAACATGCACATTATTTTTCTCTACGTTATTTGTTTTCTACATAATTCATTATTAAAAACACATAAACACTCATTAATAATTTCTAACTAAAACATCTGCTTCAGCACAATTATATGGCAGGACTGGAGACTTTGCTTCTCTGTCTTTACTGTTAACATAATACAGCAGCCAATCAACATTACACAGACTTTAAACTACATTTCTAGTGAGTCCATAGTTCTCCCGCTCACAGTCCATCAGTCCATATAAAGACCCCTGTGTAGGAGGCTGGCCTGGTTTGTAGTGGGTACCAGAGGTACTTACACCTTGTGCCAGGTCCAGTTATCCCTTATTAGTGTAGAAGAGGTGTTTCTAGCAGCTTAGGCTGATAGAAGGTAGCTATAGCAGAGCAGCTTAGGCTGAACTAGGAGACATGCAAAGCTCCTACTATACCACTGGTGTCATATGCACAATATTATAAGAAAACACAATACACAGATATACTAAAAATAAAGGTACTTTATTTTTATGACAATATGCCAAAAGTATCTCAGTCAGTACCCTCAGTATGAGGATGCCACATATACACAAGATATATGTACACAACACCAAAAATATGCAGTAATAGCAAAAGGAAGTAATGCAAGCAGTGTAAAGTTACAATAGATTGCAATAGGAGCACATAGGTATAGGGGCACCACAAACCATATACTCCAAAAGTGGAATGCGAACCACGAATGGACCCCAAACCTATGTGAGCTTGTATAGGGTCGCTGGGACTGTAAGAAAACAGTGAGGGTTAGAAAAATAGCCCACCCCAAGACCCTGTACGGTAGGTGTAAAGTGCACCTACAACCCCCAGAGAGCACAGAAGTCGTGAAAAGGGGATTCTGCAAGGAGAACCAACACCAGCGATCCAACAACAGTGGATTTCCGGACCTGAGTACCTGTAAGACAAGGGGACCAAGTCCAAGAGTTGCGACAGTGTCAAGAGTGGGCAGGAGCCCAGGAAATGCCAGCTGAGGGTGCAAGGAAGCTGCCACCGGATGGAAGAAGCTTGGTGTTTTGCAAGAACGAAGAGGACTAGGAACTTCCCCTTTGGAGGATGGATGTCCCACGTCGTGAAGAAGCTTGCAGAGGTGTTCCCACGCAGAAAGACCGCAAACAAGCCTTGCTAGCTGCAAGGGTCGTAGGTTAGGGTTTTTGGATGCTGCTGCAGCCCAGGAGGGACCAGGATGTTGCCACTTGGATGAGGAGACAGAGGGGGCGCCCAGCAAGTCAGGGAGCCCTCACAGAAGCAGGCAGCACCCGCAGAAGTACCAGAACAGGCACTTAGAAGAGGAGTGAACCGGAGTCCACCCAAAGTCACAAAAGGGAGTCCCACGACGCCGGAGGACAACTCAGAAGGTTGTGCACTGCAGGTTAGAGTGTTGGGGACCCAGGCTTGGCTGTGCATGAAGGAAATCCTGGAAGAGTGCACAGGAGCCATAGCAGCTGCAAATCACGCGGTACTCAGCAATGCAGCCTAGCGTGGGGAGGCAAGGACTTACCTCCACCAAACTTGGACTGAAGAGTCACTGGACTGTGGGAGTCACTTGGACAGAGTTGCTGAGTTCCAGGGACCACGCTCGTCATGCTGAGAGGGGACCCAGAGGACCGGTGATTCAGTCTTTTGTTGCCTGCGGTTGCAGGGGGAAGATTCCGTCGGCCCACGGGAGATTTCTTCAGAGCTCCTGGTCCAAGAAGGAGACAGGCTACCCCCAGAGCATGCACCACCAGGAAACAGGCGAGAAAGCCGGCAGGATGAAGCGATACAAGGTTGCAGTAGTCGTGTTTGCTACTTTGTTGCGGTTTTGCAGGCGTTCTGAGCAGTCAGCGGTCGATCCTTTGGCAGAAGGTGAAGAGGGAGATGCAGAGGAACTCTGGTGAGCTCTTGCATTCGGTATCTGAAGAATTCCCCAAAGCAGAGACCCTAAATAGCCAGAAAAGGAGGTTTGGCTACCTAGGAAGGAGGATAGGCTAGTAAGAAAGGTAAGAGCCTATCAGAAGGAGTCTCTGACATCACCTGATGGCACTAGTCCAGTGTGCCAACAACACCTCTGTTTCCAAGATGGCAGAGGTCTGGGGCACATTGGAGGAGCTCTGGGCACCTCCCCTGGGAGGTGCAGGTCAGGGGAGTGGTCACTCCCCTTTCCTTTGTCCAGTTTCGCACCAGAGCACAGCTGGGGGATCCCTAAACCAGTGTAGACTGGCTTATGCAGAGATGGGCAGCATCTGTGCCCATCAAAGCATTTCCAGAGGCTGGGGGAGGCTACCCCTCCCCAGCCATTACACCTATTTCCAAAGGGAGAGGGTGTCACACCCTCTCTCAGCGGAAATCCAGGAGGGCAGAAACCTGTCTGAGGGGTTGGCAGCAGCAGAAGCTGCAGTGGAGACCCCGGAAAGGCAGTTTGGCAGTACCCGGGTTCTGTGCTAGAGACCCGGGGGATCATGGAATTGTCTCCCCAATGCCAGAATGGCATTGGGGTGACAATTCCATGATCTTAAACATGTTACATGGCCATGTTCGGAGTTACCATTGTGACGCTATACATAGGTAGTGACCTATGTATAGTGCACGTGTGAAATGGTGGCCCGCACTCACAAAGTCCGGGGAATTTGCCCTGAACAATGTGGGGGCACCTTGGCTAGTGCCAGGGTGCCCACACACTAAGTAACTTTGCACCCAACCTTCACCAGGTGAAGGTTAGACATATAGGTGACTTATAAGTTACTTAAGTGCAGTGGTAAATGGCTGTGAAATAACGTGGACGTTATTTCACTCAGGCTGCACTGGCAGGCCTGTGTAAGAATAGTCAGATCTCCCTATGGGTGGCAAAAAAAATGCTGCAGCCCATAGGGATCTCCTGGAACCCTAATACCCTGGGTACCTCAGTACAATATACTAGGGAATTATAAGGGTGTTCCAGTATGCCCATATGAATTGGTGAAATTGGTCACTAGCCTGTTAGTGACAATTTGGAAAGCAGAGAGAGCGTAAGAGGTTAGCAGAGCCTCAGTGAGACAGTTAGTCATCACACAGGGAACACATACAGGGCACACTTATGAGCACTGGGGCCCTGCCTGGCAGGGTCCCAGTGACACATAGACTAAAACAACATATATACAGTGAAATATGGGGGTAACATGCCAGGCAAGATGGTACTTTGCTACACAACCCCCCCCCCCCCAAACGAAAGACAATAAGACTAGCCATGACCTGATGAGTCTTCATTGTCTAAGTGGAAATATCTGGAGAGTCCATCTGCATTGGAGTGGGTACTCCCAGGTCTATGTTCCACTGTATAGTCCATTCCCTGTAGAGATATGGACCACCTCAACAATTTAGGGTTTTCACCTTTCATTTGTTTTAGCCAAAGTAGAGGTTTGTGGTCTGTCTGAACAATGAAGTGAGTGCCAAATAGGTATGGCCTCAACTTCTTCAGTGCCCAGACCACAGCAAATGCCTCCCTCTCTATGGCAGACCAACGCTTTTGTCTAGGGGTCAACCTCCTGCTGATAAAAGCAACAGGTTGATCCTGGCCCTCAGAATTGAGTTGTGATAAGACTGCCCATACCCCTAATTCAGATGCATCAGTTTGAACAATGAATTTCTTGGGGTAACATGGGCTTTTTAGGACAGGTGCAGTGCACATGGCCTGTTGGAGCTTCTCAAAAGCTTTCTGACAGCTAGCTGTCCACAATACCTTTTTAGGCATCTTCTTGCTAGTGAGATCATTAAGTGGGGCTGCAATGGAGCCATAGTTTTTAATGAATCTCCTGTAATACCCAGTGAGGCCTAGGAAGGCTCTCACCTGGGTCTGAGTTGTAGGAGGAACCCAATCCATGATTGTCTGGATTTTCCCCTGAAGTGGTGCAATCTGTTCTCCACCTACCAGGTGTCCCAGATAAACCACTTTCCCCTGCCCTATCTGGCACTTTGAAGCCTTGATAGTGAGGCCTGCCTTTTGCAGGGCCTCCAAAACTTTCCACAGGTGGACCAGGTGATCATCCCAGGTGGAGCTAAAGACAGCTATATCGTCCAGATATGCTGCACTAAAAGTCTCCAACCCTTGCAGGACTGTATTCACCAACCTCTGAAAAGTGGCAGGTGCATTTTTCGTACCAAAGGGCATTACTGTGAATTGGTAGTGCCCTCCAATAGTCGAAAATGCAGTTTTTTTTGCCAGTGTATCTATGAGCTCATCTGCCCTGGGTATAGGGTGAGCATCAGTTTTTGTTACCTGGTTGAGACCTCTGTAATCTACACAAAACCTCATCTCCCTTTTTCCATCTTTTGAGTGAGGCTTTGGTACAAGCACCACAGGAGAGGCCCATGGGCTTTCAGAATGTTCAACCACTCCTAAGTCAAGCATTTTCTGAACTTCTTGCTTTATGCAGCCCCTGACATGGTCAGGCTGCCTATAGATTTTACTCTTGACAGGCATGCTGTCTCCAGTATCAATTGTGTGTTCACACCAAGCTGTGGTGCCTGGCACAGTTGAAAAGAGTTCAGAAAACTGACCTAGGAGATTTATGCAGTTGTCTTTCTGCTCAGCAGTAAGACAGTCTGCCAAAACTACACCTTCCACTAGAGCATCCTCTTCTGTGGAAGAGAAGAGATCAGGGAGAGGGTCACTCTCTTCTTCCTGTCCCTCATCTGTTGCCATGAGCAGGGTGAGAAAAGCCCTGTCATAGTAGGATTTTAGGCGGTTGACATGAATCACCCTAAGGGGACTCCTGGCAGTGCCTAGGTCAACCAAGTAGGTGACTGTGGCAGGTCGAACAGTATAAAGACAACGGAGAGAAATTGCAGTGCTCAGGTGAGTGGTTTATTTCAGTGTTAAGGGATTGTTTATATTTTATCCTTATGTTTTACTGGGTTTTAAGGTCTCAAGTCGTCTTCTCTTCTTATTGGGTTTTTCTTCTTCTTTTCTTCGTTCTCTCTTTAGGTTGGTGTTCCCTCTGTCTCTCGGTGGGTTCCAGCGGTGGGGTACCGGGAAAAAGGAAAACGCTACGGTAAGTGGGGTGTTTAAGTATGTTTTATGATCTTTTTAACTAAAGGGGAAGAGGTAAAAAGGGTGGGGTTGTGTCGGTGGTGAGTTTAGGGCAAAAGTGAATAAACTCCTTATAGTGCACTTTCATGTGGCTCACTCGTGTCTACACCTGTGCTCTCCAAGCTCCCTCCCAGTCCTCCCCTCACTCCTTCTCAGCTCCCTTCCCCAGTGCCCTCTTAACCGTGGTATTCCCTCTGGTGTCCCACAAAGACCGTACCTTAGCAAGCCACGACCCTCCTGGGTCGTGGCTGGCGCTGGGGTGTTCCGTCAGTGGATGATCTCTGGCAACGCTCTCCTTCTCCAGCACCTCGTCGTTACTCTGCGTTTGGACGGTCCTTCCTTGGTCTCCCGTTTCGGCTCCTCCGTTCTCCGCCTCTCTGTTTGTTCTTCCGTCTTCTCTCCCTTTGACACTGGAATCTCCCCGCCTCTTCAATGCCGCGGCCCGGAAACCCTCCTGGGTTTCCGCGGCAACACTGGGACGCCAGCCTCCGTCTGAGAGCGTTCCACGGCAGCGGAAATGACGTGTCGGAATTATCCGACACGTCGGTATCAGCTAGCACCGAGGATGTGTTCGGGGCCGCCCGTTCACACACCCCTTCCCAAGAGCGGTCCTGCTCTAGGACTGAAGAAGAGCAAGGGAAACGAGACAAATAATCCACAGGACCCTGCTGAGACCCTGGGACGTGGCGGACCTGAAAGGAAAAAGGCTGCAGTTCAAGGAACCATCGCAAAATCCGGGAATTTGAATCTTTATGAGCGGCCATCCAGGTGAGGGGAGCGTGATCCGTGTATAGAACAAAAGGTCGGCCCAACAGATAATACTGTAAACTGTCCACCGCCCATTTAATAGCTAAACACTCTCTTTTGATGATGGGATAATGACGTTCCCGAGGAAACAGTTTCCTGCTGATAAATACTATAGGGTGATCTTGGCCCTTCCCGTCAGGCTGAGCCAGAACGGCCCCTAGTCCCACATCGGAGGCGTCTGTATACAAATGAAACGGTTTGGAGAAGTCTGGACATTGTAGTATCGGTTCCTTAGTCAGATAGGACTTTAACCTCTCAAAACTATTCGTCTGAAGGCTAGAAAAAGGTAATAACTGGTTAGGGTGGGATTTGGACAGGAGGTCTGTGAGGGGAGCTGCAAGGGTGGAATATCCAGGTATGAACCTTCGATAATAGCCTACTAGTCCAAGAAAAGAGCGTAAGTCTTTCTTTGTTTTAGGGGTAGGGGCATGTTTTATGTCTTCCACTTTTTTGGTTTGGGGTTGTAGAGTACCCTGGCTAATATTGTATCCTAAGTATGAGATGTCTGTTTTCCCTATGACACATTTCTTGGGGTTGGCTGTTAATCCTGCTTTTGTTAGGGTATGGAATATTTGCTGCAGATGGTCTAAATGATCCCCCCATGTCTCGCTAAAAATGACGACATCGTCCAAATAAGCTGCCGAGAATGTGTGAAAGGGTTTTAGTAACCTATCCATTAACCTTTGGAAGGTAGCCGGAGCTCCATGCAGTCCAAAGGGTAACACTGTGAAATGATAAAGACCGGATTGGGTAGAGAAGGCTGTTTTTTCTTTATCTTCTGGGGCCAAAGGAATCTGCCAGTACCCCTTAGTTAGGTCTACTGTGGACATGTGTTGCGCCGCGCAGCGCGTTCTCAGGACGCGGTGCGCCCCGAGTCTTCTTTGTACAGCGCGAGGCCCCAGATATTATTTTGGGCCTCGCTCTGCCTTCTGTGGTGTCCCTGTTCTCCCCTGACCCCTCCTTACCTGTTTCTTTTTCTTTCTTCTTCTACTTTTTCTTCTTTACCTTTTTGAGGCATTTTTTGTCCTTTCTTTATGTCTTTCCCCCTTCCCATGTTACCTTTTTCTTCCCGGCATTCCTTGGTCCCTATTTTCTATGGTTCCTGTTCTATTCTATCCTATGTACTTTTTCCCTATCTAAAATGGTGTCTTTTTACTTCCTGTTGGTCACTTCCTGTTTCTTGGTATATAAGGGCTCTGTTTTCTCCCTTTCCTTGCGCTGCATCACTTTCTGCTCAGATTGTGTCTTCGCTCCTGATTCTTAGCCTTCGGTTCTGAATCTTTTCAATTTTGCATTTACCTGCATTTTGTTCCTGTTTGATTCCTGGTTTTGTTTTCGTTTCAGGAATCCATTTTTTGGAGGTTTTTTCCCCTTTATTGGGGTTTTTTCCCTCTGGCACTAATTCTAAAGGGCACGGTCTGTTCTTGGCGTTTCCACTGCCTGCAGCACCGTGGCTACTAGAAAGAGTCGCCCCTTTCTGGGCCAAAGCCGAACCCTCAAGACCTACGCCACTAGATCTGCGGTTTCCAGGCGCCAGCAGCACGTGAGTCGTGACAGAATGCAGCGCCAAACCATTCCGACATCTTCTGATACTATGGATGACACAGTGGCGGCGGCTGCAGATCCTGATTCATCTTTTTTGACTACTATTCAACAACAAGCTCAGGAATTGCAACAATTGCGTAACGAGAATGCGGTCTTACGACAGGCTTTGGCCCTCCGCAGTGGTGATGTTCCAACTATCTCCGCCTCAACGCCCCGCTTCTCTGGTGAACCAACTAAACTGCGTGAATTCCTGGATGCATTAACGGTTTACTTCGCCTTCAGACCTAGCCAATTCTCTCATGACAGGACAAAGGCGGGATATCTTATTAGTGCATTATCCGGTCCTGCCTTGGCCTGGGCAACCCCGATGGTGTCATCCAACGATCCAGTATTGTCGGACTATTCTGCCTTCGTGACCCGCTTCAAACAAATGTTTAGTCGCCCAGGATTGGAAGCCTCGGCAGAGGAAGCATTATGTGATATCCAGCAAGGTTCCCAGGATGTCCTCCGATATATTACACGTTTCCGTCAATTAGCGGCAGAGACCACTTGGGTGGAGCGTACCCTGGTAACTTTGTTTCGCAGAGGACTTAAGGAAGAAATTAAGGATGAATTAGTACATTCCACCAGAGTTGAAGATCTTCGTGGCCTCATGGATCAAGCACTTTCCATCGAGTATCGTCTTCAAGAACGACGAATGGAGAAGAGAAGGAGTAGAGGAGCGTCTCAGCCAAGCTCTTCACGGATGTATCCACCTCATCCTGAGGAATCTCGTCCTCCTGCTAAAGATATAGAAGGGGAACCCATGCAAGTGGATACTGCTCGAGGGCCACTCTCTGCTAGTGAGAAGGAAGACAGACGGAAGAAGGGATTGTGCCTCTACTGTGGTTCTGCTGGTCACCTGCTTCGTACATGTCCTGTACGTCCACCTAGACCCTTGGGAAACGCCACCTCCCGTCCTCTGTAAGAAGGGAGGGGACGGGATCATCGGCTATACCTTCTATCAGCTCATTCAACGACAATACAACTTACTTGTTCGTGTTACCAGTCATATTACAACTACCTGATGGCCGCCAAGAAAGAACTATGGCATTATTGGATTGTGGTGCTAGTGGTATATACATGGATAAGACATGGGCCACTCATCTGCAAATTCCCACTCAACCCAAAGACATTCCTAAACAAGTACACACCGTGGATGGATCTTTAATATCCTCAGGTCCAGTCGATACTACGACCTTGATGTTAAATTTACAGTTTGGTAATCATCAAGAACACCTCTCTTTTGATCTCATTTCATCTCCCAACCATACCATTATTCTCGGAATTCCATGGTTTACTAGACATAACCCATATGTGAACTGGGTAACCCGGACAATTTCTTTATCCTCACAGTTTTGTCAAGAAAATTGCTTTGCTTCCGATAAATATTGGTCACCAAACAGATTAACACCTATGAAGAGTACTACGGAGTATTCCATCAACACTGTCCAAGGGGTTCCTGAACATTATTTAGAGTTCCAAGACGTGTTTCAAAAACCATCCAGACCTGTATTACCTCCACATCGAGAGTACGATTGTGCTATTCCTTTGGAACCTGGAACAGTCGTTCCCTTTGGGAGGATGTATTCTCTCACGGAACCTGAAAAGGAAGTTCTTAAGGAGTATCTGGAGGAAAATGTACAGGGTGGTCTCATTGTTCCATCATCTTCTCCAGCAGGGGCTCCTCTCTTTTTTGTACCTAAGAAGACCAAAGATCTAGGTCCTTGCATAGACTTTCGAGGCCTAAACAAGATAACTATAACGGATCGTTATCCTTTGCCCCTCATTAAGGATATTTTAGAGGCAGTCAGAGGGGCTCAACGTTTTACCAAGTTGGATCTTCGGGGAGCTTACCACCTTTTACGTATAAAAGAAGGAGACAAGTGGAAAACAGCATTCAGGACACCGTTCGGTCATTTTGAATATAAAGTCATGCCCTTTGGTCTTACGAACGCTCCTGCTATATTTCAAAGGTTTATGGACTCAATATTTTCCGATCTCTTGAACCAGACACTCGTAATCTACTTGGACGACATCCTTATTTTTTCCAGACACCCCGAACTCCATTCTTCTCATGTGAAACAAGTCCTTCACAGACTCCGAGCACATCAACTATTCTGTAAACCCGAAAAGTGTGAGTTCGATAAGACGGAAGTCAAATATCTGGGTTATCATTTAAGTTCCACCGGCATAGCTATGGACCTAGAAAAGGTACAAGCAATTCTAGAGTGGCCTTCTCCCTCTTCTATCAAAGAAACACAATGTTTCCTAGGATTAGCAAATTTTTACCGACAGTTCATTCAAGACTTTGCTAAACAGACCAGCTATATAACCCATACCTTAAAGAAGGAAAATCTAAAACAGGGGTTTGTCTGGACCAAGGCAGCTGAAACAGCCTTTCAAGAATTAAAGAAGGCATTCACTCAAGCTCCCATCTTGAGACATCCAGATACCAATAAACAGTTTATCGTAGTTACCGATGCTTCCGAAAAAGCTATTGGAGCAGTCTTGCTTCAACTTCAAGAAGATGATGGTCTTGAACATCCTGTTTTCTATTTGTCCCATATTCTCTCTTCAGCTGAACAACATTACTCTGTACTAGAAAGAGAGTTGTTAGCTCTGAAGACAGCCTGCATCGAATGGAGACAGTTTCTGATGGGATCCAAGGAGCCTTTCGAGGCGAGAACAGATCACCGTAATCTGCAATGTCTACGTAATTTTGTATGCCAAAATAGTCGCCAGGCGCGTTGGGCCTTTTTCTTTAGTCAGTATGACTTTTACATCACCTATATTCCTGGATCTCAAAACATTCTGGCTGATGCTCTGTCTCGACGCTATCCAGATTGTACTCCTTCCCCATCTCAGTTTCTACTGGAGCCTAGTAAGATCATTGGAGTTGCTCAATCTTTTCTGGATGAGGTACAACTGGAGTATTCCAGCCTGTCTAATAGCGAAATAGAGAAATTAAGAACCTTTTTATGCAAGAAAGAAGGATTCTTTTTTCATCAGAAGCTGTTATTCCTCCCTACTAACAGAGTGCGAGACAAAGCATTACAGATGTGCCATGATTCACCGGTTGCTGGACATAGAGGTATTAAGGCCACACAAGAACTTCTTTCGCGATCTTTCTGGTGGCCTACCTGGAAATCAGATGTCGAAAGATATGTTCAGGCTTGTCCCATATGTGCCCAAGTCAAGATTCCCCGTAGCAGACCTGCAGGATTACTACAGCCTTTGCCAGTTCCACCAACGCCATGGCATACTATTTCCACTGACTTTATGTGTTCACTTCCGCCATCAGCTGGAAACCAGGTTATCATGGTCACTGTTGATTCTTTCACTAAGATGGCCCACTTTACTGCTCTAAAGAAATTACCAACATCCCAAGAATTGAGCCAGATATTTATCGACCATATTTTCCGTCTCCATGGACTTCCACATACCATTGTGTCTGACAGGGGTCCCCAGTATATTTCCCGGTTTTGGAAACATTTTTGCAAGACACTGAATATCAATATAGCACTATCATCCGGTTTCCATCCTCAGACCAATGGACAAACTGAGCGTTTGAATCAAGGACTAGAACAATACCTTCGTTGTTTTTGTAATTCCACCCAAAGCAACTGGAACACTTATCTTCCTATTGCTGAATATTCCTACAACAATTCTGTCCATAGTGCCTCCAAGGTCACTCCCTTTTTCTGTTCCTATGGCTATCATCCGACCTCTTTTCCTATTGCTCCTCAATCTACCTCTCCTCTGCCTGCCATTACATCTTTTTCCAAACGTCTCCTGCAACTCCATAAGCTCATTAGATCTAATTTATTGCACACTAAGAGGTATATGAAGAAGATCGCTGATAAGAAACGTGGACCCACTCCCGATTATCACCCTCAGGATAAAGTCTGGCTTTCTTCCAAATTCTTGCCCTCTCGTCTTTCTCTGAATAAGTTCACGCCTCGCTATTATGGGCCTTTTCGTATTCTTCAGTTGCTCAATCCTGTCACTGTTCGTCTTCGCTTGCCTCATACTTGGAAAATTCATCCGGTCTTTCATGTATCCCAACTCAAACCTTATGTCCCTGATCCTTTCTCTCGTCAGTTTCCTTGTCCTCCTCCTGTGTTGGTGAATGATGTCCCTGAATATGAGGTTCAAGAAATTTGTGACTCTCGCCTTTTTCACCGGCGTCTTCAGTATTTGATTCACTGGAAGGGTTATCCTCTTAGTGAATGCTCTTGGGAAGATGCTTCTTCTGTTCACGCCCCTCTTTTGATTTCTCGTTTTCATCGTTTGTTTCCCTTCAAACCTGGACCTTCGGGGGGGGGACCTACTGTTGCGCCGCGCAGCGCGTTCTCGGGACGCGGCGCGCCCCGAGTCTTCTTTGTACAGCGCGAGGCCCCAGATATTATTTTGGGCCTCGCTCTGCCTTCTGTGGTGTCCCTGTTTTCCCCTGACCCCTCCTTACCTGTTTCTTTTTCTTTCTTCTTCTACTTTTTCTTCTTTACCTTTTTGAGGCATTTTTTGTCCTTTCTTTATGTCTTTCCCCCTTCCCATGTTACCTTTTTCTTCCCGGCATTCCTTGGTCCCTATTTTCTATGGTTCCTGTTCTATTCTATCCTATGTACTTTTTCCCTATCTAAAATGGTGTCTTTTTACTTCCTGTTGGTCACTTCCTGTTTCTTGGTATATAAGGGCTCTGTTTTCTCACTTTCCTTGCGCTGCATCACTTTCTGCTCAGATTGTGTCTTCGCTCCTGATTCTTAGCCTTCGGTTCTGAATCTTTTCAATTTTGCATTTACCTGCATTTTGTTCCTGTTTGATTCCTGGTTTTGTTTTCGTTTCAGGAATCCATTTTTTGGAGGTTTTTTCCCCTTTATTGGGGTTTTTTCCCTCTGGCACTAATTCTAAAGGGCACGGTCTGTTCTTGGCGTTTCCACTGCCTGCAGCACCGTGGCTACTAGAAAGAGTCGCCCCTTTCTGGGCCAAAGCCGAACCCTCAAGACCTACGCCACTAGATCTGCGGTTTCCAGGCGCCAGCAGCACGTGAGTCGTGACAACATGTATTTAGCTTTGCCTAGTTTTTCAAGGACGTCGTCTACTCTGGGAATTGGATACGTGTCAAACATCGATATTTCATTAAGTTTTCGAAAGTCGATACAAAACCTGACGGTCCCATCAGGTTTTGGTACCAGGACTACCGGGGAGCACCAGGGACTATTAGAGGGTTCCACCACTCCGAGAGATAACATTTTCTGTATCTCGTCCTCTATGATTTGTTTCCTTGCCTCCGGAATACGGTAGGGTCGTAATCTGACTATTTTACCGGGTGTTGTTCGTATTCTATGGCAGATCAAGGAGGTTTTTCCGGGTGTCTCTGAAAAAAACTGTTGGAAGTGATTCAATAAGTGATATAACTGTCCCTTCTCTGAACTTGTCAATGCACTATTGATAGAGGGTAATTTGTTACCATCGTGCTGTTCTTTGGGGTAGAACTCAATGTTTAACTCCTTACTCAGATATAGGAACCGGCCCATTTCTACTGAATTGTCTGTGTTCTCTGGCGCTTCCCATTTCTTTAAGAGGTTCACATGATAAATTTGGGTCTTTTTAGGATTGGCCGTTATTTCTATAAGGTAAGTAACAGGAGAAACTGCTCGGATCACCCGATAAGGACCTTGCCATCTAGCGAGAAGCTTTTGTTCCGACGTGGGACGCATTATTAGTACCTGGTCTTCTGGCTGGAAAACCCTCAACTTACTCCCTTTGTCATAATAATGTTTTTGGGTTGTTTGGGCCTGTTCCATATTTTCTCGTACCTCTTCCCATAGCCCTTGTAAATGGGACCTCAAGTTGTGGGCGTATTCCAACAATGGTCTTCCCCCTCCCTCAGCTTCTTCCTCCCAGATTTCGATGGCCATGTCTAAAAGGGAATGGGGTTGCCGTCCGAACACTAATTCGAAGGGGCTATGTCCTGTTGAGGCCTGTTCATGAGTTCTGATAGCGTATAGTACTAACGGTAATTTTTGATCCCAATCTCTCCCTGAATCATTGACTATTTTTCTTAGTAGGGTTTTGATGGTCCGATTGTAACGTTCCACCAATCCATCCGTCTGTGGATGATAAACCGAGGTTTTGATTTGGGAAACTCCTAATGTCTTACAAACTTGTTTCATGAGAGTCGACATGAACGGGGTCCCTTGGTCTGTGAGTATTTCACGGGGAAACCCTATTCGAGCGAAGACCGTTATCATTGCTTGTGCAACTGTTTTTGTGGTCATGCTTGTCAGGGGAATGGCCTCGGGGTATCGGGTGGCATAGTCAACAATAACCAATATATATGTGTGACCTTTAGAGGAAGGCACCACGGGTCCAATTAAATCCATCCCCACCCTGCTAAATGGAATGTCTATGATGGGAAGGCGTAAAAGAGGTGCTTTCTTAGGCCTACCGGGTTTGGTAAGCTGACACCTGGGACATTGGGAACAATATCTCCTTATGTGGGCAAAAACGCCTGGCCAATAAAATCGTCTGAGGAGATACTCTTCAGTTTTTTCCCTCCCAAAATGCCCCCCCCCCGGTTGATTGTGGGCTAGGGTCAGGACTTGATTCCTATAGGTTTCCGGTACTATTAGCTGATGTTTGCGAACCCCAGCTCGGGTAGTGGTCACCCTATATAGGAGATTTCTTTTAACCAGGAAGTAAGGACCCACCTCCTCAGTCTCTTCCGTTTTTGCGGACTTCCATGCCTGAGCGAGTGAGGGATCTTCTCTCTGTTGGTGATGGAAACTTAAGGGTGCTTCATGTGTTTCTGCTACAAGTCTATGGGTTTGCTCCTGCTCTTTATGAATCCGGAAATGTACTCTCTCATCTCGCTTTTCTCGACGTGAAAGTTTTCTACGGGTTAGAGGACACTCAATAGCACTTTTGGCAAAAGGGGCCTCACCCCACCATTCCTGGGGAGCTTTTGGACTTCTAACATGATCTAGGAGTTCTTGGAAATGGTTGTAGTCGGTACCAATGATACATTCTTCAATAAGTTGAGCCATTACCCCCATAGGAAGTAAGTCCCTGTAGTCTCCCCACTCTATGGCAAGTACTTTCAAGGGGTATTGCTCCTTGTCGCCGTGAATACAGCAAATATTGACCCACTGACTTGCTTCCCTATCTATCGGGCTTATTAAGTCTTCACGAACAACGGATTGGCTGCAACCCGAATCGATGAGAGCACATACAGACCGTCCATTGATCTTCAGGGTTTGCTTAAATTTAATGTCTCCCCCTCCTGTACAGAGTACGCGTCGCCTGGTCACTCCTATCTCCATAGTTCACTTCCCTCTAATTTCCGCGGACACATACGGGCTATGTGTCCCCACTCTCCACAGTTGTAACATTGTGGTCCCTGTAAAGGAGGACCTTCTACAAGTCTGCGGGGATCGGATCTTCTAGGGGAAATCTCGGGGAAGGTTTGTGATTGGGTACAACAGGTTTTATGTTGGGTCTGGGCTGTATACCTCTCACATCTGTGGATCGATGGTATGCGCAGGCTAAGTCAATCGCCATGTCTGTATCTACCTTTGGATGTTGTCGTATCCAGTTTTTGGTAGAAGGAGGCAAAGAGTCTAAATATTGTTCGAGGACAATCGTTTGTATAACATCCTCCCGGCTATTCCCGATGGGACCCAACCATTTCAGGGCCAAATCTTTTACGCGGAAATAAAAGGTTCGGGGGTCCTCATTTGGTCCCCACTTTACTTTCCGGAATTTGACTCGATAGTACTCTGTGTCGTGTCCTACCCGTTCTAAGATGCTGGTTTTTATGTCTTTGTATGGTGTTGTTCCCCCGGGATTCGCGGCTTGATATGCGGCTTGCAAGAGTCCGGTAAGCAAAGGTGCAACGTATTGTCCCCATCTTTCTTCCGGCCATTGAGCCGAAGAAGCAACTCTTTCAAAGTTAGTGAAGAAAGACTCCGGGTCTTCCCCCTCCTGATATTTTTGTAACACCAAACTGGGGACATTGGGGTGGACTTTGCTGGCGGCGATTGTCTCCGTTAGTTTCTTCATTGCTGATTCGTGTACCAATTGGTTGTTTGCTAGTATCGTCGCTTGGCTTTTCAAGGCAGACTGTAAGGCCTCCCTGTCCTCTTTCGCCTCTCGTTGGTGTGCCTCCCATACCAACTGCAAATGGCGTTGACCTTCCGCCAGTTGTTTAATCATATCTTCTAGAGACTGACTTTCACTCATGGTTTATACCGTTCGGTTGCCCGGGGTGGGTTCCTTTCCGAGATCCCACTTCTGACACCACTGTGGCAGGTCGAACAGTATAAAGACAACGGAGAGAAATTGCAGTGCTCAGGTAAGTGGTTTTTTTCAGTGTTAAGGGATTGTTTATATTTTATCCTTATGTTTTACTGGGTTTTAAGGTCTCAAGTCGTTGTCTTCTCTTCTTCTTATTGGGTTTTTCTTCTTCTTTTCTTCGTTCTCTCTTTAGGTTGGTGTTCCCTCTGTCTCTCGGTGGGTTCCAGCGGTGGGGTACCGGGAAAAAGGAAAACGCTACGGTAAGTGGGGTGTTTAAGTATGTTTTATGATCTTTTTAACTAAAGGGGAAGAGGTAAAAAGGGTGGGGTTGTGTCGGTGGTGAGTTTAGGGCAAAAGTGAATAAACTCCTTATAGTGCACTTTTATGTGGCTCACTCGTGTCTACACCTGTGCTCTCCAAGCTCCCTCCCAGTCCTCTCCTCACTCCTTCTCAGCTCCCTTCCCCAGTGCCCTCTTAACCGTGGTATTCCCTCTGGTGTCCCACAAAGACCGTACCTTAGCAAGCCACAACCCTCCTGGGTCGTGGCTGGCGCTGGGGTGTTCCGTCAGTGGATGATCTCTGGCAACGCTCTCCTTCTCCAGCACCTCGTCGTTACTCTGCGTTTGGACGGTCCTTCCTTGGTCTCCCGTTTCGGCTCCTCCGTTCCCCGCCTCTATGTTTGTTCTTCCGTCTTCTCTCCCTTTGACACTGAAATCTCCCCGCCTCTTCAATGCCGCGGCCCGGAAACCCTCCTGGGTTTCCGCGGCAACACTGGGACGCCAGCCTCCGTCTGAGAGCGTTCCCACGGCAACGTGGGGACGTGGAAATGACGTGTCGGAATTATCCGACACGTTGGTATCAGCTAGCACCGAGGATGTGTTCGGGGCCGCCCGTTCACAGTGACCTCGCCCTTCTTTTCAACAATGAGATGGGGTCCACTCCATTTGTCTTGGAGTGCTCTTGGGGCCACAGGCTCCAATACCCACACCTTCTGTCCTGGTTGGTACTGAATCAGAACAGCCTTCTGGTCATTCCATTGCTTCTGGAGCTCTTGGCTGGCCTGAAGGTTTTTACTGGCCTTTTTCATGTACTCCGCCATTCTGGATCTTAGGCCAAGTACATAGTCCACTATATCTTGCTTAGGAGCTTTTAAAGGTTGTTCCCAACCCTCCTTCACAAGTGTTAGAGGACCTCTTACAGGGTGCCCAAATAGGAGTTCAAAGGGGCTGAAGCCCACTCCTTTCTGGGGTACCTCCCTGTAAGCAAAAAAGGAGGCAAGGTAACAGGACATCCCATCTCCTCCTGAGTTTTTCAGGGAGTCCCATTATCATTCCTTTGAGAGTTTTAATAAACCTCTCTACCAGTCCATTTGTTTGTGGATGACAAGGTGTGGTGAATTTGTAGGTTACACCACATAGCTTTCAAGTATGCAGACATAAAGTTGCTACCCCTGTCTGATACAATCTCTTTTGGAAAACCCACCCTGGAAAAGATTCCCAGGAGGGCTTTTGCCACTGCAGGTGCTGTAGTGGTCCTTAGAGGAATTGCTTCAGGATATCTTGTGGCATGGTCCACTACCACCAAGATAAACCTATTGCCTGAAGCAGTGGGAGGGTTAAGGGGGCCAACTATGTCGACCCCTACCCTTTCAAAGGGGACCCCAATCACAGGTAGTGGAATAAGGGGAGCTTTTGGTGTGCCACCAGTCTTGCCACTGGCTTGGCAGGTCACACAAGACTTACACAAATCTTTTGTGTCCTCTGACATCCTAGGCAAGTGAAACAGGGGGACAAGCCTTTCCCATGGTTTGATCTGGCCCAAATGCCCAGCCAAGGGAATGTCATGTGCCAGAATTAGGAGGAACTCTCTGTACTGCAGGGGAATGACCAATCTCCTGGCTGCTCTAGGTTTTGGGTCCTTGCCTCTGTGTACAAGAGGTTGTCCTCCCAGTAAACTCTATGTGAGTCACTGACATCCCCATTTTGCTGCTTGACAGCTTGCTGTCTGAGACCCTCTAATGTGGGACAGGATTGCTGTGCCACACTCAGCTCTTCCTTGGCAGGCCCCCCTCCACCCAAACGCTCAGCAGTGTCTGCTGCCAGCTCCTCTGGTGAAGGTTCTGAACAGGGAGGAAATTCTGCTTCCTCAGAAGTTGAATCATCTGTAGAGGGAGGGATAGTGGGTAGGGATTTACCCTCGCTACCCCTAGCTTTAGGGAGCACTTGGTCCATTGTTCCAGGATCCAAGTCACCCTGTCCTTTTTGTTTTTTGGCCTGAGCCCAGCATTTCTGCATGAGCCTCCAACTCCACTTCTGCCCAAGCTGATGTCTCTAAATAATTTCCTAGTAGACAGTCTACAGGTAACTCTGAGGCAACCACAACTTTCTTTGGACCAGTAACCCCCCCCCAGTTGAGATTTACAACAGCCATGGGGTGGCTAAGAGTGTTGTTATGAGCGTCTGTCACTTAGTACTGGTGACCAAGTAGGTGTTGTTCAGGGTGTACCAGTTTCTCTATCACCACGGTAACACTGGCACCTGTGTCCCTGTAGGCCTGAACCTCAACACCATTGATTAGGGGAAGTTGCTTGTACTTATCCATATTAAGGGGACAAGCAACCAAGGTGGCCGAATCAATGGCACCTTCAGAGACTAACACAGCCTCTGTGGTTTCCCTAACAAGACCAACCCCAACTCAATTACCAAAAGTGAGCCCAGCTACTCCCTTGGATTGGCTATTAGTAGGTTTGCTCCCACCACCACTGCTATTACTAGGGCCACTAGAGGTTGCAGTAGGGGTTGTGGTAGTGGGAGGTTTGGTGTTTTTCTTTGGACAACTGGCATCAGTTGTCCAATGGCCTTTTACTTTACATAAATAACGCCAAGGCTTTTTTACTTGATTAGAAGAGGATTTGGACCCACCACCCCCACCAGAGTGTTTTTGTGGGCCTGATGAAGACTCATGTTTAGATTTGTTCCCACCCTTGTGAGAAGACTTACCATCCTTCTTCTTGCCATCCTTGTTACTCCCTGTATGAACATTTCTGTTCACTCTTGTTCTGACCCATTTGTCTGCCTTCTTTCCCAATTCTTGGGGAGAGGTCAGATCTGAGTCCACTAGATATTGGTGTAACAAGTCAGACACACAGTTATTCAGAATATGCTCTCTCAGAATAAGATTATACAGGCTTTCATAGTCAGAAACTTTACTGCCATGTAACCACCCCTCCAAGGCCTTCACTGAACAGTCAACAAAGTCTATCCAGTCTTGTGAGGACTCTTTTCTGGTGTCTCTGAACTTAATCCTGTATTGTTCAGTGGTTAAGCCAAATCCATCCAAGAATGCATCCTTCAAAACTGCAAACTTATTGGCATCACTTTCTGTAACAGTAAGGAGCCTATTGCTACCCTTTCCATTGAAAGATAGCCATAGGATAGCAGCCCACTGCCTTTGAGGGACCCCCTGTACCATACAGGCCCTCTCAAGTGCAGCAAATCACTTGTTAATGTCATCCCCCTCCTTGTAAGGGGGAACTATCTTGTGCAGATTCCTGGAATCATGCTCTCCCACAGGATTGCTATCAGGAATACTGCTGCTGCCACCATGGGTTCCAAACCCCAACCTCTGTCTCTCCTTCTCCAGATCTAGGGATTCCCTGTCTAGAGCCAGCTGTTGCTGTTTAAGCTTCAGTCTGGTCTCTTCCACTCTCAACTTTTTGAGTTCCCTTTCTAACATGTTGTCTTCAGGGTGGGTGGGTTGGGAATGCTTGAACACTGAGGATATGTTGGAATTAACAGAGGGAGACCTGTCCCTAACAGTTTGCACTCTAACAACCTGGCCTTCTGGAACAAAAGCATTTCTTCTATGATGGGAGCTTCTATTACTACCAGCATTGCTAGGAGGTCTGCTAAGGGGCAGATTTTGAAGAGAACCCTGTACACCTCCCTCAAGGGGTTCCCCTGAGTCAGAGTGTGAGCTATCTACTAACTTCTCAGTTGAAGTGCCAGCTAGGGGCTTATCATTCTCAATGAGCATGTTAAACAGAAATTCTCTAGAAGGGTTCTTTCCTACCACTAAACCTCTATCAATGCAGAGACTCCTTAGGCTCTTAAAGTTAAGACTTTCATATGTTATATTGACCATTTTAAGAGAAGTTCCTACATCAGACATGATAGAAGAAGGTTTAGAGACAGTGAGAAGAGAGAAAAAGTTTCAGGACTTTGTAAAGAACAGGAAAAAAAAAACGTTTTCAAACGTTTTGAAACTTTTAGAAAGTTTAGGAGTACTTTTCAGCACTTAGCAGAAAGTGTAAGAGAAGAAAAGCAAAACTTTTTGGTTAGGTGTACATACACTGAACTTGTTTTGTATATTTTTCTCTTATGAAAAGTACAAAATGACACAGTGGTAAGTAGTTACAAGTACTTATCCCAAAGCTGCACAACCAATGTAGGAGGCTGGCCTGGCTTGTAGTGGGTACCAGAGGTACTTACACCTTGTGCCAGGTCCAGTTATCTCTTATTAGTGTAGAAGAGGTGTTTCTAGCAGCTTAGGCTGATAGAAGGTAGCTATAGCAGAGCAGCTTAGGCTGAACTAGGAGACATGCAAAGCTCCTACTATACCACTGGTGTCATATGCACAATATCATAAGAAAACACAATACAAAGATATACTAAAAATAAAGGTACTTTATTTTTATGACAATATGCCAAAAGTATCTCAGTGAGTACCCTCAGTATGAGGATGCCAAATATACACAAGATATATGTACACAATACCAAAAATATGCAGTAATAGCAAAAGGTAGTAATGCAAGCAGTGTAAAGTTACAATAGATTGCAATAGGAGCACATAGGTATAGGGTCAACACAAACCATATACTCCAAAAGTGGAATGCGAACCACGAATGGACCCCAAACCTATGTGAGCTTGTAGAGGGTCGCTGGGACTGTAAGAAAACAGTGAGGATTAGAAAAATAGCCCACCCCAAGACCCTGTAAGCTAGGTGTAAAGTGCGCCTACAACCCCCAGAGAGCACAGAAGTCGTGATAGGGGGATTCTGCAAGGAAAACCAACACCAGCAATGCAACAACAGTGGATTTCCGGACCTGAGTACCTGTAAGACAAGGGGACCAAGTCCAAGAGTCGCGACAGTGTCGAGAGTGGGCAGGAGCCCAGGAAATGCCAGCTGAGGGTGCAAGGAAGCTGCCACTGGATGGAAGAAGCTTGGTGTTTTGCAAGAACGAAGAGGACTAGGCACTTCCCCTTTGGAGGATGGATGTCCCACGTCGAGGAGAAGCTTGCAGAGGTGTTCCCACGCAGAAAGACCGCAAACAAGCCTTGCTAGCTGCAAGGGTCGCGGTTAGGGTTTTTGGATGCTGCTGTAGCCCAGGAGGGACCAGGATGTCGCCACTTGGATGAGGAGACAGAGGGGGCGCCCAGCAAGTCAGGGAACCCTCACAGAAGCAGGCAGCACCCGCAGAAGTACCGGAACAGGCACTTAGAAGAGGAGTGAACCGGAGTCCACCCGAAGTCACAAAAGGGAGTCCCACGACGACGGAGGACAACTCAGAAGGTTGTGCACTGCAGGTTAGAGTGTCGGGGACCCAGGCTTGGCTGTGCACGAAGGAAATCCTGGAAGAGTGCACAGGAGCCGGAGCAGCTGCAAATCACGCGGTACCCAGCACTGTAGTCTAGCGTGGGGAGGCAAGGACTTACCTCCACCAAACTTGGACTGAAGAGTCACTGGACTGTGGGAGTCACTTAGACAGAGTTGCTGAGTTCCAGGGACCACGCTCGTCGTGCTGAGAGGGGACCCAGAGGACTAGTGATGCAGTCTTTTGTTGCCTGCGGTGGCAGGGGGAAGATTCCGTCGACCCACAGGAGATTTCTTCAGAGCTCCTGGTGCAAGAAGGAGGCAGGCTACCCCCAGAGCATGAACCACCAGGAAACAGGCGAGAAAGCCGGCAGGATGAAGCGATACAAGGTTGCAGTAGTTGTCTTTGCTACCAAGATGGCAGAGGTCTGGGGCACACTGGAGGAGCTCTGGGCACCTCCCCTGGGAGGTTTCGTGCCAGAGCACGGCTGCGGGATCCCTAAACCGGTGTAGACTGGCTTATGCAGAGATGGGCAGCATCTGTGCCCATCAAAGCATTTCCAGAGGCTGGGGGAGGTTACTCCTCCCCAGCCATCACACCTATTTCCAAAGGGAGAGGGTGTCACACCCTCTCTCAGAGGAAATCCTTTGTTCTGCCTTCCTGAGCCAGGGCTGCCTGGACCCCAGGAGGCCAGAAACCTGTCTGAAGGGTTGGCAGCAGCTGCAGTGGAGACCCCGGAAAGGCAGTTTGGCAGTACCCAGGTTCTGTGCTAGAGACCCGGGGGATCATGGAATTGTCTCCCCAATGCCAGAATGGCATTGGGGTGACAATTCCATGATCTTAAACACGTTACATGGCCATGTTCAGAGTTACCATTGTGACGCTTTACATAGGTAGTGACCTATGTATAGTGCACGCGTGAAATGGTGGCCCCGCACTCACAAAGTCCGGGGAATTTGCCCTGAACAATGTGGGGGCACCTTGGCTAGTGCCAGGGTGCCCACACACTAAGTAACTTTGCACCCAACCTTCACCAGGTGAAGGTTAGACATATAGGTGACTTATAAGTTACTTAAGTGCAGTGGTAAATGGCTGTGAAATAACGTGGACGTTATTTCACTCAGGCTGCATTGGCAGGCCTGTGTAAGAATAGTCAGATCTCCCTATGGGTGGCAAAAGAAATGCTGCAGCCCATAGGGATCTCCTGGAACCCCAATACCCTGGGCACCTCAGTACCATATACTAGGGAATTATAAGGGTGTTCCAGTATGCCAATGTGAATTGGTGAAATTGGTCACTAGCCTGTTAGTGACAATTTGGAAAGCAGAGAGAGCGTAACCACTGAGGTTCTGGTTAGCAGAGCATCAGTGAGACAGTTAGTCATCACACAGGGAACACATACAGGGCACACTTATGAGCACTGGGGCCCTGCCTGGCAGGGTCCCAGTGACAGATAGACTAAAACAACATATATACAGTGAAATATGGGGGTAACATGCCAGGCAAGATGGTACTTTCCTACACCCTGTGAATATCTTCCTTTCTCTTTCTTGCAGCGGCATGAGCCAGGTGTACCTTTCTATCGTTGTTTAAGCATGGTATTTGATGGTTTATTTGAAGTGTTCTTTATTGGAATGATCATTAGCCAGTGAGCCATTTTGCAAGGGACTCTGCTCCCTTTGTCAACCCTATTGCGAGTGTGGAGCGTAACGATACGAGCGAGCGCGGGCACCGATGCAAGGAGTTAGTTCTCTTTTGTTGTTGAGCCTGCACATGAACATTAATGCTGCGCTTATTATAAACTACTCGATCGTCTCATTAGATTTTTCCCGGGCCCATCGAGCGAGTTCTTGGGGCTTGATTTGTCCCTCAGAACACCTGTTGGGGCGAAATAGGAGCTTCAGGGCTCAGCCCTTGAGAACTAACAGGTGGCTCCCTCCACTTCTGATATTACTGAGAAGGACAGTATTTATTGCTCGGAGATCTACACTTTTGCGACCCTCCCTCCACTTCTAACTTTCCTCCTGGTTTTTTTGCATTGAATATCTGGTTTAATACACCGCCATTGCCCATTACATGGATCAATATGATGCCTATGGGGACTATAGTAACATACCATATTAGAAACACATGGAGGAGAGGTTGGTGAAGGCACTGGACACCCATGTGCAATACTCCGTAATTAGAGCCATTTCATAACCTCTCATCAGGTATAGCAGAAGGGAACTAAGGCCCTCATTACGACTTCGGCGGTCTTTCTAAAAGACCGCCGAAGCCACGGGTGCCACCATACCCCCAGTGCTGGCGGTATATGTGGCTCCCTATTTTGACTTTTCCGCTGGGCCAGCGGACGGAAACAGTGTTTCCGTCTGCTGGCCCAGCGGAAAAGTCACATCAACATTGCAGCCGGCTCATAATAGAGCCGCCGGCAATGTTGATGTGCAGCGGGTACAGCCGCACCCGTCGCGCATTTCACTGCCCGAAATTCGGGCAGTGAAATGCGCGATGGGGCTGTGCTTGGTGGCCCCTGCACTGCCCATGCCAAGTGCATGGGCAGTGCAGGGTCCCCCAGGGGCACCCCAAGTCCCCCTTACCGCAAGCCTTTCCATGGCAGTGTTTACCGCCATGGACAAGCTGGCCTTTGGGGACTCATAATCCCCAGGACAGTGGTGCTTGCACCGCTGCCCTGGGGTTTATGACCACCAGGCGGAAGCCTGGCGGTATGTAGGAGTGGCTGGCGGTATGGCCGTGGCTAATGTGCCACTGCCATAATACGCTGGCGGTACACCGCCAGCCTGCTGGCTGTGTTACTGCCAGCTTACGGACGGCTGCTGTTATGCCATTAATTGTGTTTGACCAATGACTTTGTGTTTCACCACTGCGCATATTACTTGTTCAGTGTTCACCAGTAGCACATTACATGTTGTATTCAGTTTAGCTGCCTATTGGCTTTAACATGGCATTAGCCATTACATTCTGTATTCAGTTTAGCTGCCTATTGGCTTTAACATGACATTAGACATTACATTTGGTGTTTAGGTTAGCTGCCTATTGGCTTTAACGTGGAGTTAGACATTGCAGTTGAGACATTGCAGATGAGCTGTGTTTTTCCAAGCTGTGTTTTCCACATGGTTGACCAAGCTGTGTTTTTCAAATTGAATTCACACGAACACTAACGTGATAAGAGAGCATATATTTGGTGTTTTCCTTTCCGCTCAGCCTTGGGAAGAGGAGGGGCCTAGGAGATCTGGCCAATCTCCAATGGCTTATTTTATTTCCCGAGTCTGAGAGGAAGGGGCAGGTTTTTGTAATGGTGGCCCTGTGGCAGCAGCAGGGAGAGATCTTCCAGGACTTCAGTCAGGAGCGGACGTCAGCTGCCTGGCTCCCGTTTGGGTGGAAAGTCTCTTTCTCGCAGTTGAACCGGAGTCATCAACTTGAAGATAGGAGAAAGATGACAAGCAGTGATAGGCCCTACGGTGATGCAATTTTGACTTTTATTCTTTGCTTTGAAGTTATGCTATAATATAATCACATGTATTTGCTGTGTACATTGCCATTGGGAAGTACTTTGATATATTTTGCTTTCATTGCTGCAACTACTTTTAAACGCGTGCTTCCAACCTACTAATCTCGTCTTTCAGGAACCTCGTGGTGAAGTAATAATAATAATAAATGTCTTCTTTAAACTAAGAAGTGCATTCCAGAGAAGTTTTGTCAGCTCGGTCATAAGATAAGAGAAGGAAAGCAAAACAGCCACCAGGGTCGTAATGAGGCCCTAAGTGCTGCCCCCTCCTTCACTACATGCTGACACCACTGATGCTGGCCGACCTACGAAAGGCCTTGCTGGAAAGCCTCTGGTGGAGGCCGTAGAACGTTTGATATCCTCGGTCCAAGTGGACCATAAATATAGGTCTTCAGTGGCGCCAGGCCCTTCTGGCCCCCCTTCCTTTGGGCATGATGGAGACACCAAAGATTTGGCCTCACAGTCTTCCCACTCATCTGATTCTGATCAGTCATGAAAATGATCCTCCACCCTCCTCTAAGAGCAAGCTAGAATTCCACCATTCTAATGATGCCACAACTGATTCAGTTCTCTAGAATGTACAATTTAATTCAGAGGATATTGTCCATCCTCGCTTCACAGATTGGATCCCCTGCCAAGAACTAGCAGAGTATGTCCAAGCCTGTTTGGGAAAGGGGTTTGTAAGGATTTGCCTCCTTGGCATGGTTACCCCTGACTTTTTGCCTTTGCTGATATTAAGTTATGATTTGAAAGTGTGCTGAGGCCTGCTAACCAGGCCCCAGCACCAGTGTTCTTTCCCTAACCTGTACCTTTGTCTCCACAATTGGCACACCCTGGCAATAATGGGTACCCCTGGTACCAAGGGCCCTAATGCCAGGGAAGGTCTCTAAGGGCTACAGCATTTCTTATGCTACCCTGGGGACCCCTCACTCAGCACAGACACACTGCTTGCCAGCCTGTGTGTGCTGGTGGGGAGAAAATGACAAAGTCGACATGGCACTCCCCTCAGACTGCCATGCCAACCTCACACTGCCTATGGCATAGATAAGTCACCCCTCTAGCAGGCCTTACAGCCCTAAGGCAGGGTGCACTATACCATAGGTGAGGGCATAGGTGCATGAGCACTATGCCTCTACAGTGTCTAAGCAAAACCTTAGACATTGTAAGTGCAGGGTAGCCATAAGAGTATATGGTCTGGGAGTCTGTCAGACACGAACTCCACAGTACCATAATGGCTACACTGAAAACTGGGAAGTTTGGCATCAAACTTCTCAGCACAATAAATGCACACTGGTGCCAGTGTACATTTTATTGTGAAATACACCCCAGAAGGCATCTTAGAGATGCCCCCTGAAAACATACCCGACTTCCAGTGTGGGCTGACTAGTTTTGCTAGCCTGCCACACACCAGACATGTTGCTGGCCACATGGGGAGAGTGCCTTTGTCACTCTGTGGCTAGTAACAAAGCCTGTACTGGGTGGAGGTGCTTCTCACCTCCCCCTGCATGAACTGTAACACCTGACGGTGAGCCTCAAAGGCTCACACCCTTTGTTGCAGCGCCCCAGGGCACTCCAGCTAGTGGAGATGCCCGCCCCCTCTGGCCACGGCCTCACTTTTGGCAGCAAGGCCAGAGGAGATAATGAGAAAAACAAGGAGGAGTCACTGGCCAGTCAGGACAACCCCTAAGGTGTCCTGAGCTGAGGTGACTCTGACTTTTAGAAATCCTCCATCTTGCAGATGGAGGATTCCCCCAATAGGATTAGGGATGTGCCCTCCTCCCCTCAGGGAGGGGGCACAAAGAGGGTATAGCCACCCTCAGGGCTAGTAGCCATTGGCTACTAACCCCCCAGACCTAAACACCCCCCTAAATTGAGTATTTAGGGGCTCCCAGAACCTAGCAAGATAGATTCCTGCAACCGGAAGACGAAGAAGGACTGCTGACCTGAAAGCCCTGAAGAGAAGACGGAGACACCAACTGCTTTGGCCCCAGCCCTACCGGCCTGTCTCCCCACTTCAAGAAAAACTGCAACAGCGACGCGTTCCCCAGGGTCCAGCGACCTCTGAAGCCTCAGAGGACTACCCTGTATCTAAAAGGATCAAGAACTCCTGAGGACAGCGGCTCTGCTCCAAAGAAGAAACAACTTTGCAACAAAGAAACAACTTTAAAAGGACTCCACTTTTCCCGCCGGAAGCGTGAGACTTTGCACTCTGCACCTGACGCCCCCGGCTCGACCTGCGGAGAAACAACACTACAGGGAGGACTCCCCGGCGACTGCGACCATAGTGAGTAGCTAGAGTTGACCCCCCTGAGCCCCCCCAGCAACGCCTGCAGAGGGAATCCAGAGGCTCCCCTTGACCGCGACTGCCTGCTTCTAAGAACCCGAAGTCTGGTAAAGACACTGCACCCGCAGCCCCCAGGACCTGAAGGATCTGACCTCCAGTGCAGGAGCGACCCCCAGGTGCCCCTCTCCCTTGCCCAGGTGGTGGCTACCCCGAGGAGCCCCCCCCTTGCCTGCCTGCTTCGCTGAAGAGACCCCTGGGTCTCCCATTGAACTCCATTTCAAACCAGGCACCTGTTTGCACTCTGCACCCGGCCACCCCCGTGCCGCTGAGGGTGTACTTTTTGTGCTGGCCCCCCTGGTCTGGCCTTCGAAGTTGCGGGTACTTACCTGCTGGCAGACTGGAACCGGGGCACCCCCTTCTCCATTGAAGCCTATGTGTTTTGAGCACCACTTTGACCTCTGCACCTGACCGGCCCTGAGCTGCTGGTGTGGTAACTTTGGGGTTGCCCTGAACCCCCAACGGTGGGCTACCTTGGACCCAACTTTCAACCCTGTAGGTGGTTTACTTTCCTGCAAAACTAACAAACACTTACCTCCCCCAGGAACTGTTGAAAATTGCACTGTCTAGTTTTAAAATAGCTTATTGCCATTTTTGTGAAAACTGTACATGCTATTTTGCTGATTCAAAGTTCCTAAGTTACCTAAGTGAAATACCTTTCATTTGAAGTATTACTTGTAAATCTTGACCCTGTGGTTCTTAAAATAAACTAAGAAAATATATTTTTCTATATAAAAACCTATTGGCCTGGAATTGTCTTTGAGTGTGTGTTCCTCATGTATTGCCTGTTTGTGTACAACAAATGCTTAACACTACACTCTGATAAGCCTACTGCTCGACCACACTACCATAAAATAGAGCATTAGAATTATCTTTTTTTGCCACTATCTTACCTCTAAGGGGAACCCTTGGACTCTGTGCATGCTATTTCTTACTTTGAAATAGTGCATACAGAGCCAACTTCCTACAGGGTTCAAGAGAGAAGTTCGCAATATCTTACACTCAGAATGTCCTCGCCCCTCACTTACGTGCAAGGTGGCTGACACCCCAGAACTAGACTCCCAACATGGCAACGTTCCTGAAGAAATTTGCTAAAGACCCCAAGAAGGGGATTGATCGTGCCTGACAAGGCTTCCAGGAAAAGCTGATAGACCTTTCTGGCCCTCTCACAAAGATTCTTGTGCTTGCTTTTCAGGCCAAGAATTCCAACTCTCTTGTTGACCTAGACATCTTGATGGAATGGTCTCAGCGGGCCTAGTGCCTGCTAGGTAATGCCAACTACACCATGTCAACTTTGTAGCGCAAAACACTTTTGACGCGTGTCGTCACTAAATTGGTCGAATTGGCATCTATGGAGGCAGGTTCATTGGCGAACAGGCTCTTGTTTGGTAATATATTTGTCAAGGATCTGGGCAAACATGTGGTTACTTTTTCAGCTTTAGGCAAAGCTCAGTAATCACCTTAAAAGGGTGGCCTTTTTGCATGGGCCGGATGCTTCAGCGGTTGGGCGCTGAACTGTGATTTCTCGTAAGCCTCTCCCAAAGGATATCCCCAAGAAGGTGTGTCAGTGTGTTATGTAAATAATTTCTGCGTGTCACACCATGGAGGAGGCAGGGGACATTGAAACAGAAGTGGCTAATGTGGTGGCAACACAACAAAAGAGACTTCCTAGGTGGGTAAACATAATTCCTTATTCAGAGGTGATTCTGGTAAGCAGAATCAGGTTTTTTTCTGCACAGTTGGTAGATGATCACCCAAGATCGCTGGGTTCTAGAATCATTGAGGGGTTCAAACTGGACTTTTATATGACTCCCTCTCAAGGAAATTCCCCTCTTCCTCTCCTCTTTTTCCAATTCCAGAGTTGTTTTTATTAACAATGAGATCCAGGCATTGCTTAACAAACGAACAATAGCCCCTTCTTTTCCTCACCCCAGAGGTTTTCTCAGCTCCATTTTCCTTGTGCAGAACAAGGGAGGAGGTTTTCCGTCTGGTGCTTAACCTCAAGCAGTTCATTTATTAGGTGGTTTATCGCCACTTCAAGATGGAGGGCATCCACCTTCTACGCGACCTCTTACAGGAAGGAGATTGGATGGTGCACCTCAATTTAAAAGACAACTATCTGACTGTCCCCTATTTTATTTTCCCGCATCAGAGATTTCTTTAGTTCTATTGGCGTCAACAATTCCACAAATGTACTGCTCTTCCCTTCGGCTTTGTGTCGGGCCTTTGGTGCTTCACCAAGCTGATGCGCCCCGCAGTGCAATGTCTCAGGCAGCTGGGGTGCGCATGATTGTGTACCTTAATGATATTCTCATCATGGCACAGTGCAGGGAGATGCTTGTGTGACATCCCTCTTGGGCGATGCTACTCCTCCAAGGGTTGAGCTTTATCATCAATGAGGCGAAGTCTCTCCTAGTGCTCTAGACTCTGGAAGTCCTGAGGTTCCAAGTGGACTCTTTTCAGGCTCAGCTCTAACTACCTCATTCAAAGATGATTTCTATCAAGAGAGAGTTGAGGAAAGCCCTTGTGTGTCAGACTATTTCATTGAGGATTTTGGCCAGACTGGTGAGCCTTATGGCCTCTTCCATTTAGGCCATCTTCCTGGGTCCCCTTCATTATTGGGCACTGCAGAACCTCAAAATTCTTTATCTCCAGAAAGGCCTGTCCTACTCGGAATACATAATTGTGTCAGAGGACGCCAGGATGGAGATTTCATGGTGGCTGGAACATATGGATGCCTGGAACAGCAAGGCCATTTTTCGCTTCTGTTATGGAGATGATCATAGAGTCGGATGCCAGCAGATGGGGCTTGGGAGCTCGAGGTGGTACAGTGCAAACGGGGGGCAGATGGTCCCTGGAAGAACTTCACCTTCATATTAAGTGCCTCGAACTGCTGGCAGGAGCTTTTGCTGTGCGAACTCTGACTCCACTCAAAGTGAAGTGTTGCATACTGCTAAGGATGGACAATGTATCAGCGGTTCAAAACATAAATTGGATGACATCCTGCCTCCCGGCAGAGATTGCCAAGGATCTTTGGCCTTTTAGACCATTGTCCTTGGCAACAATGGCTCTTTGGGTCAAGTGGTTGTTGAATGAAGAGGGCATGGATGTGACCACTTTTGGTTCACATTCAGTCCGTGACTCTATGGCTTCAAAAGATTTTTCCACAGGGTCTTGACTGGAGGACATTATGGCAGCAGCTGATTGGTCTTTGGGCTCCACCTTTAAGGTTTTTTATCATAAAGCTATTGTGGATGTCGCTTCTGTAATGGTGGCACAACTTTAAACTAGCATTATCTTAAGCCTCCGGTGCTGTCATAGAATAAAAACATTTCTAGCTATTGTGTCAAGAATGTTCAGTTTTATTAAGGACATGGAGACGAGGATTATCCCACTCACGAGTATGATAAATACTTTGTTTTCAGATATTATTGTTGGTTTATTTCCATGTTGATTTGGGATTTATGATTATACTGTATTTGACCTACCGTTTGATTTTCAGATGTTTTTTGTGGAAATGTTATGGGTTTCATGACTGTTTTTCTTATCAACAGGTTTGGGTAATAAAACCACATAATCATTGTTGAGGTATATCCGGTTCAGTTGAACTACGGAGTGCTGGATTGCTATATGTTACATCATTCCTGCTGTCAAGATTGTGCTTGCCTGTTGGCTGAGGTTCTGATGATCCCTGGGATCAACATTTGAGTCAAGTCGTTCACAATTGATTGAAATTGTTCTGTATGCCCAAATAAAGAGGAAGGACGGTATTCACAGGGGTCTTTATATGGACAGATGGACTGTGATTGGTGGGACTATGGACTCATTGGAAATTTAGTTTAAAGTTTGTGTAATGGTGATTGGCTGTTGTATTATGTTAACAGTAAAGAAAGAGAAGCATAATCCTTGTCTCTGTGTCCTTAATAGAACTGAAAATTCATGACGCGACAGCTAGAATTTGTTTTATTCTTTCTTGCTTCCACAACGAATATGGACAATTGATAGCAAGGTTTATGAAACTGGTCGCTATGCTTTTGACTAGCTTTCAATAATTTAAATTGATGATTTTTAATAATTGTAAAACATTTTAGGAATTAGTATTATACACTGTCCTTCTCTTGTTTACCTTTATATATTGAATGGATTTAATTAGCTAGCTATAAAATTATAAACTACAAAAAAGGAGTGGCAGAGCAGTCCAGGCACACCAGCCCTGGCACCTGAGTATGCGCCTCTTTAGGCGGCTGTGTTTCATACTTGATGGTGCTTAGATCTTTTATTATTTCATTCCCTTTCTTTGTTGAAATTGATACATTAATCTGTGTCCCCAATGCATTTTGAACGCTAATCGGTCCTTAGCCAGCAGGGTGTCTGTGTCCTACGGATCCTCTGTGCTCAGCTTTGCGGTCTGTGATCTGCTTAGGGAGACGTAGTCCCAGAGAGGACATGTGCATGGACATTTAGGATTTGTACTCCTGATCGGAGGGTGACACATTATAAGCACACAAGAAAACACTTGAGGTGGTATACCCAGGAGAAACATTGAAGTGCACAAGTCTCCAACCACAAAGCACTTTCTGTGACTGCCACTAGCTCCAAGTTCCAAGTTCCAAAATATCTATTGCAGTGTTTTAACCTGAAGCATGGAGAGATGAAGATGCCTTGTCTGCACATAATTAGCCATCGATGGATGCTGTCCGTCACCGACACTGATTCTACAGACATGCTGTTGGATTTCCACAGTAAGTATGATCCATGCATGAGATGAAACACTGTTTTTGTAGCGCATGCACAATAAATGTAAACTACTGACGAAAGAATGGTGCAGTTGGAGCACGTATAGCAGTCCTTCTATTATATTGCAGTAAGAGCAAAAAATCTCCTTCAATGTAATTAGGCAATCTTTGAAGGAAGCTGTTCTTCATTGCTTCTACAGACAAGTGTCAGCTGATTGACACAGCCCAGAAGCGACTGTTTAATGCTGTGATGTGCACAAGCAAAATGCAGTTACTGACAGCGGAGAGCCATTGAATGAAGTGGGCTTACCCATTGCTCCACATTGTAGTGGGTGCTGACACAAAACGAGAATGACAACAGCAGAACAATAATTGAAGAGGATCTGCAAGAAGCCCCTAAAAGTATGTATACTATATATCATTTTAATGAAATCAAAAGGTGTTAGCTAGCCCCAGATCTAAAAAAAAACACTTATAGTACAAATGTCACAGACCCTGTCACCCAAATGGGGGTGGGGTTCTAGTAGGAAGGGGCCACATAAACTCCTACTGCAGAAACATAATAAAACATGGTAATCCACGCTATTATTGTAGATTTTAGGGCAAGAATTCTATGGTGTCCTAATTAGCCAGTTGCTTCTTCAAACATCATGTCATAGGTTATCACTGCTGAAAACGGAAATTACTCTGGAATATCATGAATTGTGGGTCAAGGTGTTTTAGCAAAAGGTGAAGCAGAACCATGAAGACAGATTCTGACAGCTAACTTATACGTTTACTTTTTAAAAAGTCTTCTCCAAAAATATTAGCAACAAGGCCAAATATTGACAGTAAATCTGTTTCGGCTTCTTGAACTAGCCACAAACATGCTGTATTTTAAAATATCTTATATGGTTAAGGCATTCCTTCTGCAGAGATTATTCTGTACCGAGCATTTCCCAGGGTATATTAACTAAAATAACTCTGTTGGTTGATGCCCTTGCTAGAGAGTTCAGTGTGTGGTCTAGTCATAGGTTTGACTCATCATAGAGGAGAATAGAATGTTAATATGCCTAAAGCAAGCACAATTTGAAACATGCAAATCGCTGATTTTTATTTATATAAATAGCCCATTAGGGTACTGCTTTTGTCGAAAAGATCTTTGTTCCTGAACATTACATTATTTGTATTGCATCACAGTGAGTTATGACTGCACTAACGAGTCCCATGCAAACAACAAGGCATAGTTTAGAAACGTATTGCTTTTTACGTAATTTGTTTCATTCTGAGGTTGCTGCAAAGGTTCCTTGGGCTAATTATAAACACTTATTAGTACAGACAGCCCCAACCACTGCGTTCCACAGACAAGAGTTTTAATTGGGTAGGGTAACAGGTGAACAACGTTTCTAAGCTTTAATAATTTGATCGAAACAGTTTTCATATTTGTTTATTTTAAAAAAAAACTGTTTCTGCATGGTTCACTTGCCACAGGTTGAAAGGGGAGAAAAAGGAGCTCCAATACCAGGAGGTTAGAAAAGGGAGAAGCAGCTTAGGTGGAAACAGGCCTTCTCTCCAGGGTGTCTGACATGTGAAAGAAATTTAAATGTGTCAATTGGTTAATCGGTAAATCTAGAGGTTGCTTGGGAGCCAGTATAGGCTTTAACTGATATAATCTGAAACTTGTCCCTTCAATAGAAAAAAGGTTTACACTAGAATCTGAAACTTGTCCCTTTAATAGAAAAAAGGTTTACACTAGGTAGAATCAGCATATTACTAACAACTTTTGAAAGCACTGAAATTATTTAATCAAAAAATATTTTTTCACATTTTGCGACAGCCTAGGTACACTGTGTACAACCTATCTTGTACTGTGTTTAATACATTGTTTAACTAATGATCTACTTACCTACAGTATTTTCTGTCACATGCTCGGACCTTTAAGAACTTTAAATACACTCCACAGTTTCCCCTAGGGCACCGACCAGCATTCAAATCAATTACCATCCAGTTACACTTACAACAATATGAAGTGATCGCTCTAACCACCCAAACAGCCCTGCTAGAAAAATGCATTTTACACAGATAATTATAAGTTGCATTTATTTGTAATTTAAGGTACGTGCATTATATTTTATATTCACTGTAAGTGAAAGACCAGTAAAATACTTACAGAATATTGTGTTCTTTGTAGCAGGCCTCTACCTCCACCCTTCACTCGCCTATCTCACCCCCTTTGTACTCAGGATCACAGCTCACATACTTTTATTTATGCACTTCACTTCAACCTCTGCTACTGACCACACATACATTTAAAATCCTGGCTTTGTGCTTCTCCAGAAGAAGCACTCTTCATTTCTAAAACCTACAGGTATTGACGATATGTGATTTCTACAGCCTTAAACCCTCATTGTCTTCGAAAACATTTTTTGTATACTACTTTTATACACTGGTATGAGTCATGTCCTTGTATAAAACTGGGGGATATAAATTGATCTGTCTCCCCCCCATCTTGCAATGAGTACTGCTATAACAGATGCCCTATCTACTATTTGTACAATAATCTTTATTTGTGAAGCACTGTTTAAAACCACCTATAAATAAATCTCACAGCTCAGGGTGAGAGCAGGGTTGTTTAAAGGCTTTCTTTTGGCCTTTAATTTTCCACTGTTAGATAAAGGTGACAAAGTGGGTATAAAGAAGTTGTGACCTCTTTTATGTTGGGTTAAACCTGTCTCATGCTATTCGTTCAGCTGTTCAAGAAACTGTGGAAAAGGCAGCTTCAGTGATGCTAAAGCCTTTGAAGTCATGTATTTTAATGCTGATCAAGGAGCCATCTAATGCTCATCTTGAGCCTCAAAGGTAAAAGGGGCACACTTCTCCTGAAAGTTTAAGCTTCTGAAATGCAAGAAAGGCCTTCTTTCACCTAAGTAAAATGAAAGACCAATAGGGCGTATCCTGAGAAAACGTTTGAAATTTTGAAAAAATAAAAGAAGCTTTCCCTGCAAAAACTAATGACCTTTTCCTTATGGCACATTCAATATTATTATTCATTAGGTATAAGGGCTTGCTGCATGATAATCATTCTCCCAATGTGCAATATGACCTATCTTCATGTATTTTTGTAAGGCTTCAGACCCCTATTAGAAAGATACTCGGAGATTGTGGCTTCTTAAGTACCACAAAAGGAGATGAGTTGAATAAGGAAGATAAGAATCAGAGGCTTGGTCCTGAATCCTCCCTGAGTGTATTATTGGATGTGTTATCCAACCCTGAAGATGCAGTGCGTGTCAGATCTTCAGACTGGACACCATCTCCTAAGCAGCAGCATATGCGTAGACAAGGTTGAGAAAAGCCCTTAATTAAGAGTTCAGAAGCTGCCTCCGAGCTAAATGATCAGGGCTATTTATGACTGTGTTAAATCCACACCAGAGACTCCACAGTGTCTGCATTATGTCAGATTTACTCAAGAATGTATGAACGTTTTAGATGTTTAGAGCTTAGCATAGATCCCAGAATAAGGTGTTGCACCTATCAGAATTCTTTTTAAGATACTGGAGATGGCTTTCACAGCCAAAGTTAATGGAACAGTTGTGGGCCCCGAAGTATTACCGGGATGGGGCCAACAAGCGGTGATTCTCCTTGACATACAAACTGCACCTTCCCTCCAAAACACAGCAAATCTGGCATAGCTATTCAATGTCAAGCTTTTTACCAATGTGGACTGGCCTCGACAACGGGCACATTGCTGACCACAGTCACTCTCAAGGCCCTCAAAGATCTGACTCTCAAGCAGAAAGGTAGATGGTTGCCATCTTCTTCCTAACTAGAGGCGATTGAGGTTGCACCCGAGTAAGAGAAGGTGAACAGGCAGTCATCAGTTTTTAAGCAAGATTTAGAGGTGAGTGTTATAATCTGCTATGCTTGTAATGCATTCTGTGCACACCTCCATTGTTCTCTGCTCTGCTCAGTCAGTGTGTGATGTCATGGAATGTTACTGAGTGACTGGAGGAGTGTGACAGTGAGAGAGAGTCGGCTGAGCAGAGAGGATGCTGCTCCTGGTGGGTTTCCCTATGAAGTAACTTGTACTTTATACTGTAACATTTTAAATACATCTACAACCTCTATCTTAAGTGAACTGGCTACCTGACTTCTACTTGCCAAAAAGGGATCTTTGATTACAACACTGGCTATGATCTGGAAGCGAGCCTATGCATAAGGGAACAGAGAAACAAAGAAGTGGAGGAATAATGAAGCAAAAGATGAAAATAAATGCAAGAACAGAAAAGTAGACACCCTGAACCCCACTAATGTCTTTCTCACCAGACAGCCTGCTGACTAAGTGGGTGGTATACCAAACTGAATATAGATGAAAACAGAGGATCAGCTAACCAGTGCCAATGTTGAGTGAAGTTGGCTTGACATTACTGGAAGAAATACTGGTGGTGAGTGAACCAACAGTGACTGAAATGAGTCACTCTGAGGGCATAAGTACAGCTCAGTTGTATACACTGTGATAACCATTAAATTACAAGATATAGCGAATGGTTGGGGATGCGAGCTTTTAGACTCTGAGTGTTTATGTTTGAAGTGATCCACAAGTTATTTCTTTGAGACCGTTTAATCATATTGCAGCTGAGGGAGGACTCCCCGGCGACTGCGACCATAGTGAGTAGCTAGAGTTGACCCCCCTGAGCCCCCCAGCAACGCCTGCAGAGGGAATTCAGAGGCTCCCCCTGACCGCGACTGCCTGCTTCTGAGAACCCGAAGTCTGGTAAAGACACTGCACCCGCAGCCCCCAGGACCTGAAGGATCCGACCTCCAGTGCAGGAGCGACCCCCAGGTGCCCCTCTCCCTTGCCCAGGTGGTGGCTACCCCGAGGAGCCCCCCCCTTGCCTGCCTGCTTCACTGAAGAGACCCCTGGGTCTCCCATTGAACTCCATTTCAAACCAGGCGCCTGTTTGCACTCTGCACCCGGCCGCCCCCGTGCCGCTGAGGGTGTACTTTTTGTGCTGGCCCCCCTGGTCTGCCCTCCGAAGTTGCAGGGACTTACCTGCTGGCAGACTGGAACCGGGGCACCCCCTTCTCCATTGAAGCCTATGTGTTTTGGGCACCACTTTGACCTCTGCACCTGACCGGCCCTGAGCTGCTGGTGTGGTAACTTTGGGGTTGCCCTGAACCCCCAACGGTGGGCTACCTTGGACCCAACTTTGAACCCTGTAGGTGGTTTACTTACCTGCAAAACTAACAAACACTTACCTCCCCCAGGAACTGTTGAAAATTGCACTGTGTCTAGTTTTAAAATAGCTTATTGCCATTTTTGTGAAAACTTTACATGCTATTTTGCTGATTCAAAGTTCCTAAGTTACCTAAGTGAAATACCTTTCATTTGAAGTATTACTTGTAAATCTTGAACCTGTGGTTCCTAAAATAAACTAAGAAAATATATTTTTCTTTATAAAAACCTATTGGCCTGGAATTGTCTTTGAGTGTGTGTTCCTCATGTATTGCCTGTTTGTGTACAACAAATGCTTAACACTACACTCTGATAAGCCTACTTCTCGACCACACTACCACAAAATAGAGCATTAGAATTATCTCTTTTTGCCACTATCTTACCTCTAAGGGGAACCCTTGGACTCTGTGCATGCTATTTCTTACTTTGAAATAGTGCATACAGAGCCAACTTCCTACAGGGTTGAAGAGAGAAGTTCGCAATATCTTACACTCAGAATGTCCTCGCCCCTCACTTACGTGCAAGGTGGCTGACACCCCAGAACTAGACTCCCAACATGGCAACGTTCCTGAAGAAATTTGCTAAAGACCCCAAGAAGGGGATTGATCGTGCCTGACAAGGCTTCCAGGAAAAGCTGATAGACCTTTCTGGCCCTCTCACAAAGATTCTTGAGCTTGCTTTTCAGGCCAAGAAATCCAACTCTCTTGTTGACCCAGACATCTTGATTGAATGGTCTCAGCAGGCCTAGTGCCTGCTAGGTAATGCCAACTACACCATGTCAACTTTGTAGCGCAAAACACTTTTGACGCTTGTCGTCCCTAAATTGGTCGAATTGGCATCTGTGGAGGCAGGTTCATTGGCGAACAGGCTCTTGTTTGATAATAAATTTGTCAAGGATCTGGGCAAACATGTGGTTACTTTTTCAGATTTAGGCAAAGCTCAGTAATCACCTAAAAAGGGTGGCCTTTTTGCATGGGCCGGATGCTTCAGAGGTTGGGCGCTGAACTGTGATTTCTCGTAAGCCTCTCCCAAAGGATATCCCCAAGAAGGTGTGTCAGTGTGTTATGTAAATAATTTCTGCGTGTCACACCATGGAGGAGGCAGGGGACGTTGAAACAGAAGTGGCTAATGTGGTGGCAACACAACAAAAGAGACTTCCTAGGCGGGTAAACATTATTCCTTATTCAGAGGTGATTCTGGTAAGCAGAATCAGGTTTTTTTCTGCACAGTTGGTAGATGATCACCCAAGATCGCTGGGTTCTAGAATCATTGAGGGGTTCAAACTGGACTTTTATATGACTCCCTCTCAAGGAAATTCCCCTCTTCCTCTCCTCTTTTTCCAATTCCAGAGTTGTTTTTTATTAACAATGAGATCCAGGCATTGCTTAACAAACAAACAATAGCCCCTTCTTTTCCTCACCCCAGAGGTTTTCTCAGCTCCATTTTCCTTGTGCAGAACAAGGGAGGAGGTTTTCGTCTGGTGCTTAACCTCAAGCAGTTCATTTATTAGGTGGTTTATCGCCACTTCAAGATGGAGGGCAACCACCTTCTACGCGACCTCTTAGAGGAAGGAGATTGGATGGTGCACCTCAATTTAAAAGACAACTATCTGACTGTCCCCTATTTTATTTTCCCGCATCAGAGATTTCTTCAGTTCTATTGGCGTCAACAATTCTACAAATGTACTGCTCTTCCCTTCGACTTTGTGTCGGGCCTTTGGTGCTTCACCAAGCTGATGCGCCCCGCAGTGCAATGTCTCAGGCAGCTGGGGTGCGCATGATTGTGTACCTTAATGATATTCTCATCATGGCACAGTGCAGGGAGATGCTTGTGTGACATCCCTCTTGGGCGATGCTACTCCTCCAAGGGTTGGGCTTTATCATCAATGAGGAGAAGTCTCTCCTAGTGCTCTAGACTCTGGAAGTCCTGAGGTTCCAAGTGGACTCTTTTCAGGCTCAGCTCTAACTACCTCATTCAAAGATGATTTCTATCAAGAGAGAGTTGAGGAAAGCCCTTGTGTGTCAGACTATTTCATTGAGGATTTTGGCCAGACTGGTGAGCCTTCTGGCCTCTTCCATTTAGGCCATCTTCCTGGGTCCCCTTCATTATTGGGCACTGCAGCACCTCAAAATTCTTTATCTCCAGAAAGGCCTGTCCTACTCGGAATACATAATTGTGTCAGAGGACGCCAGGATGGAGATTTCATGGTGGCTGGAACATATGGATGCCTGGAACAGCAAGGCCATTTTTCGCTTCTGTTATGGAGATGATCATAGAGTCGGATGCCAGCAGATGGGGCTTGGGAGCTCGAGGTGGTACAGTGCAAACGGGGGGCAGATGGTCCCTGGAAGAACTTCACCTTCATATTAAGTGCCTCGAACTGCTGGCAGGAGCTTTTGCTGTGCGAACTCTGACTCCACTCAAAGTGAAGTGTTGCATACTGCTAAGGATGGACAATGTATCAGCGGTTCAAAACATAAATTGGATGAGATCCTGCCTCCCGGCAGAGATTGCCAAGGATCTTTGGCCTTTTAGACCATTGTCCTTGGCAACAATGGCTCTTTGGGTCAAGTGGTTGTTGAATAAAGAGGGCATGGATGTGACCACTTTTGGTTCACATTCAGTCCGTGACTCTATGGCTTCAAAAGATTTTTCCACAGGGTCTTGACTAGAGGACATTATGGCAGCAGCTGATTGGTCTTTGGGCTCCACCTTTAAGGTTTATTATCATAAAGCTATTGTGGATGTCGCTTCTGTAATGGTGGCACAACTTTAAACTAGCATTATCTTAAGCCTCCGGTGCTGTCATAGAATAAAAACATTTCTAGCTATTGTGTCAAGAATGTTCAGTTTTATTAAGGACATGGAGACGAGGATTATCCCACTCACAAGTATGATAAATACTTTGTTTTCAGATATTATTGTTGGTTTTTTTCAATGTTGATTTGGGATTTATGGTTATACTGTATTTGACCTACCCTTTGATTTTCAGATGTTTTTTGTGGAAATGTTATGGGTTTCATGACTATTTTTCTTGTCAACAGGTTTGGGTAATAAAACCACATAATCATTGTTGAGGTATATCCGGTTCGGTTGAACTATGGAGTGCTGGATTGCTATATGTTACATCATTCCTGCTGTCAAGATTGTGCTTGCCTGTTGGCTGAAGGTTCTGATGATCCCTGGGATCAACATTTGAGTCAAGTCGTTCACAATTGATTGAAATTGTTCTGTATGCCCAAATAAAGAGGAAGGACGGTATTCACAGGGGTCTTTATATGGACAGATGGACTGTGATTGGTGGGACTATGGACTCATGGGAAATTTAGTTTAAAGTTTGTGTAATGGTGATTGGCTGTTGTATTATGTTAACAGTAAAGAAAGAGAAGCATAATCCTTGTCTCTGTGTCCTTAATAGAACTGAAAATTCATGACGCGACAGCTAGAATTTTTTTTATTCTTTCTTGCTTCCACAACGAATATGGACAATTGATAGCAAGGTTTATGAAACTGGTCGCTATGCTTTTGACTAGCTTTCAATAATTTAAATTGATGATTTTTAATAATTGTAAAACATTTTAGGAATTAGTATTATACACTGTCCTTCTCTTGTTTACCTTTATATATTGAATGGATTTAATTAGCTAGCTATAAAATTATAAACTACAAAAAAGGAGTGGCAGAGCAGTCCAGGCACACCAGCCCTGGCACCTGAGTGTGCGCCTCTTTAGGCGGCTGTGTTTCATACTTGATGGTGCTTAGATCTTTTATTATTTCATTCCCTTTCTTTGTTGAAATTGATACATTAATCCGTGTCCCCAATGCATTTCGAACGCTAATCGGTCCTTAGCCAGCAGGGTGTCTGTGTCCTACGGATCCTCTGTGCTCAGCTTTGCGGTCTGTGATCTGCTTAGGGAGACGTAGTCCCAGAGAGGACATGTGCATGGACATTTAGGATTTGTACTCCTGATCGGAGGGTGACACATTATAAGCACACAAGAAAACACTTGAGGTGGTATACCCAGGAGAAACATTGAAGTGCACAAGTCTCCAACCACAAAGCACTTTCTGTGACTGCCACTAGCTCCAAGTTCCAAGTTCCAAAATATCTATTGCAGTGTTTTAACCTGAAGCATGGAGAGATGAAGATGCCTTGTCTGCACATAATTAGCCATCGATGGATGCTGTCTGTCACCGACACTGATTCTACAGACATGCTGTTGGATTTCCACAGTAAGTATGATCCATGCATGAGATGAAACACAGTTTTTTAGCTCATGCACAATAAATGTAAACTACTGACGAAAGAAGGGTGGAGTTGGAGCACGTATAGCAGTCCTTCTATTATATTGCAGTAAGAGCAAAAAGTCTCCTTCAATGTAATTAGGCAATCTTTGAAGGAAGCTGTTCTTCATTGCTTCTACAGACAAGTGTCAGCTGATTGACACAGCCCAGAAGCGACTGTTTAATGCTGTGATGTGCACAAGCAAAATGCAGTTACTGACAGCGGAGAGCCATTGAATGAAGTGGGCTTACCCATTGCTCCACACTGTAGTGGGTGCTGACACAAAACGAGAATGACAACAGCAGAACAATAATTGAAGAGGATCTGCAAGAAGCCCCTAAAAGTATGTATACTATATATCATTTTAATGAAATCAAAAGGTGTTAGCTAGCCCCAGATCTAAAAAAACCCACTTATAGTACAAATGTCACAGACCTTGTCACCCAAATGGGGGTGGGGATCTAGTAGGAAGGGGCCACGTAAACTCCTACTGCAGAAACATAATAAAACATGGTAATCCACGCTATTATTGTAGATTTTAGGGCAAGAATTCTATGGTGTCCTAATTAGCCAGTTGCTTCTTCAAACATCATGTCATAGGTTATCACTGCTGAAAACGGAAATTACTCTGGAATATCATGAATTGTGGGTCAAGGTGTTTTAGCAAAAGGTGAAGCAGAACCATGAAGACAGATTCTGACAGCTAATTTATACGTTTACGTTTTAAAAAGTCTTCTCCAAAGATATTAGCAACAAGGCCAAATATTGACAGTAAATCTGTTTCGGCTTCTTGAACTAGCCACAAATATGCTGTATTTTAAAATATCTTATATGGTTAAGGCATTCCTTCTGCAGAGATTATTCTGTACCGAGCATTTCCCAGGGTATAATAACTAAAATAACTCTGTTGGTTGATGCCCTTGCTAGAGAGTTCAGAGTGTGGTCTAGTCATAGGTTTGACTCATCATAGAGGAGAATAGAATGTTAATATGCCTAAAGCAAGCACAATTTGAAACATGCAAATCGCTGATTTTTATTTATATAAATAGCCCATTAGGGTACTGCTTTTGTCGAAAAGATCTTTGTTCCTGAACATTACGTTATTTGTATTGCATCACAGTGAGTTATGACTGCACTAACGAGTCCCATGCAAACAACAAGGCATAGTTTAGAAACGTATTGCTTTTTACGTAATTTGTTTCATTCTGAGGTTGCTGCAAAGGTTCCTTGGGCTAATTATAAACACTTATTAGTACAGACAGCCCCAACCACTGCGTTCCACAGACAAGAGTTTTAATTGGGTAGGGTAACAGGTGAACAACGTTTCTAAGCTTTAATAATTTGATCGAAACAGTTTTCATATTTGTTTATTTAAAAAAAAAAAACTGTTTCTGCATGGTTCACTTGCCACAGGTTGAAAGGGGAGAAAAAGGAGCTCCAATACCAGGAGGTTAGAAAAGGGAGAAGCAGGTTAGGTGGAAACAGGCCTTCTCTCCAGGGTGTCTGACATGTGAAAGAAATTTAAATGTGTCAATTGGTTAATCGGTAAATCTAGAGGTTGCTTGGGAGCCAGTATAGGCTTTAACTGATATAATCTGAAACTTGTCCCTTCAATAGAAAAAAGGTTTACACTAGAATCTGAAACTTGTCCCTTTAATAGAAAAAAGGTTTACACTAGGTAGAATCAGCATATTACTAACAACTTTTGAAAGCACTGAAATTATTTAATCAAAAAACATTTTTTCACATTTTGCGACAGCCTAGGTACACTGTGTACAACCTATCTTGTACTGTGTTTAATACATTGTTTAACTAATGATCTACTTACCTACAGTATTTTCTGTCACATGCTCGGACCTTTAAGAACTTTAAATACACTCCACAGTTTCCCCTAGGGCACCGACCAGCATTCAAATCAATTACCATCCAGTTACACTTACAACAATATGAAGTGATCGCTCTAACCACCCAAACAGCCCTGCTAGAAAAATGCATTTTACACAGATAAATATAAGTTGCATTTATTTGTAATTTAAGGTACGTGCATTATATTTTATATTCACTGTAAGTGAAAGACCAGTAAAATACTTACAGAATATTGTGTTCTTTGTAGCAGGCCTCTACCTCCACCCTTCACTCGCCTATCGCACCCCCTTTGTACTCAGGATCACAGCTCACATACTTTTATTTATGCACTTCACTTCAACCTCTGCTACTGACCACACATACATTTAAAATCCTGGCTTTGTGCTTCTCCAGAAGAAGCACTCTTCATTTCTAAAACCTACAGGTATTGACGATATGTGATTTCTACAGCTTTAAACCCTCATTGTCTTCGAAAACATTTTTTGTATACTACTTTTATACACTGGTATGAGTCATGTCTTTGTATAAAACTGGGGGATATAAATTGATCTGTCTCCCCCCCATCTTGCAATGAGTACTGCTATAACAGATGCCCTATCTACTATTTGTACAATAATCTTTATTTGTGAAGCACTGTTTAAAACCACCTATAAATAAATCTCACAGCTCAGGGTGAGAGCAGGGTTGTTTAAAGGCTTTCTTTTGGCCTTTAATTTTCCACTGTTAGATAAAGGTGACAAAGTGGGTCTAAAGAAGTTGTGACCTCTTTTATGTTGGGTTAAACCTGTCTCATGCTATTCGTTCAGCTGTTCAAGAAACTGTGGAAAAGGCAGCTTCAGTGATGCTAAAGCCTTTGAAGTCATGTATTTCAATGCTTATCAAGGAGCCATCTAATGCTCATCTTGAGCCTCAAAGGTAAAAGGGGCACACTTCTCCTGAAAGTATAAGCTTCTGAAATGCAAGAAAGGCCTTCTTTCACCTAAGTAAAATGAAAGACCAATAGGGCGTCTCCTGAGAAAACGTTAGAAATTTTGAAAAAATAAAAGAAGCTTTCCCTGCAAAAACTAATGACCTTTTCCTTATGGCACATTCAATATTATTATTCATTAGGTATAAGGGCTTGCTGCATGATAATCATTCTCCCAATGTGCAATATGACCTATCTTCATGTATTTTTGTAAGGCTTCAGACCCCTATTAGAAAGATACTCGGAGATTGTGGCTTCTTAAGTACCACAAAAGGAGATGAGTTGAATAAGGAAGATAAAAATCAGAGGCTTGGTCCTGAATCCTCCCTCAGTGTATTATTGGATGTGTTATCCAACCCTGAAGATGTAGTGTGTGTCAGATCTTCAGACTGGACACCATCTCCTAAGCAGCAGCATATGCGTAGACAAGGTTGAGAAAAGCCCTTAATTAAGAGTTCAGAAGCTGCCTCCGAGCTAAATGATCAGGGCTATTTATGACTTTGTTAAATCCACACCAGAGACTCCACAGTGTCTGCATTATGTCCAGATTTACTCAAGAATGTATGAACGTTTTAGATGTTTAGAGCTTAGCATAGATCCCAGAATAAGGTGTTGCACCTATCAGAATTTTTTTTAAGATACTGGAGATGGCTTTCACAGCCAAAGTTAATGGAACAGTTGTGGGCCCCGAAGTATTACCGGGATGGGGCCAACAAGCGGTGATTCTCCTTGACATACAAACTGCACCTTCCCTCCAAAACACAGCAAATCTGGCATAGCTATTCAATGTCAAGCTTTTTACCAATGTGGACTGGCCTCGACAACGGGCACATTGCTGACCACAGTCACTCTCAAGGCCCTCAAAGATCTGACTCTCAAGCAGAAAGGTAGATGGTTGCCATCTTCTTCCTAACTAGAGGCGATTGAGGTTGCACCCGAGTAAGAGAAGGTGAACAGGCAGTCATCAGTTTTTAAGCAAGATTTAGAGGTGAGTGTTATAATCTGCTATGCTTGTAATGCATTCTGTGCACACCTCCATTGTTCTCTGCTCTGCTCAGTCAGTGTGTGATGTCATGGAATGTTACTGAGTGACTGGAGGAGTGTGACAGTGAGAGAGAGTCGGCTGAGCAGAGAGGATGCTGTTCCTGGTGGGTTTCCCTATGAAGTAACTTGTACTTTATACTGTAACATTTTAAATACATCTACAACCTCTATCTTAAGTGAACTGGCTACCTGACTTCTACTTGCCAAAAAGGAATCTTTGATTACAACACTGGCTATGATCTGGAAGCGAGCCTATGCATAAGGGAACAGAGAAACAAAGAAGTGGAGGAATAATGAAGCAAAAGATGAAAATAAATGCAAGAACAGAAAAGTAGACACCCTGAACCCCACTAATGTCTTTCTCACCAGACAGCCTGCTAACTAAGTGGGTGGTATCCCAAACTGAATATAGATGAAAACAGAGGATCAGCTAACCAGTGCCAATGTTGAGTGAAGTTGGCTTGACATTACTGGAAGAAATACTGGTGGTGAGTGAACCAACAGTGACTGAAATGAGTCACTCTGAGGGCATAAGTACAGCTCAGTTGTATACACTGTGATAACCATTAAATTACAAGATATAGCGAATGGTTGGGGATGCGAGCTTTTAGACTCTGAGTGTTTATGTTTGAAGTGATCCACAAGTTATTTCTTTGAGACCGTTTAATCATATTGCAGCTGAATTATAGAATATGTGATTGAAAGTGATGAAGAAATAAAAATCTTAAGTAGTTGCAGCAGTTGTCTGTGCACCTTCCTTGCCAGTGTTGGACCGTGTGGTGAGCAGTAAGGCAGCTACAGAGTGCTGACGGCATTCCTGACCTCAGCAGAGAAGGAATCCTATGAACAGCCGTACAGTGTAAGGAGAGCTGCACTAATAATTGAACCTGGTGTGACAAGAAGCCACTGTGAAGGCTTAGGGCATATTCTGCTGATACTGAAAGTGAGATGGGACGACAATTTGGTTGTTAACAGTAAAGTAGGATTGATCCATCAAATACTCATTGGAGGAGAACACAGTGAAAGCTGGACAAAAAGAATGGTGGGAGACAGTTCAACTAGGAGTGTGCACACATGCAACAGTGGTGTATCCTGGAGCCGTTTTTGGAGACATGACGCAGCGTGTGGTTCCCCAACAAAATGAACTGCATTTAGGAGCAATTAGGACCTGCATCCATTGTTTTGGAGTATTATCAGCAGCCTGGAAGATTGTATTTCTTGAATTGTGCAACATCTGATACTCACATAGTATTTGGGGGGTAGTGAACTGTTTCAATAGGACATGATGCACTGGGTGGTTTTGAATCTACAAGCAGTGTCCTACACACATTTTTGGGTGAGATGTCGCTCACCAGAGAGAAGGGCTAACGGTTTGCTGCCAGAGAACATTTTAATGCTATACTGAGTGTTTATAGTTGACATCAAATTTTATTTACTTTAGCTCATTCTGGTCCAATTCTTAGTGGAGTTGTCAGGAAAACATATATATTTGTTGTATGCATAGTAATTTGTCATTTGAGTCCCTGCAAGAGTGTGCAGTAGATGCTGTCCATGTTTTGCATGCACATGATACATGTTTTCTGTCATTTAAGTCTCTGATCCTGTGAGAGTATGCAGTAGAGTGAGAGTGTTCCTAAACCTCAAAAAGTAGGCAACATAGGGTGAATGTGTAGTGCTAGTCCTGTACTAAATTGGTGTTTTAGGATGAGTGTGGGTTGAAAGAGACCCATTGATAAATGCACAAGACGCTCTGTTGTTTTTTGGATGAGTGTGGGCTGAAAGAGACCCGCTGATAAATTCAACAGGCGCTCTGTTGTTTTAAGATGAGTGTGGGTTTAAAGAGAACCTTTGATAAATTCAGAAGATGCCCTGTTGTTTTGGGATGAGTGTGGGTTGAAAGAGACCTGTTTGCTAAATTAACAAGATGCCCTGTTGTGTGGGAAGAGTGTAGGTTGAAAGAGACCCGTTTGCTAAATTCACAAGATGTCCTGTTCTGGGTCAAGTGTGGGTTGAAAAAGACCTGTTCCTAAGTTCACAAGATACTCACTGTTCTGGGTTGGGTGTGGGTTGAAAGAGACCCATTTGTTAAATTCATGAGGTTGTTGGTTGCCACAGATTGGATGAGGGTTCAAAGATACTCATTGCAAATTTCTAGAATGAGGGAATGAGCTTTGAAAGGCACCTTTGCATACTGCTAGAGTGAGGGTTGAAAGACACCTACTGCGTTAAGCACAATTTGCCCTGTTAACAACTACATAGATTCATAGACCTGGCCTTCATAGTTTTTTAACGTTTAATAGCAACCCATTGGAAGGCCCCACACGCCCCTGGCTATACCAGATGGCTGCGTGATTTGCTGCAGTGGTCCCATGCGGAGGCCTAAACTCTACGTCTTTTACAGTACAGGGAGGCTTTGAAATTTGGGATGCCTTCATTGTACGCATCGAAGCTAAGGACGACATACGCCCACCTTAAATCCCCCGCAAACATTGCTACAATAGACAGGCACATGTTCCCCCTGCTCTTGGGTCTCCCGCGCCCTGTTGCCATAAATTTCTTGGCTCCCTTGGAGCAAGCCGCTCTGCAACGACAGCGTCCACCTGTATGTTGTGTGCTGGTTTTGGGTGTCCCTCTCTCGCACCGGCCATTCGTGGAGTAGTTCATATCGCTGTCTTGGTATCACTGCCCAGCGCTGCTCAGCAGGCACGCTCAGACACTATGGGACGACCCCCCCCCCAGGATCAGAGACTGGCGTTCCACCCACGCATAGTGCACTGTATGGCTAATTCTTAGTATGTGGCACAGTTAAATGTTGTTTCGGTTGTATTTCTGTTTGATTGATATAACTCATGTTTCTGTGACTGTGTACTTGGTTTGCTATTTCGTGTGAGCACCTGCTCTGACAGTCTTTATCGAAATTAAATAAGAGATTGTTTTAAAAAAAGCACAGTTTGCCCTGTTCTGGGTTGAGTGAGGGTTTAAAGATACTAATTTTATGGTTTTGTGTTTTATTTGATTGTTTCTGCCTGCTTGAGTAATTGGTGGTGTGTTATGGGTCCAGTGGTACCTGTATACAGATGTGCTTTTGGTTTTGTATGGATGGGGTCGGATGTGACCACTGTGTGAATAATTTTATAGGGTTGAATAATGTATAGGTATTATCGTATCTACAGTCTCTTACGTTTTCTTTTTCTGTTTTATTATTTTCTATCTTATTGATGCAGGGCAAAATGGGGTGCATCATGCCAAAGACACTCACAGATCTAAGACACCAGACCCCCATGCAAACATTTCAGTTGGGGATAGTTTTAAACCTATGTAATTAGTGACAGGCCCAACATGGGAACAAATATACGTGCTGAATAGAAAACACGTGGTTCAGCAGAGATCAGCAGGTTACATGTAGGTCACATAGCGCTCTTCAGTTTCAGAAAACACCTTGTGGTTATCTGACTGAACTGCTGCACGAAAATAGGTTACCACAATCTTCATCTTCTAAAACAGATGAGCCAAGATGCACCAGGCACATTAGGGCCTGCTTCCTCTGTATAGGCCCTCGTTGTTCCCTCCACCACTTGCTTCAATACACATGCAAAAAGACACATTAGGTGAGCATCCTGCTTTAAGACATACTGACAAAATATGCATGCTTCTGCAGAGCTCACACCTAAAGTTCAGATAGCTTGGTCACTCGCTTCTGCAGAAACCACACGGCTTGACCGATTTTGCATTCTAGTAAGATATATCCATACGCAGTGCTATCACATGAACATATTTTTACTTTGCTTGAATTTCGAGAACCGAAACCAAGCGCTTAGTGTACCTTCAAACAGACATCCGGGCCCATGCTAAAAATCAGATAGCTAGGACCAATCAAATTTCAGCACACCATGACCACACGCTGCTAGGCCCACATACAGGCTCTTCATTGTATGGTAACCGCATCGCAGGGAGGGGAACTTATGCGCCTTTGTTTCTATGAATTGCTTTCATGTTTCCAAGAATTATTATGTCCAACTTATTTATTCATATATCCTGTGTGGAAATTACTTACATCACAGATGGAAGTAGGACCTTTCTGTGGGTGTTCTTTCTGTGTTTTCTTGGCTTAAATATCGCTGCATGTTAGCAGCACCTCAGAACATCAGCTTTTCTTCTCCAGGCCGAGAACTGATCTTCCCCAGCTGTTATAATTGATTAAATCCATATTACTTTGTCAAACTGTGTCTTTGTTTTGGTTAACAGATTTTCCTGTGACATTATGTTTCCTGTTTGCATTTTATTATTTTCTAAAGGGTGGAGATCTGTTATAATCTGCTATGCTTGTAATGCATTCTGTGTACACCTCCATTGTTCTCTGCTGTGCTCAGCCAGTGTGTGATGTCATGGAATGTTAGTGTGTGACTGTAAGAGTGTGATCCTGGGTAGAGTAGAGAGGCTGCTGCTCGTGGTAGGGTTTCCTTATTAGGTAACTTGTAACTTATACTGTAACCTTTTAACTAAATCTACAACCTCTATCCTAAGTGAACTGGTTACCCGACTCCTACTTGCCAAGAAGGTATCTTTGACTACAACAACAAGCGTTATACTTCTTTCCCAAGTAGAATGGAAGAACCAGGCTTTCCATACATAATTGAGTACACGTGATGGCAGATTCTTGGATACTGCAAACAATTAATGACTTCCAACTAGATTTTTATGACTTTTGAGGATCATTTCAAGATGGAGGTAGCTCACCATCTGCAAGACATTCTTAGACAGGATGACTGTTAGGACCTCAAGGCCACTTACCTTATTATTCCAGTTTATCAATCTCACAGGAGATATCCACAATTCATATGGAAGGAGCATAGTTTTTCAAGTTCCCTGCTTTCCCATTCAGACTTTCCTCATGAACCTAATGCTTTTCCAATGTGATACATTCAGCATTGAAATATGTGAAGGCTTTGTTTATCAGAATGATAATAACTTGGACAATATTATGTGCATGTTACAGAACCCAAAGTCCCTGATTTCTGAAGTAAATCTAGCTTTCAAGAATGTGCAGTCTACACTTCTCAATCAAATGTTAGATATGACCCTGAAGAAGCAGATCAACTTTCAAGGCTCCAGAATAACCCTGTTGACAGTTGAGAATTCTTAGTGCTGTCCCTCATGCCACAGAAGTCATATACACTTGTCAGTTTATGCCTTATGTTAATCAAGGTACTAATGGTTTAAAAGTAGACAATTCACTGACAAGTAATTTTAAATGTGCATTCATTTAAACTGTGAAGTTCAACATAGGTGGTATTTACATTAAATCAAATGTTAGAAGGATTAGACTGTCACTGTGATGTAATTTAGACTCTAGACCAATAGAATGTATTCAAACAATATTGAATTTCTAATGATTAATGATTTAAATATTTATGCAAAAAATATAGAAAATGTAGTTCTAAGTTATACTGATTAAAATGTGTTGACAGAGTTATTCCATATAATGTGCTGAAATCTAAATGCTAATGAAGAATTATTAATGTAGAAATTAAAATGTGCATAATAAATATGTTTTATTTGATGTATTAATGTGCTGTATAAAATCATTGTATTAGCCTAAGTGAGGCCTGCTAGAACTGAATTTTGTGACTTGCAGAGAATGCTGATTCATTTCTTTAATGTTAACCTTTCTTTCAGACTTCGTTCCCATGAGAAGACTAGCTAATAGACCCCTATTGTTTTAGACACAGAGAGAAGTGCAACAATGTCCTTGAATGTAGGATATTCAACTGAACTGTAGACTGGCATTAAATACTAATGTTTCAAGCTCATATGGAGGTACATGTGTGGATGGTGTTCCCATGACAGACCTGGGAAGAAATATTGATGTTGCAGTTTGGAGTTGTGTGATCGATTTCTATTGGATGATGCCCCTTCAACATAACATGGACTGTTACCTTTGGCAAATCAGAATGCTGTATGAACTTTGATATGTCGATGACCAGTTAGACTGTGGGCAGATCAGATCCCGCAGAGATCAGATTAATGAGCACCCTGCCGAAGATGAGATGCTGAGCCCCTTTGAGAGGTATTTTCCTCTCTGCTTTTGCCCCTTTGCAATGCCTTATTGAGGTTGAGATTTTCTTTTCATCCCCTACTGAAGACTCTTGATCGAGCTTCTGTCATGCTGATGCTTTCCCTTTTTACCTACCTTTTGCCAATCTTAGCTGGTAGCTTAGATCCCAAGATTATCTTTTTCTCAATTCTTTTTGCCCTTCTTGTTCTTTTTGTCTTTTGTCTGCATGTGTTCCACCCCCACACATGTATTTCCCTGATCTGGAAAGGTGTAGGTTGTCCCTGTGCCCAGCTGAATTATGACTCTGCTAAATTAAAATTGACTTGATGATTGTCAAACCTTAGCAAATCTTGATATCTGTATCTCATATAACCGTGTTAATGTTTTGTAATCTTCTTATTGAATGCTTAGTTTTATTAATGTTAGTTTGCCTGAACTTATTTCATCGCCTTGGGCAACCTTTGGTGATCCTGTATCTGTATACTTTTGTCTTGACAGTTGTCTACTTGACTTTGAGCTTGAGTTTATAATAAATCTTTTAACTTTATCCCTGACTGGAATTTTCCTTCCATGGCCACATTGGCCATGGTGTGTAACTTAAGTGGTTCATTTTGAAAGTTTTGTTAGTAGTTCTACCACACCCTATGTTTGGTCCAAAGATCCATTGATCTCAAAAGGACATTGATTCCTGGGAAGGATGAAAATGCTTCAGCACCATCAAGAAGGAGCTATGCAGGACACTTTATCGAGGAATCAAAATGCCATTAAGACAGCTTGCGAGAGCAGTACGTCATTTGTCATCATTGATTTAAGAGGTTTCCCCATACCTCTGCATTATACAGCCATCCAAAGGTTGAAGGTCATCTGTTGCAGGAAAGAATGATCGTACGTGAACTTGGTGACTCTGTCAGAGTATCTCAGGCTACAGCTGCAGCTTTTGCTGGGGCATGTGTAGGCTTGGACTGGCTGTGTAATTTTTGCATAATTCCTGGATGTGATTATAAATTCATATGCCAGCACAATAGTTGGATGGCTAGGGGCACTACACCGTCAAGAGGAGGGACATTTCAAGACAAGAGTTACAACTGGGGCTTCTGACTGGATTGTTTGCGGTGAAATGTTGGCCAAGGAACAAGATGAATTGCTGCAAATTGCATAAGATAGACAATATCTCAGCAGTCTGCGATAAAAAAAATGAGAGGTCCCAAATCCAAAGGGCAAATAATTTGGGCGACATCTGAAGGTGGAAAAGACCAATGATTTCTGAGACATGAACAGCAAGATGTTAGTGACAGGATAATATCTCCCTGGGAAGGCAACACTGGATTGGGATTCCAGGCTTCTGTCAAAGTTCAGCAAAATGAAGCACAAGCTGGAGCCTGAGATGGTTCAATCTTAATCAAGTTTTATGTCAGTTCAAGACTGTTATTTCTGCATTCTAGCTAAACCAATAGCTTCCTGAATTTTAAAGTTGGTTCTTGGATCCAGATGGAAAGTCATAGATGCAGGACACCCACTTCTGATGATGTTATGCATACATGGAGAAGATGGTAAATCCCAGTCATATCAAAGTTTCCTTTTGTATACATAAAGCGTAGGCCCTTGGAATACAAGATTTAAATTAATTATCCTGGAATAGATGGATCAGTTGGTCAAAGGGATGATATCTATATCCCATGTGGGCAGATGTGACAGAAATTATTAGCACAACATGGTGTGGCATGCAGTATGTTCAGCCAATTCAGCAGGCCACCAGCCGGTATCCAGTGTTTCTGTGGCACTGCACCAGCTAAAGAAACCTCTGTAGGTATACACATAACTATTCTCTCTCAACCACATATTCCTCCCTTTGAGATGTAAATGTTGTACTAAGGATTTTAGAAGACATATACATTTATAACATGGTTGTTAATCAAATAGTAAGCGATATGCATGTCCCATAGATGTTTTGATTACGCCCCTCCCCACGACTGAGATGTTAATGCGATCTACCTTTGTAGGAAGTGAAGCCGACACTACCAGCCTCTAGCTGTTGATTGTATTGCTGTATTGAACTAATAAAACCTTTTTAATGATTTTAGAAGACGGGCTAGCTAACCCAGATTTATCATGAAAATGACTTCCAGCTACCTTACTGTGTATTATGGTGTCTAGTATTATGCTGTCAGATATCACAGCATTATTTTTGGGTGATAAGTTGTTCACAACCAATGCTTTTTTTTACATCACTAGAAGAATGAGAACATCTGATTGATTGTTTATTAACTGTCTTTCCTTGATAGGTTTTTTTAACCGACTTTCCTGGATAGTACAAAATTATATATGGTACTCGGTCTGTAAGGGCACTAAGCCAGAATGAATGAAGTAAAACCCAGGGAGCAAGACACCTACTGATTCCATATGTAAACTTTTGCTGCAGATTCAATTCATGTATTACGATTGTGTATTTAATGGATCACTGTGGAAGCTGGTATAAAAGTGAGTAGATTTGGAGTTCTTTCAGTTGGAGGAGCTATGGTGACAAAATCTACGTGGCGTATATGTTTAGAAGACATTAATTTAGTTGACTAGCTTAGGGTTAGAATCAGTGGCAGCCCTCTACATTTTGAACCAGTGGAGTACCAAAGCCAAGGTTGAAACGACGCATACATGCAAGCATTGAAAACCTTTTTAAGGTTATAAGTTTGTTGTTCTATAGACAACATGCTTAAATGCCGTAGAAGCTAATGAATCAACACAAACAATACACACTTAGAAGCCTACCGGATTTAACGTATGCTTTTTACAAGAAATAATAAATGCACATTGCCTTTGGTGCTCAAAATGACTTTCCAGTGAACCAACAAAAAAGGTTATAGGCTTGGAATGGGCGATAAGTTCTGCTCCACCAGCAGACTTGGCGGTATTTTGGCCACTTCGCATTTATGCTTGTAGTGCAGAGTTACAGTTGAATTCTGCCAACCAACACATGGCAGAGGTTTTTCTTAGGCACGCTTCACCAACGATAAGTTGGCAAGCGAGAACTGGTTTCCCCTAGCGCAAATTTCAAGCCCTAGGTTGTCCAGGGACAGCATGCTCTCTGCCGCCACTGCTATTTGCTCTTACACTTGAACTGTTGGCATGGGTCATATGGGAAAGACATTCCGCGTTGGGCCTAAATTTCTGTATGTGCTCACTTAGTATATCCCTACACTCAGATGACATGGTATTATACGTCAGAGACCCGCCAGTACACTTGTCACCTATGATCCGAGAGTACCTTTGCTTTGAGCGTTTCTCGGGACTGACCATTAACTGGCTGAAGTCAGTTATATTCCCCCTAACACTGAGTACCCGGGAATGCTCTCTCAAGTTCCCTTTGGTGTGGCAGACGGACCCGATTAAATATCTGGGGATATGGATTCATAGAGACCCTGAACTAATGATAAGATCTAATTATGGTAGGGCGTCGCAACCCTGGAAGATCAGGTATGCAAGTGGTGGAGGTTGCCTCTATCCCTGGCAGATAGGTCTGCAATCTTAAAAATGGTATTCCTGCCAAAATTCCTATATCTCTTCGTAAATATACCCATTGTCTAATCATTGCATTTTTGTTTTTTTAGAAAACTCAGGACACACATTATAACACTGACATGGGCCGGGAAGCAGCCAAGAATCCATTGGGACACTGTTGCACTGCCATACGCAGAAGGGAGGTTGAATGCGCCTGATTTTCACCATTATTATTTATCCACACAAGCGCACTTCGTCCACTGGTGGTATGCTCCACAGGAGTATATACCTAATATTGCAGTGGAACATGATGATGCACATCCTATTCCACTTAGAACCTTACTTCCCCATAAGAGGGAGAGTCTTGCATGTATGAAAATCAATACAGTACACACTACGACAATGGCCTGGAGAGCGCTAGGTGTCCAAGCTGGAAAACCCTCTCTTTACACACGGGCACTGCCACTAGAATATAACCCTGCAATCTTGGTGTCCAGGAAAGACACTTCATTGTATCTGCTCACATGTACAGGTCTCAACACCATGGGGGATGCATTCAATGGTGGAATATTTGTGGCCCTGGAAGATATATCACACACAGCGACACACTCCACTGCTGACTTTTATATATTACTGCCTCCGTGCTGCATTGCATGAATTTTATCCACAATTTCCAGAGGAACCACCAACCCTCGATGCTTTGCCAGTACTGCTAACCAGCGATACAAGTATATACTTGATAACTAAGTTATACAATGCAGCACAGTTAGACAGCCTCAGTCATATAACAAACTCTGGAGGGTTGGAATGCCATCCTAGAACAACCACTAGAGGGGGCAGACAGGAAGGTATGTTGTGCACAAATGCAAACCTCACATCAAAATGTAACTTACGCATAATCCATTTCAAATACTTGCATCAAATGTATCACACACTGATCATTGTGTACACGTTTCATTTGTGAGCTGATGCTGAGTGTATACGCTGTGGGGGCACTGAAGGCAGATTTTCTGCACCTTGCATGGCACTGTGATTCCAATAGATGCTACTGGGAACAAATCACACAGACCTTAAAAGATATGGTATCAGAACAGGTAAAATGTGATCCTAGTGTGTGCCTTCTAGGATGTGTATATGATCTACAACCAACCAATCGCAAATTTGTGTCGGTTAGCGGCACTGCACTCCTTTGGGTTGGACAAGCAATATCTAGTAAGAGAAAATGGTTGCTAGATATGACATACTGTAAGTCACAATTGGAATTATATGCAGAGGAAATTACCAGAACCCTTGAGGCCCAAAGATTTTTGGAGTCCTTCATCACCATACCTGTTATACACCCCAGAGGAGACATAGAGAATATTATATCTAGGCATTTGGTGATAATTCATGGTTCTGTGTATCTACTAACAAATGTACTCATGTGACAAAACAGTTAGGGCCTGATTCTAACCGCGGCGGGCGGCGGTCGCCGCCCGCCATGCGGTTCCCGCCAAATGACCGCACCGCAGTCACACGACCGCGGCGGCCATTCTGGCTTTCCCGCTGTGCTGGCGGGCGACCGCCAAAAGGCCGCCCGCCAGCACAGCGGGAAAGACCCAGCAACGATGAAGCCGGCTCCGAATGGAGCCGGCGGAGTTGCTGGAGTGCGACGGGTGCAGTAGCACCCGTCGTGAATTTCAGTGTCTGCTAGGCAGACACTGAAATTCTTTTTGGGGCCCTCTTACGGGGGCCCCTGCAGTGCCCATGCCATTGGCAGCACCCCCTACCGCCATCCTGTTCCTGGCGGGAGACCCGCCAGGAACAGGATGGCGGTAGGGGGTGTCAGAATCCCCATGGCGGCGGAGCGCGCTTCGCCGCCATGGAGGATTCTGCAGGGCAGCGGAAAGTCGGCGGTACACCGCCGACTTTCCGTTTCTGGCCGCGGCTGAACCGCCGCGGTCAGAATGACCAGCGGTGCACCGCCAGCCTGTTGGCGGTGCTACCGCGGTCATTCGCCCTGGCGGTTTTTACCGCCAGGGTTAGAATGACCCCCTTTATGTCTTTGACTATTATCTAGATGGCACTGATGATAGAAATGTTGATGACTTTGCTAGCGCAGATGTTTTAATAAAATTATTAATGAGTGTTTAAGTATTTTGAATAATAAGTTTATGTAGAAATTTTAATAATGTAGAAAAATAATGCACGCATTTGAAAATGTGATTTTGAAGAATGGCCACCAATGTTAATGAAGTGTGCTAATCAATGATTAAACATTTTTTTAAAACAGATTTTATTAAGTTTCAAATACAAACATTACAACCCTCTCACGGGTTCTTCTTGTCAATCGTGCCCCACTGCTATAGACACTTTCAGTGGCTTGTACAGGATGATGAATATCTGGCATGGCATTAAATTTAACACTTAACATAGACAGTGGTTACTTTTTAACCAGTCATTACACAGTGTCTCTTATTCTCCTGACCTTTCTCGTCATGATATAAGATCCAGTGGGTATTTCACTGCGGCAGAGGCTCCTCAGAGTCTTAAACCACCCCCCTCCCTTCCCCCCTTGTGTGCCTAGATATCCCTACGTGTCAGTGTGTGGTAGGTATCTCCTACTGCTATGCGGGAGAAGGTCCTCCATCAGTTTGCGGTCTACTCCCATGTCTCCATATGTGCCTGTGCGGCCTCTGTCAGGGTTCCATAGTGAGTGCCAGCACAGAGTGTTCGGGTGGGGCCACCTCATCTTGCGGCCCCTCCTCCTAGCGCTCCAGCTCGCACACGAGTGTGCCCCAAGCCTGTGCCCTCTCCGGCGGTCCCTGGACTCTCCGCACTTCCCTGTGCCTAGCTGCCTCTTCTGCCTTTGCCCATTTCAACACTTCTCTCCTCCATATATTGTCTCGGGGACCCTGTATCGCCTTCCAAGTCATTGCTGTTTCTCTTTTAGCCAAAACCCAGGCCAAATCTTGGCACTGGTCTGTGACTTTGTGCCGGGGTTGCCAGCGATAGCCTCCTAGTAAACAGTGTCTGGGATCAACAGTTACTTCTCGGTCGATCGTGTCTGCGATGTGATGTGTAATCGATCTCCAGAACTCCTGTATGTTTGGACAAGACCAAAACATGTGGAGAAATTCTGCATGCTCCTCCCCGTATCTAGGACAACTGGCCTCTGCGATACCGAAGTGCCTCTTAATTCTGATTGGGGTCAGGTAGGCTCTATGCAGCACGTATATATTGATAAGCTTAAACTGGGCATTCCTATAGACTCGTGGAGTCTGAGCCAATATTCCCTCCCATTCGTCATCTGTAATCGGGGCCCCAAGTCTGTCTCCCATTTCTGATAGTGGCGGCTTCGTCCGCCCCACTTGCCAGTGTTGGACAATCGTTTCAGTGACTGCTCTATAAAGCTAAAAGTCCCCCACTGTAATCCGATATCGGGCGCGGAAGTCCTCAAAGGGCAGGAGCAAATCTGCTTCATATAGAGCCCCCACAGTGGTTTCCCCTGCCGCCTCCCATCGTAAGAGTCGCCTCCAGTCCCCTCTCTGCGGTAACGTCAGCAAGCATTTCAGTGGTATGTCAGGTGCGCAGGGTGTGGTACACTGTGCTTTGCGGACATGTCGTAGCCAGCATCTACACATCACCTTCAGCTCCTGGGAGTCAGTGATAGGTGGGGGGCCCAGTCGTAGTGTCACCCTAGTTAGTGAGTGAAGGTCTGGGGTAAAAGGGGAAGTCTCCCTGTCGGGCATTATCCGGCTTGCTAGCCATCTAGTCAGCCACTGCAGCTGACCTGCTAAATAGTATGCTTCGAAGTCAGGGACAGCAAGTCCATCCTCTTCAAGTGGGCGTTGCAAAATTGGGAGCGCCAAGCGTCGTCTGCCTGTTCCCCATAAGAAGCCCACTATCATGTAGTTTAATTTTTTGAAGAAGATTCTCGGAATCCATAGCGGGAGAGTGGTGAAAAAGTACAACAAACGGGGTAGTGCTATCATTTTTAAGAGTGACACTCGTCCCGCCATGGATATTGGCAGTGAGGCCCAGTAAGTCATCTTCCCCCGAAGACCTCTCAGAGTCTGCTCCAAATTGCCCTCCAGCAGATCTAGGTTATTATGATAGATCTGAACTCCCAAATATGGCAGGCATTGTGGTGCCCACTGTAGGTTCCCAAGATCCAAGGGGGCAGTCCTGCACTTGAAGACAGGAAATAAGCTAGATTTTGCCACTTTACTCTGAGGCCAAATATACTCCCAAAAGCTCCAACAGACTGCGGGCCATATACAGGGCATCTCCCTCATCCTGCAGGAAGAGCAGTAGATCATCCGCATACAGGGCGATGTGGTGCTTTTGTCCCGCTGCCGTTATACCCGCATAAGCACTTCCCGTCCTGGCAACACAAACCAACGGTTCGATAGCTAAAGCAAAAAGCAATGGAGAGAATGGACAACCCTGTCTAGTCCCCCTCTCCACCCAATAGCTCTCTGATATTGTAACTCCAGTGCGGACTCTGGCTGTCGGATTAGTGTATAGCAGCTTCGTCCATGCGATGAACTGGTCTCCCTGGCCAAATTTATGAAGCACTTCATATAGATATTGCCACTCGGGACTATCGAAGGCCTTTTTAAAGTCGATAGCTAATATCACCACCTTTTGTTCACCATAGGCTTCACTATGAGGTAGAGAGAAGAGGCGCCTTATATTCATCGCTGTTTGACGCCCTGGGATGAACCCAGCCTGGTCCATATGGACCAGGTGGGGCATATGCCACAAAAGACGCGTAGCTAGAATTTTGCTCAGTATCTTGAGTATCTCAGCATCGACTGGGGACAGTATGAGGCCACATCCATGGGCGGCTTCCTCTGCTTCAGCAAAGGAATGATCAAGGCCTCCTGGGTTGACACCGAGAGAGAATGCTGTTCTCTAGCTTCTTCATATACCTCAACTAGTCTCTGGCCCAATTTATCTATATATGTTGAGTAAACTTTGACCGGGAGTCCATCTGGTCCCGGGTGTGGTGTACATGACGAGTGGTTCCAGGAACGGACTCACTCGTCATGTAGATGGAACGCAGCATGTGAGACGCAGCACGCAGAGGAAAAGGAACAGTGGTTGACAAGAACGCATCGGGTGGCTGAGGCGTTGTTAAACATTAATAAAGACGCATATACTTTTAATCAAAACACGTCTTCCCCAGCGTATTTACTTATCTTTACACTGGCGATGAGGTGGAAGAACAATGCCTCAACATTGAGGAGCGTCGTTCGAGATTGGAAGAGAGCGAAAAAGAAGATTCTTGAGGATTTTGGTTTTGGCGTCTGGCAGCTGCCGGTAACACGCATGTAGTTTCTTTGTGGAGGCTGTGCGTTTTATTTCATTATATTGTACTGCGACGAACAGTGAACAAGCACCCTGGTGAGAAGGAAGTAAGGAGGAGATTCTCTCTTAAAGGGGCTGATACATCGGGATTGGGTGACATTGTTGCCTGAAACTTAAAGGAGCAGGAAGCTTAAAGGCAATTACCATCTTAAAGGGGCAGGCTCTTTGGATCAGATTAACAGAAATGTATGCAGCTTAAAGGAGCCAGTATATTTTGGGGAACCATCGCATTAAAGGGGCAGCTAGACCTTTTCGTGGTTTGCAAAGACAAAGTAGTGTTTCGTCAACACAGGAATTGAAGTTTGACCATGGTAGTAGAAATATTTTTTTTAAAAACAACAAAAAAACAGTGCTTGACTTTGATGTTAGACCCTGTTGTGACTGTAACTGTACAATCTGTTTATTTGAAGAACACACAACTGACACAATTTAAACTCTTGCCTGTCAAGGAGTACACGGTGATAGGCACACCCTCTGTGGTTCATTTACCTTGCCTGTCCGGGAGTACACAGTGACAGGCACACCTCTTATTATTATTTTTTTTAATTTGTTTTATAAAAAAAAGAGGGGAAAGTGAAAGTTAAATGGAGTATGATAACAGATGGTATTGTTACCCGCAGCTTGTGGTATAGAGAACAGTTTTTAATTTTCTCTCTGTCATTTCATTTTTGAATTTTCCTAGTTAGAGTGACCTGCATAAGTTTAATTAGAAGCGTTAACATTGTTGTGTGAGATTGTTCACCATACAGAATGTAACACCCCCCCCCCCTTTTTCTTAACTAGTCCTGGGAAGCCTGTTTATCCTTGGACCAAATGGAAAAAGATGTTCATTCGTTATGCAAGAGTGTGTGGGCCAACTCTTAGTGCAGAGAGGAAACAGGCATTACTTATGCATTGTCTTGGTGGGGAAGGTCAGGACATTTTAGAAAATTTACCAGATTTGAACAATGAGGAAATGAGAACTTTGAGTGAATTTTAGATTTGTATGTTGAAATTGGGCAAGCACTATTTACCAAGGAAAAGCACAATTATGGAACGGTATTACTTTGGGAAGAGAGAGCAAGGGAAAGATGAGACGGTGGAGGAGTACATTACAAGTTTGAGGAAGTTGGCGGCTTCATGCATATTTGGTGCCTTAGTTGATGAAAGAATCCGTGACCATTTTGTGTTGAAATGTAGTAGTGATAAGATTAGAGAAGAATTATGGCTGAAGGATGAACCACCTCTAGAAGAAGTTATCTGTGTGGCAAAAAGAGTTGAACATATGATATAATGTGTTATGGAATTGAGTGCAAATAAAAAAAATTGTGACTGGTGAATCTGGGAAAAATGAAGAAGTAGGATGTGAGGTGAGGAGTAAGGAATTGGTGAATGAAAAGAAAAGAGAAGATACAGTAAAGTTTAAGGGTGAGTGTGTTAGATGTGGTAAGAGTGGCCACAAAGTGAATGCCAGTATTTGTCCAGCCCTAAAAGTAATCTGCAATGGATGTGGAAAGAGAGGTCACTTCTATAAGTGATGTCATGGTAAAAAGAAAAGAAACAGTGCTGAAAGTCAGGTGAGAGAAGTTAAGGAGGTTTCGCAGGAGATTGTTTTTCAAATTGGAACACAATCAGAGAGATGTGGGCATCCTAATGAATTTATTAGTTTTGAAGGAACTAGGGTATTAATGTGTTTTGATTCATGTTCACATTTGACGATTATTTCAAAAGAATGTTTTGACACTTTATGCATAAAACACAAGAAATTGAAGCGGATGGATGTGTATCCTGGAGGACATTGTGGACAACCTATAAAAATGTTGGGATTCTTTGAAGGACATATTGAGTTTAAAGGGAGACATATTATAGGGAAAATGTATGTCTCGAATAAAGGTGACAATTTGCTAAATTGGACACATCAAAAATTAATAAGACTAGTGCTTGATCCTAATCTTCATCCACAAGTTCGGCTTCAGGAGATTCATGACAATGAGTGTATATTTGTGGAAAAATTTCCAGAGGTGTTTTCAGACAACTTAGGATGTCTCAATGAGTATAAGCATAGGATTAGACTAAAGAAAGATGCAGTGCCAATTGTGTCAAAAGTGAGGAAAATTCTGTTAGCATTACAGGAACCAGTAATAGCGGAACTGAAGAGATTAGAGGGTTTAGGGGTGATTGAAGAGGTAGAATCTACAGAATGGTTGGCACCCATTGTGTTAGCCAAGAAGAGTAATGGAGAGATTAGGCTGTGTGAGGATCTAAGAGCTTCAAATAAAGAAGTGGTGGTAGACATATTTCCTCTCCCTAATATAGAGGAAATTGTGTCCATGATTGGAGGGGCAAAGTATTTTTCAACTTTGGACTTGGCTTCAGCATATCATCAAGTAGAATTAGAGAAAAAATCACAGTAATTGACAGCATTTATAACACCTTTTGGTGCTTATAAATTTAAAAGGATGCCATTCGGTCTTGTTTCGGCAGCTTCGGTGTTTCAAAGGGTGATGCATAAAATTCTGAAGGATCTAAAAGGAGTGAAATGTTATCAAGATGATGTGTTAATTTTTGGGAATACCGCAGAAGAACATTTAGAACGAGTAAACACAGTTTAGGAACGTCTGAGCAAAGCGGGTCTGACTCTTAAGAAGAGTAAATATTGGTTTGGTTTGGAAGAAGTGGAATATTTGGGCCATTTAATATCAGGAAATGGAGTAAGACCAAAGTTGGAATTGATGAATACTATTAGAAGCTTGGTCTCCCAACAGACAAAGGAGGAAGTTAGTTCATTTCTAGGTATGGTTGAGTATTATGGTAGATATATAAGAAATTTGGCGGAAAAGATGGTAAATATGAGAGGTTTGTTAAAAAAAAGAAAAGAGTTTAAGTGGGATGTAGGTTGTGGAGAAAAAATTCAAAACATAAAAAAAGAGTTAGAGAAGGCTCTGAGTCTCCAAGCATTCAAACCAGGAAGGCGGACATATGTAGTCACAGCTGTGAGTGCAAAAGGATTGGGTGCAGTGCTCATGTAAGAAGATAAAGGTCAGAGAATGTTAATTTCCTGTGCATCGAAAAGATTGAGTGAGGCAGAAAAAATCTATTCTGTAATTGAAAGAGAGTCCTTGGCCATATATTGGGCTCTTAAAAAATTTAGACATTTTTTATGGGGAATGGAGTTTGTAATCCTATCAGATCATAAGCCACTAGTGGAAGTTTTCATTTGCAAAGGATTAAACTGCATGTCCGCCAGAATAAGAAGGTGGTTAATTGGATTACAAGAGTTTAAGTTTGAGGTGGCTTATTTACCTGGAGCATTGAATGAGAGTGCTGATTGTCTTTCAAGATTGGTTGATGCTACTGAACCTGGAGAAGAAAGTGATCGGGAATGTGTCCTAGAAGGGGATGTTTGTGTAATTGATAGTAATGTAGAGGAGCTTACCTTTTGTGTGATAACTGAGCAGGAGTGGGTGGATGCGTTGAAAGAAGATACTGGATTGTGTAAGGTAATTGAAGCTATGAGAAATGGGAATTTTAAGGATCTGGAGAAAGTTTGGAGTTTGATTAGGGAGGAATTAGCAATGGATAAGTTAATGTTGTTGAGTGGAACAAAGCTAATTCCACCTTCCCAACTAAGGAAGAGAATCATAGATCAAGTTCATAATGGTCATCTGGGGATTGTGAAGACCAAAGAAAATTTGAGAGCTACTTTTTGATGGCCTGGCATGGACTTGGAGGGTGAAAGAGTGGTTAGAGAGTGTGTTCAGTGCTCAGCTAGTGGCAAGACTTTGAAAACTCGTAATGTACCTATGGTTTGCAGAAGATGGGGGATCTCATACAGGGCCCCAGTACTCATAAGTGTGCCCTGTATGTGTTCCCTGTGTGATGACTAACTGTCTCACTGAGGCTCTGCTAACCAGAACCTCAGTGGTTATGCTCTCTCTGCTTTCCAAATCGTCACTAACAGGCTAGTGACCAATTTGACCAATTCACATTGGCATACTGGAACACCCTTATAATTCCCTAGTATATGGTACTGAGGTACCCAGGGTATTGGGGTTCCAGGAGATCCCTATGGGCTGCAGCATTTCTTTTGCCACCCATAGGGAGCTCTGACAATTCTTACACAGGCCTGCCACTGCAGCCTGAGTGAAATAACATCCACGTTATTTCACAGCCATTTACCACTGCACTTAAGTAACTTATAAGTCACCTATATGTCTAACCTTTACCTGGTAAAGGTTGGGTGCTAAGTTACTTAGTGTGTGGGCACCCTGGGACTAGCCAAGGTGCCCCCACATCGTTCAGGGCAAATTCCCCGGACTTTGTGAGTGCGGGGACACCATTACACGCGTGCACTGGACATAGGTCACTACCTATGTACAGCGTCACAATGGTAACTCCGAACATGGCCATGTAACATGTCTAAGATCATGGAATTGTCACCCCAATGCCATTCTGGCATTGTGGAGACAATTCCATGATCCCCTGAGTCTCTAGCACAGACCCGGGTCCTGCCAAACTACCTTTCCCGGGGTTTCACTGCAGCTGCTGCTGCTGCCAACCCCTCAGACAGGTTTGGCCCAGGAAGGCAGAACAAAGAACTTCCTCAGAGAGAGGGTGTTACACCCTCTCCCTTTGGAAAAAGGTGTCAGGGCTGGGGAGGAGTAGCCTCCCCCAGCCTCTGGAAATGCTTTGATGGGCACAGATGGTGCCCATCTCTGCATAAGCCAGTCTACACCGGTTCAGGGATCCCCCAGCCCTGCTCTGGCGCGAAACTGGACAAAGGAAAGGGGAGTGACCACTCCCCTGCCCTGCACCTCCCAGGAGAGGTGCCCAGAGCTCCTCCAGTGTGCTCCAGACCTCTGCCATCTTGGAAACAGAGGTGCTGCTGGCACACTGGACTGCTCTGAGTGGCCAGTGCCAGCAGGTGACGCCAGAGACTCCTCCTGATAGGCTCTTACCTGTGTTGCTAGCCTATCCTCCTTCCTAGGTAGCCAAACCTCATTTTCTGGCTATTTAGGGTCTCTGCTTTGGTGAATTCTTTAGATAACGAATGCAAGTGCTCATCAGAGTTCCTCTGCATCTCTCTCTTCACCTTCTGCCAAAGGATCGACCGCTGACTGCTCAGGAGGCCTGCAAAACCGCAACAAAGTAGCAAAGACGACTACTGCAACCTTGTATCGCTGATCCTGCCGCCTTCTCGACTGTTTTCCTGGTGGTGCATGCTGTGGGGGTAGCCTGCCTCCTCTCTGCACTAGGAGCTCTGAAGAAATCTCCCGTGGGACGACGGAATCCTCCCCTTGCAACCGCAGGCACCAAAAGAACTGCATCACCGGGCCTCCTGAGTTGTCCTTCGGCGTCGTGGGATCTCCTTTTGTGACTTCGGGTGAGCTCCGGGTCACTCCTCTTTGTAGTGCCTGTTCCGGCACTTCTGTGGGTGCTGCCTGCTTCTGTGAGGGCTCCTTGTCTTGCTGGGTGCCCCCTCTGTCTCCTCACGCAAGTGGCGACATCCTGGTCCCTCCTGGGCCACAGCAGCATCCAAAAATCCTAACCGCAACCCTTGCAGCTAGCAAGGCTTGTTTGCGGTCTTTCTGCGTGGGAACACCTCTGCAAGCTTCTTCACGACATGGGACATCCATCGTCCAAAGGGGAAGTTTCTAGCCCTCTTCGTTCTTGCAGAATCTACAGCTTCTACCATCCGGTGGCAGCTTCTTTGCATCCTCAGCTGGCATTTCCTGGGCATCTGCCCACTCTCGACTTTGTCGCGACTCTTGGACTTGGTCCCCTTGTTCCACAGGTACTCTCGTCCGGAAATCCACTTTGGTTGCATTGCTGGTGTTGGTCTTCCTTGCAGAATTTCCCTAGCACGACTTCTGTGCTCTCTGGGGAATATAGGTGCACTTTACACCTACTTTTCAGGGTCTTGGGGTGGGCTATTTTTCTAACCCTCACTGTTTTCTTACAGTCCCAGCGACCCTCTACAAGCTCACATAGGTTTGGGGTCCATACGTTATTCGCATTCCACTTTTGGAGTATATGGTTTGTGTTGCCCCCTATACCTATGTGCTCCTATTGCAATCTACTGTAACTTTACATTGCTTGCATTACTTCCTTTTGCTATTACTGCATATTTTTGGTATTGTGTACATATATCTTGTGTATATTTGGCATCATCATACTGAGGGTACTCATTGAGATACTTTTGGCATATTGTCATAAAAATAAAGTACCTTTATTTTTAGAATATCTGTGTATTGTGTTTTCTTATGATATTGTCCATATGACACCAGTGGTATAGTAGGAGCTTTGCATGTCTCCTAGTTCAGCCTAAGCTGCTCTGCTATAGCTACCTTCTACCAGCCTAAGCTGCTAGAAACACCTCTTCTACACTAATAAGGGATAACTGGACCTGGTACAGAGTGTAAGTACCCCTTGTTCCCCACTACAAGCCAGGCCAGCCTCCTACACTTAGCAACTCCAAGTGTCAACGTGCTAACCTCCTCTCTGAGCTACAGGCTCCATAGGCAACCCTGCAACTGTCCAGCTGACCTGCAGCAACTGGATCTACATAGACCTGCAACTGGACCTGCCCGAGCCCTGCTGGCCTCTTCTAGAGTGAGTTCCACATCTCCAAGAGGTGTCTCCCCAAGGCTTGAACCCTTCAATATAAATTCAAATGCATTAAATATGTTTAATCAAAACATTGATGTAAAAAGAACGTAATAATTAAAAAGACATCTTGAGAGCTCATCATGAGATATTATCGTGAAACCAGAGGTAGCAACAATGTTACACATAAGACATAGAGTGCATCTAGAGGGGCTTCTTAAAAACTGATCAAGAAATATGGTCTTTAAACCGGTGCTCGCAGCAATGTACCCAGAGGGCATAAGATTTGTTTAGCTTGTTTTTTTGTTGCAGTTTGTTTGCTACTTGTGACAAAAATCTAATCTGCAGATTCAGGCCCTAATTCTAACCTTGGCGGACGGCGGAGGTCGTCCGCCAAGGTACCGCCGTCAGAACACCGCACCGCGGTCGAAAGACCGCTGCGGTGATTCTGACATTTGCCCTGGGCTGGCGGGCGGCCGCCAAAAGGCCACCCGCCAGCCCAGGGCAAATCAACCTTCCCACTAGGATGCCGGCTCAGAATTGTGAAGGTGCGACGGGTGCAGTTGCACCCGTCGCGTATTTCAGTGTCTGCTAGGCAGACACTGAAATACTTTGTGGGGCCCTCTTACGGGGGCCCCTGCCGTGCCCATGCCATTGGCCATTGGCATGGGCACGGCAGGGGCCCCCAGGGGCCCCGCGGCACCCCCTACCGCCATCCTGTTCCTGGCGGGCGAACCGCCAGGAACAGGATGGCGGTAGGGGGTGTCAGAATCCCCCATGGCAGCGCAGGGATTCTAAGGGCAGCGGTAAACCGTCGGGAGACCGCCGGTTTACCCTTTCTGGCCGCGGCTGAACCGCCGCGGTCAGAATGCCCTGCGGGGCACCGCCGGCCTGTCGGCGGTGCTCCCGCCGACCCTGGCCCCGGTGGTCTTAGACCGCCGGGGTCAGAATGACCCCCTTAATCTTGTGTGGCTCCCACCAAAACAGACTCTTAATGCTTGTTGGCAAGTTTGCACTCCCATTGATTTGAAAGTATGCCGTAAGAATTGTTGTCACTCTGTCAGAATACTGAGAAATACAGATAATATGCATGATCGTTTCAAGAGCTTGATTACAGCCTCTATAGGATTTATTAATTTGTTTTGCAAGCCATTTCTGATAAAGGTCCAAAGTTGGGAAATCACCCAAGCGCAGGCACACTATTTAAATTTTTTTATGGAGTGAATAACTTGTTGCGCTAGAGTCTTATAGGACTGGATGGTTATCCACGAGTGAGCAAACTTAGAGAAATTATTTTTATCCTTCAAAAGCGAACGCTCATCCGTAATTTTGTTAACATGTCTCCTAAAGACCTGAAATGAGGTTGGAGGTTCCCCCAGTTTTTTTATTTGTAGGGACTCTATACTGGACCGTAGATACTCACTGTAAGGGGTCGTCTTCGTAGATAATTCAATCCAGAGCCTTTGATCTAATTAGTCTTCCTTGGCTTCTCTCAGTTTGTGACAGAATTTGACAAAGGCTCCTTGCCTTGCATATTTTTGCCTCCCAATGCTGAACTCCACCCTGATTTGTGCTGGTGTGGCATTCTGAGGCAGTCAAAAGAGCTACCTGTAGATTCTAAAGTTTAACAACTGAAGTGATTCAGATTCTTCACTGCAAAGTGTTTGGCAGCCATAGACTATGGTAAGCAGAAGCTTCGTTCTAGTAACCTTCAGTATGGGGAGCAGCAAGTCGCCTCCAATCCTCATCTGAAGGGATAAAAAAGGCTCTTACAGAGACCCTTCAGTCGCTTTCATTTGTTCCTTATGTCATAAAAACAAGCCATTTGTATCAATTATTACACCGTCTATGCAATCAAAAGTGGCCATCAGGTCCACAAAACAGGTGTGCAAGGGATTTTTAAGTTTCTGAGCTTTTATTGTCAGGGCTAATACTGTCAAGTTAGTCAGGCTCCCTGGCCCTGGGCAAAAGCAGGACTGATCGTGTGGAATTATCTACTGGTCATTCACCCAGCTGTTGAGGTCGTGAAGTAGAAGCCCATGCCGTGATATCACCAAATTGAAGTACTTGTGTTTCTAAGTGCTATATTGAAGTTTAATCCTTAAAAATTCATAACTTTGCTTGTGTATGTTGGATTTTTGTTGTTTTGGTCTTATTTTTTTAGATAAATATTGGCTATTTTTCTAAACTGGTGTGGTGTCCATTTTCTAGTGTTTTCACTGCATTACTGTGTGCATTGGTACAAATACTTTACACATTGCCTTTGAGATAAGCCTGACTGCTTGTGCCAAGCTACCAAGGGGGTGAGCAGGGGTTATCTTAAGTGTGCATCTCCATTGTTTTGACTAGAGTGAGTCTCCCTGCTTGGAAAGATTGCAAACTGACTGCCAACCTGAGACCCCATTTCTAACACAGGTGATCAGCGGTGAGGATTAGAACTTGTATTTGTACTTGACATACAGTGATTAAGTGTACACCACTGTTTTCAGTGCAGACCATTACGTGACCACATACTGCTTGTTTTTGCTTTTTCTCCGTTTGGACTTTTTCTTCTTCAATTTTTTTGTGATTTTTGAACTTCTCATTGGGAACTCTCTGAACTGTCTTGGAACTTTGCACTTTTAAGTACTTGCCAAAATGTCTTAGTTTGGAGATGCACCACCTGTAGCTGTTTTTGAGTTGGAGAAGCTGGAGAGTTACACAGTTGCCCTACTGAAACTGTTCTGTAAAGATCTTGCCTGTCCCATTAAGAGCTCTGCATGGAAGGAGGAGGTGCAAAAGGCGCTGAGGGCCTGGGTTACAACCAGGAAGCTTGTGCAGTTAGTGGAGCATTGGGAGAGCACTAGGGTCCAAAAGAGGTATGGAGGAGACCATGCCAAGGGTGGTCATGGTCGCCATCAGAAGAAAAGTGGGGGTAAGGGTAAACAGGGGGGGGGGTTCTCAAAAGGTCCCCAACCTTGTTCCCAGGATAAAGATTCCCATCCCCCTAGTGGAAAAGAAACCATGGAGCTCTACAGGGAAACCTGCAGAGAATGGTCCCTGCAAGTATTGTGCATGTGACCATGTTAGGGGGATCCCAAATGTCCCAAGTGGACACAGGTACCCACTGGTGCCCAGTCACAGGGTTTGGCCAGTGTAGTGCTTGGGGAGGAGTTGGTTTCAGGTGGGTGGGATCCAGCTGAGATGACCCTTGTCTCATTAGAGGACAGTTATTGGCCAAGAAAGCCCTCATGACTGAGAACACTAAGAAGTACAGGCAGTGGGTGACCATCAATGGACAGAGTGTGGAGGCTCTGAGAGACACAGGAGCCAGTGCCACTACTGTGAGAAGTCACCTAGTGTCTGAAGAACAGGTGGTTCCCAATGCACTTCACCAAGTAGTTGCGGTAGACAACTCAGAGCGCCTGTGGCAGAGATTCCCTTTGAATGAGCGGGGGATCTCAGGTACCTTGAGAGTAGCTGTGAGTCCAATCATGCCTGTCGATTGTCTACTTGGCAGTGACCTGAAGGATTCCCCTTGGAAGGAGGTGGAACACAGGGCTCACTTGGAGATGTTGGGTCTGCCTGGGTGGATGTGTGTGCCCACCCGGTCAATGGCAGCCCATCAGGGTGATCAGGAGGCCCTGGTTCCCGAAAGAGTGGCCCAGGTGCCTGCCAGAAGGAGGAAAGGTAAGGAGCACAGGAAACCAGCCCCAGAAGTTCCCACAGTCCGGGAGGAGGCTGAACCTGAGGGGGATGCCCCAGAGCCTATAGGGGAACAGGTGGCTGAACTGGGGGAGGTGCTCGAGCTGACTCAGTGGCAGCAGGAAGGGAGACCCAACAGGGAAGCATTTTGTGAGGCACAGGAAACGTGCCCTACTCTAGAGGGGTTGCAGCAGCAGGCTGCTGACCAGGTGTCTGGCAAGGAGTCTGGTTCACATTTAATTTATTGAGAGGATGGCCTCCTCTATTGCAAGCCTAAGGTTGCTAAGCTTGGAGCAGCCCGTGAGCTGGTGGTACCCCAGCTTCAGAGCCTTCCTGCTGGGTTTGGCTCATGATGTGCCTCTAGCTGGACATTTGGGGCAAGACAAGACCTTTGAACAGCTTTCACTGGCCCCAAATGCGCAGGCACTCTTATGCGCACTGACAAACTTGTCAGGCAAGTGGCAAGAGTAGTGGGAATGTAAGGCTCCCCCAAACCTTTTCCTGTAGTCAGCACCCCCTTTCAAAAGGTTGGTATTGACCTTGTGGGGTCTCTAGATCCCAAGGCAATCATGGGCAACAGATTTTCCCTGGACTTGGTGCCACCTGCTTTCCAGAAGCTATATGTCTGAGATCAATCACAGTTCCTGTGGTGGGACGTGCATTGATGGGGGCGTTACACGTATAGGGTTCCCCAAGGAGGTGGTATCTGTCTCTATGGAAAGAGTGTGGGGTAAAATATAAGTTTACCACTCCTTGCCATCCCCAAGGATACAGTCTGGTTGAGAGAATATACCACACCTTGAAGGGCATGATTATGAGCCTGTCAGAGCCATTGAGGCGTAAGTGGGGCGTCCTCTTGCCATGCCTTCTGTTCACCTACAGGGAGGTGCCACAAAAGGGTCTTGGATATAGACCTTTTGAGTTGTTGTATGGCCACCCTGTGAGGGGACCTTTGAGTATGGTTAGGGAAGACTTGGAGAAGGCCTCTAGTAAGCCCCCCCAGAATGTATTCAGTTACATGCTCATTTTTAGGAACCAGACTGCCCGCTTCAGGAAGCTCGTTGAGGAGAACCTGGAAGCAAGCCAGGAAGATATGAAACTGAGGTATTACCAGGATGCCACTCTGGTTGAGTTTCATCCTGGTCAAAAAGTGCGCTCTCCAAGATAAGTGGACTGGGCCTTTTGAGGTGGTGGATCGCAAGCGTAATGTCACCTGTCTGATGAACTTGTGGACTCCTAGGAACCCTTTGAGGGTCCTACATGTGAATCGCCTCAAGCCTTACTTTGAGAGGACAGAAGTGACTATGCTGTTGGCAACAGATAATGGGATGGAGGAAGAGAGTGAACCTCTCCCTGACCTCCTGTCTGCCAAAGAGAAAGATGGTCCAGATTAGGGTGTGAACCTCTCCCTCTCACTGACTATAGTGTTGCCAAGTGTTGGGACAGCTTGCCTCCCTCTTTTCCTTGATCCTAGGGGTCACACACTCGTGCACACATGATGTGGACACTGGGGACAGTCCATCTGTGAAACATAACATTTACAGGGTGACTGACAATGTTAAAACCAGCATTAAGGATGATGCATCCAAAATGTTAGCTCTTGGGGTAGCCCTTGGGCCAGTCCTGTAGTCTTGGTCCCAAAAGCTGCTACTCCTGGTGCCACTCTAGAACTCCGGTTCTGTGTGGATTACCAGGGACTCAATGCAGTCATGAAGACTGAGGAGCCGTCCCTGAGCCCATCTTTTATTTTTGCAAAATGTCCCGTTTTTTTTGGTACTCAAAATCTGGTCACCCTCAGTATGGGAGACTCCTGTTTTAGGGGATGGTCCCTTGCCAATAGGCCATAGCTACTGATTTTACTGAGAAACATGCTGAGAAATGTTTAGGTTTACTATCATTCAATTCATGTTTTTCTACGGAGCTTTCAGTACTCTCGCCTTACTCCCTATTTGGCACTCCCACCACGCACACATTATTACACTGCTAAGAACCTTCTGTATCTTTGCCATGTGCTGCCATATATCTGGACTCCCCTATGAAACCTTTTCACTGCATTCTTTGGATCTTTAATATTGTCTGCATTTTGAGTGTTTAAATTCTCCACCAATACCACCCTTTAGAGTAACTTTGACCGCCAGCAATAATTCATACTGGGACAATTCCTGCACTTCAGCATTTGGCTTATCAGCAGAACCCTAAGAATGTGGCAACCTTCATGTATTCCCCAGTGCATTTGTCAACAATGCACATTTTGTAGTTTGTTTTGATGTTACAATCTTGTATATGTGTCCTTTCCCAAGACCACCAAACAGGTCTGTGTAACAGCCCATTCACGTTGTGGCTTTGGGGCTGAGTTACTTCCCTTTTGACAGAGGCTGTAGCAGCTCAAGAGCTTTCTGAGGCCTTGGGGTATGATCTCCAATTCTCAATTTGGAGTGCCCAGGTTTTTCTCTGAGTATACTTTGGTCTGGCCTCATGCTCAGGAATCGACTGCCACCTGCCATGGCCCTCATAGGTTGCACCCCGTGTCCACAGCTACAGCTTTGCCCAAGTGTATCCCACTTTTTCCCACATCAGCATCTTGAAGTCTGTCAGGTTAACCTCAATGGTGAGCCTAATTTGTGTGTGTCTTTTCACTCCCTTGATCTATCTATCGTCTGTGCAATTATGGCCTTCCCACAAGTCCATACAAAAGCAGGAGGAGGCGATAATTGGAACAGGCACACTTTGTTGCATGGTTAAAATTAACAACACAACAAGAAACCTTGATTCATAGTTTGAGATTTGGTGCATTCACCACTGGAATAAATATGGTCTATTTTAAGTTTAAATCTTTTTATTGGTTTTAATATTGAAGAAAAACAGTACAAAACATCTCACCTGCAACCACCGGCCGGTGAGGAACAATAGGTGGTATAAGTTAGGAAGTACAAGTAACAGACATCAAGAAAGAGGCATGTAGGTTGGGGGGGCTATTTATCAAGTAAAGATGATGGCCTTCAAGTATTGGGTGAGGGGTGTCACCTATTTAGAGCCTGAACATGAATGCGGTGGTCTGGTCTGTGGGTTTGAGGTGGAGGATGCGTAAATAGGCAGAGCATGTCAATTCTAAAAATTCCTTTGATAGGAATCTCAAACAGGGTCCCCATGTCGTGTCAAGTTGTGGCATTTTGTGCTCTACAGAGGAAGTTAGCTTATCTACAGTAAGGAGTTCTCAGATTTTGCAAGGCCAATCTACATGAGTGGGTATGCTGGCAGTACGCGAGCGTGTTAGCAGTACCTGTTTGGCAGCTCGTAGAGCTAGAGTGATGTCCCTCCTCCTCGTAGATTTCAAAGGAGAGGTCAGGGCATTGGGGAGGCCCAGCAGTATGTTGCTCATGAATCTGGGATGTTCAATGCTGTATATTTGGTCAATGGATGCGAGGATATCAGCCCAGTAATATTGAAGCCTCAGCACTGCAAAAGTAGATGAGTCAAGGTCCCCTTTTGTCCACAGCCCCTACGGCAATGTGCATCCCCACCCCCCTTCCACTCAGCTGTTCGTGCAATGGTATAGTAAGAATAATGGACTATGTTTAGGAGCCTTTCTTTGCCTGGGGTGATATAGTCAGAGGAATGGGCTTGTTTTTGAATGTGTGACCATTCTTTAGGTGTGAAGGGGTTCTTCAGACTTTCTCTCAGTGCAACTGTGCTGAACATTTGACATGCACCTGTAGAGCAATGAGAATGGCATAAATGTCAGATAGGAGATGCTTATCAGTATTTCTAGTAAGAAACTAATTCTCAAATGGTAATAAAGGACTGCAAGAGTATGGGCGTATGGAGGGTTGAGTGACCCAGTGACGTATAGCTAGGTACTGCCAGTGGGAGGCATGGGGGATGTTGCAATTGCGTTGCATCTGAGAAAAGTCTAATAGCTTCGTATGATCAAATAAATCACCTATTCTTTTGCAGTTTGCCTGTTGGAATTGTATGTAGCTGGAGCTCTGGCATGCTGAGGGAAAATCTGGATGTCCAATGATCACTGTTTGTTGTGCGATGCGAGTGGATAATTTGTTTGAGACCTGCACGCTGTCCTGTTTTTTCGAGACCTGCACACTGTACCAGGTCCCAATTGTAGCTGTAAGAACTGGTGAGATATAGACCCCAGGAGGTCTGTAGTGTTTAAGCAGCCAAAGCACCTTCTGAATATGAACTCCGATGACGGCCTGGAGCACCAGTGCTTCCTTGTGAGGGGCCTGTTCCATTCGACTATGCACTGCAGTTGGGCAGCTTTGTAATAATGCGTGAGATGGGGGATCCCAAGGCCGCCATAAGTCGGGGATAAGTATGCCTGTTTTTTGGCTATGCCTGCTTTCATACCCGCCCAAATGTAACCTTTTGTAAGATGTTGTAGTTTGTTCAGAGTATGCAGGGGAAGGGGGGGTTGCAGAGGTAATGTCTGCATAACATACAGAATCTTAGGCAGCAAGGTCATCTTAATAGCAGCAAGGCATCTGAGCCTTCAGAGTGTATAGGCTTTCCAAGTCTGTAGGTCAGAGAGCGTTTTCGACAGAAGAGTGATATAGTTGTTCTTCAGAGTTCGTGCTGGTGTGGAGTGAATTAGGAGTCCTAAGTATATTACCCCCTGCTTGGCACATGAGAAGGGAAAGAGGCACTAAAGGGTAAGTTGGTCGGCTGTCAGGATTGTTAAATTGAGTATCTGCAATTTCTGGAGGTTGGCTTCGAAACCAGAAGCTTTTCCGAAAGCCTCCAGTTCCTCCATGAGAGGGGGGCAAGGTCCTGGGGGGAAGTGTCAGGGCTATCATGAAGTCATGCACGTACAGAGCATGTTTATGGTCTCTCCCATCTATAGTGATGCTTGTTATTGTGGAGTTCCTACAAATATGCTCTGTGAGGGGCTCCATGTATAGAGAGAAAAGCAGCAGAGACATAGGGCAGCCATGTCAAGTGCCTCAGGCAATGTTAAAGGGCGAGGACGTCAAGCCGTTAACCTGTACAGTAACCCAGGGATCCTTATAGCTACACCAAACCCAGGTTTGGAACCACTCACTAAGGCCCACCTTCTGAAGCACCACAAACAAGAAGGGCCAGTCTAGCCAGTCAAATGCCTTCTCAGCATCCACCAACAGTAACAACGTAAGAATCCGGGAGCCTTGTTTTTTTTTCTAGGAGATGCCACAAGTGTTTTGTGTTGTTTACTACAGCTCCTCTCAGGGAGAAACCCCGCCTGGTCTTGGTCGACTAGGTCCTGCATATAAGGAGCCAATTGGTTCACCAATATGGCAGTGAAAATATTAGTGTCAACATTTAATATAAAAATTGTCAGGTATGATGAGCAATGCATAGGATCCTTACCGGGCTAGGGCGGCACTGTTATGGTAGCTAGCTTCAAAGTGTCTGTTAGTGAACCTGTGGTGCTAAGAGAATTATATAATCAGGTAAGTATAGATGCTACAGAGGTGGTGAAAAGCTTATAAAAATCAGAAGTAAACCATCCTTACCTGGAGCCTTGCCTGATAGCAAATGAGAAATTGCTGCCAACACCTCATCCAACCGAATGTCATGGTCCAAGTGTGAGGCATCATGTGGTGTTAAGTTTTCCAAAGGTGGTCTGCATTAAGTATGAGAAGACGTTTTCCTCCATCAAGTCCTCAGTTGAAAAAAGAGTGGCATAAAAGTGTTGGAAAGGCTGAGCAATTTGTTCATATTGAAGTAATCGCTTGCCTTGCAGCCCTTCGATTTCAATCAACTGCTGTCAAACAGCTTGGCCCAAAAAGCAGTGTGCTAAAAGGCATCCTGCTTGGTTACCCCCTACATAGTACTTCTGTTTGTTGCATAAAAGGGCATATTCTGCACTATACATGTCTGCGCCGCAATGAGTTGGTGGGGTGTCCTGAGTGAGCCTGTTTGTGTGCCTCTTCTAGTTCCTTTTTCTGCCCCTCAAGTGTGGTCCTCTTACCCCTTCTATCACTATTTAAGCGCGTCACCAAGGCATTCAGCCGTCCGTGAAGCACTACTTTCAAGGTATCCCACAACAGTGTGAATGGTGTGTCAGGGTTATCGTTGGTGTCCAAAAGGTCGCTAATAAGTCCCTTTTTTTGTGATTTGGGTCTCATATGGTAAGAGCTTATGGTTAAGGCACCAAGAGCATTTTGGGGGCCAGGCCTGGCAGATGTATAATGATAGTGAGTGGAGCGTGGTCCGAGAATGCTGCTGCTCCAATATCAACTGCAGTGGTGGATACCAATAGTATTGGGGTTGCAATGTAAAGCTGTTTTGGGGCTGGTGCCGTCTGCTATAGGCGACCTTGAGGGGGAGGTTTCCTTATGATGTTCTGTATTTTTTGCTTGCAGGCTTGGTGAGGAGGTTTTTTGTGGAGGCATCTCTTTTAATATTGCATTTTCTGTAGGCCCCACCTTGTTCTTCAGGACTGGAGTGCTATACCTCAGGATATTGTTTAAATAGAGTGCACCCAACCTTGTACTCTGTCCGTGTTACAGGCCCCATTCTCTATTCCAAGGCCGCAGCTCCCTGGTGGTCTATTGCCTCCAATTTTCTTTAAGTTCACCACCAGCACCCCGCCTTCTCAAATCTAGCTATCTTGGGTCTGGGCCATCCCCATGAAGTGGTCTGGCCAAAATGGCAGCATTTTATAGAGAAGGCTCAAATCCTTCACTTTTTTCTGTAGCTGGAGCTCGTCTTTATTTTCTTTTTGTGTTGCAGTAGCACTTGAAGGCCCTGCAACCTTCTCTTCAGCTCTATCCACCATTGCTTAAAAGTAAAATGCAGTGGTGACTGTCATTAGCAAATGTTAAAGCCTTGTGCTCTTCTAAAAGTAATGAACGAGGCTCCTGTAGCTAAAAAAACAGATACTTTGTTACGTGGGGAAGCATATGTAAACTTTTAACCAAAGAAAACACCCTCATGCTTTTAAAGTTGCCAGAACAGGACCACGGACAAGTTCAAGATTCTGCTTGGCAGTTTTAATGCATCAAACAGTGTTAAAGTTATATGCAAAAGATCATTTTGCGAGCCCTTTAAATCTGCTTCTCTAACATATTAACATATAACTTGACATACTCACTTAAAACTAAATGTCTATAGAATTTCATGCAGATTTCTCAGTGTGGCAAACGTTTGAGCAAATGAGCTTTTTTTAAAACCACTCCAGTAGTTTTAAATTTGCCCTCTCCTACCCTAGTCAGATGGGCATGAAATTTAGGATCCTTGCACAGGGATTAACTTGGTATGCCTACTGAAAGCATGCATGTCTGTCATATTTTGTGTGAATTTAGCAAATGAATTTTTTTTTGCCCCCTTTAACTGTGCCCTCCGCCTGACAGATCTGCACAACACTCACCATATCAAGAATAAGCTGAATAGGGGATGTGTCCTGCAAAGTATGGTGGTGGCTATATAGTTGCAGAGCTCCTGTTAGCCCCATTGCTGCGAGGGGTGATTATCCTGAAATTGATTCTCCCCCAAGCTAGATCTGAGGGTCTCCAAGTAAGAAGGAGACCCCGGAATGAGAAACTGGAGTGTGGACTTCCCAAATGGGCATAGAAGAGCACAAGAGTGGACTTCGCTGCAGCGACCTAGGCTCCCTAAAAAGGCGACGCAGCTCCAGTGAACAAAGGGAAGTCACGTCTGCCTGCCAACAACAGGAGGCCTGCCAAGGAACTGAAACTGGGTGCACCTCACAGAGAGACAGTAGTAAGACTCCTGAACTATAGAAACACGGCTGCCATACTACGAAGACCCAGAACACATGGGCCCTGGCAGGTAGAAGGAACTAAGGTGGTTTTATATCCAGATTACACAATGGCAGTGTATTTGATGGTCATCTGTCATCTACACTCCCTACATATTCCCTGTTCTCTCCAGTGCAACTCCTTGTTATTGGGAAAGGTGAGACATACTTTTTGTCAAATCGGGAGGAGGAGTGGGTGGCCTGAGCATAGGAGATACCCTTCCCCGAAGACTGGGCAAGAGAACCAGGCCAACGATAACTGGATGAAAGCCAGGAGGAGATGTAGACTTCACAAGCAGTCAGTGAAAAAACCTTCCTGAGATCAGGTGGAAACTGAAAGGGCAAAGGTAGTAGAAGCTTTTCACCGCCAACAAGAAGAAGGTTTGAGGTAGGATCTTCTCTGGGTAGGAATGGATGATTCAGAAGGAGAGAGATTGAAGTCCATCTCTGAGACAAAGACACCACCACCGGTGGTATCATCCAATGACCTCAGGTGAAAAAATCTAGATCAGTGCGTAAGTAAGGTGATTCTTCCAGTCCGGAGATGGGAAAAATTCACCTCGCAGACTTCACCATGCTGCCTCCAACATCAGGACTACTCAGAGTAAACTGTTTTGGTTTTATTACTTTTTATGTATAAACTTTATTCTTCTTTGTTAGAGAGGTGAATGGTGTACTGTGAATGGGGGGAGTAGCTAGTTTGATGTCCACAGTGCAGTAAGGTAGGGTAAGTGGGGAGTTGAGGAACAATGTTTTTTAAGTTTGCTTCGGAGGAGATTGGCGAGTGGCAGCATGTCGTCTGACCCCGCTCGAAGAAGTAGAGAGACTGACTAAAGTCACAGATAATTATTTTAAAGAAAACAAGAAGACTGTCCGTGATGGCACAGTGATATGGGAGGCCTATAAGGTGACATTAGAGGGGAGATTATAGCTGGCAAGGTGGCAGATATAAGGAAAAGGGAAAAAGAATGACTTGGAAAGGGAAATAAGACGACTAGAAGAGAGCCAAGCCCAGTCCCAATCGGATGCCATAACCCGATGGTTAGAACTGAGAAGAGCAGAATATAAGGCGGTTGTAACAAATTAGGTTAATTTGTTGTGTCAAGCACACCAAAGGAAAATATATGAATGGGGAGATAAAGCCAGTAAACTGCTAGCATGGTTGGCTACTAGAGAGACAGCGAGATCGGGTATAACAATGGTGCTAAACCCTCAAGGGTCTAGGGTACAAACCAGTGAGCTCATCCTGACCAAAACAGCTTTATGCCACATCGCTCTACACAATTCAGTCTTAGAAGATTGAATAATAACATGACAGCGGCGGAGGGGTTACAGGTGCTGTTGGCAGTGGCCTCCCTATACGCCCATAAAGCATTTGATTCAGTGCAGTGGCCCTATATTTTTGCAGTACTGGCAAGAATGGGTTTTGGACACAAAGGCCCTCATTATGACCCTGGCGGTGAGTAATAAAGTGGCTGTAATACCACCAACAGGCTGGCGGCCCAACCTGTATCCTGACACATTCCAGAGAGAACACTGCAGGGGCATCATTTTGCAAGTGGAAAGGCACCTCAGGGGGATGGGGTTGGGCACCTCAGCCAAATACTGAAACATCCCCACTGGTTCTGAATGGGGCTCCATGCCCATTGCTATGACTGGGGAAGTGCAAGGCCACGGTCTCTGAAGTGGGTGACTTGCCCACTGGTTCTGGATGGGGCTCCATGCCCATTGCTTTGTCCTGCGGCGTGCAAGACCACAGTCTCTGAAGTGGGTGGCTTGCCCACTGGTTCTAGATGGGGCTCCATGCCCACTGCTCTGTCCTGGGGAGTGCAAGGCCACAGTCTTTGAAGTGGGTGACTTGCCCAGTGGTTCTGGAGGGGGCTCCAGGCTCATTATTTTGCCCTGGGGAGTGCAAGGCCACAGTCTCTGAAGTGGGTGACTTGCCCACTGGTTCTGGAGGGGGCAACTTGCACAGCAGCCCCTGCAGGGTGGCCTCCATGCTGTCCGCTGGCGGTGACTGCTGCACTGTTGTGGTGGTTGGAGGAGCCTCCTGGGCAGCCTCAGCACTGTCTGATGGCTTCACTGTGGTGGTGGATGGAGAAGCCTCCTGGGCAGCCTCTGCACTGTCCGATGGCTGCACTGTGGTGGTGGATGGAAGAGCCTCCTGGGCAGCCTCTGCACTCACTTATGGCTGCATTGTGGTGGTGGATGGGGGAGCCTCCTGGGCAGCTTCTGCACTCAATGATGGCTGCACTTCCACAGCTGGTGGTGGTGTTGGTGGCGGTGTCAGCCTGACAGCCTCTGCTGGCGTAGAGTGCCTTGTCTCCTCCTGTACATGGCTTGTGGGTCCCTTACCCTTCCTGGCAGGGGTGGATGGGCTCTTCCCCTCCCTGCCTGGTGGTTCAGGCTCCTTCCCCTTCTTCACAGGTGGTGCAGGCTCCTTCCCCTTCTTCACAGATGGTGCAGGACCCTTCCCCTTCTTCGCGGGTGGTGCAGGCCCCTTCACACTCTTCCCTGGTGGTGCAGGCCCCTTCCCCTTCTTTGCAGGTGGTGCAGGCCCCATCACATTCTTCCCTGGTGGTGCAGGGCCCTTCCCCTTCTTCCCTGGCTCCTTTCCTTTCTATGATGGAGGTTTAGTATCCTTACCACCACGAGTAGGTGGTGTTCCCACTGTCCCCGTGGACTGTTTGGTTAATGTGCTGGGCTGTGTCCTTGGTACCCTGCCCATACGTGCAGGACAGGAGGGGAGGGGGAGAGAAGAGGTCAAATTGGAAAAGGAAAAGCTTTTTAGGGACGGTGGGGTGGGAGGAGGGAGGAGTAATGGGAGTGGAGGATGAGGGAGTGGTTGTTGGAGGTGTATGTTGGTTGGACTTGGGTGCAGGTGCATGGGCAGTATGCTGATGTGAGGTGGGTGGCTGTTGGGTGTGTGAGTGGTTGCGTTTGTATCCCTTAGGAGGGGGGACAGACAGGGTGGGAGAGGACAGAGGGGATGCGTGCATGGCTGTTGTGGAGGTGTCTGCCAGTGAGGTGTGTGTTCTGCTTGGTGTGGTGATGCTGGTAGTGGATGTAGATGTAGTGCATGCAGGTGTGAGTCTGGATGTGACTGGGAGAGAGGTGGAGGAGGAGGAGGGGGAGACAGTGGAGGCAGTGGATGTTGTCATGTCTGCTACTGTATGGTGTTTGTGTGAGTGCCTGTGGTATGAAGTGTGGTGCTTGTGTTTGCCTGTGCCACTCTTGGGTGTTGCATTGTGTGCGTGCTCGTCTGTATGTGTGTCTGCGATAGGTTGGAGTTGAGGAGAGTGGGACTGGGAAGTGGTAGTTGGAGGCGGGACTGTAGAAACAAGGACAATGGCTGCCATCAGAGAGGAGGACAGAGCCTGAATTGATCTCTGTTGGGCCCCCAATCCACTGTGAATGCCCTCCAGGAATGTATTACATTGCTGCATCTGGGATGCCAGCCCCATGATGGCATTCACAATGGTTGACTGCCCTACAGAGATGGATCTCAGAAGGTCAATAGCCTCCTCACTCTGTCCCTTAGGTTTTGCCACCCTAATCCTCCCTTTCTGAGGCAGAGGTGTGGACTTACTAGGAGTGGCTGCTGTCACACTCAGGGCCCCTTTGTGCCAGCAGCTGATTTTTTGGTGGGAGCAGTAGCGGACTGTTTTGCTGGGGTGCTGGGCTGGATTGTTGGGACGCAGCTCTTACGGGCAGGATGTGGGGTTAAAGGGGGAGGGAAGAGGTCAAGATGGGCAAGGAAAAGCTTCTTTGGGATGTGGGAGGAGGGATGGGAGTGAAGGTAGAGGGAGTGGTTGTAGGAGGTGTATGTCTGCTGGACATGGGTGCAGGTGCATGGACAGTGTGCGTGTGTGAGGTGGATGGCTGTTGGGTGTCTGAGTTCGAGCATTTGTGTCTCTTGGGGGGCAGACAGGGTGAGAGAGGACAAACAGGACATGTGGATGTATGTTGTGGAGGTGTCTGCAAGGGAGGTGGGTGTGCTGCATGATGTGGTGATGGTGGCTGTTGCAGTGCATGTAGGTGTGAGTGCGGATGTGACTGTGAGAGAGGAGGAGGAGGGGGAGACAGTGGAGGCAGTGGATGTTGTTGTGTTTGCAACTGTCTGTTGTTTTTGTGAGTGCTTGTGGATTGAAGTTTGGTGCCTCTGTTTGTCTGTACCACTCTTGTGTGATGTTTTCTGTGATGCTTGTCTGTATGTGTGCATGGGATGGGTTGGGGTTGAGGAGACTGGGACAGGTAAGTGGTAGTTGGAGGGGGGACGGTAGGACCAGGGACACTGGCTGCCATCAGAGAGGAGGCCAGAGCCTGAAACAATCCCTGTAGGGCCGCCAACCCTCTGTGGATGCCCTCCAGGTAGGCATTGCATTGCTGCATCTGGGATGCCAGCCCCTGGATGGCATTCACTATGGTTGACTGCCCTACAGAGATAGATCTCAGGAGGTCAATAGCCTCCTCACTGAGGGCAGCATGGCTCACTGGGGCAGGGCCTGAAGTGCCTGGGGCGAAGGAGATGCCCACTGTCCTGGGTGAGTGGGCACAAATACCTATGTGGGGGGCTACTGGGAGGGTGGTGCTGGTATGGCGGGTGGCGGCTGTACCTGTTGCTGGGGTGGGTCTAGAGGTGTCCGCCACCACTAGGAAGTACCCATCAGAGGAGGAATCAGAGTCAGTGTTGTCATCTCCTGTCCCCAGCATGGTGCTCCCCTAGCCCTCCGTCCTACTGGTCTCGGCGTTGGTGGACTCTGCCTCGTGGGTCCCGTGGGCTGCAGCTTTCTCACTCGCCGGTGCCCCTGCACCTCCGCCAGATGATGCTAATGCATACATGTACAGGATGACAGAAGAAAATAGGGGGTGAGAGAGAAAGGGAGCACTGGGTCAATTACAGCACCAACACCACAGATGGCATACACATTACCATCACACACAGGGATCAAGACTGAGTACCATGCACCACACTGGCATTCCATTGGCTAGGTACCACTTCAAGATGAGAGCCAACCACCATCATCTGCACCCCTCCTGGGACCTACTAAGCCCTGTCTGACATGGAATGCCACCAAGCTAGCTAACAATATTTTGCCATTCACACATTTACCCTGAGCTGGACCACGCAGCAATGTACGAGCTGGCATGAAGGGGCACAAACTTACTGAAACCCACCACCAGCATCCTATGTCAGGCAACAAAGATGGGTGTTACACACACTTTACTCACCCCCTTGTGGCTGCTTTGTTGCCCTCAAGCACCCATCCAGCTCTGTGAAGGCCACTGCCAGTGTGCGGGCCATCGGGGGGTCAGGTTCTGACGGTGGTGCAAGACCGCCTTCCACCATGACATCCAACGCAAGCGAAGTTACATCACTTCCACCTGTCCCTACATACAGGCCAGGCTCTCGCCATTTTATAGTGCAGGTCAACATTCTGAAATTGAAAACTGCATCATTGCTGTCAATTGTACATACATTGCCATTTACACAGTACATAGTTCAGTTACATACAAGCTCAATGTACACTGAAGTGTTGGTTCCATGGTCATTTTGTCACTCCCTTCTCACTCTTGTGTCCCTTAGGTACTTGCCACTGCAGAGGAATAGGAGGAGGAGGCAAGCCCCGTGTACAGACCCCTTGTAGACTTGGCTACACTGGAGGACAGGCACATTTTACTCACCTATAGACTGGATAGGGCCCCAATCACAGAGCTGTGTGCAAAATTGGGGCCTGATCTGATATCTGATATCCATCAACCCACTGGGATTCCCCCTCTTGGGCAGGTCCTATCAGTGCTTCATTTCCTGGCAACTGGCTCTTTCCAAGTGACAGTGGGCTTGGCTGCAGGAATGTCACAGCCAATGTTTTCAATAGTGCTAGTAAGGGTTTTGGCTGCCCTGCTCAAACACATGTGCAGCTACATTGCTTTCCCCCAAGTGGATGATTTGGCCAATGTGAAGACTGGTTTCTATGCAATGGGACATATTCCAAATGTTATTGGGGCCATTGATGGAACACATATAGCATTTGTCCCCCTACCGGCACAATGAACAGGTGTTCAGGAATCAGAAGAGTTTCCACTCACTCAATGTGCAAATGGTGTGCCTGGCTGACCAGTACATCTCCCACGTCACTGCCAAGTATCCTAGTCGGTGCATGACGCCTCCGTCTTGAGGAATAGCAGCATCCCACATGTCATTGCACAACTACAGAGGCACAGGGTGTGGCTTATAGGTGAGCCTGAGTCCCCACCCAATGCACATCCGTGTATGGCTTCAGGAGTCATCCCCCATACCATTGTGCAAGGCTAAGGTTTGTCCCTCACTTCTTGAAGGTGACTCTGGCTACCCAAACCTGTTATGGCTCTTGACCTCTGTAAGGAATGCCAGGACAGGGGCTGAGAATAGGTATAATGATGCTCATGGGTGAACCAGGAGAATAATTGAGAGGAGCTTCGGCCTCCTGAAGGCCAGGTTCAGATGCCTCCATATGACAGGTGGATCCCTCTGCTACTCCCCTGAGAACGCCTGCCAGATAGTTGTTGTATGCTGCATGATTCACAACCTAGCCATCAGACGACATGTGTCCTAGCTGCAGGAGGAGGAGGATGGAAATGCTCCTGTGCCAGAAGTGGACCCTGAGGACAGTGAGGATGAGGAGGCAGAGGATAAGGATGTGGACAACAGGACATCAGTCATACAGCAGTATGTCCAATGACACAAAGGTAAGACAGTGGAACTGACCATTCCTCTCATTATTTATTATTTCTGTGTGGCTGTAGCATGATGGCAGTCACTTCCTTAGCATCCCAATTGACTGTAACCTATGCCTTCCCATTTTGCAGATGTTGGTGTGGTTACAACTGTGGACTGATGTGATGACTACAGGCAGCTACAGGTCATTTTTTGTATGGAATCGCAGGACAAGTGCTCAGGATGAAACAGTTAAAATCACTGCACATTCTTGTCACATAAAGCACTATCACTCAAGTTATGTTTAAGGGTGTTTACTGAAGTGAAAAATATAGAAGGAATAGTGCAATGGAATGGGGTGATAGTAGAGGAAAGTCCAGGGTATTAGTCCAGTCTGCGTGTAGCACAGGTCCAGTGTCCAAGGGGCCATAGGAAGAGAAGCAATGGCAGTTCAAAGTGGACAAGGTGACTGACACAGTGGGACATTCAGGAGGGTCTGATTGCCTGGCAGTGGTCTTGGTCTTGGCAAGTGCCTCTGGCATCTGTCTGGGTCGCAGGGAATGTTTCACCTTCTGCAGGGGGATGGGTGCTAGTGGCCTGTGGGTCCTGTGGCAGGGCCACCTGTCCACTAGCTGCAGCAGATGTGGAGGGCTATTCAGTTGAAGGGCTAGTGGAAGGGGCCTGCTGGTGTGATGTGTACTCCCTCATTATGTTGGCCATATCACCCAGCACCCCTGCTATGGAGAGACCATTGTGGTGTTCAGGGCCTGCAACTCTTTCCTGATCTCCTCGTGGTGTTCCTCCTGTAGCCACTTGTTCTCCTGCATGATGTCTATCACCTGACCTATCTTGTCCTAGCATTGTTGGTAAGCCCCCAGGACATTAGTGAGTGCCTCCTGGACAGTTGGTTCCCTGCGTCTGTCCTCCCCCTGGCGCACAGCAGTCCTCCAAGTGTTCATGGCCCCCTGTGTCCCCTGAATGGTGTGCCCACTGCCACTGACCCCAGGACCCTGATTGTCATGGTTGTGAGGTGTGGACTGGGGTCCCTGTACAGGTGGGCACACTGCAGATTGACGTGTCCTGGGGACAGAGGTGTGGGGATGTTGGGTGGCTGCTGTGGTGTTGGATACTGCTGGTGAGGCTCTGTGGTGGACTGGGTGTGGGCTGGGGTATCCGACTGACCAGTGGTCCCTGATGGGCCAGTGAGTTCATCGTGATCCAGAAGTCCAGAGTTACTGTCATCAGTGGGGGCATCTTCTGGTGGGGGACCGGGTAGCCGTGGCACCTCCTCGCCACTGGGATTGGCTAGGGCACCTGTGGGGATGTAAGTGGCATATTATGCTACATGTCTGTGACATTTTCTACATTCCTAGCTTCCCCCATATCGTTGCTGTTGCCCTGCCACCTTTGTTTGTGTATGGTGATGTATTTTGGGATTGTTAGTTCTCCGTGCTGTGCATGCGTTGGTGAGGGGTGTACATGCAGGGCTCTGAGGGATGTTCATGCAGTGGGTATGGCATGCAGCGCTTGGCATTCAGGTTAGTATATTGTGGTGGTGCAATGTGGGGGGGATGGAGTAGAGTAATGGATGTCAGGGTGAGGGGTGGTGTTGGCATGAAGGTATGTGGGGGGATTGGTAGTAAATATTGACTCACTAGTGTCCAGTCCTCTGGCAACTCCAGTGAGTCCCTCAGGATGCAGTATTGCCACGACGTACTCCTCCCATGCTGTCAGCTGTGGGGGAGGAGGTGGGGGTCCATTGTCAGTCCTCCTGGATGGCGAGCTGGTTTATTGCTGCTATGGAACGTACCTTCTCCCGTAGGTCGTTCCACCTCTTCCTGATGTCGTCCCTTGTTCTTGGATGCTGTCCCACGGCGTTCACCCGGTCCACGATTCTCCGCCATAGCTCCATCTTTCTTGCAATGGATATTTGCTGTAACTGTGCTCCAAACAGCTGTGGTTCTACCCTGACTATTTCCTCCATCATGACCCACAGCTCCTCATCAGTGAAACGGGGGTGCCTTTGTGGGGACATGGGTGTTGTGTGGTGCGTGTTCTGCAGTGGTTGTTGAGTAATGTGGTGGGGTGTGGGGTGCGTGACGGATAACTTGGTATATGTGGTGTGTGTGTATTTGTGTCTATGATTTGCGTGGCTGTCTCTTGGCTATTTTTCGTGTTCATTAGAGGTTATGGGTAATGTGGGTGTGTGTTTTATAGTGCTGTGGGTGGGTGGGTGTGGTGTGTGTATCAGTGTCAGGTGTGTGTTTTTAGTTTTGGCCAATGTTGTGTTGTCTTATATTTGGGTGGCCATTCTGACTGCGCCGGTGTGTACTGACAGTAGTTTACTGCCGTTGAATGTCCGCTGTGGTGATTCGTGGGTTACAATGTGGAGGGCGTTGTTTTGTGGGCATAACAGTATGGGTGTTCGTACCGACAGTTTAACACAAACCTTTGGTCTGGCGGATAGTGTTTGTGGCAGCAATTTGTCGGTTTAGTGTGTGTGTGTCATAATATGGTGAATGGATATTTGCCTCCTTGACGGTATGTTGGCGGCCGTCACAATGAGGGCCATAATGTCTTTGTTCATCAACAGGCAAGGAGATTTCAAAGTTCAGTTCCACCCCAATCTCAAACTCAAAAATATTGGACTGGATTTGAATAGTTAAAGTAAAAGGTTGCAAACTTGTTCTCCCAGTCAGGTGCAACAAAATATGTCCATTCGAGTGCTGAGTATTTTCGGTTTGGTACTCTATTTCTCTTTGATCTTCTATTTACTCGACCCTCAGCATCACTGTCGCTTTGACTTGACTCTTCAGTCTCTTCTGCAATTGTCAGAGGCACTTGTACAGCTGGCGCTGTTTGCTCACTTGGCCAATTGTCTCCTGGTACAGCTCTTTTATCTACAAAAATTGGTCCTTCTTTAGCATCCGAGCTTGCATGAGTCAACTGATTCTGTCTGGACCCTTCTGTACCAACCACTAAAGTTCACTCACTCAGACAACACTCAGACCGTACTTGTGCTGTAAAAGCCACTTGTCTGGCTCCAACAACTTGACTAACCTGATCTCTCTCGCTCACTGTAACTGGCTCTTTTGGAGCAGGTGCTGTATGATCTAGGGGACCTGGAACTTTGTAAGTTTGGCTCACACAGTCAGGGAGACCAGCACACTTCACAGCTGTTGTAGTGGCAAGCACTGCCTGATACAGGCCTTTCTAAAGTGGCGCCAAACAGGATTACCTTACCTGCTTCTTCACCATGATCCAATCGCCTGCACATAGGTCATGGCAGAGTTCCTGCTGTGGCTGTACTGTAGCTTCTCCAACCTAATGGGACACAGAACGAATCATGTCAGCCAGTCCTTTGCAAAATTCCAGCACTAAGTCATCTATAATGTTAACAAACCCATTAGCAGGCAGAGCTGGCAATCTCCTGGCTCTCCCTATGATGATTTCATGCGGGGATAAACCCCTTTTTCTGTTGGGTATACTGCGCATGCTCGTCAAGACAAGAGGCAATATGTCTGGCCATTTCAAAGTGGTGGATGCACATACTTTCACTAATCTAGACTCCAGAGTACCATTAACCTGTTCCACCAGTCCGGAAGCCTCAGGTCTTTAACTGCAATGTCATCTTTGCTCAACTTCCAATGCCGCACATAATAATTTCAGGACCTCGCTGTTGAAGTGGGTTCCTCAGAATGACTCTACAGAAGTCAGGAAGCCTAATTTAGCAATCAATTCCCTAAATAACAGCTTTGCTACTGCAAGACTGTCATTTCTCCTGATTGGGTAAGCCTCAACCATAAGAGAAGATGCACACAATGACAAAAACATATCTCAATCCATTGCATACAGGTAATTCTATTAAATCCAGCTGCATCCTGTTGAACAGTCCTCCTGATCTGCCTATGTGACTCAGTGTAACAACTGTGTGTTTTCCTACATTTACCTGCTGGCACATGACACACCTGTATCCCGTCTCTACCTATATGTGTCTGCCCATGATAGTGTCTAGTCATGTGTGACCAAAATCTATTTGGCAACACTGCTGTTCCATCACTTGAAACCCAAATATCCTCATTGCTCATGACACATCCTGCTCTATCTCAACTGTGCTGTTCCTCTTGTCACTTCTTCCTGCAATCTCTTAACTTCCTCCCAGGTATCAACAGCAGTTAATAGGAAATTTTGACTCATCCCATCATTTGTTTTATTGTTCCACTCTCCTTTAAAAGAGGCACATCTAATGGTGCAAATTCTTGCCACCTCATCCACGTATGTATTTCCCAAAGTTAGATAATCAATAGATTTTTCATCAGCGGCACACTTTACAATAGCAATTTTTGCAGGCAGTTGTAATGCATTCAACAAATTATAAATCTTATCTCCATTGCGGAAAGGGGATCCAGGGCAGTCATGAACCTTCTGAGAGACCACAACTGTCCGAAATCATGAATGACACCAAACCCATACTGACTATCAGTAAAGATTATCACCTTTAGCTGTTCAGAGCCAGAGCATGCTCCAGTAAAAGTAACCAATTTGGCTACTTGGGCAGAAAAGACTGCTCGAAGCCAGGAAGCTTCAATCACACCTGAGTCTGTGCAAACTGCATTGCCAGCTCTCAGGGTACCATTAACAAACATGACATAACCATTTTTAGTTAGGGGAATGTCAGGTCTTGTTTTGGTGCACAGTTCAGTAACATCGAGACAGTCATACTCAAGCTCATCCATACATTCATTAGCATTTTCAACAGGGGTAGGCAACAGAGTAGCAGGATTCAAAATGGTAATCTCTTGAGACTGACATTTGACACTGCGAGAATGACCTGCTCATAACAGGTCAAATACATACTAGTGAGATGCTGAGTCTTGGTTCAAGTTAACAATATTTCCACGGAGTGTGGAACAAAAACATTCAGAAGGTGACCAATAACAATGCCTTTGCACTGTTCAATGCTGACTGTCGGGCCTCAACCGCCTTCAAACAACCAGGCAGCCCAGAGCCACAGGATAAAGTGTGGCAGAATTATATGCAACTGGCTTGTTTGCATTTCCGTGCAACTGAGTCAAAACTGAGAGAGCTCATCCTTCCCTCTCACAACAAAATAAGGAAAAACATTTGTTATAATGAGTCATTCCCATAGCTGGGGCACAACACAGGCTTTCTGTCAGCTCTGTGAAGGCATTAGCAGTTGTCATCCAGTGATACCGGATCAGACACATCTTTGTTTATCAGCCTCTGTAAAGGCTTGGCCAAAAGGGAAAAGCTTGGAATCCACTGGCAACAGTAACACCAACCATTCTCAGGAACAATCAGACTTCTTTCAGAGTGACAAGGGATTCATTTTCAAAATTGTTGAGAATCTTTCTTGTGACATCTTCTTCACCCCTTTCTCAGTGTGGTAACCTAATTACAGGACTTCTTTCTTTCAATACTGCAATTTTGCTGGGTAAACTTTGTGTCCATTTTCTCCTAAATGATTTGAGGGAGCAATTGTGTCTTTCCTCCATGCTGTGATGCTATTAATTGTGTTTGACCAATGACTTTGTGTTTCACCACTGCGCGTATTAGTTGCTCAATGTTCACCAGTAGCACATTACATGTTGTGTTCAGTTTAGCTGCCTATTGGCTTTAACATGGAGTTAGCCATTACATTTTTTATTCAGTTTAGCTGCCTATTGGCTTTGACATGGCATTAGCCATTACATTCTGTATTCAGTTTAGCTGCCTATTGGCTTTGACATGGCATTAGCCATTACATTCTGTATTCAGTTTAGCTGCCTATTGGCTTTGACATGACATTAGACATTACATTTGATATTTAGGTTAGCTGCCTATTGGCTTTAACGTGGGGTTAGACATTGCAGTTGAGACATTGCAGATGAGCTGTGTTTTTTCCAAACTGTGTTTTTCCATATGGTAGACCAAGCAGTGTTTTTCACACCAGACCTTAGCTGATAAGAGCACATAGATTTTGTGTTTACCTCACAATCCAGTCTGAGAACGAGTGAGCTCGGGAGGATTGGCAACTCTCCAAGTTTCTTCGGTTCTCACACTGAGTTTGCTTTTAAGGATGACTCTGGACTACAGCAGAGGTAGATTGAATCTACTTGACTTCAGACAGGAACGGAGACGTCAGTTGCCTGTCTCCCGTTTGGGTAGAAAATCTCTTTCTCGCAGTTGAACGGAGTCATCAACTTGAAGCCCCAGAAAGATGAAGCTGAATATAGGCCCTACTTTGACAGCCTTGCCCTACGGTGATGAATTTTGACTTTCATGCTTTGTTTTGAAGTTATGCTATAATATAATCACATGTATTTGCTGTGTACATTGCAAGTGAGAAGTACTTTGATATATTTTGCTTTCATTGCTGCGACTACTTTTGAACGTGTACTTCCAATCTACTAATTTTGTCTCTCAAGAACCTCGTGGAGAAATAATAATGACAATAAGGCCCTGATTCTGACCTTGGCGGACGGCGGGGGCCGTCCGCCAAGGTACCGCCGCCAAATGACGGCGGCCGCCATTCAAACATTTCCTCTGGGCCGGCGGGCGCTCTCCAAAAGAGCGCCCGCCGGCCCAGAGGAAATGCCCCTGCAACGAGGACGCCGGCTCAGAATTGAGCCGGCCTAGTTGCAGGGGTGCGACGGGTGCAGTTGCACCCGTCGCGTATTTCAGTGTCTGCAAAGCAGACACTGAAATACTTTGCGGGGCCCTCTTACGGGGGCCCCTGCAGTGCCCAAAAGCATGGGCACTGCAGGGGCCCCCAGGGGCCCCGCAGCACCCCCTACCGCCATCCTGTTCATGGCGGGTTTCCCGCCATGAACAGGATGGCGGTAGGGGGTGTCAGAATCCCCATGGCGATGGAGGATTCCCCCGAGCAGCGGAAAGTCGGCGGGGGACCGCCGACTTTCCGCTTCTGACCGTGGCTGAACCGCCGCGGTCAGAATGCTCGTGGGAGCACCGCCAGCCTGTTGGCGGTGCTCCCGTGGTCGGTGGCCGACCCCCTAAATGTCTTCTTTAAACTCAGAAGTGCATTCCAGAGAGGTTCTGTAAGCTCGATTATGAGATAAGAGCAGGAAAGCAGAACATTTTGGCGTGAGTCAGCAGTCTGGGAGTCAAAGTGGAGATTTCGAAGTGCACTATTTAAAAGTGTAATTGCTTTTTGTTGTTTAGAGAATTACAGAAGCACGGCAGACCATGTTTGAAAATGCATGTGAAGTTAAACTGCCTTATGGTGATGTGAGAAACATGTTTTCTTGTTTATCAGGACTGTATGAGTCTTCGGATGAGTGCCCTGATAAAGCATATTTAGAAAATGTGCCTTTTGAGAGAAATAATGTTCCTTTTGTTCTTGACAGAAGGGTTTGGATACTTCTGTCTGCTTACAGAAAAATGCAGGAGAGGTGTAGGCAGTTAGAACATGAAAATAAGACTTTACGTGAGCAAATTAGCCAGAACACATTAATGCAAGATAATGCTGAAATCTATAAAACTGCTGTTTTGGAAGAATCTGGCTTTTCCCATTCCAGTAATGAGGTGGTTAAGACAGCTGTGGGCCAATCTGAGCCTCCGTGTGAGCAGAGCATAGAGCAAAACACCCCTCACTTTTTGGCAGTTGAAGAGTATTCCTGAACAGATAACACTGAGAACAGAGCTCAGAATGTTATTTACAGACAAAGTAAAATTAATTCGGACATGGCAGAAGTACCGTCGCAAAATGTGCAGTTACTGGCACAAGTAAAACAAAAGATTTTAGAGTTTCTTACTGTTTGCACTAAGCAAAAGACACCGAGGTTCATGAGCTGGTTTGATTTTTGGTAACAGTATTGTCGCGGTTCTCAATGGTCTTACCCTCGCAGCGGAGAGGTGTAGGGGAACGGTCCTTGTTCCGACGGGTTCTGCTCTGGCCGAGGTAGGGGCGACCCCTTCCGGTAGCAACGGTGCTGTTTGGTAGGAGCGAACCACTACAGTCCGTGCCCTCCAGAAGGAGTCCCAGAGGAAAAACCCCAGTAGGGTAAAAAACCTCCACGGGAACTCCCTGAAACGAAAAGGAGGACACCAGGGTATTAGGACCGCAGTTCAGGAAGGCAGGAAAACAAGGCAAATCAGGAACAGACAGGATTCGCAGAAGGATATCAAATAGGAGCGTGACTATCACCAAGGAGTGTTGCAACGCAATGAACAGGCAGTTGAAATCCCCTTATATACCCCTAGACAGGAAAGTAAAAAACAGGAAGTAGAAATGCCACCATCTTGAATTGGGGAAAAGAAAACAATAGTGAATCAGAAACATGCGTCTGACAATGCATGCTGGGCAGAGAGGAAGAGGTCAGCATGCTGGGAAGAAAAAGGGGAAGTATAAAGTGCTCCTTGTGTAATGGTTCGGGTTTGTTCCCAGGATATCGGTAAGTGAACATGCCGTAAATAAATGGTTAAGCGCATAAAGCGCTGTACGTTGCCAAGTAGCGTCTGCCTTTATGGCAGAGCTTAAAATAAGGTAGGCGGCGAGTGCCGCAACCCGTAAACCGGCTCCTAGGAGCCTCCACAGCTCCTGCCTGAGCCGCGGTATCCCCCGCGACCCAGGCATCAGCCGCGGTGTCCCCTGTGGACCGAGCGCCGTTCGCGGCGCTCTCCGTGACCCGGGTGTCGGCCGCGGAGATATTGAGGTGCCACGCCGCGGCACCCTGAGCCCGCGGCCTCGGTGAGCGCCGCGGCGAGAGCCGCGGCGTAACAGTATGCCCCCTCCCCGAGGCCCCGGGTTTGTGAGGGAAAAGCCGAAAAAAGCGGCGGATCAAAAGAGGAGCATGAACTGAGGAGGCATCCACCCAGGAACATTCACTCATAGGGTAGCCCTTCCAATGAATAAGATACTTGAGGTGCCCATGGAAAAACCGAGAGTCACAGATCTCTTGAACTTCGTACTCAGGCACGTTATCAACCAACAGAGGAGGGGGACAGGGCAACTGCCTATGAAAAAGATCAGGACGGTAAGGTTTCAGTTGTGAGACATGGAATACAGGGTGGATCTTCCACGTCCGAGGTAGGCGAAGACGCATAGATACTGGGTTGATTTTCTTGAGAATGAGAAAGGGACCATAAAAGCGGGGTTTGAATTTGTTTTGGGTGAGTCGGAGAGGTAGGAATCTAGAGGAGAGCCAGACTTTATCATGGACCTGATATAGAGGAGCTGCACAGCGTCTCCTATCTGCCATCTTCTTCATACGGGACTTGGTGGACACAAGGTTGGAATGGATAATTCGCTGTATACCCCGTAGCCGTCGAACGAAAGAGGAGATGGCGGGGAGATTGGAGATGTCCCTCAGGGGAGTTGGGAAGGCCCTGGGATGGAAACCATAAGAGCCATAGAAAGGAGAGTGTTTAGAGGCACTGTGTAGAGAGTTATTATAGGAGAATTCTGCAAGCGGTAAGTAGGGAGCCCAATTACTTTGTGTAGCGTTACAGAAGCTACGTAAGTACTGTTCGAGACCCTGATTGAGTCGTTCCGTTTGTCCATTGGTTTGAGGGTGGAACCCGGATGATAAGGCTACCTGGATCCCCAAGATCTTGCAGAATTGATTCCAGAAACGGGAGATATATTGAGGACCCCTGTCCGATATAATAACTTGGGGTAGCCCATGTAGCCTGAATATTTCTTGAGTAAAGACCTGACTTAATTCCTTTGCCGTAGGTAACTTTCTCAAGGCTGTGAAGTGGGCCATCTTGGTGAAGGAGTCCACAGTTACCATTATGACGTGGTTTCCCATTGAGGATGGTAAAGCGCACATAAAATCGGTGGACATGGTATGCCATGGGCCTGGGGGAACAGGTAATGGGCGGAGTAACCCCACAGGTCTGGTTCGGGGTGTCTTGGCTTCAGCACATGTAGGACAGGATAACACATATGCCTCAGCGTCAGCCTTGAGAGTCGGCCACCAGAAAGAGCGAAGCAAAAGATCTTGAGTCGCTTTCATTCCTCGATGACCTGCAATGGGGGAATCATGGCACATGCGTAAAGCTTCGATTTGCACTGTTTTAGTGGGTAAAAACAGGGCCTTATCATGATAATAGTAGTCACGATCTATGTGCAACTGTGGACGTAACCTTTTTAGTTCTGTTTCGTGTAGACGGGCATATTCAGACTTGACTTGATCTAAAAAGGTCTGTGTTACCCCTATGATTTTATTGTTGTCAAATAAGTTTTGAACCGCAGAATCACCGCACCCAGGATAACGTCGGGACAGGGCATCCGCCAGAATGTTCTGAGAACCAGGGATGTAGGTGATATAGAAATCATATTGGCTGAAGAAGAAGGCCCATCGAGCCTGCCGGCTGTTTTGGCACTGGAAATTTCTTAAACACTGTAGATTTCTGTGATCGGTCCGGGCTTCGAAGGGCTCCTTGGATCCCATCAAAAAGTGTCTCCATTCGGTGCACGCGACCTTTAAGGCGAGTAATTCACGTTCTAGCACGGAATAGTTTCGCTCGGAATCAGATAGTATGTGTGACAGATAAAATACAGGGTGTTCTAGGTCATCATCGTCTTGTTTTTGTAACAAGGCAGCCCCAATGGCTCTTTCTGAGGCGTCTGTGACAACAATGAATTGTTTGCTGGTGTCTGGGTGTCGAAGAATAGGGGCTTGAATAAAGACTTTCTTTAAGTCCTGAAAAGCTGACTCAGCGCCTGGTGTCCAACAAAAACCTTTCTTTAGGTGTTCTTTTTTGAGGGTTTGGGTAATGAAGCTGGTTCTCTGGGCAAAATCTGCTATGATCTGTCGGTAGAAGTTGGCTAGTCCCAGAAAACATTGAGTCTCCTTAATGGAAGAAGGAGATGGCCAATCCAATATTGCCTGTACTTTGTCTGAGTCCATGGCAACTCCGGTTTGGTCTATACAGTATCCCAAATATTTTACTTCTATCTGATCAAATTCACATTTTTCAGGCTTACAGAACAAATGATGTTGTCGGAGTCTCTCTAAGACTTGGCGGACGTGCTTGGAATGTTCCTCTGGATGGACCGAATAAATTAGGATATTGTCAAGATACACTACCACTGTTTGTTGCAAAAGATCAGAAAAGATAGAATCCATGAATCTTTGAAAGATGGACGGGGCATTAGTGAGTCCGAAGGGCATTACTCTATATTCGAAGTGACCAAAAGGTGTTCTAAAGGCGGTCTTCCATTCATCACCTTCTCTGATTCTTAGTAGATGATAGGCTCCTCGGAGATCCAGCTTAGTGAATCTCTTGGCTCCTCTGACTGCTTCTAAGATGTCTTTGATGAGGGGTAACGGATACCGGTCTTTGATAGTGATCCTGTTTAACCCTCTGAAATCGATACAGTGACGCAGATCTTTGGTTTTCTTTGGTACAAAGAAAAGAGGAGCCCCGGCGGGTGAAGAGGAGGGGGTTATTAACCCACTTTGTAGATTCTCATCTAGGTACTCCTTCAAAATTTGTTTCTCTGGTTCGGTGAGGGAGTACATCCGCCCAAAAGGAACTACAGTGTCTGGCTCTAAAGAAATGGCACAGTCGTATTCTCTGTGGGGTGGCAATTCAGGTCTTTCTGGCTTCTGGAATACATCGATATAGTCCTGATACTGTCTGGGAACTCCCTGTAGGACATTAATGGATCCTCCCACCTGAGAAGGTGTTGTTGAAAGATTTTTTGGGGACCAATAATCCCCGGCCGGATAGCAGTGGTGTTGACAAAAATGGGAGGATAACAAAATGGTTTTTGTTTCCCAGTTGATGTAAGGATTGTGCCGGGTAAGCCATGGAATTCCCAGGATCATGACATGGAGTGGTGACGAGATTAAGTCAAACGAGAGAATCTCCTGATGTTTACCGAACTGTAAACAGAAGGTAGGGGTGGTGTATTGTACAGGCCCAGAGGCCAAGAGCGATCCATCAACGGTATGTACCTGTTCTGGTATTTCTTTGGGTATTTGTGCTATCTGTCGTTCTTTGGCCCAGGTTTCATCTAAATAAAGGCCACTGGCTCCGCAGTCCAATAAAGCCAAAGTTCTTGCTTCACGTCCATCAGTTAAATGGAGGGTAACTGGTAAGAGAAAAAGAGCAGTTCCTCCCTCCCTGGAAGAGCAAATAGAAGGTATATCACGATATCCCGTCCTCGCCCTTCTTACCGGGGACGGGAGTTGGCGTTTCCCAAGGGCTTGGTTGGACGAATGGGGCAGGCGCGAATTAAGTGACCAGCTGCACCACAATATAGGCAAAGCCCCTTCCTTCGTCGATGTTCCCTTTCACTGGCGGATAACGGTCCGCGAGCTGTGTCAATCTGCATGGGCTCTTCCTCGGTATTCCCTTTGGATTCAGGGCGGACTTCCTCGAACGATGGGCGAAGGGACGAGATGGTACTGAGTGAGAAGGCAACCGACTCTTCTTTTTCTCCATTCTTCGTTCACTCAACTGATACTCTATCGTTAGTGCCTGGTCCATCAACCCTTTGAGGTTTTCTATCCTGGCAGAATGTACTAGTTCATCTTTGATGTCCTCTCTTAGACCTCTACGGAAGAGTGTCACCAAGGTACGTTCCACCCAGGTTGTTTCTGCAGCTAATTGTCTGAAATGGGTGATGTATTGTAATACATCTTGACTCCCTTGTTGGACTTCGCAAAGAGCCTCTTCTGCTGACGCCTCGAGTCCAGGGCGTTCGAACATCTGTTTAAAAGTAGTGATAAAGGTGGAATAATTAGATAGACAGGGATCGTTTCTGGTTACTAGAGGTGTGGCCCAGGCCAAGGCTGGTCCTGATAAGGCGCTAATCAAATACCCCACCTTGGTCTTATCTTGTACAAATTGCGAGGGACGAAAGGCAAAGTACACCGTTAAGGCATCCAGGAATTCTTTTAATGTGGTGGGATCCCCGGAAAATCGAGGTGTAGAGGCGGCTACTGCAGGGACATCTGTGGTCCGGGAGGCAAAGGCTTGCCGATAAACAGTATTCTCAGTACGTAGTTGCTGGAGTTCTTGAGCCTGTTGTTGTATCGCCGCCAGTAGGTCCTGGTTAGCAGGGTCTGTGCTTGCCACTGGGTTATCCATAGTTCCGGACTGCAACTAGAATTGTGGGCGTTGCAATCTGTCGCGGTTCTCAATGGTCTTACCCTCGCAGCGGAGAGGTGTAGGGGAACGGTCCTTGTTCCGACGGGTTCTGCTCTAGCCGAGGTAGGGGCGACCCCTTCCAGTAGCCACGGTGCTGTTTGGTATGAGCGAACCACTACAGTCCGTGCCCTCCAGAAGGAGTCCCAGAGGAAAAACCCCAGTAGGGTAAAAAACCTCCACGGGAACTCCCTGAAACGAAAAGGAGGACACCAGGGTATTAGGACCGCAGTTCAGGAAGGCAGGAAAACAAGGCAAATCAGGAACAGACAGGATTCGCAGAAGGATATCAAATAGGAGCGTGACTATCACCAAGGAGTGTTGCAACGCAATGAACAGGCAGTTGAAATCCCCTTATATACCCCTAGACAGGAAAGTAAAAAACAGGAAGTAGAAATGCCACCATCTTGAATTGGGGAAAAGAAAACAATAGTGAATCAGAAACATGCGTCTGACAATGCATGCTGGGCAGAGAGGAAGAGGTCTGCATGCTGGGAAGAAAAATGGGAAGTATAAAGTGCTCCTTCTGTAATGGTTCGGGTTTGTTCCCAGGATATCGGTAAGTGAACATGCAGTAAATAAATGGTTAAGCGCATAAAGCGCTGTACGTTGCCAAGTAGCGTCTGCCTTTATGGCAGAGCTTAAAATAAGGTAGGCGGCGAGTGCCGCAACCCGTAAACCGGCTCCTAGGAGCCTCCACGGCTCCTGCCTGAGCCGCGGTATCCCCCGCGACCCAGGCATCAGCCGCGGTGTCCCCTGTGGACCGAGCGCCGGTCGCGGCGCTCTCCGTGACCCGGGTGTCGGCCGCGGAGATATTGAGGTGCCGCGCCGCTGCACCCTGAGCCCGCGGCCTCGGTGAGCGCCGCGGCGAGAGCCGCGGCGTAACAAGTATAGCCCTCATCTGAGTGAAATCTTAACCCTTTGGTATAAAGTAACTAGGGAAAAAAAACATGAGCAGCTGCGCGCTTGTGATTTGGCAAATGAAATAATTCAGACTTTAGGTTTCTGCACAGTGCAAGAGGGAAACACTGATTTACATGTAAATCAGGAACAGGGGAAGACAAGAGTGCCCCTGGAACTTTGGAGTAAGCTTTTGACTTGTTATCAGTGGGTGATGAGTTCACCTGACTCTCACAGTATAGGACAGGCACAGGAAGCTAGTATCATACACTGAATCTGGTACATGCAAGACAGGGCTAGAGTCACTGCAGCCCTACATGAACAGGTGTCACAAGCCCCTTTTCAGGATGTGGAGAGGGTGCAGGGAGTACCACAGGTAAAAGAGTCACCAGTGAAATTGAGTGCACCATTTGAATTTGTGTCTCCTGAGGATAAAAAGCATGTGTGTTTGACTAATGATTACAATCCAGTTACTGAAAAGTTGTTGTCTAGCACAAGGGAAGGAACAGTGTTGTACAATGTGTGTCAGACTTTAAAGCAAGAGCTGCTTGAGATGTGTCATTTTTACACTGATTCTTGGTTCACTGCCAATGGTGTAGCTGTTTGGTTTTCCACATGGCTTGTACCTAACTGGTTCAATTGCCTTGCAGATGTTAAAGAGAAAAATTCAGAGTCTGAAGTGTCCACCCAGAATTCTGACTTAGTGGGGATGGCTAAGTGGGTGCACCAGAAATGTGGACATCTGGGAGAAAAAACACTTACAGGTGGGCAGAGACTAAAGAGATGCACATTCCCCTAGCTTTGATTAAAAAACTGTGCAGCACGCACAAGAGAGATCTGTCCCACCAACAGTCAAAGATCAGTTGGGGAGAGGAAAGTTACCAGGACAGATATGGCAAATGGATCAGGTTTTAGGGGGAGTGATTGCTGCAGATTACGAAGGCGAATCAAAAGTATGCTGATAACTAGAAAATAATCTGATTCATTCATACAGATTGGAGACAGAATGGCCCAAATTGTCAAAAATGCAGTGAATGGAGGTTTGGTAAAGAAGGAGTCTGCCCCAGCCCTTCTGACAGTGCAAGGAAAGGGAAGCTGTGGTGCAGCAGATAAAAACCTCAGTGGTGAGGTGTGGGTTGAATCCCCAAATAACCCTCCAGAACGTGCGGAAATCATAACAAAGAGCCCCAAAAACGTCCTGCTGATTATAAAACAAGGAAAGGAAGAGGAAGGGCACATTTCAGATGACAAATGTTATTTGCAAGAAAAGTCATACTTTTTTCTTATGCAGATCCTACCACATTTCGCCACTGACCATGAGTGTGCTGTGTGGTCTCCCTTCGGGTGTGTGCGTGTGGGGTCGGGGAAGGGACCGAACCCCCAACCTGAACCTGACTGAGTAAAGTACAAGCACCATGGATCCATTTGGCGTAAATGGCGCCTTCAATTCAAGTTCAACTTGTTTGATTACATTCTTCCACTGGAACTAAGCAACCTTAACAGTTAACTGTCTGTGTTTTTTCGTGTGGAACTCTGACTTTCGCTTACATTCCAGCAAACCTTTCAAGTGGACCGTGTACCTTTACATGAGTAGAGCTCATGCTACATTGAATTGCTGTTTTAGAGACACTATTATCCCAATCAGAGTATATAAGTTTCAGTCTTTTCTGTGTAGATGTATCTGATGTGAAAGGTTTTGAGACCAATATGTTAATCCGCTGCCATTGCTTTACAGTGATTGCCTTTATCATTCAAATCTGATTTGCTTATAATGTTTTTTTTGTTGTTGTTGTTGATGTTTTTGTTTTTGTTTTAAATAAGAGGTATGAAACAAAAATTCATTGGTCATAGGGTGGAATGTGATGCTATTAATTGTGTTTGACCAATTACTTTGTGTTTCACCAGTGCGCATATTAGTTGCTCAGTGTTCACCAGTCGGACATTTCATGTGGTGTTCAGTTTAGCTGCCTATTGGCTTTAACATGGAGTTAGCCATTACATTTTGTATTCAGTTTAGCTGCCTATTGGCTTTCACATGGCATTAGACATTACATTCTGTATTCAGTTTAGCTGCCTATTGGCTTTGACATGGCATTAGCCATTACATTCTGTATTCAGTTTAGCTGCCTATTGGCTTTGACATGGCATTAGCCATTACATTCTGTATTCAGTTTAGCTGCCTATTGGCTTTGACATGACATTAGACATTACATTTGATATTTAGGTTAGCTGCCTATTGGCTTTAACGTGGGGTTAGACATTGCAGTTGAGACATTGCAGATGAGCTGTGTTTTTTCCAAGCTGTGTTTTTCCATATGGTAGACCAAGCAGTGTTTTTCACACCAGACCTTAGCTGATAAGAGCACATAGATTTTGTGTTTACCTCACAATCCAGTCTGAGAACGAGTGAGCTCAGGAGAATTGGGCACTCTCCAAGTTTCTTCGGTTCTCACACTGAGTTTGCTTTTAAGGATGACTCTGGACTACAGCAGAGGTAGATTGAATCTACTTGACTTCAGACAGGAACAGAGACGTCAGTTGCCTGTCTCCCGTTTGGGTAGAAAATCTCTTTCTCGCAGTTGAATTGAGTCATCAACTTGAAGCCCCAGAAAGATGAAGCTGAATATAGGCCCTACTTTGACAGCCTTGCCCTACGGTGATGAATTTTGACTTTCATGCTTTGCTTTGAAGTTATGCTATAATATAATCACATGTATTTGCTGTGTACATTGCAAGTGAGAAGTACTTTCATATATTTTGCTTTCATTGCTGCGACTACTTTTGAACGTGTGCTTCCAATCTACTAATTTTGTCTCTCAAGAACCTCGTGGACAATAAATGTCTTCTTTAAACTAAGAAGTGCATTCCAGAGAGGTTCTGTAAGCTCGGTTATGAGATAAGAGCAGGAAAGCAGAACACATGCCTCTCAAACGTTTGATGCCACAAGCAGGTCATCAATAGAATAGACTAAAACTGAGTGAAAGGGCATTTTAAGTCACTCCAGATTCTTTTTCAAGATCGGATTAAAAATCAAAGGAATCTCAGTATACCCTTGTGGAGCTTGGCAGCATGCCAAAACGCGACTGCCACACCAGAAAGTGAAGGGAAATTGGCTTTCCTCATGCAACAGTATGGAAAAAATGCTTGACACAGGTCAATCACAGTGAACCATTCTGCTTCATATGGAATTTATATTAAAACCACTGCAGGATTCAGTACCATGGGAAAACATGAAAGAACTATTTTGTTAATTTTTCACAGGTCTTGGGCTATGCGTACTGTCCATGGGGCTCTCACCAGGTTCTGTTACCCAGAATCCTTTGCAAACCTCAAAATCTGGCCCAAAACACACTTTTTCCTCACATTTCACTGACAGAAAGTTCTTGCATCTGAGAGGAGCCACAAAGTTCCTTCCACCCAGCGTTTCCCAAAGTCTCCCAATAAAAATAGTACCTCACTTGTGTGGGTAGGCCTAGCGCCCGTGATAGGAAATGCCCCAAAACACAACGTGGACACATCACATTTTCCCAAAGAAAACAGAGATGTTTTTTGCAAAGTGCCAAGCTCTGGATTTTGGCCTCTAGCTCAGCCAGCCCTAGGGAAACATACCAAACCTGCACATTTTTGAAAACTAGACACCTAGGGGAATCAAAGATGGGGTGACTTATGGGGATCTCACCAGGTTCTGTTACCCAGAATCCTTTGCAATCCTCAAAATTTGGCTAAAAAATCACTTTTCCTCACATTTTGGTGACAGAAAGTTCTGGAATCCGAGGAGTCACAAATGTCCTTCCACTCAGTGTTTCCCAAGTCCCCGATAAAAATGGTACCTCACTTGTGTGGGTAGGCCTAGTGTCCTCAAAAGGAAACCCCAAAACGCTATGTGGACACATCAAAATTATCAAATACTAAACTACCTGTTTTTGCGGAGGGACCTGCGTTTTTGGTCCTGGGCTCAGCAGCCATATAGGTAAACCTATCAAACCCAAACATTTCTGAAAACTAGACACCTGAGGGAATCCAGGGAGGTGTGACTTGCGTGGATCCCCCAATGTTTTCTTACCCAGAATCCTCAGCAAACCTCAAATTTAGCTAAAAAAAATTTTTGCCACATTTCTGTGTGGGATCACCGCACCGGGACAAATTTCCTGCCACCCAACGTTTCCCTGTAAAAATTATACCTCACTTGTGTAGGTTGGACAAGTGTCTGTGACGGGGAAGAGCCAAAAACATGTTGAAATTGAGGGGGAACCAATGCAGGTCCAAAAGGGCAGGTTGAAAAAAAAAAAAAATTTTTAGGCTGACAAGTGGGGCAACATTTGTATCGGTATAGATGAGGCAATGCTGGGTGGTTTGAATTTTGTGGATTCATGCAGATTCCGGAAGGTTCCATCACAAAAATGTGGAAAAAATGTGTGATTTCCACAAAGTTGGAGGTTTGCAGGGCAGAGTGGGTAAGAAAATGGTGCAGGGTGCATGTGCAGCACACCACCCTGGAATCACCCAGATATTTAGTTTTCAGATGTGTCTAGGTCTTGTGGATTTTTCTACATGGCAGCATCGCAAAGTCCAAAAAGTGCAGCCCTCACCATTCCAAGTGGGACGATTTTGAGAGTTAGCCCAAATGGCCCAAATGTAAAACCAAAACCCCAAATAATCAAATGTCATCTTGCTTGCCGTGGAATAAGATGTTTAAGTGTGCGGGGTAGAGCTGAAAGACTGTTACCCCTTTCAGTTGGTGTGGGGGCATAAACATGCCCATACTGGTTGGTAGCCACAACCACACTATTTTATTTTTTATTCCCTGGCATCTAGTAGAATTTCCAGATTCTTTTTCAAGATCAGATTAAAAATCAAAGGAATCTCAGTACACCCTTGTGGAGCTTGGCAGCACGCCAAAACGTGACTGCCACACCTGAAAGTGAAGGGAAATTGGCTTTCCTCATGCAACAGTATGGAAAAAATGCTTGGCACAGGTCAATCACGGTGAACCATTCTGCTTCATATGGAATTTATAATAAAACCCCTGCAGGATTCAGTACCATGGGAAAACATGGGAGAACTATTTTGTTGATTTTTCGCAGGTCTTGGGCTATGCGTACTGTCCATTGGGCTTCTACAGTCCTAGAATGAGAAAGTTACATGGACTTCCCAATATCTGCTTTAGGCTATCTTGTTCAATTAAAATATTTATCGGGGTGTTATTCCAGAAATTGTCCCGGGTGTCATGTTATAGGGAGAAGTTTTTGGATACACTACATTTGGCTTCACTGTTATTATTACAGGAGGCTCAACTCCTTTAATGAGTCCTATCTCTTTCCCTGAAAAATCCCAAACTTCAGGTATCACTGTGTCTCTTAAATCTTTTGGCAAATTATTATATGTCAACATTGGGTACAATGTGACACTCCGGTACGATTTCACAATTTTAGGGGAACACCACCATCATTGGTCTGTATTGCGATTCCTTGGTGTGTGCAGCTAATAGAACAATTTAGCTTACACAGTAGTTTGCGTCCAAGGAAGCTTACAGAACATGAATCAAGGCCCACACATTCGTGCTCATCTTCAAGTTAACCTATTTTTACAAGGACAGATTCTGTTACAGGGATAGTCAATTGTTTATTTCCAACTACTAAAGCCTGGTTTCTTTTTCCTGAAAGAGGTAAATTAGGTAACTCTGCTGTTCTGACAGTGGAGTGTGTAGTCCCAGTGTCAACCAAGAATGACACATGGTGACCCATTACATCAGCATTTACATTGAGACCACTTTGATCTACTTCTAAGGATGAACCTAGTGTGCAATCCGCATCATCTGAGCTATCTACTTGAAGAATTTCTGAAAATTCCTCATCACTCAGATCCATTAACTCCTCCCCTGCCAGGCCTTTTCCCCCTCAGGTACCAGGCCTTTTTTTGGCTATTTGGGGCAGTTCTCAATTCGGCCCTCATAACATTTTGTTCACGTAAGCTACCCACACCAAATTTGTGTCCTTTTTTTCCAAGATCCTAGGGGTTCTAGAGGTACCTAGAGTTTGTGGGTTCCCCTGAAGGAGACCAAGAAATTAGCCAAAATACAGCAAAATGTTATTTAAAAAAAAATGGGGAAAAAGGGCTGCAGAAGAAGGCTTGTGTTTTTTTCCCTGAAAATTGCATCAACAAAGTGTTTCTGTTGCTAAAATCACCATCTTCCCAGATTTCAGGAACAGGCAGACTTGAATCAGAAAACCCAATTTTTCAACACAATTTTGGCATTTTACTGGGACATACCCCATTTTTACTATTTTTGTGCTTTCAGCCTCCTTCCAGTTAGTGACAGAAATGGGTGTGAAACCAATTCTGGATCCCGGAAAGCTAAACATTTCTGAAAAGTAGAGAGAATCATGAATTCAACAAGGGGTAATTTGTGTAGATCCTACAAGGGTTTCCTACAGAAAATAACTGCTGAAATAAAAACATATTGAAATTGAGGTGACAAAAACAGCCATTTTTCTCCATGTTTTACTCTGTAACTTTTTCCTGCTATGTCAGATTTTTGAAAGCAATATACTGTTACGTCTGCTGGACTCTTCTGGTTGCGGGGATATATAGGGCTTGTAGGTTCATCAAGAACCCTAGGTACCCAGAGCCAATAAATAAGCTGCACCTTGCAATGGGTTTTCATTCTATTCCAGGTATTCAGCAATTCATTTGCTCAAATATAAAGAGTGAAAAATAGGTATACTAGCATGTGAATTACAGGGCATTTCTCAAATAGACGTCTTTTTTTTACACACTGTCTTACATTTGGAAGGACAAATGTAGAGAAAGACAAGGGGCAATAACATTTGTTTTGCTATTCTGTATTCCTCCAAGTCTCTTGATAAAAATGGTACCTCACTTGCTTGGGTAGGCCTAATGCTCGCAACAAGAAACACCACATGGACACATCACATTTTTACATTGAAATCTGACGTGTTTTTTGCAAAGTGCCTAGCTGTAGATTTTGGCCTCTAGCTCAACCGGCACCTAGGGAAACCTACCAAACCTGTGCATTTTTTAAAACTAGACACCTAGGGGAATCCAAGATGGGGTGACTTGTGGGGCTCTCACCAGGTTCTGTTACTCAGAATCCTTCGCAAACCTCAACATTTGGCCAAAAACACACTTTTTCCTCACAGTTCGGTGACAGAAAGTTATGGAATCTGAGAGGAGCCACAAATTTCTTTCCACCCAGTGTTCCCCCAAGTCTCCCGATAAAAATGGTACCTCACTTGTGTGGGTAGGTCTAGCACCCCTGACAGGAAATGCCCCCAAACACAACATGGACACATCACATTTTCCCAAAGAAAACAGAGCTGTTTTTTTGCAAAGTGCCAAGCTGTGGATTTAGGTCTCTAGCTCAGCCGGCACCTAAGGAAACCAACCAAACTTGCGCATTTGTGAAAACTAGACACCTAGGGGAATCCAAGATGGGGTGACTTATGGGGATCTCACCAGGTTCTGTTACCCAGAATCCTTTGCAATCCTCAAAATTTGGCTAAAAAATCACTTTTCCTCACATTTTGGTGACAGAAAGTTCTGGAATCTGAGAGGAGTCATAAATGTCCTTTCACTCAGTGTTCCACAAGTCTCCCGATAAAAATGGTACCTCACTTGTGTGGGTAGGCCTAGTGTCCTCAAAAGAAAATGCCCCAAAACACTATGTGGACATATCAAAATTATCAAATACTAAACTACCTGTTTTTGCGGAGGGACCTGCGTTGTTGGTCCTGGGCTCAGCAGCCATATAAGGAAACCTATCAAATCCAAACATTTCTGAAAACTAGACGCCTGAGGGAATCCTCTGCCTGCCCACTTCGATTGACCAAGGTAAGTTCAAGCCTTTCCCGTAGCCATGGTGCTGCTGACAAGACAACGCCTAGCAGTCCGTAACCTCCAGAAGGATTCCCAGAGGAAAAACCCCAAATTGGGAAAAAACCTCAGATTACAGGAACTCCTGAAAAGAGGCAAAAAATGATAAGCTGATAAGAAAGAAGAATCAGGAACAACAAAACTGCAGGCAAAAAAAAGGATAGGTCCAAAAACACGGGAAGCAGGAGCGAGGAGCACCACCAGGTCGGAAGTGTTTGCAACGCAAGGAAACAGAAGACTTTCTGTGCTTACATACTGACAAACAGGAAGTGACATGCAGGAAGAACTAAAGGTACCATCCTGGATTGGGAAAATCACATACAGGTGAATGGAAAAAGTGCCATTGTAGAAAAGGTAGTGCAATGCATGCAGGGAAGGAAACACAGACACCTGGGAATAAGAAGATATGGCCAGAAGAAGAAAAAGGAAAAAGAAGAAAGAAAAAAAGAAAAAAGAAGTCCAGCAAATAGGTAAGAAATAAGAAAAATTACAGGGGCCGCAAGCGAACGCGGCGCGACCCAGAGCCCAAGAGAGGACTCCTGAGCCACGCTGTGGTCAGGAAAACTGGTTGCGGCCCAAAAAGTGGCCTGCGGCAGGACCGTCCGCCTGAAATGCAGACCACCGATCCGACCACAGCCCGCGAGGGGAATGCCGTGGGTCCCCGCGGCATCACAGTACGATACAAAACATCAGCACAGTTATCTGATGAACAGAAACCAAGCATTGTTCAGTTGGGAAAAGCATTAGGTCAATTCAAATCATCAAGGTTCAGTTAATTTGAACAAGGGAAACCATACAGATTAACCAATGAGGGATTAGCATGTGCAATGCAAAAAGGACAAGCAGGGCAAAAAGAATTTGGGAAAATAATCTCGGGCAACAGTGGGCAAAAGGTAAATAAAAAGAAAAGCCATCAGCATTTCAGAAGCTCAGCCAAGAGTCTTTTTCTCTGGGTATGGGTCTGGGGCAGAAAGCTGGAAAGGGGCAGCTCATCTTTTACACATGATTCTTCTTCTTCTTCTGCCCAAAGTCCAGCTGGGGAATCCTATATTAAAGTTCAAAGGGCAAGATGATTCATCAGTTCATTAGTCCACATGACATTGAAGGGGTAACACCCAATAGAAATCGATCATTCAACTCCAACTTGAAACATTGGTGTGGTTTCTCTGGTTTGTCTTAAGAACGGTGTCCATCTGTACACTTCCATGCAAGATTGCAACATTTGTATATATTCTCAGTCCACAGTCCTAAATGTTCCATCCTTAAGGACCGCTTTCAGGCTAACTATGTGCAATACAAAAGATATCTATTACCAAACTAGAGTTCTCATGAGAACAAAATCTGGAAATAAGGTACACGTTAGCAAAATGACTAGACATTTTCTGCACAGTCACAAATGTAGAGCCTAACAGGCCTCTCTTAGGCTAATGAGAGTGAATTAAAAAAGCACATTAATACATGCACACAATTTTGCCATTAACAAACTTTTATTAGCATTCATGTTCTAATAATTTTATAATGATGCAACTCTGTTAATACATTTTAGTCAATATGGGGCAGAACTACATTTCTCTATTTTTGTATACGAATCTAAAACACTTTTCTTCAGAAATCTAATATCATTTTAATGACGACTATTAGTTCATACTTTAAAATATAACATAATAACAGATTAATTCTTCAAACATGACATTTAATCTCTACACCACATAGGATTTGAGGGCTAGTCTAGAGTGAATGCACACTAATATGGTTTCTCAGTGCATCACTTTACAATCTAACTATTACTACTTTGGTTAACATGATGCACAAACTGTCATGTATAGGTGATCACTGTGACACGAGGGACAGTTTTATGATTTCTGCTACATCAAAGGATTATGTGAGCCTCTATTTCTATTGTGGACTTGGGGCATCATGTATTATTAATATTATGATTACCTAATCAGAAATTGTGAATTCTAGTGTATCACAATTACCAGTTCTGTAATGGCATTATACTAAAAATTAGAAATTGAAAATTGTGATTCATAAGTATTCTTTATTTGATTATAATGATTTCCAAATGGCGATTCAGTAACAGTCACAAGTTAATCTTTCAATATTTCTGAAACATAATTTGCAGATCTTTAATCTGGGCGAATCACACATTCAACAAATAAGGACCTCACAGACAGTAACTGATTCCTAAGATTCACTACTAAGACCACATAGAGGCAGGGAAAACCATCAGTGTGGGAGAAGAGTTTTATAAAAAGCTAAAATGGCAACTATGATCTTAAATATGAGGAAGCAGCCACAAGAGGAATTCCGTGAGCAAGAGTTGGCCATAGTATTGGAGGAGTGTGTGGCACATTTCTACCAGCCATTTGGTAAGAATTCACTCTGTGCCAGTCGCCACTAGGAGGATATTGTAGCTGAGAATCCAAGAGTGCATCAGTACTCAGGATGTTACATCGAGGAGCATAGATGAAGTCACAAATATGAGGTACAACCTACACTGATATATAAAAGAAAAGATGGCAAGCAGGAGAAAGGAAGTGGTACCAAAGGTCGACCATCCACTGAGCCGACACCCATCCAGATTGAGCAGGCAATTGTTTCTTATTGTTACTGACTGCTGACACAAAAATATCTGGATAATTTGAAATTGATATACCTGTACCAATACATGCAATACAAGGATAATTGAACAAAACCTAATAATGATTAAGTTAGAATTTATAATTAATTCATAAGATTTTGGATTTTTTGCTTAAAATTAGGATTAAAAAATAAGCACAACAAACAAAAGGTTTGTTTTAAACAATCTTAATTTCAACCTTACATTAGGACTAACCTATTGAAATAACCAGATATTAAAAATAGAGAATCAATTAAAACTACTATATGACACTGTTTTGCTTCACTAATGACCGAGCTGAAACACTTATGCACTGACAAAAATCTCTGGAATGCGCTTCTTAGTCCAAAGAAGACATTTATTATTTCACTACGCAAGGTTCCTAAAAGGAGATTACCATGCTGAGGCACACGTTTAAAAATGGTCACAGCAATGAAACAAAAACATGTACCAATGATTCTCCACTGCAATATACACAGCAAATATATGTATCTATATTATAATGCAAAGCAAATAATGAATTAAAAATATGCATCACCATGAGGCAAGTGCAAAACTGCTTCATCTCCCTCCTGTTCAGCATCAGATCCTAGATCCCAGAATCGAGCGAGGAGAGAGCGAGATCAATTATCCTCACTGGAAGGATGACACACTCCAGCGTCCTGGATATTCCTGAGATCTGCAAACACTCTCTGTACCCGGTCCATCTGGTCTCGGCCTCTTATACTTTTTGAACAAACGAGAAGAAAACTTTAGAACCTCCCTCTCCCTGCAGAAGTTTATTTATTCAAAAAATGCCGATTGCTTTATGCCAGCTTTGAAAATAACACGTCAGGACTTGGTCACAATCCCAAGGTGCCAATTCAAAACAAGATCATTCCCTACCGTCTTAGTACATTCTTATCAGCCTAAGCCCTTGGTGGGAAAGAACACAAAAAATAAAAACATGTGCACATTGTACAATGTGGAAAACTACTTGCAGCTTTTAACGTGGCAGTGGCTAATGCTAAAATAAAGTCAATAGGCAAAATGAAGCTGGTGGTCAATATTGTGATGGTGTGCTGCTAGGCTAAGTGCAACATGGAATCAGTGGTCAAAACTCACACATCATTACAGACACATAGAACCTCAAACATAAAATGTATATTTTAAGATTTAACCCATATATGTACTAACAGTAGAAACAGAAAAGGTTGCAGATGAGAAAGAAAAGGAGGTTGTCCGTTTTGGAGAAACATCAAGATACAACTAAACAGTTCCAACCAGCATCACGGTTAAAATGAATCAGCTGTAAAATCACTCATAAAAAAACTCTCCAACTGCAGTTGAATCCAAGAAGAACCCACACTGACAGCCAGCACATTGCAAGGCCTCAAGTGCTGATGCAATCAGAGACTTGTGTTAGAGCTAGGACAATTTTCAGTCTTGACATGGGAGGGGGGATTGTTTTCACTGCAAGGGAATTTCATGCAATAAAAGGAGCAATGCTGACAGTAAAACATCAGCAGACATCTGCCATGCCGGCACCAAGGAGCAAGATAGATATTTTGGGCACACTTATTCAGCAAGACGTCAAGTCAGTCTCATAACTCTGGAATACTAACAGAAGCTGTGATAACATAATGTGTATCTGTACTTGATCAAAGTAAACATTCTTGAAAGCCTAGATTGGGGCAAAACAGCCATAGAGAAATTAACCAGTGCTACTAGTGTTGTGTCAAGAAGAACAGTTAACAATCAGACAGAAATGACAAAATGCAGTCAGAATGTAGCTAAAAGGTCTTCTGCAAGTCGCAAAAGATTTGCAAACTTTATGAGCTTGCACATCGGAGCCTGCACACACATTACAAGAAAGTGAGAGGGCATCAAATCTTTTCAGATCACTGGAGTGTTGGAAGCTCCATTGAAGACATGGGTTGCTTTGGGCTTCTAATGCCTGGTAGAAGCTCGAGCTCCAACATTCCAATGTTTGTCGCTCACAGCTGTTGCTGTGAACAAAGGCCTCACAGAGGCTAAAGGGATGTAAATCTCCCGGGCTCCGTGAGGCCTTATTTTATTAATTATAACACTCTGCCCTGTGGAATGTTCTAACAGCCTAATAGCCTGCCGTAGCTGGGCTATACCAGCCATTGAAGGCCCGCTCCCTTGCTAAAGGTCCCCGCTTTCGGCTTTAACGCTACTGTGGGCTATAAGGCTATAGTAGTGTTCTGTGCCAGACAACAATCCAGTGCATTTCTGAGGAGGTAGAATTACAGAAGGTGAATGTAAAGGTGTAGGAGCAGGTTCCTCCTCTGGCAAGCCAACAAGAGGAAAGAATAAACAATACAATGTCTAATATTATGCAATTCATTTTCTTCAACATTTTTGTAAACCATCATGCTCTTATTATGTACATGAGAAAGCTGAAAGTAAGATTTATTTTTTCTTGAAGTTATCTGTGGATAAACAGACAAAAACAAATGTTAATCTTGCAAACCTGTCTTATGTGTATAATTTAAAATGTAATTTTGTTTGTAATCTTACCTTAAACATATTTGTAATGTGAGCCCTGAGTAGTCTTCCTTCAAATACCCTTATTGTTCTCTGTCCATGGCGAGGGAGACGTTGTTCCTTATCATCTGAGTCACAATCTCCTTAATCAAAAGAATAGATTTTTCTGGTAGAAGTGCGTCCAGGGCTCACTGTGCCAGTCAAACCAAGCCATACCTGGCTGAAGAACCGCAACAAGGGTTAAACCGGTCATGGGTTGCTTGTTCCAGTTCATGGAAAGCATGGCCTGATTGGTTTATGTTCTTGATCCAAACTGAGGTGGCATGGTGGGTGAAAAACGATGGTTTGGGATGCAGCCAAAGTGGTTGCCACTAGCTGAGATTATTTCAAGCATTTCATCTATCAACTTATTGTTTTTGCATTTGAACCCCATCCTAGTACATCTCCTTGTAAAGCCTGATCAAGCTAGAATTGTTATGGAGACACTTTCATGTTTCAATATTAGGCTCTTTTGCCAACATTATTGTGCTGACAGACAAACTGGAGGTAATCTAATGTGCAATGGCTGCGTACACAGAAAATGCATCTCAGCGATTGGAATGAACTTTCCTCTGCAAACATAAGTCTAGAATGGGTTATCAAATAAGTTTATGCTACTAACAATGCATCTATTTATGTCATAGGAGCACGCATTTAGGACTGTAGCTCCTTGTCCAATTATTCTAAACTCTCCACGAAGACTTGACAATGTTGCATGTTTTCTTCACTGTTTTTCATAATAGTTTTAGAAGCCCTTTCGAAACAGGATAAGACCAATAGGAAAATCCAAGAAATCAATATCAATAAGGCTGTGCTAATTTAAGCTGTCTGCTTATGCAGTAACTCCTTCCAATTACTTCATTCCCAATCCAGGCAATCATGGAAGATGTAGACACCAGTTCAGTAGTACTGAGATACGAACTTAGTAAAGAGAATATATATTATGCTGTTAATCAACTTCTGTAACAGAGAAGTCCTGACAGTTTTGACCTTAACTGGAACCCTAAATTCCCAAAATACACACTTTTCATATTCACTAGATATCAATATTACATTTTAGGTCACAACCTGAAAACGATTGTTGAAAACATGAATAGAAACACAGGCAAATTCAATCCAATTAAACTGCCATGATGTTGAAAAACAAACACAATAAATGATACTACAACAAGGATATAGAAAACCATGACTATTAAGTTAATTGAGTAATTCCTTCTCGTGTTGCCTAAAATATTGCTCACTGGAGGCAAAAAAGACCATGGGATTGAAAAAAGTACAAAAGTATTTATTTTCAAATCATTTTATTAAAAAAATACAAAAGTGTAGTAAAGTTCTTAAGGACATATTAATGATGATTACTCTGCTAGGCTTTACCGGTGGTCTCTGCTTCCCCTATCCTCCTCCTGTAAAACTCTGAAGGGAACAAAAACACTCTCACATAACTCCTATAGCCTGACAAACACCTGAAAATCTATATCAAGAAATTGCAATCCCCAATGGAAGCAAGAGGAGTCACGTTTCCAAATGTCCAAATATATTATAAAGCTTTAGGGTGCAACAAGCTTTATTATGGTCTTATAATGAAGAAGACTCCTATAGAGACCAAACATCTGATTTACAATCATTAGACACCATATTAACAGAAAGAGAATTATGGGGTAGGGAAAGGGTTCTACCGCTAAAACAAGCTACTTAGAAAATCTCTTTTTCAACGCCTTGTAGCTAGGGCACAAGCACAAGGCAATGCCACAAGAAATGCAAGCCCTGTTCAAGAAGCATTAACAAGCAGCAAATTTTATACATAACTCTTTTATTGAAGTCCCCAACATATCCTAGTACTTGACATTCACACAGTGAACTAGCATACTACATTCCTTCTCATATGCTGCTATTGTTTCCTGATCTTCTGAACCCTGACTGCAGAGATTCTGGGAGAATTCTTGAAAAGCAACATGTTCCAGCTTTCTTTTGTTGCTCAAGTTCCCTTTCTCACCACTTCACCCTTTCTATGTGTGCTTAGTCCTCTGAATTCACAGTCACCTAGCTAGCAATGTGCCTATATTGCCCCCCTCCTCATAGAAGGTCTACCCAAGTTTCAAAAGGGTCAGCTCAGCCCTATTCATTTGCAGGACATGTCATCGTCCTCTATTTACAGCGCTTGTGTAATAGTTTGGGTCGGGTGTGTCCTTTCTTTCCCACTCTTGGGTTCATTCAGCTTGCTCATTAGCTTTTCTTCTACTAAAATCTTTTCTCTTCTTTCTGTTGCCGGTTTTGCTATGGCACCCTCATATCACAGTTTTGAAAGTATCCCAGTTAATTGAAGGAAAGGTATCCACGTCTAGCCTGAGTTTTAAAAATATTATTCCCAGAACTATTTCATCCTTATACATTGAATCGCTAAAAAGCTTCCCACTTATCCTTCACTGGGAGTGTGGGCATCCCCTTTGTGTCTCCCATTCAATAGCCACATGTTGAGACACCTGCTATCTTAGAGGATGGTGAGGCCTAGAATTGTGTCGGGTAGGCTCTTTGCTGCAAGAAATAGGTCTCTGAGCATCAAATGTTTCCCGTAGGAACAAGATGTTGACATCATGATGTCTGATATATCTCCAATCTTTTTGCCTCTTGCTAGGGGAGTAAGGCCCCTTCTATTACGTGAGATAACTTGAATGCTGTCAAGACTATGTAAGGCTGTCTTCACTATTCTCAGTAAATGCAATGCCTAGTTTATTACATGTGCCAAGACACCCAATAAATATTAACTCTTCCAACATAGAACTACCCAAGGCCAACGGCACCCACCTAAATCTTACAATTAAGTTGATGCAATAGCAATCCTGGACCAGAGTGGGGACTTCTACACCTGCCTTCCTGTAACTGTTACTTCTACTCATGGTAGTTATACCACACCTGGTCTAGTAAAATAACCATTTGTAGCTTTCAGCCTTGAGCCAGGATCTTTCTTGCTTCTGTCTTTACTATCTTTCCTTAACATATAATTCCTCCAGTTATGCCACTTAGCAGTCAAAAGAAGCTGTGCTTGGGTTATGTGAAGAGACTCCTACATTGGTGGATCACTTCAGGCCGTCTTGCAGATCATGTTGCTCAAGGGATGTCTTCTTGATAGAGTTTCCTCACTCTGGCCAACTTGCCTCTTTGATATTTTTGGAACTTGGCTCCTGCTCTTTTTCCACCACCACGGGTTCCTAAGAATCTCTGTTTCATTGTTCCCTGTTATGGGGGAGGCATCCCCTTGAGGTTCACTAGATTCAGGACCTGTTTGAGGTCAGAGACCTTCTTTTCCATTTTTTTGCTGCATAAATTGAAGGCCTGTTGGAAAAGTTCACTTACATTGGATTTATTTATTTTTCATTTCATATATTATTGATTAAATGTTGTCCTTATGCTACAGGGGTCACTGAAAAGTCCTGGGAAAGCAGTAACCTGCTGCCCCAAGTTTTCAGCCACCTGGATTGTACATGATTTTCTCCTCAAGTCTCCAGTCAAACAGTTTGCTACTCTATCTCTTGTCTTCAATTAAGTGTGTTTAATTGCCTTTCAAGAGTGCTCCACACCATACCAATTTGCAGATCTTGCAATACACCTTTAAAAACCTAATGGAGGTATGTATAGATATCTTCTCCATTGCTTCCCTCCTTAAGATTACGAGGGCAAATATTATCCCTTTTCAAGGTCTTCGCATTTTTCCTTCAGCCGTTAGGTTTTGTATTCCAGGTGGGTCATCAAAATATGCCTGGGTTGCTCTGATGATGTGCTTGCCTCATCTGGCTTTCTGCAGATTTCATTCTTTGATTCAGAGCCTGCATATCTAATTTGATGTCAGCCATAACCCTCCCCAAGTCTGTCCGTTGCATACCCAAGCCTTCCACCAGTCTCTTTTTGGAGACTTATCTTTTTTTGTAATTTTAAACAACTTTATTTAAAGCAAAAACCTCTGTGTGTACATAGCCTATGATGTGATTGAACACAGTTCTACAAAGCGTTGCTAAATCCCTATAACAGATATTATTCTCTGTCTGTTTTTGTTATTTAGGGCACAACTGATTACTAAAATCGCCAAATAAACAAGCGCTGTGTATCACTAGAAGCCCGAAGAAGATGAACGTTAAAGGGAGAGACACAGCAATAGAAAAATACAGAAATTCCCTGCATTCACTCCTAGAAAGAAGACTCCCTAGGCATTTGGAAATAAAATCTCACTGCACATCAGTCACTGTGCGCCACATTCCAGGATAATCCTAGCCGAAGTGCTGCTCTGCTGAATGTGGCACAGAGGCAGTTTTTATAATACAAGCACCGTTCGAGTCGCACTGTGTCAGAGGTGCAGGGCTTATGCAATAATATGTCTCCCAGGAAGGAGCTCTAGCCACAGACAATCACAATACTAGGGCATTGCATTCTGTGTGCCTAACTATGAATGGAGTGTAGAGACTGGATGGCAGCAATGCTTACAAGAAACAAGCTGCATGTACAGTTATTTCTCAGTAAATTAAGGCATGAGTGAAAAGCCATGTAAAAAGTCAATCAACAGAAATGAAATGCTAAGTTGAATTATGCATTTTAAAATAGAGGCACTAAGCGGCCGAATCATGCTTTACCACACTCCCTTCTTTTCCGCAAAAGGCTAATTTGAAGCTAAAATAAAAGCATCAAATCTATCCAGCATCTATGGCAACCTCATGGGACAACACTGAAGGTGGGTCCCCAACATAATCACCAGCAGATTCATATCCACAGATTGAACCAATTGTTTAGCCAGACACAAGTCCAGCATACACTCAGACAGGGCACAGCAGACAGTGGAACACGGGCTGTACACATTGTAACCACACAGGTCTAAATGACAAAGACCTGTTCATGTTCAGCTCATGGAGCAAAGATACTCCAAAATACTGTACCATGCATTCAGGACACCGAAGGACGTGTGGCAGATTCATCACTTTTTGTCCCCATGATGGAACATGCATTGCGGAGCAACAAAAATAGAACTAAAATTGCAAAGACTAGGAATAATGCAATCGACATGCTTCAAAAAGCATTTTTAAACCAAAGAGTGCAGAAAGGAAGGTATTGCTCCAAATACAGTCTGGAATGTAGTGCTCACAAAGCCAGGTCCAATCACTTTAAACAAGTTTACCACTCCTGCAGTATTTGATGCATTACTCAATGAACACGTTCACCAAAATGCTGCAGCAAGTAGGTTTGCAATAGATATTGTTCTTCATCCGAAGACCTTGCAACTTGGCGACCAAAAGTCTTGCTGGAAGATGTTATAGAAATGTCCTTCTCAAACAAAAAGGCTTTTGGTTTGCTCAGTGTATCAAAAGTTCACACTAAAAATAGGGAAGGAATGCCATACAGTAATTTTCTTAACCACGTATGTGGGTGGAAATTACACATTGCTACAGCAGGTCACAACCCTGGAGACCATCACCACACATGGGACATCTGGTTTCATCCCACAGCAACCTTGGTCATTCAAGTCCAAATAACTCTCCCATTGGAGAGCAATCACAACACTGGGCGAATAGAAAAGACAGGAGCGCCTTTCCGATAATCTACTATATGAAAGTGCCTCTTTTTTAAATGGTTAACCCCCACTTTTTGCCTGGTATCTGATGTGATTTTGACTGAAAGTGCACTGGGTTCCTGCTAACCAGGTCCCCAGTGCCAGATCTCTTAAACTGTACAATTGTTTCCCCAATTGGTAAATCCTTTAGCATCCTCTGTAAGTTTCTATTACATGGTACCCCTGGTTTCTAGGGCCTGAGGTGCTAAAGAGGATCCTTAAGGGCTGCAGCACAAATTGTGACAAACTAAGGGACCCCTCACCAAGCACGTGACAGGCTGCTATTACAGGCTGGATTCTTGTTGCAGAACAAAATTAAAACATCATGTCACACATCCATGTATGCCTTGTCCCCTAACACTGCATGCAAAATATGTAAGTCACCCCTACAGCAGGCCTACAGCAGGCCTGACACCCCTAAGGCAGGGTGCATTACATTACATGTGTGGGCATACCGCAAGAGCAGATATGCCCCTGCTATGTCTTTGTCAATTTTCTGACATAGTAAGTGGCCAGGGAAGCCATTTTAAATGCATGTGGTGGACACTGGTCAATATGAGTTCCCCAGCTACATGATGGCTTCACTGAAGATAGGGATGTTTGGTATCAAACATCTTGTATTTATAAGCCCGCACTGATTCCAGTGATGAATTTATCAATACAGGCACCCGAAGGGCACCTTAGAGGTGCCCCCTGGAAACCTACCAGCCTCTGGTGTGCTTGCTGACTGGTTTCTGCCAGACTGCTACGCAAGACATGGTTCTGCGCCCCCTTCGGTGAAAGCCTTCGGCTCTCAGGAGGCCCAGAACAGAAGCCTCTCTAGGTAGAGGGTGTAACACACTCTCCCACAGCATGACCTGCGGATTAGCCTTCCTAAGGCGAGAAGCCTCAAAGGGCTTCTGCCTATGAAATATGAATCCGGCTCCCCTTAAGGAGAGGAAGCCACCCCCCTCTGTCCAGCGATGACTTGGCACCTGGACAGGTGTGAAAATTAGCTAGGCAGCTGGGCTTGTCACTTCCAGGCCAATACCGCCCCTAATGTGGACTAAGCTGATGTGAACACAGTTTTTCAGAGGTAACCATCTTTGAGATGGCATACCTAAGAATTCTGGGACAGGGTTATGCCCACTTCCCATAGGAATTTGTCATATAAGGGGCATGGTCACCGTAAGAATCAGTAGCTCATTGGCTACTATCATACACACCACTAATGCCCCGAAATTCAGTATTTAGGAGAGCACTGACACAGATAGGCAGATCCTGACGACCTAAGAAGACCAAGGACCCCGAAGAGGCACTAAAGCAGAAAAGGAGAAAAGAACCAGCTAACTTGGTACAAACTCAGCCGGCTTGTCTTCATTCCTCATCGAAAATCTGCACCAAAGTCGACTCATCCTGCAGCTGTGGCTCCAGAAACCTGGGAGGACTGCCTGCTCTCAAAAAAGAGACTCAAGACCTCCCATGAACAGACGACTTGTTCTCCAGCAAAATCCAAAAGGAGGAACTCTGAAGCCTCTGGAACCACCAAAATCCGATACCTGAAGTCATCGCAGCACTTGCCGTCTCCAACCCGAGCTGAAGCGGACTTCGGTGCTAACAAGGCTCTCCAGCCCTCCAGAGTCTGAGCCCATTGTGGTTTTACCCCTCCTGGACTCCCCAATGCCGCCTGCTGCCTCTGCAAGCAGCCCCCTCTACCACGACCGCTCCAGTAAGAAAACTGGACAACTAAAGACTCCTCTGCAACCATCACCCCTGAGCCATGGAGAAGAGGACCAAAGGTGTCTACCTGCGCCTGAGCATCGTGAGGCCTGAGCCCTGCTGTTGGTTCAGCCCGACTGACCCCATGGCCAGAGCATGCAGGGTCTTTTTCACAGTGACCGATCTCCATTGAAACGCATTGGGCACCCGACGCTGTTTTACACCCTGCACCCCCTCCACCCCTGTGCCGCAGGTGGTGTACTGCTGGTACTGCCTTAGACCTGGCCCACTACTCAACTTAACACCTGGAGATTGGTCTTGAAAGTCACTGTACTCTACCTGTTTGCAGAACTTGTTTTTCCTCCCATTGGATAACATTGCAGAACTCAGAAATTGCACAGTGTTCACTTTTTAAAGAGAAAATAATTCCTATTTAAAAACATAATTACCCGAACAATTTTTCTCTAATGCCTACACGTATATACAGATACTTGCTATTTTGTATAAATTGATGTGGAGCTTATTATTGAGTTGTGGTCTTATTTATTGACTATTGTGTGTATTTGTAGATGTTTTGCACTCCTCTGTGTTAAGCCTAAGGCTGTTCAGCCACCGTAACTCCAAATACCCACTGGGAAACCCCTGTATCCTTCATACGGTATTGACATACCATATAAAGGGCCAGCTTCCTACATTGGTGGTGCAGCGGTTGGGATACAAGACTTGACATGTTCTGTGCCATAAGTGATTCCACAGAGGAATCTAAAAAGTGTCTCTAGTTAAATATATTTTCCAAATTTTGACTTTTTAATTGTTTTAAAATAGCTGTAGTGCCTTGGTCAAGTCCCTTTGCAAAGCAGTTTGGGATTTGAAATAGTAAAGTAAGTTAGGTCTTTTAGAAAAGTACACAGCAATTTTTAAAAATTCTTTAAAAAGTTTCCAACTACTTAAAAAACCATGTCTCAGTAAGGGCCTTCCCAGGAACTCAACCTGGCACTCTTGCAGCACCTTAAAGTACCCCAACGTAAGGAGCTCTGCAAAGCGTGGAAACCTGCCACGGGTCCTGAACCCACAAAAGCCAACCTGCAGCACTTGCTGGCAGAAAATGACAAGGTCTTGGCAAGTAGAAATCCCCCCACTGGGAAGAGGATGATAACAAAGAGATGGAGAAGGTTGAAGATGACTCCAGATCTACTCCCTCAGACAATACCTCCACTGACAGCACTTCTAGTAGTGTCTCAGAATAAATAGATACTGAAGATGCAGATCTTCAGAAGCTAGCCAAGAGGATAGCATTGGAGGCTAAACTCTTAGCCATAGGAAAAGAAAGCATTGAGATAGGCCTAGGATTCATCTCTGGTGGCAGCAAAATCATAACTAGGGAGGGAACCTGTGACCCTAAAACCCCCAAAGGAATTGTCCCAAAATACTCAGAGGGTGATGATATCACCAAATGGTCACAACATTTAAGAGCGCCTGTAGAGCCAGGAAAGTCAGCCAAAAGTATTAAGGCTCTCTCCTTTGGGACTATTCTCTGGTAAATGCAGGAACAGATTCCTGACATTGAATGAGGACGATTCTGAGTCCTGTGACCTCATGAAGGACACCATGATTGAGTGCACTGGACTCATCACTGATGAATACAGGATCAGGTTCAGGTAGATTCGAAAAAGCCAGAGTCAGACCTGAGTAGATTTTGTACACTATTTAGTGAAAACACTAGGAGGCTGGCTTAAAGATAACAATGTGCATTACTATGAAGGGCTTTATAATTTAATTATGAAAGAGCATCTGTTAAGTAATTGTGCTCAAGAGAAGTTACATCAGTACCTGGTAGACCTGGGACCAGTTTCTCTTCAAGAATTGTGGAAGAAGGCAGACCACTGGGCCGAAACAATGGTGACCAAAACTACCACTGGGGGGGTGACCATAAGAAAGAGGCCAAAAATCCCACCCAAGAGATAGATGGTGACCAAGCAAAGGATAAAAACAAAGAATCTTCTGAAGGCCCACAAAACTCTTTTCAGGAGGGTGGTCCCCAAGACTCTTCCCAGTCCAAAGATGGGTACAAAGGTAAAACCTAAGTCTTGGTGTCATGACTGCAAGGCTCTTCGACACCAAGCTGGAGACCATACCTGTACTCACAAAAATAATGCCTCTAGTGCACCTTCTTTAAATGCAGTGGTAAGTCTCCAGATGTAATTCCAAGTGGGTGCTGACAGTGACATGTCAGTGAACCCACTGAGGCAACTGCAATTTCAGAGGGTGGGGTGGATGTAGCTGCCCTGGCTGTCTGGTCAACTAATCTGGAAGGATACAGACAACAGCCACATGTCAATTGGGCTATAGTTGAAGCCCTGAGAAACACCGGTGCCAATGTCAGCATGGTGACTGAGTAACTGGTATCAATACTGACTGGTGAGACATATACAGTCCTCAATGCTGATAATCAGGCTAAGGTACATCACATGGTGATGGTATCCTTGGAATGGAGAGGGTTTATAGCCAAAAGAAGGTGGTGGTATCTCCAGCAATTCCTGTACAATGTCTGCTAGGCAATGATCTGGAGTCCTCAGCATGGGCTGAGGTCAAAAGAAAGACCCATCCAGCTATACTGGGTATACCTTAATATGTGCGTGTGTTAAAACAAGAGCAAAATGCAAAGCTCAGGGTGAAAAAGTTAAGTTGGAGTCTGGAATAAAGGCCCAACCTACAATGAGAACGGGCAAAATAACTGGGAACCAGCTTCTAAACAGATACCAGATCAGGTCCCCTCTACTCAGGGAAAAGACATATCAACCCCAGAGGAAACTGAGCATCAGGAACTTGGGCCTTATATGGCAGAGCTCTAGGGCCCGGGGGACCCTCTCAGGAAGATCTGGGCCAGGGGCAGGGGACCTGCCCCACTCTTGAAGGCCTGAGACAGTAAGCTGCTGATCAGGAAAAGGGAGATGTCAGTGGCTCCTACAGGACCTATTGGGAGGAGGGACTCCTTTATACTGAGACGAGAGACCCCAAACCTGGTGCCACTAGGAGAGTGGTAGTGCTGCAGCAGTTTAATGAATTTCTCCTCACATTGGCCCATGACATCCCCTAGCTGGGCATCTTGGTCAGGCTAAAACATGGAGTAGGTTGGTGAACCACTTCTACTGGCCAGGTATGTCCCAGAAGATGAAGGAGGTTTGTAACTCCTGTGCCACCTGCCAAGCCAGTGGCAAGACAGGTGGCCACCCAAAGCCCCCCTTAATTCCACTACCAGTGGTTGGGGTCCACTTTGAGAGGGTAAGGGTTGACATTGGTGATCTCCTAGACCCTCCAACAGCATCAGGAAACTGATTTATACTAGTTGCAGTGAATCATGCAACTAGGTATCCTAAGGCATTCCCCGGAGGACTTCTGCCCCTGCAATAGCCAGGGCCCTCCTTTGTATATTTACCAAAGTGGGCTTTCCAAAGGAGATAGTGTCATTCAGAGGTACAGATTTCATGTCTGCTATCTAAAACATATGTGGGCTGAATGTGGTGTGGCCTACAAGTTCACTACCCCATATCACCCACACACTAATGGCCTTGTTGAAGGATTCAAGACATTGGAAGGTATTGTGGAATCGCATTTCTCTTGGAACCATCTTGGGCCTAGTGGACCTTGTGATACACAATCACAACGAGGCCTGTTCCTGTTGAACACCTTACAATGTAAGATTAGCTAGGCCTTTAAGATGTTGTTATACTGCTTGGAACGCATTGTATTGCAAGGCTCGCTAATTTAACAGCCATCATGAGACATCATTGCATGCTAGCTTAAGCAATCCTCACTCTGGAAAGTGCCAGCGCATACAGTTTTAATTCCTATTTCCTCTATATAAATGTATCACACAATATTAGATTCATAGGAAATATTGTGCAAGCTCCTTGCTTATGACTTTCAATCCATATATGGTCCATTATGAAGAATTAAAGATAAATCACGTGTGCAGTGTTGCAAAATTGATCATGCGTCAACATTGAGAACCAATGAAATGTATTAATATGCTTGCGGTTTAATAGTATAAAATATGATGTATTACTTCCTTATTCAGACTGTCCAAGCTTGACACAGGCTGCTTAGTCTCCATGTACATGTATTAAACAACTTTATTCTAATTACAGAGCAGGCTGGTATTTGGCTTTGTGTCCTGAATTGTCCTGAACAGATTTGGCTTTGACATCTTGGTGCAGAATGCGGTGTTTGGATTGACGGTCTCCCCAGCCCCGCTCCTGCCTCTGTGTGGGAGGGCGACAGCACCTTGGAAGCAGGATGGGCCCCTCCTGAACAGGGTGCTGGGGCTGTTGTATCTGTCACTTCCTTGGTCGCCTCTCGTTCTGGTTCTTTCTTTTGTTATGGCTGTGTGGGTTTCAAAGGGCGTGTAGTGAAAAGTGGTAAAATATCGTTTTTGGTTACTAATGGAGCTGTGGATAATTTGTATATATGCTGTTCCTCTTAGCCTGCTCTTCTTTCTTGTCATGTTTCTCCTTTGTTTTCATTGGCATACTGATGTTCCTTCCCCTCATCTTCCTGGCCCCTCCACAGTGCCTCGTTTGGACCTTCCATTGGTGGCCTTTCGCCAGGTTCTGGAATTTTGTGTTAATATTCTTGTCTCTGTCCTATTGCAACATTTCCTCCCCTCTTTTATTCTAAGTGCGTAGGTCCCTTTTTATTTCATATTTTAGTGTCTGTTTCGGATGTTTTTCATGGTTTATTTTAGCCAGTGAGGCTACGTGTGTTAGACAGCTTGTGGAGTTGTCTTGGGACAGAGCGGGAGGTGCTGCGTAGCCACTGCATACATCCAGGAAGGGCTGGTGTGCATAGCGTTGATATCTCTAGCCGGAGGGGCTTAGTCCTCTGAATTCACAGTCACCTAGCTAGCAATGTGCCTATATTGCCCCCCTCCTCATAGAAGGTCTACCCAAGTTTCAAAAGGGTCAGCTCAGCCCTATTCATTTGCAGGACATGTCATCGTCCTCTATTTACAGCGCTTGTGTAATAGTTTGGGTCGGGTGTGTCCTTTCTTTCCCACTCTTGGGTTCATTCAGCTTGCTCATTAGCTTTTCTTCTACTAAAATCTTTTCTCTTCTTTCTGTTGCCGGTTTTGCTATGGCACCCTCATATCACAGTTTTGAAAGTATCCCAGTTAATTGAAGGAAAGGTATCCACGTCTAGCCTGAGTTTTAAAAATATTATTCCCAGAACTATTTCATCCTTATACATTGAATCGCTAAAAAGCTTCCCACTTATCCTTCACTGGGAGTGTGGGCATCCCCTTTGTGTCTCCCATTCAATAGCCACATGTTGAGACACCTGCTATCTTAGAGGATGGTGAGGCCTAGAATTGTGTCGGGTAGGCTCTTTGCTGCAAGAAATAGGTCTCTGAGCATCAAATGTTTCCCGTAGGAACAAGATGTTGACATCATGATGTCTGATATATCTCCAATCTTTTTGCCTCTTGCTAGGGGAGTAAGGCCCCTTCTATTACGTGAGATAACTTGAATGCTGTCAAGACTATGTAAGGCTGTCTTCACTATTCTCAGTAAATGCAATGCCTAGTTTATTACATGTGCCAAGACACCCAATAAATATTAACTCTTCCAACATAGAACTACCCAAGGCCAACGGCACCCACCTAAATCTTACAATTAAGTTGATGCAATAGCAATCCTGGACCAGAGTGGGGACTTCTACACCTGCCTTCCTGTAACTGTTACTTCTACTCATGGTAGTAATACCACACCTGGTCTAGTAAAATAACCATTTGTAGCTTTCAGCCTTGAGCCAGGATCTTTCTTGCTTCTGTCTTTACTATCTTTCCTTAACATATAATTCCTCCAGTTATGCCACTTAGCAGTCAAAAGAAGCTGTGCTTGGGTTATGTGAAGAGACTCCTACATTGGTGGATCACTTCAGGCCGTCTTGCAGATCATGTTGCTCAAGGGATGTCTTCTTGATAGAGTTTCCTCACTCTGGCCAACTTGCCTCTTTGATATTTTTGGAACTTGGCTCCTGCTCTTTTTCCACCACCACGGGTTCCTAAGAATCTCTGTTTCATTGTTCCCTGTTATGGGGGAGGCATCCCCTTGAGGTTCACTAGATTCAGGACCTCTTTGAGGTCAGAGACCTTCTTTTCCATTTTTTTGCTGCATAAATTGAAGGCCTGTTGGAAAAGTTCACTTACATTGGATTTATTTATTTTTCATTTCATATATTATTGATTAAATGTTGTCCTTATGCTACAGGGGTCACTGAAAAGTCCTGGGAAAGCAGTAACCTGCTGCCCCAAGTTTTCAGCCACCTGGATTGTACATGATTTTCTCCTCAAGTCTCCAGTCAAACAGTTTGCTACTCTATCTCTTGTCTTCAATTAAGTGTGTTTAATTGCCTTTCAAGAGTGCTCCACACCATACCAATTTGCAGATCTTGCAATACACCTTTAAAAACCTAATGGAGGTATGTATAGATATCTTCTCCATTGCTTCCCTCCTTAAGATTACGAGGGCAAATATTATCCCTTTTCAAGGTCTTCGCATTTTTCCTTCAGCCGTTAGGTTTTGTATTCCAGGTGGGTCATCAAAATATGCCTGGGTTGCTCTGATGATGTGCTTGCCTCATCTGGCTTTCTGCAGATTTCATTCTTTGATTCAGAGCCTGCATATCTAATTTGATGTCAGCCATAACCCTCCCCAAGTCTGTCCGTTGCATACCCAAGCCTTCCACCAGTCTCTTTTTGGAGACTTATCTTTTTTTGTAATTTTAAACAACTTTATTTAAAGCAAAAACCTCTGTGTGTACATAGCCTATGATGTGATTGAACACAGTTCTACAAAGCGTTGCTAAATCCCTATAACAGATATTATTCTCTGTCTGTTTTTGTTATTTAGGGCACAACTGATTACTAAAATCGCCAAATAAACAAGCGCTGTGTATCACTAGAAGCCCGAAGAAGATGAACGTTAAAGGGAGAGACACAGCAATAGAAAAATACAGAAATTCCCTGCATTCACTCCTAGAAAGAAGACTCCCTAGGCATTTGGAAATAAAATCTCACTGCACATCAGTCACTGTGCGCCACATTCCAGGATAATCCTAGCCGAAGTGCTGCTCTGCTGAATGTGGCACAGAGGCAGTTTTTATAATACAAGCACCGTTCGAGTCGCACTGTGTCAGAGGTGCAGGGCTTATGCAATAATATGTCTCCCAGGAAGGAGCTCTAGCCACAGACAATCACAATACTAGGGCATTGCATTCTGTGTGCCTAACTATGAATGGAGTGTAGAGACTGGATGGCAGCAATGCTTACAAGAAACAAGCTGCATGTACAGTTATTTCTCAGTAAATTAAGGCATGAGTGAAAAGCCATGTAAAAAGTCAATCAACAGAAATGAAATGCTAAGTTGAATTATGCATTTTAAAATAGAGGCACTAAGCGGCCGAATCATGCTTTACCACACTCCCTTCTTTTCCGCAAAAGGCTAATTTGAAGCTAAAATAAAAGCATCAAATCTATCCAGCATCTATGGCAACCTCATGGGACAACACTGAAGGTGGGTCCCCAACATAATCACCAGCAGATTCATATCCACAGATTGAACCAATTGTTTAGCCAGACACAAGTCCAGCATACACTCAGACAGGGCACAGCAGACAGTGGAACACGGGCTGTACACATTGTAACCACACAGGTCTAAATGACAAAGACCTGTTCATGTTCAGCTCATGGAGCAAAGATACTCCAAAATACTGTACCATGCATTCAGGACACCGAAGGACGTGTGGCAGATTCATCACTTTTTGTCCCCATGATGGAACATGCATTGCGGAGCAACAAAAATAGAACTAAAATTGCAAAGACTAGGAATAATGCAATCGACATGCTTCAAAAAGCATTTTTAAACCAAAGAGTGCAGAAAGGAAGGTATTGCTCCAAATACAGTCTGGAATGTAGTGCTCACAAAGCCAGGTCCAATCACTTTAAACAAGTTTACCACTCCTGCAGTATTTGATGCATTACTCAATGAACACGTTCACCAAAATGCTGCAGCAAGTAGGTTTGCAATAGATATTGTTCTTCATCCGAAGACCTTGCAACTTGGCGACCAAAAGTCTTGCTGGAAGATGTTATAGAAATGTCCTTCTCAAACAAAAAGGCTTTTGGTTTGCTCAGTGTATCAAAAGTTCACCCTAAAAATAGGGAAGGAATGCCATACAGTAATTTTCTTAACCACGTATGTGGGTGGAAATTACACATTGCTACAGCAGGTCACAACCCTGGAGACCATCACCACACATGGGACATCTGGTTTCATCCCACAGCAACCTTGGTCATTCAAGTCCAAATAACTCTCCCATTGGAGAGCAATCACAACACTGGGCGAATAGAAAAGACAGGAGCGCCTTTCCGATAATCTACTATATGAAAGTGCCTCTTTTTTAAATGGTTAACCCCCACTTTTTGCCTGGTATCTGATGTGATTTTGACTGAAAGTGCACTGGGTTCCTGCTAACCAGGTCCCCAGTGCCAGATCTCTTAAACTGTACAATTGTTTCCCCAATTGGTAAATCCTTTAGCATCCTCTGTAAGTTTCTATTACATGGTACCCCTGGTTTCTAGGGCCTGAAGTGCTAAAGAGGATCCTTAAGGGCTGCAGCACAAATTGTGACAAACTAAGGGACCCCTCACCAAGCACGTGACAGGCTGCTATTACAGGCTGGATTCTTGTTGCAGAACAAAATTAAAACATCATGTCACACATCCATGTATGCCTTGTCCCCTAACACTGCATGCAAAATATGTAAGTCACCCCTACAGCAGGCCTACAGCAGGCCTGACACCCCTAAGGCAGGGTGCATTACATTACATGTGTGGGCATACCGCAAGAGCAGATATGCCCCTGCTATGTCTTTGTCAATTTTCTGACATAGTAAGTGGCCAGGGAAGCCATTTTAAATGCATGTGGTGGACACTGGTCAATATGAGTTCCCCAGCTACATGATGGCTTCACTGAAGATAGGGATGTTTGGTATCAAACATCTTGTATTTATAAGCCCGCACTGATTCCAGTGATGAATTTATCAATACAGGCACCCGAAGGGCACCTTAGAGGTGCCCCCTGGAAACCTACCAGCCTCTGGTGTGCTTGCTGACTGGTTTCTGCCAGACTGCTACGCAAGACATGGTTCTGCGCCCCCTTCGGTGAAAGCCTTCGGCTCTCAGGAGGCCCAGAACAGAAGCCTCTCTAGGTAGAGGGTGTAACACACTCTCCCACAGCATGACCTGCGGATTAGCCTTCCTAAGGCGAGAAGCCTCAAAGGGCTTCTGCCTATGAAATATGAATCCGGCTCCCCTTAAGGAGAGGAAGCCACCCCCCTCTGTCCAGCGATGACTTGGCACCTGGACAGGTGTGAAAATTAGCTAGGCAGCTGGGCTTGTCACTTCCAGGCCAATACCGCCCCTAATGTGGACTAAGCTGATGTGAACACAGTTTTTCAGAGGTAACCATCTTTGAGATGGCATACCTAAGAATTCTGGGACAGGGTTATGCCCACTTCCCATAGGAATTTGTCATATAAGGGGCATGGTCACCGTAAGAATCAGTAGCTCATTGGCTACTATCATACACACCACTAATGCCCCGAAATTCAGTATTTAGGAGAGCACTGACACAGATAGGCAGATCCTGACGACCTAAGAAGACCAAGGACCCCGAAGAGGCACTAAAGCAGAAAAGGAGAAAAGAACCAGCTAACTTGGTACAAACTCAGCCGGCTTGTCTTCATTCCTCATCGAAAATCTGCACCAAAGTCGACTCATCCTGCAGCTGTGGCTCCAGAAACCTGGGAGGACTGCCTGCTCTCAAAAAAGAGACTCAAGACCTCCCATGAACAGACGACTTGTTCTCCAGCAAAATCCAAAAGGAGGAACTCTGAAGCCTCTGGAACCACCAAAATCCGATACCTGAAGTCATCGCAGCACTTGCCGTCTCCAACCCGAGCTGAAGCGGACTTCGGTGCTAACAAGGCTCTCCAGCCCTCCAGAGTCTGAGCCCATTGTGGTTTTACCCCTCCTGGACTCCCCAATGCCGCCTGCTGCCTCTGCAAGCAGCCCCCTCTACCACGACCGCTCCAGTAAGAAAACTGGACAACTAAAGACTCCTCTGCAACCATCACCCCTGAGCCATGGAGAAGAGGACCAAAGGTGTCTACCTGCGCCTGAGCATCGTGAGGCCTGAGCCCTGCTGTTGGTTCAGCCCGACTGACCCCATGGCCAGAGCATGCAGGGTCTTTTTCACAGTGACCGATCTCCATTGAAACGCATTGGGCACCCGACGCTGTTTTACACCCTGCACCCCCTCCACCCCTGTGCCGCAGGTGGTGTACTGCTGGTACTGCCTTAGACCTGGCCCACTACTCAACTTAACACCTGGAGATTGGTCTTGAAAGTCACTGTACTCTACCTGTTTGCAGAACTTGTTTTTCCTCCCATTGGATAACATTGCAGAACTCAGAAATTGCACAGTGTTCACTTTTTAAAGAGAAAATAATTCCTATTTAAAAACATAATTACCCGAACAATTTTTCTCTAATGCCTACACGTATATACAGATACTTGCTATTTTGTATAAATTGATGTGGAGCTTATTATTGAGTTGTGGTCTTATTTATTGACTATTGTGTGTATTTGTAGATGTTTTGCACTCCTCTGTGTTAAGCCTAAGGCTGTTCAGCCACCGTAACTCCAAATACCCACTGGGAAACCCCTGTATCCTTCATACGGTATTGACATACCATGTAAAGGGCCAGTTTCCTACATTGGTGGTGCAGCGGTTGGGATACAAGACTTGACATGTTCTGTGCCATAAGTGATTCCACAGAGGAATCTAAAAAGTGTCTCTAGTTAAATATATTTTCCAAATTTTGACTTTTTAATTGTTTTAAAATAGCTGTAGTGCCTTGGTCAAGTCCCTTTGCAAAGCAGTTTGGGATTTGAAATAGTAAAGTAAGTTAGGTCTTTTAGAAAAGTACACAGCAATTTTTAAAAATTCTTTAAAAAGTTTCCAACTACTTAAAAAACCATGTCTCAGTAAGGGCCTTCCCAGGAACTCAACCTGGCACTCTTGCAGCACCTTAAAGTACCCCAACGTAAGGAGCTCTGCAAAGCGTGGAAACCTGCCACGGGTCCTGAACCCACAAAAGCCAACCTGCAGCACTTGCTGGCAGAAAATGACAAGGTCTTGGCAAGTAGAAATCCCCCCACTGGGAAGAGGATGATAACAAAGAGATGGAGAAGGTTGAAGATGACTCCAGATCTACTCCCTCAGACAATACCTCCACTGACAGCACTTCTAGTAGTGTCTCAGAATAAATAGATACTGAAGATGCGGATCTTCAGAAGCTAGCCAAGAGGATAGCATTGGAGGCTAAACTCTTAGCCATAGGAAAAGAAAGCATTGAGATAGGCCTAGGATTCATCTCTGGTGGCAGCAAAATCATAACTAGGGAGGGAACCTGTGACCCTAAAACCCCCAAAGGAATTGTCCCAAAATACTCAGAGGGTGATGATATCACCAAATGGTCACAACATTTAAGAGCGCCTGTAGAGCCAGGAAAGTCAGCCAAAAGTATTAAGGCTCTCTCCTTTGGGACTATTCTCTGGTAAATGCAGGAACAGATTCCTGACATTGAATGAGGACGATTCTGAGTCCTGTGACCTCATGAAGGACACCATGATTGAGTGCACTGGACTCATCACTGATGAATACAGGATCAGGTTCAGGTAGATTCGAAAAAGCCAGAGTCAGACCTGAGTAGATTTTGTACACTATTTAGTGAAAACACTAGGAGGCTGGCTTAAAGATAACAATGTGCATTACTATGAAGGGCTTTATAATTTAATTATGAAAGAGCATCTGTTAAGTAATTGTGCTCAAGAGAAGTTACATCAGTACCTGGTAGACCTGGGACCAGTTTCTCTTCAAGAATTGTGGAAGAAGGCAGACCACTGGGCCGAAACAATGGTGACCAAAACTACCACTGGGGGGGTGACCATAAGAAAGAGGCCAAAAATCCCACCCAAGAGATAGATGGTGACCAAGCAAAGGATAAAAACAAAGAATCTTCTGAAGGCCCACAAAACTCTTTTCAGGAGGGTGGTCCCCAAGACTCTTCCCAGTCCAAAGATGGGTACAAAGGTAAAACCTAAGTCTTGGTGTCATGACTGCAAGGCTCTTCGACACCAAGCTGGAGACCATACCTGTACTCACAAAAATAATGCCTCTAGTGCACCTTCTTTAAATGCAGTGGTAAGTCTCCAGATGTAATTCCAAGTGGGTGCTGACAGTGACATGTCAGTGAACCCACTGAGGCAACTGCAATTTCAGAGGGTGGGGTGGATGTAGCTGCCCTGGCTGTCTGGTCAACTAATCTGGAAGGATACAGACAACAGCCACATGTCAATTGGGCTATAGTTGAAGCCCTGAGAAACACCGGTGCCAATGTCAGCATGGTGACTGAGTAACTGGTATCAATACTGACTGGTGAGACATATACAGTCCTCAATGCTGATAATCAGGCTAAGGTACATCACATGGTGATGGTATCCTTGGAATGGAGAGGGTTTATAGCCAAAAGAAGGTGGTGGTATCTCCAGCAATTCCTGTACAATGTCTGCTAGGCAATGATCTGGAGTCCTCAGCATGGGCTGAGGTCAAAAGAAAGACCCATCCAGCTATACTGGGTATACCTTAATATGTGCGTGTGTTAAAACAAGAGCAAAATGCAAAGCTCAGGGTGAAAAAGTTAAGTTGGAGTCTGGAATAAAGGCCCAACCTACAATGAGAACGGGCAAAATAACTGGGAACCAGCTTCTAAACAGATACCAGATCAGGTCCCCTCTACTCAGGGAAAAGACATATCAACCCCAGAGGAAACTGAGCATCAGGAACTTGGGCCTTATATGGCAGAGCTCTAGGGCCCGGGGGACCCTCTCAGGAAGATCTGGGCCAGGGGCAGGGGACCTGCCCCACTCTTGAAGGCCTGAGACAGTAAGCTGCTGATCAGGAAAAGGGAGATGTCAGTGGCTCCTACAGGACCTATTGGGAGGAGGGACTCCTTTATACTGAGACGAGAGACCCCAAACCTGGTGCCACTAGGAGAGTGGTAGTGCTGCAGCAGTTTAATGAATTTCTCCTCACATTGGCCCATGACATCCCCTAGCTGGGCATCTTGGTCAGGCTAAAACATGGAGTAGGTTGGTGAACCACTTCTACTGGCCAGGTATGTCCCAGAAGATGAAGGAGGTTTGTAACTCCTGTGCCACCTGCCAAGCCAGTGGCAAGACAGGTGGCCACCCAAAGCCCCCCTTAATTCCACTACCAGTGGTTGGGGTCCACTTTGAGAGGGTAAGGGTTGACATTGGTGATCTCCTAGACCCTCCAACAGCATCAGGAAACTGATTTATACTAGTTGCAGTGAATCATGCAACTAGGTATCCTAAGGCATTCCCCGGAGGACTTCTGCCCCTGCAATAGCCAGGGCCCTCCTTTGTATATTTACCAAAGTGGGCTTTCCAAAGGAGATAGTGTCATTCAGAGGTACAGATTTCATGTCTGCTATCTAAAACATATGTGGGCTGAATGTGGTGTGGCCTACAAGTTCACTACCCCATATCACCCACACACTAATGGCCTTGTTGAAGGATTCAAGACATTGGAAGGTATTGTGGAATCGCATTTCTCTTGGAACCATCTTGGGCCTAGTGGACCTTGTGATACACAATCACAACGAGGCCTGTTCCTGTTGAACACCTTACAATGTAAGATTAGCTAGGCCTTTAAGATGTTGTTATACTGCTTGGAACGCATTGTATTGCAAGGCTCGCTAATTTAACAGCCATCATGAGACATCATTGCATGCTAGCTTAAGCAATCCTCACTCTGGAAAGTGCCAGCGCATACAGTTTTAATTCCTATTTCCTCTATATAAATGTATCACACAATATTAGATTCATAGGAAATATTGTGCAAGCTCCTTGCTTATGACTTTCAATCCATATATGGTCCATTATGAAGAATTAAAGATAAATCACGTGTGCAGTGTTGCAAAATTGATCATGCGTCAACATTGAGAACCAATGAAATGTATTAATATGCTTGCGGTTTAATAGTATAAAATATGATGTATTACTTCCTTATTCAGACTGTCCAAGCTTGACACAGGCTGCTTAGTCTCCATGTACATGTATTAAACAACTTTATTCTAATTACAGAGCAGGCTGGTATTTGGCTTTGTGTCCTGAATTGTCCTGAACAGATTTGGCTTTGACATCTTGGTGCAGAATGCGGTGTTTGGATTGACGGTCTCCCCAGCCCCGCTCCTGCCTCTGTGTGGGAGGGCGACAGCACCTTGGAAGCAGGATGGGCCCCTCCTGAACAGGGTGCTGGGGCTGTTGTATCTGTCACTTCCTTGGTCGCCTCTCGTTCTGGTTCTTTCTTTTGTTATGGCTGTGTGGGTTTCAAAGGGCGTGTAGTGAAAAGTGGTAAAATATCGTTTTTGGTTACTAATGGAGCTGTGGATAATTTGTATATATGCTGTTCCTCTTAGCCTGCTCTTCTTTCTTGTCATGTTTCTCCTTTGTTTTCATTGGCATACTGATGTTCCTTCCCCTCATCTTCCTGGCCCCTCCACAGTGCCTCGTTTGGACCTTCCATTGGTGGCCTTTCGCCAGGTTCTGGAATTTTGTGTTAATATTCTTGTCTCTGTCCTATTGCAACATTTCCTCCCCTCTTTTATTCTAAGTGCGTAGGTCCCTTTTTATTTCATATTTTAGTGTCTGTTTCGGATGTTTTTCATGGTTTATTTTAGCCAGTGAGGCTGCGTGTGTTAGACAGCTTGTGGAGTTGTCTTGGGACAGAGCGGGAGGTGCTGCGTAGCCACTGCATACATCCAGGAAGGGCTGGTGTGCATAGCGTTGATATCTCTAGCCGGAGGGGCTGGAGAGGAATACTCTGGCCAGAGGTGGCGGTGACCGTCATGTAACATCCCAGTATTGCGGGCAGGAGCTGCCCAGGTGTCGATGGGTGGTAGTTCTCCACTTCATTGGAGCAGGCAGTCAGTGCCGGGCTCTTTAATGTTTCTTCTGTTCTGGGTTACATTGAGACTCTTTGTTCATTTTTGCTTTTCACAGAATTGCTGTTTCTTTGCAGGCCACAAGTGTAATGTGCGCTGACGTTGGAATGTGCTGAGGTTGAATGGCGCGTAGGAAAGGGTGAGTGTTGTGTGAAATGTTCATAGTGTAAGGTGTTGTATGAGTTGACCAACTGCATGCACTTTAGGATATGAGTAGGATGACTGTGACAGTATATTGAACGGGTGGATTGGTTTCCTGGTTGACCTCGCTGACATAATAAAGGGGTGTATTGACACATAATAAACTGACGGATTTAAGCTGCTATTATACCAGGACCCACGACTGCTTTAGGGACCAGGACACAGACAATATTACACACGTGATATTACACGTAGACATAGGCTTAATTGGTTAGCTCCTGTACACCATACTCTGCAGTTACCACACACCAAGTGCAAAAGGTGAGAGGCATTATCATCACTCAGGGCCAGTACCTATTTTATGTTACATTGTCCTGAGTGTGCTTGTGTGCACTGTTCACCGCCTGTGCCTCACCTGTGTGTTATCCACCGTAGATTTGGTCTGGGTTCTAATCCCATACAGCTGCCCCCTGCTTTTGGGCAGGATAGCAAAGGTGTGGGATTCTTGCCTCTCTCTCCTGACCTTTCTGTCACCTTCTACTAGCCGTAAGGACGCCGGTTACTCAGCACCTTTGGCACCTATCTATTTCCTACTTGTGAATGCTTACGGTGAACAAGATAGACTGTACTGTGGTATGATTGAGACCAAGCTCTCTGTTTCACTAATAACAAATGCGTTTGGCAGTGATTCTCTGAGTGCGTGAACACACCCACTGTCTACCCCCTTATGTATCGCTTGGTACGAGCCGCAAGGACAGCCTGCCGACACCCTCTTGTTTCCCGGTGTGACTGAGTTGTTTGCGTAGCGTTGTAAGGGACAGATGCGATTTAGTCATGGGGAACCCCCTTAGTAAGATTTATTTGGATATACACCAACCTACTCCCCCTACGGACTCACCTGCACATCAAGTAGTGGTCAAACAAGTCCTTCACACATTAATGTTTCTTGAGAAATGGCACAACTTGACTGCCTAGAGACCGGACTTGCAGTTACCTAAAAACGGCACATAGGACATGAATAAGTTGTCATACTTGAGACAACTATTGATTTTCAAGGGGCCAAACATTCGGAGTTTAGAATGGGATGCATTCTACGGCTGGGACATAGTTTTAAGAGATCTAAGGGTAACAAACGATGTGAAGGACAAAGTGCATAAGGAGTTGCTGGATTTCAAAGAAGGGTTTTACCAACATAAAAAGCTAAAGGCAAAGCAGAGGAATGGAGAGATAAGACGCTCGAAGTGGTAGGGACATTCCCATCTCTTTCTGTGGTGAGTGCACCATCACAGGACCAGGGTGTACAGGGAGCACAGGAAATGAAAGAGGAGGAGAGAGAGGACCCACTTATGGAAGACATATTGATGGGAAGGCTAGGATATGCCAACCAAAAAGTGGGGTCTGAGGGAAAAGTGCACCTCGAGCACTCAGCGACACGGGCACAACCTCCTGAGCTGTCCTCAGCTCAGAAGGCGGCAGCGCGTGTGCTGGCACAGGGTTTGGTAAAAGGGGAAGTACGAAAAATAGAGCTAGAGACTGTGACGGACTATCAGTTCTTGCAAGAAATAAAAGAGGAAGCAGCTCACTCTGCTTGGAAAATGAGCAAGATTAGTGAACAATTACTCGTGTAAACAGAGAAAAAGTGCAAAGGGCCTTCCTTGTTGAAAACAAATTGGAGACAGGAGTTCGAAGATTCCTCTGGGGACAGTGATCAAGCGATACTGGAATTACATAAGGTCATATGAGAGATATGTGTCTAGGCACACCACACACAACACAACATCCATCTCCTGACAACATTTTTAGAGACAGCTTCATCAGGGGATAGAAAAAATAGCATTTAAAGTATACAGTCTAGGGAAAAATCACTGTGTAATTCACCTGGGCTATCATGACAGATCTCATTGATAAAAGAAAAGTGCTTTCAGACATGGAAAAGGATAACACTAGGGCGCACAGTGAAGAAATATTGACCTCAGCGCGTGCAGAATTAATGGCCCTAGCTACCGAGGTACACAAAAAGTATGCACAACACACCAAAAACACAAGTCCCTTACCACCAGAGTACAGTTGGGATACCTCCCAATTGAGTTTTACAGATGTAGAGTTACATTCCTGGGATAAGGCAAAATTGACTGAAACGCTGAATTATGCAATAACTAAATTACAAAGGGGGAAGGAATTAATAGAGGGAATAAACACGGCTCAGGTCCTCAAGGACCTAGAAAAGGGGGCAGATTCAGAACAAATAAAGATGTTGCCCCTGAGAGAAGTACCAACACCCTCTACAGGGGAGGAAGACCATACACCAGCATATGACTACGTACCTTGGAATAGAAGTGATTTGTTTTCCTTTACCAAAGACTTCCCAAAATTGCGGGACGAGCCCCACAAATGGTGCACAGAAATTTATAGAATAACAGCCTATGGAGGGATGCTTTGGAAAGATTTGAATACGTTATTTAGTATAATAATACCGAGAGATCTATGGGAAAATTGCAAGAAGGTGGAGGGGTGGCCAACGGAGGAACCACAGAGGAGAAAGGGAGGAGCCCCGGGAGATGAGGTGGAGACAGCAAGAGAAAAGGTGATAAAATATATACCATACCAGAAGAGAAGGTAGATTGGTCCAAAATAATACATACAAAGTATGAAAAGAATGAGAGAATAAATAGTTATTATGACCGTCTCCTTCAGGTATACCAGCAGAGTAGTGGAATGAAGAATCCACTGGGACAGGCGATGCCAGCGTTTGTAACAACATTTGTATGTGGATTACAACAACCTATCCAAAAACACTTACAAACGTCTTTTGTGTGCTGGCAACAAGAGCCCATAGACAAAGTGCTAGCCGCAGCCAGGTACTGTGCAGACCATCAAATACACCTACATAAGGCAGATGAGGAAAAGGCAAAGAAGGACAAGGTTAAGCTAATGGTGGCACAGGAACGATTTTACAACAATAGCCAGGGCAGGGGAAGAGGAAGGGCCAGGGGTAGGGGACAAGGTGAACGAGCATCCTCTGCGCCCCCCCAGGCTCCACATGTTTCCACTGTAACCAGCAAGGACACTGGATGCAGAATGCCCCCTACTAGACAGAGGACCCAGGGGTAAGAGCCAACCTAGACAACAACACAGGACACCATCCCCACCTTACACTAACAACGCATATGATGCCCCTGTCAATGATCCGGTTTGTGCAGGGTGGGGTAAATATCAACATATGCCACAGGCACCTTAAGGGGGTAATGGATTTCTGTATCCACCCCTACCAGAGACACACTTTACGGGTCCGGTATTATCAGTAGGCCACGAAGGCCCATATGTAGACGGGACAGTGTTAAGCAAAACAATACCATTTTTGGTTGATACAGGAGCCACAAGGTCAATGCTGAGGGCATCTGATATACCAGATGCACCATTGTCAGGGGCACAGATAATGGCTGTAGGAATGACAGGACAATATGTGAATGAATATTTAACACAACCACTTAAATTTAAGGTAGGCCCTATCATTGTAAAACATCAATTTGTCTTTTGTAGACATTGCCCAGTAAATTTGCTAGGTAGGGACCTCCTATGCAAATTACAATGTACTATCAGTTGCTCACCAGAAGGAATATTTTTAGAAAGCAAGGAAAATGGCATAACACTGCAGGCATTTATGAGATGTGATCCCCGAGAAAAGGTGCAAGCACAGGGCCTCCCAAAGCAATTACAAGACTCAGTGCCCAGTGAGGTTTGGGCACAAGGACCTAATGATGTGTGGAGAATATTGGACTGTCCTTCAGTGCGAGTGACACTGCACCCAGGAGCCCCATTACCTCAAGTGCCATAATACAAATGAACTAAAGACGGAGGGGAGGGCATATCCCCAGTAATAGAAGACCGTCTGAAGAAAGGAATAGTGCGGGAGATACGAAACAGTCCCTGCAATACTCCGATTCTCCCGGTGAAGAAAGCAACAACAAGGCCAGATGGGGCCCCGGTGTACAGATTTACTCAGGATCTTCGAGAACTAAATAAAGCAGTTATACCATCATTCCCTGTGGTTCCAAACCCAGCCACCATTCTATCTAACATTCCCAGTACAGGCACCCATTTCACCGTCCTGGACCTCAGCAATGCCTTTTTCTCAGTGCGCCTTCATAGGGAATCTCTGGGGCTATTCTCTTTTACATTTAAAGGGAGAAGACTCACATAGGAACGTCTTCCTCAAGGGTTTTGTGACAGCCCCTCAATATTTTCTGATGCTTTAACGACAGACCTAGCATCATTACACCTTCCAGGAGGGTCTACAGTTGTACAATACATTGATGATCTATCATTAGCCTCACCATCACAGATGGCATGTGTCCAGGACACATGTGCCCTGCTATGCCACCTGGCACAAAAAGGACATAAGTTCTCCACAAAGAAATTACAGTTCTGTCAGTCTAAAGTTCGATACCTGGGACATGAGTTGTCCCCGGGGATCAAGGAGATTGCTACCGGATAGGATAGCCACTATAACTCAATACCCAAGACAACAAACATAGAAGGAGGTGAGGGCTTTCCTTGGAGTAGCAGGTTATTGTAGACATTGGATACCAAATTTCTCCTTGATTGCACGGCGTCTCCTGAATTTAACACACAAAGATGTGCCAGACACAGTACCATGGCTGTGAATTGTGAGGAAGCTTTCCAAAAGTTAAAAAGTGAATTATGTGCGGCACCAGCGTTAGGCCTACCAGATTACACAAAGGAACTCCACCTATTTTGCCATGAGAAGGGAGGTTGCTCCTTAGGGCAGAGGTTCCCACTCTGTGCGCCGCGGCACCCTGGTGCACCCCCAAAACTACCCATGGGCACCGCAACGTAATGCCTCAATATTCTGAATGCAATTTCTTTAATTTTTCAAGCTGGCTTTCAAAAATATGTTTTGCTAAGATGAAACTCCCTCTAGTATCACTAGATGGCAGTGCAACATGGAAAATAGCACAGGAATTGCTTCTACCTGTCAGATCAGTTAAAGCAAACTATGAGCAATGCAGAGATATAGGGGGTCATTACAGCCCTGGCGGACGGTGTTAAAGCTGCGGTAATACCGCAAACAGGCCGGCGGACAAAAAAAGAGAATCATGACCGTGGCGGAAACCGCCAACATAGACAGCCACTTTAACACTCCGATCGCCACGGCGGTACAGACAAACAGCGCGGCGGTCACCGCCAACAGACAGGCGGAAGACAATGTACCGCCCACAGTATCACAACCCGCCAATCCGCCACCTTTTCCGGGGCGGATTCACCGTGGATAAAAACACGGCAGAAACAGCTTTTGCAATGGGAAAACGATCACCGTCTACACACTCCACGAGGAAGGAGGACACCATGAAGCCGGAATTACAAATCCTACCTGCCCTTGTCTTCCTGCTCATTTATGAACACCAGCAACAGCGGCGGTGAAGACAACGGTGAGTACTGCACCTACGACATAGGGGAGGCAAAAGTCAGGGGGACACACACAAAACACCCCCACCCTCCCACACTATAACACACACTGCTATGCATGTCAAAACATCACAGTAACAACCCACAACCCCCCCGGAAGAATGCAAAGACCAAAGGAAATCAGTCGAAAAATTGTAATGTATCAAAATACAGTTACCAAATATATACAGATATATATATGCACATTCAAAAGTATATACATTACGAGAAGCAGTGCAGGTATGCACATATCAATGTCCGTGCACCACTGGTCCAAAAATGCACGGGCGAGGCCCACAAGAGATACCTGTCCACAAACGGAGAGAACACTGCTGGGGCATCAGATAGAAATACAACAGGCACATCAGGGGGAAGGGAAGGGGGGGCACCTCAGCCGTATTACAGCACCACGCCAGATCCACGACGGGGCTCCATGCCCATTGATGTATCCTGGGGAGTGCAAAGCCACAGTCTCTCAAGTCTCTACAGTGGGTGGGTTGCCCACTGAACAATCCTGGGGAGTGCAAAGCCACAGTCTCTCAAGTCTCTACAGTGGGTGGTTTGCCCACTGTACAATCCTGGGGAGTGCAAAGCCACAGTCTCTCAAGTCTCTACATTGGGTGGTTTGCCCACTGTACCATCCTGGGGAGTGCAAAGCCACAGTCTCTCAAGTCTCTACAGTGGGTGGGTTGCCCACTGAACAATCCTGGGGAGTGCAAAGCCACAGTCTCTCAAGTCTCTACAGTGGGTGGTTTGCCCACTGTACCATCCTGGGGAGTGCAAAGCCACAGTCTCTCAAGTCTCTACAGTGGGTGGGTTGCCCACTGCACCATCCTGGGGAGTGCAAAGCCACAGTCTCTCAAGTCTCTACAGTGGGTGGTTTGCCCACTGTACCATCCTGGGAAGTGCAAAGCCACAGTCTCTCAAGTGGATAACAGTCTCCACTGGTTCTGGAGGGGGAATGGTGCCCACACTGCATTTAGCTCCCCGTGATGGTTCCTGTACCGTCACAGTCCCAGCTGTACATGGGATAACGATGCTTGATGTGGCGGTGTTTCCTTGTTCAGCGGTGCTTTGCCACGGCGGTCTCTGATCTGTTCAGCGGTTCTCTGCCCTGTTCAGCGGTGCTATGCCCTGTTCAGCGGTCTTCACCATGGCAGTGATTCCCTTGTTCAGTGGGGCTTTGCCATGGCGGTCTCTGATCTGTTCAGCGGTTCTCTGCCCTGTTCAGCGGTGCTGTGCCCTGTTCAGCGGTGTTCACCATGGCGGTGATTCCCTTGTTCAGCAGGGCTTTGCCATGGCAAGCTCTGATCTGTTCAGCGGTTCTCTGCCCTGTTCAGCGGTGCTGTGCCCTGTTCAGCGGTCTTCACCATGGCGGTGATTCCCTTGTTCAGCGGGGCTTTGCCATGGCGGGCTCTGACTTGTACATTGGTGTGTGGCATGACGGTCCCTCATTTTCCAGCGGGGCTGTGGCAGCCGGGGCCCTCCTGGGCACTGACTCCGGCGGTAGTCTCCTGACCAGTGACGATACTCGTGCCCTCCTGGGCAATGACCCTGGCGGTGGTCTCCTGACCAGTGACGATACTCCTGCCCTCCTGGGCAATGACTCTGGCGGTGGTCTCCTGACCAGTGACGACGGTGCTGGCGGTGGCGTCCCGGCCGCCGGCTAGGATGGCGACGTTCTCCGCCGTGCTGCTCTCACCAGACTGTGCAGACTTCCTCTGGCCTTTCACCACCTTTGGAGGAGTCACAGCTGACTCTACAATACCCCTGGGACCCTTGTGAGCAGTTTTGCCACCTGGAGTCTTCACCCTGTCCCGTCGGCCACTTTCCAACTTTAGATGCTTTACAGGGGGTGGACTGGCAGTGCTTTGGCTCCGTGTCACACTGCCTGCCCTGGTGGCCGGTGCACTCCACACACCTGTAACACGCACCACTGGTACTGGAGTCTTTTTGGCTGAGGCGCTACTACGGGACTTATGAAATGGAGGGATGGGGATGGGGGCAAAGAGGTCAACGTTGCTGAGGGAGAGTTTATGACGAACACTGGGATGGGTCGCTGGAGGGGGTCTGGGAGTGGAGGAAGAGGAGGTGGTTGTAGGAGGTGTCACTTTAGGTGTTTTGGGTGCAGGTGCAGGTACTGGAGGCTGTCGTGAGGTGGATGGATGTTGGGTGTGTGGGTGCCCGCGTTTGTGTACTTTGGGAGGGGGCGTCACAGACACACTGGAAGAGGACACAGGGGACGTGTAAATGGGAGTGGGGGTGGTGAGTGCAGGTGAGCGGGGTGTGGTGCTGGGTGTTCTGGTGCGAGTCCTAGTGCCTGTAGATGTAGTGCATGCAGGTGAGAGTGTAGACGACTCTGGGAGGGAGGAGGGAGACGATGAGGAGGGGGACACAGTGGAGGCAGTGGATGTTGCTGTGTCTGTATGTGTCTGATGCTTGTGTGAGTGCCTGTGGGATGTGTGGTGCCTATGTTTGCCTGAGCTACTTTTGTGTGTTGAGGTGTGTGCATGCTTGTATGTTGGTGTGCTTGGGATAGGCTGGGGTACAGGGGACTGGGTCTGGGTGGAGGAAGTTGGAGGGGGGAGGCTAGACACAGGGACAATGGCTGCATTCAGTGCTGAGGCCAAATATTGCAGGGTTCGATGAAGGGCAGCCTGACCAGAATGAATGCCCTCCAGGAATGCATTACCGTGTTGCAACTCCCTTTCTACACCCTGGATGGCATTCACAATGGTAGACTGCCCAACAGTGAGTGACCTGAGGAGGTCAATGGCCTCCTCACTGAGGGCAGCAGGGGTGACAGGGGCAGGGCCTGAGGTGCCTGGGGCGAAAGTGATGCCCACCCTCCTGGGTGAGAGCGGGCACGGGGCGAACGCTGAGGGGGTGCTGGGAGGGCAGTGCTGGTAGGGGAGGTGGCGGCTGTACCTGTAGAAGTGTGGGGCACAGATGGTGCCGCCACCACAAGGGAGCTCCCATCGGTGGACGAGGCCGTGTCGCTGGTTGGTGATCCGGTGCCCAACGTGAAGCGCTGCCCTCCGTCCCACTGGTGCATTCTGAGTCCGTGGTGTGGCCCTCCATGGCCATGTGGGATGCAGCTCCCTCATGCTCTGGTGCCACTGTACCTCCGCCTGATGATGCTGATGCGCAAAAGAACAGGGAGAGCAGAAAAGGGGGGGGGGACGACAGAAGAAAGACAGGTTGAGTGCATGGCATACCACTACCGTTGGCGGACAATACAGACACAGCAGCCCCCTGCACTACGCCGTGCTCCTGGCCTCTACAGATGCAATTCCTGGGATATGGCCTACATGGCTATGGTGGACATCTGCACACATGGAAGCCACAGGGGCATGTATACCTGTACTTGGCACTCTACTGCGGTGGGGTGGAGTGCCACATGGCCTGCATTACAGAGGGGCCTAGCCTATGGAAGTCGCCCTGGCCTAGATAAACCCACAGCCCTCCTCCCACACCTAGACCCCTCAACTGCATGCAAAGTCCCCTGAATGATTGTGTACTCACCCCCTTGTGTCTGCTGTGATGCCCTCAAGCGCCCATCCAACTCAGGGTAGGCCACCGCCAGGATCCGGAACATCAGGGGGGTCAAGGGGCGACGGGCACCCCTCCCACGTTGGGAGGCCATCCCCAGCTGAGCCTCCGCCTTCTTCTTGCTCCAGCTGCGAATGTCCTCCCATCTTTTACGGCAGTGGGTGCCCCGTCTCTGGTGGACCCCCAGGGTCCGGACGTCCTTGGCAATGGCATGCCAAATGTCCTTCTTCTGGTGGGCGCTGACCTACATGACATGCACAGGGGAAGAAGATAAGTCATTAGCAAGAGCACCGTCGAAGTGAGTGGCCCCCATCCCTGCCCTTGCCATGTGGCACATGCATTCACAGTCCTTCATGTTACCTGAACTCTGCCCCCTTCCCTCTTACAACCAGCCCTCTCCACCCAGGCATAGCCCATACAACGTGCTCCCTGTCTACTTACCTGTTGGTCTGGAGGACCGTAGAGTAGCGTGTACTGGGGGAGGACCCAGTCCACGAGCTTCTCCAACTCCTGAGCGGTGAAGGCAGGGGCCCTTTCCCCAGACGCAGCAGCCATTGTCTCTTCCAGACCGAGGTCACAGCAGCACTTGCAGTGTAGGTCCTCTCCTGTCGAAGATCAGGTATCAAGTGATTGAACAGACAGAAAATGGCAGTCACGTCCGCGGCGGCGACGTCCGCGGCGGTGCGTATCATCACCACCGGCGCACTTCATCATTGACTCCTGGGACCCATAGGGTCCAATGTTAACCAATGCAGCAATGCGCCGCAGTCTACGACCGCCTACCGCGACGGTGTACAACGCCAGCGCAGTTACCTCACATCCCACTGTCCCAGTTTAGAGGTCAGGCAGCAGCCATTTCAGAGGTCCACATGGCTTAATTTGCAACTGCGTCACACATACCTGGGCCTACACTCGACACACATACAGGAAGAATTTTTGTCTTTGGTGTCGTGTTCTGTGTATCTGTGGATACATACCTGGGATTTTGTTGACTCTGTGGTCGCTGTTGTCCTTCCTAGGCACCTCCAGCTTGGACATTTGAGAAGATGGCAGAATCCTCCGGTGTACCGACCGCTGGTGGACCTGTTGATAATGGAGGAGCGACATTTACTCATCACCTACAGGTTTGACCGTGCCAATATCCAGGAACTATGTACCCAGTTGGAGCCAGACCTGATGTCACCAATCCGCCATCCCACAGGAATCCCCCCTCAAGTGCAGGTGCTGTCAGTGCTCCATTTCCTTGCAAGTGGATTGTTTCAGACAACAGTGGCCATGGCATCAGGGATGTCCCAGCCTATGTTTTCCAACGTGTTGTCCAGAGTGTTGTCTTCCCTGCTGAAACACGTAAGGAGCTACATTGTTTTCCCTCAGGTGGAGGATTTGCCAACAGTGAAAGGTGACTTCTATGCCCTTGGACATATCCCCAACATTATAGGTGCTATTGATGGCACCCATGTAGCTCTGGTCCCCCCCCACAGGAGTGGACAGGTGTACAGGAACAGGAAGAGTTATCATTCCATGAATGTACAGATGGTATGTTTGGCAGACCAATACATCTCCTAGGTAAATGCTATGTTCCCTGGATCAGTGCATGACGCCTACATCCTGCGCAATAGCAGCATCCCTTATATGATGGGTCAACTCCAGAGGCACCGGGTGTGGCTATTGGGGGACTCTGGTTACCCCAACCTGTCCTGGCTATTAACCCCAGTGAGGAATCCCAGGACCAGGGCAGAGGAACACTACAATGAGGCCCATGGGCGGACTAGGAGGGTGATCGAACGCACCTTCGGCCTCCTGAAGGCCAGGTTGAGGTGCCTGCATATGACAGGTGGTTCCCTATTCTACTCACCAAGGAAGGTGTGCCAGATCATCATCGCCTGCTCGATGCTTCACAATCTTGCTTTGCGACGCCAGGTGCCTTTTCTGCAGGAGGATGGTCCAGATGGCGGTGTTGTGGAGCTGTGGAGCCTGTGGACAGTGATGAGGAGGACGCTGAGGAAGAAGACATAGACAACAGGGAGTCAGTCATACGGCAATATTCCCAGTGACACACAGGTGAGAACAGTTTTCTTTTTAACATTACACTCACTTTCACACTTCTACCTCTATCCTGTCTGTCAGTTCATAGCAGTATATGGTCACTGAGTTGTACCTTTCCATTACGGTTTCACAGGTGTGGTTAGCAATGTGTGTCATCTGCTTGCATCCTTCAAGGACTTGTGATGTGTGCCATCTTGCTCTGACCTGTTCCTGGATCTCAGGGACCGCTTGCGGGGTGGTTGTCCGCCTGCAGGGGGTGGGGTGCTGGTGTGGTGGTCCTGTGGCGGGGCGTCCTGTCCACTAGTGCCGGCGGAGGTGGTGGGCAGTTCATCATCCATGCCAGTGTCAGGGGCCCCTTGGAGTGCCACGGTGTCCCTAATGGTCTTTTGTATGTCCTTCAGCACCCCTACGATGGTGCCCAGGGCGGAGATGATGGTTCTGAGCTCCTCCCTGAACCCCAAATACAGTTCGTCCTGCAGGTGCTGGGTCTCCTGAAACTTGGCCACTACCGTGGCCATCGTCTCCTGGGAGTGGTGGTATGCTCCCATGATGGAGGAGAGGGCCTCGTGGAGGGTGGGTTCCCTTGGCCTGTCCGCCCCCGTCGCACAGCAGTCCTCCCAGTTCCCCTGTGTTGCTGTGCCTCCGTCCCCTGGACCGTGTGCCCACTAGCACTGCCCCCAGGTCCCTGTTGTTGTTGGGGTGGTGGGTTATCCTGGGTTCCCTGTAGTGGTGGACACACCGCTGATTGACGTGTCCTGGGTACGGAGGTATGGGCCCACTGGGTGGGTGCTGTGCTGGTGTTACCAGAGGGTGGAAGGTCAGTGTTGGGCTGTGCCTGTGCAAGGGGAACTGACTGTCCTGAGGCCCACGATGGTCCGGGCTGGTCATCAGGATCCAGTAGGGCAGAGCTGCTGTCGTCACTGTGGGCCTCTTCTGTGGGTGGAGTGGAGATGTCTGGACCCTCTGGTGTGGTGACGTTCCGTAGTGGTCCTGCAGGGATATAAGAGCATGATTAGTGCATGTGTGTGAGTAATGGTGTGCAATGGGTGGGTGTTTGTGTACCCCAGTGCAAGCATTCCTGTGTGTGGGTTTGTGTGATGATGGTTAGGGGGTTGTTATGGGTATGTGCAGTGAGCATGCTTTGGTGAGGGCTGACCATGCTTTGTCTTTGCATGCAGGGCTTGGTGTTGGGATGGGTGGTTTGTGTTATGAGTACATTAGTGAGGAGTTGGAGTGATAGGGGAGGGGGTGAGGGTGGGGGTGTGTGATGGCATGCAGGTAGGTTGGGGGATATAATAGTTGAGATTTAACTTACCAGTGTCCATTCCTCCACCGACTCCTCCGAGGCCCTCTGGATGCATGATGGTCAAGACTTGCTCCTCCCATGTTGTTAGTTGTGGGGGAGGAGGTGGGGGTCCGCCGCCAGTCCGCTGTACCGCGATGTTGTGCCTGGATACCACTGAATGCACCTTCCCCCGTAGGTCGTTCCACCTCTTCCTGATGTCCTCCCGATTTCTTGGATGCTGTCCCACAGCGTTGACCCTGTCCACGATTCTTTGCCATAGCTCCATCTTCCTGGCTATGGAGGTGTGCTGCACCTGTGAGCCAAATAGCTGTGGCTCTACCCGTAGAATTTCCTCCACCACGACCCTGAGCTCCTCCTCAGAAAACCTGGGGTGTCTTTGGCGTGACATGAGGTGGTGTGGGTGATGTGTGGGGTGGTGTAAGTGTTGATGTGTGTGGTGGTGTGTAGTGGTGTGTGGTATATTGTGCGTGTAATGTTGTATGGATGATGGTGTTGTGTGCCTCTGTGTGGTGGGGTTCTCAGTTGCTGTGCTCTCTGTCTATCTGGCCTTCGTCTCTCATTTTTTGTCGTAGGGGTTTGTGGGCGATGTGGGTGTGTGTTTTATATTGTGTTTGGTGTGTGGGAGTGGTGTTTGTATGTGTATCAGGTGTATGTATTTGTAATTGTCCAATGTGGCGGTGTTTTGGAGATGTGTGTGTATTTGAAAGATTGCCGCGTGGATTCGTGTGTCGTGATAGCATGGGCGTGTTTCTGTTGGCGTGACGGTGGAGGTTTTGTTTTCGCCAGTTTATCACTGACCTTTGGTGTGGCGGTCTTGTGTGGGTGTCTGAGTTTCGGCGGATTCCGAAATGTGGGTCATAATAGCTGTGGCGGAATTCCGCGGCCGCTGCGGTGTTTTGGCGGTCTTCTGCACAGCGGTAAGCGCCTTTTACCGCCAATGTTGTAATGAGGGCCATAAACACACACGTTTTGTACTTAAGTATGTACGGTGTCACTTTTAAGGAAATTGTGATATTGTTTTAATATTATATTTTATTTTATCTTGAAGGGCACTGTTTTTTAGTCTTGTTAATGTTAGTTGGTGGGAAGACTTTTTAACATCTTTTGTAGTGTATGAATAAGTTTTTATAACTATGATAGTATGCAACATGTTTAATGGATAAATGTGTTTTTACTTTTTTGATATGGTGTTATGTGGTCCTCCATCGGTGTTTTGTACCATAATAAGAATAGAATTGACACGAACTGTGACACACGACTATAGAAGGAATCAGAGACTGAAGACAAATACTGAGGTCTGAGACAGGAGAGTGCAATGACTTCATCAGACGCTAAAAGAGACAGAAGCAGAGTTAAGATAATGGTGGCTGCTGGAACATTTAGTAAAGTACTTCAGTAAAGTACTTGAAAATGAAATATAGTAGTGCTGATTAGTGGAGCTGCATTCCTATATATCAAAAGTGGCTCCTTGACAACTAGAATGACATATAGGAGAGCTCCCTGTGCTGTAGACAATTTTTAAGGAACAAAACATGGTTTTAAAGAAATTCCATATGCAGACTGCAGTGCTGAAGAGCATTGTTCCGTCTTAACCAATGAAAGTTTGTTTTTATTAAACAACTGTTATATATTTTTATTTTGCTATATCTATGATTATAATACATTCATAGTTCATACCAAGTATTTGAGGGAATAAAATGGAAGAACTCCAGACGCCAGGCTTACAATTCCCCCCCGTTCCATAGTGGGGAGCCACAGCCAACTGCCAATAGGTCAAGGGAGCCACAGGTCGAAAAGGTTTGGGAACCACTGCCTTAGGGGTATTGGCACAAAAACATGGCACCTTCTATTGCCCAGTGGCTTACTATTCAGCTACCCCAGACCCAGTGGCAGCCAGTGCTTTAAATGGAAAAATAGAAGTGCAGGTACTCTGTAATAGAGTACCTGCTTGTTTCTGAGAAGTGCCGGTACTCTCCAATTAAAAGTATTACGTTTTTCTTGAGATATGCCGGTACTCTCCCTCTCAAAATAAAAAAGTGCCGGTACTCACTACCGGAGAGTACCGGCCCATTTAAAGCACTGGTGGCAGCAGGACTTCCCCCGTGTCTGAGGGCAGTGGCAGCAGCCGCTTTAGCAGTGGAACAATCTGAGAACATTGTTCTGGCACAGCCTATTGCTACATGCCCCACATCCAGTTGATACATTATTAACCACCACCAAGACCCAGCACTTGACAAATGCTCTCCTCTCACGCTATGAGCTGACACTGCTGGCACCACACATAAAGATTAAGAGATGCACCACATTGAATCCCTCCTGCCTTTTGCCTACGGAGCATGATCACGATGATCCCTCCTTAGACAATTCCTTCCATAATTGTATTATGGCAGTTGACAGACACACCAAGGTGAGGCCAGACTTGATGGATACCCCATTGCCAGAGGCCGAGGGTGATTTGTTTGTTGATGGTTTATGCATTAGGGATCACACTGGGATACTACAGGCTACCTATGCTGTGGGAACGGATAGAAGATTATTAGAAGGAGGAAGACTACCCACAATTAAAAGTGCCCAGGCATCAGAATTAATAGCACTTACGAGAGCATGCAAACTGGCAGCAGGGAGGACGACAAACATTTACATAATATGCTTTTGGGGTCACACATGATTTTGGTCAGTTGTGGGAAATGAGGGGATTCCTCACCTCAGCAGGCCAACACATACAAAATGCATCATTATTTGTTGCTTTGTTGCAGGCTCTACTCTTGCCCAGAAAGGTTGCAATTGTAAAATGTACAGCTCACACATCTGCAAAGGATTACATTTCCATGGGAAATGCGTTTGATGACAAGGAAGCGCGAAGAATAGCACTAGATGGGTGTGACTACGAAATGGTGTAGCTCACACCTACCACAATTGCTAAGGAAGAAAGCACATATTTTGATCCACAAAGTGTTGAACAGCAGGCTGTAGAATCAGAATTAGCAGATTGGGAAAAGGGCGGTTGCAAGAAGAATGAAGAGGGTATCTGGGTAGGACCTAATGGTAAAATATGTCTACCGTCCATGTTACTTTCCTCTATGACACGCCTTTTCCATGGACCCTCACACATGGGGAGGGAGGGGATGATACGATTGTTCTTGCAGTGTTGGTTTAATATTACATTTCGGAAATATGCAGAACAGTTATGTAAGAAATGTACCATTTGTGCACAATACAACACTGGAAAGGGTACACCAACTGCTCCAAACCCCACATGGACTCTTTGAAAGTCTTCAAATGGACGTGATTGTGATGCCTCCTGTTTACAATTTGAGATATGTTTTGGTAATAGTCTGCATGTTCAGCAAATGGACTGAAGCATACCCCACCAGGAACTGTGATGCACAAACAGTGGCCAAATGACTTTTAAAAGAGTTAATACCATGCTTTGGAGTGCCGACTCTTTTAAGCTCTGACAATGGACCAAGATTAATTTCACAGGTTATTCAAGGCCTTTGCAAGGGGTTAGGAATAACACAAACATTGCATTGTGCATATCATCCACCCGCAGCGGGAGCTGTGGAAAGGAAAAATGGGGTGCTAAAGAACAAAATAGGGAAAATATGTGCGGTGACTGAGTTGTCTTGGATTGATGCACTACCATTGGCGCTGCTGGGTATGAGAAGTACCCCTGATAGAGTCACAAAATTGAGTCCCCATGAAGTGATATTTGGGCGCCCCATGCACATACCAGGCCATATGTCTGTTGCCCCATTGGCAATAACAGAAGATCTATTGCTACAAAATTGCAGAAAAATAACAGAGACATTGCATTATCTCCACCGTCAGGTGCTGCAGGCCTTGCCAGAAGAAGGAACGCCACCAGGTTACGGATTGCAGTATGGCAGCTGGGTGTGGGTCAAGGCCCACACTGGATGCCACTGTCTACAGCCAGAGTGGAAGGGACCCTACCAAGTCCTGCTGACAACAGCCATGGCAGTCAAGTGTGAGGGACTCGCATCCTGGATACACAGCTCACACACCAAGAGGGCCACTGGACCGGCGGATGTCCAGCCACCACCTGCGGTGCCTAGGAAAATGTTGCCACCACCGCAGGGGTACAATCTTCGATCAACCAGTAACATAAGACAATACTGACAGGATTGCTCGGGCTGTGCCCCTACAGGAGTCAGGAGGTACAAGCGGGCCCTGCAGTGACATCTCCACAGGACTGCTCGTGCTGCGCCCCTACGGGAGTCAGGAGGTGCAAGCAGGTCCAGCAGTGATTTTTTCATAAGACTGCTCGTGCTGCACACCTCGGAGGAGAAAGGGTGCAAGCGGGTCTTATTTGCACATGTCAACAAAGTACAAAGATTGGTTTCAAGTGCTAGTAACCTCTGACACCATTCTATTCTGTGAGGCACCACTGAGAGAACAGAGGAATAAAGGACGGAGTAAAGAACTAGCATTGTGACATTTTACTTATTAAGAAAACAATAATGCCTGGAAGAAGGGGAGGAGGAAAAAAGTGGCCTGTGGTGTTAACTGCCCTATGTACTCCAGTTCCAGCAATAATAGTGACCATTATATTGATACTATATGAAAAGGAAATACAGGTACCATTTCTGGACCAGGAATACTATATGAATGAAAGTGAAATACAGGTACCATTTCTAGACCAGGAACACTATGGGGGTCATTACGACCCTGGCGGACGTCGGAGAAGCGGCGGTAAGACCGCCAACAGGCTGGCGGTCTTTTTTTGGGAATTATGACCATGGCGGTTACCGCCATGGTCATCCGCCGCTTCTCCGTTCCGCCCGCCAGGGTCTCCAGCCTGGCGGTCTTCACTTTACCGCCGGCGGTATTTGGACCCGGCTTACCGCCATGGATTTCCTGCAGTTGGAACCGCCATGAAATCCATGGCGGTAAGCACTATCAGTGCCAGGGAATTCCTTCCCTGGCACTGATAGGGGTCTCCCCCTCCTCCCACCCCCTCCCGACTCCCTCCCCTACACCCCCCACCACCCCTGCCACCCCCCAAAGGTGGCAGGACCCCCCTCCCCACCCCGACCCCCAACATCACTTCACTCATGCAAACACAACACGCACGCAGGCACCACCAACACACATACATGCACACACACTGACATACATGCAAACATCCACACACACAGTCAGACACGCACACCCACATTCAAACATACACGCACACAACCATGCAGACATATCTACAGACATACACGCACTCATTCCCAAACTCACGACACCAACGCAAGCATACAGGCACTCAGACATCCCCACTACATACACACACGCACACCCCCATGCACGCACACAACACACAACGCCCCCCCACCCCCCTCCCCTCACGGACGATCGACTTACCTGGTCTGACGATCCTCCGGGAGGGGACGGGAGCCATGGGGGCTGTTCCGCCGACACCACACCGTCAACAGAACACCGCCACGCCGAATCACAGGACGTGATTCGGTGGGCGGTGTTCTGTTGACGTGGCGGTGGAGGTGGAGCAACCTCCACTTCCCCGCCGCCCGCCAGTATGGCTGTTGGCGGCTCTCCATCTAAAAAAGGATGGAGAGCTGCCAACAGTCATAATACGCCGAGCGGCAAACTGCCACCACTGGCGGTCTTCCGCACGGCGGTCCCTCGGAGGTCTTGAGAAAAGACCGCCGAGGTCAAATTGACCACCCATATGACTGAAAGTAAAAAGGGGATTGTGGATGTGGAAAAAGGAAGAAACACCAGCCTGGTGGAAAAGGTGGGGAGCAGGGAACTGATAAAATGGGACAAGATGGAGACAATTACAGTGATAATGCATTTGTGTAAATGGTGACGTTATATAAAGAACTTGCTAATGTGTCAGATTGCTATATTTGCACCCACCTACCCACCACTACCCAGGGGATAACAAATTATACACACATTCCCCTTAGCCAGCACATTTCATGTAATATGGTGCGCAATATATTGGAAAAGGTGACAAAGATGAAAGTAAAAAGCAAGGTACGAAAGGGAAGAAAGACAGTAAAAAAAAGGAAGAAAGTAAAAGGCAGGAGGAAAAGAGAGAGTGGAGAAGAGAAAAAAGAAAGTGGCAGAGTATGTGATAAAATAGTACTGAGACAAGGAGAAAAGGAACTTCTGGACGTATTCAACATAGAAAGGGACAAGGGTTATGCACAGGGCAAGATTCCCACAGAAATGAAATACCATCACTTCAAATACATGAAAAGGAAAAAGCACCATGGTGCATTAGATACCGAAAGGGCAACGTCCCAATTAAAAACCCGTTATACAGTGAAATATGCACAGCTCTAGCATTAGAAAAGTGCATTATCCCAGATTTTCCTGACAACGGCAGCATAGATGTGGGGGTCAGCATCTGCTCCAAATACTCCAATCTGGACCAAATACGTGATGGCCCAAAAGGTTTATCAAGAGGTATCTCAGCCCCAAGAGGGATATTTTTTGTATGTGGAACGTCTGCATACTTTAGATTGCCAGCAGGGTGGCAAGGCACCTGCTACCTAGCGTTTGTACTACCTCGCATTTTACATGTGACAGACTTGTCAAGGTAATAAAAGAGGCACCTTGAGGAGTATGCAGAAGAAGGGCACACTCTTGGATAGATAGGGCTATAGCAGTGGAAGGAGTATTGATGCCACCATTACGGGTCCGCATAGCGCGTTTCTGCCCCCATGCCCCCCTTGTTTATCTTTCGTTGCCTGTTTCTCACCGCCCGTTTTTCTACCGGCTCCGGACGGTCACTGTTCCCCCTGCCGCTGCCTCCCCTGCGGCCCCGCCCGCCTCGCACACCCATTGGCCCTCCCTCATCCTCCCAGCTGCTCCACCCTCCCACCCCACCCTCTTAATGGCGCACGCTGCGCGGAGCCCCGTGCAACTTCCTGACTGGGTTCTGGCCAGGAGTCCACTTGGCTCCACCAGCCTGCCCCCGTGCCCCTGATCCTGCTGACTGCCGCCTTGACAGGAGTTCGAGGCCATCCTCCACCTGCGGGCACCAGCCTCCGCCTCATCCCTGGTGCCTAGTGATAGGCATTCCCTGGTTGTTGCGTAAGTAATCCTTCTGTGCATTTGTATTTTGTATTGCCGTTTTTTGTGTCTAATTTGTTATAGCCATCTTTTTTCTGACCCTTTGTGTTTTTCTGCGCAGTTTCTCATAGTGCGTTTCTGCCCCCGTGTCCCCCCTGTTTATCTTTCGTTGCCTGTTTCTCACTGCCCGTTTTTCTACCGGATCCGGCCGGTCACTGTTACCCCTGCCGCTGCCTCCCCTGCGGCCCCGCCCCTCTCGCCCCCCCATTGGCCCTCCCTCCCGCCTCCCAGCTGCTCCACCCTCGCACCTCACACTCTTAATGACGGCCGCTGCGCAGAGCCCCGTGTGACTTCCTGACCGGGTTCTGGCCAAGAGTCCACTTGGTTCCACCAGCCTGCCCCCGTGACCCTGATCCTACCAACTGCCACCTGGACAGCAGTTTGAGGCCCTCCCCCACCCGCATGCACCTGCCTGCGCCTCATCCCTGGTGCCTACTGGTAGGCATTTCCTGGTTGTCGCGTAAGTAAACCTTCTGTGCTTTTGTATTTTGTATCGCCGTTGTATTGCCGTTTTTTGCGTCTATTTTGTTATAGCCATATTTTTTCTGCCCCTTTGTGTTTTTCTGTGCTGTTTTGCATAGCGCGTTTCTGCCCCCCGTGCACCCCCTGTTTATCTTTCGATGCCTGTTTCTCACTGCCCGTTTTTCTACCAGCTCTGGCCGGTCACTGTTCCCCCTGCCTCTGCCTCCCCTGCGGCCCGCCCCACTTGCACACCCATTGGCCCTCCTTCCCGCCTCCCAGCTGCTCGACCCTCCCACCCCACCCTCTTAATGGTGGCCGCTGTGCAGAGCCCCGTGTGACTTCCTGACCGGGTTCTGGCCAGGAGTCCACTTGGCTCCACCAGCCTGCCCCCATGTCCCTGAACCTAACGACTGCCCACTGGACAGCAGTTCGAGGCCCTCCTCCACGCGCAGACACCTGCCTGCACCTCATCCCTGGTACCTAGTGGTAGGCACTCCCTGGTTGTCACGAGAGTAATCCTTCTTTGCTTTTGTATTTTGTATTGCCGTTTTTGCGTCTATTTTGTTAAAGCCATATTTTTCCTGACCCTTTGTGTTTTTCTGCGCTGTTTCGCATAGCGCATTTCTGCCCCCGTGCCCCCCCTGTTTATCTTTCGTTGGCTGTTTCTCACCGACCGTTTTTCTACCCGCTCTGGCCGGTCACTGTTCCCCCTGCTGCTGCCTCCCCTGCGGCCCGCCCACCTCGCACACCCATTGGCCCTCCCTCCAACCTCCCAGCTGCTCCATCTTAATGGCGGCCGCGGCACGGAGCCCCGTGTGACTTCCTGACCGGGTTCTGGCCAGGAGTCCACTTGGTTCCACCAGCCTACCCCCGTGCCCATGATCCTGCCGACTGCCGCCTGGACAGCAGTTCGAGGCCCTCCTCCATCCGCAGGCACCCGTCTGCGCCTCATCCCTGGTGCCTAGTGGTAGGCATTCCCTGGTTGTCGCGTAAGTAATCCTTCTGTGCTTTTGTATTTTGTGTAGCCGTTTTATTGCCATTTTTTTCATCTATTTTGTTATAGCCATCTTTTTTCTGACCCTTTGTGTTTTTCTGCACTGTTTCGCATAGCGCGTTTCTGCCCCCATGCCCCACTTGTTTATCTTTCGTTGCCTGTTTCTCACCACCTGTTTTTCTACCGGCTCCGGCCGGTCACTGTTCCCCCTGCCGCTGCCTCCCCTGCAGCCCTGCCCGCCTTGCACACCCATTGGCCCTCCCTCCCGCTTCCCAGCTGCTCCACCCTCCCACCCCACCCTCTTAATGGCGCCCGCTGCGTGGAGCCACGTGCGACTTCCTGACCGGGTTCTTGCCAGGAGTCCTCTTGGCTCCACCAGCCTGCCCCCGTGCCCCTGACCCTGCGGACGGCCGCCTTGACAGCAGTTCGAGGTCCTCCACCCGCAGGCACCCGTCTGCACCTCATCCCTGGTGCCTAGTGGTAGGCATTCCCTAGTTGTTGCGTAAGTAATCCTTCTGTGCTTTTGTATTTTGTATCGCCGTTGTATTGCAGTTTTTTGCGTCTATTTTGTTATAGCCATCTTTTTTCTGACCCTTTGTGTTTTTCTGCGCTGTTTCGCATAGCGCGTTCTGCCCCCATGCCCCCCTGTTTATCGTTCGTTGCCTGTTTCTCACTGCCTGTTTTCCTACCGGCTCCGGCCGGTCACTGTTCCCCCTGCCTCCCCTGCGTCCCCTGCGTCCCCGCCCCTCTCGCACTCCCATTGGCCCTCCTCTTACCTCCCAGCTCCTCCACCCTCTTAATGGTGGCCGCTGTGTGGAGCCCCGTGTGACTTACTGACCGGGTTCTGGCCAGGAGTCCACTTGGCTCCACCAGCCTGCCCCCGTGCCCCTGATCCTGACGACTGACGCCTGGACAGCAGTTAGAGGTCCTCCTCCACCCGCAGGCACCCGCCTGCACCTCATCCCTGGTGCCTAGTGGTAGGCATTCCCTGGTTGTCGCGTAAGTAATCCTTCTGTGCTTTCGTATTTTGTATCGCTGTTTTATTGCAGTTTTTTGCGTCAATTTTGTTATAGCCATCTTTTTTCTGACCCTTTGTGTTTTTCTGTCGCTGTTCCGCGTATCGCGTTTCTGCCCCCATGCCCCCCTTGTTTATCTTTCGTTGCCTGTTTCTCACCGCCCGTTTTTCTACCGGCTCCGGCCGGTCACTGTTCGCCCTGCCGCTGCCTCCCCTGCGGCCCGCCCGCCTCGCACACCCATTGGCCCTCCCTCCCGCCTCCCAGCTGCTCCACCTTCCGACCCCACCCTCTTAATGGCGGCCGCTGCGTGGAGCCCCGTGCAACTTCATGACTGGGTTCTGGCCAGGAGACCACTTGGCTCCACCAGCCTGCCCCCGTGCCCCTGATCCTGCACACTGCCACCTGGACAGCAGTTCGAGGCCCTCCTCCACCCGCAGGCATCCACCTGCGCCTCATCCTTGGTGCCCAGTAGTAGGCATTCCCTGGTTGTCGCGTAAGTAATCCTTCTGTGCTTTTGTATTTTGTATCGCTGTTGTATTGAAATTTTTTGCATCTATTTTGTTATAGCCATCTTTTTTCTGACCCTTTGTGTTTTTCTGCGCTGGTTTGCATAGCGCGTTTCTGCCGCCGTGCCCCCGTTTATCTTTCGTTGCCTGTTTCTCACCGCCCGTTTATTCTACCGGCTCTGGCCGGTCACTGTTCCCCCTACCCCTGCCTCCCCTGCATCCCCGCCCCTCTCGCACACCCATTTGCCCTCCCTCCAGCCTCCCAGCTGCTCCACCCCCTCACCCCACCCTCTTAATAGCAGCCGCTGACTGGAGCCCCGTATGACTACCTGACCGGGTTCTGGCCAGGAGTCCACTTGGCTCCACCAGCCTTCCCCGCACCCCTGATCCTGCCGACTGTCGCCTGGACAGCAGCTCGAGGTCCTCCTCCACCCACAGGCACCCGCCTGCGCCTCATCTCTGGTGCCTAGTGGTGGGCATTCCCTGGTTGTCGCGTCTGTAACCCTTCTGTTCTTTTGTATTTTGTATCACCGTTTCATTGCCGTTTTTTGCGTCTATTTTGTTATAGTCATCTTTTTTCTGAACCTTTGTGTTTTTCTGCACTGTTCTGCATAGCGCGTTTCTGCCCCCATGCCCCCGCTGTTTATCTTTCGTTGCCTGTTTCTCACCGCCTGTTTTTCTACCAGCTCCGGCTGGTCACTGTTCCCACTGCCGCAGCCTCCCCTGCGGCCCGCCTGCCTCGCACACCCATTGGCCCTCCCTCCTACCTCCCAGCTGCTCCACCCTCTTAATGGCGGCCGCTGTGTGAAGCCCCAAGTGACTTCCTGACCGGGTTCTGGCCAGGAGTCCACTTGGCTCCACCAGCCTGCCCCCGTGACCCTGATCCTGCCGACTGCCGCCTGGACAGCAGTTCGAGGTCCTCCTCCACCCGCAGGCACCCGCCTGCGCCTCATCCCTGGTGCCTAGTGGTAGGCATTCCCTGGTTGTCACGTAAGTAATCCTTCTGTGCTTTTGTATTTTGGATCGCCGTTGTATTGCCGTTTTTTGCGTCTATTTTGTTATAGCCATCTTTTTTCTGACCCTTTGTGTTTTTCTGCGTTGTTTCGCATAGCGCGTTTCTGCCCCCATGCACCCCTTCTTTATCTTTCGTTGCCTGTTTCTCACCACCCGTTTTTCTACCGGCTCCGGCGGGTCACTGTTCCTCCTGCCGCTGCCTCCCCCGTGGCCCCGCCCGCCTCGCACACCCATTGGCCGTCCCTCCCGCCTCCCAGCTGCTCCACCCTCCCACCCCACCCTCATAATCGCGCCCACTGCGCGGAGCCCAGTGCAACTTCCTGACCGGGTTCTTGCCAGGAGTCCACTTGGCTCCACCAGCCTGCCCCCGTGCCCCTGATCCTGCAGACTGCCACCTGGACAGCAGTTCGATGCCCTCCTCCACCCGCAGGCACCCGCCTGCGCCTCATCCCTGGTGCCTAGTGGTAGACATTCCCTGGTTGTCACGTAAGTGATCCTTCTGTGCTTTTGTATTTTGTATCGCCGTTGTATTGCCGTTTTTTGCGTCTATTTTGTTATAGCCATCTTTTTTCTGACCCTTTGTGCTTTTCTCCGCAGTTTCGCATAGCGCGTTTCTGCCCCGTGCCCCCTCTGTTTATCTTTCGTTGCCTGTTTCTCACTGCCCATTTTTCTACCGTCTCCGGCCGGTCACTGTTCCCCGTGCCTCCCCTGCATCCCCGCCACTCTTGCACACCCATTGGCCCTCCCTCCTGCCTCCAAGCTGCTCCGCCCCCCCAACCCACCCTCTAAATAGCAGCTGCTGGGTGGAGCCCTGTGTGACTTCCTGACCAGGTTCTGGCCAGGAGTCCACTTGGCTCCACCAGCCTTCCCTCGTGCCCCTGATCCTGCCGACTGCCGCCTGTACAGCAGTTCGAGGTCCTCCTCCACCCGCAGGCACCCTCCTGCGCCTCATCCCTGGTGCCTAGTGGTAGGCATTCCCTGGTTGTCGCGTAAGTAATCCTTCTGTGCTTTTGTACAGGGAGTGCAGAATTATTAGGCAAATGAGTATTTTGACCACATCATCCTATTTATGCATGTTGTCTTACTCCAAGCTGTATAGGCTCGAAAGCCTACTACCAATTAAGCATATTAGGTGATGTGCATCTCTGTAATGAGAAGGGGTGTGATCTAATGACATCAACACCCTATATCAGGTGTGCATAATTATTAGGCAACTTCCTTTCCTTTGGCAAAATGGGTCAAAAGAAGGACTTGACAGGCTCAGAAAAGTCAAAAATAGTGAGATATCTTGCAGAGGGATGCAGCACTCTTAAAATTGCAAAGCTTCTGAAGCGTGATCATCGAACAATCAAGCGTTTCATTCAAAATAGTCAACAGGGTCGCAAGAAGCGTGTGGAAAAACCAAGGCGCAAAATAACTGCCCATGAACTGAGAAAAGTCAAGCGTGCAGCTGCCACGATGCCACTTGCCACCAGTTTGGCCATATTTCAGAGCTGCAACATCACTGGAGTGCCCAAAAGCACAAGATGTGCAATACTCAGAGACATGGCCAAGGTAAGAAAGGCTGAAAGACGACCACCACTGAACAAGACAAACAAGCTGAAACGTCAAGACTGGGGCAATAAATATCTCAAGACTGATTTTTCTAAGGTTTTATGGACTGATGAAATGAGAGTGAGTCTTGATGGGCCAGATGGATGGGCCCGTGGCTGGATTGGTAAAGGGCAGAGAGCTCCAGTCCGACTCAGACGCCAGCAAGGTGGAGGTGGAGTACTGGTTTTGGCTGGTATCATCAAAGATGAGCTTGTGGGGCCTTTTCGGGTTGAGGATGGAGTCAAGCTCAACTCCCAGTCCTACTGCCAGTTCCTGGAAGACACCTTCTTCAAGCAGTGGTACAGGAAGAAGTCTGCATCCTTCAAGAAAAACATGATTTTCATGCAGGACAATGCTCCATCACACGCGTCCAAGTACTCCACAGCGTGGCTGGCAAGAAAGGGTATAAAAGAAGGAAATCTAATGACATGGCCTCCTTGTTCACCTGATCTGAACCTCATTGAGAACCTGTGGTCCATCATCAAATGTGAGATTTACAAGGAGGGAAAACAGTACACCTCTCTGAACAGTGTCTGGGAGGCTGTGGTTGCTGCTGCACGCAATGTTGATGGTGAACAGATCAAAACACTGACAGAATCCATGGATGGCAGGCTTTTGAGTGTCCTTGCAAAGAAAGGTGGCTATATTGGTCACTGATTTGTTTTTGTTTTGTTTTTGAATGTCAGAAATGTATATTTGTGAATGTTAAGATGTTATATTGGTTTCACTGGTAATAATAAATAATTGAAATGGGTATATATTTGTTTTTTGTTAAGTTGCCTAATAATTATGCACAGTAATAGTCACCTGCACACACAGATATCCCCCTAACATAGCTAAAACTAAAAACAAACTAAAAACTACTTCCAAAAATATTCAGCTTTGATATTAATGAGTTTTTTGGGTTCATTGAGAACATGGTTGTTGTTCAATAATAAAATTAATCCTCAAAAATACAACTTGCCTAATAATTCTGCACTCCCTGTATTTTGTATCGCCGTTTTTTTGCCGTTTTTTGCGTCTAGTTTGTTATAGCCATCTTTTTTCTGACCTTTAAGGAAATGCCTCCTTGGCATGGTTACCCCCTGACTTTTTGCCTTTGCTGATGCCAAGTTATGATTTGAAAGTGTGATGAGGCCTGCTAACCAGGCCCCAGCACCAGTGTTCTTTCCCTAACCTGTACTTTTGTTTTCACAATTGGCACTCCCTGGCATCCAGGTAAGTCCCTTGTAACTGGTACCTCTGGTACCAATGGCCCTAATGCCAGGGAAGTTCTCTAAGTGCTGCAGCATATCTTATGCCACCCTGGGGACCCCTCACTCAGCACAGACACACTGCTTGCCAGAATGTGTGTGCTGGTGGGGATAAAATCACTAAGTCGACATGGCACTCCCCTCAGGGAGCCATGCCAACCTCACACTGCCTATGGCATAGATAAGTCACCCCTCTAGTAGGCCTTACAGCCCTAAGGCAGGGTGCACTACACCATAGGTGAAGGCATAAGTGCATGAGCACTATGCCCCTACAGTGTCTAAGCAAAAACTTAGACATTGTAAGTGCAGGGTAGCCATAAGAGTATATGGTCTGGGAGTCTGTCATGCACGAACTGCACAGCACCATAATGGCTACACTGAAAACTGGGAAGTTTGGTATCAAACTTCTCAGCACAATAAATGCACACTGATGCCAGAGTACATTTTATTGTAAAATACACCCCAGAGGGCATCTTAGAGATGCCCCCTGAAACCATACCCGACTTCCAGTGTGGGCTGACTAGTTTAGCAGCCTGCCACACACCAGACATGTTGCTGGCCACATGGGGAGAGTGCCTTTGTCACTCTGTGGCTAGTAACAAAGCCTGTACTGGGTGGAGGTGCCTCTCACCTCCCGCTGCAGGGACTATAAAACCTGGCGGTGAGCCTCAAAGGCTCACCCCCTTTGTTACAGCACCCCAGGGCACTCCAGCTAGTAGAGTTGCCCGCCCCCTCCAGCCACGGCCCACTTTTGGCAGCAAGGCCGGAGGAGATAATGAGAAAAACAAGGAGGAGTCACTGGCCAGTCAGGACAGCCCCTAAGGTGTCCTGAGCTGAGGTGACTCTGACTTTTAGAAATCCTCCATCTTGCAGATGGAGGATTCCCCCAATAGGATTAGGGATGTGCCCCCCTCCCCTCAGGGAGGAGGCACAAAGAGGGTGTAGCCACCCTCAGGGCTAGTAGCCATTGGCTACTAACCCCCCAGACCTAAACACACCCCTAAATCGAGGATTTAGGGGCTCCCAGAACCTAGGTAACTAGATTCCTGTAACCTAAGATGAAGAAGGACTGCTGAGCTGAAAAACCTGCAGAGAAGATGGAGACACCAACTGCTTTGGTCCCAGCTCTACCGGCCTGTCTCCCCACTTCAAAAGAACTGCTCCAGCGACGCGTTCCACAGGGTCCAGCAACCTCTGAAGCCTCAGAGGACTACCCTGCATCTAAAAGGACCAAGAACTCCCGGGGACAGCGGCTCTGCTCCAAGAAAGAAGCATCTTTGCAACAAAGAAGCAACTTTGAAAGAACACACGTTTCCCGCCGGCAGCGTGAGACTTTGCACTCTACACCCGACACCCCCGGCTCGACTTGTGGAGAACCAACACTACAGGGAGGACTCCCCGGCGACTGCGAGCCTGTGAGTAACCAGAGTTGACCCCCCTGAGCCCCCACAGCGACGCCTGCAGAGGGAATCCAGAGGCTCCTCCTGACCACGACTGCCTGCTTCTAAGAACCCGACGCCTGGTAAGGACACTGCAACCGCAGCCCCCAGGACCTGAAGGATCTGACCTCCAGTGCAGGAGCGACCCCCAGGTGGCCCTCTCCCTTGCCCAGGTGGTGGCTACCCCGAGGAGCCCCCCCCTTGCCTGCCTGCATCGCTGAAGAGGCCCTTAGGTCTCCCATTGAACTCCATTGCAAACCCGATGCCTGTTTGCACACTGCACCTTTTTGTGCTGACTTGTCTCCCCCCTGGTGCCCTACAAAACCCCCCTGGTCTGCCCTCCGAAGACGCGGGTACTTACCTGCTATCAGACTGGAACCAGGGCACCCCCTTCTCCATTGAAGCCTATGCGTTTTGGGCACCACTTTGACCTCTGCACCTGACTGGCCCTGAGCTGCTGGTGTGGTAACTTTGGGGTTGCCCTGAACCCCGAGTGGTGGGCTACTTTGGACCCAACTTTGAACCCTGTAGGTGGTTTACTTACCTGCAAAACTAACAAACACTTACCTCCCCCAGGAACTGTTGAAAATCGCAGTGTCCAGTTTTAAAATAGCTTATTGCCATTTGTGTGAAAACTGTATATGCTATATTGCGAATTCAAAGTTCCTAAAGTTCCTAAGTGAAATACCTTTCATTTAAAGTATTGTTTCTAAATCTTGAACCTGTGGTTCTTAAAATAAACTAAGAAAATATATTTTTCTATATAAAAACCTATTGGCCTGGAATTGTCTTTGAGTGTGTGTTCCTCATTTATTGCCTGTGTATGTACAACAAATGCTTAACACTACCCTCTGATAAGCCTACTGCTCGACCACACTACCACAAAATTAGAATTATCTCTTTTTGCCACTATCTTACCTCTAAGGGGAACCCTTGGACTCTGTGCATGCTATTTCTTACTTTGAAACAGTGCATACAGAGCCAACTTCCTACATTGGTGGATCAGCGGTTGGGTGCAAGCCTTTGCATTTGCTGGACTACTCAGCCAATACCTGATCACACGCCTAAAATTCCAAAAATTGTCATTAGAAACTGATTTTTGAAATTTGATCTATTTTTCTATATTTTTTCAAAGTCCTGCTAGGGCCTTGTGTTAGTCACTGTTAGCATTTCTTTTAGAGTTTAAAATTTTTGTAAAAGTTTGAATTAAGTTCTAGAGATAGTTTTAGATTCTTAAAAAGTATTCCAACTTTTAGAAACATAGGGGGTCATTCCAACCCTGGCGGCCGGTGATAAAGCCAACAGGCAGGCGGTCAGAAAAAAGGTATTCTGACCCTGGTGTGAACCGCCAACACAGCCCGCCACTTTAACACTCCGCCCGCCACGGCGGGACAGACAAACAGCTCGGCGGTCACCGCCAACAGCCAGGCGGCAGACAATGTACCGCCCACCCTATCACAACTCACCAATCCGCCACCTTTTCCGCGGTGGGAGCCCCGCCGATATAAACACGGCGGAAACAGACTACGAACGGGAAAACGCTCACCTATACACACTCCACGAGGAAGGAGGACAGCATGGAGCCCGAATTACACATCCTACCGGCTATTGTCTACCTGCTCATCTACCACGAGTACGAACGCCGGCGCAGAAGACAACGGTGAGTACTGCACCTACGACACAGGGGAGGGGGGAGGAGGAAAGCTTACGGGCACACACATATGCGACCCCCCCCCCCAACTATCTACACACCAATGCAGAGCACCAAGTCACAGTGACACCACCCAAACCCCCCGGAATAATGCAAAGACATAATTAAAGTGAGAAACAACATTTATGTATATAAGAGGTTCTTTGAAGTCATGGTAAAATAGCAATATGAATAATAAAAAAACAAGTAAGAAAATTTTGAAAACGATAAACATAGGCAATAAGTCCTGCCCAGTCACCTAAATTTCCACTGTCCGTGGGCCAAAGTGTATCAACACATGGGCAAAGCCCACACAGGAGAACTGAGTCCGTTGGAGAGAACACTGCTGGGGCATCAGATGACAAAACTACAGGCACCTCAGGGGGAAGGGAAGGGGGGGCACCTCAGCCACATGAGTCCACGACGCCAGATCCACGAAGGGTCCACCATGCCCACTGTGCCATCCTGGGGAGTGCAAAGCCACAGTCTCACAAGTCTCTACAGTGGGTGGATTGCCCACTGTGCCATCCTGGGGAGTGCAAAGCCACAGTCTCACAAGTCTCTACAGTGGGTGGATTGCCCACTGTGCCATCCTAGGGAGTGCAAAGCCACAGTCTCACAAGTCTCTACAGTGGGTGGATTGCCCACTGTTACATCCTGGGGAGTGCAAAGCCACAGTCCATCAGGTGGATTACAGAGACCACTGGTCATGGAGGAGGCATGGTGGGCCCAGCGGAGCGGTGCTTGAGACGGCGGGGCCCAGCGGAGCGGTGCTTGACAGGAAGGGCCCAGCGGAGCGGTGCTTGAGACGGCGGGGCCCAGCGGAGCGGTGCCTGACAGGAAGGGGCCCAGCGGAGCGGTGCTTGACAGGAAGGGCCCAGCGGAGCGGTGCTTGAGACGGCGGGGCCCAGCGGAGCGGTGCTTGACAGGAAGGGCCCAGCGGAGCGGTGCTTGAGACGGCGGGGCCCAGCAGAGCGGTGATTGACAGGAAGGGCCCAGCGGAGCGGTGCTTGAGACAACGGGGCCCAGCGGAGCGGTGCTTGAGACGGCGGGGCCCAGCGGAGCGGTGCTTGACAGGAAGGGCCCAGCGGAGCGGTGCTTGACAGGAAGGGCCCAGCGGAGTGGTGCTTGAGACGGCGAGGTCCAGCGGAGCGGTGCCTGACAGGAAGGGGCCCAGCGGAGCGGTGCTTGACAGGAAGGGCCCAGCGGAGCGGTGCTTGAGACGGCGGGGCCCAGCGGAGCGGTGCTTGACAGGAAGGGCCCAGCGGAGCGGTGCTTGAGACGGCGGGGCCCAGCGGAGCGGTGCTTGAGACGGCGGGGCCCAGCGGAGCGGTGCTTGAGACGGCGGGGCCCAGCGGAGCGGTGCTTGACAGGAAGGGCCCAGCGGAGCGGTGCTTGAGACGGCGGGGCCCAGCGGAGCGGTGCTTGACAGGAAGGGCCCAGCGGAGCGGTGCTGGAGACGGCGGGGCCCAGCGGAGCGGTGCTTGACAGGAAGGGCCCAGCGGAGCGGTGCTTGAGACGGCGGGGCCCTCTTCAGTGGTGCCTTTCTGCACGGCTGGGCCCTCTTCAGCGGTGCCTTTCTGCACGGCGGGGCCCTCTTCAGCGGTGCCTTTCTGCACGGCGGGGCCCTCTTCAGCGGTGCTTGTCCAGTCATCCAAGGGAGCCAGACCTGGCCAGGACTCCCTGCTTAGTCGCCCTCCGACCGTGTAGTTGCTGGACCCTTCTGTGACGGAGTCCTGGGCCCGTGGGTGTCCTTCCTCACACCCGGGATGGGGCTTGTGGGGCCCTCCTGGTCCGCTGGCTGACTTCTCCGCCCTGCTGCCCTTGCCCTCCTTCGATGAGGCTCTCTGGCCCTTGCCTCCCCTGGATGTTGTGGCAGGTGACGGCCCAGGACTTTGCTCCTTGGGGGCAGCCGTGTCAGTCTTCTCGCGGCGGCCCCTGATTTTACGGGTCCTCTTCCCAGGGGGGGGGCTGGCTGTTCCCTTGCTGCTGGCCGATGTATCTGTGCTGGGAAAGGGTGGACTTAAAAACCCGTGCACAATGGTGACACTTGAAGCAGGGCTGGTGGTGGCTGAGGTGCTCTTGGGACTCTTAGCAGATGGAGAGGGTGGGTCAGGTGGGGCAAAGAGGTTAAGTTTGGAGAGGTAAAGTTTTTTAGGACCAATGTAAAGGGTAGGTGTAGTGGGTATGGGAGTGGAGGAAGAGGATGTGGTTGTAGGAGAGTCAGGTGTGCTGTCTTTGGGTGCAGGTGCTTGTGACGTAGGCTGTCGTGAGGTGGTTGGCTGTTGGGTGGGTGGCTGCCTGCGTTTGTGTGTCTTGGAAGAGGGGGTGACAGACACAGTGGGAGAGGACACAGGGGACGTGTAAATGGCAGTGGGGGTGGTGACTGCACGTGTGCGGACTGTACTGGAGGGTGTGCTGGTGATGGAAGTACTGGCTGATGGTGGTGTGCATGCAGGTGTGAGTGGAGACGTCACAGGGAGGGAGGAGGGAGACGAGGAGGAGGGGGACACAGGGGTGGTAGTGACTGTTGGCATGTCTGCATCTGGATGTTGCTTGGGTAAATGCTTGTGTGATCTGTGGTGCTTATGTCTGGATGAGCTGCCCTTGGGTGTTGAGGTGTGTGCAGGCTGGTCTGATGGTGTGGATGGGATAGGCTGAGGAACAGGAGACAGAGACAGGGTGGAGGCAGTTAGAAGAGGGAGGCTGGAAACAGGGACAATGGCTGCCGTCAGTGCTGAGGCCAGAGCATTGAACGATCGTTGATGGGCAGCCTGACCCGAATGAATGCCCTCCAGGTATGCATTGCTCCGATGCACCTCCCTCTCTACCCCCTGGATGGCATTCAAAAGGATAGACTGCCCAACAATGATGGTCTGTAGGAGGTCAATGACCTCCGCACTGAGGGCAGCAGGGGTAACAGGGGCAGGGCCTGAGGTGCCTGGGGCGAAGGAGATGCCTTCTTGGGTGAGCGGGCACGGAGCGAAGGCTGAGGGGCTGCTGGGAGGGCGGAGCTGGTGCGCTGGGTGGCGGCTGTACCTGTAGAGGCGGGGGGCCCGGATGTTGCCGCCACCGCTAGGGAGCTCCCTTCCGAGGACGTGTCGGTGTCGCTGGTGTCACCACGGGTCCCCGTTGTGGTGCTCCCCTCGCCCTCCGTATCACTGGTGACCTCGGTGTCTGTACCATGGCCCGCCGGGGCCTTGTGAGTTGCAGCTCCCTCGTGCTCCGATGCCAATTCTCCTCCGCCTGATGATGCTAATGCACACATGCACAAGAAGACAAAGAAAAAGGGTGGGGGGAGAAATAAAAACAGGTTGAGTGCATGCATTGTCAACACCGTTGGCGGAGAGGACAGACACAGGAGCCTCATGCACTACGCCGCGCAATCGGGGTACACTACTCAGTACTTGTGACTAGGCCAACAGGTCTATGGACAACATATGCGCACATGGGTGATGCTGGACCATGGATTGCTGTACTTGGCACCCTACAGAGGTGGGGGGCGGGGGCACAGGGCCATGCCTAAAGGAGGGGACTACACTACAGAAAGCGCCCTGGCCTAATGTCACCCACAGCCCTCCTCCCCCACCCAGGCACCTCCACTGCGCGTAAAGATAGCAGTATGTGCTGGTACTCACCCCCTTGTGTCTGCTGTGATGTCCTCACGCGCCCATCCAATTCGGGGTAGGCCACCGCCAGGATCCGGGACATCAGGGGGGTCAAGGTACGACTGGCACCCCTCCTACGTTGGGAGGCCATCCCCAGCAGTGACTCGGCGGTCTTCCTGGTCCCGCGGCAGATGTCCTCCCACCTCTTTCGGCAGTGGGTGCCCCGTCTTGTGTGGACCCCCAGGGCCCGGACTTCCTTGGCGATGGCACGCCAAATGTCGACTTTCTGATGGGCGCTGACCTATTTGACATGTACAGGGTGGGAAAGGAAATTTCAACATTTTTCTGCATGTTAGATGTGATTGCCCCCCCTCCCCAACCCTGCCATGTGGCACATGCTCTCATCTGTCGTGCCTTGCACTCCTCATTCGCTCCTCACCCCACCATCTTACATCCACCATACACAACCCAGGCATAGCCCATTCAACGCGCACCCAGTGTACTTACCTGTTGGTCTGGAGGACCGTAGAGTAGCGCATACTGGGGTAGGACCCCATCCACAAGATTCTCCATCTCTTCTGAAGTGAAGGCAGGGGCCCTTTCCCCAGTCGCAGCAGCCATTGTCTCTTCCAGACCGAGGTCACAGCAGCACTTGCAGTATAGGTCCTCTCCTGTGGATGATCAGGTCTCGAGTGATTAAGCAGATAGAAAATGGCGGTCACGCCCGCGGCGGTGCGTACCGCGGCGGTGCGTACCGCGACCGCCGGTGCACATCGTCATTGGCTCCTGAGACCCATAGGGTTCAATGTTAACCAATGCTGCTTTGCACCGCGGTCTTCGACCGCCTACCGCCACGGTGAGCCACACCAGCGCAGTGACCTCACATCCCACTGTCACACTTCACAGGTCAGGCAGCCGCCATTTCAAGGGCCCACATGGCATGATTTCTACTGCGTCACACAGGCCTAGGCCTTGCATTGCCACTCATACAAGCCTTTCAATGCATAGCGATTCATGTACTGTGCAAGCTGTGGGAACGAACCTGAGGGTTGCTTGACTCTGTGCTCCATGTTGTCCTTCCTAAGCACCGTCCGCTGGGACTTGCGAGGAGAAGGATGAATCCTCCCGTGTACCGACCGCTGGTGGACCTGTCGACAATGGAAGAACGACATATTATACTTCGATATCGACTTGACCGAGCCACTATACATGAACTGTGTGCCCAGCTGGAGCCAGACCTGATATCCCCCATCCGCCAACCCACAGGGATTCCCCCTCTGGTGCAGGTGCTGTCAGTGCTCCATTTTTTGGCAAGTGGGTCTTTTCAGACAACAGTGGCCATGTCATCAGGGATGTCTCAGCCTATGTTTTCTAAGGTTTTGTCCAGAGTGTTGTCTGCCCTGATGAAATACATGCGGAGCTACATTGTTTTCCCTGAGGTGGGCGATTTGGCTACAGTGAAGGGTGATTTCTATGCCCTTGGACATATCCCCAACATCATTGGTGCCATTGATGGGACCCATGTGGCTTTAGTACCCCCAAAAGACGATGAGCAGGTGTACAGAAATATAAAAAGTTACCATTCGATGAATGTCCAGGTGGTCTGTTTGGCTGACCAGTACATCTCCCATCTAAATGCCAAGTTCCCTGGGTCAGTGCATGACGCGTATGTCATGCGAAATAGCAGCATCCCTTATGTGATGGAACAGCTACAGAGACACCGTGTGTGGCTAATAGGTGACTCTGGTTACCCCAACCTGCCTTGGCTATTGACCCCAGTGAGGAATCCCTGGACCAGGGCAGAGGAACGGTACAATGAGGCACATGGGCGAACTAGGAGGATTATAGAACGGACCTTCGGGGTCCTGAAGGCCAGGTTTAGGTGCCTGCATATGACAGGGGGATCCCTCATGTACTCACCAAAGAAGGTGTGTCATATCATCGTGGCCTGCTGTATGCTTCACAATCTTGCATTGCGACGCCAGGTGCCTTTCCTGCAGGAGGATGGTCCAGATGGTGGTGTTGTAGCAGCTGTGGAGCCTGTGGAGAGTGAAGAGGAGGAAGACGACGGGGACGACACGGACAACAGGGACACAGTTATACAACAGTATTTTCAGTAGCACCCAGGTAAGAATCACCCACGCCATTTTACATTTACTTCTGGCCTCCTGCATCTCTACTTTCTGTGTTTCCCCCCAGTTCCTTTTCACTGATTTTTGACTTTCCCTTCCCTTTTCAGAGCTGTATGACCCACAGCGTGACTTCTGCTTTGTTTGCCCATGGACTAATGCTTATTGACACTGGTATGTTGTCATCACAATGTAAATGAACATTATTGCACCGTTATGTGTAATACATTTGTAAAGAATACAAGCAGACTCCTGACATTTGAAGTGCAATTGGTGATTTATTTTAAGTGCTGCGTATAGGTCCATGATAGTAAAACGGTGATGGGTGGGGGTGGAGTAATGTCCATGGCAGAGTCCAGTTCTCAGTAGCACAGGTGCAATGTCCATATGCCTTTGGAAGGATGGAGCAGGGGCAGTTCAAGGTTGGACAGGGTGACAATGTGGGACAGTGGGATGACATCAGGGGGTATCTTAGGCTGGTGGGGGTCTTGGCATCCTACTCTGTCTTCTTGTGTGATCTCAGGTTCCGCTTGCGGGGTGGTTGATCTTCAGCAGGAGGTGGGGTTCTGGTGGCCTGTCGTGGTGTGGGGGCCTCCTGTCCACTACCGCCGGCGGAGGTGGTAGGCTGTTCGTCGTCCGGGCTGGTGACAGGGGCCCTTTGGGGTGCCACATGGTCCCGCAATGTGGTGACTATCTGGTTGAGGGCCAGGACGATGGTCCCCATTGCGGTACCGATGTGCCGGAGTTAGTCTCTGAACCCCATGTACCGTTCCTCCTGCTGTGCCTGGATCTCCTGGAACCTGGCCAGTACCGTCGCCATCGTCTCCTGGGAGTGGTGGTATGCTCCCATGATGGTGGTGAGGGCCTCTTGGAGAGTGGGTTCCCTGGGCCGGTCAACCCCCTCTAGCACAGCAGCCCTCCCAGTTGCCCTGTTTCCCCGGGCCTCTGTCCCCTGGACGGTGTGCCCACTACCACTGCCCCCAGGTCCCTGTTGTTGTTGGGGTGGTGGGTCAGCCTGGGTGCCCTGTAGTGGCGGACACACCGCTGATAGACGTGTCCTGGAGACAGAGGCATGGGCCCGCTGGGTGGGAGCTGTGCTGGTATTCCCAGAGGGGGTTGGGTCTGCTGTGGCCTGTGTCTGTGTGTGGGGAACCGACTGTCCAGAGGTCCCCGATGGTCCGGGCTGGTCATCAGGTTCTAGGTCGACAGAGCTGCTGTCATCACTGGGGGCCTGTTCTGGGGGCGGGATGGACAAATCTGGACCCTCCTGGCCGGTGTGTTGGCGTTCGGGCTCTACAGGGGTAAAAGAGTATGGTTATTGCTTCTGTGTGTGCCATGGCGTGCGATTTGTGGGTGCCCTTCTCCCCCAGTGCTGGCATTCCCTTGTGGGAGGAGTTGTGAGGGTGGTTTGTGGGGGGGGGATGGGTATGTGCAGTGGTCATGCTTGGGTGATGGGTGTCCATGGTTTGTGTTGGCATTCAGGGATTGGTGTTGTGTTGGGTGGGTTGTGCTGGTGAGACATTGGCAGGGAGGATGTGTGCTGGGGGGTTGGGGGTAAGGGTGGGGGTGCGGGTTGGCATGCTGGTGGTTGGGGGGGGTGAAGTATTTGGGATTAGACTTACCAGAGTCCATTCCTCCGCCTACTCCAGCGAGGCCCGCAGGATGTTCAAGACCTCTTGCTCCCATGATGTGAATTCGGGTGGAGTGGGTGGGGGTCCGCCGCCAGTCTTCTGCACAGCGATGTTGTGTCTTGACACCATCGACCGCACCTTCCCCCATAGGTCGTTCCAGCGCTTTCGGATGTCTTCCCGGTTTCTGGGATGCTGTCCCACAGCGTTGACCCTGTCGACGATCCTTTGCCATAGCTCCGCCTTCCTGGCTATTGTGGTGTGCTGCACCTGTGTGCCGAATAGCTGGGGCTCTACCCTGATTATTTCCTCCACCATGACCCTGAGTTCTTGGTCCGAGAACCTGGGGTGTCTTTGGGGTGCCATGGGGTGGTGTGGGGTGGTGTTTGTGGTGATGAGTGTGGTGTGTGTGGTGGTGTGTGGTGTTTTGTGCGTGGATGTAGTGTGGGTGATGATGTTGTGTTCCTCTGTGTGTTGGGGTTTGCGATAGCTGTGCTCTCGCTCTCTCTCTCTCTCTCGCCTTCTCTCCGAATTTCTAGTAGTGGGGGTTTGTGGGTGATGTGGGTGTGTGTTTTATAGTTGATTGGATGTGTGGGTGTGGTGTGTGTATGTGTATCAGGTGTGTGTATTTCGAATTGTCCAATGTGGCTGTGTTTTGTAAAGGTGTGTGTATTTTGAGCGCGGCGGTGTGTACTGCCAATGGAATACCGCGGTTGAAAGACCGCCGCGTGGATTCGTGGGTCGTAATGGCATGGGCGTGTTTGTGTTGGCGTGACGGTGGAGGTTTGGTCATCTCCAGTTTATCGCTGACCGCTGATGAGGCGGCCTTCCGTGGATGTCGGGTTTTTGGCGGTTTGGAAGTTGTGGGTCAGAATGACCGTGGCAGTTTACCGCGGCCGCGGCGGTAGAATGGCGGACTTCTGACCGGCGGTAAGAGCCTTTTACCGCCGAGGTCAGAATGACCCCATAATGTCTAATGCAGAAGAGATAGTGATGGAACTCAACCTCACCCCTTACCTGCATCTTAGGATGTCAGAGTTAAGGTCTCTCTGGAAAATCAAAAAGTTTAAAACTGGTTCAAACCCTACCAAAGTACGGCTCCAGGAGCTTTTGGCAGAGTTTGCTAAAAACAACCCCTCTGATGTTGCCCTCACAGAGGGGGACCCTAGTGACATGGAGGATTTCCCACCTCCAGTCCTAGATAGGGAGCCCAGGGTCTCTCAAACCCTGACTCCAAATGTGATAGTCAGAGATGCTGCTTCTCTCACAGGAGAGTCCAGCAACTCTGGAAGCATTGAGGGCAGTCTCAATGAAGATGACCTCCTGTTAGCCAGGATGGTCAAAAGATTGGCTTTAGAGAGACAGCTCCTAGCCATAGAAAGGGAAAGACAAGAGATGGGCCTAGGTCCCATCAATGGTGGCAGCAACATAAATAGGGTCAGAGATTCTCCTGACATGTTGAAAATCCCAAAAGGGATTGTAACTAAATATGAAGATGGTGATGACATCACCAAATGGTTCACAGCTTTTGAGAGGGCTTGTGCAACCAGAAAAGTAAACAGATCTCACTGGGGTGCTCTTCTTTGGGAAATGATCACTGGAAAGTGAAGGGATAGACTCCTCACACTCTCTGGAAAAGATGCAGAATCCTATGACCTCATGAAGGCTACCCTGATTGAGGGCTTTGGATTCTCAACTGAGGAGTATAGAATTAGGTTCAGGGGGGCTCAAAAATCCTCGAGCCAGACCTGGGTTGATTTTGTTGACTACTCAGTAAAAACACTGAATGGTTGGATTCAAGGCAGTGGTGTAAATGATTATGATGGGCTGTACAATTTATTTGTGAAAGAACACCTGTTAAGTAATTGTTTCATTGATAAACTGCATCAGCATCTGGTAGACTTAGGACCAATTTCTCCCCAAGAATTGGGAAAGAAGGCGGACCATTGGGTCAAGACTAGGGTGACCAAGACTTCCACTGGGGGTGACCAAAAGAAAGGGGTCACAAAGACTCCCCAGGGGAAGAGTGTTGAGACATCCAAGGGAAAAAGTAAAGAGTCTTCTATAGGGCCCCAAAAACCTGCTCAGGAGGGAGGGTCCAGAGCCTCTTCACAATCCAATTTTGGGTACAAGGGTAAAAACTTTGATCCCAAAAATGCGTAGTGTCGTAGCTGTAATCAGCAACAACACCAAACTGGAGACAAGGCCTATCCCAAGAAAGGTTCCACTTCTAACTCTACTCCAGCTAGCACTGGAATGGTCAGTCTCCAAGTGGGATCAACAGTGTGCCCAGAGCAAATCAGGGTCCACACTGAAGCTACATTAGTCTCTGAGGGTGGGGTGGATTTAGCCACACTGGCTGCCTGGCCCCCTAATATGCATAAATACAGGCAGCAACTCTTAATTAATGGGACAAGTGTAGAAGGCCTCAGGGATACAGGTGCCAGTGTCACCATGGTGACAGAGAAACTGGTTTCCCATGGTCAATACCTGGCTGGACAAACTTACCCAGTCACCAACGCTGACAATCAGACTAAAGTACATCCCATGACTATGGTAACTTTAGAGTGGGGAGGGGTCAATGGCCTGAAACAGGTGGTGGTCTCCTCAAATATCCCTGTGGACTGTTTGCTTGGAAATGACCTGGAGTCCTCAGCATGGGCTGAGGTAGAACTCAAACCCCATGCAGCCATGCTGGGTATCCCTGAGCTGGTGTGTGTCAAGACAAGGGCACAGTGCAAGGCTCAAGGTAAAAAAGTGGTGTTGGAGCCTGGAAAAAGGACCCAACCCTCCAAGAGAAAAGGAAAGAAGACTGGGGAACCAGCTTCAACACAACAAGAGAAAGAGAACCTCTCTTCCCAGGAAGAAGTTCTGCCCTCTGAGGGAACTGAGCCCATGGAGTTAGAACCTTATCAGGTTGAGCTCCTAGGCCCAGGGGGACCCTCAAGGGAACAGTTGTGGAAGGGTCAAGAAACCTGTCCCTCTCTTGAAGGCCTTAGGCAGCAAGCTGCTGAAGAGTCCAAAGGAAAAATAACAGGAACACATAGGGGGTCATTCTGACTCCCGCCGGCCGCGGTAACCGCAGGGCCGGCGGGAGCCACCAGAATACCGCTGCGCGGTCAGAAGACCGCCGCGGTTATTCTGAGTTTCCCGCTGGGCGGGCGGGCGACCGCCAGAAGGCCGCCCGCCCGCCCAGCGGGAAACCCCCTTCCACGAGGATGCCGGCTCCGAATGGAGCCGGCGGAGTGGAAAGGGTGCGACGGGTGCAGTTTTCAGTGTCTGCATGGCGGGGCCCTGTTACGGGGGCCCCTGCAGTGCCCATGCCATACTAGTAGTAGTGGATCATGCTACTAGATACCCTGAAGCAATTCCCCTTACGTCGACTACTGCCCCTGCAGTAGCCAAAGCACTCATTGGTATTTTTACCAGAGTAGGATTTCCTAAGGAGGTGGTGTCTGACAGAGGTACCAACTTCATGTCAGCATACCTGAAGCATATGTGGAATGAGTGTGGGGTGACTTACAAATTCACCACACCATACCATCCACAAACCAATGGTCTTGTAGAAAGATTTAACAATACATTGAAAGGCATGATCATGGGGCTCCCTGAAAATCTCAAAAGGAGATGGGATGTCCTCTTGCCATGTCTGCTTTTCGCCTACAGAAAGGTGCCTCAGAACGGAGTAGGGTTTTCCCCCTTTGAACTTCTGTTTGGCAATCCTGTAAGGGGACCACTAACTCTTGTAAAAGAAGGCTAGGAGAGACCTCTTCATGAGCCTAAACAAGATATAGTGGACTATGCACTAGGCCTACGTTCAAGGATGGCAGAGTATATGGAAAAGGCAAGTAAAAACCTTGAGGCCAGCCAACAACTCCTGAAGTTGTGGTATGACAAAAAGGCTGCTGTGGTTGAGTTTCAGCCAGGGCAGAAAGTCTGGGTTCTGGAGACTGTGGCTCCCAGGGCACTTCAGCACAGATGGAGTGGCCCTTACCCAGTGCTAGAAAGGAAGAGTCAGGTCACCTACCTGGTAGACCTAGGCACTAGCAGGACCCCAGAAAGGGTGATCCATGTGAACCGCCTCAAACTCTTCCATGACAGGGCAGATGTGAATCTGTTGATGGTAACAGATGAGGACCAGGAAGCTGAGAGTGAACCTCTCCCTGATCTCCTCTCCACAGACCCAAAAGATGGCTCAGTTGATGGAGTGATCTACTCAGACACCCTCTCTGGCCAACAGCAATCTGACTGTAGGAAGGTCCTGCAACAGTTTGCTGAGCTCTTTTCCCTAACCCCTGGTCAGACACACCTGTGTACCCATGATGTGGACACAGAAGACAGCATGCCTGTCAAAAACAACATTTTCAGACAGTCTGACCAAGTTAAGGAAAGCATCAAGGTGGAAGTCCACAAGATGCTGGAATTGGGAGTCATTGAGCACTCTGACAGCCCCTGGGCTAGCCCAGTGGTCTTAGTCCCCAAACCTCACACCAAAGATGGAAAGAGAGAGAGGAGGTTCTGTGTGGACTACAGAGGACTTAATTTTGTCACCAAGACAGATGCCCATCCCATTCCAAGGGCAGATGAATTGATTGATAAGCTAGGTGCTGCCAGATACTTAAGTACCTTTGACTTGACAGCAGGGTACTGGCAAATCAAAATGGCACCAGGAGCAAAAGAAAAGACGGCATTCTCCACACCTGATGGGCACTATCAGTTCACTGTGATGCTCTTTGGTTTAAAGAATGCCCCTGCCACCTTCCAAAGGTTGGTGAATCAAGTCCTTGCTGGCTTGGAGTCCTTTGATGCAGCTTATCTTGAAGATATTGCTGTCTTTAGCTCCAGCTGGCAGGATCACCTGGTCCACCTGAAGAAGGTTTTGAAGGCTCTGCAAGCAGCAGGCCTCTCTATTAAGGCATCCAAATGTCAGATAGGGCAGGGAACTGTGGTTTACTTGGGACACCTTGTAGGTGGAGGCCAAGTTCAGTCACTCCAGCCTAAGATCCAGAATATTCTGGACTGGGCAGCTCCAAAAACCCAGACTCAAGTCAGGGCATTCCTTGGCTTGACTGGGTACTACAGGAGGTTTTTGAAGGGATATGGATCCATAGTGACACCCCTCACAGAACTTACCTCCAAGAAAATGCCCAAGAAGGTAAACTGGACTGTAGAATGCCAACAGGCCTTTGACACCCTGAAACAAGCAATGTGCACAGCACCAGTTCTCAAAGCTCCAGATTACTCCAAGCAGTTCATTGTGCAGACTGATGCCTCTGAAAATGGGATAGGAGCAGTTTTGTACCAAACAAATGATGATGGCCTTGACCAGCCTGTTGCTTTCATTAGCAGGAGGTTACGCCCCAGGGAGCAGCGTTGGAGTGCCATTGAGAGGGAGGCCTTTGCTGTGGTTTGGTCCCTGAAAAAGCTGAGACCATACCTCTTTGGTACTCACTTTGTAGTTCAGACTGACCACAGACCTCTCAGATGACTAATGCAAATGAAAGGTGAAAATCCAAAACTGTTGCGGTGGTCCATCTCCCTACAGGGGATGGACTTTATAGTGGAACACAGACCTGGGACTGCCCATGCCAATGCAGATGGCCTTTCCAGGTTCTTCCACTTAGAAAATGAAGACTCTCTTGGGAAAGGTTAGTCTCATCCTCTTTCGTTTGGGGGGGGGGGGGGGGGGGGGTTGATGTAGGAAGTTGGCTCTGTATGCACTATTTCAAAGTAAGAAATAGCATGCACAGAGTCCAAGGGTTCCCCTTAGAGGTAAGATAGTGGCAAAAAGAGATAATTCTAATGCTCTATTTTGTGGTAGTGTGGTCGAGCAGTAGGCTTATCAGAGGGTAGTGTTAGGCATTTGTTGTACACACACAGGCAATAAATGAGGAACACACACTCAAAGACAATTCCAGGCCAATAGGTTTTTATATAGAAAAATATATTTTCTTAGTTTATTTAAAGAACCACAGGTTCAAGATTTACAAACAATACTTTAAATGAAAGGTATTTCACTTAGGAACTTTAGGAACTTTGAATTAGCAAAATAGCATATACAGTTTCCACACAAATGGCAATAAGCTATTTTAAAACTGGACACACTGCAATTTTCAACAGTTCCTAGGGGAGGTAAGTGTTTGTTAGTTTTGCAGGTAAGTAAACCACCTACAGGGTTCAAAGTTGGGTCCAAGGTAGCCCACCGTTGGGGGGTTCAGGGCAACCCCAAAGTTACCACACCAGCAGCTCAGGTGCAGAGGTCAAAGTGGTGCAGAAAACGCATAGGCTTCAATGGAGAAGGGGGTGCCCCGGTTCCAGTCTGCCAACAGGTAAGTACCCGTGACTTCGGAGGGCAGACCAGGGGGGTTTTGTAGGGCATCGGGGGGTACACAAGTCAGCACAAAAAGTACACCCTCAGCGGCAAGGGGGCGGCCGGGTGCAGTGTGCAAACAGGCGTCAGGTTTGCAATGGAGTTCAATGGGAGACCTAGGGGTCTCTTCAGCGATGCAGGCAGGCAAGTGGGGGGCTCCTCGGGGTAGCCACCACCTGGGCAAAGGAGAGGGCCACATGGGGGTCGCTCCTGCACTGGAGGTCGGATCCTTCAGGTCCTAGGGGCTGCGGTTGCAGTGTCCTTACTAGGCTTCGGGTTCTTAGAAGCAGGCAGTCGTGGTAAGGGGGAGCCTCTGGATTCCCTCTGCAGGCGTCGCTGTGGGGGCTCTTGGGGGTCAACTCTGGCTACTCACAGGCTCGCAGTCGCCGGGGAGTCCTCCCTGTAGCGTTGGTTCTCCACAAGTCGAGCCGGGGGCGTCGGTGCAGAGTACAAAGTCTCACGCTTCCGGCTGGAAACGTGTGTTCTTTCAAAGTTGCTTCTTTGTTGCAAAGATGCTTCTTTCTTGGAGCAGAGCCGCTGTCCTCGGGAGTTCTTGGTCCTTTTAGATGCAGGGTAGTCCTCTGAGGCTTCAGAGGTTGCTGGACCCTGTGGAACGCGTCGCTGGAGCTGTTCTTTTGAAGTGGGGAGACAGGCCGGTAGAGCTTGGACCAAAGCAGTTGGTGTCTCCGTCTTCTCTGCAGGTTTTTGAGCTCAGCAGTCCTTCTTCATCTAAGGTTGCAGGAGTCTGAGTTCCTAGGTTCAGGGGAGCCCCTAAATACAGAATTTAGGGGTGTGTTTAGGTCTGGGAGGGCAGTAGCCTATGGCTACTAGCCCTGAGGGTGGCTACACCCTCTTTGTGCCTCCTCCCAAGGGGAGGGGGTCACATTCCTATCCCTATTGGGGGAATCCTCCATCTGCAAGATGGAGGATTTCTAAAAGTCAGAGTCACCTCAGCTCAGGTTGCCTTAGGGGCTGTCCTGACTGGCCAGTGACTCCTCCTTGTTTTTCTCATTATCTCCTCCGGCCTTGCCGCCAAAATTGGGGCCGTGGCCAGAGGGGGCGGGCAACTCCACTAGCTGGAGTGCGCTGGGGTGCTGTAACAAAGGGGGTGAGTCTTTGAGGCTCACCGCCAGGTGTTACAGTGCCTGCAGGGGGAGGTGAGAGGCACCTCCACCCAGTACAGGCTTTGTTACTAGCCACAGAGTGACAAAGTCACTCTCCCCATGTGGCCAGCAACATGTCTGGTGTGTGGCAGGCTGCTAAACTAGTCAGCCCACACTGGAAGTCAGGTATGGTTTCAGGGGGCATCTCTAAGATGCCCTCTGGGGTGTATTTTACAATAAAATGTACTCTGGCATCAATGTGCATTTATTGTGCTGAGAAGTTTGATACCAAACTTCCCAGTTTTCAGTGTAGCCATTATGGTGCTGTGGAGTTCGTGCATGACAGACTCCCAGACCATATACTCTTATGGCTACCCTGCACTTGCAATGTCTAAGGTTTTGCTTAGACACTGTAGGGGCATAGTGCTCATGCACTTATGCCCTCACCTATGGTGTAGTGCACCCTGCCTTAGGGCTGTAAGGCTTACTAGAGGGGTGACTTATCTGTGCCATAGGCAGTGTGAGGTTGGCATGGCACCCTGAGGGGAGTGCCATGTCGACTTAGTCATTTTATCTCCACCAGCACACACAATCTGGCAAGCAGTGTGTCTGTGCTGAGTGAGGGGTCCCCAGGGTGGCATAAGATATGCTGCAGCCCTTAGAGACCTTCCCTGGCATCAGGGCCCTTGGTACCAGAGGTACCAGTTACAAGGGACTTACCTGGACGCCAGGGTGTGCCAATTGTGGAAACAAAAGTACAGGTTAGGGAAAGAATACTGGTGCTGGGGCCTGGTTAGCAGGCCTCATCACACTTTCAAATCATAACTTGGCATAAGCAAAGGCAAAAAGTCAGGGGGTAACCATGCCAAGGAGGCATTTCCTTACATGACCCTTTGTGTTTTTCTGCGCTGTTTTGCATAGCGCGTTTCTGCCCCCCTGTTTATCTTTCATTGCCTGTTTCTCACCACCCGTTTTTCTACCGGCTCCGGCCGGTCACTGTTCCCCCTATCTCCCCTGCGGCCCGCCCCACTCGCACACCCATTAGCCCTCCTTCCCGCCTCCCAGCAGCTCCACCCTCCCACCCCACCCTCTTAATGGCGGCCGCTGTGCGGAGCCCCATGTGACTTCCTGACCGGGTTCTGGCCAGGAGTCCACTTGGCTCCACCAACCTGCCCCCGTACCCGTGATCCTGCCGACTGCCGCCTGGACAGCAGTTCAAGGCCCTCCTCCACGTGCAGACACCAGTCTGCGCCTCATCCCTGGTGCCTAGTGGTAGGCATTCCATGGTTGTCACGTAAGTAATCCTTCTGTGCTTTTGTATTCTGTATTGCAGCTTTTTGCGTCTATTTTGTTATAGCCATCTTTTTTCTGACCCTTTGTGTTTTTCTGCGCTGTTTCTCATAGTGCGTTTCTGCACCGTGCCCCCCGTTTATCTTTCGTTGCCTGTTCCTCACCGCCCATTTTTATACTTGCTCCTGCCGGTCACTGTTCCCCCTGCCGCTGCCTCCCCTGCGGCCCCACCCGCCTCGCACACCCATTGGCCCTCCCTCCCGCCTCGCAGCTGCTCCACCCTCCCACCCCACCCTCTTAATGGCGGCCGCTGCGCAGAGCCCCGTGTGATTACCTGATCGGGTTCTGGCCAGGAGTCCACTTGGCTCCACCAGCCTGGCCCCGTGCCCCTGATCCTGCCGACTGCCACCTGGACAGCAGTTCGAGGCACTCCTCCACCCGCAGGCACCTGCCTGCGCCTTATCCCTGGGGCCTAGTAGTAGGCATTCCCTGGTTGTCGCGTAAGTAATCCTTCTGTGGTTTTGTATTTTGTATCACCGTTGTATTGCCGTTTTTTGCATCTATTTTGTTATAGCCATCTTTTTTCTGACCGGTTGTGTTTATCAGCGCTGTTTTGCATAGCGCGTTTCTGCCTCCGTGTCCCCCATTTATCTTTCGTTGCCTGTTTCTCACCACCTGTTTTTCTACCGGCCGGTCACTGTTCCCCCTGCCGCTGCCTCCCCTGCGTCACCGCCCGCCTCGCACACCCATTGGCCCTCCCTCCCGCCTCCCAGCTGCTCCACCCTCCCACCCCACCCTCTTAATGGCAGCCGCTGCACAGAGCCCTGTGCGACTTCCTGACCGGGTTCTGGCCAGGAGTCCACTTGGCTCCACCAGCCTGCCCCCATGCCCCTGACCCTGCCGACTGCCGCCTGGACAGCAGTTCGAGCCCCTCCTCAACCCGCAGGCACCCGCCTGCGCCCCATCCCTGGTGCCTAGTGGTAGGGACTCCCTGGTTGTCGCATAAGTAATCCTTCTGTGCTTTTGTATTTTGTATCGCCGTTTTATTGCTGTTTTTTGAGTCTAGTTTGTTATAGCCATCTTTTTTCTGACCCTTTATGTTTTTCTGCGCTGTTTCGCATAGCTCGTTTCTGCCCCCATGCCCCCCGTTTATCTTTCATTGCCTGTTTCTCACCGCCCTGCCACTGCCTCACCTGCAGACCCACATGCACACCCATTGGCCCTCCTTCCCGCCTCCCAGCTGCTCCACCCTCCCACCCCACCGTCTTAATGGCGGCCGCTGTGCGGAGCCCCGTGTGACTTCCTGACCGGGTTCTGGCCAGGAGTCCACTTGGCTCCACCAGCCTGCCCCTGCGCCCCTGATCCTGCCGACTGCCGTCTGGACAGCAGTTCGAGGCCATTCTCCACGCGCAGGCACCCGCCTGCACCTCATCCCTGGTGCCTAGTGGTAGGCACTCCCTGGTTGTCGCGTAAGTAATCCTTCTGTGCTTTTGTATTTTGTATCGCCGTTGTTTTGCCGTTTTTTGCGTCTATTTTGTTATAGCCATCTTTTTTCTGACCCTTTGTGTTTTTCTGTGCTGTTTCGCATAGCGCGTTTCTGGCCCCGTGCCCCCCCTGTTTATCTTTCGTTGCTGTTTCTCACTGCCCATTTTTCTACCGGCTCTGGCCGGTCACTGTTCCCCCTGCCGCTGCGGCCCCGCCCGCCTCGCACACCCATTGGCCCTCCCTCCCGCCTCCGAGCTGCTCCACCCTCCCACCCTCTTAATGGCGCCCGCTGCGTGGAGCCCCGTGCGACTTCCTTATCGGCTTCTGGCCAGGAGTCCACTTGGCTCCACCAGCCTGCCCCCGTGCCCCTAATCCTGCTGGCTGCTGCCTGGACAGCAGTTTGAGGCCATCCTCGACCCGCGGGCACCAGCCTGCGCCTCATCCCTGGTGCCTAGTGGTAGGCATTCCCTGGTTGTCACGTAAGTAATCCTTCTGTGCTTTTGTATTTTGTATTGACGTTTTTTGCATCTATTTTGTTATAGCCATCTTTTTTCTGACCCTTTGTGTTTTTTGCGCTGTTTCTCAAAGCGCGTTTCTGCCCCCGTGTCCCCCATTTATCTTTCGTTGCCTGTTTCTCACTGCCCGTTTTTCTACCAGCTGGTCACTGTTACCCCTGCCGCTGCCTCCCCTGCGGCCCCGCCCGCCACGCACACCCATTGGCCCTCCCTCCCGCCTCCCAGCTACTCCACCCTCCCACCCCACCTTCTTAATGGCGACCGCAGCGCGGAGCCCCGTGTGACTTCCTGACTGGGTTCTGGCCAGGAGTCCACTTGGCTCCACCAGCCTGCCCCGTGCCCCTGATCCACCCGACTGCCGCCTGGACAGCAGTTCGAGGCCCTCCTCCACCCGCAGGCATCCGCCTGCGCCTCATCCCTGGTGCCCAGTAGTAGGCATTCCCTGGTTGTCGCGTAAGTAATCCTTCTGTGCTTTTGTATTTTGTATCGCCGTTGTATTGCCGTTTTTTGCGTCTATTTTGTTATAGCCATCTTTTTTTCTGACCGTTTGTGTTTTCCTGTGCTGTTTTGCATAGCGCTTTGTAGGAAGTTGGCTTTGTATTTACTATTTCAAAGTAAGAAATAGCATGCACAGAGTCCAAGGGTTCCCCTTAGAGGTAAGATAGTGGCAAAAAGAGATAATTCTAATGCTCTATTTTGTGGTAGTGTGGTCGAGCAGTAGGCTTATCAGGGGGTAGTGTTAAGCATTTGTTGTACACACACAGGCAATAAATGAGGAACACACACTCAATGACAATTCCAGGCCAGTAGGTTTTTATATAGAAAAATATATTTTCTTAGTTTATTTTAAGAACCACAGGTTCATGATTTACAAAAAGTACTTTAAATGAAAGGTATTTCACTTAGGAACTTTAGGAACTTTGAATTAGCAAAATCGCATATACAGTTTTCACACAAATGGCAATAAGCTATTTTAAAAATGGACACTGCAATTTTCAACAGTTCCTGGGGGAGGTAAGTGTTTGTTTGTTTTGAAGGTAAGTAAACCACCCACAGGGTTCAAAGTTGGTTCCAAGGTAGACCACCGTGGGGGGTTCAGAGCAACCGCAAAGTTACCACACCAGCAGCTCAGGGCCGATCAGGTGCAGAGGTCAAAGTGGTGCCCAAAATGCATAAGCTTCAATGGAGAAGGGGGTGCCCCGGTTCCAGTCTGCCAGCAGGTAAGTACCCGCGTCTTCAGAGGGCAGACCAGGGGGGTTTTGTAGGGCACCAGGGGGGACACAAGTCAGCACAAAAAGTACACCCCAGCGGCACGGGGCGGCCGGGTGCAGTGTGCAAATAGGCGTCAGGTTTGCAATAGAGTTCAATGGGAGACCTAGGGGTCTCTTCAGCGTTGCAGGCAGGCAAGGGGGGGGCTCCTCAGGGTAGCCACCACCTGGGCAAGGGAGAGGGCTACCTGGGGGTCACTCCTGCACTAGAGGTCGGATCCTTCAGGTCCTGGGGGCTGCGGGTGCAGTGTCCTTACCAGGCGTCGGGTTCTTAGTAGCAGGCAGTCGCGGTCAGGGGGAGCCTCTGGATTCCCTGTGCAGGCATCGCTGTGGGGCTCAGGGGGGTCAACTCTGGTTACTCACAGGCTCGCAGTCGCTGGGGAGTCCTCCCTGTAGTGTTGGTTCTCCACAAATCGAGCCGGGGGCGTCGGGTGCAGAGTGCAAAGTCTCACGCTTCCGGCGGGGAACGTGTATTCTTTCAAAGTTGCTTCTTTGTTGCAAAGATGCTTCTTTCTTGGAGCAGAGCCGCTGTCCTCTGGAGTTCTTGGTCCTTTTAGATGTAGGGTAGTCCTCTGAGACTTCAGAGGTTGCTGGACCCTGTGGAACGCGTCGCTGGAGCAGTTCTTTTGAAGTGGGGAGACAGGCTGGTAGAGCTGGGGCCAAAGCAGTTGGTGTCTCGGTCTTCTCTGCAGGTTTTTCAGCTCAGCAGTCCTTCTTCGTCTTCAGTTGCAGGAATCTATCTTGCTGGATTCTGGGAGCCCCTAAATACTCGATTTAGGAGTGTGTTTAGGTCTGGGGGGTTAGTAGCCAATGGCTACTAGCCCTGAGGGTGGCGACACCCTCTTTGTGCCTCCTCCCTGAGGGGAGGGGGGCACATCCCTAATCCTATTGGGGGAATCCTCCATCTGCAAGATGGAAGATTTCTAAAAGTCAGAGTCACCTCAGCTAAGGACACCTTAGGGGCTGTCCACTCTGGCCAGTGACTCCTCCTTGTTTTTCTCATTATCTCATCTGGCCTTGCCGCCAAAAGTGGGGCCGTGGCCGGAGGGGGCGGGCAACTCCACTAGCTGGAGTGCCCTGGGGTGCTGTAACAAAGGGGGTGAGTCTTTGAGGCTCACCGCCAGGTGTTACAGTTCCTGCACGGGGAGGTGAGAAGCACCTCCACCCAGTACAGGCTTTGTTACTAGCCGCAGAGTGACAAAGGCACTCTCCCCATGTGGCCAACAACATGTCTGGTGTGTGGCAGGCTGCTAAAACTAGTCAGCCCACACTGGTAGTCGGGTATGGTTTCAGGGGGCATCTCTTAGATGCCCTCTGGGGTGCATGTTAAAATAAAATGTACACTGGCATCAGTGTGCATTTATTGTGCTGAGAAGTTTGATACCAAACTTCTCAGTTTTCAGTGTAGCCATTATGGTGCTGTGGAGTTCGTGCATGACAGACTCCCAGACCATATACTCTTATGGCTACCCTGCACTTACAATGTCTAAGGTTTTGCTTAGACACTGTAGGGGCATAGTGCTCATACACTTATGCCCTCACCTATGGTATAGTGCGCCCTGCCTTAGGGCTGTAAGACCTGCTAGAGGGGTGACTTATCTATACCTATAGGCAGTGTGAGGTTGGCATGGCACCCTGAGGGGAGTGCCATGTCGACTTAGTCATTTTATCCCCACCAGCACACACAATCTGGCAAGCAGTGTGTCTCTCCAGGGTGGCATAAGACATGCTGCAGCCCTTAGAGACCTTCCCTGGCATCAGGGCCCTTGGTACCAGGGCTACCAGTTACAAGGGACTTACCTGGATGCCAGGGTGTGCCAATTGTGGAAACAAAGGTACAGGTTAGGGAAAGAACAATGGTGCTGGGGCCTGGTTAGAAGGCCTCAGCACACTTTCAAATCATAACTTGGCATCAGCAAAGGCAAAAAGTCAGGGGATAACCATGCCAAGGAGGCATTTCCTTACAGGGAGGCAGCGGCAGGGGGAACAGTGACTGGCCGGAACCGGTAGAAAAACAGGCGGTGAGAAACAGGCAATGAAAGATAAACAAGGGGGGCATGGGGGCAGACACGCGCTATGCGGAACAGCGCAGAAAAACACAAAGGGTCAGAAAAAAGATGGCTATAACAAAATAGACACAAAAAATAGCAATAAAACAGCGATACAAAATACAAAAGCACAGAAGGATTACTTACGCGACAACCATGGAACGCCTACCACTAGGCACCAGGGATGGGGCGCAGGCGGGTGCCTGCGGGTGGAGGAGGACCTCGAACTGCTGTCCAGGAGGCAGTCGGCAGGATCAGGGGCACGGGGCAGGCTGGTGGAGCTAAGTGGACTCCTGGCCAGACCCCGGTCAAGAAGTTACATGGGGCTCCACAGAGCGGCCGCCATTAAGAGGGTGGAGCAGCTGGGAGGCGGGAGGGAGGGCCAATGGGTGTGTGAGAGGGGCGGGGACGCAGGGGAGGCAGGGGGAACAGTGACCTGCCAAAGACGGTAGAAAAACGGGCAGTGAGAAACAAGCAACGAAAGATAAACAGGGGGGCACGGGGGCAGAAACCTAAACACACCCCTAAATCGAGTATTTAGGGGCTCCCAGGACACAGCAAGATAGATTCCTGCAACCTAAGATGAAGAAGGACTGCTGAGCTGAAAAACCTGCAGAGAAGACGGAGACACCAACTGCTTTGGCCCCAGCCCTACGGCCTGTCTCCCCACTTCTAAAGAAACTGCTCCAGCGACGCGATCCACTGGGTCCAGCGGCCTCTGAAGCCTCAGAGGACTACCCTGCATCTAGAAGGACCAAGAACTCCCGAGGACAGTGGCTCTGCTCCACAAAGACTGCAACTTTGCAACAAAGAAGCAACTTTGAAACAACACACGTTTCCCGCCGGAAGCGTGAGACTTTGCACTCTGCACCCGACGCCCCCGGCTCGAAATGTGGAGAACAAACTCTACAGGGAGGACTCCCCGGCGACTGCGAGCCCGTGAGTAGCCAGAGTTGACCCCCCTGAGCCCCCACAGCGACGCCTGCAGAGGGAATCCCGAGGCTCCCCCTGACTGCGACTGCCTGCGTCAAAGACCCGACGCCTGGTAAGGACACTGCATCCGCAGCCCCCAAGACCTATAGGATCCGACCTCCAGTGCAGGAGCGACCCCCAGGTGGCCCTCTCCCTTGCCCAGGTGGTGGCTACCCCGAGGAGCCCCCCCCTTGCCTGCCTGCATCGCTGAAGAGACCCCTGGTCTGCCATTGGATTACATTGCGAACCCGACGCCTGTTTGCACACTGCACCCGGCCGCCCCCGTGCCGCTGAGGTTGTACTTTTTGTGCTGACTTGTGTTCCCCCCCCGGTGCCCTACAAACCCCTCCTGGTCTGCCCTCCGAAAACGCGGATAGTTACCTGCTGGCAGACTGGAACCGGGGCACCCGCTTCTCCATTGAAGCCTATTTGTTTTGGGCACCATTTTTACCTCTGCACCTGACCGGCCCTGAGCTGCTGGTGTGTTAACTTTGGGGTTGCCCTGAACCCCCAACGGTGGGCTACCTTGGACCCAACTTTGAACCCCGTAGGTGGTTTACTTACCTGCAAAACTAATAAACACTTACCTCCCCCAGGAACTGTTGAAAATTGCACTGTCTAGTTTTAAAATAGCTATATGCCATTTGTGTGAAAACTGTATATGCTATTTTGCTAATTCAAAGTTCCTAAAGTTCCTAAGTGAAATACCTTTCATTCAAAGTATTGTTTGTAAATCTTGAACCTGTGGTTCTTAAAATAAACTAAGAAAATATATTTTTCTATATAAAAACCTATTGGCCTGGAATTGTCTTTGAGTGTGTGTTCCCCATTTATTGCCTGTGTGTGTACAACAAATGCTTAACACTACCCTCTGATAAGCCTACTGCTCGACCACACTACCACAAAATAGAGCATTAGAATTATCTCTTTTTACCACTATCTTACCTCTAAGGGGAACCCTTGGACTCTGTGCATGCTATTTCTTACTTTGAAATAGTACATACTGAGCCAACTTCCTACACTCCCCTGCGTCCCCGCCCGCCTCGCACACCCATTGGTCCTCCCTCCAGCCTCCCAGCTGCTCCACCCTCCCACCCCACCCTCTTAATGGCGGCCGCTGCGCGGAGACCCGTGCGACTTCCTGACCGGGTTCTGGCCAGGAGTCCACTTGGCTCCACCAACCTGCCCCCGTGCCCCTGATCCTGCCGACTGCCGCCTGGACAGCAGTTCGAGGCCCTCCTCCACCCGCAGGCATCCGCCTGCGTCTCATCCCTGGTGCCCAGTAGTAGGCATTCCATGGTTGTCGCGTAAGTAATCCTTCTGTGCTTTTGTATTTTGTATCGCCGTTGTATTGCCGTTTTTTGCGGCTATTTTGTTATAGCCATCTTTTTTCTGACCCTTTGTGTTTTTCTGCGTTGTTTTGCATAGTGCGTTTCTGCCCCCGTGCCCCCCGTTTATCTTTCGTTGCCTGTTTCTCACCGCCCGTTCTTCTACTGGCTCCGGCCGGTCACTGTTTCCCCTGCCCCTGCCTCCCCTGCATCTCCACCCCTCTCGCACACCCATTACCCCACCCTCCCGCATCCCAGCTGCTCCACCCCCTCACCCCACCCTCTTAATAGCGGCCGCTGTCTGGAGCCCCGTGCGACTTCCTGACCGGGTTCTGGCCAGGAGTCGCATACTGCAACAACTCTTCAATCGGTTTTGCTTGCCAACAGATCAAATGATTCTTAATCATCTGGCTAATCTCTTGTCTCAACCCTTCAACAAACCTGAACACAAAATGATACATGTCCTGTTTCTAGATTGTCTCTGTACCACTGAAATGTTTAAATGCCTTCAACAATCTTTCATAATATGCATGAATTGATTATTTTGCTTCCTGTGCTGTTCTATCTATGTGTTGCCAATCAATCTGTTTCAGCAAAACTTTTGTTTTCAGGAACTCAACAACTTTATAATAATATTTCATTACTTCTGGAGAGGGTGCATCTGTTTTCAAATGTCTCTGCGGCTCACCTGTCGGCCAATCCACACTCCTTTTGCACCAAATCCATAAATCTGATGGAATATCAAAGAGTGTATTCAGGTCTTCCCACAGACATTTCTCAAGCTTCACAAACCTATCTGTCTGCTGATACCATTCTATTGGCTTTTCTTTCAACCTTGGGTAATCATTTGTAAAACTTAAGATATCACTCCTACTCCAGGGTACATAAACAAAATTCCCTCCTGGTGTTTCTCTCATTGGTAACATCTTCACCGATTCTCCTGTCTGCACCACATCTCCTTTCTTTGGCCTTTCTCTTTTCTTGACCCATCTGCCTTCCCATTTGTCTAAGGCTCTTCAAACTTGTACCCTTTCAAGTAATTCCCTAAGATGTGTCTTCATCCCTGCAGACCTCACATGAGCAAAATCTTCTTCTTCAAGATTTAATCTGTAACTTCTCTTCAAGCTTTTCAATTTCATTAGGTCGATATCATACTCATCTGCTATTTCTTGTAACTGCTGGTGTACCTTTCCTGCTCCTTTTGTAATGATCTTACACAAGTATCTCAATAGTGTTTCAGCATATGACTCAAGTCTGTTCACACCCATTGTCTATTCGAGAAGCTTGTTTCCTTTATTTGACAATCTTACTCTGTCTATTGAGTCTTCCTCCCTACTCTGCCTCTCTAAAGTCTTTGTACTACTTAGGTATTCTAACCATTTAGTTATTTCTTGTGTAGATAGACCTTTTAAAGAAGTCTAATTTGACTGTGCACTAAAGCTTTGCTATTGTACTGTACTCATACATTGCTGTGGAGACAATAATCTCTCTTCCTGATTACTACAAGATGTGATCCCAGAATGCTCTACAGGAGACAAATCTATTAAAGACCTAGTCTCATTCTGGTTCTTTTCTTGCCTTGGAGGTGATTTTTCCAAAACTCCATTCTGAAACTGGACTAAAGAAGTCACTCCACTATTATTACTCTGAACATATAGTGGCATAAGCGGGCCCATTGTAATAGGTACTGAAATCGCATCTGGACTAGCAAGAGATCCAGTATTCTGTGTCTGCATTGTTCTCATGCTCTGCATTTGAGGAATCTGTATCAGAACAGGATCATTTTGAATTAAACTCAGCCCTTGTTGACTTGGGGACAACACTAATTTAGTAGTCGTCCTTAAAAGCGGAACTTCTGGATAAGTCTCAGGAATGTTTAACTCTAACTGCTGTCCATTGTTCAATGAATCATTAAAACTACTCTGCATCTGAACTTGTTCGCTGTTCAGGATATTCTGTGATACCCCCGATGTGGATGGTGCAGTGGGACTCATATTACCAATCCCACTTCCACTGGTTCCACTCTCACTAGTTCTACTCTCACTCGTTCCCTGACCTCCTTGAGCTGCAAGTGGTGGTGGATGATTTCGCGAGATCTCACAAACGAATTCATCCTCATCCAGTTCATCATCATCATTAAACATAACTCTTTTCAGATATTTAAATTTTCGTTCTTTATTTACTAAAGAACTCTTTTTCTTTTTCTTTTCAGCCTTTGACTTGTGCTCATCATCTTTTGTTCTTGCAGGAAATAACCTAATTCCCTGTAGGGTAGCTAGTCTCCACTCTTTCTGCTCCTCGTCCCATCTAACTTCTGCTAGTGTCTTTTCTACTCTCCTCATTCTCCTCTCGAATTTCAAAGCTTGTTGCTGTTTAACCACTAGCTCCCAAATCGCTAAAGCTTCATACTGAGCTGGTCTCGGAGGAGGTTTTAAACTGTACATTTTCTGTCTTAGATTCTCCAAAATCCTCAAATTAAAAGTAAAATTTTCTGGAAAAGCCAGACAACCTTCTTTCTTTGTGATCTTAACCCAATGTTTCAACCAAAGGCATGCTCCCGTACCCTTCTTCTCAATCACAATATATGCTGGAGTATTTTCTGGCGGACAGATTTCTCCCTCTCTTGCCGGAATATACTCATCACCTCTAAATTGGATTATTGTCCTAGTGCACTTAGTAATCAGCAAATCCTAGTTATAATTTCAAGCGCACAAATTATCTCACAAACTCGATTTACCAACCACGCCGGATCGGTCTACTAAATAGACAAATTACAACATATACCAAGTGTCTCTTTATACTTGCACCAAGTGCCTCACTACACTTGTCAATCTACTCCAGAGTCTTAGACCTCTCTCATTAGGTCCGTCTTATCCAAAACCACGTGGACAATTTTTCCTGCACTAAGCGCCACACTCAAATGAAGAACACCGCTTCCCTACTCTCATACCTATTGGAGTACGCCCACTCCCTATAAACGCTATTGGAGTACACTCACTCCTTCTAAACTCACAAACACCTCAGTCATCCGCAAATTAGCCAAAATTATGCAAGTGCAAAATTATCTCATCTCACTCAATTCAAACAAACACCGCTAAGAACATACCCTTCAACCTAGAGCATCTCCAAGGACTGGGGAAAGTCACTTAAGGCAACTAGCAACTCATTTTCTCAGATCCGTAAAACATTTTTAAAAAAAAATTGTAAAACAATTTCTAGAAAATTCTTTCACAAATTATGACATCACCATGACATCATGTAATAATGACGTAACCATCCTCTGCTACCAAAAACTGCTGCAGCGCTGAGAAATCTTAACTATTATCTCAGACCAAAATATTGGATCTCGTGCCTTAGGCCGATGGACCGACACGACATTGATTATAGAAGATGTCAATAGTACATGTCATAATCATCACAATAAACAAGAAATCGACAATCTGATTACACTGCAATGTCCACACCAGTTTATTAAGAAGGTTTGTACATTTATTTCCCTATATTAACAATGCTAAAGTAACGAAAATAATTCTCAAACACAAATGATACATATAAAGGATCATCAATGGCTGGTTAGAATGCCTTATATATCTAAGTTTAATCAAAGCAAGTAAACAAATTATCTCAAGAGTTATAACACAAATTAATAGCACCAAAATCTGTGTCAGTGAGATAATATAGATTGAAGCAATAGATCAAATAACGTCAATATGAATCATGAGCATGTAAAGACAAACTCCCTCACTAACCACTAATTAGCATTAACATATTGGGCTTTATGTAAAAGTTTTAGAAACACAAATTTAGAAAAACATACTATATAGGGTTATATCAAAAATAATATTATTATGCAGCAATTAATTCATGAGTTGCAGCTGGTACCTGTAAAACAAAAGACACATATAACAATTCGTAATTTATACATTACCCATAAGATCTATGAATAACAACAGAAGTCTCTTCAGCAAGGGGACACCATCAGGAGGGTTGATCTGACAATTATCCCCCTTAAGTCTACATGACTGCAAAACTCCCTCATTAATCTAAATCTGAAAATATCTCTGGAAAGTCTAACATTAGCTCTCTATCTTTCTCTCTCCTAAAATCTCCTAAGACTCCCAAAGAATAAGTGACAGAATGTTATATTAATTTTCACAAAGCTCATGACTGGTCAGGACTTGGGGTGTTATACATTCAACCAGTAAAACTACTGTTAGATAACTAACATTTCATTGATGACATCATTAACTAAATACAATTTACACAATTTCTTCTTCTCTTCCGTCTCGTCTGTGGATCCATTGTTCCATATCGTCAAAATCTCATGTTCAGGAAGAAACATCTAACAATATTGCATCTACTTCCATCCTCGAGGAAGAAACCACACGTTAGTGCCATTTTCTAAACAATAGGACAGTCAAACTCTGGCAATGACCTAAGAAATCTGACTGTGTAAGACATAACACAAAATTCCACTAGGGGTAGCTGTTTACACGTCTATAAACTATTAAGCACACTATTTTTGAGTAGGCATTGAGTAATGAAAAACAACTGCATTATCAGCTAAAGTTAGCCTACATGGAAAACAAAATGGAGTATGGTGGCCGTTTACAAAAGTCACCCATTTTGTTAGCATTCATTAGAAATATCACACATTAGTTCATGATTAAAAACAGAGTGTGGGTAAGGATTAGAAGTAATGTCTAGTCCACCCTCAGAAACAAAAAAAGCGGGTTGACTATACAAGCCTGGACCACTGATGCTTATCGCTATCCCGATGGGGCCCATCCTTTAATACAAGGAGGGTTTTTGTGGTACGAAGAAATCCTGTATTGGGTTATAACATGTGGATTAGGTAAGTTTTTGGGTCCTGACGAATCGCACCGATCTTAACAGACATTTTTTGCGAGAAACATTTTGACCCCGATGATAGAAGTATAGTTAGTTCTGTACTCTAACTCTCCACATTCCCCTAATTCAGGGACTGACAGTTTTTTTGTTTCTGAGGGTGGACTAGACATTACTTCTAATCCTTACCCACACTCTGTTTTTAATCGTGACAGGGGTCTGGGTTGATTAAATACGATATTTCCAGACCTCTAGCCATTTTTATTTTCACATACCCTTATACCAATCCCACATACTAGCACTCAGCTACCGGCATTCTTTACACTCAAAAGATCTCCGGCAAAGAGCCCCCACGAGGGGCCCGTCAGGCATTGCAGTGCCGGCCTGAGGAGAGCAAAAGCCCGATGATGAAGCATGTCACCATTTGGTGAGTGAGGGCTCTTGTTCTAATAAGAGCAGACTCATAGACTCTATTACTTACTGTTTACATTTGTACTAGTCTATTGGCTGGAACTGTGTACTTTTGTTTTTTTGGTATTATGATGGGAGTACCGTATACAGGACCAACTTTTCTCTAAACACTCCTGACATATTAGCCCTTCTTTGTTTGTATTCAACTCTGGTTACCCCAACCTCTCATGGCTACTGACCCCAGTGATGAATCCCAAGACAAGGGCAGAGGAACGTTACAATGAGGCACATGACCGAACAAGGAGGATAATTGAGCGGACATTCAGCATCCTGAAGGCCAGGTTCCGGTGCCTCCATCTAACAGGTGGATCCCTGTACTACTCACCCAAGAAGATGTGCCAGATAATCGTGGCATGCTGTATGTTGCACAACCTGGCATTGAGACGCCAGGTGCCTTTCCTGCTGGAGGATGAGTCTGGTGATGGTCTTGTGGCAGAGGTGGAGCCTGTGGACAGTGAGGAAGAGGAGGCTGATGATGAAGATGTGGACAACAGAACAAACATTATCCAGCAGTACTTCCAGTGACACACAGGTAAGAGACTGTAACTCCTCTTCACATTTCAGTATACTTTAGGACATTGTACATGGCATGCTCTTACTCTCTGTGTATGGCCACTGACTGTTCCCTTTCGGTTTCCTTTTTTTTAGATCTGTGTACCCCAATCTGGCTTCTGCTATGTTTACTGCTGCCCACCAACTTTCATACATTGCTATGATTCAATGAACATGGACGTTGCAATGCTTTGAGAATGTTGTAAGAATACATCTTTCCAATCATTACACTGACTCCAGTATGGTTTATATTTCAGTGGTGTTTATTTTTTGTGCTAAATAGTATGGGAGTACGGGCAAGGGGCTGGGGTAATGGTGGAGGAAGGTCCTTGGTAAAGTCCAGTCTCTTGGTATCACTGGTGCATTTTCCAATGGGGCATAGGAAGGGGAGTAATAGCAGTTCATGGTGGACAGGGGAACAGAGTGGGAGAGAAGGGTGACAATCAGGAGAGTCCTATTTACTGGTGGGGGTCTTGGCAATGTTCTCTGACTCCTGTCTGGATCGCAGGGACCGTTTGCGGGGAGGTTCTCCTTCTGCAGGGGGTGAGGTGCAGGTGTCCTGTTGGGGGGCCTCCTGTCCACTAGCGCTGGCGGAGGTGGAAGGCTGTTCCTTGGTTTGGCTAGTGTCAGGGGCCCTTTGTTGTGCCACTGCCTCCCTCATGGTGTTGCCCATGTCAGCCAGCACCCCTGCTATGGTGACCAGGATGGTGTAGATGTTTTTTAGGTCATCCCTGATCCAGAGGTACTGTCCCTCCTGCAGCCGCTGGGTCTCTTGCAACTTGGCCAGTACCGTGCTGATGGTCTTCTGGGAGTGGTGGTATGCTCCCATGATGTTGGAGAGTGCCTCATGGAGTGTTGGTTCCCTTGGCCTGTCCTCCCCCTGTCGCACAGCAGTCCTCCCAGCTTCCCTGTTGTCCTGTGCCTCTGTCCCCTGAACTGTGTTCCCACTGACCCCAGGTCCTTGATCATCCTGGGTTTGTGGGGTTTCCTGGCGTCCCTGTAGTGGTGGACACACTACTGATTGACGTGTCCTGGGGACAGTGGCATGGGCCCGCTGGGTGGGTGCTGTGCTGGCATTTCCTGAGGGGGGAGGCTCTATGGTGGTATGGGACTGTGGCAGGGAAACCGACTGTCCATCGTCATCGTGATCCATGCGTGCAGAGTTGCTGTCATCACTGTGGGCCTCTTCTGTGGGAGGGACTGGATGTAGCTGGCACCTCCTCTCCAGTGACGTTGGGTAGGGGTCCTGTTGGGATGCAAATGCATTGTTATTGTACCTGTGTGTGCCATCTTTTGTGATGGGTGTGTTTCTCTCATCTAATAGTGGTTTCCCTGTCGCATTGGCCTTGTGTGATTGATGATTGTGTGGGCTGGGTGAGTCCCTCTACTGGGCATGCTGAGGTGATGGGTGTCCATGCATTGGTGTTGCATGCAGTGCTTGGTATTGGGATGTGTGGGTTGTGATGGTGGGGTAGATGTGAGGTGATGGAGTGATGGGAGTGAGGGTGAGGGTGAGGATATGTGATGGCATGCAGGTAGGGGGAGATGAAGTAGTTAAGGCTTGACTTACCAGAATCCAGTCCTCCTGCTACTCCTGACAGGCCCTCAGGATGCATGATCGCTAAGATCGCTAAGACTTGCTCCTCCCATGTTGTTAGTTGTGGGGGAGGAGGTGGGGGTCCGCTCCCAGTCCTCTGTACTGCTATCTTGTGTCTTGATACCACAGAACGCATCTTCCCCCGTAGGTCGTTCCACCTCTTCCTGATTTCATCCATAGTTCTTGGATGCTATCCCACAGCGTTGACCCTGTCAACGATTCTCCGCCATAACTCCGTCTTCCTAGCAAATGGACATCTGCTGCACCTGTGATCCGAATAGCTGTGGCTCTACCCGCATGATTTCCTCCACCATGACCCTTAGCTCCTCCTCAAAAAACCTGGGATGTCTTTGAGTTGCCATGGATGTGGTGTGAGTGATATGTGTGAGGTGATGTGTGGGGTCATGTGTTGAGGTGTATACTGTGTTGTGCGTGGATGGTGTATGTGTGATGGTGTTCTGTGCCTCTGAGTGTGTGCTCTTTGCTTGTCTCTCTGTGCTTGCTCTCTTTTTTTTGTAGTAAGGGGTTGTGGGTAATGTGGTTGTGTGTTTTATAGTGGTATGAGTGTGAGGGTGTGGTGTGTGTATGTGTGTCAGGTGTTTGTATTTTGAATTGTCCAATGTGGTGTGGTTTTGTAAGTGTGTGTGTATTTGGAGCGCAGCGGTATGTACCGCCAATGGTTTACCGCGGTTGAAAGACCGCCGCTTTGATTCGTGGGACGTGATACCATGGGCCTATTTCTGTTGGCGTAAAGGTGTGAGTTTTGGTACCGCCAGTTTATCACTGACCTTTGGTGTGACGACTTGTGTGGGTGTCTATATTGTGGCGGTGTTCTCTGTGTGGGTCATAACACCCGTGGCAGATTACCACTGCGGTCACAGTATGTTGGCGGCCGTCGGCACGGCGATAAGCGGGATTTACCGCCAGGGTTGTAATGAGGGCCATTGTGTTTCTAAATATGCACTGCGTACATTCTTTTAGCTATTGTTCTTTATATTATATTTTTCTACACACATATTCACGTCAAAATGGCACTTTTCGTAAATTAACCATGTATGAGATTTCCGTGGAATTACCATAATGATGGTGACATTTATCGTCATTTTAGATTCACATGTTCACTGTGACACATTCTGCAATTGTGTTTATGTTATTGTTACCAGTGTAAACTTGATGTTCACATGATATGCCATTTTGATAGCATTGGCATGTTTCTTTTGTGTAATTTAATAACTATGATACATAAGTAGGTTTATGATAAGTGACATGTGAACATTTTGTTGATACTAGATTTATTGAGCTAAAGGAACATATATACAAATTGTGCACTTCACATTCTTGATTCTTTTCTCTATTCCTTTCACCTCACGGATCGCACTTTCTGCATAGCTGATAGTCTGTTGTTTATGTGAAAAAAAGAAATACAAGGGTAGTAAGGGTGAAAAATGCCACACTTCTAGGCAGTAAAACAATAATTTTTAACAAGTATAGAAGTTAAAGCAAAGTCTGGTGCAACCTGGCCCAGTGCCTTACTACCCAGTAGGCACCAAAACGGGTATCGAGGTACCCAAGGACAAAAATGGGACAAGATGACCACAGCACACAGAATGTATTGTCCAACAATATGACAAGGATGAATATCCCTGATGGTGTGTTGTAAGTTGGAGGAAGTATGAGGTTGAAAAAAAGTCTTAAGTCTTGTTTGTAGATGGTGCCTTTATTCGTAGGTGTTAGAGATCATTGTGCCAACAGAGAGATACAGCCAACACGTGTTTCGTCACACAGGTGACTTCATCAAGGCTGGGCCGTCCGGCCAGAGTGGTATGTAATGATCAGCTAAGTGGGCTATAGAAGGTGAAAACGATCTTATTAGATTAGTAGACCTGTGAGTAGTATGGCTGCCCAAGCAGCAGCAGGTGAGCAAGGTATTGAGCACGTAGGTTAAGACAGGTATAGAAAGCCCTGTTAAGCCTTGAGTCAAAACCTGAAAAGGCTGAGTAGAGAAGCGCGGCACAGAGTCTTCCTCCAACCTACAACACACCATCAGGGATATTCATCCTTGTCATATTGTTGGACAATACATTCTGTGTGCTGTGGCCATCTTGTCCTAGTCTGTTGTTTATATTCACCTTCTACTCGTCCCGATGTCCGGGTAAAGACACCTGTTAATGTTGTGTCGTGTTTAAAAAGCTCCTGCATTTTCAGTTATGTTTTTTGAACATGTCAATGGTGGCACCTTCGGGAGTAGACAGCATCACACGTTGCAAGGTAAAACTTCCTATCTGCCATTTAGTGTTTCACTGATCAGCCTGTTTGGATCACTTAGCATTACTTCCTTTGTTCCCTTTAGATTTAACTTATATTGTTGATCATTAAGCACTCAGGATATAATGGGCTGCCTAATGCAGCAGTGTACTGGGCGCGTGTAGAAAGCTGGCTCCTTATATGGTATACCAAAATGAGGTATATTGTGCAGAGTCCAGGGGTTCCCTCGCCAGTGGACAGGGGTTTACTCTGGCAATTCCAAGGTGCTCTTTTAGGGGCTAGTGTGGTTGAGCAGCCTTAGGTTTATCAGAGAGAGGTGTTAGACATCTGCAAATACACACACAGTCAGTGAGACACACAACTCAAGAAGGAGATCCACACCAATTTACAAAAATAACAAGTATTTTTATATGTTTTAGCACAAGAATCAATACGATCAGGTAAGTACATTTTGCTAGAAAAAACTTTACAGTTTTGAAAAGTCAACACAGTGCAATTTCTGACAAGCTGCAATGTTATTGCACTGCATTCAGGTATAGTACAGCGACTTATGGGGCCAATCTCCTGGACTTAAGGTAAGTATTGGGCAAGGGTTGGGACCACACCAACAGGTCACACCGGATGGCACTAGGACGGTCAGGTGTAGTATGGCGTTGGGTGCCCAATGTTAGTCAGTGGGGATTGGCCCGCATGAAAAGAGGCTGTAGGTCAGGGCAGAGAGTCCAGTCGGAAGGAACCAACAGGTGGGTTCAAGACTTGAGATGATTGTGGACAGAGGGACACCTTTAGTCCGCCGATTTTTGCCACCTGGAGCACTCGCGGTTGAGGGGCCTGCGGGCAGAGGCTGCAGGCGGTGTCGGAGAGTCCACAGTTGGCAAGTTCAATGTGGGTTTCGTCTCTGGAGGGCTGGGGAATCACGTTGGCACTGTTGGTCCACTTCAGCTCGGGGTAGGCTGCATGGGTACAGTGGTGCTTTGAGGTGACGGATTTTCTGTGGTCCGGAATCCTCGTAGTTGTCTTGGGGTGTCTGTAAGATGCAGGCTTCTGTAGGCACAGCAGCTTGCAGGATCAGTCAACTTTGGCACAAATCGGCATTAACAGCAGATAGGCTGGCAGGGCTGGGGTCAAGTACAGTGCTTCTTCCGGGGCTTTGCTTTTGCAGCTCTTGGGTGTTCTTCTTCGTAGGTTAGCAGGAATCTGCTTTCCTGGTGCCAAGGGATACTCTAAATACTGAATTTAAGGGTTTTTCAGAGAGTTTAGGGTAGTAGCCAATGGGCTACTTACTGTCACAGTGTCCTTTCCTCTGGATCTGCACGCTGCTGAACAAAAGGCCCACCTCCTGGCGTCACCAACTCAGAAAGCTATTATAGCACAGAGTTATGATGAAGCCAGGCAGGGAGAAGGGAATTAGGGTAGGGAACTGCAGGGAGAGAGATCTGAAAAGAATAAGTTAGAACAAATATGCATATACTCATTCATAGCAGTATAACTCATCAATGGACTCTTGAATAAAGGTGTCTCCGTGATATCAGATTGAGACCGCTTTTGTGAAGTGAGGGCGAGGCCCTTCTTTGAATCATGGAACAAGAACAAACTACAACCTCTGAACCAAGCGATGGCAAGAGCTTTGGACTATGGTCATACTCTGAATATCAATCCTGTAACAACTTTGCATTCAAAACATAAACGTTTGATCACAGCCTAGAAATTCTCAAAGACTTAAATATGTATCTCACATATTATGCTTTCCAAAAAACAATGAAACTACAATTATGCATTCATAACATAAACGTTTGATCACAGCCTAGAAATTCTCAAAGACTTAAATATGTATCTCACATATTATGCTTTCCAAAAAACAATGAAACTATAATTTGCTTATCTCCGAAATGCTTTCACATTTACAACTATAGACCTGAAAGTTTTACTCATTGAACTTGAAGCGTTTTATTCGTTGGCCAGAAGCGCCTTGTTTATTGTTCATGAAGCGCTTTGATTATTATACATAAAGCGCTTTGTTCCTTATGCCAGAAAGCGCTTTTACTTGTCTTGTCTGAAGCGCTACGCTCGTTATGCTAAGGGGCGCTATACTCATGTGGCCTGAATCACTTTGATTGTTGTACCAAGGGCGTTTTACTCGTGTGGACTGAAGCGCTTTGATTGCCGTACCAAGGGTGCTTTACTCATGTGGACTGAAGCGCTTTGATTGCCTTACCAAGGGCGCTTTACTCATGTGGACTACAGCGATTTGATTGCCGTGCCAAGGGCGCTTTACTCATGTGGACTGAATCGCTTTGATTGCCGTGCCAAGGGCGCTTTACTCATGTGGACTGAACCACTTTGATTGCCGTGCCAAGGGTGCTTTAATCATGTGGACTGAAGCGCTTTGATTGCCGTGCCAAGGGCGCCTTACTCATGTGGACTGAAGCGATTTGATTGCCGTACCAAGGGCGCCTTACATGTGTGGCCTGAAGCGATTTGCTTGTTGTGCTAAGGAGCGCTTAACTTCTGTGCTCTGAAGCGCTTTGATCATCGCGCCAAGGCTGTTTTACTCTTAAAACTGAAAACGCTTTGCTCGTTGTGCTAAGGGGCGCTTTACCTTTAGAAGTAATAACTCCCTTCAAGATTGGACTCATCAAGACCTTACCACTATGAGTACAACCTACTCTTATCTGAATTCACCATGGAAACAAGGATACTCTGATTTGCTGTCAATCTGCCATGCAGGAAATCTGTTCTTCTTCAGAGGAACCCCCACTAGGTCTGACTGCATCAAAGTCTTAAAAATAGTGAGCAATGTGCTTGGGTGTGGATGGGATTTATAGGCCTGCCACACCCCAACATGGCTGCTGCCTCTAAAAACATGGGAATTGTAGTCCCTTCATAGAATTGCACTGATAAGTGCATCTTGTCCACCAATGTCCTGACCCTACAGCTACATGAGCTTTACCACAGGGCAGACGACGCTGATGACTACTTTTAGAACAAGAGGGGATGACAAGTGGTCCGCATGAAGCGCTGCAAATCCGAGCTGCGGAGTTTCGGGTGGGACCTGGACTGAGCACAGCCTTATTCCTGACACTTACCCCTCCAGTCACTATACCCCCTATAAAACCACTTCCCGTGGGAAGTGGGTGTAGCCCTGTCCCAGAGTTCCTAAATCTGCCAACATCACAATGGTAGATTTCTAAGTGTCCTGTCCACATCAGGCAGCACACCTTAGGGGTGAGGCTGACCTGAGGGTGGACATGCTTCTCTGAATACTAAATTTCCTGCCTGTCCAGGTGAAATGGGCCCTGGGGTGGGGGTCGGCATCTCTCCTGTGAGTGAAGCCAGACTGGCATACTAGGGGCGGTGGGCTTCTTTGAAGCCCCCTGCCTTGGAATACAGGTCATCCTGTTGGGTGGGGTGTGTGATCACCTCTCCCATAGCAGGCTTTGTTTATTACCACCCAAGAGCAAAGGCTCTCACCCTTGGGGGGTGGGGAGGTGGTTGGGTCATGATGGTTAAAACTGGTCAGTCCACACACGGGTAGATTGCACGTTTTTAAGGGCACCTCTAAGGTGCCCTCTGGGTGCATGTAATGATCCATCACTGGCATCAGTGAGGGTTTATTAACACAAGTTGTTTGATACCACTACACTATTTTCAGGAAGCCATCATGTAGCTGGGGAACTCGTAGTGACCAGTGTCCAGCACATGTTCTTAAAATGGCTTCCCTGTTTACTCACTATGTCTAAGAATCGACAAAGACCTAGCAGGGACACATCTGCTCATGCAGATATGTCTTCACACGCAATATAATGCACCCTGCTTTAGGGCTGGAAGACCTGCTGTAGGGGTGACTTACATATATCGCATGCAGTGTTAGGAGTCATGGCTCACAGCTGTGTGCCATGTTGTGTTTTCACTTTTAGCTGCACCAAGACATGCAGCCTGCAATGGCAGTCTGTATGTGCTAGGTGAGGGGTCCCTGAGGGTGGCACAGTACATGCTGCAGCCCGTAGGGACCCTCTTTGGTGCCCATGCCCTAGGTACCAGCGGCACCATTTACTCTGGTCCTATAGGGAAGGCCAAAGTATTACTAACTGGGGAACAATTACACAGTTTTAGGGAGAGAGATCTGGCTTGGCGACCTGGTTAGCAGGGACCTAGTGCACTTTCAGTAAATTGCATTTGGTAGATTGATATGTATTCAATGGTTCATCAGCTGCTTGCTTTTTACATTTTACTAATGACTGACAGCATGGACTGAGTTTACATGGCATGGTTGGATGAACAGTCACTTTTCGTGGGTATTTGTTACACTGAAGTTTAGCACAAACACTTTTAACATGAGAGCCTCTTATGAGTACCTTTTTAAAGCATGGAGAAACATTAACTACACTTGCGCGCTGAATGCAATACGGTGCTGCAATCACACAATTTTTCATTTCCCTATGAACTGTCCTAATTAGACCTTTATGTCACTTATTTATTTTATAGTTACCCCTGATTAAGGATTTTCCCAAATGCATTGGGTTTTCAACATGACTGCTTAAATAAGAAGACTGTTATATTGTCAGTTTCTTATTTCATAAGTGTGGAGCAACATTTGGTTTGAATTGTGAACATTGATATAATCTTTCCTCAATAAAGTAATTGGAGGACCAAAGAGCGTCAACTTTAATTTGTAAAGAATTGTGAAATTACTGTTGAATACTGCTTATATTGGAAGCCCTAAAGTTGTGTGAATTGAGTCTGGTTCACCACTGGTGGCCAGCTATTTGCAAATATATGTGAGCATTGGGCAAAGCTAGCCCCACTGTGGCACATGAAAATTTTGTTTACGTTATACCGTTTGTTTACTGTAGGGTCACTTTATATGTACATTTTGAGTGCATTCTAACACATTTGTTAATTAGATTGAAAGATCACCACTTACCTGAACACATTCCTCAAACACCCAAAAAAAGACTTTCCTAGGCGCAGACGTACAGTCTGCGTCCAAAGAGGAGTACAAAAGGAGGGCTGTGCTTACACTCAGTGCCCTTCCAATCCTGGTCTATGTTTGCTCATATGTTTTAAATTATACAGTACACAACTCAAGTATTGGGAGCCACCTTGACAGTAAAAAGGAACTGATTGTAGTCTGTATTGCTATATGTGTTTTGTTTAGCTACCTGTGCTGTATGCAGTCATAGTTGGTATTTCATCTTCTACCCATAGGTTGGTTCTTCCTATTTGAAAATATTATGCTGTATTCAGATGTTATATATGTTTTATTTTTTCATGTCTCTGCTTTGTATGTGTAATCTGTTCATCGTGGAAGTGTTTTAGCAATGAAAGTGGTGTGGAGATTCATGGTGATGTCTGAGTGGAATTTGGCTGGAGGTTTGTGTGGCTGGCATCAGGCTTGCAGTGTATGTGGCTGGTGTCTGGCTGGTGGTTTGTGTGGGCTGGCATCTGCCACGAAGTGTGTGTGTGTAGTGACCTGCAGCAACTCACTATACACACACATCCTGCCACTGAAAACACCAATCTACACATTCTGCCCGCTTCAAGGAGGTGTGATTGCTGTGTCTGAACTGGCATACGGCTGGGGGTGTATGTGGCTCGCCTCCGGCTGGCCTGTGTGTGAACTGGCATTTGGCTGGTGGTGTGTGTTTGTAGTGACTTGCTGCTGGTTATTACACGCATGTCAGCCAAACACTCCACCAGCTGCCACGCAGTATGATTGCTATGTCAACATGTAGGTATGAAAGTGAAGGGCCCTTGAAGGGCCCTGTTTTTGGTGTGAGTGTTGGAATGTGTTAGGCCCGAGGCTTGCAGTATGAATGGTTCTGTGTGTGAATGGCCTGTAAAGAGGATGCTGTCTTATCCTGGCATTGCAGCCTCAATTTGTGAGTCACTGGTTCAGTATTGGAAAATTATCACTATCTTATTTACAGTTATTTCTACGTTTTAATTTTTGTAAAATCTTTTGTTTACAAAATTTACATTTTGATCTTTTCACCCACCCTTATTCCAAATCGAACCACTTTAAGTGTGTACTTGTAGAGTAGATGTTTGTGCAATAATATTTGTCTTTTCAATCTTTCTCTGCCAGGGTGTACATTAGCTCTAGGGAAAATCTACCAACCCCACATGTTTTTATAAAATTGATATCAGGGGGACTCCAGAGTGTTGTGTCTTGCATTGATCCCACAAGGTGTTCTTACACAGAAGCCCTTGCAATCCTCAAACATAGGCTGAAAATATGCCTAGCATTCATATTTATGTGACTCAAAGTACTGGAATCTGTGGGAAGACGCATATTTCCTGCCACCCAGAGTTCCCACATGTCTCCTGATAAAAATGGTCCTCACCTGTGTGGGTGGGCCTAGTGCCTGCAAATGGACGGGGTCTAAGACGCAATGTGGCAACATCAACAAACAGGGTAGCTACAGTTTTTGATCTTCAGATCTGTGGCTACCTAAGAAAATCTACCAAACCCAGGAGTTTCTGAAAACTAGACAACCAGGGGACTACAGGGTGGTGTGCCTCTTCTGGATCCCACCCACAAAAGCACCCACAATGCCATGCAAACCTCAAAATGTGCCTAAAATTGCATATTTTGCTTGCATTTCTGTGGCAGATTTTTTCAGAAACAGAAGGAATTCACAACGTTCCTACCACTCAGTGTTCCCCCACTTGTCCCTATAAATATGCTGCCCCACTTGTGCGACTGAGCCTAGTGCCTGCAACAGGAATGGATTAAACTAAGGTTAATGGGAGTCCTCGGTTTCGTCTGTACCTGGCTCAGGCACTATGCCCAGAAACAAAATTGGGGCAGGGTTTTTATTGGAAGAATTAGGAGAGTGCTACATGGTAGGAATTCTATGGATTCCTGCTGATTCTGAAAGTCTATGTCACAGAAATTCAAGGAAAATGTGCAATAGTAGGCAAAGTTTGAGGTTTGCACGGCACACGCCCATGGACTCCCCTGGTTGTCTAGTTTAAAAAAAAGTCTGGGTTTAGTAGGTTTCCCTGGATGTCCTCTAGCGCAGAATCCACTTTTCAGTGTAAATAATAGTTAGGATTCCATGGCGCTGCAGCATATACAATGGTGCAGAGAATAAAAAAATGAGTAATTGAACAGTCAGGGAGTCAGTAATACAGTCTAGTACCTGAACAGTACAATCAGTGCAGAAATGACTCATTTATTTTACCACAGTTTTGGCATTTTTAGGAGAAGTCGCCCATTTTCCTAATTTTTGTGCTTTCAACCTACTTCCAGTTTGTGGTGGAAATTGGGGTGACACCCATGGGTGATCTGGGAAAGCTAAAAGTTTTTGGAAAGTAGACAGAATTCAGAGTTTAGTAAGGGGCCATTTGTGTAGATACCTCAAGGTTTTTTCTCACATAAACTAACTGTTCAAATAAAAAATATTGAAAATGACTGGGGCAAAGCAGCCATTTTTGAAAGCTTTTTTCGTTTGTAACTTCTTTCATGAAAGCAGTATACCATTATGTCCGCTAGACCCTTCTGGTTGCGGGGATGTATAGTGTTTGCAGGTTTTTCAAGACCCCCAAGGTACTCAGAGCCAATAACTGAACTGCACCTTATAATGGTTTTTCATTTTGTACCAGGCATAAAGCAATTCATATGGTAAAATATATAGACTGAAGAATGGGTATCAAGGCAGAGTATGTATTTCTGAAATAGACACCAAATGCGAACTATAGGAGCAGGGGTTATTTGTACTTGTCCGAATTTGTGAGTACTTATTCTAGCACATGATTCAGAGGACAGTTTCAAAATGTCTTCTTCCTTACACAATGGCTTACAATTGGAAGGCACAAATGCAGAGAAATACAATTGGTAAGAACAAATGATCTACTATTCTGTATTCCCACGTCTCCCAGGAAAAATGGTACATTACAATTGTAGGTAGGCCTAGTACCTTCAACAGGAAAGGGCCCAAACACAACATCACATTTTTGCACTAAAAACCAAACACCTAGGGAAAACTAGCAAACCAGCACAGTTTTGAAAATTAGACTCCTAGGGTAATCCACAGTGGGGAGATTTGTGTGACTCCCACTAGGTGTTCCTACCAAGAAGCCTTTGCAAACCTCAACCCTTAATTAAAAACACACATTTTCCTCACATTTCTGTAAGGGTGGAATCTAGGGAACCACAAATCCCTACCGCCTACCTTTCCTCCAATACTCCAGATAAAAATGGTACTTCACATGTGTGGGTAGGCTTAGTGCCCGCAACAGGAAAGCCCCCAAAATACAATATAGAGGCATCAATATTTTCTGTCACAAAAATTATTTGATTTAACAATAGGGGTAGCAGTGTTTTTTTTTTGTTTGTTTGGCCGATGGATCGAAGCGACATAGGTTTGAGGGGATGTCATCAATGAGCAATGTGAGCATCAACAGATGTCAACACAATCTATAATATTAAACCTCTTTCAATAACCACACCAGTTTATTAAGAAGAATTATAACATTTATTTCCCTAGATTAACAATGCTAAGGTCACAAAAATATCTCTGAACCACAAATGATAAGCATATAGGATCAATAGCGGTTGATTAGAGCGTCTTATATATCTCAATTTGATTAAGACAACCAAAAAAATGATCTCCAAAAGATTCACACTTAATAAAAATACAAAAAAACAGTAATAATGGCAAAGTATACATTAGTTCAGCATTCAAAGGATCTCAAGATATGTCAGGAGCATCTTAAATTAGTCCCTTCACTAACCACAAATTAGCATCAATATGTTGGGCTTCATGTGAAAAGAATTTAGTAACACAAATTTAGAGCGATTTAATCATTAGTTGCAGCTGGTACCTGAAAAGCAAAAGAGACACATCATACATTACAATGATATACATTACCAATAATAAACAGCAAATAGCTTGCTTCAGCCAGGGGACACCATCAGTAATGTCATCAGAAGATATGGGCCTAACGACAGCTAAACCCACTCAGCCAAATAAGACTCAAACCTCTACTCTTCTCTCTTCTCCTCTATTCTCCTCTATTCTTCTTATTCTCCTTATTCTTCTCTACAAGGAATCCCACTCGGTTGTTATACTAAATCCTAATAAACGTATGATTGGTCAATCTATGCGGTGGTTATGCTTCAGCCAATCAACAACTAAATTGATGACCTGAAATACAACAATTCTACATTAACTAAAACATTTTCTTCAATAGTATTGTTTCCTCTTCCGTCTCATCTGTAGCTCCATTGTTTCACTGCCTCTCAAGAGCCTCATCTCAGGAAGAAACTTTTACAGTTTCTCTTTACTTCCATCCTTGAGGAAAGACCAAATATTAGTACCATTTTCAAACAATAGGACATTTCAACTTATGCAGTGCTCGGTTAAAACATGGCCTTGTAAGGCATAATGCAGCAACCCACTAGGAGTAGCTGTGGACACATCTACTCAAACTTCGAAAACACTTTTAGGTAAGCTTTGAATTATGGAAAATAACCACAACATTTAGTTAGAGTTTTGCTCCATTAGGAGCAGAACACAAACACTTAAATCATTTTCAAAAGTTACTTGTTTTACACATTAATTCATTACACATCTTAGTTATGCAAATCATTAATAAACATATTAAAAAATTCACACTCTCACAATCCCTCCTCTAGTGACTATTTATGTCATCACATCAATCCATAATAAATTCATTTATTATCATCAATTTAAAAAACAATTCTCTTTCTTCTTTTATTCCCTCTGTAGAATTTATTCATTTGGATTTCAAAATGTCTTCTATTCTCTTGCGATTTCCTTCTCTTAAAACATGTTATCACTTTATATGTTCCCCAAGTGCCAATTAAACAAAATACAATTATTGATACCCATTTTACTATTGTCAAAATAACATTTCTACCCACATTGCTAAACCAATTCCCTAGAGATTTAATTATTTTGCCAGCTTTTTCCCAAACTGTAGTTTCTGTTAGTTCTTTTAAATCTTCACTATTAGTATTTGTTACATTTTTAATCAGCTCTTTAACTTTACCTGAATTGTCAGGTATAAAGGAACAACAGTGATTAGAACACAGTAATTTACAAACTCGGCCCTCTGTCTAACGCAAGGCGATTCTGAAGTGACATAGCTCTTGTAGCAGCCAATTCTGTATCTAGAAGAATGATAGCTCCAGAATATCTTGTCAACATATTGTCCACTATTGTAGACAACTTCTGTATTTTGATTGAATTTAAGACTACTCCCACTGAAGGAATTATAGCCCCAGAAATTTCTCCCACAATGCTATAAATTGATTCTCGCTAATGTCTCGTATGACATTTCATCGTTTCAGGAACCTTACTCAAGTCTTCCAACTGATAGCTTTTTGGAAAGCCTATTCCCAAATAACATGTTCCATACCATCTTCTAGGAAGGCAATAATATGTGTTTCTTCCACAAATATAATAAATCCCAGGTACCAGGGGATCCTATCTATTCATCCTAAAATCCCACTTACTCCTAAACATAGAAACATGTCTGCATTCACTCTTTCCAACAAACACACTATCATTCTTACTCCAAGGTCTATATATAAAGAGTTTCCTTACATGCTCAGCATCTATTGTTAGTTTTCCTTGTTTAGTAATGTCAGTATAAGCATAATCTATTCCAGGCTTTCTATTTATAATTCCCTTATCTATCTTTGCCTTTATTTCTCTTCTTCTATCTTCTGTGTTATCTAAGAACGTCTTTTCCACTGGTGTTAGTAGACAAGTCAAGTTATTCCTATGAGCAAAAGCTGTATCAAAGGTTAAAGTAGGCTCAAATAAATCTCTCATAATTACTATGTTATTTTCTTTGGCTATTTGATTCAAATAAGCTATGACAGGTACAAACGACAATACCATGTCATAGTTTGAATAAAAATACTGACTATATTCTTGATTATAGGAACGTGTTAGCAAAAGACTGCAACTTATAGCAGATGTCACAGGTAAGCTATGATAAGTAGTTCCCCCTTCCACTGAAGTCAGAATCTGTGTACATACATAACAATCTTTCGCGTCCATTATCTTAACATACTCATGCAATAAGCAATAGAAAACATTAGAAGAAAGCTCTTTCTCTTCGTGTTAGTATTTAACATCTATTCTAAATGTATCTTTTGTTAGTGACTTATCAGTCAAATCTAAAGAACTATCAATTTTCATAGTCTGGTTGGCTCCATCCGTCTCATAAACAGACACTCTACGAACAACAATAAACATATTAATACACTCACTACCGCCAATCCAATATCAAACACTTTACAACAACTATTCCTACTGTTTTGGTTATGTGAATTATTCATACTTTCTATATTAAGAAAAAATTTAAAAAAACAAAAAATTTCAAAATTCAACAAAAACACTTCACAAATCCCTTCTAAAATGTATCTTTTTTTTTCTCTTCAATAATTAATTCACGCTTGGACAGTCTCTTTGTCAATTTCAGTATAGCAGCTTGTCCGATCCAGTTATTTGTCTACTCCAGTATTATTATTTGTCTCTTCAGTATGAACTTTTAAGCTCAACTTTTCATTTTTCTTTTCTCAAAGTCTCTTTCCTGCAATCTTCATGTTCCAAAGTAAGAATGTTCTATGTCTCTGTCAAAACACTAGCTCAAAAATTCTTCCTGCCAGTCATTTGTGTTTTAATACGTCCACTCAAGTCCAGCATATCTCTTGCTTGCAACTCTTTCCTTTTTGGTCTTTTGCCACTTTCAGTTTCTTCTCCACTAGTGTGTTCTCCTTCACTCACTTCTTTTTGAATCAGTGGAATTACATCAACTTTTCCACTCTTTGAAGCTTTCTCTGGCCAATTATCTCCTTTCAATGTCCCTCTCATCAACAATCTTCTCAGTATTGATTCTTCACTTGCCTTTACACCTTTTCCTTCTGACGTTCCCGCAACTGGTTCAGGAAGAGTATAATCTACTTGGGAGGGACTATCCTCAATTCCTTTCCAAAATGGGGTCTGTCCTTTCTTCAGTTTGGTATGTCAAACCACCTGCTTCTGAGGTCACCCTCCTCAGAGCAGATCTTTCTTCTGGTAATTCTTGTGTTTCACCTTCATTCGAAACACACCCTCCTTGGATCAAAATCAGTCTTATCTTTTTCTTCCTGGACTGATTCTTCTACTCCTTTTGCAGTGTGCTCAACTTCTTCAGCTTTCTGCTCTTTTTCGTCTGTTATAGGAGTAGGCACATCTCTGTCATTTTCAACATGTTGCTCTTTGTTCCCAATGTTCTCAACTGTTGGTAATCTCAACAGTTCTTCTTCTCCCCCTTTGGATCATGCACTTTTCTCGTATGGCTCGCATGCACCCAATTCGGCAAACCAGCACACTTCACAGCAGTCGTCGTACGTGCCTGTGTATAAGCACCCAGTCTCCTGCTCTGAAACGGTGACCTTGAACTTGCGTTTGTTGTGCTGTTGCAACTTCCACCTGATGAAAAAAAGACCGAACTACATCAGACAGGCGTTTGCAGTAATCTAGCACCATCCCATCTGTAATATTCACAAGTGCATTTGCAGGTATTGCTGGCATCTCATTGGTCTCCCCATCAAAATCTCATGTGGAGACAACCCAGTCTTCTTATCAGGAATGCTTCTCATTGACATTCCTACTAGTGGTAAAGCACCTGGCAATTTAAAATTTGTAGATGCGCACACTTTGGCCTATCGTGATTTTAATGTTCCATTCATCTGCTCTACAAGACCTGAAGCTTCTGGGCGAGAGCTACAATGTAGTCTCTGCTGGATGTTTAATGCATAAAAAAGCAACTTTATCACCTCATTATTGAAGTGTGTTCCCCTGTCTGATTCAATTGAAACTGGAAAACCAAAACGTGGAATTAGTTCTCACAAAAGCAATTTAGCTACTGTAAGACTATCATTTCTCCTTGTTAGGTATGCCTCAATCCAGTGACTGAAAATGCACACAATCACCAACACGTATTTCAAACCAGCACATGCAGGCATTTCAATTAAATCTATTTGCATTCTTCTAAATGGACCTCCCGCCATACCTATCTGTCCCATGTTGACAATTGTTCCTTTGCCAACATTCATCTGGTGCAAATTATGCACCTATGGCAAACCAGATCCGCCACTTGTCTGAATTTTGGATTGTACCAGAACTGTTCAAAACTTCTGATCATTGCATCTCTTCCTATGTGCGTTTGACCATGGTAGTATCTTACCATTTGCGTCAATAAACAGTCCGGCAAGACTACTTTTACCTCTACTGTTACCGAAATTTCATCTTCTCTTTGTATGCAACAATGTTTTATTCAATCCCTACGCTCCTCTTCTGGAACATTGTTCTGTATGGCTTTCAGCTCATCTAATGTCTCAATTATCTGCATAGTGAAATTTGCATATATCTCTTCATTTTCAGACATTAATTCCCAATTTCCTTTGAATGAAATCCCATTCAGAGTACACAATTTTGCAAGCTGGTCTGCATAAGCATTTCCCAATGTTACATAATCTTGTCCTCTCTGATTTGCACTGCATTTGACCACATAAATGTTCACAGGTTTCTGTACAGCCTGTAACAAATCATGTATTCTTTCCCCATTTCTCACAGGTGAACCTGAAGAAGTCAGGAACCCTCTTTGCGACCAGATTTGCCCAAAATCGTGTACAATACCAAATCCATATTAGCTATCAGTGTAGATCGTCACTTTCATCTGATCCGATAATTGGCATGCTCTAGTAAGAGCCACCAATTCTGAGACTTGTGCAGAGATAACTCCTTTAAGCCATAAAGAACCATTAACAAAGAGAATTTGATAATTGTCTTTCAAACAAGTGTCTTTGATGTCATCTCTTGGTTTGGTGCATAGTTCTGTCACCTCCAAACAATCATATTCAACATTGTATATTCTAGTTAGATCTTCCCCCTCATTTGGTAATAATGTTGCCGGGATAAGCACTGTGCACCTTTTGATTGTTACATTTGGTACCCCAAGAATCACTGTCTCATATCATGTCAGTCTTGCATTTGTCAGGTATTGTGTTTTTAAGCTAGTCAATAGAATTTCTATCGAATGAGGTACCATCACTGTCAGAGGATAACCCATCGCAATGTTTTCACTTTGAGTTATATTCTGCTCAACAGCTGCGACTGGCTGTTGCAACATCATCCAAAGTAGCTGAAAAATATGCTACTGGACGGTTGACACCACCATGTGTTTGTGTCAAGACAGACAAAGAACATCCATCTCTCTCATGACAAAACAATAAGAAAGGTTTTGTGTAATCAGGCATACCTAAAGCTGATGCTTTAGGTATGCCTGAATATAGGCATTGCAGACACAAACTCTCTCTCAGTTCACTAAATGCTCTCATGCATTCCTCATCCATTAATAATGGATCTGAAACATCCTTATGTGTCAGTCTCTGCAGTGGCTTTGAAATGGCTGAAACTGCAACAATATCCTACCATTCCCAAAAACATTCTCAACTCTTTTTGTGAATGTTGTCAGTTTCATTTTCATTATTGCCGCTACTCTTTCTCTTGAAATTCTCCTCAACCCTTTCTCTATCAAATGTCCCAAATATTTCACCTCTTGCTGACAGTACTGCAACTTAGCAGGAGAAACTTTAGGACCATTGTCTCCCAGAAAATTCAACAATGCAATCATATCCTCTCTACAACCTTCCTTTGTCTTTGATGCAATCAACAAATCATCAATGTACTGTATTAAGGTCGATTGGTAAGGCATTACCAATGACTCTAGGTTCTTTTTAAAAATCTGATTGAAAATCGATGGTGATTCTGAAAAGCCTTGAGGAATTCTACACCAACAGTAGACTCTGGTCAGAAATTTGAAACAACCTGTGTTGACCAGAAAATTTACCTCATAACCATGTACTTCACCCTTCACAGAAGGACCTCTCTGATCCACGTCTAATGATGCGGCCATCATATTCTCCTCCTCGTCTGAATCATCCAACATCCATTCACCGTTTATTTCATTCTCACTGTGTAAAAGAAATTGTTCAACTGTTTTTACACTTTTGTTTTTATTCTGATTCATGACCACTTGCGAAAGCATAACTGTTGCTTTTCCATTGGGCTCTGTATCATTTGAACCTGTCTCAGCATGTGCATTTGCGGTACAGGCACCATCTGCACCTGTGGCTGCATTTGTTGTATTTGTGGCATTTGTAACTGTTGTACCTGAGGTTGTATATTCTGCATCTGTTGCGTCGGCTGTAAAGGCTGAAAACCTTGCATACTATTCACGTTGTTCTGGAAATTTTGATTTTGACCTCCCATTCTAAGTCCTCTCATGCCCTGGAATGAATTGACACCATTTGTTTGCTGGACCATTCCTCCCTGATTCAACATTTGGCACTGTCTTTTCCAATGTCCCACTAATCCACAAATGTGACAATGTAACACTTTTCGCCTTTGCTGCTCATCTTGCATCACCACTGAACTCAAATCCACATTTCTATTGACTACCAGAATCAACATTCCACCTCGACCGCTGCCTCGACCATGACTTGGAAACAAACCATTTCCCCTCTGGCAGTTGTTGAAAATTTCCTTGCAATCCTTTCTGTGCAGCCTTAATCTGCATTACCATTGCTTTCTCTTTCAGCTTTTTCTGCTTCAACTCAATTTAATCACTACAGTATTTAGCATACTGCAAGACTTCGTCAATCAGCTTTGCTTGTCAGCAAATCAAATGATTCTTAATCATTTGACTTACTTCTGGTTTCAACCCTTCAACAAATCTGAACACCAAATGATACATGCTCTCTTTCTCAATTGTCTCTACACCACTGAATTGTTAGAACGCTGTGACGAACCAAGGGGCAAATAATAACACAGGATTCGGCCGTCAAGTAGGTAGGTGATGTTTATTGAGTAGTAATTGGAATTGTGCCTGCGGGTTTTTCCTCTTTGCTCTGTTTGTCTTTCTCTGTTGTGGCTACTCCAGTCCCTGGATCTTATTCGTCTCCTTGGTTCTCTCCGTCTCTTAGGTCTCCCGGGAAGCACATGTGGAGAGAAGAAGAACAATATTGGTAAGTGATTTGTTTCACTCGTTGGTTTCCTCCTTATCTATCTGTTTCTTGCTTTCACTCTTCTTATTGCTTTTTCTTTCTTTCTTGGTCTCTGTCTTTTCTTACATTCTGTACTTTCCTGCTCTGTTAGTCTCCTCTTTTCTTTCGCTTTCTGCCAGTGGCTTTCCTTATTCTTCTCCTGTCTTCCTGTTCTTGTGCTTCTGTGGCCCTGTTGTCTGTTGTTTTATACTTTCCTTTATTTATGACTTGTGTGGCTTTGTACCTATATTATCTTGTATGTGCTATTCTGAAAAGGTTCCTCTCCCCACCAGTGGACATTGATCACCCCAGTGCTCGCCGCTCGTTTCCCCTTCCTTTCTCCACCCTCCGCCCACAACCCCCCTTGTATCTTAGTATCACCTCCTCCCGTCCTCCCTTCTCTCCATACGGCGTTTCTACACACCTGGCTATGCCACGCTTCTCCAGAAGCGTGGCAGGATTCTGTGCTCCGCTTCCCGGGGTCGCTGCGGTACTCCGACCTCAGTCTGCCGCTTCGTCGTTGTAAGGAAATGCCACCTGGGCATGGTTACCCCCTGACTTTTTGCCTTTGCTGATGCTAAGTTTTGATTTGAAAGTGTGCTGAGGCCTGCTAACCAGGCCCCAGCACCAGTGTTCTTTCCCTAACCTGTACTTTTGTTTCCACAATTGGCACACCCTGGCATCCAGGTAAGTCCCTTGTAACTGGTACCCCTGGTACCAAGGGCCCTGATGCCAGGGAAGGTCTCTAAGGGATGCAGCATGTCTTATGCCACCCTGGGGACCCCTCACTCAGCACAGACACACTGCTTGCCAGCTTGTGTGTGCTGGTGAGGACAAAACAAGTAAGTCGACATGGCACTCCCCTCAAGGTGCCATGCCAACCTCACAATGCCTATGCAGTATAGATAAGTCACCCCTCTAGCAGGCCTTACAGCCCTAAGGCAGGGTGCACTATACCATAGGTGAGGGCACCAGTGCATGAGCACTGTGCCCCTACAGTGTCTAAGCAAAACCTTAGACATTGTAAGTGCAGGGTAGCCATAAGAGTATATGGTCTGGGAGTCTGTCATACACGAACTCCACAGCACCATAATGTCTACACTGAAAACTGGGAAGTTTGGTATCAAACTTCTCAGCACAATAAATGCACACTGATGCCAGTGTACATTCTATTGTAACATACACCCCAGAGGGCACCTTAGAGGTGCCCCCTGAAACCTTAACCAACTACCCGTGTAGGCGGACTGGTTTTAGCAGCCTGCCACACTCGAGACATGTTGCTGGCCACATGGGGAGAGTGCCTTTGTCACTCTGTGGCTAGTAACAAAGCCTGTACTGGGTGGATATGCTTATCACCTCCCCCTTGAAGGAACTGTAACACCTGGCAGTGAGCCTCAAAGGCTCACCCCCTTTGTTACAGCACCCCAGGGCATTCCAGCTAGTGGAGTTGCCCGCCCCCCTCCGGCCACGGCCCCACTTTTGGCGGCAAGGCCGGAGGAGATAATGAGAAAAACAAGGAGGAGTCACTGGCCAGTCAGGACAGCCCCTAAGGCAACCTGAGCTGAGGTGACTCTGACTTTTAGAAATCCTCCATCTTGCAGATGGAGGATTCCCCCAATAGGGATAGGAATGTGACCCCCTCCCCTTGGGAGGAGGCACAAAGAGGGTGTAGCCACCCTCAGGGCTAGTAGCCATTGGCTACTGCCCTCCCAGACCTAAACACACCCCTAAATTCTGTATTTAGGGGCTCCCCAGAACCTAGGAACTCAGATTCCTGCAACCTAAGAAGAAGAGGACTGCTAAGCTGAAAACCCCTGCAGAGAAGACGGAGACACCAACTGCTTTGGCCCCAGCTCTACCGGCCTGTCTCCCCACTTCTAAAGACACTGCTCCAGCGACGCTCTCCCCAGGGACCAGCGACCTCTGAAGCCTCAGAGGACTGCCCTGCATCTAGAAGGACCAAGAACTCCAGAGGACAGCGGCTCTGTTCACCAAAGACTGCAACTTTGAAACAAAGAAGCAACTTTGAAACAACTCGTATTTCCCGCCGGAAGCGTGAGACTTGGCACTCTGCACCCGACGCCCCCGGCTCGACTTGTAGAGAACAAACACTTCAGGGAAGACTCCCAGGCGACTGCGAGACCGTGAGTAGCCAGAGTTGACCCCCCTGAGCCCCCACAGCGATGCCTGCAGAGGGAATCCCGAGGCTCCCCCTGACCGCGACTGCCTGCTTCTAAGAACCCGACGCCTGGTAGGGACACTGCACCCGCAGCCCCCAGGACCTGAAGGATCCGACCACCAGTGCAGGAGCGACCCCCAGGTGGCCCTCTCCCTTGCCCAGGTGGTGGCTATCCAGAGGAGCCCCCCCTTGCCTGCCTGCATCGCTGAAGAGACCCCTTGGTCTCCCATTGCATTCTATTGAAAACCCGACGCTTGTTTGCACACTGCACCCGGACGCCCCCGTGCCGCTGAGGGTGTACTTTCTGTGTGGACTTGTGTGCCCCCCGGTGCCCTACAAAACCCCCCTGGTCTGCCCTCCGAAGACGCGGGTACTTACCTGCTGGCAGACTGGAACCGGGGCACCCCCTTCTCCATTGAAGCCTATGCGTTTTGGGCACCACTTTGACCTCTGCACCTGACCAGCCCTGAGCTGCTGGTGTGGTAACTTTGGGGTTGCTCTGAACCCCCAACGGTGGGCTACCTTGGACCCAAACTTGAACCCCGTAGGTGGTTTACTTACCTGCAAAAACGAACAAACTCTTACTCCCCCCAGGAACTGTTGAAAATTGCACTGTCTAGTTTTAAAATAGCTATATGTCATTTATGTGAAAACTGTATATGCTATTTTGCTAATTCAAGGTTCCTAAAGTACCTACCTGCAATACCTTTCATTTGAAGTATTACATGTAAATCTTGTACCTGTGGTTCTTAAAATAAACTAAGAAAATATATTTTTCTATACAAAAACCTATTGGCCTGGAATTGTCTCGGAGTGTGTGTTCCTCATTTATTGCTTGTGTGTGTACAACAAATGCTTAACACTACTCCTTTGATAAGCCTACTGCTCGACCACACTACCACAAAATAGAGCATTAGTATTATCTCTTTTTGCCACTATCTTACCTCTAAGGGGAACCCTTGGACTCTGTGCATACTATTCCTTACTTTGAAATAGTGCATACAGAGCCAACTTCCTACATTGGTGGATCAGCGGTGGGGTACAAGACTTTGCATTTGCTGGACTACTCAGCCAATAGCTGATGACACGACTAAATTCCAAAAATTGTCATTAGAAACTGATTTTTGCAATTTGTGCTATTTTTCTAAATTTTTAAAAGTCCTGCTAGGGCCTTGTGTTAGTCCCTGTTAGCATTTCTTTTAGAGTTTAAAAGTTTTGTAAAGGTTTGAATTAAGTTCTAGAGATAGTTTTAGATTCTTAAAAAGCATTCCAACTTTTAGAAACATAGGGGGTCATTACGACCCTGGCGGATGGTGTAAAAGGTGCGGTAATACCGCAAACAGGCCGACGGACAAAAAAAGGGAATTTTGACCCTGGCGGAAACCGCCAACAAAGACAGCCACTTTAACACACCGCCCGCCACGGTGGTACAGACAAGCAGCGCGGCGGTCACCGCCAACAGACAGGCGGAAGACAAAGTACCGCCCGCACTATTACAACCCGCCAAACCGCCACCTTTTCCGGGGCGGATTCACCGTGGATAAAAACACGGCGGAAACAGCTTTTGCTATGGGAAAACGCTCACCTTAACATATCCCACGAGGAACGACGACTCCATGGACCCCGAACTCCAAATACTACCTGCCCTTGTCTTTCTGCTCCTTTACGACCAACAGCGACGTAGGCGCAGAAGATACCGGTGAGTACTGCATCTACGACACGGGAAGGCAAAAGTTAGGGGGACACCCACCAAACACCCCACCCTCGCATATCACAACATACACACCAATGCAGTCAAAAATATCACATTAACAACCCACAATCCCCCTGGAAGAATGAAAACACAAAGCGAATTTGGGTCAAACATTGTAATGTGCCAATATACATGTCATACAAAAATATACAGATATATATTTCTAAATCACTCATAATTATATATACAATACAAGAAGTAGTGCAGATATGTACACAACAATGTCCGTGCACCAACAGTCCAAAAATGCATGGGCGAGGCCCACAATAGATACCTGACCAAAATCGGAGAGAACACTGCCGGGGCATCAGATAGAAACACTACAGGCACCTCAGGGGGAAGGGAAGAGGGGGCACCTCAGCCAGATGAATGCGAAGCCAGATCCACAACGGGGCTACATGCCCATTGATGTAGCCTGGGGAGTGCAAAGCCACAGTCTCACAAGTCTCACAAGTGGGTGGGTTGCCCACTGTGCCATCCTGGGGAGTGCAAAGCCACAGTCTCACAAGTCTTTACAGTGGGTGGGTTGCCCACTGTGCCATCCTGGGGAGTGCAAAGCCACAGTCTCACAAGTCTTCACAGTGGGTGGGTTGCCCACTGTGCCATCCTGGGGAGTGCAAAGCCACAGTCTCACAAGTCTCACAAGTGGGTGGGTTGCCCACTGTGCCATCCTGGGGAGTGCAAAGCCACAGTCTCACAAGTCTCTACAGTGGGTGGGTTGCCCACTGTGCCATTCTGGGGAGTGCAAAGCCACAGTCTCTTAAGTCTCTACACTGGGTGGGTTGCCCACTGTGCCATCCTGGGGAGTGCAAAGCCACAGTTTCACAAGTCTCACAAGTGGGTGGGTTGCCCACTGTGCCATCCTGGGGAGTGCAAAGCCAGTCTCACAAGCCTCTACAGTGGGTGGGTTGCCCACTGTACCATCCTGGGGCGTGCAAAGCCACAGTCTCTCAAGTCTTTACAGTGGGTGGTTTGCCCACTGTGCCATCCTGGGGAGTGCAAAGCCACAGTCTCTCAAGTAGATGCAGGTCTACACTGGTTCTGGAGGGGGACTGGTGCCCAGACTGGATGAGTCTCCCCGTGAAAGTTCCTGTCCTGTCACTGTCCCAGGTGCACATGGGATAAGGATGCCTGATGTGGCGGTCCATTAATTCCTACACGGTCTTTGCCTTGTTCAGCGGTGCTTTGCCATGGCGGTCTTTGCCCTGTTCAGCGGTGCTTTGACATGGCGGTTCAGGACAGTTCAGCGGTGCTTTGCCATGGCGGTTCTGGACTGTTCAGCGGTGCTTTGCCATTGAGGTTCAGGACTGTTCAGCGGTGCTTTGCCATGGCGGTCTTTGCCCTGTTCAGCGGTGCTTTGCCATGGCGGTCTTTGCCCTGTTCAGCTGTGCTTTGACATGGCGGTTCAGGACAGTTCAGCAGTGCTTTGCCATGGCGGTTCAGGACAGTTCAGCGGTGCTTTGCCATGGCGGTTCTGGATTGTTCAGCGGTGCTTTGCCATTGAGGTTCAGGACTGTTCAGCTGTGCTTTGCCATGGCGGTCTTTGCCCTGTTCAGCGGTGCTTTGCCATGGCGGTCTTTGCCCTGTTCAGCGGTGCTTTGACATGGCGGTTCTGATACGGACATTGGTGTGTGGCATGAGGATCTCTACACTGGGCATTGGTGTGTGGCATGACGATCTTCACACTGGACATTGGTGTGTGGCATGACGATTTCCACACTGGACATTGGTGTGTGGCATGACGATCTTCACACTGGACATTGGTGTGTGGCATGACGATCTTCACACTGGACATTGGTGTGTTGCATGACGTTCCATCATTGGCCAGCGGGGCTGTGGCATCCTGTCCCCTCCTGGGCTGTGACTCCGGCGGTGGTCTCCTGACCAGTGACGATACTTGGGCCCTCCTGGGCTGTGACTCCGGCGGTGGTCTCCTGACCAGTGACGATACTTGGGCCCTCCTGGGTGACGATACTTGGGCATTCCTGGGCTGTGACTCCGGCGGTGGTCTCTGGACCAGTGACGATACTTGGGCCCTCCTGGGCTGTGACTCTGGCGGTGGTCTCTGGACCAGTGACGACGGTGCTGGCGGTTGTAACTGGCGCACTTCTCCGCCGTGACACTCACAACAGGCTGGGCAGACTTCCTCTGGACCTTCCCCACCTTTTTTTGAGTTACAGCTGACTCACCAATCGCCTTCGATCCCATTTCACTTGTTGTCCCACCAGGAGTCTTGACACTGTCCCGTCGTCCACTCTCCAATTTCAGAGCCTTTACAGGGGGTGGGCTGCCAGTGCCTTGGCTCCGGGTCCTACTGCCTGCCCTGGTGGACGGTGCACTCCAAAAACCTGGAACACGCACCACTGGTACTGGAGGCTTTTTGGCTGAGGCGCTACGACGGGACTGATGAATTGGAGGGGGGGGCAAAAAGGTAAATTTGACATAGGGACAGTTTCTGATGGACACTGGGATGGGTAGCTGGAGGGGGACTGGGAGTGGAGGAAGAGGAGGTGGTTGTAGGAGGTGTCACTTTAGCTGTTTTGGGTGCAGGTGCAGGTACTGGAGGCTGTCGTGAGGTGGATGGATGTTGGGTGAGTGATTGCCGGCATTTGGGTACTTTGGGAGGGGGCGTCACAGACACACTGGGAGAGGACACAGGGGACGTGTAAATGGCAGTGGAGGTGGTGAGTGCAGGTGAGCGGCTTGTGGTGCTGGGTGTACTGGTGCGAGTCCTAGTGCCTGTAGATGTGGTGCATGCAGGTGTGTGTGTAGACGAGACTGGGAGGGAGGTGGGAGAAGAGGAGGAGGGGGACACAGTGGAGACAGTGGATGTTGCTGTATCTGTATGGGTGTGATGCTTGTGTGGGTGCCTGTGGTGTGTGTGGTGCCTATGTTTGCTTGAGCTACTTGTGTGTGTTGACTTGTGTGCATGTTGGTCTGTAGGTGTGCTTGGGATGGGCTGGGGTACAGGGGATTGGGTCTGGGTGGAGGAAGTTGGAGGGGGGAGGCTAGACACAGGGACAATGGCTGCCATCAGTGCTGAGGCCAGAGATTGCAGGGTTCGCTGAAGGGCAGCCTGACCAGAATGAATGCCCTCTAGGAATGCATTACCGTGTTGCAACTCTCGTTCTACACCCTGGATGGCATTCACAATGGTAGACTGCCCAACAGTGAGTGACCTGAGGAGGTCAATGGCCTCCTCACTGAGGGCAGCAGAGGTGACTGGGGCAGGGCCTGAGGTGCCTGGGGCGAAGGGGATGCCCACCCTCCTGGGTGAGCGGGCAGGGGGCGAACGCTGAGGGGCTGCTGGGAGGGGGGTGCTGGTAGGGGAGGTGGCGGCTGTACCTGTAGAAGTGGGGCGCACAGATGGTGCCGCCACCACAAGGGAGCTCCCATCGTTGGACGAGTCCGTGTCGCTGGTTGCTGATCCGGTGGCCGACGTGAAGCTCCCCTCGACCTCCGTCCCACTGGTGCATTCAGAGTCTGTGGTGTGGCCCTCCATGGCCATGTGGGATGCAGCTCCCTCGTGCTCCGGTGCCACTGTACCTCCGCCTGATGATGCTGATGTACAAAAGGACAGGGAGAGCAGGAAAAGGGGGGGGAGACAGAAGTAAGAGAGTTTTAGTGCATGGCATACCTCTACCGTTGGCGGACAAGACAGACGCAGCAGCCCCATGCATTACGCCGTGCTCCTGGCCTCTGTACATGCAATTTCTGGGATATGGCCTACATGGCAATGGTGGACATCTGCGCACATGGATGCCACAGGGGCAACTATACCTCAACTTGCCACTCTTCTGAGGTGGGGTAGAGTGCCACATGGCCTACATTATGGAGGGGCCTTGCCTACCTAACTCGCCCTGGCCTAGGGTCACCCACAGCCCACCTCCCCTACCCAGACCCCTCCTCTGCACGCAAAGTCCGCTGAATGAGGTTGTACTCACCCCCTTGTGTCTGCTGTGATGTCCTCAAGCGCCCATCCAACTCCGGGTAGGCCACCGTCAGGATCCGGAACATCAGGGGGGTCATGGTGCGACGGGCACCCCTCCCACGTTGGGAGGCCATCCCCAGCTGAGCCTCCGCCGTCTTCTTGCTGCAGCGGCGAATGTCCTCCCATCTCTTCCGGCAGTGGGTGCCCCGTCTCTGGTGGGCCCCCAGGGTCCGGACCTCCTTGGCGATGGCACGCCAAATGTCCCTCTTCTGGTGGGCGCTGACCTACATGACATGCACAAGGGAAGAGGAACAGTCATTACCAACTGCACCATCAATGTGAGTGGCCCCCTCCCTACTCTGACCATGTGGCCCATTTATTCCCATGCTTTACTGTAGTATGAACTCTGCCCCCTTCCCTCTTCCACCCAGCCCTCTCCACCCAGGCCTAGCCCATACAACATGCTCCCTGTGTACTAACCTGTTGGTCTGGAGGACCGTAGAGTAGCATGTACTGGGGGAGGACCCCATCCACAAGTTTCTCCAACTCCTGTGCAGTGAAGTCAGGGGCCCTTTCCCCAGACGCAGCAGCCATCGTCTCTTCCAGACCGAGGTCACAGCAGCACTAGCAGTGTAGGTCCTCTCCTGTCGAAGGTCAGGTATCTAGTGAACAGATAGAAAATGGCGGTGACGTCCGCGGCGGTGCGCATCATCACCACCAGCTCACCTGTTCATTGGCTCCTGGGACCCATAGGGTCCAATGTTAACCAATTCAGCAGTGCGCCGCAGTCTACGACCGCCTACCGCGACGGTGTGCAACGCCAGCGCTGTTAACCCACAATCCCATTGTCCCAGTTTAGAGGTCAGGCAGCCGCCATTTCAGGGGCCCACATGGATTCTTTTTCAACTGCGTCACACATACCGAGGCCTACACTCAACACACATACAGGAAGGGTTCACTGTCTGGTGTAGTCTTGTGTGTGACTGTGGGTACATACCTGGAGGAATAGTGACTGTTTCTTCGCTGTTGTCCTTCTTAGGCACCGTCAGCTGGGACATATGAGAAGATGGCGGAATCCTCCGGTGTACCGACCGCTGGTGGACCTGTTGACAATGGAAGAGAGACATTTAATCGTCACCTACAGGTTTTACCGTGCCACAATCCAGGAACTATGTAGCCAGTTGGAGCCAGACCTGATGTCACCAATCCGCCATCCGACTGGAATCCCCCCTGACGTGCAGGTGCTGTCAGTGCTCCATTTCCTTGCAAGTGGGTCTTTTCAGACAACAGTGGCCATGGCATCAGGGATGTCCCAGCCTATGTTTTCCAACGTGTTGTCCAGAGTGTTGTCAGCCCTGCTGAAACACGTAAGGAGATACATCATTTTCCCTGAGGTGGAGGATTTGCCTACAGTGAAAGGTGACTTCTATGCCCTTGGACATATCCCCAACGTCATAGGTGCCATTGATGGGACCCATGTAGCTCTGGTCCCCCCCCGCATCAGTGAACAGTTGTACAGGAACCAGAAGAGTTATCATTTAATGAACGTCCAGATGGTCTGTTTGGCAGACCAGTACATATCGCAGGTAAATGCTATGTTCCCTGGCTCTGTGCATGACGCCTACATCCTGCGCAATAGCAGCATCCCTGATATGATGGGTCAACTCCAGAGGCACTGTGTATGGCTATTGGGGGACTCTGGTTACCCCAACCTTTCCTGGCTATTGACCCCAGTGAGGAATCCCAGGACCAGGGCAGAGGAACGGTACAATGATGCCCATGGGCAGACTAGGAGGGTTATCGAACTACCTTCGGCCTTCTTAAGGCCAGGTTCAGGTGCCTACATATGACAGGTGGGTCCCTATTCTACTCACCGAAGAAGGTGTGCGACATCATCATCGCCTGCTCCATGCTCCATAATTTAGCATTGCGACGCCAGGTGCCTTTTCTGCAGGAGGATGATCCAGATGACAGTGTTGTAGCAGCTGTGGAGTCTGTGGAGCCTGTGGACAGTGATGAGGATGAAGCTGAGGAAGAAGAAAACGACAACAGGGAGTCAGTCATGCAGCAATATTTCCAGTGAAACTCAGGTGAGTACATTTTCAGGTTTAACATTACATTAACTTTCACACGTCTACCTCTATCCTGTACCGACATTTCACTCACTATTCATTAACTGAGTTGTCCCCTTCCATTTCAGTTTCACAAATGTGGTAACCTACGTGTCAACTGCTTGCATCCTTGAAGGGCTTGTGATGTGTGACATTGGTATGTTAGCCTTCCAATGGGTAACCCATTATGACACTGTCATTGATAATACAAAATTACAAATCATAGACTGACTCCAGTTTTTTTAGTGTTTCAAGGGTGTTTATTTAAGTTTTAAGTGCTAAAAAATGAGGGGGGGTTCTAAAATGGTGATGGGTGATGGTGGAGGAATGTCCATGGCAGAGTCCAGTCTATTAGTCTCACAGGTACATTGCACATCTGCCCATTGGAAGTGGAGCTGGGGCAGTTCCGATTTGGACAGGGTAACAAAGTGGGATAGTGAGGGGACAATCAGGGTGGTCTTATTTCCTGGCGGGGGTCTTGCCATCTTGCTCTGTCCTGTTCCTGGATCTCAGGGCCCGCTTGCGTGGTGGTTGTCCGTCTGCAGGGGATGGGGTGCTGGTGTGGTGGTCCTGTGGCAGGGCGTCCTGTCCACTAGCTCGGCGGAGGTGGTGGGCATTTCATCGTCGTGGCTAGTGTCAGGGGCCCCTTGGAGTGCCACGGTGTCCCTCAAGGTCTTTTGAATGTCCGTCAGCACCCCTACGATGGTGCCCAGGGCGGAGCCGATGGTCCTGAGCTCCTCCCTGAACCCCAAATACTGCTCCTCCTGCAGACGCAGGGTCTCCTGCAACTTGTCCAGGACCGTCGCCATCGTCTCCTGGGAGTGGTGGTATGCTCCCATGATGGAGGAGAGGGCCTCGTGGAGAGTTGGTTCCCTTGGCCTGTCCTCCCTCTGTCGCACAGCAGCCCTCCCAGTTCCCCTATGTTCCTGTGCCTCCGTCCCCTGGACCGTGTGCCCACTACCACTGCCCCCAGGTCCCTGTTGTTGTTGGGGTGGTGGGTTTGCCTGGGTGCCCTGTAGTGGTGGACACACCACTGATTGACCTGTCCTGGGTAGGGAGGTTTGGGCCCGCTGGGTGGGTGCTGTGCTGGTGTTACCAGAGGGTGGAAGTTCGGTGTTGGGCTGTGGCTGGGCAAGGGGAACCGACTGTCCTGAGGCCCACGATGGTCCGGGCTGGTCATCAAGATCCAGTATGGCAGAGCTGCTGTCGTCACTGTGGGCCTCTTCTGGGGGTGGAGTGGTGTTGTCTGGACCCTCTAGTGTGGTGACGTTCCTTCGGGTTCCTGCGGGGGTATAAGTACATGATTATTGCATGTGTGTGTGTAATGGTGTGCAATGTTTGGGTGTGCGTGAACCCCAGTGCAGGCATTCCTGTGTGTGGGGTTGTGTGCTGATGGTTGGGGGGTGTTCTGGGTATGTGCAGTGGGTATGCTTTAGTGATGGGTGTCCATGCTTAGTTGTGTCATGCAGGTCTTGGGGTTGGGATGGGTGGTTGGTGTCATGGGTAGATTAGTGAGGAGTTTGGGTGATAGGGGAGGGTGTGAGGTGGGGGTGTGTGATAGCATGCAGGTAGGTTGGGGGATGTGATAGTTAAGATTTGACTTACCAGTGTCCGTTCCTCCAATGACTCCTCTGAGGCCCTCAGGATGCAAGATGGTCAATACTTGCTCCTCCCATGTTGTTAGTTGAGGGGGAGGAGGTGGGGGTCCGCCGCCAGTCCGCTGTACCGCGATGTGGTGCCTGGATACCGTTGAACGCACCTTCCCCCGTAGGTCGTTCCACCTCTTCCTGATGTCCTCCCTATTTCTTGGGTGCTGTCCCACTGCGTTGACCCTGTCCACTATTCTTTGCCATAGCTCCATCTTCCTTGCAATTGATGTGTGCTGTACCTGTGATCCAAATAGCTGTGGCTCTACCCGTACGATTTCCTCCACCATGACCCTGAGCTCCTCCTCGGAGAAGCGGGGGTGTCTTTGGCGTGCCATGGGGTGGTGTGTGTGATGTGTGGGGTGGTGTATGTGGTGATGAGTGTGGTGAGTGTAGTGGGATGTGGTGTTTTGTGCTTGGATGTTGTGTGGGTGATGGTGTTGTGTGTCTCTGTATGATGGGGTTGTCTATTCTGTGCTCTCTCTCTCGCCTTCTCTCAGAATTTCTGGTTGTAGGGCTTTGTGGGTGATGTGGGTTTGTGTTTTATATTGTATTGGATGTGTGGGTGTGGTGTGTGTATGTGTGTCAGGTGTATGTATTTGGAATTGTCCAATGTGGCGGTGTTTTGGAGATGTGTGTGTATTTTGAGCGCGGCGGTGTGTACCGCCAATGGAATACCGCGGTTGAAAGACCGCCGCGTGGATTCGTGGGTCGTAATAGCATGGGCGTGTTTCTGTTGGCGTGGAGGTGGAGGATTTGTTTCCGCATGTTTATCGCTGACCTTTGGTGTGGCGGTATTGTGTCGGTGTCTGAATTTCAGCGGATTCCGTGATGTGTGTCATAATAGCTGTGGCGGTCTCCCGCCGCCGCGGTGTATTGGCAGTCTTCTGCACAGCGGTAAGCGCCTTATACCGCCAATGTTGTAATGACCCCCATAATGTCTGGTGCAGAAGAGAATGTGAAGGAACTCGACCTCACACCTTACCTCCATCTTAAGATGAGGGAGCTAAGGTCTCTGCAAAATAAAGAAAATCCCAGTTGGCTTAAGACCCTCCAAACAACAGCTCCAGGAGCTGCTGGCAGAGTTTGAAAAAGCCAACTCCTCTGAGGATGACCTCCCAGAGGATGAACCTAGTGACTTGGAGGAGAATCCCCCCCCTCCAGTCCTGCTTAGGGAGAACAGGGCCCCTCAAGCCCTGTCTCCAACTATAATAGTCGGAGATGCTGCTTCCCTCACAGGAGGGTCCAGCACCTCTGTTATCACTGAGGAGAGCCTCAGTGAAGATGACCTCCTGTTAGCCAGGATGGCCAAAAGATTGGCTTTGGAGAGACAGCTCCTAGCCATAGAAAGGGAAAGACAAGAGATGAGTTTTGGTCCCATCCATGGTGGCAGCAACATAGGGTCAGAGATTCTCCTGACATGTTGAAAATCCCTAAAGGGATCTTAACTAAATATGAAGATGGTGATGACATCACCAAATGGTTCACAGCTTTTGAGAGGGCTTGTGCAACCAGAAAAGTAAATAGATCTCACTGGGGTGCTCTCCTTTGGGAAATGTTCACTGGAAAGTGTAGGGATAGACTCCTCACACTCTCTGGAAAAGATGCAGAATCTTATGACCTCATGAAGGGTACCCTGATTGAGGGCTTTGGATTCTCCACTGAGGAGTATAGAATTTGATTCAGGGGGGCTCAAAAAGCCTCGAGCCAGACCTGGGTTGATTTTGTGGACTACTCAGTGAAAACACTGGAAGGTTGGATTCAAGGCAGTGGTGTAAATGATTATGATGGGCTGTACAATTTATTTGTGAAAGAACACCTATTAAGTAATTGTTCAAATGATAAACTGCATCAGCATCTGGTAGACCTAGGACCAATTTCTCCCCAAGAATTGGGAAAGAAGGCGGACCATTGGGTCAAGACTAGGGTGACCAAGACTTCCACAGGGGGTGACCAAAAGAAAGGGGTCACAAAGCCTCCCCAGGGGAAGAGTGTTGAGACATCCAAAAACAAAAATAGTAAAGAGTCTTCTACAGGCCCCCAAAAACCTGCACAGGAGGGTGGGCCCAGAGCCTCTTCACAAAACAATTTTGGGTACAAGGGTAAAAACTTTGATCCCAAAAAGGCCTGGTGTCGTAGCTGTAATCAGCCTGGACACCAAACTGGAGACAAGACCTGTCCCAAGAAAAGTACCACTTCTAACTCCACTCCAGCTAACACTGGAATGGCTAGTCTCCAAGTGGGATCAACAGTGTGCCCAGAGCAAATCAGGTGTCACACTGAAGCTACATTAGTCTCTGAGGGTGGGGTGGATTTAGCCACACTGGCTGCCTGGCCTCCTAACATGCAAAAATACAGACAGCAACTCTTAATTAATGGGACAAGTGTAGAAGGCCTGAGGGATACAGGTACCAGTGTCACCATGGTGACAGAGAAACTGGTTTCCCCTGGTCAATACCTGGCTGGACAAACTTATCCAGTCACCAACACTAAAAATCAGCCTAAAGTACATCCCAGGGCTATGGTAACTTTAGAGTGGGGAGGGGTCAATGGCCTGAAACAGGTGGTGGTCTCCTCAAATATCCCAGTAGACTGTTTGCTTGGAAATGACCTGGAGGCTTCAGCATGGGCTGAGGTAGAATTGAAAACCCATGCAGCCATGCTGTGTATCCCTGAACTGGTGTGTGTCAAGACGAGGGCACAGTGCAAGGCTCAGGGTGAAAAAGTAGAGTTGGAGCCTGGAAAAAGGGCCCAGCCTTCCAAGAGAAAAAGAAAGACAACTGGGAAACCAGCTGCAACACAACAACAAAAAGAGAACCTCTCTTCCCAGGAAGAAGTTCTGCCCTCTGAGGGAACTGAGCCTCTGGAGTTAGGACCTTATCAGGTTGAGCTCTTAGGCCCAGGGGGACCCTCAGGGGAGCAGTTGTGTAAGGGGCAAGAAACCTGTCCCTCTCTTGAAGGCCTTAGGCAGCAAGCTGCTGAAGAGTCCAATGGCAAGAAAACTGGTACACATAGGGTCTATTGGGAAGATGGACTCCTTTATAGGGAGGCAAGAGATCCCAAACCTGGTGCCACTAGGAGAGTGGTAGTGCCTCAGGAGTTTAGGGAGTTCATACTGACCTTAGCCCATGATATTCCTCTTGCTGGGCATTTGGGACAAACCAAGACGTGGGAGAGACTAGTCAACCACTTCTATTGGCCCAACATGTCCCAGAAGGTCAAGGAGTTTTGTGTCTCCTGTACCACCTGTCAAGCCAGTGGTAAGACAGGTGGACACCCAAAGGCCCCCCTCATTCCACTTCCAGTGGTGGGGGTCCCCTTTGAAAGAGTGGGTATGGACATAGTGGGTCCACTTGAACCTCCCACAGCCTCAGGGAACATGTACATACTAGTAGTAGTGGATCATGCTACTAGATACCCTGAAGCAATTCCCCTTAGGTCGACTACTGCCCCTGCAGTAGCCAAGGCCCTCATTGGTATTTTTACCAGAGTGGGTTTTCCTAAGGAGGTGGTGTCTGACAGAGGTACCAACTTCATGTCAGCATACCTGAAACACATGTGGAATGGGTGTAGAGTGACTTACAAATTCACTACACCATACCATCCACAAACTAATGGCCTTGTTGAGAGATTCAACAAGACATTAAAAGGCATGTTCATGGGGCTCCCTGAAAAACTCAAAAGGAGATGGGATGTCCTCTTGCCATGTCTGCTTTTCGCTTACAGAGAGGTGCCTCAGAAGGGAGTAGGATTGTCACCCTTTGAACTTCTGTTTGGCCACCCTGTAAGGGGACCACTATCTCTTGTGAAAGAAGGCTGGGAGAGACCTCTTCATGAGCCTAAACAAGACATAGTGGACTATGTACTTGGCCTACGTTCAAGGATGGCAGAGTACATGGAAAAGGCAAGTAAAAACCTTGAGGCCAGCCAACAGCTCCAGAAGTTTTGGTATGACCAAAAGGCTGCAATGGTTGAATTTCAACCAGGGCAGAAAGTCTGGGTTCTGGAGCCTGTGGCTCCCAGGGCTCTTCAGGACAAATGGAGTGGCCCTTACCCAGTGCTAGAAAAGAAGAGTCAGGTCACCTACCTGGTAGACCTAGGCACTAGCAGGAGCCCCAAGAGGGTGATCCATGTGGTCCGCCTTAAGCTCTTCCATGACAGGGCTGATGTGAATCTGTTGATGGTAACAGATGAGGACCAGGAAGCTGAGAGTGAACCTCTCCCTGATCTCCTCTCCACAGACCCTAAAGATGGCTCAGTTGATGGAGTGATCTACTCAGACACCCTCTCTAGCCAACAGCAATCTGACTGTAGGAAGGTCCTACAACAGTTTGCTGAGCTCTTTTCCCTAACCCCTGGTCAGACACACCTGTGTACCCATGATGTGGACACAGAAGACAGCATGCCTGTCAAAAACAAAATATTCAGACAGTCTGACCAAGTTAAGGAAAGCATCAAGGTGGAAGTCCACAAGATGCTGGAATTGGGAGTCATTGAGCACTCTGACAGCCCCTGGGCTAGCCCAGTGGTCTTAGTCCCCAAACCTCACACCAAAGATGGAAAGAGAGAGATGAGGTTTTGTGTGGACTACAGAGGACTTAATTCTGTCACCAAGACAGATGCCCATCCCATTCCAAGGGCTGATGAACTGATTGATAAAGTAGGTGCTGCCAAATTCTTAAGTACCTTTGACTTAACTGCAGGGTACTGGCAAATCAAAATGGCACCAGGAGCAAAAGAAAAGACGGCATTCTCCACACCTGATGGGAATTATCAGTTTACTGTTATGCCCTTTGGTTTAAAGAATGCCCCTGCCACCTTCCAAAGGTTGGTGAATCAAGTCCTTGCTGGCTTGGAGTCCTTTAGTGCAGCTTATCTTGACGATATTGCTGTATTTAGCTCCAGCTGGCAGGATCACCTGGTCCACCTGAAGAAGGTTTTGAAGGCTCTGCAATCAGCAGGCCTCTCTATCAAGGCATCCAAATGCCAGAAAGGGCAGGGAACTGTGGTCTAATTGGGACACCTTGTAGGTGGAGGCCAAGTTCCGCCACTCCAGCCTAAGATCCAGACTATTCTGGACTGGGCAGCTCCAAAAACCCAGTCTCAAGTCAGGGCATTCCATGGCTTGACGGGGTACTTCAGGAGGTTTGTGAAGGGATATGGATCCATAGTGACACCCCTCACAGAACTTACCTCCAAGAAAATGCCCAAGAAGGTAAACTGGACTGTAGAATGCCAACAGGCCTTTGACACCCTGAAACAAGCAATGTGCACAGCACCAGTTCTAAAAGCTCCAGATTACTCCAAGCAGTTCATTGTGCAGACAGATGCCTCTGAACATGGGATAGGGGCAGTTTTGTCCCAAACAAATGATGATGGCCTTGACCAGCCTGTTGCTTTCATTAGCAGGAGGTTACTCCCCAGGGAGCAGCGTTGGAGTGCCATTGAGAGGGAGGCCTTTGCTGTGGTTTGGTCCCTGAAGAAGCTGAGACCATACCTCTTTGGTACTCACTTTGTAGTTCAAACTGACCACAGACCTCTCAGATGGCTGATGCAAATGAAAGGTGAAAATCCAAAACTGTTGAGGTGGTCCATCTCCCTACAGGGAATGGACTTTATAGTGGAACACAGACCTGGGACTGCCCATGCCAATGTAGATGGCCTTTCCAGGTTCTTCCACTTAGAAAATGAAGACTCTCTTGGGAAAGGTTAGTCTCATCCTCTTTCGTCTGGGGGGGGGGGTTGTGTAAGGAAATGCCTCCTGGGCATGGTTACCCCCTGACGTTTTGCCTTTGCTGATGCTAAGTTTTGATTTGAAAGTGTGCTGAGGCCTGCTAACCAGGCCCCAGCACCAGTGTTCTTTCCCTAACCTGTACTTTTGTTTCCACAATTGGCATACCCTGGTATCCAGGTAAGTCCCTTGTAACTGGTACCCCTGGTACCAAGGGCCCTGATTCCAGGGAAGATCTCTAAGGGATGCAGCATGTCTTATGCCACCCTGGGGACCCCTCACTCAGCACAGACACACTGCTTGACAGCTTGTGTGTGCTGGTGAGGACAAAACGAGTAAGTCGACATGGCACTCCCCTCAGGGTGCCATGGCAACCTCACACTACCTATGCAGTATAGATAAGTCACCCCTCTAGCAGGCCTTACAGCCCTAAGGCAGGGTGCACTATACCATAGGTGAGGGCACCAGTGCATGAGCACTGTGCCCCTACAGTGTCTAAGCAAAACCTTAGACATTGTAAGTGCAGGGTAGCCATAAGAGTATATGGTCTGGGAGTCTGTCATACACGAACTCCACAGCACCATAATGGCTACACTGAAAACTGGGAAGTTTGGTATCAAACTTCTCAGCACAATAGATGCACACTGATGCCAGTGTACATTCTATTGTAACATACACCTCAGAGGGCACCTTAGAGGTGCCCCCTGAAACCTTAACCAACTACCCGTGTAGGCTGACTGGTTTTAGCAGCCTGCCATACTCGAGACATGTTGCTGGCCACATGGGGAGAGTGCCTTTGTTACTCTGTGGCTAGTAACAAAGCCTGTACTGGGTGGAGATGCGTATCACCTCCCCCTTGCAGGAACTGTAACACCTGTAACAAAGGCTCACCCCCTTTGTTACAGCACCCCAGGGAATTCCAGCTAGTGGAGTTGCCCCCCCCCCTCCGGCCACGGCCCCACTTTTGGCGGCAAGGCCGGAGGAGATAATGAGAAAAACAAGGAGGAGTCACTGGCCAGTCAGGACAGCCCCTAAGGCAACCTGAGCTGAGGTGACTCTGACTTTTAGAAATCCTCCATCTTGCAGATGGAGGATTCCCCCAATAGGGATAGGAATGTGACCCCCTCCCCTTGGGAGGAGGCACAAAGAGGGTGTAGCCACCCTCAGGGCTAGTAGCCATTGGCTGCTGCCCTCCCAGACCTAAACACACCCCTAAATTCTGTATTTAGGGGCTCCCCAGAACCTAGGAACTCAGATTCCTGCAACCTAAGAAGAAGAGGACTGCTAAGCTGAAAAACCCTGCAGAGAAGACGGAGACACCAACTGCTTTGGCCCCAGCTCTACCGGCCTGTCTCCCCACTTCTAAAGACACTGCTCCAGCAACGCTCTCCCCAGGGACCAGCGACCTCTGAAGCCTCAGAGGACTGCCCTGCATCTAGAAGGACCAAGAACTCCCGAGGACAGCGGCTCTGTTCACCAAAGACTGCAACTTTGAAACAAAGAAGCAACTTTGAAACAACTCGTGTTTCCCGCCGGAAGCGTGAGACTTTGCACTCTGCACCCGACGCCCCCGGCTCGACTTGTGGAGAACAAACACTTCAGGGAGGACTCCCCTGCGACTGCGAGACAGTGAGTAGCCAGAGTTGACCCCCCTGAGACCCCACAGCAACGCCTGCAGAGGGAATCCCGAGGCTCCCCCTGACCGCGACTGCCTGCTTCTAAGAACCCGACACCTGGTAGGGACACTGCACCCGCAGCCCCCAGGACCTGAAGGATCCGACCTCCAGTGCAGGAGCGACCCCCAGGTGGCCCTCTCCCTTGCCCAGGTGGTGGCTACCCCTAGGAGCCCCCCTTGCCTGCCTGCATCGCTGAAGAGACCCCTTGGTCTCCCATTGCATTCTATTGAAAACCCGACGCTTGTTTGCACACTGCACCCGGCCGCCCCCATGCCGCTGAGGGTGTACTTTCTGTGTGGACTTGTGTCCCCCCCAGTGCCCTACAAAACTCCCCTGGTCTGCCCTCCGAAGATGCGGGTACTTGCCTGCTGGCAGACTGGAACCGGGGCACCCCCTTCTCCATTGAAGCCTAAGCGTTTTGGGCACCACTTTGACCTCTGCACCTGACCAGCCCTGAGCTGCTGGTGTGGTAACTTTGGGGTTGCTCTGAACCCCCAACGGTGGGCTTCCTTGGACCCAAACTTGAACCCCGTAGGTGGTTTACTTACCTGCAAAAACTAACAAACTCTTACTTCCCCCAGGAACTGTTGAAAATGACACTGTGTCTAGTTTTAAAATAGCTATATGTCATTTATGTGAAAACTGTATATGCTATTTTGCTAATTCAAAGTTCCTAAAGTACCTACCTGCAATATCTTTCATTTGAAGTATTACATGTAAATCTTGTACCTGTGGTTCTTAAAATAAACTAAGAAAATATATTTTTCTATACAAAAACCTATTGGCCTGGAATTGTCTCTGAGGGTGTGTTCCTCATTTATTGCTTGTGTGTGTACAACAAATGCTTAACACTACTCCTTTGATAAGCCTACTGCTCGACCACACTACCACAAAATAGAGCATTAGTATTATCTCTTTTTGCCACAATCTTACCTCTAAGGGGAACCCTTGGACTCTGTGCATACTATTCCTTACTTTGAAATAGTGCATACAGAGCCAACTTCCTACAGTCGTCCTCTTCTCCCCGGTTGGGGAGAAGCCACTCTCCAGTCTCCAAGTTCCTCTGACCTTGTATACTCTCCACGTCTTCCTCTCGTTCCCTTTTCCCTCCGTCTCGTTCCTCCTCGTCTCCGTCCCGCTCCTCGTCGTTCTCCTCCTCTCCCTGCACTGCCGACCTTCTTGTCCCTCCTCCTTCCCGCATCGATCCTGCATCTCGCCTCTCATTGGTGGCTGCCCCGTGGTGTTCCTGCACACCACGGGCAGCGGCAGCACAAGTCGGTCTTGTGTGCGGGCGGGTTCCGGCCAGCCCGTCACATACACTCCCCCTAGAGAGCGGCTGATAGAGACGCTCGGCCGCAGGATATCGGGATAGAAAGTCAGCGTTCGTCATTTGGATACCCGGGGAGTGTTGTATCTGAAAGGTGAAAGGCTGTAGTGAGAGGAACCACCGCAGGATACGGGAATTAGGGGGTCATTCCGACCCCGGCGGGCGGCAGAAGCCGCCCGCCTGGCGGGAACCGCCAGAAGACCGCACTGCGGTCAAATGACCGCGGCGGTCATTCTGACTTTCCCGCTGGGCCGGCGGGCGACCGCCAGAAGGCCGCCCGCCGGCCCAGCGGGAAAGCCCCTTCAACAATGAAGCCGGCTCCGAATGAGTTGAAGGGGTGCGACGGGTGCAGTGGGACCCGTCGCGATTTTCAGTGTCTGCAAAGCAGACACTGAAAATCTTTATGGGGCCCTGTTAGGGGGCCCCTGCACTGACCATGCCAGTGGCATGGGCAGTGCAGGGGCCCCCAGGGGCCCCACAACACCCGTTCCCGCCATCCTGTTCCTGGCGGTAAGAACCGCCAGGAACAGGATGGCGGGAAGGGGGTCGGAATCCATCGCCGCCATGGAGGATTCCTATGGCCAGGGGAAAACCGTGCGGCTTTACCGCCGCGGTCAGAATTGGCCAGGAAGCACCGCCAGCCTGTTGGCGGTGCTTCCGCGGTCGTTGGCCCTGGCGGTCGATGACCGCCAGGGTCAGAATGACCCCCTTAGTATCCTTGTTGTGAGCGAGCCATGTGAGGGGAGCAATGATCGTTTACCAGGGTAAAAGTCCTGCTTGTGAGATAGTATCTTAGAGACTCCACTGCCCATTTAATTGCCAAGCATTCTTTTTCTATTGTGGGATAATGTTGTTCCCTCGGGAGGAGCTTCCGGCTGATGTACAAAATGGGGTGCTGGGTCCCATCATTTTGTGTCTGGGGTGTTGCACTAAGTTCGTTCGACCTGGACTCTTGGAGAAGACATCTCGGTTCTCATCTATCAATTGGGTGAGTTGCCTACGATAGGGTTCTGTGAGTGCAGGATTCATCTGGGGGGGGATCAGACCCATGGTGGATTCTTGAGGGAAAGGAAAGGTAGGGGATCTCCTCTGTGGTATCATGTGTGATATACCTAACGGGCTGCTCACACGAGGGTTCCTGCCATTTCTTAAGGAGATTTATGTGGTATATTTGCTCTCTGCCTGGTCCTTGTGGAATGGCTAGTTTATAGGTGGTGGGATTGATTTGCTCAATAACATCATAAGGTCCCTGCCACCGGGCCAATAGTTTGTTTTTACAACTAGGTAGCAAGACTAACGCCTTGTCTCCTACCTTCAAACTCCGATAAACACTTTTAGCGTCATACCATTGTTTCTGTTTTCTTTGGGCATCTCGTAGGGTGATGTGGGCCTCTTCCCACACCGTATGGAGATTTTCTCTTAATTTGCAAGTGTACGTTAAGAGATCTTTTACTTCTTCCTCTGTTTCTTCCCACTGTTCAGCCAACATTTCTAGCAGGGTACTAGGTTGTCTGCTGAACAACAACTCGAAGGGGCTATGTCCCGTGGAGTTCTGAACATGGGTGCATATGGCGTATAATACTAGAGGTAGTTTCTTCTCCCAATCTTTTCCCGCCTCCGAAATGCTTTTTCTGAGGAGGGATTTAATTGTCCTATTATACCTCTCTACTAATCCATCTGTTTGTGGGCGATAAACAGATGTCCTAATTTGTTTTACCCCGAGTAATCTGCTCACCTCTGTCATGAGTCTGGACATGAATGGGGTCCCTTGGTCGGTAAGTATTTCTTTAGGAAATACTACCCTGGAGAAGAATTCTATCATCGCTTGTGCAATGGCTTCTGTGTGCATGCTGGGGATGGGGAATACGAAACAACTTACTGTATAGAAGACCCACCACAGCGGAAGGGAAAGACTTACAATTAGTTGTCCCCATGTCCCCAAGACCGACTTGTGCTGCCGCTGCCCGTGGTGTGCAGGAACACCACGGGGCAGCCACCAATGAGAGGCAAAATTCTCGTTTTGAGAAACTCAATGACTTTATAATAATGTTTCATTACTTCAGGAGATGGCACACCTGTTTTTAAATCCCTTTGCGGTTCACTCGTCGGCCAATCAACACTTCTCTTGCATTCAATCCACAAATCTGATGGAACAACTATGTCAAAAAGTGTATTTAAATATTTTCACAGACACTTTGAAAAGTTTCACAAACCTATATGTCTGCTGGTACCACTCCATCGGTTTCTCTCTCAGTCTTGGGTAGTCATTTGTAAACCTTATAATTTCACTCCTATTCCAAGGTACATGTATAAAATTCCCTCCTGGTGTTTCCCTCATTGGCAGCATTGTCAATGCTTTTCCTGACTGTCTCACATCATCTTCCTTTGGTCTTTCTCTTTTCCTGTCCCATCTGCTCTCCCATTTGTCTAATGCCCTTCACATCTGTGCTTTCTCAAGTAATTCTCTAAGATGTGTTCTCATTCCTGCAGATCTCATGTGAATAAAATCTTCCTCCTCCAAGTTTAATATGTAGCTTCTTTTCAGAGTTTCCATTTTTGACAATGTCATACTCCTCTGCTACTTCTTGTAACTGCTGATTATCTCTGTCTATTCCCTTTCTAATTATTTTACATAGATATCTCAACTGTGCTTCAGTATAGGACTCAAGTCTGTTTACCTCCATTTTCCCTTCTAAGAGTTCACTTCCTTCCATGTTCAATCTCACTCTGTTTATCGTATCTTCCTCTTTATCTTTTCTCTCTTGTTGTTTTGAATTGTTTAAATCTTCCAGCGATTTTGTGATTTCTTGTGCAGACAAGTCTTTCAATGATACCCCATTAGCTTGTGCACCTGCATCTCACTCTTGTCCTGAACTCGCACATTGTTGTGGAATCATCATTCTCTGCCCCTGATTATTACAAAATATTGTTCCCGAATTCTCAACAGGTAACAAATCTATTAACCCCTTAGCTGCCGGGCCGTTTCCCCCCGTGCTGAGCCCTTTTTTGGCTATTTGGGGTAGTTTGCGCTTAGGCCTTCATAACTTTTTGTCCACATAAGCTATCCACGCCAAATTTGCGTCCTTTTTTTCCAACATCCTAGGGATTCCAATGGTACCCAGAGTTTGTGGTTTCCCCTGGAGGAGACCAAGAAATTAGCCAAAATGCAGTGAAAATTTCGTTTTTTCCCCAAAAATGGGAAGAAAGGGCCGCCGAAGAAGGCTTGTGGTTTTTTCCCTGAAAATGCCATCAACAAAGGGTTTCTGGTGCTGAAATCACCATCTTCCCACCTTTCAGGAACAGGCAGACTTGAATCAGAAAAACCACATTTTTCAACACAAATTTGGCATTTTACTGGGACATACCCCATTTTTACTATTTTTGGTGCTTTCAGCCTCCTTCCAGTTAGTGACAGGAATGGGTATGAAACCAATGCTGGATACCGGAAAGCTAAACATTTCTGAAAACTAGACAAAATTCTGAATTCAGCAAGGGGTCATTGTGTAGATCCTACAAGGTTTTCCTACAGAAAATAACAGCTGAAATAAAAGAATATTGAAATTGAGCTGAAAACAACAGCCATTTTTCTTTCTGTTTTACTCTGTAATTTTGTCCTGCGATGTCAGATTTTTTAAAGCAATATACCGTTATGTCTGCTGGACTCTTCTGGTTGCGGGGATATAAAGGGCTTGTAGGTTCATCAAGAACCCTAGGTAACCAGAGCCAATAAATGAGCTGCACCCTGCAGTTGGTTTTCATTCTATGCTGGGTATACAGCAATTCATTTGCTGAAATATGAAGAGTGAAAAATAGGTATCAAGAAAACCTTTGCATTTCCAAAATTGGCTCAAGATAAGGTTTTGAGGAGCAGTGGTTTTTTGCACATCTCTGAATTCCGGGGTGCCCATACTAGCATGTGAATTGCAGGGCATTTCTCAAATAGACATTTTTTTACACACTCTCTTATATTTGGAATGAAAAAATGCAGAGAAAGATAAGGGGCAATAACAATTGTTTTGCTATTCTATGTTCCCCCAGGTCTCCCGATAAAAATGATACCTCACTGGTGTGGGTAGGCCTAGCGCCCACGACAGGAAATGCCCCAAAACACAACGTGGACACATTCCATTTTTTGACAGAAAACACAGCTGTTTTTTGCAAAGTGCCTGCCTGTACATTTTGGCCTCTAGCTCAGCCGGCACCTAGGGAAACCTACCAAACCTGTGCATTTTTTAAAACTAGAGACCTAGGGGAATCCAAGATGGGGTGACTTGCAGTGCTCTGACCAGGTTCTGCTACCCAGAATCCTTTGCAAACCTCAAAAAGTGGCTAAAAAAACAAGTTTTCCTCACATTTCGGTGACAGAAAGTTCTGGAATCTGAGAGGAGCCACAAATTTCCTTCCACCCAGCATTCCCCCAAGTCTCCCGATAAAAATGATACCTCACTTGTGTGGGTAGGCCTAGCGCTCGCAACAGGAATGGATCACACAAGGGTCAATGGTAGTCCTTGCTTGAGGTCTACTGTTAACCCTGGAGTGATTCATTCCTGAAGCAGGCACTAGGCGCAGGCACACAAGTGGGGTTGTTTTTATCAGTGGGTGGTAGGAATTTTGAGGATCCCTGCAGATCCCTGGACTTCTGCTCATTGGAATGCAAGGAAAATGTGTTTTTTAAGTACATAATGTAATTTCAAGGGGATTCTGGGTGAAGGAAAACTGGTGGGAGCCATGCAAGTCCTGCACCCTTGGACTCCCCTGGTACTAGTTTGTTAAAGTTAACTCACCACTCACACTGGTTGGTTTTAGCACCTCCAGAAATTATGGTTTCAAAGCATGATTACTTATCAAAGTATCTGAATATTGAAACCAAGCCTTCTGAAGGTGGGCCATAAAGCCGCGTCCAGGCACCAACCTCTTTATGGTCCATTCACACGCCATTCAGGCACAACAAACAACCCTTTCATATCGCCAGCCACGGGCCCAATCCAACCAATCACTGCACTCACATTAACTTACCGCTGCCAGACAAGGGCCCATCACATTCACACGCCACAGAACGGAATAAGTTTGACTACATTTTACCACCTGTCAAGTAACTGCCTCCTTCTTCCTTAACATTACCAAATGCATGCGTAACGAATCTTTACTAAGGACTCCTGTGACAGCCACCTGAGGCTCAGGAAGACATGCTTTTCATGCGCCTTTAACGCGCTCTCTGTGCTAAATCCAACTCCTTCCAGTTTGTGGATGCAAGTTGGGGGTGTCCGAGTATGCCGTACAAAGTGATTCCTCGAACTGAGTGAGCATATCTACCTTTGAAACTAAGGGAGACATGCTGGGGATTTCTCATGATGTTCCCTAAAGAGAAGGTCATAGACTATGGAAAAGGGTAGTGTTTGGTACATAGGGGAGTCCATGAGAACGTAGCATATGTCCCAGCCAACATTATGTGCAGTGATGTGACTATAATGCACTTATACAGCAAACTGAACATCTACTAAGTTCTGATGGAGGATGAACATGAAAAGCAGGTCAAACACTGACCTATAGAAGTCATTCTCCTTCAGTGCTGGGATGGCACCAATGGGTTTGAATCCATAGGTGTAGATGATGTACATCTGTACTACCTTTACTATCTGCCTTCCACCTGTGCAATAACCCTGTGAAGGCACTCCTACCATAAGCTTTCCTTACCCATCCATGTCTCTGTTCTCATCAGAGTCCTGGCTAATCCTGTATAATAGCCAAGTGAACCTATACTAGTTTGTGGAAGCAAGTTGGGGGTTTCCAAGTATGCCGTACAAAGTGATTCCTCGAACTGAGAGAGCATATCTACCGTTGAAAGTAAGGTAGACATGCAGGTGAAGAAAGGGTACTCCGTGGCAATGTGGCATATGTTCTGTCCACTAGTATATGCAGTAGGGGGAAGAAAATGCATGTTAATTGAACAGAACACCGACCACGCCAAAAGGAAGTCCATGATGAAGTAAAATTCTGTGGCTCCTTGCCTAACGAAGCAGTGGCCCATGGACGTTCGGTATCCATGCACTGCCACTGAAAGGATTACCCAACAGCAGCTCAACCTCAGTCGATTTCCCAGAACTTTGCTTTAGTATGATACAACGTAAAGCAAGTAGGGCTACAGAGGCCTGGTTGTGATGGACACTGGGGACAGTAATACTGACTCTCCTGCCGCTTTCCATGCTTTGAGCACACTTTACAGCGACGACATGAACGATCCTTTTTGGGTGTTTTAGGTATGCGATCAGCAAAGTGTCGCTCCTGCAGACTTGCCACATCTTCCAGAACATATGAGGTGGAGGCTGCTGCTTCTTCTGTAACAGCAGTGAGGCTTTCAATTACAGACAACTGGAAGTCAAGGAAAGTCATGAGTCTTCCTGTTGTTGTCTGACGGTAAACAACATACGCATTATATGTTGCCATCTGAATCAGGTGGGTAAACAGTTTCTTGTACCAAGTGCGAGTTTTACGACACGCATTGTATGGTTGAAGAACCTGATCGTTCTTGTCCACTCCACCCATGTACTTATTGTAATCGAGTATACAGATGGGCTTGTGGACTTCGGCCATCTGACCCCAAACCGTGATGAGAGAAGTGCTCTCATCATGAATTGTAGTGAGCACGTATACATCACGCCTATCTAGGAACTTGACTGCGAGCAGTTCGTTAGAACGCAATGCAGTACTCTGTGATTTCTGGAGCTTCTTGCAAACAAGCTCCCGCGGGAATCCTTTGCGGTTACAACGAACTGTACCGCAAGCCACAGTGCCAGCTTTGTAGAGCTCACTGAACAGCTCTACTCCTGTATAGAAATTGTCCACATAAAGGTTATAGCCTTTGTGAAGAAGTGGCTGGACAAGTTCCCATACAATCTTACCTGTGACCCCTAACGCGGGAGGGCAACCTACAGGGTTTAGGGTAGAATCCTTCCCTGTATACACTCTCAGGCTGTACACATAGCCAGTAGAGCTCTCACACAGCATGTACAGCTTTATGCCATAGCGAGCTCTTTTGCTCGCAATGTACTGTCTGAAAAGCAGCCGTCCTTTGTACAGGATCAAGGACTCATCAACTGCTATATTCTTTCCAGGAGTATAGATCTCTGGAAACCTGGCAGACAAATGTTCCACGACAGGCCGAATTTTGAACAACCTGTCATGATCTGGATGGTCCCGGGGCAATGCAGCAGAATTGTCATTGAAATGCAGCATGCGCTGCAGTAGCAAAAAACGATCTCTGCTCATGTATGGTGCGAAGATGGGAGTTACCCAAACCGTGCGAGTCGTCCAGTAGGACTGCAAGGTGGGTTTCTGCACTAACCCCATTTTGAGCGTAAGGCCCAAAAATATCTTCAACTCCGCCAGCGAAGTGGGAGTCCACTGGCGTGCCCTAGAATGGGCCCCTAGAGTGCCTCCGCACTCCCTCAGAAATTGGTCTGCACGCAAATTTGTTTGCTGCACAACTTTCTGAAGAAAGTCAACATCCAAAAACAGATAGGTGTAGTCGACTGGCAAAAAGTTAGCTGTATCGACTTTACATCCAGCGTCACCAGTAAAAGGTGGAATTTGGGGCTGAACCAAACAGGGGGGCTGCCAAGAGAGCACTCTCTCTGTGCTTGCGGCAGCAAGCACGTGCTCTCTGGGTTCGGCTAACCCAATGTGGTCCCGCTGCCCAGAATGTGCTTGCGAAGGGACAGCACGGATGTCGTCATTGTCTCCTTCAGACTCACTGGAAGAGGTGTCGTCAGATGGTACTCCGCCGACTGAAAAATCACTCCCAGAATCTGCCCCATTGTCCTCTCCCTCAGATGCTGTCTCAGTGTCTGCTGTCTCAGTCTCTGAGCCTACATCAGAACTGTCCTCCATTACCCGAGCTAGGGCTTGATCAGCAGTCATCCAACGAGACGCCATCTCTGCAACTGGCTAAACTGTCCCTCTAAATTACTAGCCTACGTAGAAGGCAGATAGTCACAAAATTGCTTGTAGGTATGTTTGTTGTGTACAACAGGAAATGTCGTCACCTTACCTTCGCTTCTTCTCCAATTCTGCAGATTCTCTGAAAACACTGAAAAAAACAAAAAAATAATGTATTACTTCACCTTACCACACACCCTGTGCAACAGTCATTTTTGGTGCTCTGCCTCCCATTACCTCCTCTTCTAATTCCCTCAGTACTACCCAGCAAAAGTGCCACTCATATCTCCATAGTCCCCCTGGCATTACATTTGTTTTAAAGCGCAGGTAACGCTTGCCTTTACTAATCCACTCAGCTACTTTATGGCAACTGCCACTACAGAAAAGACATGCATATATATATATATATATATATATATATATATATATATATATATTGTGTGAACAAGATTCTCACCCCACTCCACGAGGTTCAAATTGGCATCTTTTATTGCAAGCAACAGCCACGTACGCGTTTCGACTCTCAAGGAGTCTTGATCACAGTAAATGAGTCCCTCTTTTCTTTCATTGTTTATACTTGCAATAAAACATGTCAATTTGAACCTCGTGGAGTGCGGTGAGATTCTTGTTCACAAAATATTTTCGAGGTTGCTCTCCTCCATCACTGAGCACCGGCAGTGGAGTGCACTGCGCAACAATCTTTTTAACCAATTTGTGTTGCATATATATATATATATATATATTGAACTGACATGAAGAAAACCAAGGCACCAATCCACGTGAATCAGAGCACTCCACTGCCGGTGCCCAGTGACAGAGAAGACCAATCTAGAAATTATCTAATGCCGAAAAAATTTCACCGCACTCCACGAGGTACAAATAAACGTGTATTTTATTGCAGTCAATAACCACCAACGTGTTTCAACTCACCAAGGAGTCTTGATCACGGTCCTCGTGGAGTGCGGTGAAATTGTTCACCATTATAAAACAACACACAAAAGAAAAACAAGCATTTACAATGCAATGGGTCTCGCATCTGCTCGAGTTAGAGCTATTAGCGTTATAAACTCCTAACCCAACTTTTCTTGCCACATAAATTGATAATTGAAAGTTAAACTCTTTCACATAAGAGAGCCGATTCACAGCGCCACGGCCACCATGAGCATCATGTGAAGAGATACACAAAAGGAAAAGAAGTTCGCTCACAGTTAAATGTAACAGCAAAAGTGCAATTAGCCATGTACCAGGGGCGATGGCCAAGGCGGTAACAAAACCTTCCCAAGGAGGGACAAAGGTAAATCATTTTCCAATGTAATCAAAGGATTTTTGAAGGGCAAGCCCACGAACGAGTGGTAGTGATGGGCGTGAGGTGGGTGTTGTTAGAAGCCCAGATACACACCAACAAGTCAGAAAAGCAGCACATGGGCGCTGCAATGCTTGTCCTGAAAAAAAAATATATATATATATATATATATATATATATATATATATATATATATATATATATATATATATATATATATATATGTATACATATATACACATATATATGAGAGAGAGAGAGAGAAAACAAGACACTCATGTCACAAACCTTTTTTTTTTATACATGTGTGCTTGCCCTTGCCAAAGCACACATGTATAAAAAAAAAATGGCCCCATTGATGGTCACCCTAAGGGCTGACCACCAACAATTTTTTTTTTTTCTTCTATTCTTTACCCTGGGGGGGCGATCGGCCCCCCCAGGCAAAACTACACGTTTTTTTTCCCCCTGGGGTCTGCCCGTGTTCTAAGGGCCGACCCCGCCATTTTGTTTTCATTTTTTATTTTATTTTTTTACTTTTTTTTATAATGTGGGGGGCGCGATCGCCCCCCAAAACAGTAGAAATAAATAAATATTGCCCCTGTGGTGGGGGCATCCCTTTTACAAGGGGGCCGACCCCCCCAAAGAAGATCCTTGGTGCCTAGGGGCGTTTCCTGGCCATGGATCGCAGCTGCGCTGCGATCCATGGCCAGGAAACGGTGCCAGGGAGGCATCGATGGAAAGGGGAGAGCCTCCCCTTTCCATCAATGCCTCCCTGGCATCTGGGGAGGCCGTTTTGGCCTTTTTTTCCCCACCGGAGAAAAAGAGAACGCTTACCTGCTTCTCTCCTTCTCCGGTGGGGAAAAACTGTGACGTCAGCGCGCCGCGACATAAGGGGGCGGGAGGGGGGCGGGATGGAGACGCGGAAGCTCTTCCGCGTCTCCCAAGGGGAGAAATTTTTTTTTTTTTAAATCCTCCGGTGCATTGCACCGGAGGATTTTTAACCCCCTCCCTGGTGTCGGCCACTGGTCGTGACCCGCACCAGGGAGGGAGTGTGGGCGTCAGCCAGTGGCCGACGCCCGCACCTAAAAGGTTAAAGAATTTGTCTCATTCAAATTTGGCCTTGTCTATTCTGCACATTTATCAATTAATTCACTCCACTAATATCTACGCGAGCATATAATGGAGTTACCGGACCCATCGTAATAGGTACAGTAATTGCATCTGGATTAATCAAGAATACAACTCTCTGTATCTGTCCTGCAACCATGCTCTGCATCTGCAGAATCTGCATTTGAACAGGCTCTCTTAAGTTCATCCCTTGCTGACCTTGTGACAACACTAAATTAGTAGTTGTCCTCACAATCTGAGCCTCTGTCTGTATTTCAGGAATGTTCATTTCAAACTGTTGTCTGTTACTCAACAAGTCATTAAAACTGCTCTGCATTGTCCAGGATACTCTTCGCTGATTCTGAAATCGATGGTGCAGTAGGAATTGTATTACTAATTCCACTCCCACTCGGTCTATTATCATTCCGCTGACTCACATTTGGTGGAGGATAGGTCTCTAAAATCTGAGAAATTATTTTGTATTCCTCCATTTCATCATCATCATTGAACATGACTCGTTTCGAGTCTTTCATATTTTGTTCTTTAATGTCTGTTGAACCCTTTTTCTTTTTCTTTCCATCTTTTGTTTCAATCTCATCCTCCTTTGTTCTTGCAGGAAACAATCTAATGTAATGTTTCTACTCTCCACCGTTTCTGATCTTCATCCAATATTGCTTCAGCAAACGTCTTTTCTACTCTTCTCATTTTCTTTTCAAATTTTAAAGCCTGTTGCTGTTTTGCTATCAGCTCCCATATCGCTAATGCTTCGTATTCTGCTGGCCTGGGTGAAGGTTTTAAACTGTACATCTTTGTCCTCAAGTTATCCAAAATTCTCAAATTAAATGTACAATGTTCTGGAAAAGCCAGACAACATTCTTTCTTTGTAATCTTGACCCAATGTTTCAACCAAAGGCATGCTGCTGCATCTCTCTCCTCAAACACAATATATGCTGGTGTGTTTTCTGGTGGACAAACCTCTCCTTCGAGTGCCGGAATGTATTGATCTCCTCTTAGCGCACTTATCAAAGCTTTGAAAAACTTCATTTTCGACTGAATTTATTCAAACCTGATGTCCACAACAAAAATTATCAAAAAACTCAATTAAACTAAGCAAATTAAAGAAAGAACAACCAATCATGAAAAGTTACTACAATCCCACAATTCTCTTCAACCCCCTCACCTTCAAATTACGTTACTCTATTATCGGACTGATTGACGAATCCGTGCGCAACTCCCTTTTCCCAATCAATCAATCTCAGCGCCGCACCTACTACGTCACACCAACACATTCACCCCTTCACTGAGACGCTGACAAAAACTGTTGTATCAATCTTTCACAACCCACACGTAAAATCAACACAATATTAATTTGCGAGCTAACTTAAAATAAGAAAACAAATTCGCTTATTTACTACAGGTAGGGTAATACAATCCCTTCAGAACCTTCCAAAGTACCCTTCATCTTTCACCTACTCTTTTTCACAGTTCCCACAATAATGAGTAAAATTCAACCCACAAAATTCACTTCTCCACTGTTCCTTGGATCATTGTCTAGTGCACTTAGTACTCACCAAGTCTTCAGTATAATTTCATTCACACCAATTTCTCACAAACTCGATTTACCAATCACAACAGATCAGTCTATTAAATGAACGAATTACAAACATATATCAAGTGTCTCTCTACACTTATCACTATACTCCAGAGTCCCAGACCTCTCTCCTTAGTTCTGTCATCAACAACCACTTGGATACTTTTTCCTGCATCAAGCGCCACACTCAAATGAAGAACGCCGCTTCCCTACTCTCATGCCTATAGGAGTATGCCAATTCCATCTAATTAACTAATTTGAGTATCTCTACTCCTCTAGACTCATATCCACCACAATTATCTGCAAATTAGCTAAAGCTGTGCAAGCGCAAAAACACTTCACTCAATTCACCCAAACACTGCTAAGAACATACCCTTCAACCTAGGGGGCCTCCAAGAACTGGAGAAAGTCACTTAGGGCAACTAGCAACTCATCTTGTTAAATCCGTATAACAATTTAGAAAAGGAAAACAACAAACCAACAATTTTGTTCTCACCTGAACCTCACCACCTCATTATGAAATCAAAACAATGACGTAACCGTAACCTCTACTCTTTTCTCTTCTCCTCTATTCTCCTCTATACTCCTTACTCTCCTTATTCTTCTCTATAAGGAATCCCACTCCGTTGTTATACTAAATCCTAATAAGCTTCTGATTGGTCAATCTATGGGGTGGTTATGCTTCAGCCAATCAACAACTAAATTGATGACCTAAAATACAACAATTTTACATTAACTAAAACATTTTCTTCAATAGTATCGTTTCTGCTTCCGTCTCGTCTGTAGCTCCATTGTTTCATTGCCTCTCAAACGCCTCGTCTCAGGAAGAAACTTTTACAGTTTGTCTTTACTTCTTCCTCAAGGAAAGGCCAAATATTAGTAACATTCTCAAACAATAGGACATTTCAAGTTATGCAATTGTTAGCGCGCCTGGTCCTTAGTAAGTAAATTTACAAGGGGACACATATAGGCCGATGAACCTTTTGATTTGCATGGAGTATCCCAGCTAGGCTAATGGCAGTCACACCAATGATTAATACGCAATTCGATAAACATTAGACATCTTCAACAATTATTCAGAATATAACACCCCATGACCCTCCGGTCATGAATAACCACAACTTACTATACGTTTTAGTAGTTTTATTCCCTGTTAATTACAATACTAATTCATGAAAATTAGTTCAAACTTTATTCGAGCCAACAAATCCGTATTAATTCATTAGAAGGTGCCAAAAACATAGCCTAATCAAAACTTGCATCAGAGTTCATTCTAAAGCAGAAGCATATGTCAATAATCGAATCAGGAATGAATAAGTCAACATAAGTAGCAGAGTTCAGCAAATCAGTTCGTCAATCATTTGTCTCTGTGTTGTCAATGTCATAAGGCAAGAACCTCACCTAACCCAGATTAGCATCAGCATGTGGGACTTCATGCAAAAACAGTTTAGAACGTGAATTTGGAAAACATCTAGCTAAGAAAAGAGAAAAAGATTTAAACAGCACAGTTGGTACCTAGAAAGAAAGGCACAAAAGTTAATTCAATCACATTGTTATATCTACCTATCCTCTGTATGGATCAGCAACAAGTCAGTCTTTGTCCTCAGGTCATCAATCGATCAGCATCACATCAGGCTCTCAAGAGCATGAGACAAATGACAGAATCTCGAATCGCCTTGACATCTTTCTCCATCCTTCTCAGCTCCTATCTGAAGTTTTCCCTCTTTATCACAGAGTTATATCAAAGTCACCTAGACTATCCCCCAATTCCTAATTGGTCAATTAATCACACAATTTTACTTTGTCCCATAATTTTTATAATTCAAATCTCTGAATTGTAATATTACACAGTTCTCAGATTGTTGATTGGTTCACTTTGCGAAGTCCTCATCATCCGGCTCGTCAGGTATCAAAAATGTTGCATCTTCTTCTCCCAGTGTCTCTATTGTTTGAGTCCTCGGAAAGTACGCTCTGAGCGCTTTACACAGTAGTTAATACATTCTAGTTTCCATCGTCTCCTGTCCATTGGTTCATGCAAAGGTTTCAGCTAAAGCAAATTTGTATTAAACAATAAGCAGTTCACGGTTAGTCTGATTTGTCAGCATCTTTCATTGAACGTTAATATTCAGCTTCTGCACGAGGCCTGGCAAAACAAGGCCACAACTTGGGCTAAGTTAAGCTATACAATATAATGCAAAACATAAGTTATATCTCTCAGTATGACATACTACTACATTATTCTAATACATTTTCAATATTTCACATATGTTAGTTGTTCTTTTAATATATTTCGTGAATCTTGGTGACCACTCTCAGAGGTCACAATTTCAAACGCGCACATTCATTTCTACATTAGTCATTTTTTTAAATTTTCGTTATTCCAAATACATAAACATTAATTAATAATTTCTAATTAAGACATTTGCGTTAACAGTCCCTCCTCCGATGACTAAATATGTCATCACACTACTTTTACCACCAACGGTTTTACAGCTTTGTTTCTTCAGCATTTTGCCTTCTCCTCACATCTTCCCCATAGATTCTTTCTCTATTTTGTTCTTCCCTCCTCTGATTATTTTTAGATCTTCTCAATTTAATCTTTTGACACAGTTTACATAATCCCCATATTCCTAATATGCAAGCAATTACAATCAATATTCCCTGTATGATTCTTAGTAATACCCCATTCCAAATGTTGCTAAGCCAATTCCCCACTGAAGCAAACCTTGCCCTACTTTTTCCCCACACACCTGGTTCCTTTAATTAATTCTTTCAAATCACTACTTAAGTTAGTCGGGATAGTGAGTGAGTCTCTAATGTCCTTACTATTGTTAGGGATGTATGAACAGCAATGCCTAGAGTTAATCATTTTACAGGCTCCACCATCCGTCTAAAGCAAGACAATTTTTAAGAGTCATATCTCTATCCGCAGCCAATTCAGTATCTATCAGAAGTAGTGCCCCTGTAAAATTTGTCAGCATGTTATCCACAATAGTAGACAACTTTCGAATCTTGATCGAATTCAAGATGACTCCTAATGAAGGAATCACCGCACCAAATATATCTCCCACAATCGCAGAAGAGGATTCCCTCCTCTGTCGCTTATGATGTAATTCAGTCAATTTCGGAAACTTTTTCAAGTCTTCTAGCTGGAAAATCTTTGGGAACACTATCCTCAAATAACATGTCCCATACCATCCTCTTGGAAGACGGTAATAAGCATTAAGTCCACAAATAAAGTAAATACCTGGAATCGCAGGGTCCTGTCCATTCAACATAAAAGTCCACTTACTCTGAAACATAAACACATACCTACATTCACTCGTACCCACAAATAAAGTGTCAGTTCGTGATTTTGGCCTATATAGACACAAAGCTTCCATACATGTAATGCATCTAAAGCTAATGTCCCTTGTGTCTTAATTGCAGTGTAAGCATAATCATTTCTATAAGTCCTTTTCTGTAAGCCTTTTTCTAATTTCTCTTTTAGCGCCTTTCTCTTATCATCAGTATGACCTATGAAGCTTTTCTCTAAAGGTGCAAGCAAACATGTGAGATTGTCCCTATGTGCATATGCCGTTCCAAACGTTAAGGTAGGCTCAAAGAATCTTCTAACCAATACTATATCATCATCCTTAGCTACTCTACTCAGGTACCTAATGATAGGAACAAAAGAAAACACTACATCGTAATCAGAGTAAAAATACTGGATAGACTCTTGATCATACAACCTTGTTAGTAGCAGACTACAACTTATCCCATAGGTTAGTGAAAGACTGTGGTACATAACTCCTTCCTCTACCGACGAAGGAATTTGCATACACACGAGACAATCCTTTGCATCCATTGTCTCAACATACTCACTCCAAAACCGATAGAAGACATTAGAAGAAAGTTCTCCTTGAGCATTAGTGTAATCATGCAAATATTTCTCATCTGACTTAAACTTCTCCAAAGCTGTTAGTGTAGTAGTTTCAAAAGCAGTACTATAGATGGCTCCTTTCGCATCAAGAACAGACATACCCACAATCACTACAATGAACAAAATCCCACACATAATTGGCAAACCAATACTCTGATATTTACAGCACTTAGTATCCCTAACTTGATTATTGATCTCAGCCATGATCTGTAAAGAATCAGAAAGCAAGAGTGACTTAGAAAAGTGCAGCGAAAAATACAAAATAAAAATATTCTTCTTTCAACAGTTCAGTTTCACATCCAGGAACCCTTATCCTTGTCCATATCAATTAGCAGCTTGTCACATCCAACTTTCAATGTCAAATCAGGTTATCAATATCCAGTTATATTTCAACAGTCTCTTTTCTCAAAATGTTTTCTGATTGGTTCACAGTTCAGCTCCCTGAGATCCTTCAGGTTACATCAAAGTACTGACTCTGAACTCTCTATCAAAACAAAAAGACATAGGCCCTCATTACAACATTGGCGGTAAAAGCCGCTTACCGCCGTGCAGAAGACCGCCAACACACTGCCGCGGCCGCGGAACTCCGCCACAGCTATTATGACCCACAGTTCGGAATCCACCAAAATTCAGACACCCACACAAGTCTGCCACACCAAAAGGTCAGTGATAAACTGGCGAAAAAAAACATCCACGCCAACAGAAATACGCCCACACTATCACGACCCATGAATCCACGCGGCGGTCTTTCAACCGCGGTATTCCATTGGCGGTACACACTGCCACGCTCAAAATACACACACATTGACAAAACACTGCCACCTTGGACAATTCGAAACACACACACCTGATACACATACACATACACACACCACTCCCACACACTCAATGCAATACAAAACACACACCCACATCACCCACAAACCCCTATGACCACAATTACTGAGAGAAGGCCAGAGAGAGACACCACAAACTACTACCAAGCATCCACAGGCACACAATACCATCACCCACATAATTTCCACGCACCTCACACAACACACCACTAAATATCACCCCACTTATCACTACAAATACCACCCCACAAATCACCCACACCACCCCATGGCACGGCAAAGACACCCCAGGTTCTCTGAGGAGGAGTGCAGGGTCATGGTGGAGGAAATCGTCCGGGTAGAGCCACAGCTATTCGGATCACATGTGCAGCACACCTCCATAGCTAGGAACATGGAGCTATGGCGAAGAATAGTGGACAGGGTTAACGCAGTGGGACAGCACCCAAGAAATAGGGATGACATCAGGAAGAGGTGGAACGACCTACGGGGGAAGGTGCGTTCCGTGGTCTCCAGACACCACCTTGCGGTTCAGTGGACTGGCGGCAGACCCCCACCTCCTCCCCCACAACTAACAACATGGGAGGAGCAGGTCTTGGCGATTCTGCATCCTGAGGGCCTCGCAGGAGTAGATGGAGGAATGGACTCTGGTAAGTCAAATCTTTACTATTACATTACCCACCTTACCTGCATGCCATCACATACCCCCACCCTCACCTTCACCCCCATCACTCCTACTCCTCACAAATGTCCCACTATCACAACCCACCCATCCCAACACCACGCCCTGCATGCAGCAACAAAGCATGGACACCCATCACCAAAGCATGGCCACTGCAGATACCCATACACCCCCCTAAACCACCATCACACAAGGTCCCACACAGGAATGCAAGCACTGGGGTACACAGTCACCCACCTATTGCACACCATGGCACACACAGATGTAATAAACATCCTTTTATACCCCTGCAGGACCCCTACCCAACGTCACCGGACAGGAGGGTCCACACATGTCCACACCACCAACAGAAGAGGCCCACAGTGATGACAGCAGCTCCGTCCAACTGGATCTACATGACCAGCCCCGGCCCATCTGGGACCACTGGACAGTCGGTTCCCCTGACACAGTCACAGGCCACTACAGAGCTTCCCCTCTCTGAAAACACCAGCACAGCACCCACCCAGCGGGCCCATACCTCTGTCCCCAGGACACGTCAATCAGCAGTGTGTCCACCACTACAGGGAACCCAGGCTAACCCACCACCCCAACAACAACAGGGACCTGGGGGCAGTGGTAGTGGGCACACGGTCCAGGGGACGGAGGCCCAGGAACACAGGGGAACTGGGAGGGCTGCTGTGCGACAGAGGGAGGACAGGCCAAGGGAACCCACTCTCCACGAGGCCCTCTCCAACATCATGGGAGCCTACCACCACTCCCAGGAGACGATGGCAACGGTACTGGCCAAGCTTCAGGAGACACAGCGCCTGCAGGAGGAACAGTATTTGGGTTTCAGGGAAATCTCAGAGCCATCAATTCCACCCTGGGCACCATCATAGGGGTGCTGAAGGAAGTAATCAACACCAGGAGGGACACTGTGGCACAACAAGGGGCCCCTGACACTAGCCTGGACGATGAACTGCCCACCACCTCCACCGTCGCTAGTGGACAGGAGGCACTGCCACAGGACCACAACACCAGCACCCCACCCCCTGCAGAGGGAGAACCACCCTGCAAACGGTCCCTGAGATCCAGGACAAAGACAGAGAACGATGCCAAGACCCCCACCAAGAAATGAGACCACCCTGAACGTCATCTTTCTGTCCCACTTTGTCAACCTGTTCATCCTCAAACTGCCCCAGCTCCACTTCCTATGCCCATTTGGGCAATGCACCTGTGAGACTAATAGACTGGACTCTGCCGTGGACATTCCTCCACCATCACCCCTCATCATTTTACAACCCCCTCCAATATTGAGCACTTAAATAAATACCCTTGAAACATAAAACAATCTGGAGTCAGTCTGTGATTTTGAAATAGTGTATTAGCAATTACAGTGGCAAAATGCTCTTTCAATTGTAATGTCAACATACCTATGTCACACAGCTCTAGTCCATGAGGAAACAAAGCAGATGTCACACTGTGGGACACACATCTGTGAAATCGTAAGGGAAAGAGACAACTCAGTGACCATACACTGGGTGAAAACGACAGACAGTAGAGAGGTAGTAGTGTTAAAGTACATGTAGTAGGTAGGTTTGTATTCTTACCTGTGTCTCACTGGAAATATTGCAGGATCACCGAGTTCCTGTTGTCGATGTCCTCTTCTTCTGCTTCCTCGTCTTCACTGTCCATAGGCTCCACAGCTGCAACAACACCGCCATGTGGACCATCCTCCTGCAGAAAAGGCATCTGTCGTCGCAAAGCTAAGTTGTGATGCATACAGCAGGGTACGATGATCTGGCACACCTTCTTTGGTGAGTAGAATAGGGATCCACCTGTCATATGGAGGCACCTGAACCTGGCCTTCAGGAGGCCGAAGGTCCGCTCTATTATCCGCCGAGTTCGCCCAGGGGCCTCATTGTAGCATTCCTCTGCCCTTGTCCTGGGATTCCTCACTGGGGTCAGTAGCCATGAAAGGTTGGGGCAACCGAGTCACCTGCAAATGGCAAGGGACAACTGTTAGACACACACTAACCTGTAGGGATATCCCCAGACCCAGACAACCATTCCCACTGACTTGCTTCCAGGTGCTCACCTAATAGCCACACACGGTGCCTCTGGAGTTGACCCATCACATAAGGGATGCTGCTATTCTGCAGGATGTAAGCCTCATGCACTGAGCCAGGGAACTTGGCATTAACATGGGAGATGTACTGGTCTGCCAAACACACCATCTGCACATTCATGGAATGATAACTCTTCCGGTTTCTGTACACCTGTTCACTCCTGCGGGGGGTACCAAAGCCACATGGGTCCCATCAATGGCAACTATGATGTTGGGGATATGTCCCAGGGCATAGAAGTCTCCTTTCACTGTAGGCAAATCCTCCACCTGAGGGAAAACGATGTAGCTCCGCATGTGTTTCAGCAGGGCAGACAACACTCTGGACAACACGTTGGAAAACATAGGCTGGGACATCCCTGATTCAATGGCCACTGTTGTTTGAAATGACCCACTTGCAAGGAAATGGAGTACTGACAGCACCTGCACTTGAGTGGGGATTCCTGTGGGATGACAGATAGCTGACATCAGGTCTGGCTCCAGCTGGGCACACAGTTCCTGGATTGTGGCACGGTCAAGCCTGTAGGTGATGATGACATGTCTTTCCTCCATTGTCGACAGGTCCACCAGCGGTCTGTACACCGGAGGATGCCGCCATCTACTCACATGTCCTAGCGGACTATGCCTATGAAGGACAACAGCGAGCACAGAGTCAACCAACTCAGAGGTACGCACCCACAGTTTACACAGAAGACGAATCATAATCTGAAATTTGGCCTGTATGAGTGTTGAGGCAAGGCCTAGGTATGTGTGACGCAGTTAAAAATTAAGCCATGTGGGCCCCTAAAATGGTGGCTGCCTGACCTGTAAAGTGGGACAATGGGATGTGAGGTAACTGCGCTGGCCTTGTACACCGTCGCGGTAGGCGGTCGAAGACCGCGGCGCAATGCTGCATTGGTTAACATTGGATCCTATGGGTCCCAGGAGCCAATGACGATGTACGCTGGCGGTGACGGTACGCACCGCCGTGGACGTGACTGCCATTTTCTATCTGTTCAATCACTCTATACCTGATCTTCGACAGGAGAGGACCTACACTGCAAGTGCTGCTGTGACCTCGGTCTGGAAGAGACAATGGCTCATGCGTCTGGGGAAAGGGCCCCTGCCTTCACATCGGAGGAGTTGGAGAAACTCGTGGATGGGGTCCTCCCCCAGTACACGCTACTCTACGGTCCTCCAGACAAACAGGTAAATACACACATCCCCTGTGTCCTCTCCCAGTGTGTCTTTGACGCCACCTCCCACGATACACAAACACAGACACACACACCCCCAACAGCCATACACCTCACGACAGCCTCCAGCGCATGCACCTTCACCCAAAGTCACCAAACGAACACCTCCTACAACCACAACCTCTTCCTCCACTCCCAAACCCCCTCCAGCTACCCGTCCCAGTGTTCCCCAAAAACTTTTCCTGTCCAACCTTGGCCTCTTTCCCACACCTCCCCCACCCTGTCTGTCTCCTAGGGCCCGACTCTCCAGGTCCCAACCTAGCACCTCAGCCACAACATCTCCGGGACCAGTGGTGCCTGTAGTCACCGGAATCTGGAGTGCACCGGCCACCAGGGCAGCCAGTGTGGCACGGAGCCACAGCACGGACAGTCCTCCACCTGTCAAGCATCAAAAGTTGGCCAGTGCCCGGAGGGAGAGGGGGAAGACTCCAGCCACCAAAGCCGCTCCCAGGGGTACAGGTGGGAGTGTGGAGTCAGCTGCGACACCTTCCAAGGTGGGGAAGGGCCACAAGAAAGTCAGCAAGCACAGCAGAGAAGAACGCCATCATCCCCGCTGCCCCGGAGGTGACCGCCACCAGCCCTGCTTCCCAGGAAGCGACCGCCACCAGCCCTGCTACCCAGGAGGCCACCTCCATCATCCCCGCTGCCCAGGAGGCCACCGCCAGCACCAGCCCTGCTGCCCAGGAGGCGACCGCCACCAGCCATGCTGCCCAGGAGGCCATGGCCATCATCCCTGCTGCCCAGGAGGCCACTGCCAGCACCAGCCCTGCTGCCCAGGAGGCGACCGCCACCAGCCCTGCTGCCCAGGAGGCCACCGCCATCATCCCCGCTGCCCAGGAGGCCACTGCCATCATCCCCGCTGTCCAGGAGGCCACAGCCAGCACCAGCCCTGCTGCCCAGGAGGCCAGCACCAGCCCGGCTGGGCCATGAAGGACCGCTAGCCCCAGCCCCACTGGTCCAGACAGGACCGCCAGCCCCGCTGGGCCATGAAGGACCAGCAGCAGCTGAGTCATTTCAAAGGACCCCGCTGCAACAAGCACTGCTGAACAGGACACCGCCGCCACAAGCACCGCTGAACAGGGCACTGCCGACACTAGCACCGCTGAACAGGGCACCGCCGCAACAAGCACCGCTGAACAGGGCACCGCCGCCAGTAGCACCGCTGAGCAGGGCACCGCCGCAACAAGCACCGCTGAACAGGGCACCGCCGCCACTAGCACCGCTGAACAGGGTACCGCCGTGACAAGCACCGCTAACCCATGAGCACCAAGGGCACTGATGCTACTGAGTCCGTCACGAGCAGGATGAAGCACTCTGGGCACAAAGCCCCCTCCAGAACCAGTGGAGTATCACATCCACTACCTGAGTCCTTGGCAGGATGAAGCACTCTGGGCACAAAGCCCCCTCCAGAACCAGTGGAGAAAGGCATCCACTTGAGAGACTGTGGCTTTGCACTCCCCAGGATGGAATAGTGGGCAACCCACCCACTGTAGAGACTTGAGAGACTGTGGCTTTGCACTCCCCAGGATGGAACAGTGGGCAACCCACCCACTGTAGAGACTTGAGAGACTGTGGCTTTGCACTCCCCATGATAAAGCAGTGGGCAAAACACCCACTGTAGAGACTTGAGAAACTGTGGCTTTGCACTCCCTAGAATGGAACAGTGTGCAAACCACCCACTGTAGAGACTTGAGAGACTGTGGCTTTGCACTCCCCAGGATGGAACAGTGGGCAACCCACCCACTGTAGAGACTTGAGAGACTGTGGCTTTCTTTCCTCCCCAGGATTGAACAGTGAGCATGTGGCCCCCTCGTGGATTTGGCGTTGTGCACTCAACCGGCTGCGGTGCCCCCCCTTTTTCCGTTCCCATGAGGTGCCTGTTTTATTGCTATCTGATGCCCCTGCAGTGTTCTCTCCGTCATGGTCGGGAATTGAGTGTGGGCCTCGCCCATACCGTGTGGGCCCAGTGTTCCACAGACTTCAATAGAGCACTACCTGGACTACTATTCTTTGTGTATATTTTGTTTATAGTGCATATATTTTTTTTTGCGTACTGGATTTTATTATATTACAATGGTTACACTCATTTTCTTTGGTCTTGCATTCTTCCGGGGCGGTTGCGGGGTGTAACTGTAATGTATCAATATGTCTTATTGTGTGTGTTGTCGTGGGTGAAGGTGGGGGTGGGGGTGTTGCGTATTGCATGTGTGTCCCTGTTTTTTCCATCCCCCCTCCCCTGTGTCGTAGGTGCAGTACTCACCGTGGTCTTCGCCGCCGGCGTTTGTGCTCCTGGTAGAGGAGCAAGATAAGGGCTGGCAGGATCTGCAGCTCTGGTTCCATGGCGTCCTGGTTCCTCGTGGGGTGTGTAGAGGTGAGCGTTTTCCGCCGTGTTTTTGTCCGTGGTGAATCCGCCCCAGAAAAGGTGGCGGATTGGTAGGTTGTGATAGCGTGGGCGGTACTTTGTCCTCCGCCTGTCTGTTGGTGGTGACCGCCAAGCTGTTTGTTTGTACCGCCGTGGCGGTCGGAGTGTTAAAGTGGCTGTCTCTGCCACGGTCGTGATTCCATTTTTTTTACCGCCAGCCTGTTGGCGGTCTTACCGCCGCTTTAACATCGTCCACCAGGGTTGTAATGACCACCATAAACTTGTGCTGCCATTCGTTTGTAGCTGCATATGCCCCTTCAGGACCCGTGCATCTTCAACTTGTTATTCTCTTTCTTTTCAACTTTCGGTCACCACTTAACTCTCCTTCCCCTAATTCTTCTTTTCTCGTGCTATCTACTTCTTCCTCTATTGTTTCGTTTACGACCACTTCCTTTCTTTTCTCTACTTGTGACTCAGGCCAAATGTCTCCTTTCCTTGAACCTTCTGTCAATATTTTTCTCAGGATTGGACTTTTCTCTTTTTCTTTTTCTGTGGTGTTTTCTCTTGATGGGCCTGCAACAGGCTCAGGAGGAGTTAAATCACTTTCACTTTGATCCAACTTTACTCCCTCCCCTCCTTGGTCTGGCACTTGCTCTGTTTGTTATCTCAGAACCGCCTGCTTCTGGGAGAACCCCTGCTAAGCTGGGCTCTCCTGCTGTATCCACTGAGATTGACTCTCCAGCACCCTCCTGTAATTCTTCACTTTCGTCTCTTACAGGGGTTATTTAACCATCTTCCACAAGCTCTTGATCAATTTCAGGCTCTCTTTGTTCTTTTTCTGGTTCAGGTGCTGCAACTTGTTTCACAATTGTTGGTGCTCTCAATAATGCTTCTCCGTGATCCAGTGGACATGCCACTTTCTTTGTGTGACTTGCGTGAATCCAGTTCGGAAGTCCTGCACACTTTACAGCTATCGTGGTTGTCAGAATCACCTGGTAGGGTCCCCGCCAAAAAGGCTCCAAACACATCTTGCACATGTGCTTGTGGACAACACCCCAATCGCCAGCTCTCAAGTTGTGCACAGGATTGTGAATTGGTGGCAGTGTGGTGGCCTCCACCTGCTGAGAGAAAGCGCGTACCACATCAGCCAGACCCTTGCAGTAGTCCAACACCATATCATCTGTAATACTGGCAAGTGCATTGGCTGGAACTGCTGGTATCTCATTGCCCTACCCATGAGAATCTCGTTGGGTGACAGTCCTGTCTTTTTGTCAGGTGTATTTGTCATTGACATCAACACCAAAGGCAATGCATCTGGCAATTTCAGATTTGTAGCTGCACACATCTTGGCAATTCTTGATTTCAGAGTACCATTCATCTGTTCCACTAATCCTGATGCCTCAGCTACAATTCAATTTCTGCTCAATGTTTAGTGCTGCCCACAAAAGTTTAATCACCTCGTTATTGCAGTGCGTTCCCCTACCTGATTCTAAAAAGATCGGGAAACCGAACCGCGGTATCAACTCTCTAAGCAACAGCTTCACAACTGTGAGGCTATCATTACTTCTTGTAGGGTGCGCTTCAATCCTATGACAAAAAATGCACATGCAGGCATCTCAATGAAATCCAATTGCATTCTGCTGCATGGACCCCCTGCTCTTCCAATGTGGCTCAAGTTTACCACTGTCCCTTTTCCCGCCTTTAACTGTTGACAAATAACACAGCGATGACATACTGCTTCTGCGGCTTGTCTAAACTTGGGGTTAAACCAATCAATTTTGAACAAACGAACCATGACATCCCTTCCAATGTGTGCCTGACCGTTGTAATATCTGGCCATTTGTGATAGCAAACTATTTGGCAGAAACATTTGGCCCTCTTCTGATACCCATAGCTCGTCCTGTCTCTGCGTGTATTTCATCTTCAACCACCCTCTTTTCTCCTCCTTGTCATCATTACTCTGCAAATTTTTGAATACATCCATTGTGTCAACCACTTTTAATGCGTAACTTGTACATATGATGTCTTCTTCTGACTTCAGTTCCCATTTGTCTTTGAACGCTATACAGTTCAATGCGCAAAACCTTGCGACTTGATCAGCACATCCGTTTCCCAGTGATACGTAATCCTGTGACTTTTGATGTGCACTGCATTTTACCACTGCAATTTCTTCGGGTAATTGTATTGCATACAACAATTCTTTTATTCTTTTGCCACTGGTGAACCAGTAGAGGTCAGAAAACCTCTTTGTGACCACAATTGACCAAAATCATGAACAATTCCAAATCCATATTGACTATCACTATAGATAGTGACTCTTAATCTTGCAGATACATGGCACGCTCTGGTAAGAGCAACCAGTTCTGCTACGCCTCTAAGCCAAGAAGCTTCTAAAGTACCTGTAATTGTGCACACGGCATAACCTGCTCTCAGTGTTCCTGTACCATCCCTGAGACATGAACCATCAACAAAAACAATTTGATCATTTTCTTCCAATTGAGTATCTCTGATGTCAGGTCTTGGTTTTGTTCACAACTCAGTTACCTCAAGACAATCATGCTCAATGTCTTCCTCCTTTTCAATTTCAACAGTATTGCTTGGAAGTAAGGTTGCCGGGTTCTGCACTGTACACCTTTTCAATGTTACATTTGGAGCACCTAAGATGCTTGTCTCATACCTGGTCAGTCTGGCACCAGTCAAATACTGTGTTTTCGTCCTTGTCAGTAAAATCTCCACCAAGTGAGGTACCATTACCGTCAGGGGATATCCCATCACCACTCCCTCACATTGTGAAAGGCTTTGACCAACTGCGGCAACTGCACGCAAACAACCGGGTAAGGCTGTTGCAACTGGGTCCCAGTTAGCAAAAAAATAGGCTACTGGGCGATAAGCACCTCCATGGACCTGTGTCAAGACAGACAAAGAACAAGCATCACGTTCAAGACAAAGCAATGTGAATGGCTCTATAATCAGGTGTACCCAACGCTGGAGCTTTGCACAAACTCTCTCTCAAATCAGTGAACGCTTTCATCTGATCCTGGTCTAATGTTATGGGATCAGTAACATCCTTATGTGTCAGTTGTTGCAATGGCTTTGAAATCTCAGCAAAATTTGGAATCCATTGACGACAATAGCCTACCATTCCCAGAAACATCCTGACATCTCTCTGTGAAGTCGGGGGACTTCTTTGCAATATCATTGTAATCCTTTCTCTGGAAATCCTCCTTGGCCCTTTCTCAATTTGGTGACTCAGATATTTCACTGACTTCTGACAGTACTGAAATTTCAATGGTGACACTTTATGGACAAATTTTCTCAAATTATTCAATAGGGCATTTGAGTCGTCCTTACACTCATCCCTTGTTTTGGAGGCAATGAGTAAGGCATCAATGTATTGTTCCAGAGTCGAATGATTTGGCAATTCCAATGTCTCCAGATTCTTCTTCAGGACTTGGTTAAACAGGGATGGTGACTCTGTGTACCCTTGAGGAAGCCTGCACCAGCTGTAGACTATGGGGGTGATTCTAACCCTGGCGGTCGGTGATAAAGCGGCGGCCAACCCTCCAACAGGCCGGCGGTCCAAAAAATGGAATTATGACCCTGGCGGCAACCGCCAACACAGCCCGCCACATTAACACTCCGACCGCCACCGCGGTACAGACAAACAGCGCGGTGGTCACCGCCAACAGGCAGGCGGCAGACAATGTACCGCCCACAGTATTACAACTCACCAATCCGCCACCTTTTCCGGGGCGGGAGCCCCGCCGATAAAAACACGGCGGAAACAGACTACGGACGGGAAAACGCTCACCAAAACACACTCCACGAGTACGGAGGACAGCATGGAACCCGAATTAAACATCCTACCTGCACTCGTCTACCTGCTCATCTACCACGAGTACGAACTCCGGCGCAGACGACAACGCTGAGTACTGCACCTACGACACACGGGAGGGGGGAGGAGGAAAGGTTACGGGCACACACATATGCGACCCCCACCCCCCCAAACTATGTACACACCAATGCAGAGCAACAATGCACAGTGACACCACCCAAACCCCCCTGAAAAATGCAAAGACATAATTAAATTGTGAACCAAATTTTTATATAAAAAATAGACTCTGAGATGTTTCGGCAACTATGCAAAATATCCATAACAAAATAATACTATACACACTGCCATGGAGAACCGAGGCAATTAGTCCGCTACATCCAAGTCAAATGGAACAGTCCGTGGGCTACAGTGTAGCGACACAAGGGCAAAGCCCACACAGGAGACCTGAGTCCTTTGGAGAGAACACTGCAGGGGCATCTGATGAAAATACTACAGGCACCTCAGGGGGAAGGGAAGGGGGGGGCACCACAGCCACATGAGTCCACGACGCAAGATCCACGAAGGGGCCACCATGCCCACTGTGCCATCCTGGGGAGTGCAAAGCCACAGTCTCTCAAGTCTCTACAGTGGGTGGGTTGCCCACTGTGCCATCCTGGGGAGTGCAAAGCCACAGTCTCTCAAGTCTCTACAGTGGGTGGGTTGCCCACTGTACCATCCTGGGGAGTGCAAAGCCACAGTCTCTCAAGTCTCTACAGTGGCTGGTTGCCCACTGTGCCATCCTGGGGAGTGCAAAGCCACAGTCTCTCAAGTGGATAACAGTCTCCACTGGTCAAGGAGGAGGCATGGTGGGCACAGGGAACCATAAACAGTGCTTGAGATGAAGGGGCCCAGCGGAGCGGTGCTTGACAGGAAGGGCCCAGCGGAGCGGTGCTTGAGACGGCGGGGCCCAGCGGAGCGGTGCTTGACAGGAAGGGCCCAGCGGAGCGGTGCTGGAGACGGCGGGGCCCAGCGGAGCGGTGCTTGAGACGGCGGGGCCCAGCGGAGCGGTGCTTGAGACGGCGGGGCCCAGCGGAGCGGTGCTTGAGACGGCGGGGCCCAGCGGAGCGGTGCTTGAGATGAAGGGGCCCAGCGGAGCGGTGCTTGACAGGAAGGGCCCAGCGGAGCGGTGCTGGAGACGGCGGGGCCCAGCGGAGCGGTGCTTGACAGGAAGGAGCCCAGCGGAGCGGTGCTTGAGATGAAGGGGCCCAGCGGAGCGGTGCTTGAGACGGCGGGGCCCAGCGGAGCGGTGCTTGAGACGGCGGGGCCCAGCGGAGCGGTGCTTGAGATGAAGGGGCCCAGCGGAGCGGTGCTTGAGATGAAGGGGCCCAGCGGAGCGGTGCTTGAGATGAAGGGGCCCAGCGGAGCGGTGCTTGACAGGAAGGGGCCCAGCAGAGCGGTGCTGGAGACGGCGGGGCCCAGTGGAGCGGTGCTTGAGACGGCGGGGCCCAGCGGAGCGGTGCTTGAGATGAAGGGGCCCAGCGGAGCGGTGCTTGAGATGAAGGGGCCCAGCGGAGCGGTGCTTGACAGGAAGGGCCCAGCAGAGCGGTGCTGGAGACGGCGGGGCCCAGCGGAGCGGTGCTTGAGACGGCGGGGCCCAGCGGAGCGGTGCTTGAGATGAAGGGGCCCAGCGGAGCGGTGCTTGACAGGAAGGGCCCAGCGGAGCGGTGCTAGAGACGGCGGGGCCCAGCGGAGCGGTGCTTGAGACGGCGGGGCCCAGCGGAGCGGTGCTTGAGATGAAGGGGCCCAGCGGAGCGGTGCTGGAGACGGCGGGGCCCAGCGGAGCGGTGCATGACAGGAAGGGCCCAGCGGAGCAGTGCTTGAGACGGCGGGGCCCAGCGGAGCGGTGCTTGAGATGAAGGGGCCCAGCGGAGCGGTGCTTGACAGGAAGGGCCCAGCGGAGCGGTGCTTGAGATGAAGGGGCCCAGCGGAGCGGTGCTTGAGATGAAGGGGCCCAGCGGAGCGGTGCTTGAGATGAAGGGGCCCAGCGGAGCGGTGCTTGACAGGAAGGGGCCCAGCAGAGCGGTGCTGGAGACGGCGGGGCCCAGTGGAGCGGTGCTTGAGACGGCGGGGCCCAGCGGAGCGGTGCTTGAGATGAAGGGGCCCAGCGGAGCGGTGCTTGAGATGAAGGGGCCCAGCGGAGCGGTGCTTGACAGGAAGGGCCCAGCAGAGCGGTGCTGGAGACGGCGGGGCCCAGCGGAGCGGTGCTTGAGACGGCGGGGCCCAGCGGAGCGGTGCTTGAGATGAAGGGGCCCAGCGGAGCGGTGCTTGACAGGAAGGGCCCAGCGGAGCGGTGCTAGAGACGGCGGGGCCCAGCGGAGCGGTGCTTGAGACGGCGGGGCCCAGCGGAGCGGTGCTTGAGATGAAGGGGCCCAGCGGAGCGGTGCTGGAGACGGCGGGGCCCAGCGGAGCGGTGCATGACAGGAAGGGCCCAGCGGAGCAGTGCTTGAGACGGCGGGGCCCAGCGGAGCGGTGCTTGAGATGAAGGGGCCCAGCGGAGCGGTGCTTGACAGGAAGGGCCCAGCGGAGCAGTGCTGGAGACGGCGGGGCCCAGCGGAGCGGTGCTTGAGACGGCGGGGCCCAGCGGAGCGGTGCTTGAGATGAAGGGGCCCAGCGGAGCGGTGCTTGAGATGAAGGGGCCCAGCGGAGCGGTGCTTGACAGGAAGGGCCCAGCGGAGCGGTGCTGGAGACGGTGGGGCCCAGCGGAGCGGTGCTTGAGACGGCGGGGCCCAGCGGAGCGGTGCTTGAGATGAAGGGGCCCAGCGGAGCGGTGCTGGAGACGGCGGGGCCCAGCGGAGCGGTGCATGACAGGAAGGGCCCAGCGGAGCGGTGCTTGAGACGGCGGGGCCCAGCGGAGCGGTGCTTGAGATGAAGGGGCCCAGCGGAGCGGTGCTTGACAGGAAGGGCCCAGCGGAGCGGTGCTGGAGACGGCGGGGCCCAGCGGAGCGGTGCTGGAGACGGCGGGGCCCAGCGGAGCGGTGCATGACAGGAAGGGCCCAGCGGAGCGGTGCTTGAGACGGCGGGGCCCAGCGGAGCGGTGCTTGAGATGAAGGGGCCCAGCGGAGCGGTGCTTGACAGGAAGGGCCCAGCGGAGCGGTGCTTGAGACGGCGGGGCCCAGCGGAGCGGTGCTTGAGATGAAGGGGCCCAGCGGAGCGGTGCTTGACAGGAAGGGCCCAGCGGAGCGGTGCTGGAGACGGCGGGGCCCAGCGGAGCGGTGCTGGAGACGGCGGGGCCCAGCGGAGCGGTGCTGGAGACGGCGGGGCCCAGCGGAGCGGTGCTGGAGATGAAGGGGCCCAGCGGAGCGGTGCTTGAGATGAAGGGGCCCAGCGGAGCGGTGCTTGAGATGAAGGGGCCCAGCAGAGCGGTGCTTGAGATGAAGGGGCCCAGCGTAGCGGTGCTGGAGATGGCGGGGCCCAGCGGAGCGGTGCTTGACAGGAAGTGCCCAGCGGAGCGGTGCTCTTCTGCGCGGCGGGCCCTGTTCAGCGGTGCTCTTCTGCACGGCGGGCCCTGTTCAGCGGTGCTCTTCTGCACGGCGGGCCCTGTTCAGCGGTGCTCTTCTGCACGGCGGGCCCTGTTCAGCGGTGCTCTTCTGCACGGCGGGCCCTGTTCAGCGGTGCCTATCTTCACGGCGGGCCCTGTTCAGCGGTGCCTATCTTCACGGCGGGCCCTGTTCAGCGGTGCTCTTCTGCACGGCGGGCCCTGTTCAGCGGTGCCTATCTTCACGGCGGGCCCTGTTCAGCGGTGCTCTTCTGCACGGCGGGCCCTGTTCAGCGGTGCTCTTCTGCACGGCGGGCCCTGTTGAGCGGTGCCTATCTTCACGGCGGGCCCTGTTCAGCGGTGCTCTTCTGCACGGCGTGCCCTGTTCAGCGGTGCCTATCTTCACGGCGGGCCCTGTTCAGCGGTGCTTATCTTCACGGCGGGCCCTGTTCAGCGGTGCTCTTCTGCACGGCGGGCCCTGTTCAGCGGTGCTCTTCTGCACGTCGGGCCCTGTTCAGCGGTGCTCTTCTGCACGGCGGGCCCTGTTCGGCGGTGCCTATCTTCACGGCGGGCCCTGTTCAGCGGTACTCTTCTGCACGGGGGGCCCTGTTCAGCGGTGCCTATCTTCACGGCGGGCCCTGTTCAGCGGTGCTCTTCTGCACGGCGGGCCCTGTTCAGCTGTGCTCTTCTGCACGGCGGGCCCTGTTCAGCGGTGCCTATCTTCACGGCGGGCCCTGTTCAGCGGTGCTCTTCTGCACGGCGGGCCCTGTTCAGCGGTGCACATCCAGTAGGTTCAAGGGAGCCAGACCTGGCCTGGACTCCGTGCTCAGACGCCCTCCGGCCGTGATGTTCCTGGGCCCTTCGGTGACAGAGTCCTGGGCCCTTTGGTGTCCTCCTTTACAGGTGGGATGTGGCATGTGGGGCCCACCTGCTCCGCGCTCCTGCTGGCTGACGTCTCCGCCCTGCTGCCCTAACGCTCCTTAGATGGGGCTCTCGGGCCCTTGCCTCCCCTAGACGTTGTGGCTGGTGAAGTGGGCGAACTCTGCTCCTTGGGGGCAGCCGTGTCAGTCTTCGCACGGCGGCCCTTGTGTTTCCTGGTCCTCTTGCCGGGGGGGGCTGGATGTGTCCTTGCTGCTGATGGAGGTGTCACTGCTGGCAAAGGGTGGGCTCCAGAACCCATGCACAACAGTGACAGCCGAAGTTGGGCTGGTGGTGGCTGTGGTGCTCTTGGGACTCTTTGCAGATGGAGGGGGTAGGTCATCGGATGGGAAGAGCTCAAGATTAGCCAGGAAAACTTTTTTAGGGCCAAGGTAAAAGGTAGGAGAAGTGGAGATGGAAGTGGAGGAAGAGGATGTGGTTGTAGGAGAGTCAGGTGTGCTGTCATCGGGTGAAGGTGCAGGTGCTGTAGGCTGTTGTGAGGTGGATGTCTGTTGGGTGGGTGTCTGCCTGCGTTTGTGTGTCTTGGAAGGGGTGGTGACAGACACAGTGGGAGAGGACACAGGGGACGTGTAAATGGCAGTGGGGGTGGTGACTGCACGCGTGCGTACTGTACAGGAGGGTGTGGTGGTGATGGAAGCACTGGCTGATGTTGGTGTGCATGCAGGTGTGAGTGGAGACGTCACAGGGAGGGAGGAGGGAGACGAGGAGGAGGGGGACACAGGGGTGGTAGTGACTGTTGGGATGTCTGCATCTGTGTGTTGCTTGGGTGAGTGTTTGTGGGATCTGTGGTGCTTGTGTCTGGATGAGCTGCCCTTGGGTGTTGAGGTGTGTGCAGGCTGGTCAGATGGTGTGGATGGGATAGGCTGAGGAACAGGAGACAGAGACAGGGTGGAGGCAGTCAGAAGAGGGAGGCTGGAAACAGGGACAATGGCTGCCATCAGTGCTGAGGCCAGAGCATTGAACGATCGTTGATGGGCAGCCTGACCCGAATGAATGCCCTCCAGGTAGGCATTGCTCCAATGCACCTCCCTTTCTACCCCCTGGATGGCATTCAAAAGGGTAGTCTGCCCAACAATGAGTGTCCTGAGGAGATCAATGACCTCCTCACTGAGGGCAGCAGGGGTAACAGGGGCAGGGGCTGAGGTGCCTGGGGCGAAGGAGACGCCCGCCTTCCTGGGTGAGCGGGCACGGAGCGTAGGCTGAGGGGCTGCTGGGAGGGCGGGGCTGGTGCGCTGGGTGGCGGCTGTACCTGTAGAGGCGGGGGCCCGGATGTTGCCGCCACCGCTAGGGAGCTCCCATCCGAGGACGTGTCGCTGTCGCTGCTCTCACCAGCGGTCCCCGTCGTGGTGCTCCCCTCGCCCTCCGGCTCACTTGGGCCCTCGGTGTCTGTTCCTGTGCCCACCGGGGCCTTGTGGCTTGCAGCTCCCTCGTGCTCCGATGCCAAATCTCCTCCGCCTGATGATGCTAATGCACACATGCACAAGAAGATGAAGAAGAAGGGTGGGGGGAGAAAGAGAAGACCTGGTTGAGTGCATGCAATGTCAACACCGTTGGCGGAGAGGACAGACACAGGAGCCGCATGCACTAAGCCGCGCATTCGGGGCACACTACTCAGTACTTCTGACTCGGACAACAGGTCAGGAGACGACAAACGCGCACATGTGTGAGGCTGGACCATCAATAGCTGGACTTGTCACCCTACGGAGGTGGGGGCCGGGAGCACAAGGCCATGCCTAAGGGAGAGGACTACACTACAGAAAGCGCCCTGGCCTAATGTCACCCCCAACCCTCCTCCCCCACCCAGACGCCTCCACTGCGCAGAATGATAGCTGAATGTGCTGATACTCACCCCCTTGTGTCTGCTGTGATGCTCTCAAGCGCCCATCCAAATCAGGGTAGGCCACCGCCAGGATCCGGGACATCAGGGGGGTCAGGGTACGACTGGCACCCCTCCTAGGTTGGGAGGTCATCCCCAGCAGTGACTCGGCGGTCTTCCTGGTTCCGCGGCGGATGTCCTCCCACCTCTTGCGGCAGTGGGTGCCCCGTCTGACGTGGACCCCCAGGGCCCGGACTTCCTTGGCGATGGCACGCCAAATCCCGACTTTCTGATGGGCGCTGACCTATGTGACATGTACAGGGTGGGAAGGAAACATTCATCAACTTACTGCATGTTAGATGTGATTGGCCCCCCCTCCCCAACCTTGCAATATAGCACATGCTCTCATCTGTCGTGCGTTGCACTCCTCATTCGCCCCCCACCCCACCAACTTACATCCACCCCACTCCACACAGGCATCGCCCATTCCATGTGCACCCAGTGTACTCACCTGTTGGTCTGGAGGACCGTAGAGTAACGCATACTGGGGGAGGACCCCATACACGAGCTTCTCCAACTCTTCAGACGTGAAGGCAGGGGCCCTTTTCCCAGTCGCAGCAGCCATTGTCACTTCCAGACCGAGTTCACAGCAGCACTTGCAGTATAGGTCCTCTCCTGTGGATGATCAGGTCTCGAGTGATTAAGCAGATAGAAAATGGCGGTCACGCCCGCGGCAGTGCGTACCGCGGCGGTGCGTACCGCGACCGCCGGCGCACATCGTCATTGGCTCCTGAAACCCATAGGCTTCAATGTTATCCAATGCGGCTCCGTATAGCGGTCTTCGACCGCCTACCGCCACGGTGTGCTCCGCCAGCGCAGTGACCTCACATCCCATTGTCCCACTTCACAGGTCAGGCAGCCGCCATTTCAAGGGCCCACATGGCATAATCTCTACTGCGACACACAGGCCTAGGCCTGGCATTGCCACACATACACGCCTTTCAATACCTAGATAACCGTGTGCCATGCAAGCAGTGGTGAACGTACCAGTGATTATCTTGACTCTGTGCTCCATGTTGTCCTTCCTAGGCACCGTCCGCTGGGATTTGCGAGGAGAAGGATGAATCCTCGCGTGTACCGACCGCTGGTGGACCTGTCGACAATGGAAGAACGCCACATCATACTACGATACCGACTTGACCGTGCCACCATCCATGAACTGTGTGCCCAGCTGGAGCCAGCCCTGATGTCCCCCATCCGCCAACCCACAGGAATTCTCCCTCTGGTGCAGGTGCTGTCAGTCCTCCATTTTCTTGCAAGTGGCTCATTCCAGACAACAGTGGCCATGTCATCTGGAATGTCTCAGACAATGTTTTCTAAGGTTTTGTCTAGAGTGTTGTCTGCCCTGACGAAACACATGCGGAGTTACATTATATTCCCAGAGGAGGTTGATTTGCCCACTGTGAAGGGTGATTTTTATGCCCTTGGACATATTCCCAACATAATTGGTGCCATTGATGGGACCCATGTAGCCTTAGTCCCCCCAAAAGACGATGAGCAGGTGTACAGAAACAGGAAGAGTTACCATTCTATGAACGTCCAGGTGGTCTGTTTGGCTGACCAGTACATCTCCCATGTGAATGCAATGTTCCCTGGTTCAGTGCATGACGCGTATGTGATGCGTAATAGCAGCATCCCTTATGTGATGGAACAGCTACAGAGACACCGTGTGTGGCTAATAGGTGACTCTGGTTACCCCAACCTGCCTTGGCTATTGACCCCAGTGAGGAATCCCCGGACCAGGGCTGAGGAACGGTACAATGAGGCCCATGGGCGAACTAGGAGGATCATAGAAAGGACCTTTGGGGTTCTGAAGGTCAGGTTTAGGTGTCTGCATATGACAGGGGGATCCCTGATGTACTCACCAAAGAAGGTGTGCCAGATCATCGTGGCCTGCTGTATGCTTCACAATCTGGCATTGCGACATCAGGTGCCTTTCATGCAGGAGGATGGTCCAGATGGTGGTGTTGAAGCAGCTGTAGAGCCTGTGGGGAGTGAAGAGGAGGAAGACTCAGAGGACGACCCAGACAACAGGGACAGAGTTATCCAACAGTATTTTCAGTAGCACACAGGTAAGAATCACACACACCATTTTAATTTTCCTGAATGCCTCGTTTTTCTCAACTTTGTCTATGACCCCCCAGTTCTTTTAAACTGATGTTTGATTCTCCCTTCCCTTTTCAGTGCTGTATGACCCACTGCGTGACTTCTGCTTGGTTAGCCCATGGACTAATGCTTATTGATCTCGGTATGTGTTCAGCACAAAGTTTACAGAACATAATTGATCGGTAATGTGTTTTACATTTGTAAATAATACAGCCTGACTCCAGCATGATTTCAATGCATTGAGTGATTTATTTTTGGTGATAGATAATGGTACATGATATTCACACGGTGATGGGTGGGGGTGGAGTAATGGCCATGGCAGAGTCCAGTTCTCAGTCTCACAGGTGCATTGTCCATATGCCTGTGGAAGGATGGAGCAGGGGCAGTTCAAGGTTGGACAGGGTGGCAATGTGGGACAGTGGGATGACTTCAGGGGGTATCTCATGCTGGCGGGGGTCTTGACATCCTACTCTGTCTTTTTTTTTGATCTCAGGCTCCTCTTGCGGGGTGGTTGTTCTTCAGCAGGAGGTGGGGTTCTGGTGGCCTGTCGTTGTGGTGGGGCCTCCTGTCCACTAGCGCCGGCGGAGGTGGTAGGCTGTTCCTGGTCCGGGCTAGTGACAGGGGCCCTGTGTGGTGACACATGGTCCCGCAACGTGTCTTCTATCCGGTGGAGGGCCTGGACTAGGCTCCCCATGGCGGTAGAGATGTTGGTGAGATGATTGTTGAACCCCATGTAGCGTTCCTCCTGCTGTGCCTGGATCTCCTGGAACCTGGCCAGTACCGTCGCCATCGTCTCTTGTGAGCGGTGGTAGGCTGCCATGATGGTGGTGAGGGCCTCTTGGAGAGTCGGTTCCCTGGGCCTCTCCTCCCCCCCCTGTCGCACAGCAGCCCTCCGAGTTGCCCTGTTTCCCCCGGACTCTGTCCCCTGGACGGTGTGCCCACTACCACTGCCCCCAGGTCCCTGATGTTGTTGGGGTGGTGGGTTAGCCTGGGGGCCCTGTAGTGGCAGACACACCACTGATTGACCTGTCCTAGAGACAGAGCCATGGGCCCGCTGGGTGGGAGCTGTGCTGTTGTTCCCAGAGGGGGTTGGGTCTGCTGTGGCCTGTGTGTGGGGAACCGACTGTCCAGAGGTCCCCGATGGTCCGGGCTGGTCGTCAGGTTCCAGGTCGACAGAGCTGCTGTCATCACTGGGTGCCTCTTCCGGGGGGGGGGGATGGACATTTCTGGACCCTCCTGGCCGGTGTGTTGGCGTTCGGGTCCTGCATGGGGTAAGAGAGTATGGTTATTGTTTCTGTGTGTGCTATTGTGTGCGATTTATGGGTGCCCTTGTCCCCCAGTGCTGTCATTCCCTTGGGGGAGGTGTTGTGGGGGTGTTGGGGGGGGTATGTGCAGTGGTCATGCTTAGGTGATGGGTGTCCATAGTTTGTGGTGGCATGCAGGGGTTGGTGTTGGGTGGGTTGTGCTGGGGAGACATTCTCAGGGAGGATGTGTGATGGGGGGTTGGGGGTGAGGGTGGTGGTGGGGGTTGGCATGCTGGGGGGGGGTGAAGTAGTTGAGATTGTACTTACCAGAGTCCATTCCTCCGTGTACTCCAGCGAGGCCATCAGGATGCAGGATGTTTAGTACCTCTTGCTCCCATGCTGTGAATTCGGGTGGAGTGGGTGGGGGTCCCCCGTCAGTCTTCTGCACTGCGATGTTGTGTCGCGAGACCATCGAGCGCACCTTTCCCCGTAAGTCGTTCCAACGTTTGCGGATGTCCTCTCGATTTCTGGGATGCTGTCCCACCGCGTTTACCCTGTCCACGATCCGCTGCCATAGCTCCGCCTTCCTGGCTATAGTGGTGTGCTGCACCTGTGAGCCGAAGAGCTGGGGTTCGACTCTTATGATCTCCTCCACCATGACCCGGAGTTCTTGGTCCGAAAAGCGTGGGTGCCTTTGGGGTGCCATGGGGTGGTGTGGATGAGGTGTGGGGTGGTGTATATGGTGAAGAGTGTGTTGGTGTGTGGTGCTTTGTGCTTCTATGTGGTGTGTGTGATGGTGTAGTGTGCCTCTGTGTGATGTAGCTCTCTATTCTGTGATGTGTCTCTCTCTCCTTCGTCTATGATCTTCGGTCGTAGGGGTTTGTGGGTGATGTGGGTGTGTGTTTTATACTTGGTTGGATGTGTGGGAGTGTTATTTGTATGTGTGTCAGGTGTGTGTATTTCAAATTGTCCAATGTGGCTGGGTTTTGGAGCTGTGTGTGTATTTTGACCGCGGCGGTGTGTCCCGCCAATGGAATACCGCGGTTGAAAGACCGCCGCGTGGATTCGTGGGTCAGAATGGCATGGGCGTGTTTGTGTTGGCGTGACGGTGGAGGTTTGGTCATCTCCAGTATTCCGCGGCCCGCTGATGTGGCGGCCTTCCTTGGATGTCGGGATTTTGGCGGTTTCGCGGTTGTGGGTCAGAATGACCGTGGCGGTTTACCGCGGCCACGGCGGTAGAATGGCAGAGTTCTGACCGGCGGTAAGGGCCTTTTACCGCCGAGGTCAGAATGACCCCCATAGTCTAGGAATTTGAAACTAAAGAGAAACTGACTATCCTCATGAAGAGGCACAGAAAAAAAAGCTTGTGACAAGTCAACCACGGTAAACCATTCTGCATCACATGGAATCTGGAACATTATTACTGCTGTATTTGGCACCACGGGACAACACTTAACCACTATGTCATTTATCTTTCTGAGATCCTGCATGATTCGCACTTTTCCACATGGCTTTTTCAAACCCATTATTGGTAAACTACATGGGCTGCTTAGCACTCCTCTGAAAACTCCCTGCTTCACAAAATCTCCAATTATCTGTGCTACTTTCACCAAGACACCTTGTGGCATGTTGTACTGTGGAAGCTGCAGAAACACTACATTCGGCTTCAAGGTAACCTTAATCCACTCTACTCCCTTGATCAAACCCACTTCTTTGCCCGTTAGATCCCACACATTTTCCTGTAGTGTTCCCTGGAAATCTGAAGAAGCTCTTTTACTGTAAACATTGGAAAAAGCTCAATCAATGGGGATTCTTCAGTGGTATTGTCATTTACCCTTTCCGGACTTAGTTCTTCTTCATTGTCACTATTTGTCTGAATCTCTATCCCAGCAGTTGAGCAAGAAATCGAACATTTAGTTTTGCACAATAAGTCCCTTCCCAGTAGGGATACTGGGCTGGAATCACAGACTACAAACTTATGCAGTCCCTGGAAGTTGCCAATCTCAACTTGTACTGGGTCTGTGATCAGATATGTCAAATGCTTATTCACTGCTCCCACAACCTGAACTGTTCTCCCTGAAAGAGGTAAATTCAGAACTTCTACACTCCTTACTGTGGAACGTGTAGCTCCTGTGTCCATCAGAAATGATACCTTATGTCCCATTACTTTTCCCTTCATGAAAGGTCCTCTCTGATCTACCTCTAGGGACGCTGCAGGCATGCATGGCTCCTCCTCCAAACTATCACTCAACCAGTCACCGTTTATTTTCATTCTCACTATGCAATAGACATTGGTGCACGGTGTTACTACTTCTGTCTTGTCTCTGACCCGTGACCTGTTGAATAAGCGCCACCTGTTGCTGCTCCATCGGGGCTTGAAGTATTTGCATTTGTTGTCTAGGTACCATGGGAACTCGCGGCTGTACTGGTTGCAACTGTGTCAACTTTGCACGTGGCATTTGCACCTGCTGCATGGGTTGAAAATTCTGCATCTGATTCGCATTATTCTGGAAATTTGGATTAAGTCCTCTCATTCTTGGAACTTTCACATTTTGGAATGTATTGACCTCACCACTTTGCTGAACAACACCATCCTGCACCATCCTCAGACACTCCTGCTTCCAGTGTCCCACGTTTCCGCAAAGGTGACAAGGTAACATCTTCTTCATCCCTTGCACATCATTTTGAACCACTACAGTACTCAAATCCGGACCACGATTCATATTAGCTCCACAAACTCTACATTAGAACACATGTTTTCTCAAGTTCTGATTAGATTATGTTATTGGTGGTCACTAATGAATTAATACTGAAGTCAATTGAATAAAGTTTAAATTAAGCCTATGAATTAGTATTGCAACTAATAGGGAAATAAAATTGATAAATGTATAATTGAGTTGTGGTTATTCAGGAAATGTTGACGCTATTGACTGATGATTAATGTTTTTCTTAATGGTTATCGATTTGTGTATTGATTATTGATGGTCATTGCTTACTACATGGCTAGGATACTCCATGTGAACCAAAAGGTTCATTGACCTATACGCGTCTTCTTGTAAGTTTACTTACTAAGGACCAGGCGCGCTAACAGTTTTTGGTAGCAGCTTGATGGTTAGTTTCCTTTGAGAACTAGTTAGGTGGTTATGGTAGTAGTTTAAGGTAGGTTAGTTATTCATTATTAAGGTTTGGATTTTGTTTTCTAAAATGGCAATTGTAGCAAAGATGATGCCCGCTTAAGCGCAGAAATGACTTTCCCAGATCCTGGATCCTTCAAGTAGAGTTGGGTATGTTCTGGGTGTTTTTAGTGACGGTTTGAAAGTGATAAGTTGCGCATGCACAGCTTATGCAAATCGCAGGTGAATTGTGAAGTATGTGAGGGAAGTAGGGAGTCTGTGTACTCCAGCTGAAGTTTAGTAGGAGTGTGCGTACTCCGTAGCATGAGAGTAGGGAAGTAAGGGAGTGGAGCTGATTAAGATCACTTTGAAGCTGAATGTAGTGTTCCCACAGCTTCCACAGTATAACATGGCACAAGGTGTTCTGATGGCACAGCTAATTGGAGTTTTCCTGAAACAAGGGGTTTTGAAAGAAGTGTTGCGTAGTCCATGTAATTCACCAATAATGGGCTTGAAAAAAACTTGTAGGAAAGTACGAATTGTGCAAGACTTGCGAAAAGTGAATGACATGGTGGTCAAGTGTTGCCCTGTAGTGACGAACCCAGCAGTAATATTGTTTCAGATTCCATGCGATGCAGAGTGGTTCACAGTGGTTGATTTGTCACAAGCTTTCGTATCTGTGCCTCTCCATGAGGATAGTCAGTTTCTTTTTAGTTTCAAATTCCTAGACAGAGTCTACAGCTGGTGTAGGCTTCCACAAGGGTATATTGATTCACCATCACTGTTTAATCAGATCTTGAAAAAGAACCTGGAGTCATTAGAATTGCCATGCCAATCGACTCTAGTGCAGTACACTGATGACTTGCTGATCGCATCCAGGAGCAGGGACAAGTGTAAATACGACTCAATTCATTTGAGAGAATTTGGACATAAGGTTTCACCTCTAAAATTACAGTATTGTCAAAAATCAGTGAAATACCTGGGACACCAGATTGAGAAGACCTTAAGGAGAATTTCCAGAGAAAGAATTACCATGATACTGCAGAGAAGTCCTCCAACTTCACAGAGAGACGTTAGGATGTTCCTGGGAATGGTAGGGTATTGTAGGGAGTGGATTCCAAGTTTTGATGAAATTGCCAAACCATTGCAGCAGTTGACACACAAGGAAGTTACAGATCCCATTACTGTAGAGGAAGATCAATCAGATGAAAGCATTCACTGACTTGAGAGAAAGTTTGTGCAAAGCTCCAGCGTTGGGAATGCCTGATTATACAAAGCCTTTCACATTGTTTTGTCATGAATGTGATGCTTGTTGTTTGTCTGTTTTGAGACCGGTCCATGGAGATGCTTATCGCCCAGTAGCTTATTTTTCAGCTACCTTGGACCCGGTTGCAGCAGCTTTACCAGGTTGCCTGCATGCAGTAGCCGCAGTTGGTCAAAGTCTTCCCAATGTGAAGGGATAGTCATGGGATACCCTTTGATGGTAATGGTACCACACTCTGTTGAAATTTTATTGATGAGGTCGAAAACACAATACTTGACGGGCACAAGACTGACAAGGTATGAGAAGAGCATATTGGGTGCTCCAAATGTAACATTGAAGAGATGTACAGTGCTGAATTCAGCAACATTGCTTCCAAGTGATACTGCCTGAAATTGAAAAAGAAGAAGACATTGAACATGATTGTCTTGAGGTAACTGAATTGTGTACAAAACCAAGACCTGATATTAGAGACATGCGTTTAGAGGAAAATGACCAAATTGTCTTTGTTGATGGTTCGTGTCTCAGAGATGGAACAGGGATATTGAGAGCAGGATATGTAGTATGCACAATTACAGGCACATTAGAAACTTCATGGCTTCCAGGTGTATATTCTGCACAAGTAGCAGAATTAGTAGCTCTTACTAGAGCATGCTATGTTTCTGCTAGACTAAGAGTCACCATCTATACCGATAGTCAATATTGATTTGGAATTGTTCATGATTTTGGTCAGCTGTGGTCGCAACGAGGTTTCATGACCTCTATTGGAACTCCAGTGAGAAATGGCGACAGAATAAAAGAGTTGTTGTACGCAATACAGTTACCTGAAGAAATTGCAGTGCTAAAATGCAGTGCACTTCAAAAGACATAGGATTACATCTCACTGGGAAATGGATATGCAGATCAAGTCGCAAGGTTTTGTGCATTGAACTGTATATTGTTTAAGGACAAGTGGGAATTGATGCCTGAAGAAGAGAATAGTTGCACAAGTTTTGACCTAAAAGTAATTGACACGCTTAAAAACATTAAAAACAATACAGGAAAATGCAGACAAGGAAGAGAAAAGACTTTGGATTAAGATTAAGTGTATTTAAAGATCTGATGAAATTTGGGTTTCTGAGGAAGGCCAGATGGTGTTTCCAAATAGTTTGTTGACTCAGATGGCACGTTACTACCATGGCCAGGCGCATATTGGAAGAGACGCTATGGTCAGACTGTTTAAGGTTGATTGGTTCAATCCGAAGTTCAGGCAAGCAGCAGAGGCAGTGTGACATCGATGTTTAATCTGTCAGCAATGAAATGTGGGAAAAGGGACAGTGGTGAATTTGAGCCACATTGGAAAAGCAGGAGGTCCACTGAGCAGGATGCAATTGGATTTCATTGAAATGCCTACATGTTGTGGTTAGAAGTACGTGTTGGTGATTGTGTGTGTCTTTAGTCATTGGATTGAAGTATACCACACACAGAGGAATGACAGTCTCACAGTAGCAAAGCTGTTGTTTAGAGAGTTAATACCACGGTTCGGATTCCCGATCTCTTTAGAATCAGATAGGGGAACTCACTTCAATAATGAAGTGATCAACTCTTATATGCAGCACTAAACATTGTGCAGAAATTGCATTGCAGCTATCGTCCAGAAGCCTCGGAACTAGTGGAACAAATGAATGGTACTTTAAAATCGAGAATTGCCAAGCTGTGTGCCGCTACCAATCTGAAATGGCCAGATGCATTACCCTTGGTGTTAATGTCAATGCGAAATGTACCTGACAGGAACACAGGACTGTCGCCCCATGAGATCCTCATGGGCAGAGCAATGAGATTACCAGCAATATCATCTGTAATATTGATATGTGCCAATGCACTTGTCAATACTACAGATGATATGGTGTTGGACTACTGCAAGGGTCTGGCTGATGTGGTTCGCTCTTTCTCTCAGCAGGTGCAGGCTGCTACCCTGCCACCCATCCATGACCCAGGTCACAATCGGAGAGCTGGAGATTGGGTCGTCATCAAAAAGCACGTGCGCAAAACTTGTTTGGAACCGCGCTGGAAAGGTCCATACCAAGTGGTGCTAACAACTACGACAGCTGTAAAGTGTGCAGGACTACCAAACTGGATACATGCATTTCATACAAAGAGGTTGGTGAGTCCGCAAAATCATGAAGAAGTGTTGTTGAGAGCACCGACAACAGCAAAACAAGTGACTGTAAACGATCCAGAACAAGAGCAAGCTGAACTTGAAGTTGAACCTGAGCTTGTGGAAGATGGATCTATCACCCCTGTAAGAGACGAGAGTGAAGAGTTACAGAAGGGTGAGCAAGAGTCTAATATACAGCAGGAGAACCGACCACAGCAGGGATTCACCCAGAAGCAGAAAGTGCTGAAAAGCAAACAGAGCAAGTGCCAGATCAAGAAGGTGAAGGGGTTGAGACAGATCAAAGTCAAAGCGATCCGACTCCTCCTGAACCTGTTGCAGGTCCATCAAGAGAAAACACCATAGAGAAAGAAAAGGAAAGAAGTCCAATTCTGAGGAGAATATTGACAGAAGGGACAAGGAAAGGAGAAAAGTGGCCTGAATCACAAATAGGGAAAAAGAAGGAATTGGTCATAAAGGAAACCATACAGGAAGAAGTGGATACTACAAGTAGGGAAGAATTAAGTGAGGGAGAATTCGGTGGCGAACGAAGGTTGAAAAGAAAGAGAGTAGCAAGTCGAAGATACGCAGGTCCTGAGTGGGCATATGCAGCAACAAGCGAATGGCAAAACAAGTTTATGTCCTTTTGTTTTAACAGAGAAGTTCAGAATCAGTACTTTGATGCAACCTTAGTGTGATCGATAGACTGGGTTGTTGAGCTAATCTGAAGAAACCTGAAAAGAGAGACTGTTAAAAATAAAGAACCGGAAAAGACATTGATAACCTTATGTGACAATTGAAAACCCGGATGTGACAAGCTGCTAATCGATTTTGACAAAGGAGAAAGGGTTCCTATGTGTGAAACTGAACCGTGAGAAAGAAATATTTTTCCTTCAGTTTGATTTTTCATCTTTGATTTTCTGTGGCACTTTACCTAAGAGTTGTTACTACTTTCTGATTCTTTACAGATCATGGCTGAAATAGATAATCGCGTTAAGAATATTAGATATTGTAGGTATTTGAATGTGGGACTGGCAATTATGTGTGGAGTAATGTTTATAATAATGATTGTGGGAATGTCTGTTCATGAAATGAAGGAAGCTACTATTGCTTCTGTTCCTGAGACTACTACACTAACAGCTTTAGAAAGGTTTAAGCTAGATGAGAAATACTTGTATGAATAAGGAAGCTACTATTGCTTCTGTTCCTGAGACTACTACACTAACAGCTTTAGAAAGGTTTAAGTTAGATGAGAAATACTTGTATGAATATTTTAATGCTGAAGGAGGGCTTTCTTCTAATGTATTCTATCGGTTGCTGAATGAGTGATGGATGCAGGGAATTGTCTCGTGGGTACGCAAATTCCTTCCTCTGTGGAAGAAGGGGTTACGTATCATAGTCTGCCACTAACTTATGGCATAAGCTGTAGTCTGCTACTAACAAGATTCTATAACCAAGAGTATATACAATATTTTTATTCTAACTATGATCTTGTGTTTTCTTTTGTTCCCATTATTAGAAAGTTAAGGAAAAAGGCCAAGGAGCATTATATAGGCCCTCATTATGAACACAGCGGTAAACACCGCATTGCCGGCGGTGGCGGTAACAACCGCCAACAGCCGTGCGGTCCGTACTGCCAAATAATGAACCAAATGAAACACAGGCATCCTGAAAACCACTCACCGCCAGCAGAGGAGTGCTGACAACAACAGCAGAGCCCTCCCACAGGCCGACGGAAAGGACCTACCCGCCCATCAAATAATGAAGCACTAGACCACCATCAGTTCCGGGGCTGGAACCACTGCCACGCAAAGCCAGGCGGAAACAAACCAAATATAAAGAAACACTCACCGGAGGCTCACACAACACACCGAAGCAGACATGGATAGAGAGCTGCAGATCATGCCAGCCCTGTTCCTTGCCATATACATCCACGGCTGAGACTGCTGACGAAGACGACGACGGTAAGTACCGCAACCTACTAAACAAGTCAAAAAAGGGCACAGTTAGATACCCACCCACTCCACCCACCCTGCAACGCTCCCACAACCCTTCACAGCAGCATAAGCCATACACCCCACAGCAAGAGTTACTTACCTGACACAAGGCAAATCCATCCTGCACAAAGTACATAAATGTGCCCCACACCCACAAATAATGAAACGAGAGACCACGGCTCCAGAGTGTGCCTCCAACAACACAGGCCACAAATTAACCTTTATTATGCTCACTGAGCAACCGAAGTGCATATAAGGCCAATGGCCAGTCCTTTTGGAAACAAGTCCGATGGGCCACAATGGCCCCAACTTGACTCCCACAAGTGCTACAGTACTCCACCTCAAAGGGGCAACAATGGGGCATCCAGGCACCTCAGGAAACAGGGGTGGGGTGGTGGGTGTGGTGATTTACGACGGGGTGGGGCTTAGATTTTTGTTCCGAAGGTGGAGGGGGTTTGGGTTTGTCCTTGAAAGGTGGGGGAGTGTGCTTGGACCGAGGGGTGGCAGATGGAACAGGTTCAGCACAGGGCTTCTTCCTCTCTGGGGAAGGGGCAAGGGAATGTGAAGGGCGGACAGGGGCGGGCTGTGACATGGAAGGAGTGGACAGGGCAAGGAGGTGAGCACGTTTAGGGATGAGACGGGGTGGGCCAGTGGGTTGGAATAGGTCAACACGGGAGAGGAAACGTTTCTTAGGTGCAATTGGGGTAGACCTGGAGGAAGGCGTGGGAGTGGAGGTAGAGGGAGTGATCGTAAGAGGTGTAGGTGTGCGTGATGTGGGTGCAGGTGACTGGACAGTATGCTGAGGTGTGGTGGATGTGTGATGGGTGTGTGTTTTGGTGTGTTTGAGTGTCTTGGGAAGAGGAGGGGTGGACAAAGTGGGACAAGACAGGCTGCCAGTGTAAATAGATGTTGTCTGGGTGTCTGCAAGTCTGGTGAGTGTGCTGCATGTGTCAACTAAAGTAGTTGTGGTGAGTGCAAGTGTGGTGTCTGGGGTGCATGAATGGATGTGTGCTATTGTGGTGACTGCAGGAATAGGGTCAGCAACAGTGAATGAGGGTGCAGTGCCTGGGGGTGTGCATGTTCTGGGGACAGACAGGGAGGCGGAAGAGGTGGACACACTGGAGGAAGTGGATGTTGCTGTGTGTGCATGTGTACATTGGCTGTGTGTATGCTTTGTGGTAGGAGGTGTGGTGCTTGTGTTTTGAAGTGTGCTTCTTGTGTGTTGAGGTGTGTGCCTGCGTGTCAGAATGTGTGCTTTGGACGGGTGAAGGGAGTGGGGTGCTGGAAGGGGTAGAGGAGGTTGGAGGGGGGGCAGAATGACCAGGGACACTGGCTGCTGTCCAAGAGGAGGCCAGAGCCCGAAAAGATCTCTGTAGGCCAGACACAGCACCGTGAATGCCATCTAGATAGGCATTGGTCTCCTGCATCTCTGATGCTAGCCCCTGGATGGCATTGATGATGGTTGTCTGCCCTACAGAGATGGTTCTCAGGAGGTCAATAGCCTCCTCCGTGAGGGCAGCAGGGCTGACTGGGGCAGGGGAAGAGGTGCCTAGGGCGAAGGAGACGCCCATCTTTCTGGGTGAGTGGGCATGGGCAATTCGGTGGGGAGCAACTGGGAGGGCGGTGATGGTATGGGGGGTGGCGGAAGATGACACAGTAGGGTGGGCCCAGTAGGGTCCGCCACGGAGCTCCCATCGGAGGAGGTATCTGAGTCACTACCTCCAGTGGTAGTTTCCTCCCCCGTGGTACTTCCCTCGCCCTCCAACCCACTAGTCCCCTTGGCGTCGACGACTCTGCCTCCGAGGATCAGTGGGCCGCTGCATCCCCACTCGCCGGTAACTCATCTCCCTCGCCAGGTGATGCATGCACACAGACAACACAAGTGAACAAGGATGGGGGTACAAAACAGGAGAGAATTTGTGTAGGAAGTTGGCTCTGTATGCACTATTTCAAAGTAAGGAATAGTATGCACAGAGTCCAAGGGTTCCCCTTAGAGGTAAGATAGTGGCAAAAAGAGATAATACTAATGCTCTATTTTGTGGTAGTGTGGTCGAGCAGTAGGCTTATCCAAGGAGTAGTGTTAAGCATTTGTTGTACATACACACAGGCAATAAATGAGGAACACACACTCAGAGACAATTCCAGGCCAATAGGTTTTTGTATAGAAAAATATATTTTCTTAGTTTATTTTAAGAACCACAGGTTCAAATTCTACATGTAATACTTTGCATGAAAGGTATTGCAGGTAAGTACTTTAGGAACTTTGAATAATCACAATAGCATATATACTTTTCAAATAAATCACATATAGCTATTTTAAAACTAGACAGTGCAATTTTCAACAGTTCCTGGGGGAGGTAAGTAATTGTTAGTTCTTGCAGGTAAGTAAACCACCTACGGGGTTCAGGTTTGGGTCCAAGGTAGCCCACCGTTGGGGGTTCAGAGCAACCCCAAAGTTACCACACCAGCAGCTCAGGGCCGTTCAGGTGCATAGTTCAAAGTGGTGCCCCAAACGCATAGGCTTCAATGGAGAAGGGGGTGCCCCGGTTCCAGTCTGCCAGCAGGTAAGTACCCGCGTCTTCGGAGGGCAGACCAGGGGGGTTTTGTAGGGCACCAGGGGGGACACAAGTTAGCACAGAAAGTACACCCTCAGCAGCACGGGCGGCCGGGTGCAGTGTGCAAACACACGTCAGGTTTTCAATTGGAATCAATGGAGACCAAGGGGTCTCTTCAGCGATGCAGGCAAGGGGTGGGCTCCTCGGGGTAGCCACCACCTGGGCAAGAGAGAGGGCCTCCTGGGGGTCACTCCTGCACTGGAGTTCCGATCTTTCAGGTCCTGGGGGCTGCGGGTGCAGGGTCTTTTTCCAGGTGTTGGGATCTGGGAGTCAGGCAGTCGCGGTCAGGGGGAGCCTCAGGATTCCCTCTGCAGGCGTCGCTGTGGAGGCTCAGGGGGGCAACTCTGGCTACTCACAGTCTCGTAGTCGCCGGGGAGTCCTCCCTGAAGTGTTTGTTCTCCACAAGTCGAGCCGGGGGCGTCGGGTGCAGAGTTGCAAGTCTCACGCTTCTGGCGGGAAACGCAGTTGTCTTGAAGTTGCTTCTTTGGAAACAAAGTTGCAGTCTTTGGTGCACAGGGCCACTGTTCTCTGGAGTTTCTTGGTCCTTCTAGAGCAGGGCAGTCCTCTGAGGATTCAGAGGTCGCTGGTCCTGGGGAAAGCGTCGCTGGAGCAGTTTCTTCAGAAGTGGGGGGGGACAGGCCGGTAAAGCTGGGGCCAAAGCAGTTGGTGTCTCCGTCTTCTCTGCAGGGCTTTTCAGCTCAGCAGTCCTCTTCTTCTTAGGTTGCAGGAATCTGAGTTCCTAGGTTCAGGGGAGCCCCTAAATACAGAATTTAGGGGTGTGTTTAGGTCAGGGAGGGCAGTAGCCAATGGCTACTAGCCCTGAGGGTGGCTACACCCTCTTTGTGCCTCCTCCCAAGGGGAGGGGGTCACATTCCTATCCCTATTGGGGGGATCCTCCATCTGCAAGATGGAGGATTCCTAAAAGTCAGAGTCACTTCAGCTCAGGTTGCCTTAGGGGCTGTCCTGACTGGTCAGTGACTCCTCCTTGTTTTTCTCATTATCTCCTCCGGCCTTGCCGCCAAAATTGGGGCCGTGGCCGGAGGGGGCGGCCAACTCCACTAGCTGGAATGCCCTGTGGTGCTGTAACAAAGGGGGTGAGCCTTTGAGGCTCACCGCCAGGTGTTACAGCTCCTGCAAGGGGGAGGTGATAAGCATCTCCACCCAGTGCAGGCTTTGTTACTAGCCACAGAGTGACAAAGGCACTCTCCCCATATGGCCAGCAACATGTCTCGTGTGTGGCAGGCTGCTAAAACCAGTCAGCCTACACGGGTAGTTGGTTAAGGTTTCAGGGGGCACCTCTAAGGTGCCCTCTGGGGTGTATGTTACAATAAAATGTACACTGGCATCAGTGTGCATTTATTGTGCTGAGAAGTTTGATACCAAACTTCCCAGTTTTCAGTGTAGCCATTATGGTGCTGTGGAGTTCGTGTTTGACAGACTCCCAGACCATATACTCTTATGGCTACCCTGCACTTACAATGTCTAAGGTTTTGCTTAGACACTGTAGGGGCACAGTGCTCATGCACTGGTGCCCTCACCTATGGTATAGTGCACCCTGCCTTAGGGCTGTATGGCCTGCTAGAGGGGTGACTTATCTATCCTGCATAGGCAGTGTGAGGTTGGCATGGCACCCTGAGGGGAGTGCCATGTCAACTTACTTGTTTTGCCCTCACCAGCACACACAAGCTGGCAAGCAGTGTGTCAGTGCTGAGTGAGGGGTCCCCAGGGTGGCATAAGATATACTGCAGCCCTTAGAGACCTTCCCTGGCATCAGGGCCCTTGGTACCAGGGGTACCAGTTACAAGGGACTTACCTGGATGCCAGGGTGTGCCAATTGTGTAAACAAAGTACAGGTTAGGGAAAGAACACTGGTGCTGGGGCCTGGTTAGCAGGCCTCAGCACACTTTCAAATCAAAACATAGCATCAGCAAAGGCAAAACGTCAGGGGGTAACCATGCCAAGGAGGCATTTCCTTACAATTTGTAAATGGCTGAATGGACGTACCATAGTGGTTCACACATACACCCATCCAGAAAACCCTCCAACAGGTAGCACCTACCGCTATACCCATGGCTATGCCCCTGACTAGTGGCCAGAACCCTGCTCTACAGCCATTCCCCAAATAACGTAAGGACCTGACGTATTGTTGACCTGACCAAAACACCCCTACACCCCACTGGGGCCATAATGTAGATGGACATCGGTCATAGTCTAGACAGCTAGACAGCATAAATCCGAATGCACACACACACATCCATCAAGGGTCAAAAATATGGTATGTGTACTCACCCCCTAGTGACTGCTGTGCAGCCTTCAGGCGCCCATCCAGGTCTGGGTATGCCACCGCCAGGATGCGTTGCATAATGGGGGTCAGTGCCCAACAGGCACCCCTTCTCCGTTGGGAGGACTTCCCCAGCTGTGCCTCGCAGATCTTTCGCACCCAGCTCCGCAGGTCCTCGCACCTCTTCCTGCAGTGGGTGCTCCGCCGGTTGTAGACCCCGAGGGTCCGCACCTCCTTGGCGAAGGCATGCCAAAGTCCCCTCTTCTGGTGGGCGCTTACCTATAAAGGGACACACAGAAATATAACACAGAGGTCAGACACTGGCCAATCATATACAGCTGGCTATACGTCCACGATGGGACGGACAGTTCAAACCGACTAACAGCACACACACACGCAGCATGTCAGGAACCCTGGACCATCCAGTATCAGAGGTGCACACATGTATGCAGCCAACACCTACCACTACACACATCCATGGCCCCCAATCCTCCTAATCATCTATACCTCTCTGGCTGTCCGTAGAGCTTGGCGTACAGGGGCAGGACCCTGTCCACGAGCCTCTACAATTCCTCTTGTTTGAAGGCCGGTGCCCTTTCCCCTGCAACACGTGCCATTTCCATGACCAGAGGCAGGACACAGCAATACACTCAGAGGAGTACTTGATTGCACGAGAACAGGGAGTCAAGTGAAGCTGGGGTGACGAGTTCGCGTACGCACCGCAGCGGTGTGCACCGTCACCGGCGATCATGATACGCTAGGATTCCCCATTGACATCCATGTTAACCAATAAATTTGCGCACGTGGTAAACACTGCCTTACACTACTGGATCCTACACTGACACCGGCAAATCATAATCAGCATGCCATCCCTACAGAAGTGCAGATGCTCTCTGCACTCCATTTCCTGGCCACGGTCTCATAGCAAGTGACAGTGGGTATGGGTGCACGTTTTTTACAGCCAATGTTTAGCATTATACTGTCAGGATTCCTTAATGCATGTGTACGACACCTGCAGTCCTATATGAGGTTTCCCCAAAGTGCTGACCTCCCTGCCATCAAGTCAGACTTCTATGCCTTTACCAACATACCCCATGTGATAGGTGCCATCGATGGCACCCACATAGCTATCATCCCCCCAAGAGTCAGTGAACAGGTATACAGAAACAGGAAGAACTTTAATTCCATGAACATTTAATTGGTGTGTACTGCAGACCAGTACATCACACATGTGAATGCCATGTTCCCTGGTTCAGTCCATGATTCATTTGTGCTGAGGAACAGTAGTGTGCCACACAAGATGGAACAACTACAAGAGGACAGAGGGTGGATCATAGGTAGGTGTTTCTGTCACCTATTGTCACATAGCAGACAGCCAGGCTGTCTGCCTCTGAGGCTTGTCAATGAAAGTTCTGTTTTGCACCTTTTTGTAGGTGATTCTGGCATCCTATTAATGCTGAGATTTATAGTTTATGGAATTGCATTTTCGCATATGTTTCTTCAAATGGTGATGTTTTTATTAATGAATTCATAAATTGAATAAAGTTTGAACTAACGGATGATTTAGAATTGTAGGTAATAGGGAAATAAAAATTGTTAACCTATACCGAGTTGTGGTTATTGATGAGTAGATGGTCTATTAGATGTTTTCTATAGAATGTTTTCTTGATTATTGGTTTTGATACTGGTCCAGTAGTCACTGCATGACTAGGTTACTCCATGCGATTCAAAAGGTTTGCCAGCGTGCCTGGTCCTTAGTAAGTAAACTTACAAGAGGACGCGTATAGGTCGATTAACCTTTTGAATCACATGGAGTATCCTAGTCATGAAGTGACTACTGGACCAGTATCAAAACCAATAATCAAGAAAACATTCTATAGAAAACATCTAATAGACCATCTACTCATCAATAAACCACAACTCGGTAAAGGTTAACAATTTTTATTTCCCTATTACCTACAATTCTAAATCATCCGTTAGTTCAAACTTTATTCAATTTATTAATTCATTAATAAAAAAATCACCATTTGAAGAAACATATGCGAAAATGCAATTCCATAAACTATAAATTTCAGCATTAATAGTGAAGTTCAGCAATTAAGTCCGTCAGTCAATTGTCACTGTCAACGTCATCCTCAACAGCTTACCTAACCAAGATTAGCATCAGCATGTGGGACTTCATGCGAAAAACCTTTTAGAGAAAACATTAATGTGGAAAAATCTATCTAAGTAAGAATATCTATAATCAGCGCAGTTGGCACCTAGAAGAAAAGGCATAAAATGTGTTAGTCACATTTTCATAGCTACCTATCCAGGATGGATCAGCAACAAGTCAGTCTTCGTCTTCAGGTCATCAATTGGTCAGCTACAGATCAGGCTCACGGAATATGAGCCCAATATCAGCACATCCGACAGCTTCTCCTGACGTCGGTGATTCTCTCCACGCAACTTTCTCTTTTTAACCCTTGTCGTGACTTTTTATTAGGGTCTCTCAGTCCGTCCCCCTAATTGATAATTGGTCAGTCAGTCGGCAGATATGACTTTAACCTATAGTTTTTGATTACCGAATCTACTAATTTTCATATGTCTCGGTTCACAAGAAGCGGATTGGTTTTTCCATATGATGTCCCCATCATCCGGCCCTTCAGGTATCAAAATTGTTGCATGTTCCAATTCAGTCAGTGGCTCCATTGTTCAAGTCCTGGAAAGTACATTTAGCCTACTCTACACATAATTGTATCAAATTGTCTTCATCATCTCCTGTCCGCCGGTACACTGCAGAATGTTCTAGCTAAGCGACTTTAACAATGATCGGGTCAAGGCTAAGTCCACAGCAACTTCAGAGCAAACGCGGTTACTGTTTTCTGCTCTCAGTGTGTGAGGCCTAAGGAGACTAGGCCCTCAGTTCAGCTAACTTAACTCTACAAATGAATGGAAAACATAGGTTATACAGCACATTATGACATATTATTAAATTTTTCTTATATCTTTTCATTATTTTGCACATTTTCAGTCATTTTACAACACACGTGGTGATCACACCCCGAGGGCACATTTTCAAAGGTGCACATTATTTTCTCTATGATGAATTTCTCCACGCATTTTCCATTAGTAAACACATTTACATCATTAATAATTTTCTTAATTAGCATATCAGCTTCAACAGTCCCTCCTCTGAAGACTAAATATGTCATCACACCTTTCTTTACCATTACTTTATAATTCGGTCTCTGACGTAGTTTGACTTCTCCTTGCATTACTTCGATAAATTTTCCTTCTGGTTTGTTCTTCCCTCCTCTGATCAATTTTAGATTTTCTCAATTTTATCTTTTGGCATAATTTACATGTACCCCATAATCCTAGTATACAAGTGATCACTATTAATATTCCCTGTACAATTTTCCATAGTACCCCATTCCAAATTTGACTAAACCAATTACCCACTGAGGCAAATCCATTTACAACTGTTTCCCAAACCCCTGGTTCCTTCAATTCTTTCAAATCTTTACTTGAATTAGTTACGTTAGTAAGTAAGTCTCTTATCCCCTTATCACTATTGGGTATATAGGAACAACAATGCCTAGTATTAATCATTTTACAGACTACGCCGCCTTTCACTAAAATTATGTCTAAAGGAAGCCTATTTTGAAGCGTCATAGCTCTATCCGCAGCTAATTCAGTATCTAACAGGAGTATTGCTCCTGTAAAGTTTGTCAGCATGTTATCCACAATAGTAGACAACTTTCGTATCTTTATTGCATGCAAAATAACTCTTGCATAAGGAATTACCGCACCAAAAATATCTCCCACAATTGCAGAAGAGGTTTCCTTCCTCTGTCGCTCATGATGTAATTCAGTCACTTTTGGAAATTTCTTTAAATCATCTATCTGACAGATTTTAGGGAAAACTATCCCCAAATAGCATGTCCCATACCATCTTCTAGGAAGAGAGTAATAAGCATTAAGTCCACTAATATAATAGATCCCAGGAATTGAGGGTCCTCACCATTCAGCATAAAAGTCAATTTACTCTGAAACAAAAACACATTCCTATATTCACTCGTTCCCACGAATAAAGGGTCAGTGCATGATTTTGGCCTATATATACAAAGCTTCCCTACATGTAATACATGTAGTGCATCTAAGGCTAATTTCCCTTGTGTTTTAATAGCAGTGTAAGCATAATCATTCTTACAAGTTATTTTCTCCAATCCTTTCTCTAGCTTTTCCTTCAATGCCTTTCTCCTGTCATCAGTATGTCCTATAAAGCTCTTCTCTAACAGGGTTAGTAAGCAGGTTAGGTTATTTTTATGAGCATATGCAGTACCAAATGTCAACATCGGTTCAAAGAAACCTCTAACTAATACTATATCATGCTCCTTGGCCATTTTACTCAACTATCCAATAATATGAACAAAAGAAAACACAAGATCATAGTTAAAATAAAAATATTGAATATACTCTTGGTTATAGAATCTTGTTAGTAGCAGACTACAGCTTATGCCATAAGTTAGTGGCAGACTATGGTATGTAACCCCTTCTTCCACAGACGAAGGAATTTGCGTACACACAAGACAATTCCTTTCATCCACCGTCTCAACATACTCATTCAGCAACCGATAGACTACATGAGAAGAAAGCTCTCCTTAAGCATTAGTATATTCATGCAAGTATTTCTCATCTAACTTAAACCTTTCTAAAGCTGTTAGTGTAGTAGTCTCATGAACAGAAGCAATAGTAGCTTCCTTCATTTCATGAACAGACATTCACAAAATTATTATTATAAACATTACTTCACATATAATTGCCACTCCCACACTCAAATACCTACAATATCTAATATTCTTAATGCGATTATCTGTTTCAGCCATGATCTGTAAACAATCGGAAAGAAGTAACAATTCTTAGGTAAGGTGCAACAGAAAATCAAAGATGAAAAATCAAAATGAAGGAAAAATATTTCTTTCTCATGGTTCAGTTTCACACTTAGGAACCCTTTCTCCTTTGTCAAAATCGATTAGCAGCTTGTCACATCCGGGTTTTTAATTGTCACATCAGGTTATCAATGTTTTTTCCGGTTCTTTATTTTTAACAGTCTCTCTTTTCAGGTTTCTTTAGATTAGCTTAACAACTCAATCTATCGATCACCCTCAGGCTGCATCGAAGTACTGATTCGGAACTTCTCTGTCAAAACAAAAGGACATAAACTTGTTTTGCCATTCGCTTGTTGCTGCATATGCCCACTCAGGACCTGCGTATCTTCGACTTGCTACTCTCCTTCTTTTCAATCTTCGTTCACCACCTAATTCTCCCTCACTTAATTCTTCCATTCTTCTAGTATCCACTTCTTCCTGTATGGTTTCATTTATGACAAATTCCTTCTTTTTCCCTATTCGTGATTCAGGACACTTTTCTCCTTTCTTGTCCCTTCTGTCAATATTCTCCTCAGAATTGGACTACTTTCCTTTTCTTTCTCTATGGTGTTTTCTCTTGATGGACCTGTAACAGGTTCAGGAGGAGTCGGATCGCTTTGACTTTGATCTGTCTCAACCCCTTCACCTTCTTGATCTGGCACTTGCTCTGTTTGCTTTTCAGCACCGTCTGCTTCTGGGAGAATCCCTGCTGTGTTTGGTTCTCCTGCTGTATCCGTTAAATTAGACTCTTGCTCAGCCTCCTGTAACTCTTCACTTTCGTCTCTTACAGGGGTGATAGATCCATCTTCCACAAGCTCAGGTTCAACTTCAAGTTCAGCTTGCTCTTGTTCTGGATCGTTTACAGTCACTTGTTTTGCTGTTGTCAGTGCTCTCAACAACACTTCTTCATGATTTTGGGGACTCACCACCCTCTTTGTATGGCTTGCATGTATCCAGTTCGGTAGTCCTGCACACTTTACAGCTGTCGTAGTTGTTAGTACCACTTGGTATGGACCTTTCCAGCGCGGTTCCAAACAAGTTTTGCGCACATGCTTTTTGATGACGACTCAATCTCCAGCCCTCAGATCATGACCTGGGTCATGGATGGGTAGCAGGGTAGCAGCCTGCACCTGCTGAGAGAAACAGCAAACCAAATCAGCCAGACCCTTGCAGTAGTCCAACACCATATCCTCTGTAACATTGACAAGTGCATTGGCTGGTATTCTGCAATCTCATTGCTCTGCCCATGAGGATCTCATGGGGCGACAGTCCAGTCTTCCTGTCAGGTATGGTTCGCATTGACATTAACACCAAGGGCAATGCATCTGGCCATTTCAGATTGGTAGCGGCACACATCTTGGCAATTCTCGATTATAAAGTACCATTCATTTGTTCCACTAGTCCTGAGGCTTCTGGGCGATAGCTGCAATGCAATTTCTGCTCAATGTTTAGTGCTGCATATAAGAGTTTGATCACTTCATTAGTGAAGTGAGTTCCACTATCTGATTCTGAAGAGAATGGGAATCCGAACCGTGGTATTAACTCTCTAAGCAACAGCTTTGCTACTGTGAGACTGTCATTCCTCCGTGTGGGGTATGCTTCAATCCAATGACTAAAGACACACACAATCACCAACACGTACTTCAAACCACCAAAAGCAGGCATTTCAATGAAATCCAATTGCATCCTGCTGAATGGACCTCCTGCTCTTCCAATGCGGCTCAAATTCACCACTGTCCCTTTTCCCACATTTAGTTGCTGACAGATTACACATTGATGACACACTGCCTCTGCTGCTTACCTGAACTTTGGATTGGAATCAACCTTAAACAGTCTGACCATGGTGTCTCTTCCAATATGTGCCTGGCCATGGTAGTAACGTGCCATCTGAGTCAACAAACTATTTGGCAACACCATCTGGCCTTCCTCAGAAACCCAAATTTCATCAGATCTCTGAATACACTTCATCTTAATCCAAAGTCATTTCTCTTCCTTGCCTGCATTTTCCTGTAATGTTTTCAATTCTTCTAGAATGTCAATTACTTTTAGGGCAAATCTTGTGCAACTATTCTCTTCTTCAGGCATCAATTCCCACTTGTCCTTAAACGATATACAGTTCAATGCACAAAACCTTGCGACTTGATCTGCATATCCATTTCCCAATGAGATGTCATCCTGTGTCTTTTGATGTGCACTGCATTTTACCACTGCAATTTCTTCCGGTAACTGTATTGCGTACAACAACTCTTTTATTCTGTCGCCATTTCTCACTAGAGTTCCAGTAGAGGTCATGAAACCTCGTTGTGACCACTGCTGACCAAAATCATGAACAATTTCAAATCCATATTGACTATCGGTATAGATGGTGACTTTTAGTCTAGCAGAAACATAGCATGCTCTAGTAAGAGCTACTAATTCTGCTACTTGTGCAGAATATACACCTGGAAGCCATGAAGTTTCTAATGTGCCTGTAATTGTGCATACTGCATATCCTGCTCTCAATATCCCTGTTCCATCTCTGAGACACGAACCATCAACAAAGACAATTTGGTAATTTTCCTCTAAACGTGTCTCTCTAATATCAGGTCTTGGTTTTGTACAGAATTCAGTTACCTCAAGACAATCATGTTCAATATCTTCTTCTTTTTCAATTTCAACAGTATCACTTGGAAGCAATGTTGCTGGATTCACCACTGTACATCTCTTCAATGTTACATTTGGAGCATCCAATATGTTTGTCTCATACATTGTCAGTCTTGCGCGGTCAAGTATTGTCTTTTCGTCCTTGTCAATAAAATTTCAACAGAGTGTGGTACCATTAACGTTAAAGGGTATCCCATGACTACCCCCTCACATTGGGAAAGACTTTGGCCAACTGTGGCTACTGCATGCAGGCAACCTGGTAAAGCTGCTGCCACCGGGTCCAATGTAGCTGAAAAATAAGCTACTGGGCGATAAGCCCCTCCATGGACCTGTGTCAAAAAAGACAAAAAACAAGCATCACGTTCATGACAAAACAATGTGAAAGGCTTTGTATAATCCGGCATTCCCAATACTGGAGCTCTGCACAAACTTTCTCTCAACTCAGTGAATGCTTTCATCTGATCTTCCTCTACGGTAATGGGATCTGTAACTTCCTTGTGTGTCAACTGCTGCAACGGTTTGGCAATTTCCGCAAAATTTGGAATCCACTGCCTACAATACCCTACCATTCCAAGGAACATCCTAACATCTCTCTGTGAAGTCAGAGGACTTCTCTGCAGTATCATGGTAATTCTTTCTCTGGAAATTCTCCTTAACCCCTTCTCAATCTGGTGTCCCAGGTATTTCACTGATTGTTTACAATACTGTAATTTTAGAGGTGAAACCTTATGTCCAAATTCTCCTAAATGATTCAACAGGGCAATCGAGTCGTATTTACACTCGTCCCTGGTCCTGGATGCGATCAGCAAGTCATCAATGTACTGCACTAGAGTCGATTGGCATGGCAATTCTAATGACTTCAGGTTCTTTTTCAAGATCTGATTAAACAGTGATGGTGACTCCGTATAACCTTGTGGAAGCCTGCACCAGCTGTAGACTTTGTCTAGGAACTTGAAACTAAAAAGAAACTGACTATCCTCATGAAGAGGCAGTGAAAAGAAAGCTTGTGACAAGTCGACTACTGTGAACCACTCTGCTTCGCAAGGAATCTGAAACAGTATCACTGCCGGATTTGGCACCACTGGCCAACACTTGACTACTAAGTCATTCACCTTTCGCAGGTCCTGCACAACACGCACCTTCCCACATGGCTTCTTTAAGCCTATTATTGGTGAATTACAGGGAGTGCTTAACACTTCCTTCAAAACTCCCTGTTTTAGAAAATCTCCAATTATTTGTGCCACCTTCATCAGAACATCTTGCGGCATGTTATACTGTGGAAGCTGCGGGAATACTGCATTGGGTTTCAAAGTAATTTTAATCGGCTCTACTCCCTTAATCAGACCTACTTCTTTACCTGTCAGGTCCCAGACTTCTTCTTTCACCATTCCTTGTAAGTCTGTATTTAATTATTTCACAGTAAACATTGGGAAAAATTCAATCAACAGGTATTCTTCACTAGCATTATTGATCATCATTTCAGCCACCTTCTTTTCTTCATCATCACTATTGGTCTGAACTTCTATTCCAGTGCCTGAACAATTAATGGAAGATCTTGTTTTACACAATAAGGCGGTCATTCTGACCGCCGCCCGCCATGCGGTCACCGCCATCTGGCCGCACCGCGGTCAAAAGACCGCGGCGGCCATTCTGGCTTTCCCGCTGGGCCGGCGGGCACCCGCCAAAGGAGCACCCGCCGGCCCAGCGGGAAAGGCCCTGCAACACAGGAGCCGGCTCCGAATGGAGCCGGCGGTGTTGCAGGGGTGCGACGGGTGCAGTTGCACCCGTCGCGATTTTCACTGTCTGCTAAGCAGACAGTGAAAATCATGCTGGGGCCCTGTTAGGGGGCCCCTGCACTGCCCATGCCAGTGGCATGGGCAGTGCAGGGGCCACCAGGGCAACTGTTCCCGTCATCCTGTTCCTGGCGGTAAAAACCGCCAGAAACAGGATGGCGGGAAGGGGGTCAGAATCTCCATGGCATGGAGATTCAGCCCAGCCAGGGGTAATCCGGCGGGAAACCGCTGGATCCCCTTTTCTGACCGCGGCTTTACCGCCGCGGTCAGAATGGACAGGAAAGCACCGCCAGCCTGTTGGCGGTGCTTTCCGTCGGTCACGGCCCTGGCGGTTTTTACCACCAGGGTCGGAATGACCCCCTAAGTCTCTTCCCAGTAGGGATACTGGACTCGAGTCACACACTACAAACCTATGTAGTCCCTGGTAATTGCCCATCTCAACCTGCACTGGTTCGGAGATTGGGTTTGTCAACTGTCTATTCTCCACCCCCACAACTTGAACTGTTCTGCCTGACAGAGGTAAATTTGGGACTTCCACACTTCTCACTGTAGAGCGTATAGTTCCTGTATCCACTAGGAATGAGACCTTATAACCCATGACTTTTCCCTTTACAAAAGGCCCTATCTGATCTACTTCTAAAGATGCTGCTAGCACACACGGTCCTTCACCCGAACTGTCACTCATCCATTCTTCGTTTATTTCATCCTCACTATAAAATGGGAATTGGTGTACTGTGTTATTACTACAATCTTGTCTCTGGCCTGTGACCTGCTGAGTAAGCATCACCTGTTGCTGCTCCATCGGGGCTTGAGGTATCTCCATTTGCTGTCTAGGTACCATAGGAACCTGTTGCTGTATTGGTTGTAGCTGTGTTAATTGTGCACAGGGCATCTGCATTTGCTGCACAGGTTGGAAAATGTGCACTTGATTCCGAACATTTGGAATAAACCCTTCATTCTTAGGACTTTCACAGTTTGAAATGTACTGACATCACCTCCTTGCTGAACGACACCATCCTGCGCCATCAATGGACACTCCCGCTTCCAGTGTCCCACGTTTCCGCACAAATGACACAGTAATGTCTTTTTCATTCCCTGCATGTCATTCTGGACCACTACCGTACTCAATTCCGGTCCACGCATCATGTCAATTCCGCGACCTCTACCTCTCATCTGAGGCTGAAACATGACAGCTCTCTGCTGTGGCGGCATAGGTGGTACTATAGTGCCTTGCACTCCTGTCTGAGCAGCCTTTATTTGCATCACCATTGCTTTCTCCTTCAGATTTTTCTGTTTCAATTCAATATCATCATTACAGCATTTTGCATACTGCAACACCTCATCAATTGGATTTGCCTGCCAACAAATCAAATGACTCTTAATCATCTGCCCTATTTGTGATCTTAAACCTTCGACAAACCTGAACACAAAATGCAACATGTCTTTCGGCTCAATTGCTTCCTTACCACTGTACTCTTCGAACGCTTTTAGCAATCTTTTGTAGTAAGTATGTATTGACTCTTTGGACTCTTGAACCGTTCTGTCAATCAATATTTTTTAAAGAAATTCTTGTCTTCAGGAACTCACATTACCTCAGGTGAAGGTGCACCCGTTACCTTATACCTTTCCGGTTCACTTGTTGGCCAATCCACTGCTCTTTTACACTCAAGCCATAAGTCGGCTGGAACCACTATCTCCAGCAATGTGTTTAAGTCCTCCCACGGACATCTGGAAAGTTTTACAAATCTGTCTGTCTGCTGATACCACTTGACTGGTTTTTCCCTTAACTTTGGGTAGTCGTTTGTGAATGATAATATATCACTCCTGTGCCATGGGACATGTACAAACTGCCCCCTTGGAATCTCTCTCCTATCGCCCGACGCCCGTGTTTCCAATAGATAATGCTGTTCGAACTTGTATTTATGGTTCATTATTTGAAAGCCTTCATTATTAGGGTGAGTGCTGTAAATAAATGTTTTAAGGTCACACTTCACTACTGACGTTGGTTCCAGTACAAAAAAAAAAACGTGTATACACATGTTTGAAAAGTTTAGGCTATGAGGCTAAGTATAATGCTCCCAGAATGCTCTCTGATTAGATGCAAATGAAGTGTCATTTAGTAAAATGTTTTGATGCATGCTAGTATTTCCCAAAAATATTTCTAATGGAAAATCAGTGTAACCATTTTCAACACGATTATGGGAAGCATGAAAATAAACAAACACTGACAAAGCCAACTGATCTGACATATTTTTATAAGTCTTTTAGTTTCATCAATGCGTGTCTTGTTTTGACATGGCTTTTGTAACACTTTATTGTTGTGGGAGCTACCAGGCCCTCAACATTGTAACAAACACTGGCAAAAAAAAACCAAAACGTTTTTGAACTCTAAAAGCACACGTTGCCACCAGTGGCATAACAAAGGCCCCGCAGCCGCCCTCCAGGGGGCCCCTTCAGCACAGCACCTGCCCTGAGTTAGTCTGGATAGGGGCTCCTCCATGTTCTTTGCAAAGGGGCACCCTCCAGTTTCGTTACGTCACTGATTGCCACTGTAGTTCCTGACACTGAACAAAACTACTTTGTGTGCCAATATGCTCCTTGTGGAAGAGCAGAATGCAATCACTCACAGTAAAGCCAGCCAAAAGAGAGAGAAATAGAAGTTTAATAAAAACAAAATGTCTTTGTTAACACCAGACCTAATTAGGGACCAGGACCCACATGTAGGTAGCTTTTTGCATGTCGCAAACAGCAACTTTCGCTGTGTGCGACGTGTAAAAAGCACATTGTGATGCACAAACCCAGTTTTGCGATTCGGTAACCTGGTTACCGAATCGCAAAACGGGTTTGCGACTCGCAATTAGGAAGGGGTGTTCCCTTCCTAATTGCGACTTGCAGTGCAATGTAGGATTGTTCTGCGAACGCGGGCGCAAACCAATCGCAGTTTGCACCCATTTCAAATGGGTGCTAACACTTTCGCAAAAGGGAAGGGGTCCCAATGGGACCCCTTCCCCATTGTGAATGTCACTGTAAACATTTTTTCAGAGCAGGCAGTGGCCCTAAGGACCACTGCCTGCTCTGAAAAAATGAAACGAAAACGTTTCTTTTTCCGTTTTTGTAATGCATCTCGTTTTCCTTTAAGGAAAACGGGCTGCATTACAAAAAAAAAAAAACTGCTTTATTGAAAAGCAGTCACAGCCATGGTGGTCTGATGTCTCCAGCAGGCCACCATCCCTGTGAGGGCCGCCATTCGCAAGGGGGTTGCAAATTGCGACCCACCTCATGATTATTCATGAGGTGGGCATTTGCGAAGCCCTTGCAAATGTAGGATGGTGTCAGGGACACCATCCTACATTCGGATTTGCGACTCGCAAATTGCGACTCGCTCTGACTCACAATTTGCGGGTCGCAAATCTGAACCTACCTACATGTGGCCCCAGATTCTTAAAGAAAGTCACAAAAGTGCACCCATGGTATATGTCGTACCCCTATAAAATATTTGTGAACTGTATTTTAGCATGGGTAAATACGCATGTGTAGATTTGCTCATGTGAAAATCTATTGAGCATTTGCAAGTTCATTTTCCCTCCAGCCACTTTCTTCCCAACCCTGGAAGAAGTTCTAGTTCTGCCATTGTCAGGAGTAAATGTCCAACCTTTCTTATTGTGGGAAAATATTAGAGAGAAGCTGGTGAAAATCTTTAAAACATGCAGGTTAGTAGGTTTGCAGACTCAAAGGCATTCCAGCCCTGGAACTATTGCTTACTGCTTCCTCCAGCCCCAGTATGCAGATCTGCAGAAAGGTGGCAAAATAAGGAAATTGCTGCAGTAGGGATTGAAACTGCAAATATTCAAGCCCTACTATGGTAGTAGCCCTGGCATAATCAGAGAGGTTATTATCAGAGCTCTTATATAATGAGATTGCTGCCGTAATTTGGCGCCACACTACATGGCACCAAAGGGACAAGTAGATCATTTTACAGGACAAGTAGATTTGAGAAGCAACCTGTCCCCTGGACAAGTAGATATTTTAATAAATTCCACACCCCTGTTTACTGGTTCTCTTTCTTTTTGAACATCCTCAGACCCTTCTTGTGAATCTCGTTTTTGCTTATCTTTTTTCTTTGTCCATCTGCTGTCCCACTTTTCTAATGCTACCCAGATCTGAGCACTCTGCAGCAATTCCCTTAAGTGAGCCTTCCTTCCTGCTGATCTCATGTATTCGAAATCCTTTGCCTCGAACTTTAATCTATAACTGCGTTTCAAATGCTTTGTTTTCTCAATCTCAATGTCATGCTTTTCTGCTAGTTTTGCCAATTTCTGATGAATTGTACCCACTTCTCTTGTAATCTTTGGGCACAAGTACCTCAGCTCTTCTTCAGTGTAGGACTCTAGCCTATTCACACCCATTGTTCCCTCCACTAACTCGGCTGCTTCTATGTTCAGTCTTACACGACTTATCTGCTCTTCTGTCACGACTTACGTGCTGCTTTACCCTGGAGGCCGCAGAGCGAGTGGCGTGGATCCTGTTCTGGAATGTTCGGCCTTGGCACAAGTAGGGGCGACTCTTTCTGGTAGCCACGGTGCTGCAGGCAATGGGTACGCCAAGAGCAGGCCGTGTTCCTCAGAAGTAGTGCCAGAGGGAGAAAAAAACCTGAAAGGGGGAAAAAAACTCCAAAAAGATAGAATCCTGCAACAGGAACAAAAAGAATAGGTAACAGCAGGAACAAAATACAGGAAAATACACTGGAACCGACGAGAACCAGCACAGGAATACAAGGAAGCAGGAGCGAAGACACCATCCAAACAAAAAGTGTTGCAGCGCAAGGAGAGAAAGAAACACAGCCCTTAAATACCAACAAACAGGAAACGACCAACAGGAAGTAAAAGGACACCATCTTAGATAGGGAAAAGCACATAGAACAGAATGGACTAGGAACCATAGAGAGTATGGAACAAGGAATGCTGGGAAGAGGAGGGTACTAAGGGAAAGGGGGAAAGACATAAAAGAAGGCACAACCAGATGTCCAGAAAAAATAAGAAAAGAAAAGAACAGGTAAGTGGGGAGGTCAGACCTGCCTAGACACATGGTGCGCTAAAAAAGAACGAGGCCCCATGCCCAATTTGGGGCCTCATAAGGTACAGAGCAGGCTGGCGGCACGTCGCGTCTTATGACCACGTGCTGCGGCCCGAGCCGAATGTTCGGCTCGTGCACGTGCAGCGGCGCGACATCTTCCCCCTTGGAAGTATTCTGTGGTGTATTTAGACTGTCTAACCATTCACTCAGTTGCTGTGCTGACAATCCCTGTAAAGAGATGTTACTTGCGTTTGGCACTGATACGTGTTGCATCACTGCTCCTGAAGCTTGTGGATTCATAAGCTTCAAACTTTGACTTGCATTAGGGCCATTTACTGCACCTGGGAGCGCTACAAGTGGACTTGATCCATTAAAGGTCTAGATTCATTGAAGGTCTGACCTGCGAAAGACATCATCTGCATAGGATCACCCACTCTCCTTCTCACAAGACTCTGTGACATTTCACCCTGATCTCCTGTACTCGTTTTCTTCTGCGCAAATAGGGGTACCGCTGGACCTACAGTAATTGGTAGTGATATTACATCCGGAGCTGCCCTAACACTCGCACCTTGCGGAAAAGCTAACCCCATAGCCTGGTTATTGACTGGTGTAATATCTGATTGTATTCCTGTCATTGGTGTAAACTTCGGCAAACCCGGGGGCTGTGCTCTAGGTACCAACATTGGAGTCGGCTCGTCTGAACCAGCATTGGCCTTGGGAGTACTTGCTCCGTTCGCACCACTAGGTTCGAGACCGTTTCAAGAACTGGCACATGTGGATAAATTCTCTGTACTGATGGTGGATGCATCTGCGTCTGGACCACAGTAATAGTCCCTACTTTTGGTGTACTCTGTACCACCTCTTGTATCTGTCCACTGTGTGACTGTCCTGCACCCTCAGTTCCGGTAGCTTGTGCTGGAACAATTGTAGCGGTACTAGTACTTGGACCCCCTGAGTAGGTCGCAAAAGGTGGTGGTCGATCCCTCAACAACTGTGTAAAGAGGTCCTCAATATCAGAATCTTCATCGTCTACATAGGACTTTCTCTTTTTCTTTTTTCCTGCACTCTCATTCTCTTTTGCACTATCTTCCTTCTCCGCCTCATCTTCCTCCATAATTGCAGGAAACAATTTGGTACCCTGTAGCGTCTCTGCTCTCCAACTTTTCTGCTCCCAATCCCATCTAGCTTCAGCTAAAGATTTCTCTACTTGTTTCATTCTCTTCTTAAATTTATTTTCTTGTTGCTGTCTGGCCACCAGTTCCCAAACCGCCAAAGCCTCAAACTGTGCTGGTCTTGGTAACGGCTTCATCTCATATAATGCCATTCTCAATTGGTCCAAAATTCTCAAATTAAATGTTCCATTCTCTGGAAACGCCAAGGACCCCCACTGCTTGGTTAGCTTATACCACTGCTTTAACCAAAGACACAGTGCTACACCTCACTCCTCTATTACAATATGAGACTGAGAATTTTCCGGTGGGGTTGGCTCCCCCATTGACGCCTTAATGTAGGTATCAACTTTCATCGCTCTTCTGAATGCCTTGAAAAACTTAATTTTGTCTGTTCTATTTGATGCGATTCAATAATGAAATGACCCTTACTCCCAAGATTCCCTTCACCCGCTTACTCAACCACTTGCCTCTCACGAATGGCTGCCAATCCGTTTGCGACTCTTCTTACTAACCAACCTATCCCAGCGCGGCACATTCTGACGTCACACCCACACACAGTGGCTGACAAAGTCTTGCAGCTTGTCTTCCTGAATTCGACTCACACAACTAATGCAAATTATTGTGAGCACCAAAAATAACTAAAACAAACCTGCTGGTTTACTACAGGAAAGGGACACAGTCGCTTCAGGGCCCTTACGGATTTTCACTAATGGCTCCTTCGCTCATATAGCTATTCCTCTTTCAAAATCTCCCACATTTGCAAACAAAATTCGACCCGCAAATTTTACTCTCGAAGGATCAGTGGGTCTGTCCTGGTGCACATAGGACTCGCAATATCTCAGTATAAATTTTCACTTACTCAGTTAACTAACTCACTGACCTGTTGACCACACCCGATCAACCTACTAAACCAGACAGATTACAACATATAACCAAGTGTCTCCTACACTTGCCAATATACTCCGGAGTCTTAGATCAGGCAGGGTCTGTACATTACCAACAACCATGTGGATAATTTTTTAGCACAAAGCGCCACACATAAGTGAAGTTCGACAACTTCACTACTCTCATACAGCGGAGTACGCACACTCCTACTAACCTCAATTGGAGTACGCAGACTCCCTACTGTACCTCACATACATCACAAGTCACCTGCGGTTTGCCTTAACCCTGTGCAAGCGCAACTTACCACTTTCACACTATCACAAAATACGCTGAGAACACACCCAACCTTACTAGCGGGATTTGGGAAGGTCATTTCTGGGCTTAAGGGGGCATCATCTTTGCTACAATTGCCATTTCAGAATAACAAAATTCAAATCTCATAAAATATGAACGGCTAACCCTAACTTAAAGTACTACCATAACCAATAATCACCACATAACCAGTTCTCCAAGGAAACTAACCATCAAGCTGCTACCAAAAACTGCCAGCGCGCCTGGTCCTTAGTAAGTAAACTTACAAGGGGACGGGTATAGGTCGATGAACCTTTTGAATCGCATGGAGTATCCTAGTCATGCAGTGACTACTGGACCAGTATCAAAACCAATAATCAAGAAAACATTCTATAGAAAACATCTAATAGACCATCTACTCATCAATAACCACAACTCGGTATAGGTTAACAATTTTTATTTCCCTATTACCTACAATTCTAAATCATCCGTTAGTTCAAACTTTATTCAATTTATAAATTTATTAATAAAAACACCACCATTTGAAAAAACTTATGAGAAAATGCAATTCCATAAACTATAAATTTCAGCATTAATAGTGAAGTTCAGCAATTAAGTCAGTCAGTCAATTGTCACTGTCAACGTCACCCTCAACAGCCTACCTAACCAAGATTAGCCTCAGCATGTGGGACTTCATGCGAAAAATCTTTTAGAGAAAACATTAAATTGGAAAAATCTATCTAAGTAAGAATATCTAAAATCAGCGCAGTTGGCACCTAGAAGAAAAGGCATCAAATTTGTCAGTCACATTTTCAAAGCTACCTACCCAGGATGGATCAGCAACAAGTCAGTCTTTGTCTTCAGGTCGCCAATTGGTCAGCTACAGATCAGGCTCACGGAATATGAGCCCGATATCAGCACATTGGACAGCGTCTCCTGACGTCATCGATTCTCTCCACGCAACTTTCTCTTGTGACCCCTTGTCATGACTTTTTATTAGGGTCTCTCAGTCCGTCCCCCTAATTGCTAATTGATCAGTCAGTCAGAAGATATGACTTTAACCTATACATTTTTTTGTTTACTGAATCTACAATTTTTTATATGTCTTGGTTCACAAGAAGCGGATTGGTTTTTCCATATCATGTCCTCATCATCCGATTATTGCATGTTCCTCTTCAGTCAGTGGCTCCATTGTTCAAGTCCTGTGAAAGTACATTTAGGGGGTCATTCTGACCCTGACGGGCGGCGGAGGCCGCCCGCCAGAGTTCCCCCCTCCGAAATACCGCTCCGCGGTCGAAAGACCGCGGAGGGTATTCTAAGTTTTTCCCTGGGCTGGCGGGCGGTCGCCAAAAGACCGCCCACCAGCCCAGGGAAAAACTCCCTTCCCACAAGGATGCTGGCTCGTAATCGAGCCGGCGGAGTGGGGAGGTGCGACGGGTGCTGTTGCACCCGTCGCGTATTTCACTGTCTGCCAAGCAGACAGTGAAATACTTGTAGGGGCCCTCTTACGGGGGCCCGTGCAGTGCCCATGCCAGTGGCATGGGCACTGCAGGGGCCCCCAGGGGCCCCGCGACCCCCCCTACCGCCATCCGGTTCCCGGCGGGCGGACCGCCGGGAACTGGATGGCGGTAGGGGGGGTCGGAATCCCCTTGGCGGCGCAGCTAGCTGCGCCGCCTTGGAGGATTCCAAAGGGCGGCGGTACACTAGCGGGAGACCGCCAGTGTTGCCGGAATGCCCTTGGGAGCACCGCCGGCCTGTCGGCGGTGCTCCTGCGGTCCTCCAACCCAGCGGTCATTGACCGCCAGGGTTGGAATGACCCCCTTAGTCTACTCTAAACATAATTGTATCAACTTGTCTTCTTCATCTCCTGTTCGCCGGTACATTGCAGAATGTTCTAGTTAAGCTACTTTAACACTGAGCGGGTCAAGGCAAAGTCCACAGCAACTTCAGAGCAAACGCGGTTACTATTTTCTGTTCTCAGTGTGCGAGGCCTAAGGAGACTAGGCCCTCAGTTCAGCTAACTTAACTCTACAAATTAATGGAAAACATAGGTTATACATCTCTTTATGACATTTTATTAAATTTTTCTTATATCTTTACATTATTTTGCACATTTTCAGTGATTTTAGTACTTATGGTGATCACACCCCGAGGGCACATTTTCAAACGTGCACATTATTTTCTCTATGATTAATTTCTCTACACATTTTCCATTAGTAAACACATATACATCATTAATAATTTTCTTAATTAGCATATCTGCTTCAACAGGTTCATTGACCTACACACCTCCCCTTGTAAGTTTACTTACCAAGGATCAGGTGCGCTGGGACAGCCAAAAAACACAGGGTTTTGCATTCTAAGAGGAAAAAGGCTTTGTAATCAAGTGGTTAGCAGAATTGCTAATTCGATTTGGGTACTATAAAATGTTTGATTAAGGAACTTGGTGATCTTTTAGCCACTACACCACCTCCAGGGTGACGTGCAAAAAAAAAAGTTTTAACACTTCTATCGTCGTTTCCTCCAAAGGCCTGGGGTTCATGTGTGTGGAGATTGACAAACAAGCGGCAGTCCCTCCTCCCCGGGCTGCGCGCGCTCCTCCTCTCCGGGGCGGGCGGATGGTGCAGCTTCTGGCAGGCCTCCCCTCCCCCCTTAGCCGCCGCCATTTTGTGTTCACAGCTTTTGCGATCTAGAGCTCCAGGGAAAGAGGGGGAAGCTCAGAAAAGGCAGGCTTCACCGGAGAGAAGCGAAGCATAGGACCGGGGACAGGACTCCCAGAGACGACACTACACCTCCAGTTCCTGTAAGGTGTACGCGGTATATTCAGTACTTTAGAAAACCGTCCGAGAGAGCTGCGCGTCCGCCCTCCATGTGCAGGGCGGGGCGGGCCACCCCTAGCCGCTGTTGTTCGCCCCCAATCTAAAGGTAGGTGATTTAATTTCGTTTCGATTACGTTTCTATCTTTTACTTGGTTTTTCTTAGGGAGATTGTGAACTGAAGTAGTACTACCCCCGTCTTTCTGTAGAAGACCTCGCACGCTGGAGCGACGCAGCTGCGGTATTTTCGAGGGGCGGCGCTGTTGCCTTTGGTCTAACGCTCGTACTCCTCTGGAGACGCTCGACGGCCCAGTTTTTTTAGATAAAATATCTATTTTCAACGCTGGAAACAGACTGCCCAGTCCCATCGCGGGCACTGGTGAGGCATTCGCGCGGGCTGTTTGCGACACCGAGTGAAACGTACAGGCCTTTCTTTTCCAAGCCCAAGGAGTATGTGCTCGGCAGATATTGTGAACAGTGGGCCATTTTGTGCAGCTCATGCCCGGTGTTGTAAAACGGCTGACCAGGCTCCCCCTCCTGCAACACATAGAAACTATCTTGTATTTTTGTTCCGCCTCCCTTTGGTCAGTATTTCACATACCTTAACTGCAGCCTTGCCTTGTTTACAAAATGTTTAACTGTTGGCTGTATCTTGTTGTCATTTTGCTCCTCGGGCGCGATTTGTAAGCGAGGTGTATTAAGTGCACGTGTGTCTGTTCGCATCAGGGTTTGTGTTGGCGACATCCATTTTGAGCTTATTGCTCGTTATTGTGAGAAATATTGACGTTTCAGTGGTTATCAAAAAGATTCCACGTTTCTCTTTTCACTATTTTTCTCCATTTTGGCTAATAGATTTTGAGCTGCGCTCCCATACACGCACTCTTTGCATATTTCGGCAGCATCTTCTAGCCATAGGGTAAATAATTCCCATATAGTTTTGATCTTAACTGGTCGTACAGTTAGCACCTTTCCCATTAAAACTATTTTACTAGATGCCTGAAAGCAGCTGCAACGTACTTCTTAAAGCAGTATCACTTCTATCCGTACGTTCATTTAATTTGCATTTATATTTTTAATTCTGAAATTAGTCCGTGGCGTTTTCTCTCATGCCATTTTTTACCACTACAAATTACACGTGTCAGATTTACACTTGTGGACATGTTTCGAAACTGTTAGTTTCGACCACGAGGTCATCACTAATCTCTTTGTACTGAAAGTCGCGGACTTCTTTAACTATCTTGGTTCCTGTCATGAGTTGTCTGCTGTTTTTATACATCTTCTAATCAGTTTTATTTCGACTTTGTGTAAAATAACGTTTGCATCCTTGTAACATTACCCCCTATTGTTAAGCGCCTGGCAATCACGTTTTTAGAAAATGTAGTTTAGTATTTTCAACATTGGCAAACAATTGTAGACCACGCGAACGACATTTTTACTTTACCGTTTGGTTTTTTTTAAATCTTAGAGGTGTGTGTGTTTTTTTTTTTCTTCTAAAAACCAAACAATTAGTACTTTTTAAACCAGTATTTTATCTGCGTTTTGATTGGGACCCTGATGTCTATAGATAGTAGGATTGACTGACTTAGTCTAGTATTGCGCTTTATTGTAAGCACGAAAAATTTTAGACTAGTTGATGAAGAACTTATTTAACTTCTCTGTCGAGACTGTCTACCACATACGTTTTACACTGGTGGGATAACTATTATAGGCATACAGTTTGCTCATGGCAGTGATTTAGGGAGACCACTGGTTTGGTTAGCCGTAGAATCATTTTAACTTAAGCAGTGCGTGGAAACCTGGCACTGTGTCCTGTCTTCTAAAATTGACCATCTATAATATTGAAAACCCTTTAGTTCTGCACTTAGAAACAAATGTGACGTCTTTCACCAATAAGTGGTAAATGTAAAGTTACAAGGCTCGTTCAAGTACTTGAACATACAGAATTTTAATGCTGATTTTGTAATTGGTGCCATTTTGTTTGTTAGTTTTGCTTTACTTTTCTTTTAAATTGTTTTTCCAAAAGTTATCATATGCCGTTGTTCACCTACAAAATCACCAACATCTACAGCAATTTCGACACCACCCCCACCGACTTCGACATTCCATACCTCACAGGATCACCAAATGGAAGCAGCTTTCCACTGGTGACAGCCTCACCATCATAACCTCCTTCCTCTCCGGGTCCCCTGCCTGCACAGTATCTACAGCCTAGGAAATAAAACCATTGGAGCTGCAGTCACAGAACTCCTCAACACCTCCATAACCATCACCCCTAGCTTCTGGAAGCACGCTGAGTAGAAGCCCCTCCTGAAGAGACCCCCAGTGATCCCAAGAATTACCGCCCCATTTCATTCCTTCCGATACCCGCAATGTCTTGGAAACTGCCATCAGCTGACAGACTATATCGAACACAACAACCTGATCGACCCTACCCTTTCCGGTTTCTGGCACAATCACAGTACCAAAACCACACTGATCATAGATACAGGTGACATTAAACAACTCCTTGACCAAGGAGCCGCAGCATCCCTCATCCTCCTCGACTTATCCGTGGCCTTCAACACTGTCTTACACCACACTCTCCTTTCCGGACTGCACAACATCAGCATCCAAAACAATGTACTCAGCTGGATTGCTTCGTTCCTCTCTGGAGGAACCCATAGGATCTTCCTCCCTATGTTTCCACACCCAAAAACTTCATCCGCAACATCCCCCAGGGCTCATCTCCCAGCCCCACCCTCTTCAATATCTACATGACTCCACTGGCAGACATCTTGTGCACTCACGGACCCGGCATTGTCTCCTAGGCCTACTGCCTAAAGCTAAACTTGGGGGTGGGAGGAGAAGGGAATAAGTCCTCCCCTTGAAATTACATGTGGTAGCCCACCCCCTTGGTCCACCTATTATGCCCATCGACCACGCACCCTCAGAATCATCATGGACATCCAACTGACCATGAAGCAACAGATTCAACGCCGTCTCTTCTGCTTGTGTTCAAATCCTCTGCACGTGCAGCAGGATTTTCATGTGAATCTGCATCTCCACCAGGAAGGCTGTCATCCATGCCCTTGTCTCAAGCCGGCTCGACTGCAGAATTGCAATCTATGCCAGAACCACTAAACAGATAATGAGCCGCCTCCAGACTATTCCTGAACCCATCATTAAGACTTGTCCTTTCCTCCCCGGAAGAGCCAGCATCACCACATATATCAGGGCACTCCATTGGCTTCCCGTCCAACAGAGGTGTCTCTAGTTCCTCACGCAAGCCTACAAAGCCACCTACAACACCGGACCTGCCTACATGAACTGCCTCTCTTTCCACAAACCGATCAGTTTCTCTTGCCCAGTCCTCTACATCGTTCTGCTTAACTACTAAGCCTGTGAAGTCACTGTGCACCAAACTTTAAAACATTCTCCAACACTTGTGAAAATTACTCTTGCCTAGGTAAACTTGCTCCTTATATTACCACATTGCTTGACACCAAGATTTCTTTATGGCATTTCAATAGGACCACAATGAATGGCAGAGTGTAATCCAAGCAATCCTTTAACTTATCCTGAGAGTTTCAGCTTCTGCAAGACGTCCGTTGGTCTTTTGTTTTTTTAACCATGGACTCGGCAATCGTCAATATCCATTAACTCTCCTTAGAATCTGTATAGACCATTATTCTGTTATTTATTTCTTCAGTGTTTACAAATCATTCCATAGATCACCATCTTTCATTAAAACCAATAAAACCTTCTATTCCAAACCTCTATTCATCCCACCAGTCATTTAAGGATGCCAGAAGGAACCCACAAACAGGGCTCGAAAAATCATAAAAATGTTACTAGACCTGCAAGTCGAGTAACTTAAATCTACTTGACCTACCTCTAATGTACTTAACCCCTAAACGGGTCTCAAATTGTGTGATCCTAGGCAAATAGTTGTCACCTTTTACTTAATTCTCACATGATTGCACCTTCAAATATGTGAGCTCTGCATTTCGGCAGTACAAAAAATCCTCTGTTTGATTAAATAGACTAAAATTTACTGCATGCATCCCAAGAATCTAGCCCACATACCCATGAGGTCTAGCCACATAACCTAGGACTTCTTATAGTTTAGGAGTGTTTCTCAGTTTGTAAACACTTACTTTTAATAAATAATATTACTAAACAATGATGTGATAACATATTGTCATCGACACACACTAACTTACCAAGAAATATCCAAAAACCTCTCCAATAACTTGCAGCTTTACAGATAAAACTATAGTGTATTACCAATCTGTGAAAATTGGATTTCAGAAAATATATCCTTTGCACATCAACACGTAAAGTATTCTGATTTGTTTTCACCCTATTAACATTTTTTCATCACACATTTATTTAAAAAAAGGGTGCTTTCACAACTACTGAAATATATTTTGAAATGTTTGCACAGTTGACTTAGTCATTTAAATTTTGTGTGTTAGAAAAAAAAACTGACGCCTTATTTATATCCTTTTTATTTTACGTTCTAAGCAGCAGCTCACACAGTTCAGCTTACAAAGTCCTGGAACTCTGCAGTCTGAAGGAAAAATAATTGTGAGAAACACTGACGTTTGACCTCTCTGAGAACACACAGCAGATGTGACCTAAGAACACGATTTAAAGGCTTCTTTTATTGCCCCTCCACTTTTCAACTGAACAGAACACCTGTTTAGTGTCAACTCCCCAGTAGGGAGGAATAAGTATTAAAAATAGCTCGACCTGATCAAATAAGACTCACCAACCTGAGTGGTCAAGTGGATTTTTTTTGAGCCCCAACAAATTATGTCATATAACTTTCTATTTGAATTTGCCACAAACGAAATTGAAGTAAATGCCCCCAGAGGCACAATAGTAAACAATTAAGCACTGGGTTTAACCACTATCCTTGTGTTGATTCTTAGTGGGAGGGCAGGGGGTGGGCAGGGGGGCTCTCATAGTAAAGTGCGTCAATGCTCTGTCAGTGGTAGTAAGCCACTTATTTTATTCTTGTTCAGACAACTGGTCTGAAGCAAAGGTGTGGTATATTATAGCTGGACACCCAGGACATGTTGTTTGGGGTAAAGGACTACAAGTTTTAAAGTTTATTTTGTCCTTAGGATAAGTAGGTCCATCCCCCTACAGCACAAACTCTTTGGCTGCCAGGGCATTGTCTGCAGTGAAGGTAATGTTTGTGTCCATATATTAATTCTGTTAAAACTTGTATTTATGGTTCATTAAGGTAATGTTGTAAGCTTGGACTGCTCTACTGAGTGTTTCTATTATGAAAATGTCTACAGACTTTTTTTTTTTTAACATGAAGCTACGTATAATGCACTCGATCACATGCAAATATTTGAATAAGCTTGAAAACAAGTTCTGATTCTATGCTTTTCGAAATAAAATGTTCACAAAAAAAGCAACTAGGAAAAATGTTGCTAATCTGAAATTTTAGGGGCCATTTCTTTGAAGCATCATTTAGTAAAATATTGGTGCATGTTACAAAATTCATAATGGAAAATCAGTGTAATAATTTTTAACAAGATATGAGAAGCAAAAAAATAAGCAAACATTGGCAAAGCAGATGGGTCTGACATTTGCATTCAACCTTTTGGTTTAGTCATTGTCTTGTTGTTTTTACCTGTGTTTTTTTTTTTTTTGTTTTTTTTTGTAAAGCTTTATTGTGGTCGCTGCCTGGCCCACGTTATTTTAACAAACCTTGGCAAAAAGAATTGCTAATTAAAAAAAAAAAAAAAAAGTTATTTTGTTTACAAAAAACACACATGCTCAGTAGTCCTTGGTGCTGAACAGAAGTTTGTTTGCAGATATGCTCCTTGTGAAAAAGAATGCTGTCACTCAGTGATTCCATCTGATAGAGAAATTCAAATTTAATAAAACGGTCTTGGTTAACGTTGGACCTCATTAGGAGCCGGATTCACAAAGAAAGCCACTAACGTGCATCAGTGGTGTATGTCCTTGGATTAGTGCATATTTATGGCTTTCATTAATCCACAAGTATTTACAGACATAGGCCAGGAAATCGTACTCCTAGAACAGTGATACTCATAGTACGGCCCTCCTGACCTTTACATGCGGCCCAGCAGCACTGTGCTGCTCTTAGCTAGACTCGGCACTAGCATTAAAAAAAAAATGTAAATAAACAGGCAAGCATTTATTTAAGGTGAGTTGAAGGTTAAGAAAAGAGATTAGAGGGGTTCTGTACAATGTAACATCAGAAACACCTTCATTTTAAAAAACATATTTGAAGCAAAAAACGTAAAAGCACAATCAAGTCTGCTCAAAATTCAAAAAGTGTATTTCATTAACACACAGAAACTTCACCTTTAGTTCACCAGATTATATCAGTGCATTGAAGAAATATTTTTTCAAAGTGATAATTTTCTAACCAGAATTTAGAAACATTCACTCACCCATCTCCCACCCCGACATCCTAAAGTCATGCGAGGTCCTCATATGTGATAATGAACAAAAAGGAGGGAAAGTGAAATAAAACATTTGCTTAGGATCGCACAGTTTGGTTAAGTGGAGAAGCGGTGATTATTCCCATGTTTATGGTTTTGCGTGGTTTTTTCAGACACTAGAAGTATAGCTTTGCGTCCCTTAAATCCACTTTACTGCCGGCCCGACTGCCACCCTGCTGCCATCAGTGCGGCCCTCGGTCACATCAAAGACCAAACTGCGGCCCCCATGAAAATGTTTGCGAGTACCCATGTCCTAGATAATTTGTGAACTGCAAACATATGCATGTGTAAGTTTACTCATGCGAAAAGTTGTTGAGCGTTCACAAGTTCACTTTCTTCCAATCACTTTTTTTCCCCCAACCCTGGGAGAAGCTTTCTCAGTATGGGGGGGAAAGATCAGAGGAGAGCTGGTGATTACTCCTAAAACATGCAAGTTGGTAGGTTTGCACAGATTCAAATGGGCATTTAATCCCTGGATTCAGGCCTCGTATGTGATCTGTGGATGGGTGGCAAAAGGAAATTGCTAGTATTCAAATCATACTATGGTATGAGCCCTAACATAATTAGAGAGGCTATTATTAGAGGCACCACATGGAAGTGGATTTTATTTATATATATATATATATATATATATATATATATATATATTTATATATATATATTTTTTTTCAGGACAAGTAGAATTGACACTGCCAGTCCCAAGGACAAGTAGATATTTTGGCCATTTATGTGGAGAAATGAGCCGCACAGCCTGGTATTTCTGATCAAAGATTCATTTTCTTCTACTTGAATGAGGGCAGCACCTGCCCTGCTAGTGTTTGCACTACCACTATGACACGAAAGAAGACCTCGTCAAAATAAGATCACATCACCTCTCTTGGTGGACCCACAGTGGCTGCCTTTTTAAGCTCTTACCTTCTTGCAGTCCTGTTGATTCACATGCGTGGAGTGACAGTGCTCCACCTACAGTTTTATATTAAAAACAAATCCTAACCTAAATGAAATAACAGGAGAAATTAAGAAATGCAGAAATTCATGCCCCCTGTATAAGGAATATTGCCCCTCTTCACAAACTAAGCTAACCATGCTGTAGCAAAAGATAAAGCCTAATAACTAATTTCTTCAAAGATCTGACTTTAAAATGAACCCCCTCAACCCATGCCCCCGCCCCCCCCAGGGAAGAAAGTTCAATTTCTCATCTGCCCTGATCTCTTAATGTATACAATCCTGAATAATCTAACAAACGTGCATTGTTGCTCCTTAGCTAGGTTAGCACTGTATACACATTAACACACAAATATTTGGAGTTCCATGAAACCATAACTGTTCTCTGAAAAGGATTGGTAACTGGTTTAATAAGCTAGTTATGTGATTCTCTTAAATTCACTGAAGCACAGCCTTGCTGGTTATTATGCTGATTAAAAGGCGGCGTTTTACTTGAAGCTCACATTTTTTAAATCATTTTTTGTTCTGGGATTTTGCGATTACAAATAAAATACACGCTTACAAGATACAGTGACTCTAGTGGTGGCATTTGAATGACAATTCGACCTTGCTGCTTTACTGTAAGATTTAATTCATAAGTAAAATGGTTGTTGCTCTTCTAGATATGTTTTTTTCTCTATGGATATATGTGAAATTCATACCCTAAGTTAAAGGACGCCTTGTATGATGCCAAAGCTGTACATTAAACCAAAAAAGCTAACAAAAGAATGCGTTACTAACTGCTCCTTTTTTTATTGAGTATCTTTGAGACACTAACACCAAATGGCGGCAGGTGTGTGGATGGATACCAAAATGGCTTTTGGTTTAAGCTACAAGTCCTAAAACAATGATGGTTGCATAAATGGACTTAAGAGGGGGGTTTGTGCTGAAATGAAGGCATGGTACATCCATGACGACCACCATATAATTAATTTCTTAGATGTTAAGTTTGTCAAATAAACTAAGCGTTAGCTAATTGACAGTATGGAAATGTAACTGCATATTTTATTTCCTTAACCAGGTCACAATGACCAACGAAGAACCTCTCCCAAAGAAGGTAGGTGCTGGCAAGCCTTATTCCTAAACACTGATCCTCCAAGCATCCACCTGCACCATTAGAAGTAAACAGTCTAATAAGTGTCATTTTTTTGATGCTGGTGTAAAGTATGACACTGTAACAGTGGAGCTTTTTTGTTTCTTTAGGTTCGACTGAGTGAAGCTGATTTCAAAGTCTTGGCTAGAGATGAACTAGTACAAAGGTAAATTAATTCTGTTGGCGAATTGTAAAGGATTTGCAGCATCATGGTGCTGTATGCATACTCAGTGAAACTCAGATATGTCAATTCAAATTATGACTGAGGGGAAACAATGAAGTTGTTGACCTGCTGATAAACTCTGTGCACAGGTGCAAAAAGATTATCCGCATCATTGTAGACACAGTTTAGGACCAAGCTGAATGAGTGTGTGAGCCACTGTACCTACAGAAGTTCTACGTTTTAACCCAGAAATTCATGTGGACAGTAGTTTTCTTGGTGAATGAGGTAAACTACCTCTTGCTCCTTGTATTTCTGAAGAGATGCCACGAAAGACACAATTTTATGGACTCCTTGCATACAAATCTGTGACATGCACTTCGGCAGCAAGTTATGGTTACACTTTTTATCTTGTTATGACTAATACTAATTTTTTTGACGTTGCTTGCTAAATTACATGATTTTGTTTTTTCAAAATAGTATCACCCTTGTCACTATAACTAGGATGTCCTAACGACTACCACCTTTGAAATCTGCTTCTAGGGACCTTTATGGCTTTATTTTCTTAAGTGTTGATGAATCATCACATGCAAGCAAATTCTCTTAAATAATGTAACATTTGACCCTAGATTTCCATTCTTAACATTTTCTCAAGAAGCAGGTGTCCTAAGAAACCAAACATGGCACATAAGGCCCCCTGCTGCCATACCATCATGTCATGCAGTTATTCAGTCCAGTTTCTAGATATTTCCTAAATTTCTCTTTGTTTCCATTTTTAGGTCGAGCGCGCAAGCACTTAGACCTGTTTAAGTGTTGTGGGCTTTTAACCACGTGCACTGTACACCCATCACTTTCACTCGTTCATGGGCTTGCCTTTCAAAAATCCTTTATCATTGGTAAATGCTTTGTTTGATCCTCCTCGGGCGGTTTTGTTATAGCCTTGGACAATCACCCTGTTACATGGATAATTGCACAATACTTTAGACTGCGGGCAAACTTTTTTCTTTCTGTGTCTTTCCTTCACACTCATGCTTGAGGCGGCTGTAGCGATTTGAAACGGCTCACTTATATCAAATGTTTTACTTTTAATTTTCAAGTTATGTGGCAAGAAAAGTCAAGTTTGGCTTTTACAACGCCAGTAGCTCTAATTCGAGCAATCACGAGACCCATTACATTGGAAATGCTTGTTTCCTGTTTCTTCCTCCGCAGCACTTGCAGAATAGACTGGCAACAGATGCTATTTCCATTTAAGTGTTTGTGGCAGTTCTACTATTTGCTATTTTGTCAGTCACTTAATTTCTTTAGGCCAGTGGTTCCCAACCTTTTGATTTCTGTGGACCCCCACTTTAACAATAATGGAACCCAGGGACCCCCACTGAATCATCATGGGAATCCGGGGACCCCCGTATAAGTCATTACTGGAAGCTGGGGACCTAATTTGTCAATATTTTTTAATACTTTTTAATTTTCTAGGCTCTTGCGGACCCCCTGAGATGGCTCCGCGGACCCCAAGTGGTCCCCGGACCACAGGTTGGGAACCACTGCTTTAGGCTATTTGTGGTGGGGGTACAGTATTTTATTTCTGATTTTGGGAAGGATGGTTGAGGCTCTGCTTTTAAACTACCCTTTTTCCTCTGGGTGACAAGGCATGTGTGGCAAACTGGAGGACATTTTGGTGCTTTCTCAAAAGAAATATTGGGCTTAAAAGATGCATCTATTTTTGAGTCCTTTAGTTTACCGTCTTCTTTCCCAGAACCAGACTTTACAAAGTTACAGCATGAGGCCACCTGGGTATGGTAGCCCTGGCTCGTGCTTTTCTAAACACTAGGCAACCTATGGAACATTTGGTCATTTAATTTGGCAAATGTAAATGTCACACAATTCTTGGTGGTTATTTTAATCCAACTCCAGTGCAAGAAAGTATTTAATTTTGCTTCTGCGGTTAAGCTGTTAATTACAAACCTGAAATTGTTCACTCCAAAGAGCAACTAACACACTATGCACACTTATGAAATATTTTTGACTACAAATTTTGCTTCTAGTGTAGTAGTGCTCTTGCAAAGATATATTAAACTGTTTTGACTTGCTTTCCAGAGAGTGTCTAAGGCAGTCTATGAAACTGAATATATTTGTACTTTTAAGATTAAAATAAGTAAAGATCTTTACTGCTGGGAAGTGCTTCAGGAAAAAGTCCCCATTATGGACTTTAAACCACCACCCCCTGTTTTAATTATTATTATGAATATTTTTTTTAATATAAATACTGTGTGGCTGTATCTCACGCAAGAAACATAGCATAGTTGGTTAGTAAGGTGCCTCTAGTCCCCTTTACTTAAAAATGTACACTGAGAACTTGTGGTGTTGCATCATGTGGTATTGTCAAGCTAGGTGCAAAAGCCTGTCTCAAAGCAGAGTGCTGCTATTGTAGAACTTAGGACCACAGAGACATGTTGGCTGACATCAGACACCTCTGACCGCTAAGTGTCTTGTAGGGTGGTCTTATCTCAGTTTGTGAACCGAAGGGGCTGTACTTTCCTAAAGTCCCAGGTTCTACAGCAGTACCACAACCTCAAGAATAGAGATAATAGTATTTGCTCAGACAGCAATAAACTGCGTACATACACCACGAGGTGTGGGTCTACCACAAGGGTACTCTTTTTAATAACTGTACCTCGCTTAGGTTGAGTGTAGTTTAGGTACAATTATTTAGGTCCTGATGAATTGCCAATAGATCCCATATGGGCCTGTGAAAAGGGCGAGAAACATGTTGACTATGATCAGATCCAAAGGAACATCATCTCCCTAGGATGATCCGTGTTTTTTTTAACCATGACAAAACACTTGCACTTAAAAAACAAAAAATTTAAGAGTTTAAATTAATCAGCTTCACCCATCTTTAAAGCCATTCTACTCTCTATATGGGTTCTACTCTGGTAGATTCTTTGGCTAATTATAAGATCTCCAGCAGTGAGCCCCTTTGAGGGGCCCAGAGGACATTGCAACCTGCCTTGCGAAAAGTATAGGCCTGATGAAGCATGCCACCTAATTGGTGGGTGTCCGCATTTGCTCATAAACTTTTACATTGTTCTTGGTCCTAAAAAGGTCCTCCTGCCGTAAGAGATAATTAGTACTGAACTGAACAATCTATAGATAATGTTATAACATACAGGAGGTAGTGTTCTGGACTAAACCAAAACCTCCTTTCCCTTCTTTATAAACATACGGGTCCTGCAGTTGGCCATTCGTGTAAGTAGGATCATGGCAGTAATTGACTTCCGACTTGCAGTCATGACAATGGAAGGGATAACTTGGAGGATTTTCTCTTCAGCATGTACTCTTTCTCCCTCAGTTATACTCTGTAGATGATGTGCTCTCTTTTCAGGTCCTATGATTGACACCTGGAGAATGCTATTTTTATCTAGCCATTGTGGAGAAAAAAAATCAATTCTGTTAAGGACACGGAGGCGAGGATGATGCATCTTGTTTCTTCAGTTTATTCAAGCAGCAGCCTCATCAACGAACAACCTTTCCCAAGCAACATAGGGAAGGCAGAAAAAATCTCAACTAATCAAAAAACAGTCCTTTATATAATCCATCGACATTGTTTAAGCCCCTTCTTGCTCTGTGCGTCAGGTGCCTCCCAGCATGCGAGATCCATTTCTTCCAGATTCATTCTTGCTTGGAGATTACATTCCCTGAAAAAATGGAGACAATCTTGTAATATGTTGCCAGAAACTGCCGAACATATGCTAAATTGGAAACATCAGCAGTAATGCTGTTAAAGACTAGTATCATACTGTAGGAAGTTGGCTCTGTATGTGCTATTTCAAAGTAAGGAATAGCATGCACAGAGTCCAAGGGTTCCCCTTAGAGGTAAAATAGTGGTAAAAATAGATAATACTAATGCTCTATTTTGTGGTAGTGTGGTCGAGCAGTAGGCTTATCCAAGGAGTAGTGTTAAGCATTTGTTGTACATACACATAGACAATAAATGAGGTACACACACTCAGAGACAAATCCAGCCAATAGGTTTTGTATAGAAAAATATATTTTCTTAGTTTATTTTAAGAACCACAGGTTCAAATTTAACATGTAATATCTTGTTTGGAAGGTATTGCAGGTAAGTACATTAGGAACTTTGAATCATTTCAATTGCATGTATACTTTTCAAGTTATTGACAAATAGCTACTTTAAAAGTGGACACTTAGTGCAATTTTCACAGTTCCTGGGGGAGGTAAGTTTTTGTTAGTTTTACCAGGTAAGTAAGACACTTACAGGGTTCAGTTCTTGGTCCAAGGTAGCCCACCGTTGGGGGTTCAGAGCCACCCCAAAGTCACCACACCAGCAGCTCAGGGCCGGTCAGGTGCAGAGTTCAAAGTGGTGCCCAAAACGCATAGGCTAGAATGGAGAGAAGGGGGTGCCCCGGTTCCGGTCTGCTTGCAGGTAAGTACCCGCGTCTTCGGAGGGCAGACCAGGGGGGTTTTGTAGGGCACCGGGGGGGACACAAGCCCACACAGAAATTTCACCCTCAGCAGCGCGGGGGCGGCCGGGTGCAGTGTAGAAACAAGCGTCGGGTTCGCAATGTTAGTCTATGAGAGATCAAGGGATCTCTTCAGCGCTGCAGGCAGGCAAGGGGGGGCTTCCTCGGGGAAACCTCCACTTGGGAGAGGGACTCCTGGGGGTCACTTCTGCAGTGAAAGTCCGGTCCTTCAGGTCCTGGGGGCTGCGGGTGCAGGGTCTTTTCCAGGCGTCGGGACTTAGGTTTCAGAGAGTCGCGGTCAGGGGAAGCCTCGGGATTCCCTCTGCAGGCGGCGCTGTGGTGGCTCAGGGGGGACAGGTTTTGGTACTCACAGTCGTAGAGTAGTCCGGGGGTCCTCCCTGAGGTGTTGGTTCTCCACCAGCCGAGTCGGGGTCGCCGGGTGCAGTGTTGCAAGTCTCACGCTTCTTGCGGGGAGATTGCAGGGTCTTTAAAGCTGCTCCTTGAAACAAAGTTGCAGTCTTTTTGGAGCAGGTCCGCTGTCCTCGGGAGTTCCTTGTCGTCGTCGAAGCAGGGCAGTCCTCAGAGGATTTCAGAGGTCGCTGGTCCCTTGGAAGGCGTCGCTGGAGCAGAGTTCTTTGGAAGGCAGGAGACAGGCCGGTGAGTTTCTGGAGCCAAGGCAGTTGTCGTCTTCTGGTCTTCCTCTGCAGGGGTTTTCAGCTAGGCAGTCCTTCTTCTTGTAGTTTGCAGGAATCTAATTTTCTAGGGTTCAGGGTAGCCCTTAAATACTAAATTTAAGGGCGTGTTTAGGTCTGGGGGGTTAGTAGCCAATGGCTACTAGCCCTGAGGGTGGGTACACCCTCTTTGTGCCTCCTCCCAAGGGGAGGGGGTCACAATCCTAACCCTATTGGGGGAATCCTCCATCTGCAAGATGGAGGATTTCTAAAAGTTAGAGTCACTTCAGCTCAGGACACCTTAGGGGCTGTCCTGACTGGCCAGTGACTCCTCCTTGTTGCTTTCTTTGTTCCCTCCAGCCTTGCCGCCAAAAGTGGGGGCCGTGGCCGGAGGGGGCGGGCAACTCCACTAAGCTGGAGTGCCCTGCTGGGCTGTGACAAAGGGGTGAGCCTTTGAGGCTCACCGCCAGGTGTCACAGCTCCTGCCTGGGGGAGGTGTTAGCATCTCCACCCAGTGCAGGCTTTGTTACTGGCCTCAGAGTGACAAAGGCACTCTCCCCATGGGGCCAGCAACATGTCTCGGTTTGTGGCAGGCTGCTGGAACTAGTCAGCCTACACAGACAGTCGGTTAAGTTTCAGGGGGCACCTCTAAGGTGCCCTCTGGGGTGTATTTTGCAATAAAATGTACACTGGCATCAGTGTGCATTTATTGTGCTGAGAAGTTTGATACCAAACTTCCCAGTTTTCAGTGTAGCCATTATGGTGCTGTGGAGTTCGTGTTTGACAGACTCCCAGACCATATACTCTTATGGCTACCCTGCACTTACAATGTCTAAGGTTTTGTTTAGACATTGTAGGGGTACCATGCTCATGCACTGGTACCCTCACCTATGGTATAGTGCACCCTGCCTTAGGGCTGTAAGGCCTGCTAGAGGGGTGTCTTACCTATACTGCATAGGCAGTGAGAGGCTGGCATGGCACCCTGAGGGGAGTGCCATGTCGACTTACTCGTTTTGTCCTCACTAGCACACACAAGCTGGCAAGCAGTGTGTCTGTGCTGAGTGAGAGGTCTCCAGGGTGGCATAAGACATGCTGCAGCCCTTAGAGACCTTCCTTGGCATCAGGGCCCTTGGTACTAGAAGTACCAGTTACAAGGGACTTATCTGGATGCCAGGGTCTGCCAATTGTGGATACAAAAGTACAGGTTAGGGAAAGAACACTGGTGCTGGGGCCTGGTTAGCAGGCCTCCGCACACTTTCAATTGTAAACATAGCATCAGCAAAGGCAAAAAGTCAGGGGGCAACCATGCCAAGGAGGCATTTCCTTACACATACATAAACCGCATTAAAACCAAATAACTATAAAAGCTGACTCCATAACGTTTCCATATGATATGCAACATTCCATACATGCTGGGAGTACCATAACATAATTCATATTATACTAACGCCTTATGAAGCTTTGCAGAAGTCTGTCAGAATATGAACACCTCATCAGGGAAAGGTGCATGGTATCTTGATATGGGTGGGAATTATCTTTACCTCCATGTCCTTAATAGAATTGTAACTTTCCTTTACAATACGTAGGAAAATTAGCATTTTATGTCTGGACTGGAGGCTCAGATAATGCACGTTCAAAGCTTAACTACTAACAGTGTAGCCATATGAGTCACTGGCTTAAAGTAAGTCTTAAAAGGTCGAAAGTAACAACCAGTCAGCTGTGCTAAAGATATCCTCTAGATGAGCTCCCAAAGAAAATGCTTTAGATACCATGGCGCCACTTGCCGAATGTGCTCCAAAAATCAAAATGACAATTCCTGCCTCTTGCCGGATGTGCCTCACCCATTGTGCTGTGGTGGGGGAAGTATTAGTCTTAAATGGCTTATGCAAGAGAGTTGGATGTTGGTGTTCCCCAAACAGGCAAACCTCCTCCCTTAACGCCTTTTAAGCTTTGAGACATCTGACAATGCATAACTTAAACAATTCCAATAAGGAACAGTCCTAGAATTACTTTGTTCATCTGGTGAGAGGGAGAGTAACCCCACCAAGGTAAAAACCCTACCAGTAATATCCAGGGCTCTCACATCAGGGACACATTTGCTAGAAACCAAACCATAGCAACATTGCCAAACTTACCTGATAACTGTTTTCTGGAGAGGTACATATTTTGCAGGTCAGGAAAGGAAAAGTTTTAAGAACCTTGTTAACATCCCATAAAACTGAATCTTTCGGTCCAGGAGTGGCTGACAACCTCACACCTCATCAGCTTGCGAACCATGGAGTGCTTCCATACTGGAAGCGCCTTTATGGGGAAGTGACCTGCAAAAATGGCCAAACAAGAAGTATTTATCAGCTAGTAAGCCATCTCTTTATCAACCAAAGAAGACAAAAGTTCAAGATATGAATGTAAGGAAATGCCTCCTTGGCATGGTTACTGTAGGAGGCTGGACTGGCTTGTAGTGAGTACCTAGGGGTACTTGCACCAGGCCCAGTTATCCCTTATTAGTGTATAGGGTGTCTAGCAGCATAGGCTGATAGATAATGGTAGCTTAGCAGAGCAGCTTAGGCTGAACTAGGAGACGAGTGAAGCTCCTACAGTACCACTTAGTGTCATATGCACAATATCATAAGAAAACACAATACACAGTTATACTAAAAATAAAGGTACTTTATTTTTATGACAATATGCCAAAGTATCTCAGAGTGTACCCTCAGTGAGAGGATAGGAAATATACACAAGATATATATACACAATACCAGAAATATGCAGTATAGTCTTAGAAAACAGTGCAAACAATGTATAGTTACAATAGGATGCAATGGGGACACATAGGGATAGGGGCAACACAAACCATATACTCCAAAAGTGGAATGCGAACCACGAATGGACCCCAAACCTATGTGACCTTGTAGAGGGTTGCTGGGACTATTAGAAAATAGTGAGGGTTAGAAAAATAGCCCACCCCAAGACCCTGAAAAGTGAGTGCAAAGTGCACTAAAGTTCCCCAAAGGACAAAGAAGTTGTGATAGGGGAATAAGGCAGGAAAGACACAAACCAACAATGCAACAACGCTGGATTTCCAATCTGGGGTACCTGTGGAACATGGGGACCAAGTCCAAAAGTCACAAGCAAGTCGGAGATGGGCAGATGCCCAGGAAATGCCAGCTGCGGGTGCAAAGAAGCTTCTTCTGGACAGAAGAAGCTGAGGTTTCTGCAGGAACGCAAAGGGCTAGAGACATCCCTCTCGCCTTGTAGAGTCGTGCAGAAGTGTTTTCCCGCCGAAAGGACGCCAACAAGCCTTGCTAGCTGCAAATCGTGCGGTAAGCGTTTTTGGATGCTGCTGTGGCCCAGGAGGGACCAGGAGGTCGCAAATTGGACCAGGAGGTAGAGGGGACGTCGAGCAAGACAAGGAGCCCTCTTAGCAGCAGGTAGCACCCGGAGAAGTGCCAGAAACAGGCACTACGAGGATGCGTGAAACGGTGCTCACCCGAAGTTACACAAAGGAGTCCTACGTCGCCGGAGACCAACTTAGAAAGTCGTGCAATGCAGGTTAGAGTGCCGTGGACCCAGGCTTGGCTGTGCACAAAGGATTTCCGCCGGAAGTGCACAGGGGCCGGAGTAGCTGCAAAAGTCGCGGTTCCCAGCAATGCAGTCTAGAGAGGTGAGGCAAGGACTTACCTCCACCAAACTTGGACTGAAGAGTCACTGGACTGTGGGAGTCACTTAGACAGAGTTGCTGGATTCGAGGGACCTCGCTCGTCGTGCTGAGGAGACCCAAGGGACTGGTAATGCAGCTTTTTGGTGCCTGCGGTTGCAGGGGGACGATTCCGTCGACCCACAGGAGATTTCTTCGGAGCTTCTAGTGCAGAGAGGAGGCAGACTACCCCCACAGCATGCACCACCAGGAAAACAGTCGAGAAGGCGACAGGATCAGAGTTGCAGTAGTCATCTTTGCTACTATGTTGCAGTTTTGCAGGCTTCCAGCGCGGTCAGCAGTCGATTCCTTGGCAGAAGGTGAAGAGAGAGATGCAGAGGAACTCGGATGAGCTCTTGCATTCGTTATCTAAAGAATCCCAAGAGACAGAGACCCTAAATAGCCAGAAAAGAGGGTTTGGCTACCTAGGAGAGATGATAGGCTAGCAACACCTGAAGGAGCCTATCACAAGGAGTCTCTGACGTCACCTGGTGGCACTGGCCCCTCAGAGCAGTCCAGTGTGCCAGCAGCACCTCCGTTTCCAAGATGGCAGAGGTCTGGAGCACACTGGAGGAGCTCTGGGCACCTCCCAGGGGAGGTACAGGTCAGGGGAGTGGTCACTCCCCTTTCCTTTGTCCAGTTTCGCACCAGAGCAGGGCTAAGGGGTCCCTGAACCGGTGTAGACTGGCTTATGCAGAAATGGGCACCAAATGTGCCCATGAAAGCATTTCCAGAGGCTGGGGGAGGCTACTCCTCCCCTGCCTTCACACTATTTTCCAAAGGGAGAGGGTGTAACACCCTCTCTCAGAGGAAGTCCTTTGTTCTGCCATCCTGGGCCAGGCCTGGCTGGACCCCAGGAGGGCAGATGCCTGTCTGAGGGGTTGGCAGCAGCTGCAGTGAAACCCCGGGAAAGGCAGTTTGGCAGTACCAGGGTCTGTGCTACAGACCACTGGGATCATGGGATTGTGCCAACTATGCCAGGATGGTATAGAGGGGGCAATTCCATGATCATAGACATATTACATGGCCATATTCGGAGTTACCATTGTGAAGCTACATATAGGTAGTGACCTATATGTAGTGCACGCGTGTAATGGTGTCCCCGCACTCACAAAGTCCGGGGAATTGGCCCTGAACAATGTGGGGGCACCTTGGCTAGTGCCAGGGTGCCCTCACACTAAGTAACTTAGCACCCGACCTTTACCAGGTAAAGGTTAGACATATAGGTGACTTATAAGTTACTTAAGTGCAGTGTAAAATGGCTGTGAAATAACGTGGACGTTATTTCACTCAGGCTGCAGTGGCAGGCCTGTGTAAGAATTGTCAGAGCTCCCTATGGGTGGCAAAAGAAATGCTGCAGCCCATAGGGATCTCCTGGAACCCCAATACCCTGGGTACCTCAGTACCATATACTAGGGAATTATAAGGGTGTTCCAGTAAGCCAATGTAAATTGGTAAAATTGGTCACTAGCCTGTTAGTGACAATTCGTAAAGAGAGAGCATAACCACTGAGGCTCTGGTTAGCAGAGCCTCAGTGAGACAGTTAGGCACCACACAGGGAACACATACATATAGGCCACAAACTTATGAGCACTGGGGTCCTGACTAGCAGGGTCCCAGTGACACATAACAAACATACTGAAAACATAGGGTTTTCACTATGAGCACTGGGCCCTGGCTAGCAGGATCCCAGTGAGACAGTGAAAACACCCTGACATACACTCACAAACAGGCCAAAAGTGGGGAGTAACCAGGCTAGAAAGAGGCTACTTTCTCACAGTTACCCCCTGACTTTTTACCTTTGCTGATGCTATGTTTTGAATTGAAAGTGTGCTGAGGCCTGCTAACCAGGCCCCAGCACCAGTGTTCTTTCCCTAACCTGTACTTTTGTTTACACAATTGGCACACCCTGGCATCCAGGTAAGTCCCTTGTAACTGGTACCCCTGGTACCAAGGGCCCTGATGCCAGGGAAGGTCTCTAAGGGCTGCAGCATATCTTATGCCACCCTGGGGACCCCTCACTCAGCACAGACACACTGCTTGCCAGCTTATGTGTGCTGGTGAGGACAAAACGAGTAAGCCGACATGGCACTCCCCTCAGGGTGCCATGCCAACCTCACACTGCCTATGCAGTATAGATAAGTCACCCCTCTAGCAGGCCTTACAGCCCTAAGGCAGGGTGCACTACACCATAGGTGAGGGCACCAGTGCATGAGCACTGTGCCCCTACAGTGTCTAAGCAAAACCTTAGACATTGTAAGTGCAGGGTAGCCATAAGAGTATATGGTCTGGGAGTCTGTCAAACACGAACTCCACAGCAGCATAATGGCTACACTGAAAACTGGGAAGTTTGGTATCAAACTTCTCAGCACAATAAATGCACACTGATGCCAGTGTACATTTTATTGTAAACTACACCCCAGAGGGCACCTTAGAGGTGCCCCCTGAAACCTTAACCAACTACCCGTGTAGGCTGACTGGTTTTAGCAGCCTGCCACACTCGAGACATGTTGCTGGCCACATGGGGAGAGTGCCTTAGCCACTCTGTGGCTAGTAACAAAGCCTGCACTGGGTGGAGATGCTATCACCTCCCCCAGGCAGGAGCTGTAACACCTGGCGGTGAGCCTCAAAGACTCACCCCCTTTGTTCCAGCACCACAGGGCATTCCAGCTAGTGGAGTTGCCCGCCCCCTCCGGCCACAGCCCCACTTTTGGCGGCAAGGCCGGAGGAAATAATGAGAATAACAAGGAGTCGTCACTGGCCAGTCAGGACAGCCCCTAAGGTGACTCTAACTTTTAGAAATCCTCCATCTTGCAGATGGAGGATTCCCCCAATAGGGATAGGAATGTGACCCCCTCCCCTTGGGAGGAGGCACAAAGAGGGTGTACACACCCTCAGGGCTAGTAGCCATTGGCTACTAACCCCCCAGACCTAAACACGCCCTTAAATTTTGTATTTAAGGGCTCCCCTGAACCTAGGAACTCAGATTCCTGCAACCTAAGAAGAAGAGGACTGATAAGCTGAAAAACCCTGCAGAGAAGACGGAGACACCAACTGCTTTGGCCCCAGCTCTACCGGCCTGTCTCCCCACTTCTAAAGACACTGCTCCAGCGACGCTTTCCCCAGGGACCAGCGACCTCTGAATCCTCAGAGGACTGCCCTGCTCTAGAAGGACCAAGAAACTCCTGAGGACAGCGGCTCTGTTCATCCAAGACTGTAAATTTGTTTCAAAGGAGCAACTTTTAAAACAACTGCGTTTCCCGCCGGAAGCGTGAGACTTGCTACTCTGCACCCGACGCCCCCGGCTCGACTTGTGGAGAAACAACACTTCAGGGAGGACTCCCCGGCGACTACGAGACCGTGAGTAGCCAGAGTTGCCCCCCCCCGAGCCCCCACAGCGACGCCTGCAGAGGGAATCCTGAGACTCCCTCTGACCGCGACTGCCTGACTCTCAGATCCCGGTGCCTGGAAAAGACCCTGCACCCGCAGCCCCCAGGACCTGAAGGATCGGAACTCCAGTGCAGGAGTGACCCCCAGGAGGCCCTCTCCCTTGCCCAGGTGGTGGCTACCCCGAGGAGTCGTCGTCCCCCTCCCCCCCCCCCCCCCCCCGTTGCCAGCCTGCATCGCTGAAGAGACCCCTTGGTCTCCCATTGATTCCAATTGAAAACCCGACGTGTGTTTGCACACTGCACCCGGCCGCCCCTGTGCTGCTGAGGGTGTACTTTCTGTGCTAACTTGTGTCCCCCCCGGTGCCCTACAAAACCCCCCTGGTCTGCCCTCCGAAGACGCGGGTACTTACCTGCTGGCAGACTGGAACTGGGGCACCCCTTTCTCCATTGAAGCCTATGCTTTTTGGGCACCACTTTGTGGTAACTTTGGGGTTGCTCTGAACCCCCAACGGTGGGCTACCTTGGACCCAAACTTGAACCCTGTAGGTGGTTTACTTACCTGCAAGAACTAACAATTAAAGAAAATATATTTTTATATACAAAAACCTATTGGCCTGGAATTGTCTCTGAGTGTGTGTTCCTCATTTATTGCCTGTGTGTATGTACAACAAATGCTTAACACTACTCCTTTGATAAGCCTACTGCTCGACCACACTACCACAAAATAGAGCATTAGTATTATCTCTTTTTGCCACTATCTTGCCTCTAAGGGGAACCCTTGGACTCTGTGCATACTATTCCCTATTTTGAAATAGTGCATACAGAGCCAACTTCCTACAATGAACAACTCTGTATTCCACAGGATCCTCATCGCTCTGTAAACACCAACACACCCAGGCAAATTTGTACCTCTTATTTGTTTCATTAGCCCAGGTTTTGAACAAGAGACTGCTGTCCTAGAAAGTTCTCAGGCTTCCTATCTAGCCCTGGAATCATCCATGCTATGAGGGACAACTATCCTTCCAGGACCCTGCAATGGGGATTCCTTTGGGGATCCTGAAGTATATCCTACATCTGGGATAGACGGATTGGAAAATCCCAAGAAAGTTTCTTCATCACTACCCAAGTCTCCTCCTTCCTCTATGCTTGGGCAGCCAGTCTTAGCATTGCAAACTGGGAAAACTGGTATCCCTCTTCCAGACTCCAATCCTGCAAGAATGCATCCACCGCTTCTAGTGGATCCGGCCTCTGGCTGAAGAAGCGTTCTAGATGAGAATCCAGATGTGTAGAAAACATGTCCAAGGAGAACAGTTCCCAGAGCTTCTGGATGACCTGGAACACTTCTGGATGAAGTTGCCATGCACTGAGATCCTGACTATGTCTGGAGTGCCAATTGGCGACTTCGTTGGATCTCCCTGTGTGATAGTCTGCCGTCACTGAAATGTTGTGATCCAGGCAGTACTGCCAAGAGCCCTTCGCCAGATCGGCCATAAGTTGGGAGTATGGACCTCCCAGGCAATTGATATACCTCACCGCCGAGATGTTGTCCATCTTCAACAGGACTGAGCAACTGACCTTACCCTTCGTCCAGCAGCAAACTGCGAAGGAGACTGCCAGGATACATCCCCCCACAACTGGCCCTCCATCCTGACTGACTGGCATCGGACTTGATTAATTGTATGTGAACTGAAACCAAAAATAGCCCTCCTGTTCCAGGCCCCCATGTGAGTCAGCCACCACCTCATCTGTTCCTTGACTTTGTCCGTTAAAGGCATCACTGCTGAGTAAGGCAAATATTTGCCTGGATGATGCACCTTTAACCCTTGTAGAGCCCAATACTGGAGAGGGCCTAGGAAGATAGCTTGTTTGAAAGATGCCAAAAGGCTCACCAGCTTGGCAGCTGTTTGGTGGAAGTCTGCAAGCCACTGCCGTGGATTTCATCTTTTTGGAGAGCAGACTCATGGTTGACTCCTTTTGAATTGATCACAAATGTCAGCAAGGTTTTTCTCTGAGCTGAGACTAACAGGGACTTATGTTAGTCGATTACGAACCCCAAGCTTTCCAACAAATCCACTGATGTCTGGAGGTGGCCTGACAGTCAAAGGGCATTGATCCATCAGCAAGACGTCGTAGAGCTAGATGATTGCGTGAACACCCCTGCTGCAGAGGAATTCTACCACTGGCCTGGGAACCGTAATGAAACACCAGGGGGTGGGCAACAGACCATAGGGTAGCTTCTCAAATTCAAGCACCTAAGGACACCAGCGGAATTGTAGAAACCTGCGATGAGGCTGAAACACTGGGATCGCCAGATAAACAACTTTGAGGTCTAACTGAACCAACCAGTCTCCTGCCCTCAGAAGGTTGAGGGTATGAATGCCCTTCATCTTGAAGTAGTGATACACTAGCCACTCAAATTCATTGAGGTTAATTACTCTCTTCTCACCGAAGAGGCTATTGCTCACTACAGTTAGAGTGCATGTCTGAGGGAGCGATTGCCCCTTTTCTTAAAAAAAAAAAAAAAAAACTCACATCTCCTGGTCAAATAAGGAGGGTTGGCTCTGGCAGACACCAAAGTATGAGGTCAGGCTTGTCCACAAAGTCCATGTGAAAACGTTAAGCAGTCTGGAGAACCTAGGTGCTGGAAATCACTGCCTGTCAGTTGTCCTTGAACAATGTCAGACACTCCCCCACTTTTAGTCGGGAAGAAAGACTTCTTAGCATGGGAATATCCCTGGTTGCTACCTCAACCACCTCCTCTGCCCCCATGGGCGTGATGGAAACAACTGGTGGGATAGAAACTGCAGAATGTGTGAGAGTCTTGCCACTGGCCTTGACTGGAGCATTGGCCTTTCTGGGAGGCATTGGTTGTGAAGCAGCCCCTTACCACGCCCGGCCCCAATGAAGGCCTCTGATGAAAACATGTTCTTAAATGAGGTTTGCGCTTTATCTACTGAATTGAAGGTCTGAACGAACTTACCGAGTTCCTTAATGAAGGAGTACCCAAACAACCGCCCAGTCTGGCAGCATCTCTGGGGATATAAGGGCCCGACCGTTTGGCCTTCTTGGCCATGTTACGTATCTTAGTAAGGGGCCCAACCATGTCAAACAATTTAGCTTGGCATGACCGGCAAGAGCAGTCAGTGCCCTTCTTTGGTTCTCTAATATATTTTGCTAGAAACATTATGCTCATCAATTTCTGGTGTACGGGCTACCTTGCCTTCCAGGGACAGGCAAGGACACTCTGCTCTGAGGTGGGTCAGAGCCTTTTCCACGTGGTTTTAAAAAAAAATTTTTTTTAGGTGCCCCGCAATGTAAGCTGCTACTTTAGCAGTAGGGGACCATTTAGAGGTTCTGGGGTGGGTCAGATCATCAGTTCAACATGTCTGCCACCAAACTATCTGGTTGAGATGCAGGGACAGGGCAGGAAAACTTCATCAGAAGATGGGCACGAAGACCTTGAGGGAATGGGGGGTCGCAATCTATCCCTGCGAAACTCAGCCCCTACTGACTGAGGAGAGGGGGGCCAGCTGAAAAGGATCAGGTTTAGTCAGATGAGGTTGAGATTGTAAGAAAGCTCTTTTTAGGTTCTGAAAAGTGTCCTTAACGACACGCTGATCCAGTGTGTGGTTTCTAGCTTGCCGCTCAGAACCCAGGTGCCCATATCCAATGCCAGGGATTTGTTGGCGGTCTTGGGTCAGCCTGCTTATATTTTCTTCCAAGGGCGTGAGTGATGGGGACACTGCGTGTTGAACCGAGGCGTCTGCCGCCTTACCCCAGCCAGAGGTAAAAAGGAGGCTGTTTGCACCCCAAAATACTTAGTCGGGAGCCTGCATGGTCTGATTTGGGCTTGTTGATGTTAAAATCCAACTGTCAAGCTTGGCCCACTTGAGGTGGTCCACAAGTCTGTGGCAAGTGTGTCTTTAGCAGGCAGTTTTTGAGGTACAGGAATATGCTTATACTTGATCCAGGCTTGAGTATGGTGCTAGGAAACGTAGTTTTGTGGAGAGTCAGTGACTCAAGTAGATGGGACCGACATTAGTTTGGCAGATTTTTATGCAGAAGAGTATAGAGGTGAATTACTCCTTGCTATGGTGGGGTTTCTCGTTCCCTCCTGGCAGAGTGTGCTGAAAAGCCTTTAGTCTGAGTTTATTGCACATTTTGCAGGAAGAAGTTTCAGAATTCGATGAAACTCATTACTCTTAACTTTGTGAGGCAAGTGTATTTCCTGACCATGCCACATCTTCCATAAGATTACCTCGGACTAAACCCCCCCTTCTCATTGTACGCAGCGCTCGAGCAGCATATCAGTGGAGACCTATAGGCTTTGTAAAACATATCTGGAAATTTTGATGGAGTGAAAAGTTTTTCCTTTTGGGCACCCTACTTTAAAAAAAAAAAAATAATAATTTTTTACTATGCTTGGTGAGGTACAGAAATATCTAATCTATTACTGTCTATAGAAAGTTTGCTAATCAGAGACCCTATTTCAAGATCCATGTAATGTAATTTTCTTGAGTACCAGGCAAAAAAAAAAAAAAAGCTTCACCTAGTGCAGAAACCACTTTCCTCTTTAAGACCTAAATGATAACAGTTTAAAAACCAGTAGGTATGTTCTTTGAGCTCATGCACATCCATTTTAAAACCTATAGGTTTGCCATTTGAGTCCATGCACAGGTACAATTTGAAATATTTGATCAGAAAAGGGACATTCTAGTTATGAAATTGCCAAGAGACTAAGTGAAATCCTGGCTCTCGAGGGCTCTGACCAGTATATCGTTTTTACATTTGGTTTGGTGGCGCTTAAGACTTGTTCTTCCTTCTTAGCAAAGGTTGTTTTTGGAGTGGCACTTAATCAGATTCTTAAATGTACCAGTGTTTTCTGTACTGCTGTTGGATGTCAGAGTATTTAAGTATAGAATTGAAAAATCATGGTTAATTGATCAACTTTTAATATCCTTGCTCCAGAGCATTGCAAATGGAGCAAGTTAATTACCTTTGATAATACTCCTTAGGGATACTTGATTCCTCATCTTCAGAATATCTCTACCTTAAACTGGATACAGAGAATTTCAACAGAAGTGCTCCGTATACTGCCATGTGATTGTGTGCAGCTCTGTGGAGTCTTAATACTGCCCAGCCTTAACAGAACAGAGCTGCATACAAGCACCAACCCTGTGCTCTGATGTTAGTTTCTTGACCTTATCTCCCACCCCACCGATGAGGAACTTGAAACCTTTGGTGTGAGTGTTCTGAACTCTAACTTGTGCTTTTTTTAGATGTTAAAGGCTACTCCACAGAACATGAAGTTGAAGGGGCGTCAACTCTATTGAGATAGAGAATCCACCAGATAGAGGATTACTGCAGAAAAGTAACTTGTTCTTCTGACAGCTACTACTAACTGCATATTCTTCACCTTTTGAATAGATACCAAAGCAGTTCTTTCCAAAAGTCTGAGGAGTGGAGCCAGACCAAAAATCTGGATGAGCGAATGACCCTCCTGTCACTACTGACAAGGCAGTAGTGCTTAGTGAACGTATGCACTGTTGAACATTGCAGCCTGGCAGATATCAAGAATGGACACTCCTCTTACCAGTGCCTTAGAAGCGGCTCTCCAACTACTGGAATGGGCTCTCAGATCTTGTGGCGTTGGGGGTAAGATTTGGTCAGAGGGTTTCTGCTGCTTTTTTGGACATTGTATAACAGATCTTGATACAGAAGACTATAAATCTTGACCAGGTCATTTTCTCTGTCCTGCTCTTCTTTGCACCTAAGAACCCAACAGAGCTGACAGCCTACCTGATGACCTTTTTAAAAAACTCAACTCTCACTTTGAAAACAGTGCGATCTTAACTCCTTTTGAGAGCTACGGTGGTCCTTGGCATCCTAGCAAGGTGATAGATTTTTCAGTATGGAATGCTTTCGTGGCTTTGGTAAGGAAAGCCACCCAGGTCTGTCTTGTTCCAGAAGAAGATAGCGTAAGGCGATAGTGCCTGCAGTTCACTCTCACAATGTGCTGACGTGATGTCAATAAAGGAAGACGGTTTTTCAGCATCAGTGATGTGACGTTTCATTTCAGGACTCTTGTGCCACCCTGCATTTTGGATGAAGATAATGCCCAAGTGTAAGAGTTTACGAAGCCTCAAAGCTGTTCTCACATAGACACCTGAACTCATTGTGGCGGTTTTAAACTCTTGAATGTCAAGGGTTCAGAATTACCCTAACAAATAAGTTTCTTTATGGAGCTCGGGTGTGATTGGGGCTCGTTGATGTTAAAATCCAACTGACAGGCTTCGCTATCCATAGGGTGACAACAAATGCCTGTGGCAAGCCTGTCTTTAGCAGCCTGATTTTAAAGGCACACGAATATGCTTATTTCTGTATACTTATTCCTGACTGCCATAAATGGATCACAAGCATTTCTGTCATTTTTCCAAACACCCGAAGGTGAAAAGAAGCACAGCAAATCGAAAGTATTCTAGCCCAAGTTAAATCCAGAGTTAATCCTGGTTAACTGGTGGGAGTTCGTATGGCAATACATATCAAGCAAGTCCAGTTAAACATCCAATTTCCTGGGTATACAGCGGATAGCATCCGAGCTAGCCTGAGCATTTCGAATTTGCCCTTGCTCAGAAAGGAATTCAGCAGGTGATGGTTCTTAATAGGTATGAGGCACCTGTCCTCTTCGGGACAAGAGAGAAGTTAGAATGGCATCCTTTGCCTTTTTCAGACTACCTGATCAGTGACACCACTGTAGAGTAAAAAGGTTTATAAGCTGCATCTGGATTGTCTGGCACTCATCTGATATTTGTTCTGGCGTGGGAGGAATGTTGCATTGGTTGGACATAATGTAGGGCATAGCCTTATAGGTGATTTAACTCACAATTGTTTAATGTGTTGGCTTTCCAGCTGGGGAGGGGTGCTATATACTTCCCTGGTACGAATTATGGAGGGCAAAACTAAAGCGGCTTGGTAGCTGTTGCAGCAGGATAGGCGGATTTGGAGAATTGCAGGCTCTGCTGCCCTGTGTGGTGTATGCATGCTTCATACCTCGAAAGGACTAGAATGTCTGCATCATATGTTTTGAAGGCTGGGTCTCCCTAAAGGCAAGTCTCCAGGAACAACCTCCAGATTTCGTAAATTGATGGGGGAATTGTTAAACTGACGTCAATAGTCCCGAACAGCGTTCTGTGACACTGCCGTCTTTAAATGTGTTGTGTGCTGAGCCAGTCTTTCCCCCAAATTGACTGGACATATTGAAGGTTATATCAATTAAGAGTGCTTGACATCATCAGAAATTCTGATCATCATCATCCATGCGTACTCCCTGAGCAAGGCCACTGGTGCTAACCGCCCTGCTAAGACATTTGGTAGTGTCTTGTCCTGCACAAATTACATAATTTACTGCATCCTGTTAAACATGTATTGTCTGAGCAAACCACCTTTGAGGTCCTACGGGGCTGCCGGGAAGGTCCTGCTGGCCATGTCCCACAGAGCACGCGTGTACCTGTGCAATGTGTACACATTTTTTATTTAATTTTTTTAACCGAAGAGCCAGGCTTGTAGACAAAAACATGTCCTTGCCAAAAGCATCAATCTTTGGGATTAACTGTTTTGGAGGAGTTACCAATATGAAATTGGGGTTGACATTACTGGTTGTGGCTTCTGGTGTAGGGTGCTTAGTTAAGAGGTTTGTAGCACTAGATCGAGGCCTATGGTGGTAAGTTACAGGTTGGGTGACAGGCGGCCTAGAACAAGGCTTGGATCAGGTAGAAGTCAATGAGTCATTGAAGGCATCATTAAGTGATAGCAGTGTCTGCTACAATGTCGACCATGATTAGAAGATTTCTGGCAATTTATTTTTGTTTTCAGTGGTGGGCAACTGCAGATCTGGCATCCTAGCTGCTCTTAGGGCCACTGCTGCAAATGAGGATATTTCCTCTGTTAGTGGACTATGTGGGAAGTCAATCTCAGTTTTAGGTGAGGTATCTAGCTCAGTGTCATTTTGTAAATTCAGTTATAATGCAGCGGAGTGAGGGGGAGTAAACCATCACTATTTAAGTAATCGGTAAACATGATCAACCCTATGCCTCTTGCATACAAGAGCAAAAAAAGACTCCTCTGCTGAGAGGTTTGGTCAATATCAGTTCAGAGTCCAGCGTGGGCATCAGTGCCAGTTCTGCAGGAACCGGGGTGTGGAAGTCTGACCCAGAGTTATAACTGGGAACAGCCTGAGTCTGGTGAGGGTCTGCCAGTGGTAATCTGACTGGGGAGACATCTACCGTTAGAAGTAGCCATGGCAAACTGTTACTAAATTGTGCATATGCACGTAGTTTCTGGAATGCATCATATTGTGTTGTTTAAATGTATATTAGGCACTTGACTATCCAGTAGTACAATCTAAGAGCAAAAACTGCTATTGTATTCCCTTTCAAAATCTCTTATTGAGATCTGCAGGACAGCCACATAAATATCAGTGCAAACCTTTTGTTTTCCTTATTGGCTTGGATTTGGTTGCTAGTGCAATTGCTCGTGTTAACCTAGTGTTCCTTACATCTTTTGCCTGATTGCCCCATTCAGTCCCCCACGTGCCCTTAATCACCCTCCCTCAGTATCTACAGCTGTATACTATTCTGAGGTTACGAATTTGGGAAGGTTCATTTTGCTGGAGAAGTAGCTTGCAATTATTCCTTTTTGTTTATTAATGGATTATCCTGAGGCCTATAGTGAATACACCTATGCCCACCAAAGAGGAGTTTCTCTTTCGCTCATCCTGTAAACAATGCTTGCCCAATGAAGCAAAGTTAGAACACTTGCAGTTCAAGTAACCTATTTCACTGGTGTTTTTGAAACACCCACATTTTTGTGTGTACTCTGATGTGAAAATCTCTTTCGGAATTAACGGATGGGGGTAGGGGAAGTTGAGATTTGTGAGTATGATATGAAACTAACAAAGGAGTTATTGTGTTATTTAATCTTATAGTTTGGTTAAATTCCATCCAGCCCTAATAAAATCACGGTCTCTTTTTGGATTACTGGATTCAATTTTTTTTTTTTTTTTTTAATATCTTCAGCTTCAAGCACTTGAGAAATCATTCCTCCAGCTTGAGTGAGAGATGCCACTCAGATAAAATTGACTAGTTAGTGCAGGAGTTAATGATTGGATGCTGCAATGATGACTGACAGATTTAATGTACAGTCAAGAAAAGCTCTTATAGAAAAGCGTTCTGCCTGCTTACTGGTCCAGTAAGGAAACGATCTGAAAGCATAATTTCTGTAACAAGAACCTACCCATATTCTTAAGTATCCCATACCTGTAGCACTTAAGACAAACGGAATAAGAATAAACTTTTTTATAGATGGCGTGGATCCATTTTAGTTTTTCCTGGGTACTGGAGTTTAGCTTAGCTGTGGCTTGCAGGCCTGTGCCTGTTTTACATAGATAACATGCTCTGTTTTTATTATTCATTTTTTATTAATTTTAGCATTGCTTGCATTTTAGAAGAAATGTTTTTATTTTATAATCGGTTGCAATTCTGTGAAAGCTTCATTATCGGTAATGTATGTATTTGATTGTCATGTTCTTTGCGTTGGACAATAAACATGTCAGGCATTTGTGATATTGCCAATACAAGTTTGCGCACACAATCTAATGTTTAGGTACATAACCACGTCGGATGTCTGCACGAACATTAATGCATGTTATAAATACACCTTGTGAGACCAAGACCATTAGAGGGGGGATTCCACCCAGGATACTGCATCCCACTTAGCAGCAGCCCTCAGCCTTTGTATCTCTCCACAGCCTGATTTAGAAATTGGAGGCTGACCTTGTTCTAAGGTAACCGGATTGGGGTGCTTCTCATGGACACTGCATGGGCAGATAGATTTAACGCGTTGGTATCTTTAGGGCCGAAAGTACGCTTTAGGGAGAAGTTTGCATATTCATGTTTATTGCAATATGTTGGGGTTGTCCATATTGCAGAGCTTATTTTTACAATCTTGATTTTGTTACTGGTCACTATCCTAATCATTGCAGCTCATGCATTTTATTGTAGATTGCAGTCTTTTCAATAAATGTATTGAAACTATCCTACATCTTCTTTCTTGCCTGTGTGTATGTGTAAGAGACTCAATTGCTAACAAGAGAAAAGGGCAAGACTTGTTCGACCACGATTTCCGTGAGAGCTTTTCAGAGTCCATGCGCTAGGCTGTGAGAAATAACCTTTACTATCTGGGTTTTGGTGAGGTGCTGCTAAAGAGCCGGAAGGATTGGGCTGACAGCTGCCAACTGGTGTAGGAGTGACTCAGTCGCCTTCAAGCAGAGGTGCTACTGCCCCTAATCCAGCAGTCTCGAAGAGATACGAGAGTCCATATGGCATAGGCAGTTGCCCTAGCTAGTGTGTGGTGATCTCCTCTTGTGGGCAGGATGTAAACTGTAATTTAATAGTTCGAGGGTTTCCTGCTTTCAGTAATGAAGAGCTGGCTCATCTGTATCGGAACACATTTCCATTTTAAGAAGATATTCAATACATTTTGTGTATCTATTTTATGGCTGATGATCCAATGAATGGAATAAAATCTTGTAAATGTGGTAATAATTAACCAGAGTTAAATAAAAGATCGACCTGCTTTTAGCAGAAGGAACAATCCTGTGGGTACATTCTGCTAAGTAGATAGCATGAATTATGCCACTTTGAGTAGTAGGTGTCTGCTGTAGACATGAGGGGGAATTACTTGAATGTTCTTTCCAAAAATTATTCTTAGACAAATTCGTAATGAAGTAGACATGCTAACAAATATGTATACATGCTGCTATATGTCTAAAAGACTTATATTTTTTGTAGGTTTCTAATAGCTGCACACAATTTCTTAAAGATGCATAACTACTGATGCCAGCTTATCAGTCTGCTTTTGTTATTGTAACCATCCTTGTTGTCTTTAATTTTCTCCGTCTGATTGCATAGCCATTTTTAGGCATTTTTATTATTCCACCATATAAACCCTTGAATATAAAATATTATGTGCCTATCATTAATTCATTGTCTACCATACTTCTCGCAGTGGTTGTAGTACTGATTAATGCAAAACTTTGACCACTTTGTGGTCAGTGAATTTTGGTCTGAATATAGTTGGGAAGAATTGGGAGACCCTCTTAAAAGAAGAGCCAGACAGTGCCATGTAGGGGTAACCTCACAAAGCGCAGCATACAGTGGGAAATGGTTTCCATATAAAGCAGTGTGCTAACATACGAAGATAGTATATTAAATAAACTTGTGCTGCATGTTTACTGTTTTTTCCCCTTGAGCTATGAAAATAAACGGGGACCCCGTGGTGTAGGTAAATTCTCTGTTTGGTGTTCGCTACCCAGAAGTATCGTCTTGGCGTAGGTCATGCACTCCACTGGAAAAAAGCTCCAAGTATTGACTTTTTTGTTCCGGTTACTGCAGATGTTTTTTTTTTTTTTTTTTTTTTCGGTCAGTACTCGCATTGAGTGTTTGGAAGGGGCCAGCTTTATGGCCTTTTTTTCGTTACCTCTAGAATTCCACCAGAGTGACTGTGCTTCCTCATTCATGTAGGTTACTTCGACATCTAGGCCAGCCAGTCGTATTGGACCCTTCCAGGAGATAGTTGGGGATATTTATGCTGTTGGAGATACTCTTTAAAATATAATGGTCCCATCATATTCTCTGCTCAATGTAGAGACCTTAGTGCTTGCCGTGGCCTTTCCTTGAGGAAAAGCAGTTGGAATCTGTCTTTCAATGTTGTGTGTATGAGAGCACTCTTATTGTTCTCCCCTGAGCAGCTTCTGGAGTAAAGTGAGCCAGTTCCTGGTGCTACTTAGTTTGTTAACCACGTTCATTTCAAGCATGGCTTTTTGTTGCATGTCCCATTTTGTTTACCATTCTTATTAAATTCTAGTGGCGCTTTTCTAGTCCCTGCAATTTTTCCTGATAATGCAGAAGGAAAAATTCACCTTACTTCATCTTGTTGAATAATTTCCCTCCCTATTTTAAATGTAGCCACGCACAAATTGGATGTGTTTTGATTAACTTTGAGCTACTAGCTTTTTTTTTCTCATCTGCAAACGTTTGTTCCTTGCTTTTCTTACAAGACCTTCCCTATGCAAGCTGTAACAGGCTTTTAACAAATTGACACAGAAGGGTACGGGATATACACCCAGTTGAACAAAGAGCAAGGCAGTATAGTCTATCTCAATCATCATAGGCAGTCATTGGTAAAAGTATATAATCAACAGTTGCTAAACTTGAGCTATCAAGCTGTGGATTGTGCTGAGCATGGAAGTTTGTATTTACTACAACATGGTCTAGTTCAGTAGTCCTTTTTGTCTTCTCATTGCTGATCTTAATACCAACACATGAAAAGAAATGGAAAATCTGCAGAAATGAATGTGAAGTGTATATTAATGTATGTAATGGCCTTGTTGGAAGTTGGGCTCAGAAACTCAAGTAACTGAGCATGTTACTTGTATGGTATAGACAAGTCAACTTGTTAAACACTCATGTACTGCTGAGTGATTGGGGGGGTGATTAGTAGTGCCTTAAGAGCTGCAATGCCTTTAGGAACAAAGATAGTGCAAATAGAGGCTTAAATGTGGTATGACGAGGGAGCTCAGCATGGAAGCCTTTGCTCACTAATTACCACAGCCTTCCCTTAAACCCTTTTATATAAGTCATGTCCACTGCATTACTTTTGTAGTGCAGTGGGCATGAACTGTTCGTCCATCACATTGACAAAATCCTTGTTGCACTGTTCGTTTCAAAAGAATATTCAGAATGCAAGGGGCGTACTTCCTGGGGACACATTCTGAGGAAATGAGGTTTATTATATGGTGTGGTTGTGCTCCCTCACTTTGTATTACTCGTACCAACTCCTTTAGGAGCCTTGGGTTTTGTCTGTCAAACCCTCAGCTCAATCATGGGTAGCAGTGGCACTGAGCAGCAGGCTTAAAAGGAGGAACAATCGTAAAGCATTTAAACAGCACTCAAATAATTGAAGAGAAAATTGACAAGACTCAAATTGGACACCAATTTGTAAGAATAGGCTGTATTTTTATACCTGTTTAGACACTAGAATCGAAAAGATCCACTGGAGGGATTCAGAGATATGGACTTAACAAGCAATAATAAATTGGTGCAATTTCACTTAACCGAAAAGCCCTGGCAAAATCAACTAACTGGATACATAGAACTTTTCAAGAAAAACATAGGTAAGTGTCACTGCAGTTGGTTAGAAGCACTTGGAGCAACCAACTCCGGCAGGTAGCTTTTGGGGGAGGGGGGGGGAGGGGGGGAACCAGCAACGGGCTCAAGGGCAGTTACCTCAACAGGGGAAACAGTTCAACAGCTCCAGGCATATTATCTGAGTTGCAATTGATTCCTGTTGGAAAGTGGATTATTGGTATGGGCAGGTAAGTACCTACACCTAGCAATAGGCCACTAACCCCACTGAGGTCCAGTTAGTTCTCAGTAAATTAAACCTAGCTCAACCCTTGGTAGCTTGGCAACGAGCGACAAGGCTTAACTTAGAAAATAAGTGTGTAAAGCATTTTTAAAAACAAAATAAAAATCCAACAATCACGCGGAGGATGTCGTCATCCAATCACAGGCAGGCTCCTTCCTCCTTTGACCACTTCCTGGGAAGTATGGCAAAAATCAATCCAAGGAAGCAACATTCTTAAAAAACCCAACAAGGCTGAAAGTGATATTTGGAGGTTAGATCTGGCTGAGCCCACCCACCAGTGTGGCTTAAAATCCTAAACACACCCCTCTCCTAATCTAATCAACAGGGCGTCTAATTGTCTCTGGTTACAGGATGTGAGGGAGGTCGTGAGCTGGTTTCACCCCCCCCCCCCCCCCCCCCCAACCAAACCAATAAATAAAATACTGCTTTACCAAAATCTGCTGAGGATGCTTTCCTCCCCCAGGCGCAACCTTTGTGTTCAGCCCAGGCCACTTCACACCTCATCAAGGCAGCCTGGCCAGACTGCCATATGCTGGCCAATCAGAGAATGGCACTACAGAGCTGAAGTTGGCAACTGGACTAGTTATATTAAATCCAACAATTGCAAGTTGTGGGGGATTTATTATAACAATTAATTTGATACCAAACTCTAAGTAGGTATCTGGCACTTAAGGGGACTTTGTTAATTAAAATCATGTCTCCCCATTTTAGCCTGTGGATTCCATTCACTACAGTGAGGTAAAAACGAATTTGGCTATTTTACCCCACCATGGCTTAAACCATTTTTATAAGATCCCTGCTTATAGTTATATGGCACCCAACCCTAGGGACACAATAGGCACACCTTAGGAGTGACTTATATGTAAAAATAAGGCAGTTTTAAGACTTTATAAGTACTTTTAATTCCAAAGTCGAATTTGCATATAACTTTAATTTAAAAGCAGCCAGCAAGGCGGGCCTGCCTTTAAAATAACCCATTGCACCTCAGCAGTGCGCCTATTGGTACACTACCTATGCTGGGGTCCCTAAACCTATATGCCCTACCATATACTAGGGACTTATAGATAGGTTGACAGCCAATTACAATTAGCCCACTTATTATACACCGAGCACAGGCCCGGGGACTGGATAGCAGCACCCAGGGCACCATCCGAGTCAGGAAAACAGCAAAAAGTGAAATATTGGGGTGAGCATTTAGGGGGCCTCTGCAGTCAGCCCTGTTTCCTCACAATTCCTATGGAGTGGTCCTGATTCAAAGGATGGAGGATGCCAAAGATGCGCTAAGGATGCTGTGGATTTGACACATGATGGAGAGGGCTTGCTGCATGGAATCCTTGGTCCACGGTTATGGGTGGGATGGGGTGGAGGGGTCCTGCTTGACGTCCCACAAAGTGCGTTCTAGTCTGGCCGAATTCCATTCGCCCTTGGTGTTGTCGCGGTCACAGGCCAATCCTTCCTTAGTCGATAACTCTCCTTTTGAAGGTCTGACAGCACTCCCGAGCTCAGGGAGCTATGGTGCAACCCTGTAAGTCAGGTCATGGTGCTGCACAGCGATGGTGGTAGTGTCTTGAGGAATTTGGGCTACCAACTTGCCCCAGCAGACTTCTTCAGCTGTTGTGTCCCTGTGCTGTGAACTTGAGGCCATTCCTCAGGCCCTAGGGGTTCTCTTGGCTCGACTGGGTTCTGGAGAGAGCTTCCCCTTGGGCAGGGCAAGCACAGCCATTTCCCTTCAGTAGCCTCCAGGCGTGGTTAGTGCAGTCCTTTTTGTTGAAGCTCCTTTTTTTTTTTTTTTTTTCTTCTTCTTCTTCCTGGTCCCTCGGTGCAGAAGGGAAGTCCTTTTATTGTCCTTCTTTCGAGTTGGATCAAATTCTTAATGCTGGGGGTGCTCCATTTATCTTCAGAAATTGATCTTGGGGTAGGATATATTTGATTGGCAATGGGCTACTAGGTTCCCTCCCACCTGGTGACCACTTTGTGTAGTGTGGCATATGGCTTTCCTAGGGTGCACCATTCTGTCCACTCACATGGTGAGACCCCTCTTTCGACACTCTAAACCAGTGGTTCCCAACCTTTGGTCTGGGGCTCCAGGGGGTGGTCTGCGACTGTTTAAATTAAATATTAACAGATTAGGTCCTGAGTTTTCAGTAATGACTCAGTGGGGAAGGGGGGGGGGGGGTTTGATCCAATAATTCAGTGAGGGTCCCTGGGTTCCAGTAATGAAGTGGGGGTCCACTGAAGTCCAAAGGTTGGGAACCACTGCTCTAAACTACCTAGCCCATCCTCCGAGGTGTAGCAATAAAGGGGCTTTGTAAAAACAGATTTTACATGTCTTCTCCTCCTGTCCCCAGTGCCAGCCTGCCTTAAAAATGGAACAGGCCTCTCCCACGTTTTACCAATTTGCTCCTTTGAAGTTTGCCTTTTGGGCAAGCATCTGTGTGGATTCTTGCAGGAAGAAGCTAACCCCTCCTTCGTGCTGGCCCCTATTGTGTCCTATCCCATTAGCACAGCTCCCAAGGATGTCAGATTAATGGTCTGCAGAACACGTCCCATGTACATCAATACACTGGAACTGGAAACCATGGGCAGCTAGAGCAGTAACTTTTAAAGTTGCACTTTGCCCACCAGTGACATTAAATTCGATTTCATTATTAAATCTGATTTAAAGCATTGATACTTATATCAACCAGTACCAACCTTAGTAGTCCCATTCAGAAGTTCGCAGGACTAGAGTGCCAGCCTGTAACTGTACTTGCTGGTGGCCTTTCCATAGTAAATACAGTGTAGAATTTTTCACTGCTGGAAAAACAAAAAAGTACATGCTTCACTTTTTAATATACAGCATCGTGCCTTAGGGCTCCTAAGCACTGCAATAGGAGTTACTTATATACGTTAAAAATACGTTTGGGCTTCACAATTACCTTAAATGGCAAAATTGAATTTGCAGTTTTAAACAGCCCTTCAATCTGAAGTGGCAGACTGGGAGCTATGTTTTTTCCTTGTCAGGGTGGCACAGCAAGTGCTGTAGTCCCTTGGGCACACTTTAACTTACAGGCCCTGGTTACCACTTGTACCATACTAGGGACTTGTACGTAAGTTAGGCTGTGCCAAAGGTGACAAGCCAATTAAACATAACACCATTTTAAGGGTCGGAGCATATGCACGGAGAAATGTTTAGGAGGGCACTTCAGAGTAGTTACACCAGTACCTAGCAGTCAAAATGGGGGTAAAAAAGTTGGGATAAACCTGCAAAAAAAGGCTGCTTCTTTGCACTCATGGTTACAAATAAACTGTGACCATCTGAAGTCAAGGTGGTCTTTACACTGTCCCTGGTTTGGTCTGCTCATGTTTTATGCCAGTGATACTCAAAGTACAGGCCGGGAGCTGCATGCGGCCCTTTTGACCTTTACATGCGGCCCACAGGGCAGCAGTAGCACTAGTCAGCTGTTTACTCGACTCAACAGGCAATACTTTATTTAAACACTATTGAAGATAAAAAAAAGGAAGTAAGGAATTTCTCCTGAACCGCTTAACTGCAGGAACACTTTCATTTTTTAAGAACTTTTGCAGCAAATGTCTGCAACTATGATAAGGGTTCTTAAAAATTCAAAAAGTGTATTTTATTTACACGCAGGACCATTTCATTTTACTACAGCAGATTATATCAGTGCTGAAGTGTTGTGTTTTTTTTTTTTTTTTTTTAAGAACATTAGAATTCAAACATAAATTCAGACACATTCATTCTTACCCCCACCTTGATAACCATGCCAACAGTGAATTAAGAGGGAAGTTTGTTATCTGCACTCTTTCATTGACCTGATTTGCTATTATTATACATAAACAACGTCATAGTTTATTAAAACAAACACAGGAGAAGGCTTCTCGCAGCGCACATACTGAAGTCATGCATTGTGAAGTCTTCCTACATACAATAATGAAGGGAACGTGAAATAAAACAATTACCTAGGATCACACAATTTGGTAAAGTTGGGATTAATGCCACATTGTCTGTTTTCACAGATATGTATGCTTTGCTGTCCCATACACCCACCATTACGCCACATCCCTTCCCCATCCAGAGCCCCCACCCTTTGATCGCCACGCTGCTAGCATCAGTGTGGCCCTCGGTCACACCACAGACCAAACTTTGTAGCCCCTGGGGAAAATGTTTGTGAGTACCCATTTTGTGGGCAATAGGCCCAGCAACACAAGTAGGGTCCCATTTTTATCAAAAGTAGTGTGGAAATGCTGGGTGGTATGACTTGTGTAGAGAACCTGTAGATTCCAAAACTTTCCTCTGCAGAAGTGCCGGAAGACACAATGCCATCCAAAGGTTGATGTTTGCTAGGCATTGTGGGTAAGAAAACGGTGAGTTCCTCATGAGTTTTGTCATCCTAGACTCTCATGGGTTTGTAGTCTTACGGAATGTCTAGGTTTCTCTGTGTGGTGGCTAAACCTGGGCCCAAATAACATAGTTACACACATTTTTAAAATGGGTCTCTTGTGGTCTTCACGTTGCATTTTGTGGCCTCACATGTCATTGCGATAAGTCCAGCCAGATAAGTCGGCTATGGTTTTTATCAGTGGGTAAATTCAGACCAAAAAAAAAAAAACGTTAGATACTCAAGTTAATTTCTTTCTGATTTTGGCTTCTACATTTAAGCCAGTGTGTAAGAAGGAACACGTTTTACAAAATACCCTCACAATTACATGATGGTATGGGTAACCGCAGACTCGTTTGTTTAAATAACCACTGTCTCTAAACTCAATATCTTGGACACGTTGCCAAAAGTGCATAGGCTTTCTTCATCCCATTGTTAATTCAGTAGATTTTACATTATGAATTGCTGCATGGTAGGTACACAATGAAATTATAAGCTGTAGCTCATCTGTTGCCACCTATGTCCCTGTGCCCAGAAGGGTCTGACTGACATAAAAATATTCCTGCGGCCAGAACAATCGCCTGTTGCAGCAAGAAATTACAGATGAAAACATAATCACCTATTTCTATTTTTACTGCTCCATTTTCATAATATTTTGATTTCAACAACCAGTTGATATGTAAAATTCTGAGCAATCTAAAGATGACCCTCTTGCTAAACTCACTTACCTACTTTTCAGAAATATGTAGCTTTTAATTCTCCTGTTTCAGCCACAAACTGCAAGAAGGTAGAAACCAAACAAGTAGGTGAAATCTGCAACCACATAAAAATAGCTTTTAAAAAATGCGGTCATTTTAAAGGGGGAAGGCGTTCATGCCCAACACTTTTTTTTTTCAACCCTATTTTTCCAAAGGAAAGTAATCCAGTTGGCTGTTGTCTGTTCCTGTCATTGAAATACACAAAACTTTGATACCTTTTTAAAGTTTCCAACACATGGATGGTTAGATTAGAGGGAGAAGACCCCTTTGACCTGGGTATGTTTTGTGGTGAAAAATATGAAGACTTAAGAGCAAAGTGCCCCAAACGTCAAGGGGCTCAGCACTGGGAACACATGGCTTGCTATTTTATAGCATTCTTGTGTAAGAAAGCAGTGCTGCTTTTTATTCTCAGTCTATTACATTGTTTTTATGTTGAAGTCTGCTCTAGGAGAGACAATTGTATCTTCTGCGTAAGACATTTAAAGGCAGGATATCTGCTGAAAAGCTGAACTCCTTTGACTTTAGGTAAACATACGAAACCTAATAAAGAAGATTGCTTAGGTACAAAACAATACTGATTGTAAATTAAGAACTGAGGAAAAATTGTGATGTGAAAAGTAGCTGAACACTTGAGGGTTTCACTCTGGGCGACTACCTGAATGTGATAAGTGAAACTGCCTTGTCAAAGCAATCCACGCTTCTTGAAGTTAAATGATTGTGAAAACGTGGCCAAAAAATTGACACTGGGAGGTTGGGCTAAAAAGTTCAGCACCCCAACTGCAATGGACTTCGCACAACTGCACTTTCAACTCTGCTTTTTTGCTGTGTGAATCTTTACTGGATTCACAGGCTGGGCATTCTTCCACTGTCTAGCGGTTGGGTCCGGGATACTTTCCAAGTGTGCTTTTTGACAACTACTTTTGACTACACACAAACAGGTGGACAAGGGCAACCAGCCCTGCAGTAGGAGAATGTACGGGTGGGGAATAGTGCAGAATTGTTTAGGGAGATGGAAAACATACCCTTTATGTTCTGCCCCAAGTGCCAACTTTCACAGATATCACCCAGCTCAAAGCCTGTCAAGACACCCTTAGTGCCGAACCCCTCATCGACTGGTCTCTAAACAATAGACACCAGAGGAGGGTGTCTCTGAAAAGCACTCTCATGGGTGATCGGGAGTGCTAAAGGACAAGGGAGGCAACCATAGGCATGCTGATTCTTAACAAAAGGCGGCTGAGTGCACTCTGGCTAAAGCGGAAGAAGATGTGGTTTGAACCTGAAATGTCTGTGATCCTCCAAAAGAGGAGGGATTGTGATGTTTCCCTCTGGGAATTTCATATTCCTTCCTAGCTAACAGGGAGCACAGTCGAAAGGAGAGAGCAGGGTAAGCTCAAACCACCCACTACGCCCGAGTCCCACGACGAAGAGCAAGGGGTATTGCTTGAAAATGAATTGGAGGAACAAAATGTTCTAGCAAGCGGAAGGCAACTATGACTAGTGGCAAGATCTAGAGACTGGCTCCCTGAAGGAGGGAGTTGAGACATACCTTTTCATGCCATCCCCACCAGGTGACATTGCGATGTATAACAGAGTGATAAAGAGTGTTGCCTACAAGCATGGTTTGCAGCTCGAGGATAGTGTGTGTGTGTGTGTGTGTGTGTGTGTGGAGGGGGAGGGGCTTATTCCTGCTTAAGGCTCTTCTCCCCTCTCAGAAGATGAGTCAATATATGCCTATGCTACAAAGCATTCTAGATTAAGAAGGGAGGCATTCAAAGAACTGGTGGGCTTCAAATCTGTAACTCAAGGGGAACAGAAAATGTAAACGTACCTCAAAGGACCCCTTGTATGTCAGGGGCAACACAGATTCAGATTTGATCATAGTGGTGACTGCAAGGAAGAGAACCACTGCCCCCACATTTACTGGACACTACTTGAGAAGGACAAGTCAGTAGGGATTGTGGACCACAAGGTCGAAAGGGGAGCAGCAATGTGATGGAGAATTTCTAATGCCAGTGCCGTGCTAAATCGCCATGACCACCTGCAATGTGAGGAAGTGGGAGAACTAAAGAAGCACCCCCAAGAGCACTACCAGAAAAGGACGGTCTCTCAGAGGAGGAAAACCACTGTTAACACATGTCTGTCATAGCTGTGACAAGAACAGATTTCAGTCAGGCAGCTGAACATGGGGCAACCCAGAGGAGACCTTCCTTGCTGCAGGCATCTGGCTTCAAAATGAGGTGCAGGCCAACATCTCCAACGCCCCTTATATTGGCAAAATCCTATTCAGTGCAGCAGTGGACGAGACAGATTAAAAACGATGAGACACCAAAGGCCTTTGGTGCCCAGCAATATCATGACCACCTGCGAAAGAAGTAATTTTCATGGGAAGACCAACAGGAAGGGGGAGCTTCCAAACTTAAACACTGCAAGCCTCCTTCCAGCACCAGGGTCACAGTAACCCCTCAGAAGTGACTGGTGGGGGTGGGGAGCATAATTGAGGCCTTATTCTAGGGACGGAGAAAGGTGACTTACGGAAAATGGATGGTCAACATCATATGGCACGGTTATTATATAGTACTTTAAAATCATAAATCACAAAGGAAGAACCATTTTCTAAAACGGGAAGTGAGGGAGCTCATGTGAAAACAGTCGGTGGAAGGAGAAACCACAAGCGGAGTTCAGCCGGGGAAACTATTCTGCATACTTTTTGGTACCAAAACCAGACCGCTCTACTAAATTCTAGACCTTCACTTCCTGAATAAATTCAGCATGATTCAGAATGACCACACACCAAGAAGTCATCCCTCAGCTGCGAAAGACTACATTAAGGAAAAAAGACCTATAGGAAGCCTACTTATTCATTCCCATGAATCACAAACACAACATATTACGCCTTGTTGTGAACCATATTCACTAGCCATTCAAGTTGCTCCCTTTTGGCATAAAATTGGCACTGAGTGTTGAGAAAAGCAGGAGCAGCTTTGACGTGAAGGGAAAGGATGCAGCTGTACCTCTATCCATAAGTGGCAGGTAAAAGCAAGATTGTTCTCTCTTCCAGAGGAGCATCAGGATGGTCCTCAGCACACTTCAGACTAGGTTTCATCATAAACCTCTGGAAATATTCACCAGAGCTGGGAAAGGAAATAAACCGGTCTAGGAGCAAGGATGAACACAGTGAAGGCACGTCCAACCCAGCAACCAAGAAGGCCAAGGCATCAAAATATCAAGCTCGCTATTGCCAAAGGGGTCAGTCTGACGGTGAAAACAGCAGGGGATAATGATTGGCATGATGGTCTCCTGCATCCCACTGATCTCCCTTTGCAAGACGACACATGAGATCCATTCAGGAATGGGTCCAAAATCAGTGGTCATAAGCTACAGGGAGTTGGGGGCATCAGACAATTGTAAGCAAAGGGCACTGGAAGAGATGACAGGATAGAAAGTGAACAACATGACAGTGGATAGACCTTTTCTTCCACCAACTTCAATGGTGATTTGTAAAGAAATGGCTCCCTGTTGCAGTTACCCCCCACTTTTTGCCTGATACTGATGCTGACTTGACTGAGAAGTGTGCTGGGACCCTGCTAACCAGGCCCCAGCACCAGTGTTCCTTCACCTAAAATGTACCATTGTATCCACAATTGGCACACCCTGGCATTCAGATAAGTCCCTTGTAACTGGTACTTCTAGTACCAAGGGCCCTGATGCCAAGGAAGGTCTCTAAGGGCTGCAGCATGTCTTATGCCACCCTAGAGACCCCTCACTCAGCACAGACACACTGCTTACAAGCCTGTGTGTGCTAGTGAGAACAAAATGAGTAAGTCGACATGGCACTCCCCTCAGGGTGCCATGCCAGCCTCTCACTGCCTATGCAGTATAGGTAAGACACCCCTCTAGCAGGCCTTACAGCCCTAAGGCAGGGTGCACTATACCATAGGTGAGGGTACCAGTGCATGAGCACTGTGCCCCTACAGTGTCTAAACAAAACCTTAGACATTGTAAGTGCAGGGTAGCCATAAGAGTATATGGTCTGGGAGTCTGTTTTACACGAACTCCACAGCACCATAATGGCTACACTGAAAACTGGGAAGTTTGGTATCAAACTTCTCAGCACAATAAATGCACACTGATGCCAGTGTACATTTTATTGTAAAATACACCACAGAGGGCACCTTAGAGGTGCCCCCTGAAACTTAACCAACTAGCTGTGTAGGCTGACTGGTTCCAGCAGCCTGCCACACTAGAGACATGTTGCTGGCCCCATGGGGAGAGTGCCTTTGTCACTCTGAGGCCAGTAACAAAGCCTGCACTGGGTGGAGATGCTAACACCTCCCCCAGGCAGGAGCTGTGACACCTGGCGGTGAGCCTCAAAGGCTCACCCCTTTGTCACAGCCCAGCAGGGCACTCCAGCTTAGTGGAGTTGCCCGCCCCCTCCGGCCACGGCCCCCACTTTTGGCGGCAAGGCTGGAGGGAACAAAGAAGGCAACAAGGAGGAGTCACTGGCCAGTCAGGACAGCCCCTAAGGTGTCCTGAGCTGAAGTGACTCTAACTTTTAGAAATCCTCCATCTTGCAGATGGAGGATTCCCCCAATAGGGTTAGGATTGTGACCCCCTCCCCTTGGGAGGAGGCACAAAGAGGGTGTACCCACCCTCAGGGCTAGTAGCCATTGGCTACTAACCCCCCAGACCTAAACACGCCCTTAAATTTAGTATTTAAGGGCTACCCTGAACCCTAGAAAATTAGATTCCTGCAACTACAAGAAGGACTGCCTAGCTGAAAACCCCTGCAGAGGAAGACCAGAAGACGACAACTGCCTTGGCTCCAGAAACTCACCGGCCTGTCTCCTGCCTTCCAAAGATCCTGCTCCAGCGACGCCTTCCAAAGGGACCAGCGACCTCGACATCCTCTGAGGACTGACCCTGCTTCGAAAAGACAAGAAACTCCCAAGGACAGCGGACCTGCTCCAAGAAAAGCTGCAACTTTGTTTCCAGCAGCTTTAAAGAACCCTGCAAGCTCCCCGCAAGAAGCGTGAGACTTGCAACACTGCACCCGGCGACCCCGACTCGGCTGGTGGCGATCCAACACCTCAGGCGGGACCCCAGGACTACTCTAAGACTGTGAGTACAAAAACCTGTCCCCCCTGAGCCCCCACAGCGCCGCCTGCAGAGGGAATCCCGAGGCTTCCCCTGACCGCGACTCTTTGAATCCTAAGTCCCGACACCTGGGAGAGACCCTGCACCCGCAGCCCCCAGGACCTGAAGGACCGGACTTTCACTGGAGGAGTGACCCCCAGGAGTCCCTCTCCCTTGACCAAGTGGAGGTTTCCCCGAGGAACCCCCCCCTTGCCTACCTGCAGCGCTGAAGAGATCCCTAGATCTCCCATTGACTTCCATTACAAACCCGACGCTTGTTTCTACACTGCACCCGGCCGCCCCCGCGCTGCTGAGGGTGAAATTTCTGTGTGGACTTGTGTCCCCCCCGGTGCCCTACAAAACCCCCCTGGTCTGCCCTCCGAAGACGCGGGTAGTTACCTGCAAGCAGACCGGAACCGGGGCACCCCCTTCTCTCCATTCTAGCCTATGTGTTTTGGGCACCACTTTGAACTCTGCACCTGACCGGCCCTGAGCTGTTGGTGTGGTGACTTTGGGGTTGCTCTGAACCCCCAACGGTGGGCTACCTTGGACCAAGAACTAAGCCCTGTAAGTGTCTTACTTACCTGGTTAACCTAACAAATACTTACCTCCCCTAGGAACTGTGAAAATTGCACTAAGTGTCCACTTTTAAAACAGCTATTTGTGAATAACTTGAAAAGTATACATGCAATTTTGATGATTTGAAGTTCCTAAAGTACTTACCTGCAATACCTTTCGAATGAGATATTACATGTAGAATTTGAACCTGTGGTTCTTAAAATAAACTAAGAAAAGATAATTTTCTATATAAAAACCTATTGGCTGGATTTGTCTCTGAGTGTGTGTACCTCATTTATTGTCTGTGTATGTACAACAAATGCTTAGCACTACTCCTTGGATAAGCCTACTGCTCGACCACACTACCACAAAATAGAGCATTAGTATTATCTATTTTTACCACTATTTTACCTCTAAGGGGAACCCTTGGACTCTGTGCATACTATTCCTTACTTTGAAATAGTGCATACAGAGCCAACTTCCTACAGTGATCATCCCCTTGGGTGCATTCCACAGAGGATGGCGTGCCCACATCGGTAAACTCAACATTGGGATTATGGAAAATGGTGCCGTAGTCCGGAACATGAAATGTGCTACTGCTGAAGGCCACATTTCTAGCCTTAATGGCCTTCCAAACACAAGTGTGGAGAAAGAAACTGTAAATCCAGATGGCAAATGCAACTCTTACCACAACTGGGTAGGAGGAACAAGGTCTTATTCACTATCCACTCTAGACCTGGCTATTTTAGATCAGTCGTTCAGAGAAAAATCACCTTCATAGGAATACACGTCAGATGTATTGGTAGAAGCAAACGGGTTAAGTGGACAAGCAAGCATGCTATACAAATGGGATCTAAAATAACTGGCACTTCAAAAGGTATACAAAAATAGGGGACAACATAGGTAGACCTGTTTGCAAAACCAGAGAATGCAAAACAGAAAAGGCTTTGTATTGAGGCACCCACATCACTGCTGCCTGACCAACCTCTATCAGTAGAGTAGCCTGGCTCCTGAAGGCATAGATTGAGCATCTGAAACTTCCAAGAAGTTCAGTGGGCATTCTAAAGGGAGCTAAAAGTCAAAGGACAATGAAATGTTGTGGCAAAATGGGAACGATACATCCTGAAGTTCAGGCGAAAGAAACTTTTCCACAGCAGAACTCCGCAGTGATCAGATACCTAGCACATAGTCTAACGTACACTTCACTAAAGGTCCACTTTGCAGCAGTAGTAACCTACACAAGAGGATATGTAGAAGCTTCTTCATTGCACAAGTGATCAAAAGATTCTAAGAGCCAGCAAAAAAGAATGATACCCAAGTCTGCATGAACACTTGCGAATTTTAATATTGTTAATGAAGGAGCCTCAAACCTCTCTACAAATGACTCTGGTTCAAACCCTAAAGACCATCATTCTAATTGCCATTGTGTTGCAAAGTAGGACATGAAAACTGCAAGCACTGACCAATCTGAAGTCTTACCTTAAAAAATACACAAGCACCGGTTGGATATGCGAATCAACCCACCTTTACTACTGAAGATCCCAGTTTATAGTCAGACCGACCATCTGGCTGACAGGATTATTCCAGCAACGAAAAATGAAAGCAGAAAAACCCTACATACCCTGGATGTATGTAGAGCAGTCATGTACGTTGTAGAACAAAGGAAGACGGGAAAGGAAGCAACTTCTTTGTGAATAAGGACTCCCAAGTAACAAATGCCACCATAGCATAATGGATAGTCGAAGCAATCCATATATGACCTGCAAAAGCTTGTGTGCTGTTGCAAGGAATAGAGCTCATTTCACAGGGACAAAGTTATCCTAGACTTTCTAAGGAACATACCCATCAATGGCGTAAGACAGTCTCTCTTGGTCGTCCATTCATACGCTCACATCACTAATGTGTGCACAATCAAGTCAACAAGGAGTCGCAGGAGGGACAGAATACTGGAGCATCTTAAAGCTCATTTCAACCCATCTTCCAAAATGTAATAGAGGATAGTGCTACCTAAAAATGCACAGCATGTATATCTAGAAAAGATTCCCACTGCAAAACAATGACTTGCCAGTAGTAGTTTTTACAACTCAAAGAATTTTCTGTATTTACATGCAATCCACCCACCATCCCAAGACTTTAGGTACAACTGAAACAAGTAGAATGAAAGAGTGTTCAAGTAATGGGAAGCTTATGAGAAAAAAACAGTTGGCTGGAAGGTAAAAAGAATCTGAAGACCGCACACTGACTTGCACCTGATGTCATAAGGGGACAGACATGTCATCACATGGGAATAGAGGATGTAGAAGGTATTCTTGACCCAGCAGCCAGATTGCGCAGTAATGCATGCCGTGTAAATCTAGAAAGATTTTCAAGCCACAAATCAACTATAGCTTTCTTGAGGAAAGCAATTATGCAGGGTATAACTAGCAGAAGTTGGATGCAAGTGGCATGGTAGAAAGTTAACCAGTCAAGGTAATGCAGTGAGAGAAACATGCGCTCCCAACGCTGTTTTTGACCTGAAGAAGCAAAGTGACCAGCTTGCACCTTGCTTGTTTCGTGCAGTCACTGTCTTGAGTTGGGTTGGATGTCCTGGATATGGCTACCAGAATTTCCATGTCTAATTTCTGCGTCCTCCTCTGCATACTGTAGAGCGATGCCACAGCTGCAGTATATAAGCAGACCCAAAGCTGCTTGATGACATAATTTTTTTTCCCCCCTGAACAGGTAACAAAATAGAAAATCCAACAGTTTGGTGAGTGTGGCAGAAAAGCAAAGGAAGTAAAACTATAAAACAGCTCCTGTTTTTCTGAGTATCATGCCATGAAATGCATTAGATGCCTTGCCCACCCACCCATCCAGGGGCAGTGTTTAGCCAATCAACTGGTGCAATAACACCAAGACATCCTACTGCCACCAACTCTCCACACATGCATCAACCGATCTGCTGAACCACTGGTAAATCCTTGTAAGGAAATGCCTCCTTGGCATGGTTGCCCCCTGACTTTTTGCCTTTGCTGATGCTATGTTTACAATTGAAAGTGTGCTGAGGCCTGCTAACCTGGCCCCAGCACCAGTGTTCTTTCCCTAACCTGTACTTTTGTATCCACAATTGGCAGACCCTGGCATCCAGATAAGTCCCTTGTAACTGGTACTTCTAGTACCAAGGGCCCTGATGCCAAGGAAGGTCTCTAAGGGCTGCAGCATGTCTTATGCCACCCTGGAGACCTCTCACTCAGCACAGACACACTGCTTACCAGCTTGTGTGTGCTAGTGAGGACAAAACGAGTAAGTCGACATGGCACTCCCCTCAGGGTGCCATGCCAGCCTCTCACTGCCTATGCAGTATAGGTAAGACACCCCTCTAGCAGGCCTTACAGCCCTAAGGCAGGGTGCACTATACCATAGGTGAGGGTACCAGTGCATGAGCATGGTACCCCTACAGTGTCTAAACAAAACCTTAGACATTGTAAGTGCAGGGTAGCCATAAGAGTATATGGTCTGGGAGTCTGTCAAACACGAACTCCACAGCACCATAATGGCTACACTGAAAACTGGGAAGTTTGGTATCAAACTTCTCAGCACAATAAATGCACACTGATGCCAGTGTACATTTTATTGTAAAATACACCCCAGAGGGCACCTTAGAGGTGCCCCCTGAAACTTAACCGACTATCTGTGTAGGCTGACTAGTTTTAGCAGCCTGCCACAAACCGAGACATGTTGCTGGCCCCATGGGGAGAGTGCCTTTGTCACTCTGAGGCCAGTAACAAAGCCTGCACTGGGTGGAGATGCTAACACCTCTCCCAGGCAGGAATTGTCACACCTGGCGGTGAGCCTCAAAGGCTCACCTCCTTTGTGCCAACCCAGCAGGACACTCCAGCTAGTGGAGTTGCCCGCCCCCTCCGGCCCGGCCCCCACTTTTGGCGGCAAGGCCGGAGAAAATAATGAGAATAACAAGGAGGAGTCACTGGCCAGTCAGGACAGCCCCTAAGGTGTCCTGAGCTGAGGTGACTCTAACTTTTAGAAATCCTCCATCTTGCAGATGGAGGATTCCCCCAATAGGGTTAGGATTGTGACCCCCTCCCCTTGGGAGGGGGCACAAAGAGGGTGTACCCACCCTCAGGGCTAGTAGCCATTGGCTACTAACCCCCCAGACCTAAACACGCCCTTAAATTTAGTATTTAAGGGCTACCCTGAACCCTAGAAGATTAGATTCCTGCAACTACAAGAAGAAGGACTGCCTAGCTGAAACCCCTGCAGAGGAAGACCAGAAGACGACAACTGCCTTGGCTCCAGAAACTCACCGGCCTGTCTCCTGCCTTCCAAAGATCCTGCTCCAGCGACGCCTTCCAAAGGGACCAGCGACCTCGACATCCTCTGAGGACTGCCCCTGCTTCGAAAAGACAAGAAACTCCCGAGGACAGCGGACCTGCTCCAAGAAAAGCTGCAACTTTGTTTCCAGCAGCTTTAAAGAACCCTGCAAGCTCCCCGCAAGAAGCGTGAGACTTGCAACACTGCACCCGGCGACCCCGACTCGGCTGGTGGCGATCCAACACCTCAGGAGGGACCCCAGGACTACTCTGATACTGTGAGTACCAAAACCTGTCCCCCCTGAGCCCCCACAGCGCCGCCTGCAGAGGGAATCCCGAGGCTTCCCCTGACCGCGACTCTTTGAACCTAAAGTCCCGACGCCTGGGAGAGACCCTGCACCCGCAGCCCCCAGGACCTGAAGGACCGGACTTTCACTGGAGAAGTGACCCCCAGGAGTCCCTCTCCCTTGCCCAAGTGGAGGTTTCCCCGAGGAACCCCCCCCCTTGCCTGCCTGCAGCGCTGAAGAGATCCCGAGATCTCTCATAGACTAACATTGCGAACCCGACGCTTGTTTCTACACTACACCCGGCCGCCCCCGCGCCGCTGAGGGTGAAATTTCTGTGTGGACTCGTGTCCCCCCCGGTGCCCTACAAAACCCCCCCTGGTCTGCCCTCCGAAGACGCGGGTACTTACCTGCAAGCAGACCGGAACCGGGGCACCCCCTTCTCTCCATTCTAGCCTATGCGTTTTGGGCACCACTTTGAACTCTGCCCCTGACCGGCCCTGAGCTGCTGGTGTGGTGACTTTGGGGTTGCTCTGAACCCCCAACGGTGGGCTACCTTGGACCAAGAACTAAGCCCTGTAAGTGTCTTACTTACCTGGTTAACCTAACAAATACTTACCTCCCCTAGGAACTGTGAAAATTGCACTAAGTGTCCACTTTTAAAACAGCTATTTGTCAATAACTTGAAAAGTATACATGCAATTTTGATGATTTGAAGTTCCTAAAGTACTTACCTGCAATACCTTTCGAATGAGATATTACATGTAGAATTTGAACCTGTGGTTCTTAAAATAAACTAAGAAAAGATATTTTTCTACATAAAAACCTATTGGCTGGATTTGTCTCTGAGTGTGTGTACCTCATTTATTGTCTGTGTATGTACAACAAATGCTTAACACTACTCCTTGGATAAGCCTACTGCTCGACCACACTACCACAAAATAGAGCATTAGTATTATCTCTTTTTACCACTATTTTACCTCTAAGGGGAACCCTTGGACTCTGTGCATGCTATTCCTTACTTTGAAATAGCACATACAGAGCCAACTTCCTACATTGGTGGATCAGCGGTGGGGTACAAGACTTTGCATTTGCTGGACTACTCAGCCAATACCTGATCACACGACAAATTCCAAAATTGTCATTAGAAATTGATTTTTGCAATTTGAAAAGTTTTCTAAATTCTTAAAAGACCTGCTAGGGCCTTGTGTTAGATCCTGTTTAGCATTTCTTTTAGAGTTTAAAAGTTTGTAAAAGTTTGAATTAGATTCTAGAACCAGTTGTAGATTCTTAAAAAGTATTCCAACTTTTAGAAGCAAAATGTCTAGCACAGATGTGAATGTGGTGGAACTCGACACCACACCTTACCTCCATCTACAGATGAGAGAGCTAAGGTCACTCTGTAAACTAAAGAAAATAGCAATGGGCCCCAAACCTACCAAAGTACAGCTCCAGGAGCTTTTGGCAGAGTTTGAAAAGGCCAACCCCTCTGAGGATGGCAACTCAGAGGATGAAGATAGTGACTTGGAGGGAAATTCCCCCCCTCCAGTCCTACTTAGGGAGAGCAGGGCTTCTCAAGCCCTGACTCCACAAATAATAGTCAGAGATGCTGGTTCCCTCACAGGAGGGACCAACAACTCTGAAATCACTGAGGATAACTCCAGTGAAGAGGACATCCAGTTAGCCAGGATGGCCAAAAGATTGGCTTTGGAAAGACAGATCCTAGCCATAGAGAGGGAAAGACAAGAGATGGGCCTAGGACCCATCAATGGTGGCAGCAACATAAATAGGGTCAGAGATTCTCCTGACATGTTGAAAATCCCCAAAGGGATTGTAACTAAATATGAAGATGGTGATGACATCACCAAATGGTTCACAGCTTTTGAGAGGGCTTGTGTAACCAGAAAAGTGAACAGATCTCACTGGGGTGCTCTCCTTTGGGAAATGTTCACAGGAAAGTGTAGGGATAGACTCCTCACACTCTCTGGACAAGATGCAGAATCTTATGACCTCATGAAGGGTACCCTGATTGAGGGCTTTGGATTCTCCACTGAGGAGTACAGGATTAGGTTCAGGGGGGCTCAAAAATCCTCGAGCCAGACCTGGGTTGACTTTGTTGACTACTCAGTGAAAACACTAGATGGTTGGATTCAAGGCAGTGGTGTAAGTAATTATGATGGGCTGTACAATTTATTTGTGAAAGAACACCTGTTAAGTAATTGTTTCAATGATAAACTGCATCAGCATCTGGTAGACCTAGGACCAATTTCTCCCCAAGAATTGGGAAAGAAGGCGGACCATTGGGTCAAGACAAGGGTGTCCAAGACTTCAACAGGGGGTGACCAAAAGAAAGGGGTCACAAAGACTCCCCAGCAGAAGGGTGATGAGACAACCAAAACTAAAAATAGTAAAGAGTCTTCTACAGGCCCCCAAAAACCTGCACAGGAGGGTGGGCCCAGAGCCTCTTCACAAAACAATGGGTACAAGGGTAAAAACTTTGATCCCAAAAAGGCCTGGTGTCATAGCTGTAAACAGCATGGACACCAAACTGGAGACAAGGCCTGTCCCAAGAAAGGTTCCACTCCAAACTCCCATCCAGGTAACACTGGTATGGCTAGTCTCCAAGTGGGATCAACAGTGTGCCCAGAGCAAATCAGGGTCCACACTGAAGCTACTCTAGTTTCTGAGGGTGGGGTGGATTTAGCCACACTAGCTGTCTGGCCGCCTAACATGCAAAAATACAGACAGCAACTCTTAATTAATGGGACTAGAATAGAGGGCCTGAGGGATACAGGTGCCAGTGTCACCATGGTGACAGAGAAACTGGTTTCCCCTGGCCAATACCTGACTGGAAAAACTTACACAGTCACCAACGCTGACAATCAGAGAAAAGTACATCCCATGGCAATGGTTACTTTAGAATGGGGAGGGGTCAATGGCCTGAAACAGGTGGTGGTCTCCTCAAATATCCCAGTGGACTGTCTGCTTGGAAATGACCTGGAGTCCTCAGCATGGGCTGAGGTAGAGCTAAAAACCCATGCAGCAATGCTGGGTATCCCTGAACTGGTGTGTGTGAAAACAAGAGCACAATGCAAGGCACAGGGTGAAAAAGTAGAGCTGGAGTCTGGAAAAATGGCCCAGCCTACCAAGAGAACAGGAAAGTCAGTTGGGAAACCAACTGCAACACAGCAAAAGAAAGGGAACCTCTCTTCTCAGGAAGAAGTTCTGCCCTCTGAGGGAACTGAGCCTTTGGAGCTTGAACCTTATCAGGTTGAGCTCTTAGGCCCAGGGGGACCCTCAAGGGAAGAGCTGTGTAAGGGACAAGAAACCTGTCCCTCTCTTGAAGGCCTTAGGCAGCAAGCTGCTGAAGAGTCCAAAGGCAAGAAAAATGGAACACATAGGGTCTATTGGGAAGATGGGCTCCTGTACACTGAGGCCAGAGACCCCAAACCTGGTGCCACTAGGAGAGTGGTAGTGCCTCAGCTGTTCAGAGAGTTCATCCTAACATTGGCCCATGACATTCCCCTTGCTGGACATTTGGGACAAACCAAGACGTGGGAGAGGTTAGTCAACCACTTCTACTGGCCCAATATGTCCAACATGGTTAAGGAGTTTTGCCTCTCCTGCCCCACCTGTCAAGCCAGTGGTAAGACAGGTGGGCATCCAAAGGCCCCCCTCATTCCACTTCCAGTGGTGGGGGTGCCCTTTGAAAGAGTGGGTGTGGACATAGTTGGTCCACTGGAACCTCCCACAGCCTCAGGAAATATGTATATCCTGGTAGTAGTGGATCATGCTACCAGGTATCCTGAAGCTATTCCCCTTAGGTCGACTACTGCCCCTGCAGTAGCCAAGGCCCTCATTGGTATCTTTACCAGAGTGGGTTTCCCTAAGGAGGTGGTGTCTGACCGAGGTACCAACTTCATGTCAGCATACCTAAAGCACATGTGGAATGAGTGTGGAGTGACTTATAAATTCACTACACCCTACCATCCACAAACTAATGGCTTAGTTGAGAGATTCAACAAGACATTAAAAGGCATGATCATGGGGCTCCCAGAAAAACTCAAAAGGAGATGGGATGTCCTCCTGCCATGTCTGCTTTTCGCTTACAGGGAGGTACCACAGAAGGGAGTAGGGTTCTCCCCCTTTGAACTTCTGTTTGGTCATCCTGTAAGGGGACCACTTGCCCTTGTTAAAGAAGGCTGGGAGAGACCTCTCCATGAGCCTAAACAGGACATAGTGGACTATGTACTTGGCCTTCGCTCTAGAATGGCAGAGTACATGGAAAAGGCAACCAAAAACCTTGAGGCCAGCCAACAACTCCAGAAGTTTTGGTATGACCAAAAGGCTGCACTGGTTGAGTTCCAACCAGGGCAGAAAGTCTGGGTTCTGGAGCCTGTGGCTCCCAGGGCACTCCAGGACAAATGGAGTGGCCCTTACCCAGTACTAGAGAGGAAGAGTCAGGTCACCTACCTGGTGGACCTGGGCACAAGCAGGAGCCCCAAGAGGGTGATCCATGTGAACCGCCTTAAGCTCTTCCATGACAGGGCTGATGTGAATCTGTTGATGGTAACAGATGAGGATCAGGAGGCAGAGAGTGAACCTCTCCCTGATCTTCTGTCATCAGACCCAAGAGATGGCACAGTAGATGGAGTGATCTACTCAGACACCCTCTCTGGCCAACAGCAGGCTGATTGTAGGAGAGTCCTACAACAGTTTCCTGAGCTTTTCTCCCTAACCCCTGGTCAGACACCCCTGTGTACCCATGATGTGGACACAGGAGACAGCATGCCTGTCAAGAACAAAATCTTTAGACAATCTGACCATGTTAAGGAAAGCATCAAGGTGGAAGTCCACAAGATGCTGGAATTGGGAGTCATTGAGCGCTCTGACAGCCCCTGGGCTAGCCCAGTGGTCTTAGTCCCCAAACCTCACACCAAAGATGGAAAGAAAGAGATGAGGTTTTGTGTGGACTACAGAGGGCTCAATTCTGTCACCAAGACAGATGCTCATCCAATTCCAAGAGCTGATGAGCTCATTGATAAATTAGGTGCTGCCAAATTTCTAAGTACCTTTGACTTGACAGCAGGGTACTGGCAAATAAAAATGGCACCTGGAGCAAAAGAAAAGACAGCATTCTCCACACCTGATGGGCATTATCAGTTTACTGTTATGCCCTTTGGTTTAAAGAATGCCCCTGCCACCTTCCAAAGGTTGGTGAATCAAGTCCTTGCTGGGAGTCCTTTAGCACAGCTTATCTTGATGATATTGCTGTCTTTAGCTCCACCTGGCAGGATCACCTGGTCCACCTGCGGAAGGTTTTGAAGGCTCTGCAATCTGCAGGCCTCTCTATCAAGGCATCCAAATGCCAGATAGGGCAGGGAACTGTGGTTTACTTGGGACACCTTGTAGGTGGAGGCCAAGTTCAGCCACTCCAACCCAAGATCCAGACTATTCTGGACTGGGTAGCTCCAAAAACCCAGACTCAAGTCAGGGCATTCCTTGGTTTGACTGGGTACTACAGGAGGTTTGTGAAGGGATATGGATCCATTGTGACAGCCCTCACTGAGCTCACCTCCAAGAAAATGCCCAAGAAAGTGAACTGGACTGTGGACTGCCAACAGGCCTTTGACACCCTGAAACAAGCAATGTGCTCAGCACCAGTTCTCAAAGCTCCAGATTATTCTAAGCAGTTCATTGTGCAGACTGATGCCTCTGAACATGGGATAGGGGCAGTTCTGTCCCAAACAAATGATGATGGCCTTGACCAGCCTGTTGCTTTCATTAGCAGGAGGTTACTCCCCAGGGAGCAGCGTTGGAGTGCCATTGAGAGGGAGGCCTTTGCTGTGGTTTGGTCCCTGAAGAAGCTGAGACCATACCTCTTTGGGACTCACTTCCTAGTTCAAACTGACCACAGACCTCTCAAATGGCTGATGCAAATGAAAGGTGAAAATCCTAAACTGTTGAGGTGGTCCATCTCCCTACAGGGAATGGACTTTATAGTGGACACACAGACCTGGGACTGCCCATGCCAATGCAGATGGCCTTTCCAGGTTCTTCCACTTAGAAAATGAAGACTCTCTTGGGAAAGGTTAGTCTCATCCTCTTTCGTTTGGGGGGGGGTTGTGTAAGGAAATGCCTCCTTGGCATGGTTGCCCCCTGACTTTTTGCCTTTGCTGATGCTATGTTTACAATTGAAAGTGTGCTGAGGCCTGCTAACCAGGCCCCAGCACCAGTGTTCTTTCCCTAACCTGTACTTTTGTATCCACAATTGGCAGACCCTGGCATCCAGATAAGTCCCTTGTAACTGGTACTTCTAGTACCAAGGGCCCTGATGCCAAGGAAGGTCTCTAAGGGCTGCAGCATGTCTTATGCCACCCTGGAGACCTCTCACTCAGCACAGACACACTGCTTACCAGCTTGTGTGTGCTAGTGAGGACAAAACGAGTAAGTCGACATGGCACTCCCCTCAGGGTGCCATGCCAGCCTCTCACTGCCTATGCAGTATAGGTAAGACACCCCTCTAGCAGGCCTTACAGCCCTAAGGCAGGGTGCACTATACCATAGGTGAGGGTACCAGTGCATGAGCATGGTACCCCTACAGTGTCTAAACAAAACCTTAGACATTGTAAGTGCAGGGTAGCCATAAGAGTATATGGTCTGGGAGTCTGTCAAACACGAACTCCACAGCACCATAATGGCTACACTGAAAACTGGGAAGTTTGGTATCAAACTTCTCAGCACAATAAATGCACACTGATGCCAGTGTACATTTTATTGTAAAATACACCCCAGAGGGCACCTTAGAGGTGCCCCCTGAAACTTAACCGACTATCTGTGTAGGCTGACTAGTTTTAGCAGCCTGCCACAAACCGAGACATGTTGCTGGCCCCATGGGGAGAGTGCCTTTGTCACTCTGAGGCCAGTAACAAAGCCTGCACTGGGTGGAGATGCTAACACCTCTCCCAGGCAGGAATTGTCACACCTGGCGGTGAGCCTCAAAGGCTCACCTCCTTTGTGCCAACCCAGCAGGACACTCCAGCTAGTGGAGTTGCCCGCCCCCTCCGGCCCGGCCCCCACTTTTGGCGGCAAGGCCGGAGAAAATAATGAGAATAACAAGGAGGAGTCACTGGCCAGTCAGGACAGCCCCTAAGGTGTCCTGAGCTGAGGTGACTCTAACTTTTAGAAATCCTCCATCTTGCAGATGGAGGATTCCCCCAATAGGGTTAGGATTGTGACCCCCTCCCCTTGGGAGGGGGCACAAAGAGGGTGTACCCACCCTCAGGGCTAGTAGCCATTGGCTACTAACCCCCCAGACCTAAACACGCCCTTAAATTTAGTATTTAAGGGCTACCCTGAACCCTAGAAGATTAGATTCCTGCAACTACAAGAAGAAGGACTGCCTAGCTGAAACCCCTGCAGAGGAAGACCAGAAGACGACAACTGCCTTGGCTCCAGAAACTCACCGGCCTGTCTCCTGCCTTCCAAAGATCCTGCTCCAGCGACGCCTTCCAAAGGGACCAGCGACCTCGACATCCTCTGAGGACTGCCCCTGCTTCGAAAAGACAAGAAACTCCCGAGGACAGCGGACCTGCTCCAAGAAAAGCTGCAACTTTGTTTCCAGCAGCTTTAAAGAACCCTGCAAGCTCCCCGCAAGAAGCGTGAGACTTGCAACACTGCACCCGGCGACCCCGACTCGGCTGGTGGCGATTCAACACCTCAGGAGGGACCCCAGGACTACTCTGATACTGTGAGTACCAAAACCTGTCCCCCCTGAGCCCCCACAGCGCCGCCTGCAGAGGGAATCCCGAGGCTTCCCCTGACCGCGACTCTTTGAACCTAAAGTCCCGACGCCTGGGAGAGACCCTGCACCCGCAGCCCCCAGGACCTGAAGGACCGGACTTTCACTGGAGAAGTGACCCCCAGGAGTCCCTCTCCCTTGCCCAAGTGGAGGTTTCCCCGAGGAACCCCCCCCTTGCCTGCCTGCAGCGCTGAAGAGATCCCGAGATCTCTCATAGACTAACATTGCGAACCCGACGCTTGTTTCTACACTACACCCGGCCGCCCCCGCGCCGCTGAGGGTGAAATTTCTGTGTGGACTCGTGTCCCCCCCGGTGCCCTACAAAACCCCCCCTGGTCTGCCCTCCGAAGACGCGGGTACTTACCTGCAAGCAGACCGGAACCGGGGCACCCCCTTCTCTCCATTCTAGCCTATGCGTTTTGGGCACCACTTTGAACTCTGCACCTGACCGGCCCTGAGCTGCTGGTGTGGTGACTTTGGGGTTGCTCTGAACCCCCAACGGTGGGCTACCTTGGACCAAGAACTAAGCCCTGTAAGTGTCTTACTTACCTGGTTAACCTAACAAATACTTACCTCCCCTAGGAACTGTGAAAATTGCACTAAGTGTCCACTTTTAAAACAGCTATTTGTCAATAACTTGAAAAGTATACATGCAATTTTGATGATTTGAAGTTCCTAAAGTACTTACCTGCAATACCTTTCGAATGAGATATTACATGTAGAATTTGAACCTGTGGTTCTTAAAATAAACTAAGAAAAGATATTTTTCTACATAAAAACCTATTGGCTGGATTTGTCTCTGAGTGTGTGTACCTCATTTATTGTCTATGTGTATGTACAACAAATGCTTAACACTACTCCTTGGATAAGCCTACTGCTCGACCACACTACCACAAAATAGAGCATTAGTATTATCTCTTTTTACCACTATTTTACCTCTAAGGGGAACCCTTGGACTCTGTGCATGCTATTCCTTACTTTGAAATAGCACATACAGAGCCAACTTCCTACAATCCTCCTTTCAACCAAAACCCCAGCATAATCATTTGTTACCAACCATGCCTATGCCAAAAAAAAGCATGCATACAAACATTAACAAACTTCACACTTTTCTCTCTACAGGCATATCATCTCCAACCTGAAAGTTTAGTGCACATCACATCAAACGGTATCCTTTGTCTCCACTTTGATACATCCAGCTACTTAACAGGCCAGTGTCAACATGACAGCCAGAGATCATTGTAGATTCAGCTCTACTCCAGCACCCTCTCTCTCCCTGAAAAAAATACTGTAAGGAAATGTCTCCTTGGCATGGTTACCCCCTGACTTTTTGCCTTTGCTGATGCTATGTTTTGATTTGAAAGTGTGCTGAGGCCTGCTAACCAGGCCCCAGCGCCAGTGTTCTTTCCCTAACCTGTACTTTTGTTTTATCCAATTGGCACACCCTGGCATCCAGATAAGTCCCTTGTAACTGGTACCCCTGGTACCAAGGGCCCTGAGGCCAGGGAAGGTCTCTAAGGGCTGCAGCATATCTTATGCCACCCTGGGGATCTCTCACTCAGCACAGACACACTGCTTGCCAGCTTGTGTGTGCTGGTGAGGACAAAACGAGTACGTCGACATGGCACTCCCCTCAGGGTGCCATGCCAACCTCACACTGCCTATGCAGTATAGATAAGTCACCCCTCTAGTAGGCCTTACAGCCCTAAGGCAGGGTGCACTATACCATAGGTGAGGGCACCAGTACATGAGTACTGTGCCCCTACAGTGTCTAAGCCAAACCTTAGACATTGTAAGTGCAGGGTAGCCATAAGAGTATATGGTCTGGGAGTCTGTCAAACACGAACTCCACAGCACCATAATGGCTACACTGTAAACTGGGAAGTTTGGTATCAAACTTCTCAGCACAATAAATGCACACTGATGCCTGTGTACATTTTATTGTGAAATACACCCCAGAGGGCACCTTAGAGGTGCCCCCTGAAACCTTAACCAACTACCCGTGTAGGCTGACTGGTTTTAGCAGGCTGCCACACTCGAGACATGTTGCTGGCCACATGGGGAGAGTGCCTTTGTCACTCTGTGGCTAGTAACAAAGCCTGCACTGGGTGGAGATGCTATCTCCTCCCCCTTGCAGGAGCTGTAACACCTGGCGGTGAGCCGCAAAGGCTCACCCCCTTTGTTCCAGCGCCACAGGGCATTCCAGCCAGTGGAGTTGCCCGCCCCCTCCGGCCACGGCCCCACTTTTGGCGGCAAGGCCGGAGGAGATAATGAGAAAAACAAGGAGTCGTCACTGGCCAGTCAGGACAACCCCTAAGGCAACCTGAGCTGAAGTAACTCTGAGTTTTAGGAATCCTCCATCTTGCAGATGGAGGATTCCCCCCAATAGGGATAGGAATGTGACCCCCTCCCCTTGGGAGGAGGCACAAAGAGGGTGTACCCACCCTCAGGGCTAGTAGCCATTGGCTACTAACCCCCCAGACCTAAACACGCCCTTAAATTTAGTATTTAAGGGCTTCCCTGAACCTAAGAATTTAGATTCCTGCAACTTACGAAGAAGACTGCTGAGCTGAAAAACCCCTGCAGAGAAGAAGACACCAACTGCTTTGGCCCCAGCCCTACCGGCCTGTCTCCCTCCTTCAGAAGAAAACTGCTCCAGCGATGCTTTCCCTGGGACCAGCGACCTCTGAATCCTCAGAGGACTGCCCTGCTTCCAAAAGACCAAGAAACTCCCGAGAACAGCGGCCCTGTTAAACAAAGACTGCAACTTTGTTTCCAGAGGAGCAGATTTAAAGACCCCTGCAATCCCCGCAAGAAGCGTGAGACTTGCAACACTGCACCCGGCGACCCCGACTCGACTGGTGGAGAAACAACGCTACAGGGAGGACACCCAGGCGACTCCAAGACTGTGAGTAACCAAAGTTGTCCCCCCTGAGCCCCCACAACGACGCCTGCAGAGGAAACCCGAGGCTCCCCCTGACCGCGACTGCCTGACTCTAAAATCCAGACGGCTGGAAAAGACCCTGCACCCGCAGCCCCCAGCACCTGAAGGACTGGAACTCCAGTGCAGAAGTGACCCCCAGGAGGCCCTCTCCCTTGCCCAGGTGGTGGCTGCCCCGAGGAGCCCCCCCCCCCCCCTTGCCTTCCTGCATCGCTGAAGAGACCCCTTGGTCTCTCATTGAAACCTATTGAAAACCCGACGCATGTTTGCACACTGCACCCGGCCGCCCCAGTGCCGCTGAGTGTGCACTTTCTGTGCTGACTTGTGTCCCCCCCCCCCCCCCCCCCCCCCCGGTGCCCTACAAAACCCCCCTGGTCTGCCCTCCGAAGACGCGGGTACTTAACTGCTGGCAGACTGGAACCGGGGCACCCCCCTTCTCCATTGAAGCCTATGCATTTTGGGCACCACTTTGACCTCTGCACCTGACCGGCCCTGAGCTGCTGGTGTGGTAACGTTGGGGTTGCTCTGAACCCCCAACGGTGGGCTACCTTGGACCCAAACTTGAACCCCGTAGGTGGTTTACTTACCTACAAAAACTAACAAATACTTACCTCCCCCAGGAACTGTTGAAAATTGCACTGTCTAGTTTTAAAATAGCTATATGTGATTTATTTGAAAAGTATATATGCTATTGTGATTATTCAAAGTTCCTAAAGTACTTACCTGCAATACCTTTCATTTGAAGTATTACATGTAAAATTTGAACCTGGGGTTCTTAAAATAAACTAAGAAAAGATATTTTTCTATACAAAAACCTATTGGCCTGGAATTGTCTCTGAGTGTGTGTTCCTCATTTATTGCTTGTGTGTGTACAACAAATGCTTAACACTACTCCTTTGATAAGCCTACTGCTCGACCACACTACCACAAAATAGAGCATTAGTATCTCTTTTTGCCACTATCTTACCTCTAAGGGGAACCCTTGGACTCTGTGCATACTATTCCTTTCTTTGAAATAGTGCATACAGAGCCAACTTCCTACATCTGTTCTTTTTGTTAAAGAGCTAGGTCATTTTAAATCATTCAGCTGATTTTGCGCTCATGTTCAAGGTTTTCCTTCTTTTAGCTGGCACCAAATCAGCCGATGCCAACTTTAACAATGAGGTGGTTTTAAGAAATAAAGGTTTCACTTTTAATTAGTCACCATTTTAGGCCTGTCCTTTATATTTTACTAACCAGGTCTGCTATGCTTCCATTGACCTGAATAGAGAGCCTTAATGCTCTGCAATGCAAGAACATAACCATTTTGCTGCCAAGGGAACCCCAGGTCGACTGAGCCTGAAACAGGATTCAGGAGAAACAGATAACCCAGGCAGTGTGGCAAGTCATGGTGAACCCATATAATGCCTGGACCATAAGACTGCAGTATTTAGTGGCAACACTGAAGACACACCAAACCGATCAATCATAATACCGACCTCTCACAAACCTAAGTAGCTTGCTTATCACCCTTTTCTCAGTCCGGGCTTCTAAAGCGAAGATTCTGCACCAAACTGTGGGAATGTTAGTAACAATAGTTTACAGGTCCAAAACCACAATTCGAAACCCTTTGGTCTTAGTCACACTATGGCGGCTTGTGCAGCACCATCATTGTATTTAGAAACTGTTACTTTACTGATTCTACTTTTCTCCAGTAAAGAGGTGTCCTGCAACTTGACACTTATATATCAGACTCAACCCCAAAGCCAAAGTCAAGTCTACCACTGGGGGGGACACAAGTCCACACAAAGTACACCCTCAGCGGCACGGGGTGGCCGGGTGCAGTGTGCAAACAAACGTCAGGTTTTCAATAGAAAGCAATGGGAGACCAAGGGGTCTCTTCAGCGATGCGGGGGGGGGGCTCCTCGGGGTAGCCACCACGTGGGCAAGGGAGAGGGCCACCTGGGGGTCGCTCCTGCACTAGAGGTCGGATCCTTTAGGTCCTGGGGGCTGCGGGTGCAGAGTCTTTACCAGGCGTCGGGTCTTTGAAGCAGGCAGTCGCGGTCAGGGGGAGCCTCGGGATTCCCTCTGCAGGCGTTGCTGTGGGGGCTCAGGGGGATCAACTTTGGCTACTCACGGTCTCGTAGTTGCCGGGGAGTCCTCCCTGTGGTGTTTGCACCCGACGCCCCCGGCTCGGCTCGTGGAGAACAGAGTGCAAAGTCGCACGCTTCCGGCGGGAAACGTGTGTGGTTTCAAAGTTGCTTCTTTGTTGCAAAGTTGCAGTCTTTGGGGTACAGAGCCGCTGTCCTCGCGAGTTCTTGGTCCTTCTAGATGTAGGGTAGTCCTCTGGGGCTTCAGAGGTCGCTGGACCCTGTGGAACGCGTCGCTGGAGCAGTTCTTTAGAAGTGGGGAGACAGGCCGGTAGAGCTGGGGCCAAAGCAGTTGGTGTCTCCGTCTTCTCTGCAGGTTTTCAGCTCTGCAGTCCTTCTTCTTAGGTTGCAGGAATCTAGTTTCCTAGGTTCTGGGGAGCCCCTAAATACTGAATTTAGGGGTGTGTTTAGGTCTGGGAGGGCAGTAGCCAATGGCTACTGTCCTTGAGGGTGGCTACAACCTCTTTGTGCCTCCTCCCTGAGGGGAGTGGGGCACATCCCTATTCCTATTGGGGGAATCCTCCAAAATCAAGATGGAGGATTTCTAAAGGCAGGGGTCACCTCAGCGCAGGACACCTTAGGGGCTGTCCTGACTGGTGGGTGACTCCTCCTTGTTTTTATCATTACCTCCTCTGGACTTGCTGCCAAAAGTGGGGGCTGTGTCCAGGGGGCGGGCATCTCCACTAGCTGGAGTGGCCTGGGGCATTGTAACACGAAGCCTGAGCCTTTGAGGCTCACTGCTAGGTGTTACAGTTCCTGCAGGGGGAGGTCTGAAGCACCTCCACCCAGAGCAGGCTTTTGTTTCTACCTCAGAGCACAAAGGCCCTCACCACATGGGGTCAGAAACTCGTCTCTCAGCAGCAGGCTGACACAGACCAGTCAGTCCTGCACTGAACAATTGGGTAAAATACAGGGGGCATCTCTAAGATGCCCTCTGTGTGCATTTTTTTAAATAAATTCAACACTGGCATCAGTGTGGGTTTATTATTCTGAGAAGTTTGATACCATACCTATACTTCAGTGTAGCCATTATGGAGCTGTGGAGTTCTGGTTTGACAGACTCCCAAACCATATACTCTTATGGCTACCCTGCACCTACAATGTCTAAGGTTTTGCTTAGCCACTGTAGGGGCATAGTGCTCATGCACCTATGCCCTCACCTGTGGTATAGTGCACCCTGCCTTAGGGCTGTGAGGCCTGCTAGAGGGGTGACTTACCTTTGCCACAGGCAGTGTGAGGTTGGCATGGCACCCTGAGGGGAGTGCCATGTCGACTTAGTCATTTTCTCCCCACCAGCACACACAAGCTGGCAAGCAGTGTGTCTGTGCTGAGTGAGGGGTCCCTAGGGTGGCATAAGACATGCTGCAGCCCTTAGAGACCTTCCCTGGCATCAGGGCCCTTGGTACCAGGGTTACCAGTTACAAGGGACTTACCTGGATGCCAGGGTGTGCCAGTTGTGCCACTAACTCTGCACCCGACGCCCCCGGCTCGACTTGTGGAGAACAAACAGTACAGGGAGGCCTGAAGGATCCGATCTTCAGTGCAGGAGCGACCCCCAGGTGGCCCTCTCCCTTGCCCAGATGGTGGCTACCCCGAGGAGCCCCCCCCCCCCCCCTCCCTTGCCTGCCTGCATCGCTGAAGAGACCCCTTGGTCTCCCATTGAAATCTATTGCGAACCCGACGCCTGTTTTAACACTGCACCCGGCCGCCCCCGTGCCGCTGAGGGTGTACTTTTTGTGCTGACTTGTGGTTCTCCCCCCCCCCCCCCCCCCCCCTCCCCCACAGTGCACAGTGCCCTACAAAACCCCCCTGGTCTGCCCTCCGAAGACGCAGGTACTTACCTGCTGGCAGACTGGAACCGGGGCACCCCCTTCTCCATTGAAGCCTATGCGTTTTGGGCACCACTTTGACCTCTGCACCTGACCGGCCCTGAGCTGCTGGTGTGGTAACTTTGGGGTTGCCCTGAACTCCCAACGGTGGGCTACCTTGGACCCAACTTTTAACCCTGTAGGTGGTTTACTTACCTGCAAATCTAACAAACGCTTACCTCCCCCAGGAACTGTTGAAAATTGCACTAAGTGTCTAGTTTTAAAATAGCTTATTGCCATTTGTGTGAAAACTGTATATGCTATTTTGCTCATTCAAAGTTCCTAAGTGAAATACCTTTCATTTAAAGTATGGTTTGTAAATCTTGAACCTGTGGTTCTTAAAATAAACTAAGCAAATATATTTTTCTATATAAAAACCTATTGGCCTGGAATTGTCTTTGAGTGTGTGTTCCTCATTTATTGCCTGTGTGTGTACAACAAATGCTTAACACTACCACAAAATAGAGCACTGGAGTTCTCTTTTTGCCACTATCTTACCTCTAAGGGGAACCCTTGGACTCTGTGCATGCTATTTCTTACTTTGAAATAGTGAATACAGAGCCAACTTCCTACAGATATTGTCAATGGATGCTGACAACACTGTAGGGTGAGGTGAGTTTGTCAATGTCTTATCACACAGGCTAGGGGTTCAAGCACCAGGGCAAATACAAATGGTGGCAGTGGACACCCTTGACATGTCCCCCTGTAGATTCGAAGTGTCTCTGGGTTGCCATTGATGCAGACCCATGCCATCAGGTCGGTATATAGTAGATGGATCTGCTGTAGAAACGCCCATTACATGCCCATACAGTGAAGAACCACAAAGTTGTATGCCTTTGTGGTGTCGGGGAGAACCGCTGCTGCCAGAAGTGAGGGGTCGAGATGGTGTAGCACGGCAAAAAATGTACGTAGATTCTTTGTAGTGGAGTGGGAGAGGATGAACCCGGGCTGGTCCAGTAGGACCAATGTGGGGAGTGGTGGCTGGAGTCGATTTGCCAGGAATTTTGTGAGGATTTTGGCATCTGTATTGATTAGTGAAAATTAGCATTCCCTCATAATATTCCAGTTGGTTGGAGGGTTCATCAGTGTCTTGTGGATAAACCTTTTCAGTATGTAGACATTTGCCAGGCGTTTGAGTACTTCCTAGATAAACTGTTAGTGATACTGACATGTCAATTGCATCTGTACAGATTCTCATGCCTTTACCTGATTTCCAATTCTCAGCTCTGCAAGTGGCTGTTGAAAATGTCTTTAACAAAAAATATCTTTATACTCGATACTTCTAGATTTTGGATGTGGAAGAATGAAGCAGGATGTTAACCTGATGCAACCTGGTCTTTGTCATGGCTGACCAGGATGACAAATTTGTCGCAGTACCCTTGTATTCCAAAGTCAGCTGTCACATGACATCCTTTCCAACAATTACGTCTAACACAGTGACGTGGAAAAGTGTGTGCAGCATATCATGTGAAGGTTGGCCTTTAAGGGTGATATTGTGGAGATGTCCCGCAATATGAGTGTACCTCGAGTTTACCAAGTATATTCTCTTGATTGACCGAAAATGTTGGCTTGTACCTCCAGAGAAAGAAATGAAGCAAACTGGGTTGTAACCTCTCTTTGGTAGATAGAAAGTTTCATTTAAGGACTTAACGCAGAGATGGAGACTTTCCACTAAAGGACATTTTAAGAGAGAATACAGTGTGCTGTTTTGACAAAAATGGCCAAATTTAAAAGACAAGTATGTTAATTATCTCCATGTATGTATACCACCTTTTCCGCTCTTAGGGGATCCATACATAGATACAAGATAAAGAAAAATTAAAATATCTGCAGACCTTGTATATCCTTTGGAGTGCCCCATCAGTTAACAAATACAGAATATTTAAGAATGCATTTGTATCAATCCTGTGTCCACTCGCACGACTCGTGAGACTGATGTGAATTTGGGTCTGCGACGTCCATTTGTTGCACTAAACCTCCAGCCAGGCAAGATCTATATTGGGAGCATGGGCATGTTTCTATGCCACCACTTGGCCTCCCGCATTTTAATACGTACTCTGTTTTGCACACACATGTGCATTTACCTGCTGTAAGGAAATGACTCCTTGGCATGGTTACCCCCTGACTTTTTGCCTATGCTGATGCTATGTTTTGAATTGAAAGTGTGCTGAGGCCTGCTAACCAGGCCCCAGCACCAGTGTTCTTTCCCTAACCTGTACTTTTTATTCCACAATTGGCACACCCTGGCATCCAGGTAAGTCCCTTGTAACTGGTACCCCTGGTACCAAGGGCCCTGATGCCAGGGAAGGTCTCTAAGGGCTGCAGCATATCTTATGCCACCCTGGGGACCCCTCACTCAGCACAGACACACTGCTTACCAGCTTGTGTGTGCTGGTGAGAACAAAACGAGTACGTCGACATGGCACTCCCCTCAGGGTGCCATGCCAACCTCACACTGCCTATGCAGTATAGATAAGTCACCCCTCTAGTAGGCCTTACAGCGCTAAGGCAGGGTGCACTATACCATAGGTGAGGGCACCAGTGCATGAGTACTGTGCCCCTACAGTGTCTAAGCCAAACCTTAGACATTGTAAGTGCAGGGTAGCCATAAGAGTATATGGTCTGGGAGTCTGTCAAACACGGACTCCACAGCACCATAATGGCTAAACTGAAAACTGGGAAGTTTGGTATCAAACTTCTCAGCACAATAAATGCACACTGATGCCAGTGTACATTTTATTGTAAAATACACCCCAGAGGGCACCTTAGAGGTGTCCCCTGAAACCTTAACCGACTATCTGTGTAGGCTGACTAGTTCCAGCAGCCTGCCACAACCGAGACATGTTGCTGGCCCCATGGGGAGAGTGCCTTTGTCACTCTGAGGCCAGTAACAAAGCCTGCACTGGGTGGAGATGCTAACCCCTCCCCCAGGCAGGAGCTGTCACACCTGGCGGTGAGCCTCAAAGGCTCACCCCTTTGTGCCAGCACCGTAGGACACTCCAGCTAGTGGAGTTGCCCGCCCCCTCCGGCCACGGCCCCCACTTTTGGCGGCAAGGCCAGAGGAAATAATGAGAATAACAAGGAGGAGTCACTGGCCAGTCAGGACAGCCCAGCCCCTAAGGTGTCCTGAGCTGAAGTGACTCTAACTTTTAGAAATCCTCCATCTTGCAGATGGAGGATTCCCCAATAGGATTAGGGATGTGACCCCCTCCCCTTGGGAGGAGGCACAAAGAGGGTGTACCCACCCTCAGGGCTAGTAGCCATTGGCTACTAACCCCCCAGACCTAAACACGCCCTTAAATTTAGTATTTAAGGGCTTCCTGAACCTAAGAATTTAGATTCCTGCAACTTACGAAGAAGACTGCTGAGCTGAAAAACCCCTGCAGAGGAAGAACAGAAGACGCCAACTGCTTTGGCCCCAGACTTACCGGCCTGTCTCCTGCCTTCCAAAGAACCCTGCTCCAGCGACGCTTTCCAAGGGACCAGCGACCTCTGAATCCTCTGAGGACTGCCCTGCTTCAAGAAAGACAAGAAACGCCGGAGGACAGCGGCACTGCTCCAAAAGACCTGCAACTTTGTTTCAAGGAGCAGACTTAAAGACCCCTGCAACTCCCCGCAAGAAGCGTGAGACTTGCAACACTGCACCCGGCGACCCCGACTCGACTGGTGGAGAACAAACACCTCAGGGAGGAGCCTCCGGCGACTCCGAGACCGTGAGTAACCAAAGTTGTCCCCCCTGAGCCCCCACAGCGATGCCTGCAGAGGGAATCCCGAGGCTCCCCCTGACCGCGACTGCCTGAACTCCATTTCCCGACGGCTGGAAAAGACCCTGCACCCGCAGCCCCCAGCACCTAAAGGAACGGAACTCCTGTGCAGGAGTGACCCCCAGGAGGCCCTCTCCCTTGCCCAGGTGGTGGCTACCCCGAGGAGCCCCCCCCTTGCCTGCCTGCACCGCTGAAGAGATCCCTTGATCTCTCATTGATTTACATTGAAAACCCGACGCTTGTTTCTACACTGCACCCGGCCGCCCCAGTGCCGCTGAGGGTGTACTTTTTGTGTGAACTTGTGTCCCCCCCGGTGCCCTACAAAACCCCCCTGGTCTGCCCTCCGAAGACGCGGGTACTTACCTGCTGGCAGACCGGAACCGGGGCACCCCCTTCTCTCCATTGAAGCCTATGCGGTTTGGGCACCTCTTTGACCTCTGCACCTGACCGGCCCTGAGCTGCTGGTGTGGTAACTTTGGGGTTGCTCTGAACCCACAACGGTGGGCTACCTTGGACCAAAAACTGAAACCTGTAAGTGACTTACTTACCTGTGAAAACTAACAAAAACTTACCTCCCCCAGGAACTGTGAAAATTGCACTGTGTCCACTTTTAAAACAGCTTATTGTGTTTTATGTAAAAAGTATACATGCTAATGTAATGATTCAAAGTTCCTGAAGTACTTACCTGCAATACCTTTCAAATGAGATATTACATGTAGAATTTGAACCTGTGGTTCTTAAAATAAACTAAGAAAAGATATGTTCGATGGCATCTGTCGCTGTAGATAAGCATGTTCTGCAATAGCTCGCCATCTGGTGTTGGGCTGGAGTGTTACAAGTTGTTTTTCTTCGAAGAAGTCTTTCGAGTCACGGGACCGAGTGACTCCTCCTTTTGTCTCCATTGCGCATGGGCGTCGACTCCATCTTCGATTGTTTTTTTTTCCGCCATCGGGTTCGGACGTGTTCCTGTCGCTCCGAGTTTCGGAACGGAAAATTAGCTAATTTCGGAAGATTTTCGTCGGTATTGTTGCGTTCGGGATCGGCGTACTTACATTCAACACCGCATCGAAGATCGAAGAGCTCCGGTGCCCTTCGGGGTAGTTTTTCGATCCTCCGTCGGGGCCTGGTCGGCCCGACCGCGTGCTGAAGAACGCCGATGGAACGGACCCCGTTTCGTTTCTGCCCCAAATGCCACAATAAATACCCCTACACAGACCAACACTTGGTCTGCAACCTGTGCCTGTCACCTGAGCACAGCGAAGACACCTGCGAGGCCTGTCGTGCGTTCCGGTCCCGAAAAACACTCCGAGACCGTCGAGCCAGAAGACTTCAGATGGCGTCCGCACCGACAGCCCAACGGGAGTTCGAGGAACAGGAAGAGGAAGGTACCTTCTCGATCCAAGACTCAGACTCCGAAGGATTCGACGATACACAAACCGTGAGTAAGACGTCGAAAACCACACAGAGAAACATTTACAAGGCCCAGGGGACGCCACTGCCACCAGGCCATGGCTCAACCCATAAATTCGGTGACCGACCGTCGGCACCGAAAAAGGCCCAAACAGTGCCGAGATCGTCCGACTCCGGTCGAGACACCGGCACGCAGCCTTCTCGGGACCGAGAAAGTGCTGGAGACAAGCCTCGACACCGAGATGCCGGTGTGGACACGGCTCGACGCCGAGACAGCGGCACCGAAACAGATCGACGCCGAGAGGTTTCGGCCCCGAAAAAGAAAAAAGTCACCTCGGAGCCGAAAAAACACGCAGACAAAGTTTCCATGCCGAAACAAACTGCAAGCGACCCAGCTTCAGGCTCTTATACAGAAGAGCACTCGCTAACCTCCCAAATGCAGAAGCATAGGTTTGAGGAAGAGCTACAAGCAACTGATGTGGACCATACGCAAAAGCGTATCTTCATTCAGCAGGGGACAGGAAAAATAAGCACCCTTCCCCCCATTAGGAGAAAGAGGAGGTTGGAGTTCCAGACGGAACAAACACCACAACCAAAAGTGGTGAAAAGAGTTACACCACCACCCTCTCCTCCGCCCGTGATTGACGTTTCACCAGCACAAACTCCATCACACTCCCCAGCTCACACCACCATGAGCCAGGGTGACCAAGATCAGGACGCATGGGACCTATACGATGCCCCAGTGTCAGATAACAGCCCGGAGGCATACCCTACAAAGCCATCTCCACCAGAAGACAGCACCGCGTACTCTCAGGTGGTGGCTAGAGCAGCACAATTTCACCACGTAAGCCTCCACTCAGAACAGGTCGAGGATGATTTCTTATTCAACACACTCTCCTCCACCCACAGCTCATACCAAAGCCTGCCTATGCTCCCTGGTATGCTCCGGCACGCAAAAGACATATTTAAGGAGCCGGTCAAGAGTAGGGCAATCACACCAAGGGTGGAAAAAAAGTATAAGCCGCCTCCTACGGACCCGGTTTTCATCACTACACAGCTGCCACCAGACTCTGTTGTTGTAGGAGCAGCTAGGAAAAGGGCCAACTCCCACACATCTGGAGATGCACCACCCCCAGATAAAGAAAGCCGCAAGTTTGATGCAGCTGGTAAGAGAGTCGCAGCACAAGCTGCAAACCAGTGGCGCATCGCGAACTCCCAGGCACTACTTGCGCGCTATGACAGAGCCCACTGGGACGAGATGCAACATCTCATTGAACATCTGCCCAAGGACTTACAAAATAGGGCAAAGCAAGTGGTCGAGGAAGGACAGACCATTTCCAACAACCAGATCCGCTCCTCCATGGACGCTGCAGATACAGCTGCACGGACAATTAATACATCTGTAACTATCAGAAGGCATGCATGGCTCCGAACGTCTGGATTTAAACCAGAGATTCAACAAGCAGTTCTCAATATGCCTTTTAATGAAAAAGAACTGTTCGGTCCAGAAGTGGACACAGCGATTGAGAAACTCAAAAAAGATACGGACACTGCCAAAGCCATGGGCGCACTCTACTCCCCGCAGAGCAGAGGGAATTACAGCACATTCCGTAAAACGCCCTTTCGAGGGGGGTTTCGAGGTCAAAGCACACAAGCCAGCACCTCACAAGCCACACCGTCCAGTTACCAGGGACAGTATAGAGGAGGTTTTCGGGGACAATATAGAGGAGGGCAATTCCCTAGAAATAGAGGAAGATTTCAAAGCCCCAAAGCCCCTACTACTAAACAGTGACTCACAGGTCACTCACCCCCTCCACACAACACCAGTGGGGGGAAGAATAGGTCATTATTACAAAGCATGGGAGGAAATCACTACAGACACTTGGGTTCTAGCGATTATCCAACATGGTTATTGCATAGAATTTCTACAATTCCCTCCAAACATACCACCAAAAGCACAAAATTTAACAACACACCATTCCAATCTCCTGGAGATAGAAGTGCAGGCACTATTGCAAAAGAATGCAATCGAATTAGTGCCAAACACACAAATAAACACAGGAGTTTACTCACTGTACTTTCTGATACCAAAGAAGGACAAAACACTGAGACCAATCCTAGACCTCAGAGTAGTGAACACTTTCATCAAATCAGACCACTTCCACATGGTCACACTACAAGAAGTATTGCCATTGCTAAAACTGCACGACTACATGGCAACTTTAGACCTCAAGGATGCTTATTTCCATATACCAATACACCCATCGCACAGGAAATACCTAAGGTTTGTATTCAAAGGAATACATTACCAATTCAAGGTACTGCCTTTCGGATTAACAACCGCACCAAGAGTCTTTACCAAATGTCTAGCGGTAGTCGCAGCACACATAAGAAGGCAGCAGATACATGTGTTCCCATATCTAGACGACTGGCTAATCAAGGCCCATTCGTTAATAGAGTGCTCAAATCACACAAATCATATCATACAAACCCTCTTCAAACTAGGGTTCACCGTCAATTTCACAAAATCCAAAATTCTGCCACGCAGGGTACAACAATACCTGGGAGCCATAATAGACACATCAAAAGGAGTAGCCACTCCAAGTCCACAAAGAATTCAAAATTTCAACACCATCATACAACGCATGTATCCAACACAAAAGATACAAGCAAAGATGGTATTACAACTCCTAGGCATGATGTCATCATGCATAGCCATTGTCCCAAACGCAAGACTGCACATGAGGCCCTTACAACAATGCCTAGCATCACAGTGGTCTCAAGCACAGGGTCACCTTCTAGATCTGGTGTTAATAGACCGCCAAACTTACCTCTCGCTTCTGTGGTGGAACAACATAAATTTAAACAAGGGGCGGCCTTTCCAAGACCCAGTGCCACAATACGTAATAACAACAGATGCTTCCATGACAGGGTGGGGAGCACACCTCGGTCAACACAGCATACAAGGACAATGGAACGTACATCAAACAAAACTGCATATCAATCACCTAGAACTTCTAGCAGTTTTTCAAGCACTAAAAGCTTTCCAACCAATAATAGTTCACAAATACATTCTCGTCAAAACAGACAACATGACAACAATGTATTATCTAAACAAGCAGGGGGGGACGCACTCCACGCAGTTAAGCCTGCTAGCACAAAAAATTTGGCATTGGGCAATTCACAACCAAATTCGCCTAATTGCACAGTTTATACCAGGGATACAAAATCAACTCGCAGACAATCTCTCTCGAGATCACCAACAGGTCCACGAATGGGAAATTCACCCCCAAATTCTGAACACTTATTTCAAACTCTGGGGAACACCTCAGATAGACTTGTTTGCGACAAGGGAGAACGCAAAATGCCAAAACTTCGCATCCAGATACCCACACAAACAATCCCAAGGCAATGCCCTATGGATGAACTGGTCAGGGATATTTGCTTACGCTTTTCCTCCTCTCCCTCTCCTTCCTTACCTGGTAAACAAACTCAGTCAAAGCAAACTCAAACTCATATTGATAGCACCAACTTGGGCAAGGCAACCCTGGTACACAACGCTGCTAGACCTATCAGTGGTACCCTGCATCAAATTGCCCAACAGGCCAGATCTGTTGACACAGCACAACCAAAAGATCAGACACCCAGATCCAGCATCGCTGAATCTAGCAATCTGGCTCCTGAAATCCTAGAATTCGGGCACTTACAACTTACCCAAGAATGTATGGAAGTCATAAAACAAGCAAGAAGGCCATCCACCAGGCACTGCTATGCAAGTAAATGGAAGAGGTTTGTTTGCTACTGCCATATTAATCAAATACAACCATTACACACAACTCCAGAACATGTAGTGGGTTACTTGCTTCACTTACAAAAATCTAACCTAGCTTTCTCTTCCATTAAGATTCACCTTGCAGCAATATCTGCATACCTGCAAACTACCTATTCAACTTCCCTATATAAAATACCAGTCATTAAAGCATTCATGGAGGGCCTTAGGAGAATTATACCACCAAGAACACTACCTGTTCCTTCATGGAACCTAAATGTTGTCCTAACTAGACTTATGGGTCCACCTTTTGAACCCATGCACTCCTGCGAAATACAGTTCCTAACCTGGAAGGTGGCATTTCTCATCGCCATTACTTCCCTAAGAAGAGTAAGCGAGATTCAGGCATTTACTATACAGGAACCTTTTATACAACTACACAAAAATAAAGTCGTCCTAAGGACCAATCCTACATTTTTGCCAAAGGTTATTTCACCGTTCCATCTAAATCAAACAGTGGAACTTCCAGTGTTCTTTCCACAGCCAGATACCGTAGCTGAAAGGGCACTACATACATTAGATGTCAAAAGAGCATTAATGTATTACATTGACAGAACAAAAAACATCAAAGACTAAACAACTCTTTATTGCATTTCAAAAACCTCACGCAGGAAACCCAATTTCAAAACAAGGTATAGCCAGATGGATAGTTAAATGCATCCAAATCTGCTACCTTAAAGCTAAACGACAGCTGCCCATTACACCAAGGGCACACTCAACCAGAAAGAAAGGTGCTACCATGGCCTTTCTAGGAAACATCCCAATGCAAGAAATATGTAAGGCAGCCACATGGTCTACGCCTCACACATTCACCAAGCACTACTGTGTAGACGTGTTATCCGCACAACAAGCCACAGTAGGTCAAGCTGTATTAAGAACATTATTTCAGACTACTTCCACTCCTACAGGCTGATCCACCGCTTTTGGGGAAATAACTGCTTACTAGTCTATGCAGAACATGCGTATCTACAGCGACAGATGCCATCGAACTGAAAATGTCACTTACCCAGTGTACATCTGTTCGTGGCATCAGTCGCAGTAGATTCGCATGTGCCCACCCGCCTCCCCGGGAGCCTGTAGCAGTTTGGAAGTTACCTTCAATTATTTATATATGTATCATCTCAACCTTAAATAGGTGCATACCTAGTCACTCCATTGCATGGGCACTATTACTACAATTCAACTCCTACCTCACCCTCTGCGGGGGAAAAACAATCGAAGATGGAGTTGACGCCCATGCGCAATGGAGACAAAAGGAGGAGTCACTCGGTCCCGTGACTCGAAAGACTTCTTCGAAGAAAAACAACTTGTAACACTCCAGCCCAACACCAGATGGCGAGCTATTGCAGAACATGCGAATCTACTGCGACTGATGCCACGAACAGATGTACACTGGGTAAGTGACATTTTCATTTTCTATAACAAAACCTATTGGCTGGATTTGTCTCTGAGTGTGTGTTCCTCATTTATTGCCTGTGTGTATGTACAACAAATGCTTAACACTACTCCTTTGATAATCCTACTGCTCGACCACACTACCACAAAATAGAGCATTAGTATTATCTCTTTTTGCCACTATCTTACCTCTAAGGGGAACCCTTGGACTCTGTGCATACTATTCCTTACTTTGAAATAGTGCATACAGAGCCAACTTCCTACACCTGCTATCTTAATAGAATTTTTAAATGAGATGCAGTGTACTACCATTGATTGCTAAGATCGACTTTAGTGTAATGACCAGGGTTGAAAGACAGTGAATTTTGTTTGGTAAAGCGAACAGAAAAATAATTGATACCAGGCTGCAAAATGTTTGAAGTATGAAATTGGGTTGAAGAGAAACTCTCTCCTGGTGACTAATTGTTGATGGTAACATTTCGGATTGAAGTGAAGAAAATGTGCTATAATATTCCTTGAAACAAGTCTAGAAAGAATTGGAGAGGCCAGGAGGTATGTGTATAGTAAACCTTGGGACATCTGATCTGTAAGCAGTGGCCCACGTGGAAGAGGAAGTTGCCTTCTTGGAGAAGTAGTTTGTGTGCAGGCTAGACGTGGATGGCTGAATCTCCATGGAACTCCATTATGTATATTGAAACCTGAAAAATTATACTCTAGTAACTTCACTTCAGCTTTGTAGATATAAAAGTGGATCTCACCCAGATTTTCTAGAGAGGGGTCAGGTTGTGTTAAGTTTTGTGATGTTAGGTGTATCATGAGAAAGGTATACCTACTAGCTGGCTTGACGTATAAAGGTGTCACTGCTTACATTAATATGATCTGCAGATTAAATGTTTGAAACTTGCCATTGGAACTGCACCTTTCTTCCTTCTGAAATCGATTGATGGGAATCCATTACATTGTGTTATCATTAGCACTATCCACCGTAGTGCTTAGAAATCGCAAAACTACAATATCTAGAGATGTGTAAGAATGCAGAACGACTGAGCTTTGGAAGGGAGAAACTGCGGCAGGTCAAAGCATTAAATTACTTGGGAATCTCGTTCTCTGCAAGAGATTTGGGAAAACCAAACTCAAGTTACTGATTGCGCCAGCTGCTTGTGTGCGCAAATTGGGGTCCTTCAACAGAAAAACTGGAGGACTATATTGTCTCTACAGCACTAAATATATAGAACACCAAGACTTTTTGGGGGGTGAGGGGTGGGGGAGGGGTCCATTTGTACGGAGCAGAGTTGTGTACATGGTATGTAACTGACTGAAAATAGCCAATTAATAACTTTCTAATCCTAAAAAGGCAGCTTGGCCATTCTCGAAGAAAACAATGAAATGTGCCTGCGTAGCTTTACGGTCCTCATCTTTGTATGTTAGGGGAAAAAACTTTCTTCTTCTTCTTTTTTCCCCACATGTTGTCGTGGGGGATGTTTTTCCTAACGTCTTTAAACAACAATAACAGAAGGGTAATTGAGGTAGTTTAATATTGCTCCTTCGCTGCAAATACTGCTGATGTAAGTTTTAAATAAATTCTGCTTTGTACTCTTGCTACCTCTGTTTAAGGGGGCTAATGGCATGGGGTAAAATATGCAACCACTGAAGCCTCTTTGGTAGAAAGGTTGAATTTGTACATTCTGTGAAGAATTAACCCTGAGGTATTATGCCTCTTGGGTATGCCTGAACTGTTATGATCATGTCTGTTACAGTTTTTACAGTAGACCCATTTTTGCTTTTTTATTAACTATATGAATTGTATGCATTCTGATAAATGTATCAAACATGTTTTGATTCTCCCGGTGGCAATGGGATACATTTTTGTTTTCTTTAAACGCTTTGTGACGTAATTCTAAATGTACATTGCGTCTTTTTCCCTTGCTAAACATGTTTAATAAATTGTAACATTTTATTTAAATTTGTAGGTGGAAACAATATGAATCATACGTGCAAGCCTTGGAGAGCAAGTATACGGATCTTAATTGTAAGTTTGTATCCAAAGAAAACTAAAGCATAAGGGCCAGCATTACTTTAAAGTATTGCAGAGTATTTTTTCACATTGACACGTGTTCCTGCATTTAGAAGCAGTGTCTGTGTGCTGTTTTACAACATTGAAAACATTTTCTTCACATCTGACCAGACATATTACATTAAGTAGAAATTTAGTGATCATCTGCTTCCGTGTGTTCTTGTGGGTTAAGAGAATGGAATGGAAGATGAATGTGTATGCTTTAGTTATAGTGCCGATGAGCAAACGTCACTTTTGTCCTCAAAATCCCGAATTTAATAGGACGCATTTTATTTTCCGTAGTCTTTCCATCACTTCCAATCAAAAAAACAATGTGACCAAATTGTCTTAGCTTTTCTCCATTCATAAATAGCCAATCTGCACGTAAAATATTTGCAGACAAGTTCAAGATTATGGTTTAGTTTGTTCCCAGGCACCATGGTGTTGTGCGTCCTTTAGCTTTACTTCGTGAAACCAGTTATTTAATGTTCTATTTCGAGAAGTATTAAAAATTTCGATGAATATGAATTGAATCTAATTTAAAATTGGCATTTTCAGACCTTTTATTCTTTCAACATAGCATATTTTCTATAAATTACAAAACTGCAAGCTATTGCATTCAGTTGAAAGGAGCCCCCGTGTGTATTTAGACTTAGGGAAAAAGAGAGTGGAGCAGGTGCTTTTCTTGATGTTGTCCTCGTCGGAAAGTAAACATCATATCCCAATGGTGCTGTTTTGTTAGTTGGCTTTCATCATGAGTGCTTTGATCTATAGTAAATATATCTGTTTATTTTGGGTGCACTTAAAAGGTCTTGATGCCCTCTTGCTCAAGGGCAAGTTAGTCTAAGAAATTTAATTTAGCTCTTTTATCCTCATTTAACTCTTGAAGCTTTGTTACACATTTTGCTATCTAGCTTCAGTGTTGCCTGAAAAATGCTGTTGTCTTTATTGTGCTTGGCACCACTTTCTTGGGAATGACTTCCAAATCTCAGAAGAGCTAATTTAATGGTGAGTGTCAGAAAAACCTAGCAAGAGGGAATACTCGGCTCGAAAGGCTAATGGGCAGCCTTTAACAGAACGGTTGTTAGTTTCATTAATCATCCCGTCCACACTTAAAAAAAGAAAAGCATCAAGCCAGTAATGGAATATTGCGCTTAAAACATAATTTTGACAAATAAAAACACTCTAATGAATCATTCAAACAGTTGTCCTATGTTTGGCAGTGATCGCTGCAGAGTTCAGCTTCAACTTTGTTCATTAAAATGTTCATAAAATGATGCACCTAAGTATGAACCACAAAAAAATATTAAATAAAACGAATTACTGATAAGTGTATCTGGCCCCTGCTAAAAATTGTAAGAGCACTGACTCATATTTTTCATTTGTATTTATTAATAGGTTGACTTTGATCTGAGTTTTTTTTTTGTTTGTTTTTTTGTGAAACGTTTTACTTTAGGGGTGGTTTAAAGCAGTTGACTGTCTAATGCATTGGTGGGAATCATGTTAGTCGGGCTAATGTTTTATTTACTTGCAATGCCGCGAATGAACAGATTACTCAATGGAGTAATATGTTAATGTTCTTCTATGAAGCAGCACCTAGTAATTTCAAAGATCAAGCTTACACAGTTTGAACCCAATTTTGAAATTTTTACTGAGATCTCTTTGGGGGGGCGGGTGGTAGTAGTTTTGGGCATTGTATTTAAAACCTGGTAAACCTGTATGTCGTATTTCTGTGCAAAAAACACATTGACCGATTTCTGTACAGTAGTGAGTTATTCATGGTGTGGCCCTCATGCGTAGATCTTGGCTAATTTGTGGTCGATATTGTAAAAGGCCAGTCCTTGCTAAAAAAAAAAAAAATCCAGACTCCAAAATGATTAAGCCTCTAATGTAGCACCACTCGTAATTAATTTAGAACAAGTCTAGCTTCTTTACATATTCTCATACTAGGTTTGTCTCTTTGACTATTCCGTCTGTAACACAAGTTTTCATTAGCCCTAGACTCGCAGGATCTAGGGTCTCATAGTATGTTTGAGACTTTGTATCATAACTTTTATCATGTTTTCTTTAACCCATGCATCACATTTCCCCCTAAATTCCCTCCGCATTACATTGAATTACTAGTGTACAAAGCTTATTACTTTAGAAAATGAGGATTTTTTTTTTCAAATTAAGTGATTGCATTGGTATAATAAAGTTACATTTTATTAAGTGTCCTCTGCCAAAACGTTTTCTGTTAAGTTTTTGTTGATAGCAGTTGATGTTCGTTTTCGAAAAGGTCTTTTTACAAGACATCATACCCTTCAGTTTTAGTAGACTTATGTTTTTAAGAGTTGAATTTCTGCTGTCTGACTTGTGGCATCCTGAACCCTCCTTATCCTGCTGCGTCCACTGGAGCCATTGTTCTTCAGACTCTGTTGTTCAGAAAAATATTAAGCCACTCGATTTGTATAACCAGTTTCAGACCTCCCTGCGCTTTCTTTTAAAACAGCTAACGATGTGACTGGATTAAGAGAGTCTGAAGAGAAACTCAAGCAACAACAGCAAGAGTCCGCTAGAAGGGAAAACATCCTGGTAATGAGGCTGGCAACAAAAGAGCAGGAAATGCAAGAGTGTACGGTAAGTCTTAATTTTGTTGCCGTGTAATCACGATGTAGAATTTAGTGCTAGTCAGATTATTATTGAGTTACTTTGATTGTTTTATGATTGAAATTAAATAGGCTTACACATCACTCTGCAGTTATTTCATTTTAAAATGAGTTCATTGCCTGATAAAGCCATTTTAGTGTATCAAGTTAATAAAAATATTACCTGAAAAGCTTTCTGATGTAGCAGTTCTAGAAACAATATTTACCAAAAGTGTCAGACACTCAACGGCATTGCATGCCAGCCCTTAATACAGAAGTAAAAAGAATGTTAAACAAAAATGCTTACAAGTTGTCAAATATTGTTAATCCAACTGATTGTCTGCTAGTCAAAAATATAGTAACTCAGATAATGTTACTCAACGTCATCCTAAAAATACCCATCTGAAAACTAGTTGATTAATTGCTGGAACAAACACCCCCATTTAACAAGTATGTTGAATTCTGCATCTTTAATTGTTTCGGAGCATTTTAAGTGGTTAAACCATGAATAGCTGTTAAAAACTTTACCCAGTTGCTGGCCTGCTGTATAGCAGTGCTGTTTGAAGCAGAGACTAAATAGTCATTACTTGTTGTCATTTTAGTATCAGTAGATTAAAATTATTTTACTGTGTTTTGGGAAGTTTGTATCGCAGAGATTATTAGAATGGACTGGGAAACCGTCACAATTCCTTCCATCTTAGTTATTCTTTAAATGTCCTACACTCAGATTGACACGTGTTTGCCTTTCAAAGCAAACGGTCATCAGGTAATACAACATGACTACAGCATACCAATAATATTCGGATCCAGTTTAATAACTTGTTCTTGTTTTGATAGTGTTTTGGACTGCACTTCTATATTTTCTGAACCCTGTCAATAACAGATTAAATTACGCTATTTACTAGCACTCAGGTAATCGGTGTTCAGGAGACCTGAATTCTGTGTAGTCTTCCGAGTATTCCCGCTTGTGACCTGCAGATTATTGCATATTTCAGCAGTGAACCATCTGCTCACTGAGCTGCTCAGTTTACGTTCGAGACTTCTCATCTGCTCATTTCCTTTAATTGTTCGAAGGATGACCCCAAAATTATAGTCTGATCTATTAAATCACTTTATGTACGTTGCTTTCCAAGTAGCCCTGTAAATAGTTGGATTATACTTATCAAAAACGATTTTAGTGGTGTGGATTGAGCACAATTTAGAAGTTTGAAAATTCCTTAGTGTGATAACCTTGAAAACAAAGTTTGTTTAAACCGAGGTTGAAAGGATTCCCTAGATGATAGTTTGCTCCCTGGTTCAAGTTTTAGGAGTGTTTTACCTGTTTAAGAAATTAGAAGCAGTCATGTTTTTGGTTGCCATATTGTGCTTTCCAACGTCATTTGTCTGTTTCTGGATGATCTAATAAAAACATCTACTTTTGGTGCAAGACTTTTTCTTACTTTTTTTGGTAGCAAGAGGTTTTATCTGCCTTTAAATGTGCTGTGTATAACCAGCTAAATAACTTTGTTTGATGCTCTGCAAGTCTACCCGGGCTGTAACCACTATCCTATGCTTTTTTGACAACACTACATTTTTGTCAAGGACCTTACAGAGCACATAGAAGTAGTAGCAATGATTGTTGTTGCAATGCTCCTATGTTAGGAACCACAAATGTCCCAAGCAAGCCTTTTTGGTTGGTGTATGAATAAAAGGAGGTATGTTTTGTGAATTGTGTAGCTAAATGTTGCTAGCTAATTGTTCATGCAGCACCTTTTATTACACCTAGTAATTGGGTAACTGACTGCAGACATTATACTATTGAAGGAGAAAAAAAAAGAGAATAGATTATCCTTGGAAAGATTCAAACTCTTACTGATGTAAAGTATAACTAGAATCATTGGTTACTCTCAAGTCCACTTCGCTATAGGCGTCATTAGTTATTACGCAAAATTACGTGCAATTATGCAAAATGCAGCCCACACCTAAAATTATTGAACGGCTCGCTATGGTAATAAACTCAAGAATGTAATTTCAAAGGAGCGCCCTCTGGTGGACTGTTCTCAAATAGCGGCCTATCTGGCTGAGATAGAAATGCAGGCTCTTCCGGCTAACGACAGTCTGGCCCTACATGCGGAACTTTACCTGACCAGTCCCAGATGAACACAGGCAAAAACCCCAGGACCTAATGGTCTCCTAGTCGATTACAATTTTTTTTTTTTAAACGAGTATACATTCTGGCTCCTCATCTGGTCGGGTTGTACATGACTGCTCGGAGGAAGGGATCCTCCCACCGGACTTGCCCAGATCCACGATAGTCATTACACATACACCCCCCCCCCCCCCCCAAAAAAAATCGGGCTTCATGCCTAATCGATCAGCCAGTAATATTCTACACAGTTTTCATAACTGGATGTTGGAGGTGAAATAGAGACAGAATTCACATGTACTGGTTCCCTAGATGTTGAGAAGGCCTTTGACGCTGTCCATCTTTGACGCTATCCATTGGCATTTATTGAGGCAAACTCTGGGGAAAACTGAGGGCCCACTTTTTTTTTTGTGTGTGTGTGTTATTTTAAATGGATTGGGGAAGGTCAATGGTAATCCTGTTTTAGGAGTTCCCTGTTAGGAGAGGCACGTGACAGAGCGCCCCCCCCCAATTTACCCCCATGTTGGAGCCACTGGCATGTCTGGTACGCCAGCACCCACTAATTAAGGGATTTAGAAGACTGTAACTGCAATCGGCGAGTACAAAACATCTTGCTATACGCAGATTCTGACCCACTCTGGAAAATGTATCCTATGTGCATTCTAGGTTTTTGAACAATATGGCGCCCAACTGGGCTATACTATAAATTGGGATAAATCTGTCCTGGTCCCGGTGGGTGGGTGACTAAATCCAGCTGACCTTCCTTGGCAGCTGATGATAAACAGGGGGTAATTCTGATATTTGGGTATATATGCCACGCTGAATCAAAAGAGGTGTATGGATTATAACGTAAGTAAAGTACTGACTGATTTCTGTGCGGATGCCGTACGCCGGAAACTCCTCTAACCAGAATGGGCTGGGCGGCTGTGTTTAAAATGATCACCCTTCCCAAGATTTTATGTTTTCCAAAATACCTACTACCGGGTCCCAGATAAGATATTCAAGATTGATGAGGTACCCGGAAGCTCTAGTGGAATAATGCACACCCCAGGATAGAGCTCTGCACTCTGCAAAGGAACCCCTACGATGGAAGCATTGCTCTCCCAGATGTCCGGGCTTACTACTGGACCTCACATCTGCTCTACATAAATGAATGGGGGCACTTGGAGGGCGGCCACCCTGCCTATACTTTTGGAAAGGTCGGAATTCCAATAGCGTCAGTTTTGTCACTGCCTTTATGGACGGAAGGGAAAGGGATGTCTGCTACCTGCAACATAGGTCAAACTCAAGCCATGGGAAAAGGCAAATAGGTGTTTGGGCTGGGCACGGAAAATTACCAGAGAGACCCTGCTGTGGATTGGTGGCATTGAAAGGTTTCACTATGTGGGACTGCATCAGCAGCTCTGGAGTGAGCGACCTACCAGAAGGAGGGAACTTGATACCCTTTTCATCCCTACAAAAGGAATACCAACTGTGAGATACGCAATAATATAAATATTTGCAATTTAGGCATGCACGGCGGCAGCAAAGCTACCTACAGGCCTCAAAGGAATATGCATATTTTGATGGGAGGCTCTTACAGGGGGAGATCTCCGAGAAGGTGGTGTCTGTTATTTACAAAACTATCAACAATAATATGGCTGATACCTCCAGAACTCTTAAACGCAAGTGGGAGAGCGACTTGGGTAAGTTAGTCACACCAGAGCGGCACTGATGTTTCTGTGTGAGTTGGCGATCAGGTCTAGTCTGAGGCTTGTTCAACTCGAAATCCTTCACAGGCTCTACTGTGACAAAGCACCGCTGCACAGAACGGGGAGAGCGATGTTTCCAGAGTGCCAGCGATGTATGGAGGAGCGGGGTGATTACTGTCACACACTTTGGACATGCACAAGCATACACTCCTGCTGGCAGAAAGTGCTCTTAGAATTGAGAACGTTCTTGTGATTACGTTGTCGGTAGTCCTCAGCTATGTGCTGTTGGGTATACCTAATAGTATAGCCCTTCCACGTATGTAGGTGATATTTTGTAATCTTTGCTTGATGCTCGCTAAGATGGACCTTTCGAAATACTTTTGGGAGGTGGGGTGTGTGCGCCTGAAACACCAACTGTTAAAATGAATAACGGGTATGCACCTTTACATGATGGCAGATAAGGTCACTTACAAAGCTCGGTGGTGCCCCCGTAAGTTCCCCTAAATGCGGGGTAACTGGATCAGCTACTACGAACCCGATATTCAAGATGAAGCCCATGATGCACTACCTCTCCAGAATGTCTGACCCATGTAACCTGTTCTGTCCTTAGGCTGTGATTCTACTAATGTTCTTAGTCCCATCAATGTGAAATTGTGAAATAACTATGCTTGGTACTGCTGCCCTTCTGTGATATATTTGTATTTGAGTACCGGTTGGTGCTCTTTGTCACTGTTCAAAACTAAATAAAAATGTAATTTCAAGTTTCTTTCTAGTCCCTTCCATTCGAAACACTGACACTTGTGTTCAGACATGTAGTTTGTGCTCAGAAATTACCCGTGCTGTCCATTCGGGTAAACAAATCTATCTGAAGTGCCCTTCGTGTTTAAAAGTTAAAACACAAATCTTACTTTAAAATGTATCCCTGATGCTATACAAAGTTGTGTAATGGTGTAATCTCAGTAATTTTGCTGACATTGTTTTAAAACTAAGTTAATAAAATTACAATGGTGTAATATTTACTTTGGGGTTAGTTCCTTTATAGCTTGTGCTTTTTGTGACAAAGGGCGCAGGAAGTCTCAAAGCAAGGCTTGTGTTCACATCATTTCTCCAAACCTCTGTTATCTAAAGTTCGGCATATCTCTCATGGCTCTCTAAACACGCGCTGTAAGTTTCAATGTGTGCATGTCTTGTAAATATTTACATAGCAAATCCTGCAGAGTGAATAGACTTTAAATGGATTGCTATTTGTTCATAGTTTTTAGCAGGTTCTTATATTGCCAAAGCAAATTTTTCTGTTGGGCGCTCCTTTGTTATTCTACTGGGGATTCTGGGGGCAGGAGGTGTTAAATGACCTGCCAGTGCCTGGCTAAAAAGAAGCTCAAAGGGAATAAAGGCCCAACTTTTTGTCGTCCTGGACTTTGGTTCCACCTAGTTTTGCTGCCCAACAGGAGTTTCATAAGGATATACTTAAAGCCTGGTAGGCTGTCAGATGACAGTTACTTCAGAAGTGAATGATTTTATGTATGCAGCTGGAACAATCACAACTGAAGTTGAAGATTACACTGAGAAGCAGGGTTTGATTGTTAGGAGGCACCTGTTTGACAGAATAGGAAATTGACAACTGAGGTTTTCCTAAACGAAAATCTTATGAAGGATAAAGTAGAATGGACAAAGCGTGTTAGCAGCAGTCTATAATTAATCTTCGTTAATAAGATCGGAAGGCCAGCAATTGTTTTATTTCCACTACACTAACAAAGTGGTCGACTCTTGCTAAATGATATTGAGTAATTTGTTGCTCTTTCAAGATGCAGTTTAGAGCCTGATGACTGTCCATTGTGCCACAGCTCATTGTTTCAAGTGATCTATCTCAAGCGAACACTCGAAGGAAACTAGTGTTCGATGGCATCTGTCGCTGTAGATACACATGTTCTGCATAGCTCGCCATCTGGTGTTGGGTCGGAGTGTTACAAGTTGTTTTTCTTCGAAGAAGTCTTTCGAGTTACGGGACCGAGTGACTCCTCCTTCTGTCTCCATTGCGCATGGGCGTCGACTCCATCTTCGATTGTTTTCTTTCCGCCATCGGGTTCGGACGTGTTCCTGTCGCTCTGAGTTTCGGAACGGAAAGTTAGTTAGTATCGGAAGATTTTCGTCGGTATTGTTGCGTTCGGGATCGGCGTAGTTAGAGTCAACACCGCATCGAAGATCGACGTGCTCCGGTGCCCTTCGGGGTAGTTTCGATCCCCGTCGGGGCCTGGTCGGCCCGACCGCGTGTCGAACAACGTCGATGGAACGGACCCCGTTCCGTTTTTGTCCCAAATGCCACAACAAATACCCGTATACAGACCAACATTTGGTCTGTAACCTGTGCCTGTCGCCTGAGCACAGTGAAGAGACTTGCGAGGCCTGTCGTGCGTTCCGGTCCCGAAAGACACTCCTTGACCGTCGAGCCAGGAGACTTCAGATGGCGTCCACGCCGACAGCGCACCGAGAGTTCGAGGAACAAGAGGAAGAAGAAACCTTTTCGATCCACGAATCGGACTCCGAGGAATTCGACGATCAAAGAACCGTGAGTAAGACGTCGAAAACAACACAGAAGAAAAGTGACAAGGCCCAGGGGACGCCACTGCCACCAGGCCATGGCTCCACCCATCAATTCGGTGACCGACCATCGGCACCGAAAAAGGCCAAAACAGTGCCGAGATCGTCCGACTCCGGTCGAGACACCGGCACGCAGCCTTCTCGGGATCGAGAAAGTGCTGGAGAAAAGCAACGACACCGAGATAGCGGTGTAGAAGCGGCTCGACGCCGAGACAGCGGCACCGACGAAGATCGACGCCGAGAGGTTTCGAGGCCAAAAAAGAAAAAAGCCACCTCGGAGCCGAAAAGAGATACAGGCAGGGTTTCGGTGACGAAACAACCCGTAACCGACCCAGGTCCAGGCTCTTATACAGAGGAACAATCACTGTCCTCTCAGATGCGAAAGCATAGGTTTGAGGAAGAGCTGCAGTCCACCGAAGTGGACCATACGCAAAAACGTATTTTCATACAGCAGGGAACGGGAAGAATAAGCACCCTTCCCCCTATTAGGAGAAAAAGGAGACTGGAGTTTCAAACAGACCAGGCGCCACAAACAAAAATGGTGAAAAAGGTGACTCCGCCACCCTCTCCTACACCTGTAATTAACGTCTCACCAGCGCAAACTCCGTCACATTCCCCGGCTCACACCACCATGAGCCAAGGTGACCAGGATCAAGACGCTTGGGACTTATGACGCCCCGGTGTCGGACAACAGTCCGGAGGCATATCCAACAAAGCCCTCACCACCAGAAGACAGCTCAGCATACTCAAGTGGTGGCTAGAGCAGCACAATTCCACAACGTAAACCTCCACTCAGAACAAGTCGAGGATGACTTTTTATTCAACACCCTCTCCTCCACCCACAGCTCCTACCAAAGCCTGCCTATGCTGCCAGGTATGCTTCAGCACGCAAAGGAAATATTCAAGGAGCCGGTCAAAAGTAGGGCAATAACGCCAAGGGTGGAAAAGAAGTATAAGGCACCTCCTACAGACCCTGTTTTCATCACCACACAGCTGCCACCAGATTCCGTCGTAGTAGGAGCAGCTCGGAAAAGAGCCAACTCCCACACATCTGGGGATGCACCACCCCCGGATAAAGAGCCGCAAGTTCGATGCAGCTGGGAAAAGAGTCGCAGTACAAGCTGCAAACCAGTGGCGCATCGCTAACTCTCAAGCACTACTTGCGCGCTATGACCCATTGGGATGAGATGCAACACCTCATCGAGCATCTTCCCAAGGAACTACAAAAGAGGGCAAAGCAGGTGGATGAGGAAGGGCAGAACATATCAAATAACCAGATACGTTCTTCTATGGACGCAGCAGACACAGCTGCAAGAACAATTAATACATCTGTGACCATTAGAAGGCACGCATGGCTAAGAACGTCTGGGTTCAAACCAGAGATACAGCAGGCAGTGCTCAATATGCCATTCAACGAAAAACAACTGTTCGGACCAGAAGTGGACACGGCAATCGAAAAACGTTAAAGACACTGACACTGCTAAAGCCATGGGCGCACTCTACTCCCCGCAGAGCAGAGGAACCTACAGCACCTTCCGCAAGACACCCTTTAGAGGGTGGTTTCAGGGTCAGGCCACACAAGCCAGCACCTCGCAGGCAACACCGTCCAGCTACCAGGGACAGTACAGGGGAGGCTTTCGGGGCCAATACAGAGGAGGGCAATTCCCTAGGAATAGAGGAAAATTTCAAAGCCCAAAAACCCCTACAACCAAGCAGTGACTCAGATGTCACTCACCCCCTCCACACAACACCAGTGGGGGGAAGAATAGGTCATTATTACAAAGCATGGGAGGAAATAACTACAGACACTTGGGTCTTAGCAATTATCCAACATGGTTATTGCATAGAATTCCTACAATTCCCTCCAAACATACCACCAAAAGCACAGAATTTATCAAAACAACATTCCGAACTCCTGGAAATAGAAGTTCAAGCACTATTGCAAAAGAATGCAATCGAATTAGTACCAAACACACAAATAAACACAGGAGTCTATTCACTGTACTTCTTAATACCAAAAAAGGACAAAACACTGAGACCAATCCTAGACCTCAGAATACTAAACACCTACATCAACTCAGACCACTTTCACATGGTCACGCTACAAGAAGTGTTACCATTGCTAAAACTACAGGACTACATGACAACCTTAGACCTCAAAGACGCATATTTCCATATACCAATACATCCGTCGCACAGGAAATACCTACGGTTCGTATTCAAAGGAATACATTACCAATTCAAAGTATTGCCTTTTGGTTTAACAACCGCACCAAGAGTCTTTACAAAATGTCTAGCAGTAGTGGCTGCACACATCAGAAGGCAGCAAATACATGTATTCCCGTATCTAGACGACTGGCTAATCAAAACCAATTCACTAACAAAGTGCTTACAACACACAAATCAAATCATACAAACCCTTTACAAACTAGGGTTCACCGTCAACTTTGCAAAATCCAACATTTTGCCTTGCAAAGTACAACAATACCTGGGAGCCATAATAGACACAACAAAAGGAGTAGCCACTCCAAGTCCACAAAGAATTCAAAATTTCAACAAGATCATACAACGCATGTATCCAACACAAACAATACAAGCAAAGATGATATTACAACTCCTAGGCATGATGTCTTCATGCATAGCCATTGTCCCGAACGCAAGACTACACATGAGGCCCTTACAACAGTGCCTAGCATCACAATGGTCACAAGTACAGGGTCACCTTCTAGATCTGGTGTTAATAGACCGCCAAACTTGCCTCTCGCTTCTATGGTGGAACAGTATAAATTTAAACAAAGGGCGGCCATTCCAAGACCCAGTGCCACAATGCGTAATAACAGATGCTTCCATGACAGGGTGGGGAGCACACCTCGATCAACACAGCATACAAGGACAATGGAACGTACATCAAACAAAGCTGCATATAAATCACCTAGAAATGCTAGCAGTTTTTCAAGCATTAAGGGCTTTCCAACCAATTATAACTCAAATACATTCTTGTCAAAACAGACAACATGACAACAATGTATTATCTAAACAAACAGGGGGGGACACACAACGCAGTTGAGCCTTCTAGCACAGAAGATATGGCGATGGGCAATTCACAACCACATTCGCCTAATAGCGCAGTTTATTCCAGGGATCCAGAATCAACTTGCAGACAATCTCTCTCGAGATCACCAACAGGTCCACGAATGGGAAATTCACCCCCAAATTCTAAACACTTACTTCAGACTCTGGGGAACACCTCAAATAGACTTGTTTGCAACAAGAGAGAACGCAAAATGCCAAAACTTCGCATCCAGATACCCACACAGGCAGTCCCAAGGCAATGCCCTATGGATGAACTGGTCAGGGATATTTGCCTACGCTTTTCCTCCTCTCCCTCTCCTTCCTTATCTGGTAAACAAATTGAGTCAAAACAAACTCAAACTCATTTTAATAGCACCAACTTGGGCAAGGCAACCCTGGTACACAACACTGCTAGACCTATCAGTAGTACCCCACATCAAATTGCCCAACAGGCCGGATCTGTTAACACAACACAACCAACAGATCAGACATCCAGATCCAGCATCGCTGAATCTAGCAATCTGGCTCCTGAAATCCTAGAATTCGGACACTTACAACTTACTCAAGAATGTATGGACGTCATAAAGCAAGCCAGAAGGCCGTCCACTAGGCACTGCTATGCAAGTAAATGGAAGAGGTTTGTCTGCTACTGCCATCATAATCAGATCCAACCTTTACACGCAACTCCAAAGGACGTAGTGGGTTACTTGCTTCACTTACAAAAATCTAACCTAGCCTTCTCTTCCATTAAAATACACCTTGCGGCAATATCTGCATACCTGCAGACTACCTATTCAACTTCCCTATATAGGATACCAGTCATTAAAGCATTCATGGAAGGCCTTAAAAGAATTATACCACCAAGAACACCACCTGTTCCTTCATGGAACTTGAATGTTGTCTTAACAAGACTCATGGGTCCACCTTTTGAACCCATGCACTCTTGCGAAATACAGTTCCTAACCTGGAAGGTTGCATTTCTCATCGCCATTACATCTCTAAGAAGAGTAAGCGAAATTCAGGCGTTTACAATACAAGAACCTTTTATACAACTACACAAAAATAAAGTCGTCCTAAGGACTAATCCAAAATTTTTACCAAAGGTTGTTTCACCGTTCCACCTAAATCAAACAGTGGAACTACCAGTGTTCTTCCCACAGCCAGATTCCGTAGCTGAGAGGGCACTACATACATTAGATGTCAAAAGAGCATTAATGTACTACATTGACAGAACGAAAAACATCAGAAAGACTAAACAACTATTTATTGCATTCCAAAAACCTCATGCAGGAAACCCAATATCAAAACAAGGAATAGCCAGATGGATAGTTAAATGCATCCAAATCTGCTACCTTAAAGCAAAACGACAACTGCCCATTACACCAAGGGCACACTCAACCAGAAAAAAAAGTGCTACCATGGCCTTTCTAGGAAACATCCCAATGCAAAAAATATGTAAGGCAGCCACATGGTCTATGCCACACACGTTCACTAAACACTACTGTGTAGACGTGTTATCCGCACAGCAAGCCACAGTAGGTCAAGCCGTTTTAAGAACATTATTTCAAACCACTTCCATTCCTACAGGCTGAGCCACCGCTTTTGGGGAGATAACTGCTTACTAGTCTATGCAGAACATGTGTATCTACAGCGACAGATGCCATCAAACTGAAAATGTCACTTACCCAGTGTACATCTGTTCGTGGCATCAGTCGCTGGAGATTCACATGTGCCCACCCACCTCTCCGGGAGCCTGTAGCAGTTTGGAAGTTAGCTTCAACTTTGTACATTTGTATATATATTATTTTAACCTTAAATAGGTACATACTTAGTCACTCCATTGCATGGGCACTATTACTACAACACAACTCCTACCTCACCCTCTGCGGAGAAAACAATCGAAGATGGAGTCGACGCCCATGCGCAATGGAGACAGAAGGAGTCGTCACTCGGTCCCGTGACTCGAAAGACTTCTTCGAAGAAAAACAACTTGTAACACTCCGACCCAACACCAGATGGCGAGCTATGCAGAACATGTGAATCTCCAGCGACTGATGCCACGAACAGATGTACACTGGGTAAGTGACATTTTAATTCAGGAATGTTTTCAAATAGTCATGTCCTAATGCCTCATTACACCTTAATTGTTGGATATCAGCTTGGGGGTGGGGTGGGGGATATGCTGTAGTTAAGTCAAGAAGAATCCCATCTCTGAGCTTCATTCCCTCATGCTTTTTAATTCAGGTGCCCATTTTTAAATTGAACATTTACATCTTTTGGCTTTACTTGACTTTTTGTATCTAGAGTACATTTTCGTTGTATTCTGTTCCGTTATTTGAAAAAACGGAGGGGAGGGTGGTTAAAAAGCAACCTGCTCAACTAAATGTATGTTGGATTGTAGCATGTGTCCTCCTAACTTCCCTTTTTAGGAGCACTGTCTCTGCTTGATAAAAAAATTATATTCCTTCAATTAGTTTTTAGAATTTGTGTATTAAACTAGCTTTGTATAATCCTATTTATTGAAAGCTGCAATCTATGACCACATTGTTTTGACCAGTAGGTTTGAACGGGAACTTTTTTTTTTTTAATGGCTTCAGACCTATCAGTTTTCATTTGATAGTTTTAAGTGGTTTTCATTTCTGCGTGCACCTCGGAGCTTTTAATGAACAATGCTTTAACCATGAATAAAACTTTAATGCAAAAAAAATCACCAGGTGGAAACTTGGAATTAACAGATGACAGTACTCGCATCATGTTTATTTCGATTCCACCAAGGTTAGCGCTTATTGAACAGGCTCTAGCTAGCAAGTCAACCACCTGCAATATTGTAGATACATTTATCATGATGTAAAATGTCATTCCTTCTGTCACATGCAGTATATCATTTGCGGAAAATCCTGCATTTCTTTTCAGTTACAGTGATATTGAATCATTCACTGCATCGACATAGCAGCCTCCACTTCACAATCCTATTATGAAAGCCGAAGGTGTTAGAAAGAAATAGGGTGTGTGTTTTAACATGTAGCATTATCTAGATTGCTCTGGGAATGGGAAAGTGTTAGAATGATATTGGAGAAATAGATTTTAGGGCAACAAGTAGGTCGCAGCACCGCCTGCCAGAGACCATGCTAAGAGTGCTGCCATTGTGCTTGTGTTGAATTATATCCATTCGGTGCAAGTGAGGTACAAGAAATGCAAAGTTTTAACTCCCCAACGTCGATGGCTCTCAGTAAAAAGTGGTCAGACATGTCAGGCTTCACGGAAGATGGCTTTCATGCTACGGGCATTTTTTTGGCGGTTTGACACCATTTCTCTGCTGCAGGATGACACTAAATAATGTTGTCCTGTTCATAACCTCCATGGTGCTATTCTCCACTCTGTTAGGTTTTCTCCTATATCTGTAGGTTTGAGATTTTGGACAGAAATGGCACCAGTAATGCTGCACATCTGTTAAAGCATGCACCTTAAAACACATTTGATACTTATTGCATTTTAGCCCGGCATCTTGTGATTTAAAGCAGAGGGGAGACCAATTTTATAAATGCTTCAATAGGAAATCGGTCCTTATGAGAGCACGGCAGTTAACATTACATAAAATGATCTCCTTTTAGGTTGCACTCACCTGGAGCTTCTAATTTGAAAGAAAATATTTTGTGGGTTGTAGAGCCCAGGGGCTTCAACCTTTTCAATGAAAATCGTCCTGAGCTACTATTAAAATTGTGATAGTGACTACTTCAGACATTACATTAGTGGCTTCCATATGCTAGATTATTGGCCAATATTAACTCAGTTCAATCAGGTAAGGTTGGCAGCTGTAATAGAAAGAAAGAAAAAAAGATATATATGTTCGATGGCATGTGTAGCTGCAGATACACATGCTTTGCACATCCCGCCATCTAGTGTTGGGCTCGGAGTGTTACACATTGTTTTTCTTCGAAGAAGTCTTTTCGAATCACGAGATCGAGGGACTCCTCCCCTTTCGGCTCCATTGCGCATGGGCGTCGACTCATCTTGTATTGTTTTTTTTCCACCATCGGGTTCGGATGTGTTCCTTTTCGCTCCGTGTTTCGGTTCAGAAAGTTAGTTAGAATCTCGGAAAAATCGATGGTATTGTTTGCGTTCGGTATCGGGTTAGTTACTACAGATCAGCACTGACTTTTGAAGAACTCCAGTGGCCCTTCGGGGTTTTTTCGATCCCCTGTCGGGGCCTGGTCGGCCCGGCCACGTGTCTCTTCAAGGCTGATGGAACGGACCCTATTCCGCTTCTGCCCAAAATGTCACAACAAGTATCCGTATACAGATCAGCACCTGGTCTGTAACTTGTGTTTGTCTCCAGAACACAGAGAAGAAACTTGTGAAGCCTGTCGAGCGTTTCGGTCGAGGAAGACATTAGGAGACCGAAGAGCACGAAGACTGCAAATGGCGTCGGCGCCGACAGGACAAAGACATTTAGAGGAGGAGGAAGAAGAAACCTTCTCCATCCAGGAGTCGGACTTGGACGAGCTCGATCCCGAAGAAATGCCTAAAAACGTGAGCAAAACGTCGAAACATAAAACTCACGAAGACCACAAAAGCCCAGGGGACGCCACCGCCAACAGGCCATGGCTTAACCCGAAAAATAGGTGACCGATCATCGGCACCGAAAAAGGGCACGCTTGTGTCGAAGTCATCCGACTCCGGTCGAGATACCAGCACACAGCAATCTCGAGCCAGAGACAGCGGCTCCGAGCAAGTTCGGCACCGAGACAGCGGCACCGAAATGGGTCAGCACTGAGAGACCACGACGCCGAAAATAAGTGTCGTCGGAGCAGAAAAAGGCTACCGAAAAGATTTCCATTCCGAAACATCCAGCCTCGGAACCGAAATCAGGTTCCTACACAGAGGAACAGGGATTGTCCTCCCAAATGCAAGGACATAAGTTCGGACAAGAACTAGAATCAATGGAGCCAGACTACACTCAAAGGAGGCTCCACATTCAAAAGGACACAGGGAAGATAAGCACTCTTCCCCCAATTAAAATGAAAAGAAGACATGCCTTTCAAGAAAAGGACAAGCAGCCACAGGCAAAGGTGGCAAGACAAACAACTCTGCCACCATCTCCACCACCATCAATGTACACATCACCGGTAGTAACTCCACCACTGATGCAATCCCCAACTCATACTGCAATGAGTCAGGATGATCCCGACGCATGGGACCTTTGATGCGCCAGTATCGGATAACAGCCCAGACTGTTACCCAGCGAGACCGTCGCCACCTGAGGACAGTACATCCTACACGCAGGTGGTCTCAAGAGCAGCAGCTTTTCATAATGTCACCTTGCATGCAGAACCAATTGAGGATGACTTTTTGTTTAATACACTATCCTCCACTCCTAGCCAATATCAAAGTTTACCTATGCTAACTGGAATGCTAAAACACTCCAAACAGGTGTTTCAGGAGCCTACAGACCCTGTGTATATCACGCAGCAGTTAACACCAGACTCTGTGGTAGTAGGAGCAGCTCGCAAGAGAGCAAACTCTCACACCTCGGGAGACGCACCACCTCCAGACAAGGAGAGTTGCAAATTCGACGCTGCAGGGAAAAGGGTTGCAGCACAAGCCGCAAACCAATGGCGCATTGCCAACTCGCAAGCACTTCTGGCAAGATATGATAGGGCTCATTGGGACGAAATGCAGCATTTCATAGAACACTTACCCAAAGAGTTCCAGAAAAGGGCACAACAAGTGGTGGAGGAAGGACAAAGTATCTCAATCAGATACGGTCAGCAATGGATGCAGCAGATACAGCTGCAAGGACAGTAAATACGGCAGCAACAATAAGACACGCATGGTTGGGTACGTCAGGATTCAAGCCGGAAATACAACAAGCCGTGCTGAATATGCCTTTTAATGGACAGCAGTTGTTTGGGCCGGAGGTGGACACTGCTATCTCAAAACTTAAAAAAGACACTGATACGGCCAAAGCCATGGGTGCACTCTACTCCCCACAGAGCAGAGGCACATTTCGCAAAACACAGTTTAGAGGGGGATTTCGAGGACAAGCTACAGAACCCACAACCTCACAAACAAGGCCCACTTATCAAAGCCAATATCAGCGGGGAAGTTTTCGGGGGCAATATAGAGGGGGACAATTCCAAAAGAATAGAGGAAAGTTCCAAAGCCCCAAAACTCCTCAAAACAAGCAGTGACTTCCAAGTCACAAATCCCCAACACATAACACCTGTGGGGGGGGAGACTAAGCAATTTTTACAAACATTGGGAGGAGATAACAACAGACACTTGGGTACTGGCAATTATCCAGCATGGTTATTGCATAGAATTTCTCAGATTCCCTCCAAATGTCCCACCGAAAACACACAATGTCAAAACAACACATGGATCTTCTAGGACTAGAGGTCCAGGCATTGCTACAAAAAGGAGCAATAGAATTGGTACCAATTCAACAGAAAGGAACAGGAGTTTACTCTCTGTACTTTCTCATACCCAAAAAGGACAAAACACTGAGACCTATATTAGATCTCAGAACATTAAATATCTACATCAAATCAGACCACTTTCACATGGTGACGTTACAAGACGTAATCCCGCTGCTCAAACAACAAGACTACATGACAACACTAGACCTAAAGGATGCATATTTCCATATACCAATACATCCTTCACACAAAGTACCTAAGATTTGTATTCCAAGGGGTACATTACCAAGTGAAGGTGTTGCCATTCGGAATCACAACGGCACCAAGAGTTTTTACAAAATGCCTGGCAGTAGTAGCTGCGCATATCAGAAGGCAGCAAATACATGTGTTCCCGTACCTAGACGATTGGTTAATCAAAACCAACACACTAGAACTGTGTTCGCAACACACAAAGTACGTCATAGAAACCCTACACAAACTAGGTTTCTCAATCATCTACACACACACCTTCAGCCTTGTCAGACACAGCAATACTTAGGGGCGACAATCGACACAGCAAAAGCAATTGCCACTCCAAGTCCACAAAGAGTACAAACATTTCACAATGTAATACAGGTCATGTATCCAAACCAAAGAATACAAGTCAAAATAGCAATGAAACTCCTAGGCATGATGTCCTCATGCATAGCCATTGTCCCAAACGCAAGATTGCACATGCGTCACAATGGTCACAGGCACAGGGTCAACTTCTCTTTTCAAGACCCAGTGCCTCAATACGTAATAACTACAGATGCCTCCATGATAGGGTGGGGAGCACACCTCAATCAACACAGCATTCAGGGACAATGGGACTCTCGGCAAAAACAATTTCACATAAATCACTTAGAACTATTGGCAGTATTTCTAGCGTTAAAAGCTTTTCAACCAATAATAAGCCACAAACACATTCTTGTCAAAACAGAAAACATGACAACGATGTATTACCTAAACAAACAGGGAGGGACACACTCAACACAGTTGTGTCTCCTGATACAGAAAATATGGCATTGGGCGATACACAACCACATTCGCCTAATAGCACAGTTCATTCCAGGGATTCAGAATCAGTTAGCAGACAATCTCTCTCGGGATCACCAACAGATCCACGAATGGGAGATTCACCCCCAAGTACTACACACTTACTTCCAAAATTGGGGAACACCACAAATAGACCTGTTTGCAACAAAAGAAAACGCAAAATGCCGAAACTTCGCATCCAGGTACCCACAAGATCAGTCTCTGGGCAATGCGTTCTGGATGAGTTGGTCAGGGATATTTGCATATGCTTTTCCCCCTCTCCCACTCCTTCTATATCTAGTAAATAAGTTGAGTCAAAACAAACTCAAACTCATACTCATAGCACCAACTTGGGCAAGACATCCTTGGTACACAACACTACTAGACCTCTCAGTAGTGCCTCATATCAAACTACCAAACAGACCAGATCTGTTAACTCAACACAATCAACAGATCAGACACCCCAATCCAGCATAGCTGAATCTAGCAATTTGGCTCCTGAAGTCTTCGAGTTCGGACACTTAGACCTTACACAGGAATGTATGGAAGTCATAAAACAAGCTAGAAAACCAACCACTAGACATTGCTATGCAAATAAGTGGAAAAGGTTTGTTTATTATTGCCATAATTAATCAAATTCAACCCTTACACGCATCTGCTAAAGACATCGTAAGCTACTTGCTACATTTGCAAAAGTCAAAACTAGCTTTTTCATCCATTAAGATACATCTTACCGCAATTTCAGCTTACCTGCAAATTACCCACTCAACTTCACTATTTAGGCTACCAGTCATAAAAGCCTTTATGGAAGGCCTAAAAAGAATTATACCACCAAGAACACCACCAGTTCCTTCATGGAACCTCAACATTGTCTTAACACGACTCATGGGGCCACCTTTTGACCCCATGCACTCATGTGAAATGCAATATTTAACTTGGAAAGTTGCATTTCTAATTGCCATCACATCTCTAAGAAGAGTAAGTGAAATCCAAGCATTTACCATACAAGAACCATTTATTCAAATACACAAGCATAAAGTAGTTCTACGGACAAATCAATTTTTTTTACCAAAAGTCATATCACCGTTCCACCTGAATCAAACAGTAGAACTACCAGTGTTCTTCCCACAGCCAGACTCCGTAGCTGAGAGAGCACTACATACATTAGACATCAAAAGAGCGTTAATGTACTACATTGACAGAACCAAATAAATTCGGAAAACAAAACAATTATTTGTTGCTTTCCAAAAACCTCATTCAGGAAATCCAATTTCCAAACAAGGCATTGCTAGATGGATAGTTAAATGCATTCAAACCTGTTATCTCAAAGCAAAGAGACAACTGCCTATTACACCAAAGGCACACAACTAGAAAGAAGGGTGCTACTATGGCCTTTCTAGGAAACATTTTAATGACTGAGATATGTAAGGCAGCCACATGGTCTACGCCTCATACGTTTACCTAGCACTACTGCGTGGATGTGTTAACAGCACAACAAGCCACAGTAGGCCAGGCAGTACTACGAACTTTGTTTCAAACAACTTCAACTCCTACAGGCTGAACCACCGCTTTTGGGGAGATAACTGCTTACTAGTCTATGCAAAGCATGTGTATCTGCAGCTACACATGCCATTGAATGGAAAATGTCACTTACCCAGTGTACATCTGTTCGTGGCATTAGTCGCTGCAGATTCACATGCGCCCACCCCTCTCCCCCGGAGCCTGTAGCCGTTTCGAAGTTGATCTTGAACATTTGTAAACTTGTAAATATATCACCTTAAACTACATTATGTACATACATGTTTACTCCATTGCATGGGCACTATTACTGTAATACACAACTCCTACCTCACCCTCTGCGGGGAAAACAATCTAAGATGGAGTCGACGCCCATGCGCAATGGAGCCGAAAGGGGAGGAGTCCCTCGATCTTGGGACTCCAAGATGTGTATATGTGTGTATATATATATATATATATATATATATATATATGTGTGTGTATATATATATATGTATATATATGTGTATGTTCGATGGCATGTGTAGCTGCAGATACACATGCTGTGCATTATCCTGCCATCTAGTGTTGGGCTCGGAGTGTTACAAATGATAATACCTAAAAAGCATAGCATAGCTGCAATACCTCTAGCACCAAGTTAGCATGAAGTCTTTACATGGTTGCATGAATGAACCAGACGCTTCTAATTTAGTAGAAATGGGGAGCACACAGGCGTGCTACTTACACGTAGAGCTACCAGTACATCACTAGCTTGAAGAGGCCTGGTATAATCTCTTTATAGTCCCCCTTAAAGTGCAGTAGTAGGCGACCAATAATTGACTGACCAAAATCTACAGAAACAAATTGAGTGTTCCACTGCAGACTCTGAAAAGGAAGTAGAGCTCAATAACAACCAGTCATCTCGTACTGCCTTGAATACTACTGAACCTTTCAGATGCACACTTTCCAGGCACTAGCTTCCCTTAATGCACTTCTCGTTTTCAACTTACCATTTAAACTAATAAAGTGGCTAGAGCCAGAATGAACTAGCTACATAAAGTGCTGGTAAATGAGAACAGTTCAACGTGAAAACTGAGATGGACAAGTGGTCCGGAGATTTCCTTTATAGGGTGATGCTGTTGAACTGTCAACTGAGTGTGGGGGCTTTGCCCCTGAAACCAATCTCTCCAGACATTCAAATACAGTGATTGGTTGAAGGGTCTGTCCTAGTCTCCTGCCAGACCAGTTGTGACATCATAGGCCTTAGCCCATTTCCTGCCTGGCACACCACCTTCGTGGTCTCCGTATACTGCCAGTGGAGCTGAGTATCTGTAAAATAATGTAATAGAGGTGTCGTGAGTTGTGGGTGAGAGAAAGATGAGGCTGGTATACGGGGGAGGGATGGGAGTTAAGCTAGTGATTAATATGGAAAGTGTGTTTAAAATTACATTTTTTATAGTTGGTCATTAGGTGCGAACTAATGCTCTTGATTAAAACAGTTCATCCAGAGAGCAGTTGCTGCAAATGTTAAGTGAATTTTGGATCTGAGGTCCAAAGGGTCGGTATAATTAATGATAATTAATAGAAACAAATGGTGTCATATCTTACTACTCTGTACAATGTGACTGGTGCCATTGTAGTGTAAAAGTGAGTTAGCTGAATAGGTGATGTAACATAGCTCCTTTGGTCAATGTTAGGCTGCCCTGATGTGTGAACTGCAATTTGTGTGTCGTATTTTTTTATTTTATTTTTTGCAAGTCTGACAAAATCATAGTGAAGCTTGCATCCATACAAAACTGACCTCCCATCTCACACGAGATGAGCTAATGAGTACTTGAGCCATCTTACGGTAGGGTTTTACCTTGACCCATAATTGCCACACTCCCACGTTTTCTTGTGGTGGCCACTCTCCTTGGCCAATCACAACCTGTAGCAGAGGACTTTTTTCCAGTCGCCTTTTTATGTACCAGGGCACATTGAAAGGAGCGTCACCCAAAGAAGCAGAGGGTCTTTTGGGTTCTACAGCTTCTACTTCTCAGATTCTCCCTACAGTTGTACATCTAATCCTCTAATCCATTTCCATGCAGGAAGTTTGAGATTTTCTTCATGCAAGGTTGTGTTTAGAGGCCTACGTCTCTGTTCCTGTGGTCACCAGCCTGTTGAGGTCCACCCCAAGAAAGCCAGCCATGCACTGAAGAGATTCTCGTCAACAATCCAAGCACCCTGACACTAGTTGTGGTGTTGGAAAAGGGAGCAGTACACTATCTCAGCAAGAGAAAGGCCAAACCACACTAGGTGAAAGATGGCAAGTAGGTAAAGACTTGGTGTTTCACCACCGTTCTGGTGCACAGGTCACCGATGGAAAAAGTGCAGACATGAAATTTTCTGTTTACCTCTCCAGCCGGTCCCATCTCTGATACAGTTTCTTGACCTTTGAAGTAAGGTGTTATTTTCTATCCCTTGTCAGATCCTAGATTTTGAAAAGTGTACTTTAGGGTTGATTTTGTTCTTTGTGAGCTACTGGTTGGGATGGAGAAGACCTCCTGCTCCAAACATCTGGCTTCATTTGTAAAGAGATCCAGTATTTACTCTCCCTTTTATCAATACATATTGACTACATGAAGAACGTCGTTGATTACTGCTAAAAGTAAGCTGCAGCAGGTGCTCAGAAAAACAGATTCAGGATCCTGTTGAACAAGGCTTCTCTTCTCAGGTCTCTAATCTCTTTCAGCATGCAGTGAACAACAACCAACATGGAGAGTTGATCTTAGCATAGTATAATATAGTATTTGTTAATTTTACAGCAAGTCTTAACACCAATGCTGTCTCCAATAGTTGGCTCTAATGTTATCCTGTCAAGTTATCGATCCCCCCCGAACCTTTTAAGGCCCAATTTCGTGGACTGGAAATATATATAGGTTATCACGCAATTGGCTCCGACTGTCTCGAATAATAAACATTCAGGGCCAACTTGAAATTAAATCTCATAAAGCAGTATTACAATTTCAGACTAATATATAGGAATAACAGTGCAGATGTGCATATTCCAGCAGTCTATCCCGGAAGGGGAGGACATTGCTCAAAATGCAGCCAATAATGACAATCCTAACATGCAGCCAGCAATAAATAAAACAGTAACTGCCAAAACACATTACTGCAACTAGTAGAGCTGGAAGCCAAATACTAATACGAGAAACTAGCTGCAGTGCTAATATGAGCGGTCAACAGCCGGTAACAAGCAATGGGACAGCTGTGCGGGCGAGGCGTAGCCTTCACCGGGTGACTGACGATGGGACGTGACAGATCGAAGAGCAAATAAAGTGCAAATTGAATGCAAGAAAAATGCAGTTTATCTTTCCACCAGACATTCAACAATAAAGTAACAATGCAGGTACAGTACTAGTGCAATCCAGCACGCAAAGTACTAGCAAAATGCTGACGTGAGAGTAAAGTGACAGTGTGATACACATCATCTCATTATTAATGTCTTTAAAATATGCAGGTAAGTCTGTCAATTCCGCTAAACCTCACCTTCCACAAAGGAGTCGTCCCCGGATCTTTTTATAGCATTGTAAATTATTTACACAGGCAAAATACCAATAATTTTCTTCAGCCACTCCTCCAAAAGTGGGCTTCCGTGGGGACTTCCATACACTAGTAATGATAGAGCCAGCCACTAAGGTTGAAACAAAAAAAACATTGATCAGTGTTCCCCCATCTGTGAAGGGGTAGTGAGGTCAAGCAAAATGTAACTAGTAGAAGGTTTAGCCTCACAACCAACCAAATCTTTAACCAAAATTCAGAAATGGGCTTACAAGTCATAAACTGATGCCACCTGTCTCCCAATCCCTTACATCTGGGCAGGTTCTGGTTGAGGTGTGGAGCATTTTAAGCTGTTCTGGAGTGGAGGGTTCAAGCCTTGAAAAAGATCATTCTGTGAATGTTAGCCCCCGCAGCAGCGTTAACCCATACTCAAAATACTTCAATCAAGCCTCCTCATTATCTCGATCCCTGTACGTCTGACATCTAGACTGCATATTGGAGGTACCTAGTAAGTTGTTGGTTCGAAGTTCTCTGTTCTAAAAGCCTAAAGAATTGTTCACGTTATTGGGTCTTAACAGTTTCTCCACAAATCCAGCTGAACTGTTAATCTCATATAGAGAGAGGCTATTAAGAACAGAGACTATTTGTCTATGGGTAAAACTAAATGGAACTTCCTGTAAAATGTTCCTAGCGCAGTTCTCTAGCGCCGACTTTATTCTATCCTCACCCAGGAAGTCTCCAATCATGGAAATATGAATCTTTGCCCACTTCTTAAAGGCAGATGGAGAGAGGCAGGGAGAATGACATGAACAGCACACCCAGGGGATTTCAGCCTTAATCACAGGTATTTTAAATTTGCGAAAACAATTGTTGCTTCAAGGCATATTTGACAAGGTCTTATACCTCACTTTCTTCAGTATTTTGGGTTCATGAAAAGCTTTCGACAAGTTAGCTATACCACAGTGGCCAAGCGTATATAAATTAGTTTGTCAGACTGATCTCTAGTGCAAAACTGCATAACTGTGCTGCAGTAGATGTGGAGTAGTAAATAATACGACCGGGCAGTGGCAGTGCCAGGCCACCGTCGGTCTTAAACAGTTGTAGTACCTTTAAACAAGTCTGGGGGATTTATTACCCCATATGAATCTTGAGAAACTGTTCTCCAACTTAAAAAAAAAAAAAAATCCTGCTTATAAGCTACATGAGTTAAGAGAAATAATATATGAAGGAGGATCGACCTCTTTATTAATGATGTCCGTCTGATCAATGAAATGGGGATTTCCAAAGGGTAAAGAGAATGCATTTTGGTTAAAAGTGTGTCAGGTTTCAAACAATAGCCATCCGAGACCGAGTACAGTATCCCAAGATCTCTTGGAGTTGGCGTAACTACGCCTGATGTCGAAGGATAAGATCTCCCTGGAGGTATTAACAACAAAGCCTCAGTTTTGGATTTGTTAATTTTAAACCCCCCCTAATCTTGTATACCTATGGATAGCTTGCAATGCTGTCGGTGTTCTTCTTTTCCAGATACAAAGCCACATCATCGGCATATAATTTGATTTTTGCTGAACCGAGAATGGAGGGTGGATGCCATTATTTGAGCCAAGGGATCTCTAAACCGGGCAAATAGAGCTGGTGATAGGAGACATCCTTGCCGTCCCCCCTCCTCGGAATCACCGTCCCAACATTAGAGTTATTTATTATTATGGGCCAATGTGTTCTCGTACAGTCTGGCTAGCGACCGTGTTGAGTTGGGGTGGAAATTTAAACCTCAATCGAATTACTCGCATGAAATATCTAGGAACAGGAAAGCTCATGAGACAATGGGAAGATAGGGTACATGTATTTTTTTTTTTTTTTTAAGTTACTACAACTCTCCTTACAAAGGGAATATTGGAATAAGGGATCCAGCCTTCACATACATATTTTTACTGGGAATGCACCTCCCAGGGCTGGGTAGCAAGTCCGCATCCCTTTTCATACACTGAGTCAACCCCACTGAAGTCAATAGGACCGTAAGAGTGCTGTCCCGGTCGAAGGCTCCTGGCGAGGATGGATTTGTGGCAGAATTGCGTAAGTGCTTTTGCACTCTTTCAGCCACTCGCCTCTTCCACTTGCTCAACTCAATCCTGGTAGGCGGCTCAGTCCCACCCAGGAGTTTTTCTTTAAAAAGATTTTTGCTGAAAACTTTATTTGACTGTATGAATGTGGCGTTGGGGGGTCTCGGATCCACCCTGACTACAACAGCTTTATTAAAGGCTGCAGCCTGAGAGTTAATACTTATTACCTGGCTGAGTTTAATGACCTGGTCACTAACAACAGTATCCCCGCTGCTGCTGTTCTATTGGATGCAGAAAAGGCATTCGACCCCGTGAGCTGGATCACTAACTCTTCTGGCATACTATTATTTAAGCCTCCTTCACAAGGATCAGATACTGAAACAGGCAGGACCATAACAGTCGCTCTTCCGTGTGCCTGAGACTGTATTACTAAAAGCATATTTACTTGAATAAAGTGATGTATTTGGATTTGAAAAATAATCTTGTGAGATCTTTAGGCAGATTCAGACTTCTGTAGTGAATGCCAAGTCAGATTGTAGGATTCCATCTAATAGCTGCGGAACAGACCTTCATCTTTAAAATGGTACAAGATAATTTGCCATCACTACCACCACTGTATCTAAAGACATCTGAAATAAATTAGTTACTTGATCATACTGGTGGGGATTGCAATGACTACGGTCTACAGTTATTAGCTTCCCCCACTAACTTTTTCTTTCATTTGTTCTCCTGCGCAACGCCTTAGAAGTGGATCAGGTCCAATGAGAGCTTTAGAGCTGACCACTAAACGGGCACAATTCTACTTCCATTATTTTCTCCTTGTTCTACTGCTGCTATATTTTTCATCTGACGAAGAAGGTGGAAATTCCCCACCCGATGTTTCCAATGACAACCCTGTTCAAGGTGTTGGCAGCAGTTCAAATGAACTTCGATTATCTTGAACACAGAACACCTATTTAAATTGTGTAATACTGTAGACACTGCCAGCAGGAAAAGCTGTATTTAAGACTGCAAGAAGCGCTCTAGCATCTTGATGTTATGGGCACTTGTATTTTCTCAGAGCGCAAGTAATACTAAGTATTCTTTTTATGATTGGGCAACATTGGCACGTGTTCTTAGATTTTTATCTGGCCATAACTAGCGAATTAGATTGTAGCTACTTTGTCACTGGTGACGGAGAAGCAGGGAAGTCTTTGTCCAGTATGTTTTGCCTAATCAGGCACTGCCTCTATGCTGTGTTGTATGCGTTGCATCCCAAGCTCATCCATCAAATAATTGAACACATTCCAGAAGCACAAAGCCTTTGCTCATGGCGTTTTTGGGGGCAAACAGTTTGCAAGTCCTTTTTTTGTTTTCTTTTTGATGCTTCTTGCTGGGGCAGTCCAACATATTTTAAGACAACTTTGTTTCATTCTGTGTATATGATGTGGCTTCTCCTCACCTAACTTTCTCTTACTGTTCAATGCTGCTCGCAGGCTGTGAATTTGTGCATTTCAAATAGTCCAGTTGACAAGGGTACACACTTACATGCAGGTATAAGTTGATTGGTACAAACTTGCTATAAGTCATAAAGGTTTCAGTTGAACAACGTTTGAGAAAGTTTTGATTCCAGCCTTTAGATGAAGGATACCTGCAAATTGACCCCACAGCTAAGGACTTCAATTTACGACTTAGTCAACATTATGGTAAGTTTAGACTTCCGTTATATAGAATTATGTACAAGGTCAGGTTTTTAATGGGTTTTGTGGATTGTTGTAGGTTTATGAATATCTCACTCTAAACCAAGTGCATCACATGGTGTTTTGCAGGGCTTCTCTTTCTGTATCTCTCACACAAAGTATATTTTCTTCTTTCCAAATTAACATTATCTTCCATGTTAGGCTGTGTGGCATACATTTTCTTTTGACTCTAAGGAGTTACTAATTACGTTACTGTGTTCCAAGCATGCATTAGGGGGTAAAAAAAGATTGTCTCCAGTTGTCCAGGGCGTTCTTTTCACAATTATTACAAGTATGTAAGGTTACGTTAGCCTGGTTATTACCTGGCTAACTCCACATGTGAGGGTTAAGTCAAAAGTCACAGAAGCGCTCGTCCATGAGTGGCAACTAAAAGCCTGAGCAGAGGGTAATTACTTGACTAGGGCTCCATACCGCTGAACTGCCATTTCTAAGCATTGTAGATGTTACTGTCGCCCAAGTTAATGGTAATGAATGTACCAACTTTAAAGTAGTAGAAAAGTTGGGTGTGCCGTGATTCAAAACTCAGCGGATGGATTATTATTGCACATTCCACTTGCTTTGTCCTCCTTCCTTCATATAATAGTGACTGAATTATGTTCTAAGAGCACATGCACTCTTTGAAAATGCTCATTCTGCATCGTCAATACGGCAGTGTGATCCTTTGGAAACCCTACATCTTTAAACAGGTTTGGCTATCAACAATAACTGTAGGTACGTTTTGGGTCCTCCAGAAGGAGGTCTAGCATGCTCCTCCAGTCCCTTCCAGGGTTGCAAGGACGGGAGGTGGATGGGTGGGCTGCAAAGCAGTAAGTAGTACCCTATGTGGCATCCTGATCATCTTAAAGTGAACATTTGGAGGCTTAGACTAAACTTGAGTGCCAAGACAACATGGTGTGGCGCATCAAAATAACCCGTTTAGTGAAAACTTGTAGTTATCATTTGAGCAAGGGCAAGAAAACAAAAAATGTCCTCTCCCCTTTCTGGATGAAGACCAAAAACCCATACTGATTATCCTTGACCTGTCTGCATCCTTTGACACAGTGGACCGTGAAATACTGCTGAAAAGGTACCAACACTGGGCAGGCAAAGCAGAGTCTGCACTGCAATGGTTCCAATCCTTTCTAACAAACAATAGTTGAACGATGAGAAACAGCTCTTCAGTTTTTTTCACAAAGTGTGTGATTTGCGACTTTCCCCAACGTATCCTCTTGTCTCGTGCTCTATAGCTACACTCCTTTGCCCACGCCGCTATGGGTACAAAGTTCCCAATATGTATACCTACAATGCAGTGCTTTGAAAATGGTCTTAAGAGACCAGGTTACCACGTTTAGACCTCATGTTTCACTGAATGGTGGAGTGCTTCCTGATTAGGAAAGGAGACATTTGCAACACAGTGCATAACTAAATTACTCCCCTTTGAATGGAGACCTGGCCTCTGAACACCCCGAACCACTTGTCCAAAAATAAGCAACCTGGGAAATCTGTATGGCCTAAAAGTCACCTTTGAACATGAACTTGAGGCTATGACAAAGTTTTAACAAGTGGCCATATCTTTTTTGTGTAAAGTCCTTCTCTCGTAGGGGATTTCCATGTATAGTCATAAGCACTGAATAGTTCCGCGCACCTGCGGGGACCCCGGAGCACTGATGTGAAGTATATTAAGTGCAAATACCAGCCCTTTGAAAAAAGGTCTGTCAAAAAACACTTAAGAATAACAATGTGCAGCCTATGTGAACAGCTACACAGGCCAAATTGTTAAAAGAAAACAGTTGTAGTGTAAATTCACGTTTAAACATGTATTTATTCTATAAATGTAATAACAAATACATTCTCATATTCTATTTACACCTCTCATAAGAATAAAACAATGCAGGGCAGTGTAGCCCATAGGCTGCCATTATACAGAATGTAAATAGAGCTGTGCCTTTAAGTAAAGTCTTCCTGTTTCCCATCATGCACAGCAAAAGGCAGCTGCCTCAGTTCTTTTTTCCGGCTAATTTCTGACAGGACCCTGAAGCATTGAGCTCTACCTCACAAAGCCTTTTTGTGACAGAAATTCATTAAAAATCTTTTGAATTTCAATTTCACTCGACGTGTTTAACATTGAGTCATCATTTCCTACTCTTTTCTGTTAAATTCTGACAGAATTTTGAGGTTTTTCTAGTTCAGAAATGCCTTCACTTTTTGACAAATGCCCTTCTTGTGGCAGAAAAAAGGCTAAAACAGATCCACATCGGGTCTGTATAATTTGCCTTCCATCCAGCCACAAACTGGAGTCGTGTGACATCTGTAAAACTTTCTCCAGAAGAACTCTTCGTGATAGGGAGAAAATCCGACTTCAGGCGAAAGAGGACAGGAGAAAAAGTGGTCATTCTACCACAGAGCGAGGAGAAGGTCCGTCTTCTACCAGGGCTCACCCTGTTTCCTCTATAACTCCGACCAGACCTGCTCAAAAACGACACAGGTCGACGACGTCGAGGGCGTCGACGTCGAGACAGGGAACGGAGCCAACATCCTCGCCGTCGAGGAGTGGTTCACCGGCGAGGAAGAGACATCGTTTGCCGTCGACAGCCATTTCGCCGTCGAGGCGGCGTGGACACTGGCCGTCGAGATCTGGGTCGCCGCCGAAACGAGAGCGATCCACGTCGAGGGAGAGTGCTCGCCGTCGGAGACGTTCGCCGTCACCACAGCGACGTCGAGGGTCGTCGTCGAGAGGTTCTCAACGGCGAGAGGAATCGACGTCGAGAGGCACTCGCCGTCACCGCACTTCGACGTCGAGGAGTGTGTCGACGTCGAGGCGACAATCAAAGAGGCCTAGAAGGGTTTATACCACATCAGAATCCTCGGCCTCACTCATCCTGCTTCCACCGTCTCCACAACTCTCTCCTCGACAGTCGCCGTTGCCGCAGACACCGGTAACACCTACGGCTCCTCTTCCGGCTCCTCCTTCAGAATCTGTTTTGAGGACTCCAACGCGATCTGTAAGACGTTCTGGACATTCCTCTAGACGTTCATCTTCCGCTCGGCACCATCGTCATGAATCACGGCAGAGATCTCAGCATTCACATCACAGGCATTCTTCTTCGTCTACACGGAACTACTCTCCAACCCTATCGGACTCACCGTCCCCGAGAGTGTCCCCCATAGATGATGTGAATACATTCCAGGAGGTCTTAGTACGAGGGGCGACCAAACTGAATATCCCGCTGGCGGTACCTGCCCCATCGACGTCAGTAATCTTCGAAACCTTACATCACAGGACATCTTCCAGACCTTTGCTTCCACTGGTTCCAGGTCTTATTGAACCGGCAATGGATATTTTTCTTACACCGGCCGCAACGAAGTCTGCTCCTTCCAGACTTAAGAAATATCGTCCACCAGAACAAGATCCTCTATTCTTGAGGTCGGACCAAGTACCGGATTCGGTGGTCATAGTAGCGGCAAAGAAATTGCATTCGACATCACCGTCTTCCTCTTCACCTCCAGATAAAGAGAGCAGAAAGATCGATGCTGCAGGACGAAAAGTATGTTCTACTGCAGCCATCACGATGAAAGCAGCCAGCGCTACTGCTTTATTAGGGAGATACGATCGGGCCCTCTGGGACTCTATACTGCAGTTTGCGGAACATCTTCCTAAGGACAAAAGGGAAGATTTCCTGGAGGTCGTGGGCGAGGGAGCCATGGTTTCTAACCAAGTAATAAGTGCTGCAGCTGATTCTTCTGTACTATCCGCATATAACTATGCTCACGGAATAGTGCTCAGAAGACATGCATGGTTGAGACTTGCATCTCTCAAACCAGAAGCACAGCAGAGAATACAAAATTTACCTTTCTCAGGCTCCACTTTGTTCGGTTCTCATGCCGATGATGAGATGGCCAGAATGAAGTCTGAGCTAGATACCCTGAAAGCAGTAGGCATGGAACGACCGAAAGAACAACGAAAGGTATTCCGCCCATATCAGCGAAGACTTTTCACCCACCGGTATCAGTCACCACACTGGATGTCTTCACGCCCCCAGCAACCGCAACAGCATCAAAGCGGCTTCTCCACATAAAGAAGGTCGACAAGGGGTCGTTCAACACCTCAAACTCAGACAACTCGACAGGCTCCCGCGTCTAAGCCCTGAATCTTCGCTTCCCCCTCCTCTGTTATCCACTCCGGTAGGAGGAAGTGTCTCAAATCATCTGGACGAGTGGCTACACATCACATCAGACGCCTGGGTATTGAATATTGTGAGACATGGTTACGCTCTCAGATTCACCAGTCCTCCACCATCTGTTCCACCCAAAACAGCCAGCCACCACCTCGAAGCTCTTCAGTTAGAAGTCACTATTCTATTACAAAAAAAGCCATAGAACCCGTCCCGATCAGCCAGCAAGGGAAGGGGATTTATTCGAGGTATTTCCTTGTACCGAAAAAAGACAAGCAAGAGTTTCGTCCCATTTTAGATCTAAGGACAGCAAACAAGTGGATTCGCAAAGAGAAATTCAGGATGCTATCCTTGCACCAAATTTACCCACATCTTCGTCAGGGCGACTGGCTCTGTGCAATAGACCTTTGCGACGCTTACTTTCATATTCCGGTGACCAAGAAACATCAAATTCCTAAGGTTCACCGTCGGAAAACGTCATTACCAATTTGCGGTTCTAACCTTCGGCCTCAAATCAGCGGCGAGAACTTTTTCCAAATGCATGGCGGTGGTAGCCGCCCACTTGAGGAAACACCGAATATTTGTCTACCCCTATCTAGACGATTGGCTCATAAAGGCCTCCAGTTATCTAGAGGCGCAACAACATTTCAAATGGACTCTACAGTCGTTGCAGAAGCTCGGTCTTCAAGTCAATCTCCTGAAATCCACAGCAACGCCTGTTCAGAGGTTGCATTACTTAGGGGCCATTATAGATACCAATCTAGGAAAGGTGTTTCCTTCGGAGGAACGACGATTATCGATTCTCCAAAAGTGCAAACAACTGCAGGAAACTCCTCAGACCACTGCAAGAGTAATAGCTTCTCTACTGGGCTCGATGGCGTCTTGTATCCCTCTCATTCCCAATGCTCGCCTCCATATGAGACCATTACAGGAAAACCTGGAGGATCAGTGGTGTCAACTGATGGACGATTGGGAGAACAAAGTCCTCCTTTCTCCCCACGCCCTACAGTCCCTCAAGTGGTGGTGTTTACCCAGCAATCTCTTGGTGGGGATTCCGTTCCAACAACAGCCTCCAGCTCAAACCATCGTAACAGATGCGTCTCTGCTCGGATGGGGGGCGCACATGGAACATCTTCGAGTCCAAGGCAAGTGGTCACGGAGAGAGTCTCTATCATATCAACCTGCTGGAACTTCACGCAGTCCACCTTGCGCTCAAAGCCTTCCTTCCCTCTCTGAGAGCGGAAACTCTCCTTCTCCAGACGGACAACGTGACCACTATGTACTACGTGAACAAACAAGGAGGCACCAGGTCCAGGATTTTATCCAGAGAGGCTCAGACAATCTGGCATTGGCTTCTAGCCAGGAACCTGTCGCTAGTGGCAACTCACCTGCCTGGCATCCAGAATGTTCAAGCGGATGCCCTCAGTCGCGTAATGGACGAGAACCACGAATGGGTGCTACACAACGACGTCGTTCGTTCCATTTTCGCACTATGGGGTACCCCCTCTGTAGACCTATTCGCAACCCCAGAAAACAAAAAATGCCAAAACTTCGCCTCCAGATATTACCATCCAGGGACACTGGGGAATGCCCTGTGGATAAGCTGGTCAGGAGCATTTCTTTACTCCTTTCCACCGCTTCCCCTGATTCCGGCGGTCCTCCAGAAGTTATCCAATGCTCAGTCCAAAATGATCCTAATTGCTCTGGAATGGCCACGCCAATGGTGGTTCCCAGACCTTCTTCACCGGTCACTCAAACCACACATCAGACTGCCTTATCGTCCGGACCTGCTCACGAAGTTCAGAGGGCAGATATCTCATCCCAACCTCTCATCGTTGAGTTTGGCAGCATGGCTCCTGAGCTAGTGCAATATGGACACTTGAACCTACCTCAGGACTGTTTTTTAAATTCTGAAAGAAGCAAAGCGCCCTTCCACAAGATCGGCTTATGCAAGCAAGTGGAAAAGATTCTGTGTGTGGTGTTTAGATAACAACATTGACCCGGTTTCCTGTGGAGAGGAATCTATCCTGCCATACTTGCTAAGTTTGGCAAAATCGGGCTTACAACTGTAATCAATAAAGGTTCACTTGGCGGCTGTAACGGCATACAGAAAGAGCCCTTCACAAACTTCCTTTTTTCGGATTCCAATTATTAAGGACTTCCTGGAAGGTTTAAAAAATGTTTTTCCTCCCATTAGAAAGCCTTCTCCTCCATGGGAACTGAATGTTGTCCTATCACGTCTGATGCTGCCTCCATTCGAGCCAATACATAAGGCATCGCTTCAACATATCACATGGAAAGCTGCTTTTCTGGTGGCAATCACTTCAGCGCGTAGGGTTAGCGAAATCCAGGCCCTTTGCGCTCAAGAACCCTACACGGTTTTTCATTCTGCAAAAGTGGTAATGAGCACTCATCCAAAATTTTTACCAAAAGTCGTCTCTGACTTTCATGTGAACCAAACAATTTCATTACCAACTTTCTTTTAAAATCCAACTACTCCTGCTGAGAGAACTCTGCACTCTCTGGATGTAAAGAGTGTTTTGAAATTTTACTTGGACAGGACAAAAAGCTTACGTAAATCACAATAGCTCTTTATTAACTATGGCCCAGTTAGAACAGGGTTGGGCACGTCTAAGCAATCTTTATCCATGTGGATTGTTTCATGTATAATATGTTATCAGTTAGCGAACAAATCCCTTGGGGGTAGGCCAAAAGCCCACTCTACTAGAGGGAAGGCAGCTACTGCAGCCTTGATGAGAAATGTCCCTTTGGCAGAAATCTGCAAGGCTGCCACTTGGAAGTCGGTCCATACCTTTACTAAGCATTACTGCCTTGATACAGACGCTAGGGCAGATGCGCAGGTTGGACAGGCCTTGCTTAAGAATTTATTTGCATGATTCATGTTTTTTGTCAGTATTCTGTCTACTCCACCGCAGTTATGGGGATGGGCTTGCTACTCTATTCAGTGCTTATGACTATACATGGAAATCCCCTACGAGAGAAGGAATGGTTTCTTACCTGTAACTCCAGTTCTCTCGTAGGGGTATTTCCATGATAGTCGTAAGCAACCCTCCCTCCTCCCCGGTGGAGTTGACATAGAACAAGTTGAAATGAATATTATCGATGTTGGTACTCCAACAAATGTTTTGTTCCTTCATGTCAGGTTACAAGCCTCCAAAAAGAACTGAGGCAGCTGCCTTTTGCTGTGCATGATGGGAAACAGGAAGACTTTACTTTCTTAAAGGCACAGCTCTATTTACATTCTGTATAATGGCAGCCTATGGGCTACACTGCCCTGCATTGTTTTATTCTTATGAGAGGTGTAAATAGAATATGAGAATGTATTTGTTATTACATTTATAGAATAAATACATGTTTAAACGTGAATTTACACTACAACTGGTTTCTTTTAACAATTTGGCCTGTGTAGCTGTTCACATAGGCTGCACATTGTTATTCTTAAGTGTTTTTTGACAGACCTTTTTTCAAAGGGCTGGTATTTGCACTTAAGAATATACTTCACATCAGTGCTTCGGGGTCCCCGCAGGCGCGCGGAACTATTCAGTGCTTATGACTATCTTGGAAATACCCCTACGAGAGAACTGGAGTTACAGGTAAGAAACCATTCCTTCTCTTGCACACTGACCACCGAATCGGGCGGACAGGTGCCCTTGTTTTACTCCTACTACTGCAATATGCCCTACTCTGGTCTTCCTGTGTAACTTATTTAGCAACTACAAAGACTTTGAAACCTGCCAGACAGAATGTACCTTTACCACTGTAATAGGAACCAATTCAAACTAGCCCTGAAAACACACCACTGGCTTTTATGTAAAATGATCATGATTCTTCAGGAGGGTGAAGCTCTAGTAGATCCCTGTCAGTCCTAGGACTAAGACTCTAGAATGTCCTTAACCTCTCCGTGGGTGCTGCAACCAAAAAACATTAAGTTCACAAAACCCATGAAAACTGAACTCTGCATCGCACAAGGGTACTTACTGACTCTACTTACTGCCTTAACCTGTAGGACTCTAAAAGTACAGACTGTGACTGTTGACGTTGCACTGATGTAGCCAATAGGAAATGGTAGTGCTTTACAAATCTTGATAAATAAACTAGTTCTTCTGTTTAGTCTCTGGCAAAGGGAATCCTTCTCGCACTTTGATAAAGCTGTCTGGCAATTTTTATTGACCATCCTAAATAATCATGATACAAAATAAGGGAAAGAAAAAAGATATTTCACGCTTTAGTCCTGTTGGCAGTGACTGTTCCAGGATTGAAGAAGAGTGCGAATAGTCTAGGTAGAACAAAACACTGTGCTGCACTTTGGAGGGAATAAACGGGAATACAGGCTTCATGGAAGTGTTTACAAACCTGCAATGGGTGGTCCATTGGGGTAGATACGTGCATCTGGGTCTCTTAATACCTAGGATGCTATGGAAACAACACGTTAAGTTGCTAAATAGTGCAGTCCATCACCTGATCTGCACTACCTCTTTTGAGTTCTGAGGAAACCAGAAGGTAAGTCGTTAGTGCTTTACAAGAAAGCCTTAATGTTGATTCCTTGGTCAGCAGCATCTAACATATTTTTAAGCACAATCACCTTTCTTACGTTTCAAGAATGTTAACCCTAAGTCAGTTGGTTATAAAATCATTTTGCACATTCCATTGTGAACACATATTTAAAACCGGCCCTCTGCAGAGTGCTTAACAATGATTGAGACATTTCTCCTCTAGAATGATTGAGTGTATTCAAATTCTAAACAAGTACGTAATGAGACACACATCTTGGATTTGCCGGTCTGCTCTGCCACACCTCACCTCCACAAATCGTACTATACCAACTGTAGATATAGTAACCCCCTAGACACAGTTGGTGGCAGTCGCCCATATGAACTCACCTTGCTGATTCAGTCAGGCTGGGCTGCAGTGCCTTGGACTTGCTGAAAATGCAGTTCGTGACTCCTCTGCCCTCTCAATACCGTGTTTACTAGGACAATGGACACTGTATCGCTGCTGAAGCTGTCTCAGAACCGCACTCAGGATCACAGTGCTACTCAGACGATCAGCTGCACTGACTGTCCATTCTGCCACCCAGTCGTGATTCAGAATCCTCCAGGAAGAGGAGAGAAGACAAAGACCTTGTAGGGCCAAGCGAACCTCACCTAATTATCCTTTAACTTTTTTTTAATAAGCTGAGAAGTAACTTTAGCAAATATACAAAAGCAACGCCAGTTTTCAAATGTATTAAATAAGCTCTAACAGTGTCATGACTTGATTCAACATAATGCATATTTTGAAATACTTATACTCAAAATTGTTGAACATGGCAAATCCCTGCAGTCCCTTATTTTCACACAACTACTATATGGGGGAATCGAGCCATGCCTACTTACAGACTCTATCTTCGTTTCCCCTGGGTACACGCAGGTAAAGTCAGGAATACCATAATGTCACCATTGAGATCAGGCTGATTTACAATGTAATGACGTCTAGATGAACACTACAGCTACACTTGAAGTAGAGGTTCTGCTCAAATTTAAATCGCAGAAAACAGACAAAGGTCCTTTTCCCTTTCCACAAGGTGCAGTAACGGCTTCACAATAATTGGCACGTTTGTTGTTCACTGTGTTGCTTGCTTTTGTTTCACCATTTGAGAAGTGGCTCAGATTTAAGATGGCCGCCAAGCTCTTCCTCACACTAGCATTTTCTTTTGAAGGGCTTCTGGGCATAGTTGAGAGCAGGCTTTATCCTGAAGTACTTTGAGAAACAAGCAGCAGTGAGGGAGGGGGTGTGGGATGGGTGACACAGGGATTTAACCACAGTTTTTGAATGCACAGCTAATGTGATGAAATAAGAACAAGATTTACAGACCCGTTTATAGAGGAGTTTGAAGCCTGTGAAAACACATGTGCTTTTGTTAGTTTCTCTTTTACAGAGAAAAAGTAGTTCCTGAAACAGATCCTAAAATAAAAGTAGTGAAAGGGATAGTGTAATTGGTCCCTGCTTCCAAGGAGGGCTTAAACCCAGGCAGAGGCATGATAAATGCATGCCATGGAGAAATGGGGAGAAAGAATGAGTGATTGGATCCACTAAGTGGGAAGCCTTTGGAGGGGCTGAAGCCCAGAAAGTATATACATGTCTCAAAGCGACAGCGCAGCCTAGCCGAGATCTAAAAACCCTTCCTGAATGTGAGATAAGAATTAGTGCTACTGCTTCAGTACAGTAACTGAAGGGGAGATTGATATTGTATGTATATGTTTTCTCAAGTGTACACAACCTGGGCACTTAAGAGGGATTCAACAAAATAATCTAAAAAGATGCAAGTTTGTTTTACTGGCATTTTGTGGTATTTGCACTGAATGCAGTCGAGCTAAAATCATAGGGGGCCTAGTAAGAAAAGATTGGTGAATCATGTACATGCTATTGTTGGTTATGCTAATCTACTTAAAGTATTTTTTATTTAAATTATAAGCAGTCATTGTGGACTAATGCCTCTAGTTTATTCAATCAGAAGACGTCAGCTTAGAGTATCTTTCATTGTGTGCTTGTCTGTTCTACTGAGGTAAAACATTGTATTGCTTTAGGTGGCAAAGACTGTCTCTGGTAGTCCTACAATTGCACCTAGTTTTTGAGGGCAGATCAGAAATGTCACTTAATTGAACATTGGCACATTTGTCTCAATAAAAGTGTTTCACACCCTTCACTGCTTTGTACGTCCATTGTATTCAGACTGTCTGTAGACTTCATAATGTTTGGAAACTGTTCCTGCTTTTAAGTGTAGTTCTGTCAAAAGACTTTCAAATATTAAAGTGCCTTGTATAATATTACTCCTAAAACAGTACAAAACAAAATGTTCACTTTTTAAATAAAATCATTTGGCACTACTAAATTATTGGCTTTAAGTACTTTGCATTATGGATTTATTTCCTCAGTGGGAAACTCACACAGTTGCAGTCTGTGTGGTTGAAATGAAGAAATGTTGAAGTAAAGCTAGATTAAGTAGAGAGCTGTATTACACACTCCAGGCTGTGTGGTTGAAATGAAGCAATGTTGAAGTAAAACTAGATTAAGTAGAGAGCTGTATTACACACTCCTATTAATACACGGAGCTCTGTATAATACGATTTCAAACCATAAATCTACCTAGTAGAGATCTGTCATAAGAGCTGGTGTAATTAATATTTTTTCTAAGTGGTGTTTGTCCAAGAATGCAGAACACCTGTCTATTACGATATCAAATGTTTGATATAAAATATATTTTAGTCATTAAAGCAGAAAGTAATTTTCAGATTCAGAAGACGTTTTTCAATAATAGATTTTAATTACCTTTCCCAATGGTTATGCCCTTGAATTAAATTAACAATAACAGCTTTATCTAGTGAGTAGTACGTTTTCAAGGTGCATATGGCTCAATTTCCCCCCTCTTTCTTACCCTATGCACTAGCCTCTGCAACGTTATTTGCACGAAATACTTTCTCCTTTCTAGTCTCCATATAGTGTGGCTTAATGTTCAGTGGGGTAGCTAGGATGGATGCAGAGTTCTGTAAGGACTCAGATGAACTCCTGGTTGTGTTTTACTAAGCATGCCATTGTTCTAATATTATCAACAGTCTGTTGTTGCCCTTGTCTCATCTTTGTTGGTGCGCCCCCCCCCCCCCTCCCCCCAAAAGATAAACTGGAGGCTGATGTCTGCTGCATGTGGAACATGTTGTATGGCATCACTTTGCATTTCTACAGAGACCGAACTCTTCTTTTGATAGATTAGGGGTTGTGCATTCTTCAAGCAGGAACGTGTCCTAAATATTGGTAATATAACAAGTAAGGGTTTGATTGCCTTGTCGGGTTAGTGGTACTCTTGAGCCATATGTTTGATCGTTTGGTTTTCAATGCTTAGAAGCTGTGCATTAAGAGTATCGAAACGTGAACAAATCGCATTGCGTGATTTAGATTTGTTTAGCTTGTTAGACATAATCGCAAATAACTCATAATCATACTTTTTTTGTTAATGCAGAACCAGATACAGTACCTCAAGCAAGTTCAGCAGCCGAGCGTTGCCCAGCTGAGAACAACAATGGTGGACCCAGCCATCAACTTGTTTTTCCTAAAAATGAAAGGTGAACTGGAACAGACTAAAGACAAACTGGAACAAGCACAAAATGAACTGAGTGCCTGGAAATTTACGCCTGATAGGTAAACAAACATACTCCCCAGTCAAGACAACCCTGACAGTCCCACAACAAGAATGATTTGGTGGGACAAACAAGTACTCTTTCCACTCCAAGACTCAGACTTTTTTGAGCCAAAGCCACATTAACTGCCCAGCTTGTAATGCTTAATGTTTTCAGATGACCTTGTGTTTCAGCTTTTTTTCCTCCCCCATTGCTTCAGAGGCCTGACTGCGTCGGAATTCTCCGAAGAAGTGGCCGCATCCAATACCAAAATTGTTTCATTGCTAGAACTTGGTCACACTTGCACAATGGTTCGGTTTGAAGACATTACAGGGAGGAACAGAAGTCTTAAGTCTGTGGTACTTTGTGTCTACAGACAGTTTGGAAAGCAACGTAGTGTTTGAAATCCTGATTGAACATGTAAAATTCCAGTAAAAATCTAAGGAATGTTCTCCGCTCCTAACCTGAGCCTATTGACTTACAGACTGTAAGTCAGTTTTGCCAATATGACTGTGGACTTCCTGCTTGTTCACTGAACTGAGTCAAATACTAATACCTGGGAAATTATGCCTTAAATATTGTCTGCTAAAACGTTTTTGAATTACCACACAAAGTGCCATAATGCAGGTTGCACTACCGACAGTGTGCATATATGCTTCACCATGTGGTCCTGGGTTCTGTAGTATGCATCTGAGCCCTGATTTGGAAAGGTCAAAACAATGCATTGTTCTTAAAAATATTGGATATTTAGGCATGCAAGAACTAAAAAAAAAAAAACTAAAAAAAACAACAACAAAAAAAACTGATTTATGTGCAATATGGGTGCCTGGAATTCAGCCAGATTGCTTAATTTGAGGCATTCACTGCTTGATTTTAATAACCAAACGACATGTGTGTAGTACGTGTTTTCCTGTAGTACAGGGTTTGCGTTATCTGCACTGATCGTAAATGGCCAAACAAATAATTTAACAGTAGCAGCATTTATGGTAGGTTTTGGTAAATATATATATATATATTTTTCTATTGTATGACTGTTTTGCACTACCTCTTAAAATATATTTATTTTGATGGCTACACTTTTGAGGAACATTCCCTATTATATTCTACTGTCAATTAATTTTTTGCATCTTGATTCACTAGAAAATGTTCAGAGAATTTCAACATCCGCTTCTGACAGTAGTTTTGTATTTCCTGAGAGGATCAAGGACCTTTTTCAGTGCAGGTTGCACACATTGGAACTGCTGCTACAAATATCTTGGACCTAGTGTCAATTGTTCTGAGGTGATATAATTTCTGGCTTTGTTTAATGTATGAAGCCAAGATAAGGCATTAGATATATCAATAGATTATATATTTTAAGTTTGATATTAAAGTTTATCTCCGGCTCTGCGAAACCGCACTACTAAACGTTGGTCCTAAAGCCAGAATTAATTAATTTTTGATATTTAATGAACTGGGGAAAATTTGCCTTTTTTCTTGGAGTCTTTTAAAAGATTGTGGACTGGCAGTTCTGGAGTTATGCAGTTTTCGACTTTTCTGAGAAATTTTAAATAAAGATGTCTCATTTTGAAGGAGAATGAAGCCATTGAAATGACAAGGTTTTCTTGTTGGTTTCAGAATTAAGGCATCTGGTTGTTCAGGCGTGTACAGAGTGATTTAATTAACTAAAGGGAAATACTTGTTTGCATGTATATGTGAGGTTTTAGGCAGGGTGTACTTGTCAGATTGTGAAAAGGCATAGAATGTAGCATTTATGATTATTTACACACCCGGTCTGTTCTGGTGGTGAAAAGCATCCCGAATTTTGTCTAGAACAGTTTAACAATATTTGCTTTACATCTAGGAAAAACGTATGGCTTCTAGATGCACTTCATCGATTTCTAACCGATGCATATGCAAACTGTAGATCATCCACAGAACAAAAGATAGGAAATACATTTTTGGCTGTCATGCCTCTTGTAACAGTTTGGTGGAATAGAGCATTACAAATTAACGTCTAGAATCAGACAGACATGGAAAATCAGTTTTTTGGCCTTTCCGCGTCATATGCCAATAATACAGCAGCCAGATCTAAAAACACCTAACGTTGCAATTTTGATATTATATAAGAGACGAGTGATTAGTAAAATCCATGGGTGATGTGCCCCAGAAACCATTTTGACAAAACTGTAAGGAAAGGTTGACCATATTTGCCACAATTTATATTTACAGCAAACCGTCCTTTCTCAGCTCTGGGTTTACAAGTGCAATTAAAGTAGTATTGAATCGGTTACCCCACCTTGCCTGTGCTAAAACAACATTTGTATCATATAAAGAAACATACTACTTTGTCTTATTTTACTAAGGTCAGCATGTTTGGTTTATGCGTTGTTGCTTGAACACAATGGAGAAGAAATTCCTACCTAAAGTGGCACAATCTATAGCAGCCAGGGTTGCAAACGTAGCACAAAATATTTTTAATGTGACTCCTAACAAAGCATAATAGTTAACTACTTGCAGTAAACAAAAAAAAATGTAAACATAAGTTTGCTTTTTCTACAAATTATCAAGGGAAGACAACCTTTTTTTTAATTTTCAGATTAAAGGTTTTAAGATTTCAAATTGTATACTCGTATGTTAGAGCATTCACAAACTTTGGTTCAGATTTTAATTCTTCACTGTACATCTTTTGAAATGGAAATGCCTGTTCTCTTGTGCGTTTCACTGAGTCAACCCCCAAAACAATAGCTCTTGGGCCACAACTTGCCAGACAAAGTTTAGGTTCTGTTTTTTTTCCCCTTGAGCCAGCCCAATAGTTTTTCTTGTTTCAAAGTCCTCTCTGAAAACCACCTCAACTAATATCCTTCACTATAATTTTTGCATTTCATTTTTCTGATGTGTCCTGACCTTGAGGTATATCCAGGGTGAGTGTTTGTCAGCGGATATACACTCTTTTTTTCCACTACGAAGTTAAGAATTCGTTGGTCACCTAACTTTGCTATATTTGGAGGCACTAACGCCACTAGTGGTGCAAGTGAAAATGTATAACCACACAACTGCAGGCATCTACTTGAAATTTGTAAGGCCTGTTGCCAAATGCATGTCAAAGGTGCAATACACTAATTGCGCACAGTCTTTTAAAAGTTTATCACTCCGCCTTTTAAGCTGTTTCCAGAGGACTCGACAAACCATATTGCAATTACCGACTTATCATATGTAGCCTAAAAGCAAATTTCACCTTTTAGTATTCTTTGGACTAATATTCGAAAACCAGTCCTAGTATTATCAAGACCACATTGGTTCTGTTGAGCTCTCAAAGTTAATTTCTCATACTTTGCATAGCATAGACCCATTCCTACCCATTTTCTTTCGCGTATCATCAAGATTTAAAGGAAAAATCAAGTTTAAAAAGACTTTGACTGATTGTTTGATAGTAGTGGCACTGAGGCATTCTACAGAATTGGACACTGAAAAGAAAGTTCCATTGCTTCTTCCACTTCTCCATAAATGAAAACGGTTACCTAAAAATCCATCATCCGTAATAGTATTGATAACCTTGCAACTATGTCTGTTTTCTTATGTTAGCATATTAGAAATGTTCCTAGGATTAAAAACCTATTCTCCTTGGCTATGCAGTAATGCATTTATTGCAACTGTATTAGCTGTGCTTTTGTAATACCTGCTTAATTTTTACGTGTTTCCTTGAAGCATAGTCTGGAAAGGTCAGTCATAATAATGCAGTAAAGGACAGGCTTATGTATTCCGAAAAAGAGTCCAGAATGCATGCACATTAACATTTTGAAGCATTTATTCAAAATAATTGACAAGTGCACTGTTTCATCCCTTAACTATATATGCATAAACCCAAAGCCTTAACATAGGCCCGACGTAGCAACATTGATGTGCTTTTTAAAGCATTCTAACACTTGCTGAGCATTTATCACTGAACCTAAATTAGTTCGAAGAACATTGAGCATGCCGATTGCTACATTCATTCTAAAAATATAAGTTTATAACTTGGGAGATGCAGATAGCCTTAAACCTTAAGGTTTTTTTTTTGTTATCCCCAGAAATTATCCCATGCCACTTATTACATTTTTTAGTATTCCTGCGATTTATATCTTACATCTGCAACATTATTGTAATACTTGGTTACATTTGTTGTACATTTTTTTGGGGGTTGGTTGTCTGCCAGCACTGTCGGCAGATGTCTTAATTTTTATGGTCTGTGCTGAAATCCAGAAACGCTGTTTTCTGTTGGGGCAATACTCACTTTTGGAATATACCAATAGTCACTCACACAATCAGCTCAACTGGTCTGCTTCCCTCCAATCTATCTACTGAAAATATTTTACATCTTAATTCCATTAGGACAGGACGGGTGGGGGATTAGTGGGACTATTAAAATTTCATCCCCCATCCCTCAAAAGAGAACAAATTGATGCACTATTATGCTGCTTGCATAAAACTCAGTGCAGCGATCCAGTTTTCCATAATGAGATTTTGATGCATCAGGGCAAAAGGGGAGAATATGGATTGTAAATTAGAAAAGGCAGATGGGTGGATAATTATTCAGTTGGGTCTGCAAAGTGTGGAGAGTTGGTGCACCCAATCTTAAGTTTGCCTCTCTGTGGTTAGGTTATTGCACTTATCATTGGACTTTATTTGCTAATTTTAACACCATTTGAGTCTGCTGAGCATTTTGGCAGAGCCTAATGAGCGTAGTTTGTCTTGTTTACTGCAGAATGTGAAATTGGTTGTGAGATCTGAATTATAGTTTTACATTTGAACTCAAGCTTTACAGTTTAGAGATGAAGACTCCAGAGCTGCGCATCATACTCATGCTCCTTGGTCTTATCACTTACGTGTTTGGTCTTCCAAATGCATATCGAACTTCTGCAAAGAAGCTTGGCTTTTTTTTTGTTTTCTGAGAGATAGGAAGTGCCCTTCATGGCACGAAAACAATTTTTTCCTTTGTAGGCTTGTCACCAGGGGAGGGAAATTTTCAGTTTAAATCAATGTGCTTCAACACAAATTATTAATTTATGATCTCTGATTTTTACCTGGGTGTCTGGTGCCAAGTCATTCTTGCTTTTGTCTGCTAGAACTTGAATAAGCTCCTAAGCGCCACAAGTTTTTTTGAGTGCCATTTAGTTTAAGCAAGTTACCACTTCTGTTTCTGTGGGTGACCATCCAGGTTAAGAGTACATGAGGTTCACGAGATAGGAAGACAGTGCATTGGACCTAGATGCTAAGAAATTTGGACATGGAGAAACCCCGGAAGGTCCTTGTGGCATTCTGGAAGTACAACGTGGGCCATAGGTGTCGTAAGGTTAGGATGCAGTTTTCCAAAATGGCACAGCGTCTCAAAGTGAGCAAATTTGTTAGTTGCATGATTTGGTGGAAAAAGCAAATCAGTGACGTTAACGTAGCCTTGAAAGGCCTGTAGTTGCCCTGCTTGGTGAGGTACTGGCATGGGTTTGTAGAGTTTGTGCTTGTACGTGCTCTGTTTTTTTTTTTTTTTTTTTTGTTTTTTTGTAGCACATCTTTTAAAGTAGCAAACTGAGATGCTAAAGTTGCCTTTGGAATTCCAGTCACAATCACTTGTTGCATGTCAGTGCTGTCATGGTTTTTAAAACATACTATCTGGGTTGCTGAACCATAGTTAATCTTGCTGTTCGGTCCAAGAAATAGTACTTTAAGAACAAGCATTACAGGCAAGTAAATCATTTTTGTTTAAAAATAAAAATTCCAATTTGGTTAACTTGGAACATCTATCTATATAGCAGTGTATTGCCATTGTATTCTACTTCAGGGTGAGGCTGCAGTTGTATTTGTTTTGTAACGTTTCTGCTTTGAGCCTTTTGTCAGTGTTGATTTTAGTTATAACGGCACATGATTATTTTTCATAATATCAAACATTGAACAAACTGTTATATGGGCAGCCTGTTATAATGAAAATTAATGCCTTAGCACTATCAAAACCACTAATTCTGTAATAGTTGTATTACTGCTATGTTGGTGCAACCTCTTTACATTTGTCACAGTACTTTGCTTTGTCACGTACGTCCAGCAGAAAAGTGGTCATGCATTCTTCAGGTAAGCAAGTTTCAGAATTGTGTTGGAAGTATGAAATTAGCCACCTATTTTTAATGTGAAATGTTATTTGGAGCGAAGTGTCAAAATATTTTTTTTTCATGTAAATTACACTGTTTATCATGTGTTCTTGATACTCATGAGCGTTGACTATTTCAGTCTATGTAAAATCGTGCAAAAGTTTGAGAGAATTGTTTTTACCAAATAAAATTGAAATAGTTATCCAAAGGCAATATAAAGTGTTTTCTATTGTTTAGCTACAATTTGTGTTGTCTATTAATAGACATTGTTAGAAATGGGATCACTAGTTGAGAGGCATACACCCTTGTGTAATTAGGGACCACAATCTTAGTCGGGGTAAATCGCAACACCGTCCAAATTATCTTGTGCCCACCCGCTTGTAGCTTGGCACTGAGCAGTCTGGTTTAACTTAGAAGGCAATGTGTAAAGTACTTGTGCAATAAATGATATAGTGACAGTGAAAACACAGCAAAAATACACCATACAGGTTTAGAACTATAGATAATTACCTGAATAAAATATGGTAAAAACGACAAAGATCCAATAAGCACAAGTTCCAATATCACTTTTAAAAGGTTTAAAAGAGTCTCAATCCTTAAAAATAAACAGTTGTCTTTTTGTTACCCACGGTACCTGGCATGCGTAAAAAATGACGCATGGAGACTGCAGAAGAGATGCATGGAAAACTAAGGTGTTACGTCTAACTTTCCGACGCGGCACAGATGTGTTTTCTTTCCACTCTGCAAGAGGTTCGCATAGTTTTTCGGCCCGCTGTCTTGGTTCCTCAGTCCGATGCTCTTGACATGCTGGAAGAAGGCACAGGTGCTGCGTCGATCTGCAGTGCATCAAATTTTCCGTCGCAAGGTAGGCCCTGCATTGAATTTCCAGTTGAGGCGGCCTTGTTCTGGTTGGCTGTGTGGCGATTTCTCTGCCACGTGCAGGCTGTGTTGAGATTTCTGCAGGCGTTGCTTCAATTTTACGATGCACAAGAAATTTCTTGAAGAGGTGTGAAGTCTTTGTTGGCCCTGAGGCAGGACCGGAGGCAAGCTCAATCCATGTCTTTGGAGAGCACTTTTGGGGAAGGAGTGTCCTTCCAGCAAAGTCAGAGGCCAGCAGGGCAGCAGCCCTTTCCAGCAGCGCAGTCCAGATGAGTCTTTGGACAGCCAGGCAGCTCCTCTGAAGGGGTACAGGTGTTGGTCCAGAAGTGTCTAAGTTGGTGGGGTCAGAAACCCCGATTATATACCCAGAAATGCCATTGAAGTGGGGGAGACATCAAAGAGTGGTTTTGAAGTGCACAAGTTCCCCTTTCAGCCCAGTCCTGTCTGCCATGATCGCGGGTGGGGGGGGGGGGGGTGTTATTATCAGTCCTATGTGTGATGGCAGGCCACTGGCCCTTGAAATGTGTCAGGCCCTCCATCCTACAACCGCATTCATTATGCTGATGTGACTGAGTGTCCTGTGTTTGTGATTGTCTGGGTGAAATGCACAAGGGAGCTGTCAACCAGCACAGACCAGACGTTGATTGGAGATAAGCTGTAAGGCACTGACGGTTTTAAGTGTAGAGATATGGTTACTTTTTAAAAGTGGCATTTCTAAAATAGCAATATTAAATCCAACCGCCCCAGTAAGCAGGATTTTCGATTACCATTCTGGCCATACTAAATATGACCTGGTTACCCCTTGCAGATCAGAATCCACCACTCAAAATATGAGGGTAGTCCTAATGCTAGTCTATGAAAGGAGCAGGCCTCTCAGTAGTAGAATACGTTTTTTTCTTCCAGGACATATAAAACACATATGTACATGTCCTGCCTACATAGCACCCTGTCCTGTGGGTTACCTAGGGCCCACCTTAGGGTTGACTTATATGTAGAAAAAGGGGCGTTTGAGGCTTGGCAATTACTTTTAAATGCCAAGTCGAAGTGGCAGTGAAACTGCACACACAAGGCTTGTAATGGCAGGCTTGAGACATAGTTAAGGGGCTACCTATGTGGGTGGCACAATAGTAGCATTTAATTTACAAGCCCTGGGCACATGTAGTACACTTTACCAGGGATGTAAAAGTAAATCAGATATGCCAATTGGGGATGAGCCAATGTTACCATGTTTAAGGGAGAGAGCATATGCACTTTAGCACTGTTTAGCCGTGGTAAAGTGCACAGTCCCAAAACTAGCAAAAATGAGGTCAGAAAGAGGAAGGCAAAGTTTGGGGAGACCCTTTAGAGAGGCTGTTTTCCAACAGCTATCAATAGCCAAGTGTATGAGCTGACAGTCCTCTTTTTATGTTCCTAATCTGTAGGAAGCATATCCCAAGTATCAATAACTGTTCTGAGAAAGAAAACTGGGCACTGTTAACAAAGCAGTAAGCTGATCAAGAGTGTAGACCAAGTTTAGTTTCTGCTCTGAGCAAAGATAACAAAACGTATTTGTTTACCTTTGGGCATTCTAGCTCCTCAAACTCAGTGTAAAAATACGTTCTTTAATTGACATTTTTGACTTGGCATCCCTCTCATTATCGGAAACCAGTCTTTAGCAATAGTATTAAACCAACTCGTCCCACAACGCAAGGCCTTTGTACCCCTCCCTCTCTCAACACAAGGGGTTTCTCGCTCCAGATGTAGGAATAGGCCAATAAACCATTGGTATCCCAGTCTGATAACTTTTTCTTTGACTAAGGATAAATAGCAGCATAGTGTAGATGCCGTACCCTAATAGGTAGATCGCATCTTAATGGTAGAGGCATGTTAAGTTATTTTTTGCTATATTGCTACAATGGATTTTTTTTTTCTCACCCCGTGGAGCTTCTCTCAACACCCCTTTCCTTTAAGAAACTGCCTTGCCACATGGTACTGGGTATTGTATATTCATCATACACATCTTTGTTCGCTTATATTCAACCATCAAAGCAATAACATCATAAAAATACAAAGAAAATTGATTTAAAAAAAAAACTTAAAATCATAAATACAACCTGCGGGGAAGTATGTTTAACCACCTGAAAACCTATGTTCGGTGGCATGTGTAGCTGCAGATACACATGCTGTGCATAGTCCGCCGTCTGGTGTTGGGCTCGGAGTGTTACAAGTTGTTTTTCTTCGAAGAAGTCTTTTCGAGTCACGAGACCGAGGGACTCCTCCCACCTCGGTTCCATTGCGCATGGGCGTCGACGCCATCTTAGATTGTTTTCTTTCCGCTGTCGGGTTCGGACGTGTTCCTTTTCGCTCCGTGTTTCGGGTCGGAAAGTTAGTCAGAATCTCGGAAACTTCGTCGGTATTGTTTCGTTCGGTATCGGGGTAGTTAGAACCAATCGCCTCCGAATCTTGAAGAGCTTCGGGAGCCCTTCGGGGTAATTTCGATCATCCGTCGGGGCCTGGTCGGCCCGACCGCGTGCAACATCGAGACTGATGGAACGGACCCCGTTCCGATTCTGTCCTAAATGCCATAATAAGTATCCTTATACGGATCAACATTTGGTCTGTAACTTGTGCCTGTCCCCCGAGCACAAGGAGGATACGTGCGAAGCCTGTCGCGCGTTTCGGTGGAGAAAAACGCTCAGAGACCGAAGAGCCAGGAGGTTGCAGATGGCGTCCACGCTGACAGGACAACAACGGTTCGAGGAGGAGGAGGAGGAAGAAGAATCTTTCTCCATCCGTGAGTCGGATTCCGAAGAATTCAACGTCGAAGAACAACCAACCGTGAGTAAGACGTCGAAACAAACATCACACGAAAAGACTGACAAAGCCCAGGGGACGCCACCGCCAACAGGCCATAGCTTAACCCAGAAAGTAGGTGACCGTCCAACGGCACCGAAAAAGGGCGAGCTGCTGTCGAAGTCCTCCGACTCCGGTCGAGATACAGGCACGCAGCACTCTCGGGACTGAGAGGGTGACGCAGAAAAAGTTCGGCACCGACACAGCGGCTCCGAAGTTGGTCGGCACCGAGAGGGCACGACGCTGAAAAGACAAAAGATCTTGTCGGAGCCGAAAAAATCGAAGGATACGGTTTCGGTGCCGAAACGCCCGGCAACCGAACCGAAAACTGGTTCCTACTCAGAGGAACAGGGACTGTCCTCTCAACTCAAACACCGATTTGAGGAGGAATTACAAACAATTCAGCCAAATCACACGCAAAAGCGGATCTTTATTCAAAAGGATACAGGGAAGATTGGCACTCCTCCCCCCCCCATCAAAAGGAAACTTGACTTCCAGCAAGGAGACAGGCAACCACAAGCGAAGGTGGTAAAGAAGGTAACTCCACCACCCTCTCCACCACCATCAACTCATGCATCACCGGCACAAACTCCACCATTAACACACTCACCAGCTCATACCACAATGAGCCAGGATGATCAGGATGCATGGGACCTCTACGACGCTCCAGTATCGGACAATAGCCCAGAGTCGTACCCAACTAAACCGTCCCCACCTGAGGACAGTACATCATATGCACAGGTGGTAGCTAGGGCAGCCGAATTCCATAATGTCTCGCTACACTCGGAGCCTATTGAGGATGACTTCCTCTTTAACACCCTGTCCTCCACCCATAGCCATTATCAAAGCCTTCCCATGCTTCCAGGAATGCTACGGCACTCGAAACAAATATTTCAGGAGCCAGTTAAAAGCAGAGCCATAACTCCGAGGGTGGAGAAAAAATACAAGGCTCCGCCCACAGACCCTGTCTTTCTTACATCACAACTAACACCGGACTCAGTAGTCGTGGGGGCAGCTCGTAAAAGAGCCAACTCGCATACATCAGGCGACGCACCACCTCCGGACAAGGAGAGCCGCAAATTTGATGCAGCGGGAAAAAGGGTTGCAGCACAAGCGGCAAATCAGTGGCGCATCGCCAACTCGCAAGCACTCCTGGCGAGCTACGACAGGGCTCATTGGGATGAGATGCAACATCTCATCGAATACCTCCCCAAGGAGTTCCAGAAACGAGCGCAACAGGTGGTGGAAGAGGGACAGAGTATCTCGAACAATCAGATACGGTCTTCCATGGATGCAGCGGATACAGCTGCAAGGACAATAAATACTTCAGTCACCATAAGAAGGCATGCATGGCTGCGCACATCTGGGTTCAAACCCGAAATACAACAGGCTGTGCTCAATATGCCGTTTAACGAACAGCAATTGCTTGGGCCGGAGGTCGACACTGCAATTGAAAAATTAAAAAAGGACACCGATACAGCCAAAGCCATGGGCGCACTCTACTCCCCGCAGGGCAGAGGCACATTTGGAGCATTTCGTAAAACAACTTTTAGGGGAGGGTTTCGAGGTCAACCCACAGAAACCAGCACCTCACAAACAAGACCACCAACCTACCAGGGACAATATCAAAGGGGAGGTTTTCGGGGACAATACAGAGGGGGCCAATTCCCAAGAAACCGGGGAAAATTTCAAGGTCCCAAAACCCCTCAAAATAAACAGTGACTCACAAGTCACACAACCCCTTCACACAACACCAGTGGGGGGAAGACTAAGCCAGTTCTACAAATCTTGGGAGGAAATAACAAAAGACACTTGGGTCTTAGCAATTATCCAACATGGTTATTGCATAGAATTTCTCCAACTCCCTCCAAACGTCCCACCGAAAACACACAATATGTCAAAACAGCATATAGACCTTCTAGGACTAGAAGTTCAGGCATTGCTGCAAAAGGACGCAATAGAACTGGTACCACGTCATCAAAAGAACACAGGAGTTTACTCACTGTACTTTCTAATACCAAAAAAAGACAAAACTCTAAGACCAATACTAGATCTCAGAACACTAAACACCTACATCAAATCAGACCACTTTCACATGGTCACATTACAAGACGTAATCCCACTGCTCAAACAGCAAGACTACATGACAACATTAGATCTAAAAGATGCGTATTTCCATATACCGATACATCCTTCGCACAGGAAATACCTAAGGTTCGTATTCAAAGGAATACATTACCAGTTCAAAGTGTTGCCATTCGGAATAACAACTGCGCCAAGAGTCTTTACAAAATGCCTGGCAGTAGTAGCTGCACATATCAGAAGGCAGCAAATACATGTGTTCCCATACCTAGACGATTGGTTAATCAAAACCAATACGCTACAACGGTGTTCACAACACACAAAATATGTCATAGAAACCCTACACAACCTAGGTTTCTCAATCAACTACGCGAAGTCACACCTGCAGCCGTGTCAAACACAGCAATATTTAGGAGCAACAATCAACACAGCAAAAGGGATTGCTACTCCAAGTCCACAAAGAGTACAAACATTTCACAATGTAATACAAACCTTGTATCCAAACCAAAGAGTACAAGTAAAAATAATACTGAAACTACTAGGCATGATGTCTTCATGCATAGCCATTGTCCCAAACGCAAGATTGCACATGCGGCCCTTACAACAGTGCCTAGCATCACAGTGGTCACAGGCACAGGGTCAACTTCTAGATCTGGTGTTGGTAGACCGCCAAACATACATCTCGCTTCTATGGTGGAACAATACAAATTTAAACAAAGGGCGGCCTTTCCAAGACCCAGTGCCAACATACGTTATAACAACGGATGCTTCCATGACAGGGTGGGGAGCACACCTCAATCAACACAGCATCCAAGGACAATGGGACATGCATCAAAGAAAGTTTCACATAAATCACTTAGAACTGTTAGCAGTATTTCTAGCGTTGAAAGCATTCCAACCCATGATATCCCACAAATACATTCTTGTCAAAACAGACAACATGACGACAATGTATTTAAACAAACAGGGGGGGGACACACTCGACACAGTTGTCTCCTAACACAAAAAATATGGCATTGGGCAATTCACAACCATATTCGCCTAATAGCACAATTTATTCCAGGGATCCAGAACCAACTAGCAGACAATCTCTCTCGGGATCACCAACAAATCCACGAATGGGAAATTCACCCCCAAATACTGAACACTTACTTTCAAATTTGGGGAACACCTCAAATAGATCTCTTTGCAACAAAAGAAAACGCAAAATGCCAAACCTTTGCATCCAGGTACCCACACAGGTACTCCCAAGGCAATGCTCTATAGATGAATTGGTCAGGGATATTTGCGTACGCTTTTCCCCCTCTCCCTCTCCTTCCATATCTAGTAAACAGATTGAGTCAAAACAAACTCAAACTCATACTAATAGCACCAACATGGGCAAGACAACCTTGGTATACAAAACTACTAGACCTGTCAGTAGTACCTCATGTCAAACTACCCAACAGACCAGATCTGTTAACACAACACAAACAACAGATCAGGCATCCAAACCCAGCATCGCTGAATCTAGCAATTTGGCTCCTGAAATCCTAGAATTTGGATACTTAGATCTCACACAAGAATGTATGGAGGTCATAAAACAAGCTAGAAAACCTTCCACTAGACACTGCTATGCAAGTAAATGGAAAAGATTTGTTTATTACTGCCATAATGAGCAAATTCATCCATTGCATGCGTCTCCAAAAGATGTAGTAGGATATTTACTACATTTGCAAAAATCCAATCTAGCTTTCTCTTCCATAAAGATACATCTCGCCGCAATATCTGCTTACCTGCAGATTACTCATTCAACTTCCCTGTTTAGAATACCTGTCATTAAAGCGTTTATGGAAGGCCTAAAGAGAATTATACCACCAAGAACACCACCTGTTCCTTCACGGAACCTCAACATTGTCTTAACAAGGCTCATGGGCCCACCTTTCGAACCCATGCATTCTTGTGAAATGCAATACTTAACGTGGAAAGTTGCATTCCTCATTGCCATCACATCTCTAAGAAGAGTAAGTGAAATACAGGCGTTTACCATACAAGAACCATTTATTCAAATACACAAGAATAAAGTAGTTCTAAGAACAAATCCAAAGTTCTTACCAAAGGTTATCTCACCATTCCACTTAAATCAAACAGTAGAATTACCAGTGTTCTTCCCACAGCCGGATTCAATAGCTGAAAGAGCACTACATACATTAGACATCAAAAGAGCACTAATGTACTACATTGACAGAACAAAAGTAATTAGAAAGACAAAACAACTATTTATTGCCTTTCAAAAACCTCATACAGGAAACCCAGTTTCAAAACAAGGTATTGCCAGATGGATAGTTAGGTGCATCCAAACCTGCTATCTTAAAGCAAAGAGAGAACTGCCTATTACACCAAAGGCAGACTCAACCAGAAAGAAAGGTGCTACTATGGCCTTTCTAGGAAATATTCCAATGAACGAAATATGTAAGGCAGCAACATGGTCTACGCCTCATACATTTACTAAACACTACTGTGTAGATGTGTTATCTGCACAACAAGCCACAGTAGGACAAGCCGTACTAAGAACTTTATTTCAAACTACTTCCACTCCTACAGGCTGAACCACCGCTTTTGGGGAGATAACTGCTTACTAGTCTATGCACAGCATGTGTATCTGCAGCTACACATGCCACCAAACGGAAAATGTCACTTACCAGGTGTACATCTGTTCATGGCATTAGTCGCTGCAGATTCACATGCGCCCACCCGCCTCCCCGGGAGCCTGTAGCTGTTTGGAAGTATATCTTCAACATTTGTACATTTGTAAATATGTTACTTTAACCTTCATTTGGTACATACGTATTCATTCCATTGGATGGGCACTATTACTAGCATACACAACTCCTACCTCACCCTCTGCGGGGAAAACAATCTAAGATGGAGTCGACGCCCATGCGCAATGGAACCGAGGTGGGAGGAGTCCCTCGGTCTCGTGACTCGAAAAGACTTCTTCGAAGAAAAACAACTTGTAACACTCCGAGCCCAACACCAGACGGCGGACTATGCACAGCATGTGAATCTGCAGCGACTAATGCCACGAACAGATGTACACTGGGTAAGTGACATTTTCCTTCTCTTAACAGTCTCATTAATAGCTGGTGAACAATCACAATAATCTTAAAACATTAATCAGAAATAAATAATTAAAGCTATAAAACTTAGAACTAATCATTATAGTTTCTTAGAGAACGTGTGCATATGTACCATGCGGCAGCAAGGAACTTGCTGACCGCACAGAACAGGGGAGTGGAGGTATCCCTCATCATAATCCTTAGGGCATCTTTGCAATGTCTCATGCCTATATTCCTACAAATTGGGCTTAGCCACTTCCGCCTTGCGGTCCAATATGCGGGGCATATAAACATAAAATGTACTACGGATTTTGGAGTGCAATTACAGCTGGGACATAAATCAGTTGTTGTGGTAGAACTCCACGTGCTGTTAAAAGATTTAAGAGGTAAGCATCCATACCTAAACTGAATATATATACCTTTGCCCAGCGGATCAGAAATTTAATCCATAAATGGTTCAGGATGAGGATACCACTTGAGATCAAGAAATTGGGATGTCAGTCTGCCATGTGACATATGTAGAGGTAGTTTTCCCTGACATAGGTCCAATAAGCTGTTTTCAAGTGTTTCTTATGGTCCCTCCTTAGATTGTAAGGTTGACTCCAAAAGTTTTTCAGACCCAAAATATGAAGCCCATTTGAGATATGCTTAAGCCAAGGAATAGAAAGTGCATTGGGTCTTTCTAAAATATCTTGGAGGGACTCCTTATATACAATTAGTTCAGGAGTAGTCCAGCTGCAAACCCAAAAAAGCTGGGGTCTTAGGACAATTACATCTGAGATACGCGAAAGACCATGGTCCCAAAACATTGGGATCAGAGGGGTATTCCGAGGACATGCCAAAAGCGATCTTATAAACCTATTTTCCCCCACAGAGAGTTTACTTACATTAGAAAATCTCCAGATTTCTGCCCCATAAACCACAGCACCCTGGGCCAAATAGATTTTAAAGGCTGGAGAGACTGCGCTCTCTGTGGTGGATTTATGAAAACGCGATAGAAGGGCTATGCTTTTATCAATCTGAGCCTCCCAATGCATATTATTGCTGATTCTTACCCCTAGGTAATCGATGGAACATACCTTACTTAAAGGGGTCACGTTGTAAAAGATGGTATATCTCTTAGTATTACCACAACCCAAGGTCATAAGTTTGGTTTTATTGTGATTAAGCTCCAATCCATAATCAACCCAGAATGAGCTAAACCTGTCCATTAGGACCTGAAGGCCCATAGGAGTTTTGGAAATCAAAATGGAGTCATCAGCAAATAATATCGGGATTTTTTGATTGTTCACGGAGGGCGTGTCATTACAGCAATCAGATACGACTTGCACTGCCTCGTTGATAAACAGGGTGAAAAGAGTGGGGGTGAGGACGCAGCCCTGGCGTACCCCTCGCCTAATGTCTATTCTATCAGTAATTTCCCCCTGGCTACCCATCTTACTCGTGCATATGTATTCTCATGCAGCCTTTGGATTAAGTGCACTAGGTTTCCTGGGGTACCAGTTTTGTTTAAGACTTCCCATAGCTTCTCTCTCAGAACAAGGTCAAAAGCAGATCTTAAATCTACAAAAGCAACGTACAGTTGTTGCTTGGCTAAGGTGACATATTTCCAAAATAACAATGAGAGCCTGAAAACTTGGTCCATGGTACTGATTTTTGGGCGAAAGCTGACCTGAAGAGGGGGATAAAACCTGCCTATCCTGTAGCCATTCCGTGAGCCTAAGACTTGCTTTGCAAAGATCTTTTGCAGGTTATCAATAAGGCTGATTGGCCGATAATTAGCTGGCGAACCCACATCACCTTTCTTATGTATAGGAATTATTTCTGCCCCATGCCACGAATCTGGGATGGGACTACCTGCTGCTATAGCATTTGACAGTGTATTTATGTACCATGCCCATATGGTGGGTTCAGATTTAAACAGGTCCCCCAGTATCTTGTCCGGGCCAGGAGCTTTCGCTAGTCTCATGGAATTAATGGCTGCTGTTTCATCAATTGTAAAAATGATGTCCTCCGTTGAACTTTTGTCAGAAGCACTGTAGTCGATGCACCCAATATCTACAGCAGTGATACTCCTAGTACGGCCTGGCGGCCCTCCTGACCTTTATGTGCGGCCCAGCAGCACTGGGCTGCTCTTAACTAGACTTGACACTAACATAAATGCTTGCCTGTTTATTTTCATTTTTTTTATTTAAGGAGAGTTGAAGGTAAAGATAAGAGAGGGTTCTGTATAATGCAACATCAGATAGACCTTCATTTTTAAAGAAATATTTGAAGTAAAAATGTAAAAGCACGATCAAGTCTGCTCAAAATTCAAAAAGTGTATTTCATTAACACGCAGAAACTTCACCTTAGTACACCAGATTATATCTGTGCATTGAAGAAATATATTTTTTCAAAGTGTTAATTTTCTAACCAGAATTTAGAAACATTCACTCCCCCCATCTCCCACCCCGAAAATAATGCCTTTGAGCTAAAAGGCAAGTCAGCTATGTGCACTCTTTCGGTGGCCTAGGTTTCAATTATACAAAAACATTAATAGTTTATTAAATCAAATACAAAAAGGTTTTGTGCAGCACACATCCTAAAGTCATGCGAGGCCCTCATATGTGATAATGAACAAAAAGCAGGGAAAGTGAAATAAAACATTTGCTTAGGGTCACACAGTTTGGTTAAGTGGAGAAGCTGTGATTATTCCCAAGTTTATGGTTTCACATTGTGCTATTCAGACACTAGTAGTATAGCTTTGCGTCCCTTACACCCACTTTACTACCAACCCCAGACTGCCACCCTGCTGCCATCAGTGCGGCCCTCGGTCACATCGAAGACCAAACTCTGTGGCCCCCGTGAAAAAGTTTGAGAGTACCCATGATCTACAGGGTCCTGTTGAGCAGGGGAAGCATAAATCTCAGAAAAATAAGTCACCCATCTTTCAGGTTCAATGTACATGCTTATATTATCATTACCCACTCTTGATCTACAAGCCAACAACCGCCAAAAGAAACCATCATCTCTGTTCTTAACTGCATCCAGCAACATCTGCCAAATCTCATGTTCCCAGCTTTTTTTTAGCTCGTTCCAGGGACATAATATACCGGAGTCTGGTGTTCCAAATCTCCCCCTGTGAGTGTTTTTTTTTTTTAAGCTACTTTAAAATTGGATCTTGCACAAGCACAATCCTTGTTATACCATTCCCTTCTTGAAATATTGTCGGGTGTCTGCCTAGAAGAGGATTCCGTATAAAAGATACCCTGAAGGGTGCCTACCATTTCTGTATGAATAGCCATGATTGGAATAATAGCTTCTTGTTCCCCAAATCTAGAGAAAAATTCTAGAAACGATAAGTAAATTTCCCTAATTAAGTATGGGTTTGATATCACTTTTGGCCAGCTGACACTGGTTTGTCCAAGATTCAACCGGGGAGTCGGAACATCAGTGGTCTCTCTAAATGCTGGGCTCTTGCAAATGCATGATTAATTAAGTTAAGGCGCAAGGGGTTATGATCACTATCATGGCAGAATATTATTTCCATATCCAAGGTACTTGTTCATAGTCTAATATCCACCAAGAGATAATCAATGGTACTAGAGGAAAGCCCTCGCTTAAAGGTGGAAGCACGGATGGGATCAGATCTTGTATGACCATTGCATTCTCTTAGCCCAAAATTTAGGCATAAAGTAGCCATCTGCATTGCGACGCGAGAAATAGAAGTAGACAGTCTCTTTGGATTGAGGCATACCCCATAGCTCATCTTCAATAGTCAGGCTACTAATAATGTTCGTTAATGCAAAGGAACAATTGAAATCACCCGCAACCATCAGACAATCTGGATGTAGGAGCTCCACATAGTCAGCTGAGTGAGAACACTAGATACGGTACCACATGGGACAGATCTTGCATACACATTTATCAGAATCACCTTGAAACCAGGCCGAAATGTGAGTTGTACACCCAACATGTCATGAGATTTAAACAATATTACGGAGTGATCGCATTTCAATCTGTTATTCAACAAAATCATAAGCCCCCTATCCGTCCACTAAAGCCCCCAGAAGCTGGTTGAGCCACAGGGAAGTAGGTTGTAAAGCCTGCTAGATGGATTGATTCTGCAGCCCAAGTTTCCTGGAATAAGCATACATCATAGTTAATAATGAAACTGACCCACTCGGGATCTACTAGCTTTTGCTCTATTCCTGCTACATTCCAAGACATAATAACACATTTTGGGGATGTAATTCCTGCCTTGGTTCTCATTTGGGGAGCCATTTCTAAATTTCCTGGGCTTTCTACTTGACAAACCTCTGATGCTACTTTTAGCATCCCTACTTAAGGGTCATCGGTTAGTCCAAGTCAGATAACGAGGGGAAAGAATTCTGTACCAGAAGTGGTAGATGGTTCTCGGGTGAAACTTCGACCCCTCCTGCATTGTCATTAAACGGACAGCAACATCTGCGGATCTTTTCTCCAGGTGCATGTATGCAAAGATTAATACCAGTTTTCCTGCCAGCTCTTAAAGAGCCAGTTCGGATATTGAAGGATATAAGATTGTTCACCATGGTGCTATCGGTAAAAAGGATAGAGATGTAGTCAAATTCCAACCCCGGTTGAATATACCTACGCACCTCTTGAATATCAGACTGATTAACAGAGAGAATTCCTCTGTGAACGTATCCAGTATATAACTTTATTGGTTAGAGAGTCATTTGACTATACCAGAAGGCAGCCTGGGGACCTCTGTCAAAAATAAATGGGCACCTTTTCTTCTCCAACCAGGTCTCCCCTTCATATCATGTGTCTTTATTAATCTCGGTTGGCCAGAGGGTGAAACTCTAGGGTAACTAGCAGTTGCATGCACATCCAAAGCTCTCCCGGGGACCTTGTTAGAAGCTGTTTGACAAACACTACCTAGATCCTGCAGCTCTGGGATATGTTCATGATTATAAGTGCATAATTTGGAGGCTCGCCCGTTAGTTACCATTACAGTCCGGCAAATTGGCCTGTCATTCGCTGCTTTGCTCCCGATAAGGCCCTAGGCTCCTTACAAGGAGAGGAGGTAGTCACTTTGCTGCCAATATTAGGTGTAATAGTCATGATTGGTCCCGCGATCAGTTCTGGATTATGGACAGCCTCGTTAAATGGTTTGCGATTACATGTGGCCCTCTGTTAAGTGAGTCCCGAAATTGTATTCAAAAGTGTTACCAGCAAAAGCTTTAGGTCATCCAGCTTGTGAGAAATGATTACCAATTTGGAAGCTTCATTGCTTTCCAACTTCCCACCCTGGTTCCCCTCCTAATTCATCTAAAATTAGAGCTTGAGGACATTCTGGGCTTTCATTAGAGGGTGACCAGACCAAGAATCTATTTGAACAAGGAATGTAAATGGAAGCTGGGGCCTTATGCCTTGGAAGTAAAAGGTCCTCGACTAGCATACATTCAACGGATTCCACATGCAGAGGAGATCCCTTCAGTGGTGATGAGATTACATCATAAGTTTATTGGGGAGGGGACTGAAGATCCAGCTTTACGTCCAATCTGGGCCTCTGTGCTTTTTTCCCGAAAAGATCAGGGATCTTATTGGGTAAGGGGATAGCAGGGCTAGGAAGGGCAGAAATGGAGGGACTCCTCAATATAGAGTCGACCTCCTCAAACAGTGAGTCGATAGTTTTAAATTGGTTCCTGCTGATAGCAGGGAGTCTCTCCACTTTCCCAGTCGGCCACTTTTTATGTTTCTTGATCCCTGTGTAGGGCACTGGAGTGTCATCAGCCTTCCGCTTCCCCATCTCACGTGTGCAGTGACCTAGTTAGGGAAAAGGTAAAAAAAAAAAAAAGAATGAAAAATAATAAAGGACAGTAAATAAATATCAAGGACCAGCCTATGGAACTCCTTACCTGGGCGCTTGCAATCTGACCCAAGAGTGCTGGCCCAGTCCAATCTCCTACAGGTGAAGACTGGCCCGTCTTGGCCCGGGCGCGTCCCGCGCTGCGGTGTTGCCGGCCCTGGATAAGGGCCTCAGTGGAAGGAATGCTGGGGGCTGTAGTCCTCTGCCCCTCTGTTTCCTGGTGCAAGGCGCGTCAGGGTATTGTGTATTGATTTTCAGTGTTGCTATAAGAAGCATTTGACAGTGCAGTGTATTAGACTCGCGAAACAGTGCAGAATGTTTGATACTCACTTTAAAATAACTTCTGACTGAAAAGTCTCTACTGCAACTATAACTCTGCTTTAATTGTGAAACTATGATTTTGTATTCTATTATCTTTAGTTTCTTGCACCTAGTGATAGGATTATTTTAAGTTCGTGACTATCTGCTCATATAGAGACGCGCGCTCTCCTCAGCTTACACCCTGTGATGCAGGGTTTGCAGAAACAACAGTTGTCCAACTAGTAAAGCCTGTAGTCCTTGGGGGCTTGGTCTCCGAAATGCGCGCTCTTCTCAGCATACAACCTGTGATGCAGGGTTTGCAGAAACAACGGTGGTCCAACTAGTAAAGCAAGTAGTCCTCGGTGGCTTGGTCTCCGAAACGCTTCGGGCTGGGACTTTTCGCCATTATCTCAAATAAATCACTGCGGGCTTTGCAAGTTAGACCACTGTTGCGTTTTTCTTTGGGTTTTTTCTCTTCAAACCTCGCATCACAGGGTGTACGCTGAGGAACCAGTGTTCTGAATAATGTGGGTGTGGGTCGCTGACCCCACTGGGTCCACAACCCAAGTTGCTGGGAAATGGAGCAAACCCTTTTCTATTGAATGAATATTGTGATGTTGGCGGTAGTCGCTGCAGTGTTGTTCAGCCTGGTCTGATAGGCCAGCTCTTACTGCATTTGTTTCTGTGGAAATCTACAGTGATATAATTATTCTTTACCACATTGCAGCATTTAATATAAAAATGTGACCTAGAATAAAAACATTAGTATAAACATCTGCTGTAGTTGCATTGAGAACACTGAAAGGAAAGGTACCTTGCTGGTTAAAAGTGCACCAGATGCACTCAATGAACACTGTTACTTTAAGAGAGCCAGTAGATTCCATTACCCAGCTTGCACTGTACAGCCAGTTTGCCTCAAACCCTCAGGTATTCCTCTTTGTCCCAGGTCATGCTGACCTGATCTCAGAAGGTGTCCGAGATTCTTAACCATTTTTTTTCCCAGAGGATTTTTATTCAGAAACGGATCCTTTTACACTTCATTCTGTGATTTTTGAAGAGCGTAAGATTTCCTGTGTTTTTTTTATTTCCATCTTGTGGATTTGTCTTTCTCTTAATTATGCCTTCACAGTTTGTCAAATGTAAGAGAAAATAAGGCTTCTTCAGATCCCTATCGTTTGTGAGGTTTGCCTTCCTCATTCTCATCCTGTGAAAGTGTCATCATTGCCAGAAAACATGCAAAAAAAACTTTGAGGGGGAGGTTTACGCCTGAGAAGAAAATTGGAAAATCTTAGAGGTAAAGAAAAAAGGGGACAAGACCACCTTTACTGCTCAGTGCTTCTATGAAAAAGACACCCACGGAGGTAGATTGATAGAGCCATCATCATCGTTCCACACATTCTTACTCCTGTAGGGAGTACCAGTTGACATCTACAACATCTGCACCAACATTTTCACAAAAGAAATTCTTCTGACCCTGTAAATCCAACTGAAGCACTTAACTACTACTGAACTGATTCAGCTGACCTCAACATCGAAACTGGTTTCATCGACTATAGTAACAATACCTCAACACCTGTTCCCGCGCACCGTTGTTCGTCTACAGCACCGACTCCACAGCCTCATCACTCAACACCTTCTCATTTTAAAGTTCCATCGTTGACACATCACATCTATGTCAAGAATGTCTGAATACCAGAATTTACTATACAACCCACATCCAAGATTGACGTCAAGGCGCACTCTTCAGTCTCAGTTCATCCCCTTTCCTCCATGCATTGTGATGCAGTGACTCCATTGGATGAACCTATAATACATCCAAGACCTAGGTTTGCAAGTGCCTTTGGAATCACTTCCTCATCTGCCAGATGCTCCAGTGCCACATTGTCCCATCAGCCCATGGTACCGTCCACGCCACAACCTATGGATCCTTCAGGTGTTCTAGTTTTGCCATCACCTCATAGGTCACGTTCTTCAGTGTGTGCTCCAAATTGTAAAGGTAAAAACGCCTTCATCTTACTCGAATACATCTAGAAAGTCACTCTGTTAAACATCTTCCAACTTCACTGTTAAGAGCTTTACCATCTGATGAAGTTCTTGAATTTCTTACATTTCAAGATATATTGGTGAGAGTTGAAATAAAACTAAATATTCTGATTGAAGTACCACTGACTTTTCTATCTGTGATTACGGAGACATTACAACCCTGAGCACCACCAAAAGTGATAGTGCAATTGGTACCATGTTTCACAGAGCTCGCAGAAGAAAAGTTTTTAACTTCTGCTAATTAAAAATTAGCAACACTGTCTCCTGAAAGTATAAACTGGCCCATCAGGATCTAGTTTCCTTAGACAAGAACTAAAACTGTACTGTAATTGTTTTGGCATTGAGTAAATAAAAACATTAATCTGCACTATAAACATCTGGTCCTTAAGAAAGGGAAAGCAAAATAATTGATGGTGTGGGCAGGAAAGGTTGTGGATCTGCAGCTGTTATTTTACTATCCGTGAGATTCCACCCTTAGTGGCAGATATGACAGGGCTTTATGTGAGCAATTTCTTGCTTGTGATGACCTTTCAAGGGACATAAGACTACTAAATGGTCAGATTCTCCCCAACCGAGTTATCGGTGCGGCAATTGATACTGCAGTTTTAACAGCAACAACACACTCTCATGGCATTGCCTTAAGACGTGCACATGAATGTGCCTTACTCTGTTTCAGACGTACTTGGCCCTGTTGAGGAGGAGATAACCCCAATACGCCAGTAGATCTGCTTGTGACAGACGTCAACAGGCACAGATAACCACAATGCAGAACTGGGATTGCAAGTAACATTTCCTTTGTAAACTCTTTTTTAGAAGGTGAAAACGGACGTTTTCCAAATGCAGGTAGCATTCTCCATAGCCGTAATGTTCTTTATTTTGTTTTTTTTACAAATGCCTTTTTACTTTGAATAGTGCCTAAAGCAGCTTTATAGCATGAACATTGCGCCAACCAATCAGAACTCAGGTGAAAGAAAACACATGAAGCTAAGAAATAGGCTAATGAGCTTACTCCATAGAGAAGTGAGGCCAGGCACACACTTTTAAAGGCACCAACACATCCCCATCTCTGCATGCTTTATATTAGCAGTTGTTCATAGACCTTTTTCCATTTCTTAAACATGCTTGACGCTTTTCCACCTGTCCAAAATCTGAACAGGAATTTCGTTTTTATGCATTATATTTCCCTTGAAGGCATAAAGTCATATTTACATGTGCACTCTCGAAGGCAGCATCACCGCAGGTTTGTCGCTGAAGCAAAGCAACTCCTCGAGGTTGAAAGAGAAATCTTCTATTAGTAGTATTTGACATCAGCCCATCAGGATATGAGACATTAGACTTTAACTTTTTTTTATTTTTATTTTCTTCCCATAACTTGATGTCGAGTGTCACTAACATCCAATGTCAGATTGAGAGAGGTATATTCAACGTTGACAGTGTCACATTCTCCATGTGGAAGACAGTAATTACACAAACTCTGGAGGCACCTTCCTCGCAGTTTGGGTCTCTGGTGATGAACATACCAGCTGAAGATTTGTTGTAGGTTCTTTATAGGTGCTGCACCTTCCTCTAAAAACACTCCTGGTTCAAAGACATGCATGCCTACCAGTAAGATCGCTCTAACATCAGATGTTCAGATATTCCCTCAGCAAACATGCAGATTTTAAGCCTCTACCTGTGGAGCACCCAAGGTAGAGGACAGGTAGTTACATTTAGGTGTGGTTTTTCAGATTAGTTTGTGCTACTTCACCTATACATTGACTAATTCTCCAACATGTTTGTCACCCTTAGATGAAATTACAATTTTGCAGGAAGTTCTGCTGAGGGGAGTATTTACACTAAATATTCCAATTGGCTATTTTAATTTAGTGTTACAGTGGATTTGTGGCAAACTGTTGGTTCCTGGGTTTGCAGAGCTGGTGAAAGAACGTGTTCTTTCCTGTTAGGACCAGGGTTTAAACCGGGGGGGCGGGGGGTTGGGGAAGTGCTGACTGGTGTAAGATCTGATATTGCTTCATCAAGAGCCCAAACATGGTTGATGATATCTAGGAAAATAGTTTTTGCAGGTCTCAGTTTAGGGGTGAGGACTGCTCTTCCCATCCAGGGCAGACGATTCAGGAATCTGTGGTCATATCTGCTCCGGACCAGCAATAGCTTCCATACCACAGGTAGAGCTCCAGAGTTAGACCATTGCAACAGTAGTCTTCCTCCGCAAGGAAGACCCTGTTTCGTTACCGACCGTGCCCCGTATCCTCTGCTGGCTGGATTACTTTTTGCGGGGGAGTGTATGAAATCCTCTAAACACTTGAGAAAATGGTTTTTTACTGTTTATCCAAAAATAACGTACTCCAATTAAAGTCCCTTCCTCCAATGATTCCTCCAAAGCCAGGCTACACTTACTACAGAAAGAAGCTGTAATAAAACTACAAAAACAAGATATACAAGTATGTTCCCTCCTCTCAGAGAGGAACATGCATATCTTAGTTATTATTTTGTTTTTAAATAAATGCCTCAAGCAAGAATTAGAACAGTGTTATACCTCAAACTAGTAAATCAGAAAGCACACATTACATATGCTGGCTCTTTCTAATATTTCCCCAGGTCCTAAAAGGCGATATTGACCTATTCCATTAGCAAGGGAATACAAAGTTCTTGGGGTTCACAGTGGCATTTCACAATTCTAGTGAAGAATTCTCTCATTAAGTCTAAAATAAGTACTTTTTTAAGTGCAAGGATGTGGTGTCTATTTATTTGGAGTCTACCAATATCTCAACAGTTCGCAGGCTATAAAAACTCATGCAGCAGAGAACATGTAGGAAGTTGGCTCTGTATGTGCTATTTCAAAGTAAGGAATAGCATGCACAGAGTCCAAGGGTTCCCCTTAGAGGTAAAATAGTGGTAAAAATAGATAATACTAATGCTCTATTTTGTGGTAGTGTGGTCGAGCAGTAGGCTTATCCAAGGAGTAGTGTTAAGCATTTGTTGTACATACACATAGACAATAAATGAGGTACACACACTCAGAGACAAATCCAGCCAATAGGTTTTTGTATAGAAAAATATCTTTTCTTAGTTTATTTTAAGAACCACAGGTTCAAATTCCACATGTAATAGCTCATTCGAAAGGTATTGCAGGTAAGTACTTTAGGAACTTCAAATCATCAAAATTGCATGTATACTTTTCAAGTTATTGACAAATAGCTGTTTTAAAAGTGGACACTTAGTGCAATTTTCACAGTTCCTGGGGGAGGTAAGTTTTTGTTAGTTTTACCAGGTAAGTAGGACACTTACAGGGTTCAGTTCTTGGTCCAAGGTAGCCCACCGTTGGGGGTTCAGAGCAACCCCAAAGTCACCACACCAGCAGTTCAGGGCCGGTCAGGTGCAGAGTTCAAAGTGGTGCCCAAAACACATAGGCTAGAATGGAGAGAAGGGGGTGCCCCGGTTCCGGTCTGTTTGCAGGTAAGTACCCGCGTCTTCGGAGGGCAGACCAGGGGGGTTTTGTAGGGCACCGGGGGGGACACAAGTCCACACAGAAATTTCACCCTCAGCAGCGCGGGGGCGGCCGGGTGCAGTGTAGAACCAAGCGTCGGGTTTGTAATGGAAGTCAATGGGAGATCTCGGGATCTCTTCAGCGCTGCAGGCAGGCAAGGGGGGAATTCCTCGGGGAAACCTCCACTTGGGCAAGGGAGAGGGACTCCTGGGGGTCACTTCTCCAGTGAAAGTCCGGTCCTTCAGGTCCTGGGGGCTGCGGGTGCAGGGTCTCTCCCAGGCGTCGGGACTTTAGGTTCAAAGGGTCGCGGTCAGGGGAAGCCTCGGGATTCCCTCTGCAGGCGGCGCTGTGGGGGCTCAGGGGGGACAGGTTTTGGTACTCACAGTATCAGAGTAGTCCTGGGGTCCCTCCTGAGGCGTCGGATCTCCACCAGTCGAGTCGGGATCGCCGGGTGCAGTGTTGCAAGTCTCACGCTTCTTGCGGGGAGCTTGCAGGGTTCTTTAAAGCTGCTGGAAACAAAGTTGCAGCTTTTCTTGGAGCAGGTCCGCTGTCCTCGGGAGTTTCTTGTCTTTTCGAAGTAGGGGCAGTCCTCAGAGGATGTCGAGGTCGCTGGTCCCTTCGGAAGGCGTCGCTGGAGCAGGATCTTTGGAAGGCAGGAGACAGGCCGGTGAGTTTCTGGAGCCAAGGCAGTTGTCGTCTTCTGGTCTTCCTCTGCAGGGGTTTTCAGCTAGGCAGTCCTTCTTCTTGTAGTTGCAGGAATCTAATTTTCTAGGGTTCAGGGTAGCCCTTAAATACTAAATTTAAGGGCGTGTTTAGGTCTGGGGGGTTAGTAGCCAATGGCTACTAGCCCTGAGGGTGGGTACACCCTCTTTGTGCCTCCTCCCAAGGGGAGGGGGTCACAATCCTAACCCTATTGGGGGAATCCTCCATCTGCAAGATGGAGGATTTCTAAAAGTTAGAGTCACCTCAGCTCAGGACACCTTAGGGGCTGTCCTGACTGGCCAGTGACTCCTCCTTGTTATTCTCATTATTTTCTCCGGCCTTGCCGCCAAAAGTGGGGCCTGGCCGGAGGGGGCGGGCAACTCCACTAGCTGGAGTGTCCTGCTGGGTTGGCACAAAGGAGGTGAGCCTTTGAGGCTCACCGCCAGGTGTGACAATTCCTGCCTGGGAGAGGTGTTAGCATCTCCACCCAGTGCAGGCTTTGTTACTGGCCTCAGAGTGACAAAGGCACTCTCCCCATGGGGCCAGCAACATGTCTCGGTTTGTGGCAGGCTGCTAAAACTAGTCAGCCTACACAGATAGTCGGTTAAGTTTCAGGGGGCACCTCTAAGGTGCCCTCTGTGGTGTTTTTTACAATAAAATGTACACTGGCATCAGTGTGCATTTATTGTGCTGAGAAGTTTGATACCAAACTTCCCAGTTTTCAGTGTAGCCATTATGGTGCTGTGGAGTTCGTGTTTGACAGACTCCCAGACCATATACTCTTATGGCTACCCTGCACTTACAATGTCTAAGGTTTTATTTAGACACTGTAGGGGTACCATGCTCATGCACTGGTACCCTCACCTATGGTATAGTGCACCCTGCCTTAGGGCTGTAAGGCCTGCTAGAGGGGTGTCTTACCTATACTGCATAGGCAGTGAGAGGCTGGCATGGCACCCTGAGGGGAGTGCCATGTCGACTTACTCGTTTTGTCCTCACTAGCACACACAAGCTGGCAAGCAGTGTGTCTGTGCTGAGTGAGAGGTCTCCAGGGTGGCATAAGACATGCTGCAGCCCTTAGAGACCTTCCTTGGCATCAGGGCCCTTGGTACTAGAAGTACCAGTTACAAGGGATTTATCTGGATGCCAGGGTCTGCCAATTGTGGATACAAAAGTACAGGTTAGGGAAAGAACACTGGTGCTGGGGCCTGGTTAGCAGGCCTCAGCACACTTTCAATTGTAAACATAGCATCAGCAAAGGCAAAAAGTCAGGGGGCAACCATGCCAAGGAGGCATTTCCTTACAGAACAGCCAAGACAACCATTGCTTAACTTCAGCATCCAGGTCTGCATGTCCGCTTCCAAAAATCCACATCGACCCAAGTCAAGTTGTGCTTTTTATATAGGGGCAATCTTAAATGCTAGCTGAGGAGAAATGTATGTTTTAGGTCATTTTTCAGAAATGTTTCCATATTCAAGCTAGGTTGCCACTTGCTTGCCAGATGTCTTCGCTTCTGGGGAGGATGACCTGCTTTTTCCTCATCCCGAAACCAGCAAAAGAGGTGAAGAGCTCATAAACAAGAATTTCCTGTGCTTTTATGTAAGAAATATTTTGTTTTGTCACTGTCCTAACCATGACTATTATACGAAGATTTGATCTTTTCATAGCGGTTTCATCTACTGCTGTCAATTCTACAGTTTGCTCCAAGTACCCTCGGTGACTATTACATACAGACCCTGCCTGTCCTAATAGCAATTTTTTTGGATTAAAGAAAACGTAACCTCCTAATGGCAGCTCTCTGCTGTATGAGCAGTCTATTTCTTTGTAAATTGATGGCTGTTCCTCCCTTGCCTTCACATAGGGTGTCATTGCAACACCAGACTCAAAAGGTTGCTTTTTGTTTATTGGCCATTTTGTCAGTACAGAATGAGTGAGCTATAGGCTGTGTAGGCAGTGGAACTTTACACTGTCTTTTATAAAAACAGATTATGAGAACGTACCCCTTTACGAATCCTGTTTCCACATTGTCATCAGTAATCCTACCTCTTCTGCTGAAGATCTCTTCATGCCTTAGAAATGAAGAGGCCAGAAGTTTTATTTAGACATAATAAAAGTTTTAAAGGAATCCTGGGTTTGGAAGGCCCATTCAGTACTTGCCCAGATAAGTAGGTATTTATTTTTCCTTTTGGTATCGGCTAACAAAGAAGCCTCTCTGTAGTAGGCCGAAAGCTCATTCCACATGTGGAAAAGTGGCTAATGAGTATTTACCGAAATGACCCAGTGTTAAATATTTGTGGCACAGCTAATTGTACGTTTATTCAGAGTTTTAGAGTAAGACTTTCTGCCTGAATGCTGACTCTAGAATTGATGAGTAGTTGGTCAGGTTTCTCTAAAGATTTTCTTTCATTGAGGTCCTTCTTACCAGGTAAATGTTTTCTTGATTGTCTTGACATTCCGAGACAGTGATGCAGAAGAAAATGTTACTAGCAATATTGGCTCTGCATCTCTGTAATCGTCGCTGAAGTCCTAAATAATCCTCCCACTTGTCTTTCCTTATTTTTCTTAGTGGCAAGTAGCTATATAATATTACATTTTTTATATATATATATATATATATATATATATATATATATATATATATATATATATATATGTGTTCGGTGGCATGTGTAGCTGCAGATACACATGCTGTGCACATCCCGCCATCTGGTGTTGGGCTCGGAGTGTTACAAGTTGTTTTTCTTCGAAGAAGTCTTTTCGAGTCACGAGATCGAGGGACTCCTCCCATTTCGGCTCCATTGTGCATGGGCGTCGACTCCATCTTAGATTGTTTTTTTTCCGGCATCGGGTTCGGACGTGTTACTTTTCGCTCCGTGTTTCGGGTAGGAAAGTTAGTTAGAATCTCGGAAAAATCGTCTGTATTGTTTGCGTTCGGTATCGGGTTAGTTATAACAGATCGACACCGACTTTTGAAGAGCTCCGGTGGCCCTTCGGGGTTTTTTGTCGATCCCCCGTCGGGGCCTGTTCGGCCCGGCCACGTGTCTCTTCAAGGCTGATGGAACGGACCCCATTCCGCTTCTGCCCAAAATGCCATAACAAGTATCCATATACAGATCAGCATCTGGTCTGTAACTTGTGTCTGTCACCAGAGCACAAGGAGGATACCTGTGAAGCCTGTCGAGCGTTTCGGTCGAGGAAGACATTGAGAGACCGAAGAGCAAGAAGACTGCAGATGGCGTCGGCGCCGACAGGACAAGGGCGTTTCCAGGAGGAAGAAGAAAGCTTTTCCATCCATGAATCGGACTCGGACGAGCTCGATCCCGAAGAAACACCGAAAACCGTGAGTAAGACGTTGAAACATAAAACTCACGAGAAGACAACAAAAGCCCAGGGGACGCCACCACCAACAGGCCATGGCTTAACCCGAAAAATAGATGACCGATCATCGGCACCGAAAAAGGGCACGCTGGTGGCGAAGTCATCCGACTCCGGTCGAGATACCGCCACACAGCAATCTCGGCCTCGAGATAGTGGCTCCGAGACAGCGGCACCGAAATGAGTCGGCACCGAGAGACCACGATGCCGAAAACAAAAAAGGTTTCGTCGGAACCGAAAAAAGTAGCCGAAAAGGTTTCGATACAGAAACATCCGGCTTCGGAACCTAAATCAAGTTCCTACACAGAGGAACAAGGACTGTCCTCACAAATGAAAAAACATACATTTAGACAGGAATTAGAAGCAATGGAGCCGGACTACACCCAAAGACGGCTCCACATCCAAAAAGAAACGGGAAAGATCAGCACTCTCCCTCCTATTAGGATGAAACGCAAACTTGCCTTCCAGGAGAAAGACAAGCAGCCACAGGCAAAGGTGGCTAAACAAGTAACCCCGCCACCATCTCTACAATGCTCTCCGCAACCATCACCGGTAGCCACTCCACCTATGATGCAATCCCCGACCCACACCGGGATGAGTCAAGATGACCCTGACGCATGGGACCTTTATGATGCACCAGTGTCAGATAATAGTCCTGACTGTTATCCAGCTAGACCGTCACCACCAGAAGATAGTACAGCCTACGCACAAGTGGTGTCGAGGGCAGCGGCATTTCATAATGTCAGCCTACATGCAGAGCCCATTGAAGACGACTTCCTATTTAATACACTGTCGTCCACACACAGCCAGTACCAGAGTCTTCCCATGCTACCTGGGATGCTCAAACACTCCAAACAAGTGTTTCAGGAGCCTGTAAAAGGAAGGACCATTACTCCAAGAGTGGAGAAAAAATATAAGCCGCCACCAACAGACCCCGTGTACATCACACAACAGCTAACACCGGACTCAGTTGTGGTAGGGGCAGCTCGCAAAAGAGCAAACTCACATACTTCAGGAGATGCACCACCTCCAGATAAGGAAAGTCGCAAATTCGACGCAGCAGGCAAAAGAGTGGCGGCACAGGCAGCAAACCAGTGGCATATTGCAAATTCACAGGCTTTGTTGGCCAGATATGATAGGGCTCATTGGGACGAAATGCAACATTTAATAGAACATTTGCCCAAGGAGTTCCACAAAAGAGCACAGCAAGTAGTTGAAGGACAGAGTATCTCCAACAATCGGATACGGTCAGCTATGGATGCTGCAGACACAGCTGCTAGAACTGTCAACACAGCAGTGACAATAAGGAGACATGCATGGCTGCGTACATCAGGATTTAAACCAGAAATACAGCAAGCTGTGCTCAATATGCCATTTAACGGACAGCAGTTGTTTGGGCCGGAGGTGGACACTGCTATCGAAAAACGTAAGAAGGACACTGACACGGCAAAAGCCATGGGCGCACTCTACTCCCCACAGAGCAGAGGCACATTTCGAAAAACACAGTTTCGAGGGCAAAGCACAGAACCCACAACCTCACACACAAGGCCCACTTATCAGAGCCAATATCTGCGTGGAAGTTTTGGGGGACAATATAGAGGGGGACAGTTCCAAAAAAATAGAGGAAAGTCCCAAAACTCCTCAAAATAAGCAGTGACTTACAAGTCACACATCCCCAACACAACACCTGTGGGGGGGAGACTAAGCAAGTTTTACAAACATTGGGAGGAAATAACAACAGATACTTGGGTCCTGGCAATTATCCAGCATGGTTATTGCATAGAATTTCTCAAATTCCCTCCAAACGTCCCACCGAAAACACACAATATGTCAAAACAACATATAGATCTTCTAGGACTAGAAGTTCAGGCGTTGCTACAAAAAGAAGCAATAGAATTAGTACCAAACCAACAGAAAGGAACAGGAGTTTACTCTGTACTTTCTCATACCCAAAAAAGACCAGAGTCTGAGACCTATATTAGATCTCAGAACATTAAATACCTACATCAAATCAGATCACTTTCACATGGTGACATTACAAGACGTAATCCCACTGCTCAAACAACAAGACTACATGACAACACTAGACCTAAAGGATGCATATTTCCATATACAGATACATCCTTCACACAGAAAGTACTTAAGGTTTGTATTCCAGGGGGTACACTACCAATTCAAGGTGTTGCCGTTCGGAATAACAACTGCGCCAAGAGTTTTTACAAAATGCCTAGCAGTCGTAGCTGCACATATCAGAAGGCAGCAAATACATGTGTTCCCGTACCTAGACGATTGGTTAATCAAAACAAACACGCTAGAACGGTGTTCACAACACACAAAGTATGTCATGGAAACCCTCCACAAACTAGGTTTCTCAATCAACTACACAAAGTCACACCTTCTGCCGTGTCAAACACAGCAATACTTAGGGGCGACAATCAACACAGCAAAAGGGATTGCCACGCCAAGCCCACAAAGGGTTCAGGCATTTCACAATGTAATACAGGCCATGTATCCAAATCAAAAAATACAAGTCAAAAAAGTAATGAAACTCCTAGGCATGATGTCTTCATGCATAGCCATTGTCCCAAACGCAAGGTTGCACATGCGGCCCTTACAACAGTGCCTAGCATCACAGTGGTCACAGGCACAGGGTCAAATTCTAGATCTGGTGTTGGTAGACCGCCAAACATACACCTCGCTTCAATGGTGGAACAGTATAAATTTAAACCAGGGGCGGCCTTTCCAAGACCCAGTGCCACAATACGTAATAACAGATGCCTCCATGATAGGGTGGGGAGCACACCTCAATCAGTACAGCATCCAAGGACAATGGGACACTCACCAAAAACAGTTTCACATAAATCACCTAGAACTATTGGCAGTATTTCTAGCGCTGAAAGCATTTCAACCCATAATAAGCTACAAACACATCCTTGTCAAAACAGACAACATGACAACGATGTATTACCTAAACAAACAGGGAGGCACACACTCAACACAGTTGTCTCCTTGCACAGAAAATATGGCATTGGGCGATTCACAACCACATTCGCCTAATAGCACAATTTATTCCAGGAATTCAGAACCAGCTAGCGGACAATCTTTCTCGGGATCATCAACAGATCCACGAATGGGAGATTCACCCCCAAATACTGAATACTTACTTCCAAAGTTGGGGAACGCCACAGATAGATCTATTTGCAACAAAGGAAAACGCAAAATGCCAAAACTTCGCATCCAGGTACCCACAAGATCAGTCTCGGGCAATGCGTTATGGATGAGTTGGTCAGGGATATTTGCTTACGCTTTTCCCCCTCTCCCACTCCTTCCATATCTAGTAAACAAGCTGAGTCAAAACAAACTCAAACTCATACTAATAGCACCAACATGGCAAGGCAACCTTGGTACACAACACTACTAGACCTCTCAGTAGTGCCTCATGTCAAGCTACCAAACATACCAGATCTGTTAACGCAACACAAACAACAGATCAGGCACCCAAATCCAGCATCGCTGAATCTAGCAATCTGGCTCCTGAAGTCCTAGAGTTCGGACATTTAGACCTTACACAAGAATGTTTGGAGGTCATAAAACAAGCTAGAAAACCTACCACTAGACCTTGCTATGCAAAGAAGTGGAAAAGATTTGTATATTACTGCCACAACAATAAAATTCAACCTCTGCCAAAGACATCGTAGGATACTTACTACATTTGCAAAAATCAAAGCTAGCTTTCTCTTCCATTAAAATACATCTTACAGCAATTTCAGCTTACCTGCAAATTACACACTCAACTTCTCTATTTAGAATACCAGTCATAAAAGAATTTATGGAAGGTCTAAAGAGAATTATACCACCAAGAACACCACCAGTTCCTTCATGGAACCTTAACATTGTCTTAACACGACTCATGGGTCCACCTTTTGAGCCCATGCACTCTTGTGAAATGCAATACTTAACATGGAAAGTTGCATTTTTAATTGCCATCACATCTTTAAGAAGAGTAAGTGAGATTCAAGCATTTACCATACAAGAACCATTTATTCAAATACACAAGCATAAAGTAGTTCTACGAACAAATCCTAAATTTTTACCAAAAGTCATTTCACCGTTACACTTAAATCAAACTGTAGAATTACCAGTGTTCTTCCCACAGCCAGACTCTGTAGCGGAAAGAGCACTACATACATTGGACATCAAAAGAGCGTTAATGTACTACATTGACAGAACAAAACTAATTCGCAAAACAAAACAATTATTTATTGCTTTCCAAAAACCTCATACAGGAAATCCAATTTCTAAGCAAGGCATTGCTAGATGGATAGTTAAGTGCATTCAAACCTGTTATCTTAAAGCTAAAAGAGAACTGCCTATTACACCAAGGGCACACTCAACTAGAAAGAAAGGTGCTACCATGGCCTTTCTAGGAAATATTCCAATGACAGAAATATGTAAGGCAGCTACATGGTCTACGCCGCATACATTTACCAAACACTACTGTGTAGACGTGCTAACAACACAGCAAGCCACAGTAGGCCTAGCAGTACTACGAACATTGTTTCAGACAACTTCAACTCCTACAGGCTGAACCACCGCTTTTGGGAAGATAACTGCTTACTAGTCTATGCACAGCATGTGTATCTGCAGCTACACATGCCACCGAACGGAAAATTTCACTTACCCAGTGTACATCTGTTCGTGGCATTAGTCGCTGCAGATTCACATGCGCCCACCCGCCTCCCCGGGAGCCTGTAGCCGTTTAGAAGTTGATCTTAAACATCTGTATATTTGTAAATATATATATTACTTTAAACTACATTATGTACATACGTGTTCACTCCATTGCGTGGGCACTATTACTAGCATATACAACTCCTACCTCCCCCTCTGCGGGGGAAAACAATCTAAGATGGAGTCGACGCCCATGCGCAATGGAGCCGAAATGGGAGGAGTCCCTCGATCTTGTGACTCGAAAAGACTTCTTCGAAGAAAAACAACTTGTAACACTCCGAGCCCAACACCAGATGGCGGGATGCGCACAGCATGTGAATCTGCAGCGACTAATGCCACGAACAGATGTACACTGGGTAAGTGACATTTTCCATATATAGCTTCAAAAAGAACTGAGCCTGTGAAGCATATACTTGATGCTAGAGTGTTGCCTTCAGTTTTATTGAAAATAATTCAGAAACCTATATAGTAAGGCTAACAGTTTTTTTTCTTTCTTTTTTTAATACGCATTTGGCAAATCAGTTTTCGCCCCCTGTGAATACATATATGAAGCTTGAAAATTAAGCAATTCTTCATTCAGGAGAACATATTCTACATTCATGATCTGAGTGAGAATACCTGGGATGCAGCACTAGGATTACAATCGAGACTTGCACCTCTAAAATGCATTTTCTCTTATGTAGATGAAGAATTTTGGTCTTCCTTAAAAGGAAAAAACCCATATGTCTTTAAGCTGTAATCATCATGTCAAAGGTGACCAAATAGACAACAAAAGTGGCTTTTGTACTGAAATGCAAGTGATGTTGCTAATTTTTGACCCAGTTTACTTAAAAAGGAGCAAACCATACAGCAGATGCTCGGTTATTTGGCAAGTGTGGCCAACTCTGTAATTGAATTGGTAGCATTGCGGCTGTTAGATTGCAAATTTACTGCTTTGTCTCCTTGCTTGCCTTCAAGAATCTCACCAATACAATTTTTTATTTTATTTTTTAATTTAGTGGAGTTATGGTTACCGTTTTTTTTTCCCCCAAAGGGTACCTTCGGTGTGAAACAATTAGTACACTAAACCAGTTTTTTTATAATCTCTTCCTTTCTAAAAGGATGGTTATCATGGCATGCAACCTTGATAAGCAGATGCAGGTTACTGAAGTGTCAAAAGAACACAAACCTTCCCATTTCTCAATGCTTTGTATTGACAATCTTTTCAATTGTATTTCGAGCTCGTCTGGGCAGGTTCCTGCTTGTTTTGACAAGTGATTGTTTTGGCCAATGCCCATCACAAGTCATTTTTCATTTTAACTCCACTATTTTTAGATGCTATTTTTGGAGTTCTTGTGTATAGTCTGCATAACCCCACTCTTCAAGTATCAAAGCGATCTGCTATCAGTGTTCTATTGACTAACGCCTCAGGATTGTGCAGAATGACAAACCATGCCCATGAGAACTCTCATGCGACTGCCATGATGTCCAGCTGACAAGTAATTGAAAAATTCCCTCCCTCCCACCACCAAAAGTTTGTGTGTGTATGTGAGTATATAATACATAGTTTTTGACCTGTCCTTTGCTATTTGGATCGTGTGACTTTAAGATGCACGAGATACACAGAGCACTGAAGGCTGAAAACATCAGTAGTTTTTTTATCTCATTTAGTCAGCGCATGCACACTCTTCGAGACATGTTCCATCTATTCTGTGGGCTTACAGTCCGCCCGTCACTTTGAATTTGTTGCTTTGCTTGTCCTTTGCAAAAGCTTGTTCTCTGATCAGTGTGGGTTATATGTCCCTCCTTTTTGTGTGCATGCCCCTATTACTTGTAGACTTGCTGGTTCGTGTATGTAGATTTGTGCAAGCGCACTGTTGGTTTCTGTCCGTTTTTTAAAAAAAATTTAAATGCTGAGTTTTCTTCCTATCCGGTTCACCCAGTCCTTTGAAGTATTGCTAATAAACTTACTTATATAGACATTCTACGCTTGACATTTTTTTTTTTTTTTCCTTTTCGGCATGTTTTTCTTTAAGAAATAATCATGTATTTTTACTACATTCTACCTACAGACTGCTGGATTAGATTCCAGGACTTTTCGGTGCAGCCATCAGTAACGTTTGCTGGTGGTCAGCACTGCTTCCGGTTTGCTCAAGGCTTCTGAACCCACACATTACTCATTGTTTCTGCTTTCCCTTTGTTTTCTTCTACGTCTTGTTCGATTTTTTTATTTTCTTTAAATCACCTAGTTCCCCAAGTTTCTCATTGAGAAAGCAAGTAGTTATTTATCAAAAATAAGAAGACGAGTAGATGTGCAAGCTGGACGCGGGCGTAGAAAGGTTACCCAAGGTCGCTGTAACTAGACACTAATTTTAACAATCCTGTTGAGACTGCGCTACCTGCAAAAGGAATTTTTTTGTCCAGCCCCCCTGCTTTTCTTATACCTTTTCTTTCTCCTACATTTTGCAGCCTCTCCTCGCCCTACACCCTCTTTTCCTTGCTTGCCACCCTCCCCGTCCCATCGATTCACACCCTTTCTCACAAGAACCAGAGGAATTCTACAACTGTGTGCTGTCGACTAGGACTCTGTTTGAATGCCCAGCTCCTGCTAGTTCTCACCCAAAGATTTTAAGGAGAACGTTAACTCTTAAGATTGTTTGCAAACTGAATCCGACATATGAAGTTTGTTTGAGTAAATTATGCCATTGTCTTGGAGCTACCTTTGGTCCTTCACCATCCCCACCACCCCTCCCATTCACCGCCACCACTTAATTGCCAAAGCCAATAGCTCGCCTAAAAGTGAGACCTATTGGCTTTGTCAATGCTTTTTTAACTTTGATGGGGACTACATCTGTCCTTTGTCCCAGAACAAAGAACAGAACTTCCAGAGCAGACTCAAAGGGCTTTTGTCCAAACGCATAACTGGTTAGTGTAGATCTCATGAAGATCTTTGTTTATTACGTGGATGATTGCCAATGCTCAATGGGCTTCACCTGTGGAGCTCCGGATGTGTTATTTGGCATCCACGTTGGAGACAAAAGGGAAGAGTGTATCGTTTGTATCCAACACAGGATATCAGGTCTCCCCACTACTAAGCTCAGTACTGTTGTGTATCTCCTAGGCCTATCTACTTTTTACGTCCTTGGTGCATACTGAGGTGGTCATAAAAATGGAAGCATACTGCTTACAACCGGAGATGAAGGGATAAGTGGTTGTGACTCAGTTTGCTGCCAGTTCTTCTTTTTAAACATTTTCTAGATGCTTAAACCATGCAGTTAATATACAAACGTACAACAGCTTGCTCTTGGGTAGCACAGTTAGTATAAACTATCTGATCTCTATAGGCCACATACATAAATACCACAGGAGATTGTCATCCATAAGCAGCAAAGGTTTCAATGAATACCATGCAAACAGATTCCCATCAATAAGTATGTAAGTGGCAAGAAGACACCTCCATACCATCTTTCAGCTCGGCTGAAAATGACGCAAATATGTGCTTGATATTGCACAAAATAGATATACTGTCTAAGGTTTTAAAGGACTTCTCCAGACATGCTGCCTGGGAGCAGCAGACTGCTTTAGTCGGACTGACTCGTACAAGCAGCTCGTACACATCAGTTGTAGAAATGTTTTTAGACAAGAATGGAAGAAATACATATATACTTGCCGCTCCTAGCGAGAAAGGGGGAGGGCTTAGAATGTGCGAAAAATGCTTCCCTCGCTTTATATCCAACTTTTGTAAATAGGCTGGATGTGTCCACTATTTTAAACGAATAAGCTTAGACCATCTAAGTGAAGTTTAAAAAAAAAAAAAAAAAAAAAAGTGACCAGCACCAGGTATTGCCGTTCTTCCAGAAGTCTCACTAATTTTTTTTCCCCCAAATATCTGACATTAGGGATGAGTTGCCTTGGAAGCATAAAATGCATTTTTTGCCTTCCCATACTAGCTTTGCATTGACATCCTGCTGCAGATAAATCCTAACCGTTTGATTTCTGGTATACTGCCTGGTCATGAGTCTCCCAGTAAAGTTGTTTCAATTTGCTTGTGATCTGTGGATATTTTAAGATGTCTGCAAAAGAGTGAGACATACTATCAGCTGGAATCGATTCTGCTTTTAATTCCTAGTAAAATGCTTTTATTGCAGGATGTAGAAATTACAGATGGTAGTACGTTTCCAAATCTGGCTTACCATGTTCTGCCTAAAATGTGACTAGGCAACCATTGCAGGACATATGAAATTTGTATCCTTTTTTACCAGTGATTAGAGCCGCTTAGAAAGACGGGATGACAGACCACTGCCACTTCTCAATGAAGATTTTCTGCACACTGAGAATTGAATTGACTGTGCTGTTTACCAAATTGACAGTTGTCTCATTTAGGAATGTGCAAAAATCTAACCATTGAAGTTCTGTGGAGGGTGGATTTCTTTGGCTGTCACATTAGCCAGAGGAATGGGCAAAATGCAAAACCTCAGAACCCCTAGGCCACCCCTATGTTGTAAAATTGTATTATGGAGATGGAGAACATGCCCCCGTTCCTTGTTAATGTTACTTATTGTAGGAAGTTGGCTCTGTATGTGCTATTTCAAAGTAAGGAATAGCATGCACAGAGTCCAAGGGTTCCCCTTAGAGGTAAAATAGTGGTAAAAATAGATAATACTAATGCTCTATTTTGTGGTAGTGTGGTCGAGCAGTAGGCTTATCCAAGGAGTAGTGTTAAGCATTTGTTGTACATACACATAGACAATAAATGAGGTACACACACTCAGAGACAAATCCAGCCAATAGGTTTTTGTATAGAAAAATATCTTTTCTTAGTTTATTTTAAGAACCACAGGTTCAAATTCTACATGTAATATCTCATTCGAAAGGTATTGCAGGTAAGTACTTTAGGAACTTTCAATCATAAAAATTGCATGTATACTTTTCAAGTTATTGACAAATAGCTGTTTTAAAAGTGGACACTTAGTGCAATTTTCACAGTTCCTGGGGGAGGTAAGTTTTTGTTAGTTTTACCAGGTAAGTAAGACACTTACAGGGTTCAGTTCTTGGTCCAAGGTAGCCCACCGTTGGGGGTTCAGAGCAACCCCAAAGTCACCACACCAGCAGCTCAGGGCCGGTCAGGTGCAGAGTTCAAAGTGGTGCCCAAAACGCATAGGCTAGAATGGAGAGAAGGGGGTGCCCCGGTTCCGGTCTGCTTGCAGGTAAGTACCCGCGTCTTCGGAGGGCAGACCAGGGGGGTTTTGTAGGGCACCGGGGGGGACACAAGCCCACACAGAAATTTCACCCTCAGCAGCGCGGGGGCGGCCGGGTGCAGTGTAGAAACAGGCGTCGGGTTCGCAATGTTAGTCTATGAGAGATCTCGGGATCTCTTCAGCGCTGCAGGCAGGCAAGGGGGGGGTTCCTCGGGGAAACCTCCACTTGGGCAAGGGAGAGGGACTCCTGGGGGTCACTTCTCCAGTGAAAGTCCGGTCCTTCAGGTCCTGGGGGCTGCGGGTGCAGGGTCTCTCCCAGGCGTCGGGACTTAGGATTCAAAGAGTCGCGGTCAGGGGAAGCCTCGGGATTCCCTCTGCAGGCGGCGCTGTGGGGGCTCAGGGGGGACAGGTTTTGGTACTCACAGTATCAAAGTAGTCCTGGGGTCCCTTCTGAGGTGTTGGATCTCCACCAGCCGAGTCGGGGTCGCCGGATGCAGTGTTGCAAGTCTCACGCTTCTTGCGGGGAGCTTGCAGGGTTCTTTCAAGGCTGCTGGAAACAAAGTTGCAGTCTTTCTTGGAGCAGGTCCGCTGTCCTCGGGAGTTTCTTGTCTTTTCGAAGCAGGGGCAGTCCTCAGAGGATGTCGAGGTCGCTGGTCCCTTTGGAAGGCGTCGCTGGAGCAGGATCTTTGGAAGGCAGGAGACAGGCCGGTGAGTTTCTGGAGCCAAGGCAGTTGTCGTCTTCTGGTCTTCCTCTGCAGGGGTTTTCAGCTAGGCAGTCCTTCTTGTAGTTGCAGGAATCTAATTTTCTAGGGTTCAGGGTAGCCCTTAAATACTAAATTTAAGGGCGTGTTTAGGTCTGGGGGGTTAGTAGCCAATGGCTACTAGCCCTGAGGGTGGGTACACCCTCTTTGTGCCTCCTCCCAAGGGGAGGGGGTCACAATCCTAACCCTATTGGGGGAATCCTCCATCTGCAAGATGGAGGATTTCTAAAAGTCAGTTACCTCAGCTCGGGACACCTTAGGGGCTGTCCTGACTGGCCAGTGACTCCTCCTTGTGGCTTTCTTTGTTCCCTCCAGCCTTGCCGCCAAAAGTGGGGGCCGTGGCCGGAGGGGGCGGGCAACTCCACTAAGCTGGAGTGCCCTGCTGGGCTGTGACAAAGGGGTGAGCCTTTGAGGCTCACCGCCAGGTGTCACAGCTCCTGCCTGGGGGAGGTGTTAGCATCCCCACCCAGTGCAGGCTTTGTTACTGGCCTCAGAGTGACAAAGGCACTCTCCCCATGGGGCCAGCAACATGTCTCTGGTGTGGCAGGCTGCTGGAACTAGTCAGCCTACACAGACAGTCGGTTAAGTTTCAGGGGGCACCTCTAAGGTGCCCTCTGTGGTGTATTTTACAATACAATGTACACTGGCATCAGTGTGCATTTATTGTGCTGAGAAGTTTGATACCAAACTTCCCAGTTTTCAGTGTAGCCATTATGGTGCTGTGGAGTTCGTGTTTGACAGACTCCCAGACCATATACTCTTATGGCTACCCTGCACTTACAATGTCTAAGGTTTTGTTTAGACACTGTAGGGGTACCATGCTCATGCACTGGTACCCTCACCTATGGTATAGTGCACCCTGCCTTAGGGCTGTAAGGCCTGCTAGAGGGGTGTCTTACCTATACTGCATAGGCAGTGAGAGGCTGGCATGGCACCCTGAGGGGAGTGCCATGTCGACTTACTCGTTTTGTCCTCACTAGCACACACAAGCTGGCAAGCAGTGTGTCTGTGCTGAGTGAGAGGTTTCCAGGGTGGCATAAGACATGCTGCAGCCCTTAGAGACCTTCCTTGGCATCAGGGCCCTTGGTACTAGAAGTACCAGTTACAAGGGACTTATTTGGATGCCAGGGTCTGCCAATTGTGGATACAAAAGTACAGGTTAGGGAAAGAACACTGGTGCTGGGGCCTGGTTAGCAGGCCTCAGCACACTTTCAATTGTAAACATAGCATCAGCAAAGGCAAAAAGTCAGGGGGCAACCATGCCAAGGAGGCATTTCCTTACACTTATGATGTCCGTCTACTGCAGATTTCTCTAATATTGCTTTCTCTTAATATTTATCCTTCATTAAAAAGAACTCGTAGCTTGATATGAAAGAGCACTTGAGCAGTGTTTTGAATAGAGATAAAACATTTTAGGAATTCCAGCCAATCATTACCATAAATTATCAGTAATCCGGATAAACCACGAGTCCAGTTCACACCTTTCACAGACATGATTGTCAAGAGTTTGACTCTAGAAAAGACACTGGTTTAAAAAACAAAAAAATAATTATTTTTCACATTTTCCTGTGTCTCTTGCTATGGCCCACCTTGTAGTGTTTGCTTGGTTATTCTATTTTTCCATCAGACGACTTGATTTACTACATAAATAACCCCCATTACTCTACAGTAATGTCAGTAGAGTTGGTAGTGTAATGGTGATATATTCTGTCTGCTATGTCAAGATTAGAAGATAACTTCTGTTTTACTTGACTCCATGAGCCTAAGGTAACTGCCTAGGAAGCAAGCGGTCTAAGGTGACAGTTGCAGCTTTAGCTGTAGGGACTTTTTTGCCTGTTTGGTTCAATTTCCTAGGCTCTCTTATCGGCCTAGAGAATTGCTGAATTTTAGTTGTGAATTTGAACTTAAATGGGACACAGTCTTTTCCTAGTTATGTTAATATGTTTGGTAATGTGTAATCTTTTTTTAAACCTAATCTTACATTCTACACATTGGAAAATATACATATTTGTATAAACACAATGAGCTGGATTAGAAGTGACTTCTCCATTGTTAGATCTCTTGGACTCGTTCGGTGTGGTCACAGAACACTTAAATTGTTGATCATGAAACAGTTTGTAAAGAATCACACACTCCTTTTATACAAGCTGTCTGTCCCCAATGTGAACAGATGAATTGGCGATAAATGTCTTATTTTCCAGAATGTTTCATTGATGGCATTACAGCGAAGGTGCCAGATGCTTAGAAATGTTCTAAGATCCTGTTTAAGATGGTAGGACCTTAATTGGTTATTATAAATGTACAATTAATAGTGTCTGTAGTGCATGTCTTTAAGAGTGACTTCTTCAAGATGTGCCTGAAAGTGGTATAGAAAAAGTGTTCTCCCCAACATTATTTTTAAGACCTCTGTACTTGTGTAAACATCTAACAGTTGCTTCTGCTTCCAGATTTTCTCCTTTTCCTCCTCAAGAAAATAGACCAGGATGGAACCTGGCCTCATAAGCAGGTCTTAGTTTCTTATTTGGGTTCACCTGCACATGCGCTGCTTGCGAAATCTATTGAGCTAAAAAAAACAACAACTTTTAAAGGACTTAAAACCAGCCTTTTACTTAACTGAACGTACCATTGGCTTATTCTGTCACTTGAATTTCCTCGCTTCTGATTGGCCAATATGTAGTCTGCTTTCACTTCCCGCTCTCTGCTGCATGCTGCTTTGCTGTGGTGTTTCCTTGGGACCAAGTACTCCTGTTCACGTCCATTGGCTAATGGTCCTTCTACTGACCATATGCTTCCAGGGTACCTTTTTGTTTACTTCTTGATTTTGTTGCAGAGCGAGTACCTGCACTTTTGTATTACAAATCAGTCGTGACCTTGTATCAATTATTCCTTTTCATAGGTGCGCTCTTCCTGGGGCTGAAGCAAACAGACTTACCAGTTTTACATCTGCTTTTAATTTTATTTAAAGGCGAGTCGGGTGCATCATGTCGTGGCAGAAATGTGATGCCTACCTTCTTAATGACACAATACATAATCCTTAATGACGTCAGCATCTTGTCTTTTTGCTGTCTCGGCCATGTGATTTATGACGACGTCTTTCGCTGGGCCCTTTTCTGTGATCTTTTCCGTCCTCAATGTGCTGAAGTGATCTTTCTCGGGAGTGGGAAATCAGTCTAATCGAGAAAACTTACTTTATTCGCTCTCCTACTTCGAGCGTCTGTTTTTTCACGATCTGATAATTTATGAAAATGAATCTCCCCATTGTGACACCGTCCAGCACTGGCTGGTGCAGAGATTGAAATACAGATCTGCATATGGGAGAAGTTAAAGCTCCATTAAAGGAGAGGACAAAGAGCACTAAACATTGTTTTAATGGCGGCGACTGATGGAGTTGGAAACGTTTCAAGTGAATGTTCAGCTTCTGTTTTGCTTTTTACTGCCTCTTATGTACTTGTAACATTTTACAAAATTGCAATATTTAAAGAACGCATTGTAAAGGCGACCGACTGATCGAACCCTAAAAGGCTGATTTCGGTTGACCTGAGCTCTTAAAACATGTGAATCAGTGAAAGGCAAAAGTTCACGTTTTGAGTTCAAAGTGCAATAATTTCCGCATGTGAATAGCACGTCAAATTAATATTATTTTTGATTACGAAGTTTGACAACTTTAAATTCTTCATTTGCTTCTGCCACAGGTATCCTCCATGTTTATTTGCCTCTACGCATTCATCTTCTGATGGCCGTGCCCTACGTGGCTCTCAAGTACAGGCATGAAGGTCAATTCACCAAAATGCTAACGGTAGTGGGAGTGACATGACACGACCTTTAATTTCACACACACAATCTTCCTCAAGCATGCACACAACATACATTTAAAAGCACTTTTTTTTTATTTAACCTCAGCTTCAAGGGAAGGTTATATTCCAGCTAATTTTACTCCATTTTTAAATACACTAACAAATAATAAAACCATATTCACTTTTAGTGTAATGAAAACAGGGAAGTACCAACCGACGTCCACAAGGACAAGATGCTACTGTGTTTCTGGAACTGATTTTGCCACCTCTGACGCCAAGGGTCGCAAAGACAGTGCCAGGGGTCGTAACTGCATTCCCTGGCGACCCCTAAATGTCGTCCATGAGTACAGTATGTTTGTGTAGAACACAATTCCAATGTTGTGCTGCTAGCCTCCACCGCATGCTACCCTAAGCTTACTCGGAGCAAGCTACTCGAAGTGATATAGGGTTGTGTTTTTTACATGTTGCACGGCAGTTGAGCTGCTGTGTAACGTGGTTAAAATAAGTAAAACCACTGACGTGGTCCACGATAGCCACTTCATAGCTATTTTTAAATTTTATTTTTTATTATACATACTCATGTTGTACAGCACATCAACTGTTATGCAACATGTAAAAAGGTTACAAAGCTAATTGATTTTGCATAGGGAAAACATATTGGCTTTTATAGTGCTTTTTATGGTGTTTATTTTTTTAAGGACTAAGAAGAACAGCTAACACTCAATAATGGGGGATCCAAACTTGTGTGTAATCCCGTTTCTTCATCATGGAGAACGAAAAGTAGAGGCAAGAAGCTTTTGCTCTGCTGTATAGCAGAGCATATAATTTCCAGTACGTATGGGCCCTGGTTTAAGGACAACTGTGCACATGTTTTGCCTCTTTAATTTTGAGAAACTATTCAGCATATCCTTTGAGTTACCTTTATTGTATTAGTGATTTGTAGCCTACGTAAATGGCTGGTTTGATATGCGTCTATTTATTTTATCCTTACCAATGTATACACGCTAGCTACCATCAGCACCACTACTTAAGTTCTCTGTCTGCCTAGCTGTTACCTTTTTCACCAGTTCAATGCATGTTTTAATCACATTTTTTCAAGAAAGGCTTCCTAATCTTTTTCTTGTATTTATCAACCTTAAGCATAGTGTTTCTTAGTTGACCAGTGTCCACTTTGTGGGCACGATTCAAACTTTTGCAGGATACCTGCAAACCTTCTTTACAACTGATTATCCGCTGTAAAGTGATCTAGTGCCTGAGGCACCTCCCACAGCATTTATCCTCTTAGGGTCCTAATCGTGCTCCCTACAAAATGTGCACAAGCTGCATGAAGTGCTGAAAAAACATGTCCCTGATATGATTTGAGTCCTCCTAAGATGCAACCTCTGCATCCTCACCTTTTTGCATTTTCTCTTAGCTCTAAAAGATTGCGATTTGCATCTGTTACTCCTGCAAACACTTAACTTGCAAAAGAAAACTTATGTAAAGTGCACATATATTTGGCAATTTCATAGACTAGTCAGGAGAAAGAATATTGACATCCTACAGTTTGCTTTTGCTCATTTACATCAGAGCGAAGGGTTTTTAAAAAGTTTAGCTCGCAGCTGTCCAGTTTACCACAATTGATTCAAATTCAAAAAATAAATGCCACTTTGCCAGATGTTTACAAACGTGTACTTTGGCAAAGGCTTAGATTAAACAGCCTTGTACAAAACTTTAGAACTTGAGCAGTAGAAGGAAAGTGAATGGTGGTTTTAGTTGCGACCTCTCTAGATTTATTTAGTTATTTCTCGGTTGCTCTTTTAAAAGAGCAAAACCACCAAAGTACTGGCGACCTTGACAGTATATACAATTTGTTGACAAAGCTGCATGACGGCTGTGAAACAGATATTTTATCCCTAAAATTTGGTCTTTTTGATCCAGTTTTAAATTTCATTGCCAGAAGCTTGCTTGTTGAGAAAGTTCAACCAGAACTTGGACTGGTTTCGTCGAAGTGTGATTTTCACTAACTATTAAAAGGGATTTTTCTTAACAAGACGTTGTTTTCTGTAGCCTTGTGTGGCAGTTTTGACACCTCCGCATCTGCAGTAGGCAACATGGAATGGTAATGCCTCGATCAAGGACGCTTCTTCAATATAAAGGAAGTTTTATCTACTTCTGTTTTTTTAGGTAGCCAGTTGTTCATTAAAATAGCTAGTCTTGCAAGCCATTTTTTACCAAAATCGAGGAGGACCTTTAACAATGTTGGAATGCTGGTGGGACATAATTTAGAAGCTCGTTAAGAAATGGGTTTTATTTTCTTTCACAGATCATAACTCACTTATTATTTAGGCTTTGACTAGTCATCTCACGGTCACATGACTGGCCATTAGCCTAGATCATTTTACCAAGAAAACGAACTGTTGACTAATGTGAATGCTCTAACATGCACCTGATGTTGTTCCTGTTTTGTTTGTAGCTAGACGCTTAAACAAAAATTCTACAAGTCGCTGAATTATTAATGATTGTTTTGATGTGCTTTTTCTCTTGACTACTCCTGGACCTTGAGGTTGTTAAACAGGAATGTTGTGAACAGGATAAATAAGTAGCAATTGCCTTTATAGCGTGTTAGTTTGCTCCGTTCTTCGGAAAGGCTCAGTCCCATTTCAGTTAGAGACGGTCTCTTCCCGTGTTCCAGACATTATTCACTCCATGTTTGATCCAAACTGGTCATTAAATATTTGAGAGAGTGAAATTATTTGAATTTGTGCTTTCTCTTTTCTTCTAAAACGAATGATTTCAAATATGTCCTCTTATAAGATCGAAGGTGCTAATGAATGTAAGCTTAAATAACTTACTGTGGTTAGTCCTTTCTTCTAGGTTTTCAGCACCCTAAATCATAAGGCCTGCCTTGTATTCTGGACTGTCCATAACCTTGCAGACAAAGTAAAGATATAATTAAGATGTACTAACAAAAAAAAGCAAGAGGGTGGGATGGGTCTTGCAGTAAGTAGATCCTCCTAATCATCCTTATATTAGGCTGTTTGCACCTTATGCAAGGGCACATGCTCTGACTGAAGGACTAAGACGGTCAGTTTTTCATGGCGAAAGCGCTGCATACTTTATATGCCAACACTTTCAAGTAATTTTCATTGCCACAGGAACATTTTCTTACATTTAACTGATGCGCTGGTCTGTACGCTACAGCAGCCTCGTGCTCACCAACGCTGTAGGATTGATTGGAAGTATTGCAGCATCATCAGTAAACAACTACCAGACTGCAGAGAATATAAGGCGGTTAACCCTACAATAAACTGTGCTTGTGGAGAAAGGAGTCTGTGCTGAGCAGTCTCTCAGCCACAGACGAAAAATAATCTGCCAATATTATGGTACTGGTTTTAACAACACAATTGTCGAGCAGATCTATTGCTAAAATATATAGGGCCTGATAATGACCTTAGTGGAGGTGATTACTTCGTCCCAAATGTGACAAAAATCCTGCCCACCGTATTACAAGTTCCATTATATTTTGTAGAACTTGTAACACGGCGGCGGGATATTTGACACATTTGGGACGGAGTAATCCCCTCCGCCAAGGTAGTAATTAGTCCCACAGTCTCTCTCCCTCTTTCGATCATTGGTTTCCTTCAACCAGCCTCTCTCAGCCATTGGCTGTTGACTGACTCATATTGGCTCAGCACAATAGAGTATTCATGTGCCACACAATGCTTTTGTCCCTTTGGATGTATTCTTCCAGTACTTTTGAACTGAAGGAGAGATGACACTTAAGACCTCGCTCCTGCTCATGGGTGTTTTGCTTTAATATTCTAGCGCTGTATACGTTAATGCAATAAACCCAGACCTGTTAGCATTATCTAAGCTAGTTTTTCTTGCCCCTGTTTTAAACAAGAGCTGCAGCATCATTTGAATAAAGAATTTCAATCAGATGGAATTTGAAACAATTTGATGGACTAATCTGTTTAAAGTAACATGGTGAGTTTTTTTGTCTTTAAATAGAACGGTTGGTAGACCAGCTTTTGCAATGATGGGCTAAGTGATTTCCTTTTATTATTGATAATCTGTCTCTCAAATGTTTGCATATGTGCCAACATGTCTAATGACATGATTAGAAACTCTCCAGATGACACCAAAATTCTTCCATCTTAGACCACATTATAATTACTCTAACAACCATGTTTAACAAAGAGTAGCCACTTGCACCAAAAGCACTCTGGGCTATATGAGTAAGAATACAACACAATTATTTTAATTCCTGGAACTTTACACCCAAGAGTCTTATGATCTTATTGACTTTTACGTAACTAAACTATTATTCAGGCCTCATCACTGGGATATAGAGGGGTGATCCCTTTGTAAACCCTAATTTTGGTTATTCTCACATTTATTCATTGTGTATATAACTGATGTGTACTAAAATGTAGCAAAGAAGATTGTCCGTTCCAATCGCTTGCTAGGCTTTCATACAAAAGAGCAAGTTAGGTGCTTAATCCCCAATTTCTTTTTCTCCTGTTGATATTTATATCTGCCTTTGATTCCTTCTGTATTTCCTATGAGAAAATGTTTTTCTCTGGTGTTTTTCTCTTCAGTTCATGGCTTGATTTGGAAGCCAGTGAACGCTTTCTTCTAGCCTATTTCTATATTTTGTTTTTACACTGTCCTGGCAAGTATGATTTCTAGTTGCGTATTTTCAGCGAACACAATCATTGCCAGCCCCCCCCCCCCCCCCCCCCCCCCCCTTTAACACAGCTGGCTTTGCACTCTTCTTTGATTTCCCTTTGTCGATTTAAAAATATTCCCGGTCATTTGGGTTTTTGTACGCCTTGGATGTCACAGATCCATTACTTTCTTCCCTCAATGAAACCAAGCATAGGAAACATTCATTGTTTTTTCTTGACATTTACCACCTCAAATAAAAAGAAAACGGAAAGAAGTTATTGAACGAATAGAACACTTTTTTTCTTTGTGTAATAGTCATCATTCGTGTCACTGATGGAGTAGAAAATGGTTCTGACACATTTTGTTGAACCCTAGGTGCCAGTTTTTCTTTTAAGTGTTTTTACTTGGCTAATGAAAGCAACCTAGTGATCGTTCTTAAACAAAAGCTTTGTTTCTTCGTGCTGTTTATTTTATTTTGTATTTGTGTTGGTGTTTTTTTTTTTTTTTTTTTTTAAGGAGTGCCTAAAAGGTGGATGAATTAAGACAGTATGCCATGCACTGAACAATTAGACTTCACGCACATATTTACGTTCCACTCAATTACGCTCCCAGTGCATACTAATGACGCCTCATTCAAAGTGTAACCAAACCGCAGAATGCACACTATCTCCAATGAGCAAAAGAGGAGATGCATACAGTGTTTCCCGGCAACTGCTAGATTTCATGCCCGTGGGGGGGGGGGGGGGGGGGGCGTGCTTGTAATTTTTATGAAAAAAGAAAAGGAGCATACGGGACACGTTCTTATTTTAAATAAAATTTATTTTGTATGTTCTCAACGTCGTTATGCCTAATTTCTTAACAAATAAAACATGTCAAATAACACTGCATATACATATTTAAGACCTTTCTTTACGTCATATGCTTGTAATGCAGAACATGTTGCCTTATTTTCAAGATGGGTTGGGCCATCAAATAGTTTATGCACATCCTGCCGTGTGCGTCGGGGGTATCGTTTTTTTTTCCCTGTTTTTTTTTGTTTTTTTAAACATACAGTATTTATATATTGCTTTAAGTTTAAAAAAAAAAATCAAGAAATAGAAATTCACTGAATAAAAAAACAAAGGTTACAAGAACGTTAAAGCTAGGTTCACGTTTCACCTGCACAAAACCATAGAAATTCAGCAGTTATAATTATCAGATGAAACAGTAACTTTAGGTTATGAGTTATAGTTTAAGATATGTAAAACTATATTGTGGAACGCAGTTACACTTTTATTTATGTACCATGCTGGGAATAGGTAAAAGCCCAAAGAATTTTCTGATGAATAGCCTCTGTGTAATTGAAGTAGTTTTCCAAACAGTGGGTGCTTTTTCAGGCTTCCTAAGTGTTATTGATGTTGCACAGTTAATGTTGAATCCTTATTGTTTAATTATAATTATTTGGTAAAGCTGAGGTTTTAAGTTGTTTCAGAATGGTAGCTTAGTTTTTGTTTCATACAAAGTTGATCTGGAACACTTAATTGGCTTCTCTACCTGCTTCACCACTGACCCTCATGCTTTGACATTTTTTGAGTAGGAGGCCTCCATGGACAAATTAAACGTGTTAGCTGACATCCGTTGTGGGTTCTGTTCTGTAGCTGGATTATAGCCAAGATCTTTCCTGTTCTGAAATTGATATTGGGCTTGGAATGATTCTAGCCTGTGCAGTGTAAGGCCTTCTCAGCATCTAATGTGTGAATAGTGAATTGGTGAGTGGATTTTACCATATTATTTTGCAGAATTGCTTTGTTGCATTGTTGCAAAATTGGTTTCTTATTCTAACAAAAGCCACTTTGTACAGACCAGAGGTCCTTACATGTTTGTCTATGAGAACAGTGTTTGTAGCCGTATGTTTAATGATGATAGAAAATTGTATAGAAATACCTTTGATAGTTTTACCAGGGGTAGAGGGGTGCTTACAAATGTTCAGTGACTAACATTTTTCTTTAAATGCCAAGATTGCAACTGCAGTTTAGGTAGTCAATTCGTGCTTTTTCGTGGTGTCCAATTGTTTAATAACTTCAGTATGGCATTTTCTACAGACTGAAGCTTCAGCTGTCTGGCAGACGGCTAGGCTTCTAACATGAAGTAACCTAAACCAATGCATAACGCCAAGCCCTACTTTAATTAACTTGTGTATTACTTAGTATTCTTTCCCTGTAGAAGAGAAATTGAATTACCTTTGACACTGGCTCCTCATTCAGGGTATTTTCCTGTTTACCTATTTCCTTATACTTTTAGAGCGGGGATCCTTAAAGCTTGGACCTTTTAGTGCATTATGGGATCGTTTAATACCTTAATAATTAAAAATTGAGAATATTCCTTTAAATGTCAGGACTTTTCGTGTTCAGATATAAATATTACTAAATTGGGATGCTTTTAAAGGTGCAAAATTATGAAAAAACCATGCGCCGATTAGCAGTTTTTTTTGTAATTGTACATGTATCAGGAGTTGAACAGGGCTGTAATATTCCCGCTTTACTTATTGTTGGAATATTTGGGGGGGAAACTGAACAAATTATGTCAAGAAAATGATTTCATATTGGACATTTTCGGTTTCTGCTCTTGGCATTTTCTCCTTATAGGAATACTGCAGAGGAAAAGATTCTCTGCAGCCTTTAACATTCTGGCTAGTGCGAAGCTATCAACACACCTAACCACTCAGATGCTACAGTTGGACCATTACCTCTCCCCAATATTTCTCTCCCCCCCCCCCCCCCCCCTTTCCCAACCTCCCACCCTTTTTACTTCCATAGCATGATGTGTAAGGTCATGGATATGATCAGCATAAGAGTCAAAGCAGCCCCATTACTAAAATAAAAGGGGTTATTGCTGTTATTCTAAATTGGTAGCTGCCAGTTATGCCTATGGTGCTCATAGGTTGACAGTGGAAATAGAGCTACACGTCAACACCTTTCTCTGTTTTGCGCAATAATAGCCGAATAAGGAATATAGCTGATGAATCTGTGCAACCCCCTTGCCCAGTTCTGGTATTTCCTTAGCTTGCCCAGGAAGAGAAAGCTGTTGATGTGGTAGTACATCTGTGCTTCGGGTAGGAGGTTTTTACAAATATGCTAGTTTAGACTTCAGACAAGCCAATCTCTTGGTCTTGCATGATTCAGTATAAAAGTAATGTTTACTAAATTGATAGTCCTATGTGGAGGGGTAAGCCTCACCTACTCAACTGCCAGAAGCAGTAAATCCTGACCACTGTGAGATACATAACGGATGGCATTGCTGCCAGTTTTCTGAATGGCTGAATTACCTGCCCTCAAACATATAACGCAACTCCTAGGGTTGACTTCTCATTTAGGGAGTGAGTCCTATTGTTAATTGTCTACTGATTAAGCCATTGCAGCATGCAAGACTGAAATAGCGTATGCCAGATACCCAGTTTCCTCTTCACTTTCTTTAAAAGTGGTTGCCAAAGATTTAGTGGCAAAGTTTAAGGGAACAGGTATAAGGAGGCAACCTTGTCAAGAACTCCCTACCAAGTGGGAAGAGCTTTAATACATAACAATTTAGTTATAACTTTTGTTTCTGCTCTTGCATACAGTGTTTGAACTAAATCAACAGGGTTGAAACCCAGGCTTCTATGGAATAGTCTAAAAACACCCAGTATATATGGCCAAAGTACCAGTCATCTAAACATACTGATGTTTGGAGTGCCAAAACCTGTCGTTGTCAGAATAAGACTGAAGTACAGATCCTGTCCAAATTGCCACTGAAATGCGTCAAACCTAGTGTATATGCTTATCAAAGGATTCTAAATTGATGATTGGACATGTCTTCGATTTAGCCAATAACAAAAGTCCTTAATTTTAAAATTGAAAAAACAGGAGACGTTGATGACTTGTATGAGGCTACTGACAGTGAGGAATGACCTAGAGGTAAATGAAGATGCTCAAGAGAAACAATCCAGTGACTCCAGCGTAAAGGAGCTATCTACACACAAGTTTGACCATGTCAGTCCGTACTAGAATACCCTCAAAACTGTAGGACCCTGATGCTTCAAGGTAATTGGCTACTGGACTAGAAAGACTATCCATCTTGAAATTCTAACTAATGCGGTTTCCATCCAAAACTAATTTCCCTGGGTCAAAACAGGACACTGCCAAGAATAAGCCAGAACACAGCCTGGATTTGAACCATGATTGATTTTGAAAGATGGCTCACAAGACTCGCAAGGAAACTCCCCATCGAAGGCAATCTGCCCCAAAAACTCTACAAGGGTTTTGAAGTAAAAATAAAATCTTCCTCGTTATAGAGTCAATGTCGTTTTAGCTTGTACAATTACCAAAAAATGTATGTGAATTACATGAAGGACCTGACCTGTTGGCTTTCAGTTTAGAAATGCTATCCAACTAACTGAGCAAGGTGTAAATTGGGGTTCCAACGTTATTTTTATGACATTATAACACAGGAGAGGCTCCTCATCAAATACTGATTGTCTACTTAATTGTACATTGCCATGCTGTAAGTTTATATTAGTATTGCACCCTACATTATCTGTGTGTTTCGAAACTTCATTTTTACAGTCCCTGTTTCTAAAATATTTTTAGAGGGAGAAGAGAGATTGAATTGTATACACAGAAATGGGGCTTATGTACGGTGCTGGCTGCACTTATGAAACCACATTCTGACCCACTGCAGTAAACTACTCAAATTATTTTATAATAAAATCCCTTTTTAATTGTAGGTGCATGATTAAAACGTTTGTGGGTTACAGGCTGTAACTATTAAACAACTGTATTTTCTGTGCACAAGGATAAGGTAGTTGCGAGGAAATAAATCACATTTTGTGCCTAAAGTTGATCCACCTTTTTGGCTGACTCATAATGTAGAATTACCTACCGTTTTCCAGAATAAAAATCTTCATACTAAGTGAAGGAAACACTATATGCTAATGCAAAGTTTTTTAAAAACAGTTTTATTTTTTATTTATTACATATGGTCCACAAACAAAAGATTGATTTAGAACTATTGAGATGGATTGTCAAAACTACTATATTACTGTTGAGCAAATAAGTTGACACTAAAAAAAGAGCTCTTTCACACATACAAAATGAGCCTTATTCTACATGGCAAAAATGGACTGCATGAGCATTTGGCTTTTTAAAAAAAAAAATTCCATTTATACATCTACATATATTTACAAAACATTGTGTAGCTAGCTATTCAGACACGAATGGAATATCACCAGGTTATCAGTCTACATTTAAATCTAGACTGTCCACAATGCTAAAGAAACATATTTACCTTTACCAATTGTTTTGAAGCTCGAAACTCCAGATTCACATGTGACTCTCTCCCAGTGAAGATTGTTTGATGCTCACTGAGGGGGTAAAACATCTATAGTAGTTGTGGTCACATTCTGTCATTGTGGGCTTGGTCACCCCCTTGATAAGTCATCATAGTTTTACCTGTGGTCGACGGCCAAAGTTGAAATCATGTTATATATTGTAATCTTGAACTCAACCACTAGATGACTATCCTTTCCAAGATTTTGTTTAGCTTGTATAATTAATCTGCACTGTTTTCACAAGGCAGTGAATCCACAAGCTAACAACTATTTCCTAATGTAGTCTCGGTCTCTGCCTTGGATATATGTTTTCCAGCAACAAAGGAACAAACTTGTTAGTCTCCAGACCAGTGATGGTTGCCATGATCTTTAGGAGTGAGAGTACTTGTTATTGAGGAGTCACACCCTCAGTTAGTCTTGCTCAAGGTGTCTCAGTTTCGCTGTGAGTAGTAATGTGAGCCACTCAAATGTGCCTTCCAAATATAGATACCTTTGATAGTAGTACTCAGTTTTGTCAGTCCTCTGACATTGGTCAATGCTCCAAAGATTTAAAAAAATCAAGCTGTCCATCAGGCTAACATTTTTAGAAAGGAACCAGTTGAATTGTATTGCAGCACTTCTCTTGAGCATTTCTGCCTCTTATCAAGGTCCTAGAGCGTTTTGCAAACCATTGGACAATGATTCTGAACCGCTTGGATGATCGAGGAGCGGTGTTGATAGAAGTGTCTTATGTTAGTCTGAAGTTGTGTGTTGCCCAGAAAGTGTTTTAAATCGGACTCTGGCTTGCATGCTGGTTTCAAATCTGTCCGAGTAATGCTGTGTGATGATAGGTTCGAAAGTTGTGTCTTTAGAGCTTCTCGACTCTAGGTTATTGGAATGGTCAGGATTTTATGGCTCTTAAGATTGAAGAGTGATATTATATTTCTGTGTCAGTTTATATCCTAATTTAGATGTGTATTGAGAAGCCATTTCCTTCTATGCACGTTTTATGGTGTGTAGGAATTATCCGCATTGCAGGCCATTTTTATTTTGAGGTTTCCTGTTTGTTTTGTTGTAAAACCTTTTTTACAGCCTGATCACACACCAGGTGATAGTGGTGCTTTAAAACAGTTGTCTGGCTGTGGGAAACAAGTCATAACTAGTAAAATGGTTGTCTGTTTTGGTTGGACTTGGTGAGCTGTAGTGTTCAATTTGTTTGTAGTTTGACAATTACATTTTTAGTATGTCCAGTGTGAATCTGCATAAACCAATTTTGAAGTCACCAGTGATGATTATGCCGCATGTAAGATCCCTATATTGTGCTTAACTTGTCGTAGAACTGTCATTGTGCCTAATTTATTTTTAGTCACCTAGTTGGTTCTGGATTGGAAGGAAAGATCGGAGTCCATAATACCTTCAAAGTTTTTTTTACCTAAGTCAAAGTTGTAGGTGGCTGTTACGTTTCCTAGGCTAAGAGAGGGGTTTGTGTTTTTGAGAAGTTGATTGTAAGATTTATCACACACTTAGGCCCTCATAAAGAGTTTGGTGGGTGTCAGAAGCCACCCGCCAAACTCATTCACACGGAAGACTGCCACGCCGGCCTTCAGTCTGCTGGCCCTATTACAAGTTTCCCCCGCTGGCCGGCCCAGCGGGGAACAGTGCTTTAACATTGATGCCGGCTCATAATTGAGCCAGCATCAATGTGACCGTACGTTGGGTGCGACATTACCTGTTGCGCTTTTCACAGCCTGCAATTTGGGAAGTGAAAAGCGCATAGGGCTGTCATGGGCAAAGCAGGGGCCCCTGGCGCCCCCTTTCCGCCAGCCTTTGCTGCCGGGGGGGGCTACCACTATGCAAAGGCTGGTGGAAAAGGGACTCTTAACCCTCAGGGCAGTTCTGCAAGCAGAGCTGCCTTGGCAGATTGAGACTGCCGGTACTGTCAGGATGGCGGCAACCTGGCAGTGCCGGCGGTTGGACTGGGGCGGCTCCACCAAGGTCATAATAGGGTGGCAGACTCGTAATGAGGCCCTTAGTGTTTTTTTTCTTTTTTTTCGCACAATTAACTCTCCTGTGTTGAATCTTGGATCTGTGAGTAGCAGCTCAAGAAGAGGGTAGGGTAAACATTGAAGTATAGAGGTGCAATTGTTGTGGTTCGGGAATAGTTATTGAACTGATTTAGGGTGATCATTGGTGAAAGGGAGACCACTGGGGGTCCTGTGTCTAAAATTATTTTATCCAGCTGAGGACTACTCTATATCCCAGTGTCATAGCCTTTGGTGTATTAGTTTGGGGTCAGCAATATCTATGGATGCTCATTTCTACCATCAGGCTAAGAACTTGGACAGTGTCTGTACCGACTACAGTCATAGACATAAAGGATCTGTCTAAAGTGCATGGCAATAATCCTATGATATACTTACAACTGTTAAAAATAGATACTTCTTACCATAGCGTCTTTGTGCTGTTACCAATTATTCATTTGTACTAAAATATTGCTCTACACTACACCAATTGCATATATTTGCACTATGGAGTTTGAAATAATTCAGTTTTGATTGTGTCTAAGTGAATTGTAGCTTTGCAGGGCCATTGGGATTCTCCCTCTCATCCCCTAATAGCCTAGTATTTAAATTTGCATGCCATGTTTAAAACTGTTGTTTTACACTTATATGTGCTGTGTTGAGTCAATGTCCTCTCCTATGGTCTGCGTTCAGGAGGTCCCCCCCAGTGATGTGGCTCACCATTGGTTCAGTTATATGTATCACGAGTACCTGCATGCATTTCGAGCTTCACGTTAACCTTCAATCCCTTATCAGAAAGCATTGGCAAGGTAACAAGCTATCCTGACCTTTACGTAACAGATGGCCATTACCACCTTTTTAAGAATATCCTATACCCCAGTTCAATCTTGTTGCCGGGTGGTGTTCTTTAGCATATTGCAACTCCCTCTTCCCCAGTTCAGTGTATTCCTCATCATGGTTGGTGTGTTCCTCCCCAAACACCAAATTTCCCAGTGAGTATGCTAAACCAGTACATCTGAGTTTGAGAACCTAACTAGAGAGAGTTAGAGAGCAGAAATTTGCATCTGTGTACTAGCATTCATGAGGTTTTGCTTCTGTCCTGGCTGTCTGCACCATATAAAGGCATTGCTGTGGCAGGTAACATAACCGGATCATTGATTTATTGTTTTTGGGTATTGAATAAGGTTTCCAGTAAGACCTATTACGTTCAAAATTAACACGCAGTTCATAAGCCACACAATTACTTCATTGCCTTTAAAATGTGATACTGTCAAGTAACCATTTAGGGTTTTGTTTATCCACAAATGAGGTGTCATTGTTCCAAGTAATTATCTTGGGGATGCAAGTCTTTAATAATATTGGTTGGAATGCTGCTTAAGAGGAGGCTAGATCGAATTAGCAAGAATTATTTTCTGCTACTTGTAATGTTATTGGAGCGGCTAGTGTTGGTACTAGCTTTTGTGCTACTAGTGTCGTGCAGAGCCTTTTTTTTCTTTGGCTGGTGCCATGTCGCCGACTGCATCAATGGTGTGCATTGTGTGATTATAGAGTGGCCTAGATGACACTTGTTTCAGATCATGTGTTGGCCGCCTAGATGAATACTGCACATACCCATGCTTGTCTGAGGCAAAATGGGCCATATTCATACATTCATGCTGCTGCTAGACCTTATAAATAACTACCACTTTACAACAGTTTAATTCCCAGGTAAAAATACATAAGTCTCAGGATGTGGTGGCATGCCAGAGGGGTGAGTGTTCGGTTACTTGGAAAATTTTAGTTTAAACCAAGAAATCCATTCTTAGTACGTCGCCCTTCAAACTTCCCGAAGGTCGGAAAGTAACTTGCTAGAGATCCTGTCATCTTGAGGGAGGTACTACACTGTTAGATTTGTTCTGGGTAGTGAATACTAGTAAACATTATGGCGTTAGAATTTCAATTATTAAAAGAATATATTTGAAGGAAGCCCCAATCAAGGTGTGTGGGGAACGCATAACTGTTGCAAATCTTAATTTACTACTATGATTTCTTTAGAATTCTAAACTGGCAAGAGGGCCTGCATGTAAAGGCTAATTATCAAGACAGTAATGCACAAGCACAACACACATTTATAACCTAATGTCATTACTGTTTTTCTGGTTTGCGTGCTGTTGCCCGTTTTACTAGTTTCTGAAGAATTATTTTTACTATTGTGGTTTTTCAATGAGCCTCCTTTCTGCTTTTCTTGTTTTTTTTTTTTTTGCCTGTGCATTGGCAAATGGTGGGTCAGTTGTGACTTTTTTAAATGATAAAGCTTAGGTAGAATTGTATATACTTTCTAGGAAATCCTCAGGTCTTTGAATTTCGTTTTGTGTCAAATGTCAATTACAGTTTAAAAATCATACAAACAAGCTGTTTCTTACCAACGCTATTGAATTTTTTTGAATGTAAAATCGCCTCATAACCTCTTGCCTTGAAATTGTTTAACAAGATTGACAAAGCCTCAGATAAGATAATTGTCGAGTTCATTTGAGTACTATGGGCAAGTGTATTTAGAGACCAACAATAAGGAAGGAGTCTTAATTTGTGTGTGGGGAATAAAAAAATCAGAATAACAATTAGATAGAAGTTCTTAATTCTGTGCTTTTTGGAGGCTCTGGGAGGTTTTCTTTCCCCAGCAATATTCATAGTGATTCTCAGCAGCTATTTTGTAATAGAAACACAGATTTAAAGATCTTGTTCCCTTTAAGACCTGTTTAAGACTTTTTTTTTCGAATGGTCTACAAAGGCTCAGGTCTACTCATTTCTGAATAGTTATTTCTTGTACTGTTGTGGTGGTCTGTGAATTTTCTGTCTTTGGGTGCCATTTTATTTTGTAGTTTTTTTTTTTTTTTTTAAACAGGCTGCTAATAGGCTTGTACTAAGCACTTGACATTGGCCACAGGCTTTTTGACATTGATGGTGCTGGAACTGTACAGAACATTAAATGTTAGCCTCTAAACAGCTAGCAGTTCTGTTATTTGCTGTTGCCCCCTCCCCTTATCTTTATTTTAAAAGGCGGAGGGAGGCAGCAAATGAATTGAATGGGTTGTACTGAATTAGGCATTGGAGTAGGTGTGTTACTTTTTGTTAACGTGGTCCTTCCCTTCCATTGAGCGCAATTTTGAGTGGCATTCTCCCACAGTACAATAAGGTGTTGTTTCCTAGGCTTCTTTCATTGATTTTGCAAAGCTTTTGTTGCATAACTGTACAAGAACGTGCTTCGGAACTAACCAGAAGCCCTAATTTCAGCTGGAAGTAATGGCAAAAAACATCTTGCAGTACAGATAAAAATAAAATATGAAAGACCCAATGTGTGTGAGAATTTTTCCAAGGCCTCTGCTGGCAACAACTGCACATGGCGAGCATTACATGTCATGGTGTTGCGCTCACCTTACGTAAGGGAATGCTGTAAGTCTATATGCCTGAGCATATTGGTATATGCTACCAACCAGAGAAGGCACTAAGTAGCTCCTCTACTGCAGGTTTTCTGGAACTGGCCCTCCCTCCTCTTAAACTGCTCTTCACTACCTCACCACTAGAATACACTTTGTTGGTCTAACTGTGATGCATCGGTAATGGTTCTTGCTCAGTGAATACCACAAGCCTGAGCAAGGATTTCGAGGGTGGGTTCTGACTTGCATGCTCATGTTGTTACAGTGCAGCATTAGTAGAACAGTGACCCAGCAAGCTGCACCACTGCTTCTTCCTTGGTGTGTTGTCACAGTGCTGGCTGGTAGTTGCCTTCGTATGCTTTACTTGCAGTTCCAACATTTTAGAATCGATTCGTTTTAGTACAGTTTGTCAGGGCTTCAGTAGGCTTTGTTGTGTGAAGAGCTTTTATTCGGAAAGGGAATGAATGAGTTTACTTTTTAAGGCATTCTTTTAGTCCAGCTTAAGTCTACTCCAATATTTTTTAACTCTGTTTCCAATTTCTGCATTAGAGAAGAAGGGGTGTTTACTTGTGTACATGTTCAGTTTATATATTTTGGAATTGTAATGGCCCAATCGTTTTAGTTTAAAAAGTTCAAACAGCCCGATTTTTTTTTTTTTTTAAAGTGATTTTACCATAGATATTGAAATTAATTGTAAATAAAATTGGCTAGAGAGAGTGTGGATGCTTTAAATATCTTCAAATAAGGGTATGAAGTTTGATAGGGTTGTGAATAGTGTAGTACTGGGGCAAGCAAGATGTGCCTTGTATTTTGCAGTCCTTAAAGTGTTTCTAGCAGAGTGGTGTGGAATTTGAGTTGTTTTTACTCAGTGATGTACTGAATTGTATTTTTGCCATAAGTATGTATAATTATCAAGGGGGTGTTGTCCGGCTGATGTCCTGGCTTTGATTTTTAAATTAAGTGCTTTTTCTCAGAATTGAATACTCACAAGATGGTGATTGAAGTGTGCATATTATAATACTTAAGTGCATTATTAATTCATGGTGAATTATGGTAGTAAATATTGGGTGCATTTTATCTTTGTGGGCATCAGTTGATGATTGTATAGTTGTTGCAAGCTGAGTGTCAAGTGTGAAGTTGATGGATACTGTATAGTTGACTTACAGGACTGGTCATCTTTGTGTGTTAGTGCTGGAGATTGACCAGTTGGTTGATACGGGATAGGTTTGTTAGTGTGGTGGATACACCTGCAGTTTTAGGACTAAAGAAAGATAACCAAGTAATGACACAAGCCAATTGGAGGTAGTATGCTGGCATACATTCGAGGATTGTTTTTTTTCCTCCTCTGAACAAGTTTTTATTTCCTGGGGGATTCAGATTTCTCTTCCCTTCTCAAGATAACCCGAGTTTCCCCTTTGGAGACCGTCTGCCATCATGCAACAGATACATTCTCCTTTTCTTTCTGTCCACATTGACAAGCAACCTCCAGTTTTTCGAACAAACATACAAGTGACTAGGTTTATTTACAACGTATATTAGCACATTTCCCCCATTCTTTGCTTATAGTGCTGTCTTTAAAAATAATTATACGTTCACAGTATTTTCTTTCTGATAGACTGTTGTCCAGTTTGAAATATGTACTTGTTTGCTCCCAAGATCAGCCTCTGATTCCTGATGCAGTTGAAATAATGAAAGTGAGCTTACTTAAATAGCTCGGCATTTAGCGCCAGGACACCATGGGTTTACAGAATGCTTCGAAGCACCTTTTTATCCATTCAACTTAAGACCATTATTTCATGTCCTGCTTTAGGTGCAGCTTTTTCAAAGAAGTTAAACAGACATATCTGTTGCAGGTAGCCTGATGATCTTGAAGCATGCTTCCTTTGTAAGAGGAAGACCAATGCCTTTTGCCAACAAGGGCTGTGGACCAGTGGGTACTGTGTGTTAAAGAATGTTTCACCTTAAACCTTTCTTTAGTTCTTCCCACTTGTCCTCTAGTCATGTTTGTGTCTCTTTGGTGGAATTGACATTGCTGTCTTTGTAAGAGAGGAACTCCTACCTTGACTCCTAAAGTTGCTGTCCCCAAAGACTCCTTATTCCCTCTGAAAAGCTTACATTATAAATGAGAAGACTTAGTCTCTGAAGTCTCCAGATATGAGAGAGACCTACATATCAACCATCTCGTGCTCTAGACCAGAGGTACCACCTTCAGTTTCCTCTTGGGAAACAGTTGTGTATGTCCTTAAAGGTCATAGAACTTAATTATTCTGTCTCAACAAGCCCCCCTCCGTGGTTGCTGTCAGATTCTGAATGGGTTCTTGATTAACCAAAAGCTCAGGATAAGGTCTCATTTTTAGTTAGGATATACTTATTGCAGATGAAAACTCAACAGAGGGGGATATAAAATCCCTCTTCAGAATGTTATGCTCCCAGCAATTTTACTGTTTTTGCCACATGGTTTCACTAAAACCCAAAGATAGTACACTGTCTGAAGATTAGTCTTGGCTGATCAGAAAACTTATTTCTGGCATTTCCTCCATCAAACAGTTTTGTTCACGAGCTCCTGTAACCCCAAGTTACCACTGATGGCCCCTTTTTGGTCTTACTTGCTATGGCTCTCAGCATTCCTTCCACTCCCATCAGTTTTTCTATTGGTTCCCCTACTTCCAGATGTACAAATGAACCATAGAATCCAGATTCTTTGCTGCTCGGTTACATTACCGTACTTCATCTTTGTTCATGAGAAACTAATCTACACATTCAGACTTTTTGGAGAAACACACAGCTATTATGCAGGTAGAAAACATATTGAGAACAATTCCAAAAGTAAATGAATACGATTTTGTTAATGGTTCGAGAACTGGAAAATTGAGTTCTATCAAGGTTTCTTTGATTAATGTTTATTCATATCATTTGTGGCCTCTACAGAGGTCAAAATAGATTGTGTGCATTGAAACAACTTCCTTGGCAATTGTTTGTGTTCTTGTAGGAAGTCTTTCTTCGAAGTGATGAGGTGGATCCTCCCCAATCCAGTTGAATATAATTCTGGTGTGGGCTTCAGTTAGGCATAATCCATGACTCTAGCACAGATTTTTTTTGTTTTTCTTGAAATGACACATTTGTGGCAGTGATTCCTTTTTCTAGAACCCTCAACAGGCTTCAGTGTGTCTTCTGCAGACATGAGCGTTCCACAAGCTTGTCCTGCTGAAGAAAATAAAGCGCTTAAAGTTTGATCTGGAAAGAGTGAAGTCCCTGTTCTCTGACCTTGTTTGTCACTTGTGGTAGTCTTTTTAATGTCAAGAAGGCGGAGAAAGCCTCTGTGAGGCTGATAGTCTCCTGCATTTCCATTTCTTTGGGTGTCAGAGGGGTTCAGACTTCTTAGACACTTCATGCATATTCACCTAGAGCAAAGACATGTCAAGCAAGGTATGCCACTCTGCATTTGTTTGCAGTCATTACTCTCCCGATACATCTTGCTAAAAAGATGTTGTATGCTGCTTGAAACCTGTTTGGAATGCTCATGCACTGAGCACTTCTACTAATAAATCTAAGTGACGGGGTGTCCCCTAAAACAAATGTAGCTAAAATCATTTAGAACTGTGGGGCCTGATTTTTAGGGAGTGGCTACTGAGTCATAAGGTTTTTCAATGTTTAGCACAATGTCAGCATGAAGTAGTAGAGGAGTTCGGGGTTTGCTATGAAGGAGTCATTTTTACTTGAATGACAAATGCTCGTTTGCCAGGGCAAGTGAAAAAAGTTGTAAAAAATATATATAAAACCCCTACAAGTTGAAACTCCTATGACTGACGTAGGCTTCCTTCCTGGAATCTGCGGTCCTCATTTTTTTTTTTTTTTTTTTTTTTTTTGCCCCAGGTTACAATCGGTAATTTTACATGTGCGGTGTCATGGGCTAATGCTCTTTGATATGCATATCAACATTGCACTTAAGAACATCTATTTATTTCAGGATTAGGGGAAATGTCTCAGGCCACCCCATGCGCAGAGGCAGCAATAGATCTGTGCTACGGCTAAACAACTATCCCAGTCAAGACTGAATAGTCATGTAAAAGACAGTGACTCCTATGAGGTCTGCTGCCACCTTCCCAAACCCACGGAGTTGTCAGGATTTCCTACCAACTTCAGCCATGAAATGAATTACTTCGATCAGTGAGCATTAAACTTGTTCCGATTCATTGAAAGTCTGGGTATTCAAAGGTGGTTTATACCATGTGCATTGGTACTATCTCCTTTAGTGACATTAAATACTACTCACTTTTTTTCTTCTTCAAATACTGCCCAAAGCAGCCACTAATTCCCTAAGTGAAAAAGGTTTCTGCTCAAAGTACTTTCCCACGATGGAAAATTCAGGAGGAGATCGACCTGTCTTGGACATGCAGCAACTGAACAATTAACGTTTGCAAAGAGCCCCTCCTGAGAGTAAAGCTTAAGGTTGTCATCTCCCTTCCAACCAAGGAAGAATTGCAGTTATCAGTTGACATGAGGATACTTGCTTTTATACCCCTGTTCACTGCATACATTTCAGACGTTTTGAATTCTGTCTAAATGACCAGGCCTTCAGCCCAGGCTGCTACCATTCAGCCATGAATCTTGATTAAATTATGCAGAAGCAGTGTTACCAATTCTTTCTCCACTTGGGCAACTGGCAATCAGATGAATCAACACCTCACAAACTAGGGCAAACATCCATGCTCCGAGTTCTGCCACACCCAACTTGTCTCGAAGTTAAAATAAATGAATAATGCTTTGACTCAATCAAAATTGATGCAATTTGATACTCTCCTCATCACATGAAAAATGTACCTTTCAATGGAATGGTCTCTGATCCTTATACTGGTGATTGTACTCCAAAAGTAAGACCTCCCTGACTAGCTTTTTTCAAATATCTCTAGTGGACCATGTCCTCATACATCACCCTTCAAGTCATGAGTAAATGCAACTCTTCTGCCAAGAAATTATGGTCAGGTCCTTATTAATGTTCCAACTTCAGTCCATCTGATTGCCTGGCTTCTGAGCTGCCGGAACTTAAATCATTAGGTATCCCAGATTGGTATAGACATAATGCTAAATCCACTGGTTGGATAAATGCTACAAATTGGAAGTTATTTTTGGTGTAAAATTAACTTGTGTTCTGTTTACTGACAACACTACAGCCTTAGCTTTTGACTTTGTCAAAAGCCACACTGAGATGTTTTTCAGTATATTTTCATGTAGCTGCCATTAGGCTCAGGTGACGTTTTAATTATTCTGACAATTTGTGAAATTCCCGAAGTTTCAGTTTGTGGAATATCTCAGTTTTGCACTATGCAGTTTCATTTAACTTATTTACCCATGTATGTGCGTATTGTGAAAAAATGGAAAACACTTTTTTTTTTAAATAGGTCCCAGAGAGATTAATTTGAGCAAAAAATGTATTTTGGAGAGCCAGTGTTCTGCGGGTATTTTGCATTTTACAGGCATGCTCAGATGAAAACAAAAGCATACATTTGTGAAATGTTTATGGAATTTTGCAAGAAAATGTGCGAATGCATAATGCAATCTCTTCAAATGAGATTGTCAAATAATGTAGATATAGACTATTAGATTTGTATAAATCAAGAGTAAATATCGGGTGTGTGGAAAACAACCAGCTCTGCCAATGCATATGGTCTGGCCTTTGAATCTAGGCACATGGCTGACAACTGATTAATACCTGGAAAGCAGTGTCGTTGCTAGTGGTGAAGTGTGAATGTCGCCAAGATCCAGACTCTATCAGAGCCCTACCAGAAGTTTTTTCCAGGGGTACCACCTGTTTTGACCTCATCTGGTTGGTGTGCCTCTTTTTGGCAACTAATATGGTCTCTACATTCTGTGGATACCAATTCATTTTTGAAGCTTTGAGAGGAAGCCGTGTCAGAACGAGTGTTTGTCACATTCGGATAGTCCGACAAAATACATTCTCTCTACACAGAGCATTTACAAGATGGCTGCCTGCTTGAATCAAGTTCAGGGTAAGTGACGATAAACTCCCATAAGGGCTCCGATATCACCCCATCTTCTCTCCCCGACCCCCCAAAAAAAGCCAAAGCCAGTCCCTGGATCTATGTACCAGAAGAAAATACAATGGAATGAGAGGTTGTTCGTCTGATGATCGGAAATCTCATCTTTATGTACAAAGAATGCACGATTTTATTCACTGATAAAGTCTCTCATCAGGCTACATTACACGTGCTAGGAGATATGCTTCCCTCGAGAGTGGAGTTCAGAAACCTCGCCTTCGCTGGCTTTAGTTCAGGAACGCACATTTATGCTAGGATTATTTAGGAATGTACTTGGAATTCCAAGCCGGGTTGGATGGTGGGGAGTAGAGCTACTTAAAGCATGCCAGTCTAAAGAGATTATAGGTCTGAGGAACTGTAGTTAAAAGGCAGTAACTTGTTTTCGTAGATTTTATAGCACGTACTAACCCTGACGAGAGTAGTTTGTAGACTTGCAGCAGACTTTTCCATTGAGCTCAAATGTAATTTATAATAATGTGAGTTGTGTTTAGTCGTGTATTAGGCAGTATTTGGGTTGGGTGACCGATTAGGTGCATGCAATTTCTAGTCTGGAAGAAAGTTATCTAATTGATTGTCTGGTTTATTGGAATAAAGGGAAGTAACGTGTATTTTATTGTATAAAGAATGCAGCTGTTTGTATTTGGGACATGCTTATGTAGAGTCGGTAACTATGTCTGGTAGTTAAAGCTCAGTATTTCGTTTGGAAGATCAAACAGATTAGGATAAGACATGGGCTGGCATGAATTCGTTTAGTAGGTATACAATATTGCCACAAGTTTGAAATGTGATTTTAAAAACAACACTTCTTTTGGGGTAGCTCTACCAGTGTGGGCATAAAATTACGATCAACATCAAAATCGGGTGTGTCTTTCGGTTAGAAATCAACCACAAAGTTTTACAGTAGAAGACTGTCACTGTTTCCGTAATACTTCCATTTCGATTTTTGAAATCCAGGTGGTGTATTGCGATAAGAGAATATGGATAGTAGAATTGTGCAACTATGAAAAGGGATATGTGATTTATGAGAGAAATTCCCATGGAGTATTTTGCTGCCTTAAATTTATGATGCCATATTGACCTAAGTGTTCCCTTTTTTTTTTGGGCAGTCGACCAAGAAATGCCTATTTTTTTTTTACTAATTTCCCGCAAGCTGCTTCCTAAGAAATGCAGTGAAAACCACAGCGCCTATTCCAACTTCTTTGGGACCATTGCAGCTACCCGTTGTTTCACAATAAAACTGGAAATGTAGTCCTCTAGCATAACTGATGTGATGCCACATGTGTATGTCTTTGTGTTACAAGAAGAGGACTGCAAAATAAAAGGATAATCTATGTTTAATGTGAACAGTTATAGGGTTCTTCAGCAGTGGTTATTTCACACCTGGCACATAGTCATAGTTGTGATATTCATTCAAGCCTTTGTGTCTGCCTGAACGTTTACCACTATATTTGAGTTGAGGTACAAAGGAGTGTTTTTAAATTCTGAAATAATTGAGAGGTGGGCCCTGATCTTGTCTAGTGTCCGGAGATTACCCTTCAGTTTTGTTGACGTCCTACGTGGGTTAAGAACATGATTTGGAGTGCAATGCCGCAAATAATCCTCCAAGGATTCTGAAGGCCCTTTATCCAGTATAACATTTTTTTCTTCAAATGACATCCACTTTTCTCTCAGCTTTGTTTTAATAGTAACAGTTGTGCCTTCACTTTGTGAATTCTTTTTGTTACTTATCTCTTTGCAGCCAGACAGGCAAAAAGTTAATGGCAAAATGCAGAATGCTTATCCAAGAGAATCAAGAACTTGGAAGACAACTGTCCCAGGGCCGCATTGCACAGCTTGAGGCAGAGTTGGCTTTGCAGAAGAAATACAGCGAAGAACTTAAAAGCAGTCAAGATGGTAAGAGCTTGCTTTCTAGTGCATGTTTGTCACAGAAAATAAGTCTAGTCTTTGGGTTTGGTATGCCTTCTATGAAGTTTTTACTCGTGCATATCCGTGTACGCAGTAGTTTGTGGCTTGGCCTGGAAATTAACGAGAAACCCAAATGGCTGTCCCTGCCATACAGGACTTGTGATGTTTGTGCGCCCGACTGGACTCTGGATCTTTGTGCTGCTTACGCTCGCTGTGTGTGGTGTCCATCATTTTAACAGTGCTGATCACTTTCGCTTTGTGCGCTCAAACATTCTTATTGTGTGTGCTCAAACTTTTTATTTTTTATTTTTATTTTTTATACAGTGCTTTCAAATTTGATTTGGGGCTCTCCTCATTTTTATTACTATTCTGGATTTCGGGCGGAGTGAACCGAGGCCTTTTTTAACCACTGGCTCTCTTCCTTACTTGGACTGTGGAGAGTAGCACATGTTGAAGTTACTACTGTGTCCCTGCAGCAGCAGCCATCTTTTGGTCTCATTCGAGGGTTGGCATTCTAGCTCCCAACCAGAATGCCTTATTTAAGATGGCTGGAGAGTGGGCGTGCCAAAGGCCAGCCCATCTGCACCTGTCTGGGGCCAGAAACCCTGGTCCCTTACAATAAGAAATACTTTCTTATACTGCATCTGAACTAAAAATAAAGTGGCCTGTCCGAGTGGAGCTGCCAGGTAATTCATCCCTGGGCTTACTCTCTAAGCTGAACCTGCTGTAATTTTGTGTGTTCTGCAAATAACACGGAATGCCAATTCTACATCACAAAATTCTGTGGTTAATTTGGTCTGCACCTTCAGTCCTGAGGTAAGATCCAGCACTTGTCAAGATAAGGGATCAGAGAGAGCATTTCAAGTCTTTACTCTCAATTGTCGCTCTCTCCCCAAGCATCATCAGCATCTTTTTACTTTTTTGTGCGACTGCAATTTAGATGCTTTTTTTTTTTTTTTAATTACTGAAACATGGCTACATTTAGAGGCCGTGCCCAACATTGCTGCTCTACTGACGAAATTTGCTCCACTGAGGTTGGGTAGACATGGTAGAACAGGTGACGGTATTGCCATTATTATTATTTGTATTAAGTTTGCTTGTAGAATCGAATAAATCTTTATTTTAGATTGTGAAGCCTTGAGTTTTACTCTTACCCATCAGTTTATGCTCTCTGGAGCTATGATCCGAAAGTGGTTCATCTCTTTACCCGACTTATTGCTGCCTTGTATCTTAAAATGTGCCAGCCAACTTTATTCTACTTGGGGGATCTTAACCTCAATTTAGAAGATGCCCAAAATAACATGTGTACCACCTTTAGTGATAACCTATGTGTCCTCAACCATGAGGCAGGACGTCTCTTTGACCCTCTTTACTCTATTATAAAGGATCTGCTGACTGATCCACTCATGTCTCACGTAGGCCTTTAATTTTTTCCCTACCCATCACTACTAAACATGCTGGTGGAATCCATCCTCTGGCGCCTTGGTTTACTTTAGCTCTTAAAAGCGAAAAACACTCCAAAGTGCCAGAAAGACGATTGAGGAAATCCTATACTGAGTCTTTAAATGCTTATAATGCCCAGTGCAAACATGCCCGTGCGACCTATAATCAATAATGCCCAAAACTATTTGTTCACCCTTTTCAAAGTGGTGAAAGACTTAGCAGATGTCAGTAGTGCTTCTCTTGCCCCTCTGTTCTCACATCATCAGTGCAATGGTTTAGCTGACTTTTTATCCAAAAAGTTGAAGAGATTCACACACAACTAACCAATGTGACCATGAAATCTGACTTTGATCTGACTGTGGACACAGGGAATCTGATTACCAGAGGGATCACTCAATCTTAGATAGAAATTTGGATATTAATCTGAAGGATTGGCCTCCTGACTATTCATCTTTCCTAAATGCTCTGCAATCTATTGAATCCTGATCTCCATTGGGCCCTTTACCTCCCAGAAAACTCAAACTGCTGGATTCAAGGTGTTTAACTCTGATAATGGAGCTCCTTAACGCCTCTCTACAGAAACGTGCGGAGGTTCTGCCTCTGCCTTTACTGAAAAAGCCTAGTTTAGAATCTTCTACCCTAGCAAATTATCGACCAATCTCCTTGCTACGAGTCTTTTCTAAAGTACTAGAAAAACATGTTAATGCCTATCTCACTACCATTATTAAGGCTAACAATGTTTTCTATCCATCACAGTTTGACTTTAGGGCCGGTCACAGCACTGAATGTGCCTTGCAGTGTGTCTCGGAACATCTGAGACAACATCTGGACTGTGGTGGTACTGCTGCACTCATTCTGCTAGATTTGAGTGCAGCTTTTGACACTCACTCCAGCTTACAAGATGGATTTGAGGCTTTCTCAGTCTTGAAGGCTGAGGTGGCTGATCGCTGTTTTTGACAGATCAAATGTTCAAAGTTTTTTGGCAGATACTAAATCCACTCCTCGGGCCCTGACTTCAGGGGTCCTGCAAGGTTTGGCTTTAAGCCCACTTATTCAGTATCTATGTTCTCCTTTTGCAAGTCTAGTAGTGAGCTATGGGCTCACTTTTTACCTATGCGGCTGATACACAAATTAACTTTTCTTTCTTTCCTCAGATCCATGCCAAGACTCTCAGGGTTTGTGCATAATTTTGAGTTTGATGAATATCAAATTATCTTATGCTTAATGGGGATAAAACAGAGGACAAGGTCCCTCAGCAGTAATCCCGGACGCTCTGGGGTCCTAGACATCAGACGTGTACTTAGGAGCCTTACCCACTCCACTCTGAAAGGAGAAAATCTTGTTTTTTTTGATTGACGACACGCTGTCTATAAAACAGCAGGTAAACAAGATCATGGCCACCTGCTTTGCTGTTCTTAGGTGGCTGAAAAAGATTCTGACTAATTCCGCCTACAGCGCAGAGGACCATAGTCCCAGCCTTGATTTTATCTAGACTAGATTACTGTAATGTACTTTTTTTAAGGCGCTGACAAGACAATTATTTATCGCTTTCAAATTGTCCATAATTCTGCTGCCAGTCTGCTTTTCCATCTGGCTAAATCTGCGTCAATCTCCCCTTTGCTACAGGAACTGCACTGGTTTATGATTTCGAAACACAACAAGTTTAAGGCACTATGCTACATGCTTAAAATCAAACAAGGTATGAGACAATGGTATATCCAGGAATTGGTGACCCCATACCAGCCTATACACTTTCTTCGTTCTTCTAGCCTTTATTTACATTACCGCGGTTTGATCTCTCTTGCATAAAAGGACACTTTTTCCTACCTCAGCCCTAAGCTGTGGAATGCACTCCCTGAAGCTCTAAAACATTGTCATATTGGTAAATGCCGGAAGACTTGGCTTTTCTGAATCTCCCTCTTTTGCCACCCCCCTTGACTTGTGCCATGCGCTGGGAAACCCTTTGGGGTTAGCTGTGCGTACTACAAAACCAATAAAATAAATGTTTCAGTTCATTAGCTTTCCAGTAATTAGTAATATTGTCATCTATAAGTTACTACTCTGATCACACAGGCAATTACCCATTTTTTTCCTAGATAATTAACCTCAGGCAGGTGTGGGTACCGCCTCACCTCAAACTTCTTCTGTACGTTCTGCATGTCACTGTATAAGTCAGATACCTTAAGTGCTTCCCCAATGGGCGTGACAATGTGAGTCCACAGGGGGTGCACAACATTTTCACAGTTATTAAACAAAATGTAGGTTTTTTATGAAAGCACAGAGTGGTGTGTCCAATATGATGCACATGTGAGGCTGACTTCTTGATGCTCCACTGCCCAGGCACTGCATGGGGGCATATGCTGAACACCCCTGGGCCTCATGGTGACTATCTGTGTCACTAATCATCAGGGGTGAGAGAGCTTGCCTGGGAGCATGACAGAACCAGCACAGACCAGGGAGTTGCATGGCTAAGATGATGGCCGCGGCGGAGTCCTGAGTTGGGGCCCTGCGGAGGGCTGCAAGTGACGAGCTTGCAGCCTGCATCGCCTGTCTGCCCTGTGACGGCACTAGGCGAGGGCCACACCCAGGAGCCATGCACTGAAGCTGATGGGAAGTTACACTTGTGCCTGAGTCCTACAGTCTCCTCGATATAACACAGCCTGATCAGAGTTGCTGAGTGGATCCCTGCTCCCCCGACCGTTGACTGATGATTAGGACAGCGTAGTAAAGAGACACCAACCCTTGGACTGCCCTGACATGCTGATGGAGGTATGTGGTGGGACTGATGAGGCCTGGAATAGCTCCCTGGGGGCTAGGCCAACACCCCTGATCGGTCTCTTAGCCAGTGTGCTGCTTCTGTGGCTTGCACCCTCCCACCATGAATTTACCTCACACTTGCTACCCCGTGAGCACTAGAAATAACACTGGGACCTTGTCAATTTCAAGGGGTTTTAACCAGATGTAAAAAGGCCACGGTTGGTGGCTGAGAGGACTCTAGATCTTCCAGGGAGTCCCTACAATGAATAAGGCCTGCATGCTAGTCACACATGTTTGTCTGCCTTTGACGCCTATTGTGCACACCTTGGATCACTTTGAGTCCTGTTTCTGGGGCCCCCTGGCGCATACTACATCCTGCTAAAGGCACACCCTGCTCAGGGTTCCTCTGGGTGTCTGGACACTCATAACGCCCATCACCACTACCGCCGGACCCTGTACACTGCTACACTCTGCCTGTGAATGACCTTGAGAGCGACCCTTGTGGAGGAGGTCACCTGGCCTTGGGGCGACCGCTTCTGGCATTCTAACACTGACACTGGGCCCTGCTTTTGGCGACCTCCGGAGTTTCACAATACTGGTGGGCCTGACCAATCATACTAAGCTAACACATTCAGCGGATTCTACTAAACCCCTGCTCTTCTACATTGTGGGTCAGCCCATGACAGTGGCATGTCTTTGCAACGCCAAAAAAGATGCCACCCTTAAAGATGTGTTCTCCATACCCCTGTCAAAGAAACCAGAGCGGGGAGAAGCTCTCAATCAATCATACCTCTACCGGCAGGGACGGCTACAACAAGCTCCCAAAGTGAAGACGCATCGGTTATTCGAGCACTCCTGCTGAGCTTCTTCAGGGTGCTCAGAGATGACATTGTATCACTCAAGCAGGACATTGTAGCGGACGTGAAGACATCGGACGAGATCTTGACAAGTTGACTCACTGGAGCAAGCCACCGATTCCCAGAAGGAAGTCCCCACGGCAACTCCTTGAGTTGCAGGACAAGAATGTAATGAGCCAATACCAGCTTGATTTAAAAACACGATCCAGGTGCTGCATGATTAGTTTAGGTGAAGCCCCATTGCAAGCTGAATGTAGAAAACTGGAAGAGTACACCACTTGCCTGTTTCAACATGTGGTCCCGGACATTGCAGATCAGACTCCTTTTCTTGATCAAACTCACAGGGTGGGCCCAAACCACAAAAGATCCTCACCTTCTTTCACTGTAATAGGCAGAAGGAAGCTATTATGTCTGCAGTAAATGCCATTGACTTTGAGGTCAGTAATGTCTGGTTCTATCGGGATCTTCCCCAATCACCCTACAACGTTTCAGAACCCTTCGACCTCTTACTGACTTCCTCTGATATAAAGGGATCAAATACAAGTCGGGACACCCCTTCAGGCTCCAATTTGGACTGAGACAGCGAGACTAGAACCATCAGGACCTTAGACAAGGCCTGTTCCCTTCTGGATATGGTTGCTCTCCAGGGGGAATATTCCTTTCTGCTGCCGTCACAACTCCCCACATCCCCTCCCACAGAAATGCGCCCATCGACCCGCCTGACAGAAATCAGTTCCTAAACCTACAGAGAAGAAAAGCCGTAAGGGACAGTGTAGGAAGTTGGCTCTGTATGTGCTATTTCAAAGTAAGGAATAGCATGCACAGAGTCCAAGGGTTCCCCTTAGAGGTAAAATAGTGGTAAAAATAGATAATACTAATGCTCTATTTCGTGGTAGTGTGGTCGAGCAGTAGGCTTATCCAAGGAGTAGTGTTAAGCATTTGTTGTACATACACATAGACAATAAATGAGGTACACACACTCAGAGACAAATCCAGCCAATAGGTTTTTATGTAGAAAAATATCTTTTCTTAGTTTATTTTAAGAACCACAGGTTCAAATTCTACATGTAATATCTCATTCAAAAGGTATTGCAGGTAAGTACTTTAGGAACTTCAAATCATAAAAATTGCATGTATACTTTTCAAGTTATTGACAAATAGCTGTTTTAAAAGTGGACACTTAGTGCAATTTTCACAGTTCCTAGGGGAGGTAAGTATTTGTTAGTTTAACCAGGTAAGTAAGACACTTACAGGGCTTAGTTCTTGGTCCAAGGTAGCCCACCGTTGGGGGTTCAGAGCAACCCCAAAGTCACCACACCAGCAGCTCAGGGCCGGTCAGGTGCAGAGTTCAAAGTGGTGCCCAAAACGCATAGGCTAGAATGGAGAGAAGGGGGTGCCCCGGTTCCGGTCTGCTTGCAGGTAAGTACCCGCGTCTTCGGAGGGCAGACCAGGGGGGTTTTGTAGGGCACCGGGGGGGACACGAGTCCACACAGAAATTTCACCCTCAGCGGCGCGGGGGCGGCCGGGTGCAGTGTAGAAACAAGCGTCGGGTTCGCAATGTTAGTCTATGAGAGATCTCGGGATCTCTTCAGCGCTGCAGGCAGGCAAGGGGGGGGTTCCTCGGGGAAACCTCCACTTGGGCAAGGGAGAGGGACTCCTGGGGGTCACTTCTCCAGTGAAAGTCCGGTCCTTCAGGTCCTGGGGGCTGCGGGTGCAGGGTCTCTCCCAGGCGTCGGGACTTTAGGTTCAAAGAGTCGCGGTCAGGGGAAGCCTCGGGATTCCCTCTGCAGGCGGCGCGGTGGGGGCTCAGGGGGGACAGGTTTTGGTACTCACAGTATCAGAGTAGTCCTGGGGTCCCTCCTGAGGTGTTGGATCGCCACCAGCCGAGTCGGGGTCGCCGGGTGCAGTGTTGCAAGTCTCACGCTTCTTGCGGGGAGCTTGCAGGGTTCTTTAAAGCTGCTGGAAACAAAGTTGCAGCTTTTCTTGGAGCAGGTCCGCTGTCCTCGGGAGTTTCTTGTCTTTTCGAAGTAGGGGCAGTCCTCAGAGGATGTCGAGGTCGCTGGTCCCTTTGGAAGGCGTCGCTGGAGCAGGATCTTTGGAAGGCAGGAGACAGGCCGGTGAGTTTCTGGAGCCAAGGCAGTTGTCGTCTTCTGGTCTTCCTCTGCAGGGGTTTCAGCTAGGCAGTCCTTCTTCTTGTAGTTGCAGGAATCTAATTTTCTAGGGTTCAGGGTAGCCCTTAAATACTAAATTTAAGGGCGTGTTTAGGTCTGGGGGGTTAGTAGCCAATGGCTACTAGCCCTGAGGGTGGGTACACCCTCTTTGTGCCCCCTCCCAAGGGGAGGGGGTCACAATCCTAACCCTATTGGGGGAATCCTCCATCTGCAAGATGGAGGATTTCTAAAAGTTAGAGTCACCTCAGCTCAGGACACCTTAGGGGCTGTCCTGACTGGCCAGTGACTCCTCCTTGTTTTTCTCATTATTTTCTCCGGCCTTGCCGCCAAAAGTGGGGGCCTGGCCGGAGGGGGCGGGCAACTCCACTAGCTGGAGTGTCCTGCTGGGTTGGCACAAAGGAGGTGAGCCTTTGAGGCTCACCGCCAGGTGTGACAATTCCTGCCTGGGGGAGGTGTTAGCATCTCCACCCAGTGCAGGCTTTGTTACTGGCCTCAGAGTGACAAAGGCACTCTCCCCATGGGGCCAGCAACATGTCTCGGTGTGTGGCAGGCTGCTAGAACTAGTCAGCCTACACAGACAGTCGGTTAAGTTTCAGGGGGCACCTCTAAGGTGCCCTCTGTGGTGTATTTTACAATAAAATGTACACTGCCATCAGTGTGCATTTATTGTGCTGAGAAGTTTGATACCAAACTTCCCAGTTTTCAGTGTAGCCATTATGGTGCTGTGGAGTTCGTGTTTGACAGACTCCCAGACCATATACTCTTATGGCTACCCTGCACTTACAATGTCTAAGGTTTTGTTTAGACACTGTAGGGGTACCATGCTCATGCACTGGTACCCTCACCTATGGTATAGTGCACCCTGCCTTAGGGCTGTAAGGCCTGCTAGAGGGGTGTCTTACCTATACTGCATAGGCAGTGAGAGGCTGGCATGGCACCCTGAGGGGAGTGCCATGTCGACTTACTCGTTTTGTCCTCACTAGCACACACAAGCTGGCAAGCAGTGTGTCTGTGCTGAGTGAGAGGTCTCCAGGGTGGCATAAGACATGCTGCAGCCCTTAGAGACCTTCCTTGGCATCAGGGCCCTTGGTACTAGAAGTACCAGTTACAAGGGACTTATCTGGATGCCAGGGTCTGCCAATTGTGGATACAAAAGTACAGGTTAGGGAAAGAACACTGGTGCTGGGGCCTGGTTAGCAGGCCTCAGCACACTTTCAATTGTAAACATAGCATCAGCAAAGGCAAAAAGTCAGGGGGCAACCATGCCAAGGAGGCATTTCCTTACACAACCCCCCCCCAAACGAAAGAGGATGAGACTAACCTTTCCCAAGAGAGTCTTCATTTTCTAAGTGGAAGAACCTGGAAAGGCCATCTGCATTGGCATGGGCAGTCCCAGGTCTGTGTTCCACTATAAAGTCCATTCCCTGTAGGGAGATGGACCACCTCAACAGTTTAGGATTTTCACCTTTCATTTGCATCAGCCATTTGAGAGGTCTGTGGTCGGTTTGAACTAGGAAGTGAGTCCCAAAGAGGTATGGTCTCAGCTTCTTCAGGGACCAAACCACAGCAAAGGCCTCCCTCTCAATGGCACTCCAACGCTGCTCCCTGGGGAGTAACCTCCTGCTAATGAAAGCAACAGGCTGGTCAAGGCCATCATCATTTGTTTGGGACAAAACTGCCCCTATCCCATGTTCAGAGGCATCAGTCTGCCCAATGAACTGCTTAGAATAATCTGGAGCTTTGAGAACTGGTGCTGAGCACATTGCTTGTTTCAGGGTGTCAAAGGCCTGTTGGCAGTCCACAGTCCAGTTCACTTTCTTGGGCATTTTCTTGGAGGTGAGCTCAGTGAGGGCTGTCACAATGGATCCATATCCCTTCACAAACCTCCTGTAGTACCCAGTCAAGCCAAGGAATGCCCTGACTTGAGTCTGGGTTTTTGGAGCTACCCAGTCCAGAATAGTCTGGATCTTGGGTTGGAGTGGCTGAACTTGGCCTCCACCTACAAGGTGTCCCAAGTAAACCACAGTTCCCTGCCCTATCTGGCATTTGGATGCCTTGATAGAGAGGCCTGCAGATTGCAGAGCCTTCAAAACCTTCCTCAGGTGGACCAGGTGATCCTGCCAGGTGGAGCTAAAGACAGCAATATCATCAAGATAAGCTGTGCTAAAGGACTCCAAGCCAGCAAGGACTTGATTCACCAACCTTTGGAAGGTGGCAGGGGCATTCTTTAAACCAAAGGGCATAACAGTAAACTGATAATGCCCATCAGGTGTGGAGAATGCTGTCTTTTCTTTTGCTCCAGGTGCCATTTTTATTTGCCAGTACCCTGCTGTCAAGTCAAAGGTACTTAGAAATTTGGCAGCACCTAATTTATCAATGAGCTCATCAGCTCTTGGAATTGGATGGGCATCTGTCTTGGTGACAGAATTGAGCCCTCTGTAGTCCACACAAAACCTCATCTCTTTCTTTCCATCTTTGGTGTGAGGTTTGGGGACTAAGACCACTGGGCTAGCCCAGGGGCTGTCAGAGCGCTCAATCACTCCCAATTCCAGCATCTTGTGGACTTCCACCTTGATGCTTTCCTTAACATGGTCAGACTGTCTAAAGATTTTGTTCTTGACAGGCATGCTGTCTCCTGTGTCCACATCATGGGTACACAGGTGTGTCTGACCAGGGGTTAGGGAGAAAAGCTCAGGAAACTGTTGTAGGACTCTCCTACAATCAGCCTGCTGTTGGCCAGAGAGGGTGTCTGAGTAGATCACTCCATCTACTGTACCATCTTTTGGGTCTGATGACAGAAGATCAGGGAGAGGTTCACTCTCTGCCTCCTGATCCTCATCTGTTACCATCAACAGATTCACATCAGCCCTGTCATGGAAGAGCTTAAGGCGGTTCACATGGATCACCCTCTTGGGGCTCCTGCTTGTGCCCAGGTCCACCAGGTAGGTGACCTGACTCTTCCTCTCTAGTACTGGGTAAGGGCCACTCCATTTGTCCTGGAGTGCCCTGGGAGCCACAGGCTCCAGAACCCAGACTTTCTGCCCTGGTTGGAACTCAACCAGTGCAGCCTTTTGGTCATACCAAAACTTCTGGAGTTGTTGGCTGGCCTCAAGGTTTTTGGTTGCCTTTTCCATGTACTCTGCCATTCTAGAGCGAAGGCCAAGTACATAGTCCACTATGTCCTGTTTAGGCTCATGGAGAGGTCTCTCCCAGCCTTCTTTAACAAGGGCAAGTGGTCCCCTTACAGGATGACCAAACAGAAGTTCAAAGGGTGAGAACCCTACTCCCTTCTGTGGTACCTCCCTGTAAGCGAAAAGCAGACATGGCAGGAGGACATCCCATCTCCTTTTGAGTTTTTCTGGGAGCCCCATGATCATGCCTTTTAATGTCTTGTTGAATCTCTCAACTAAGCCATTAGTTTGTGGATGGTAGGGTGTAGTGAATTTATAAGTCACTCCACACTCATTCCACATGTGCTTTAGGTATGCTGACATGAAGTTGGTACCTCTGTCAGACACCACCTCCTTAGGGAAACCCACTCTGGTAAAGATACCAATGAGGGCCTTGGCTACTGCAGGGGCAGTAGTCGACCTAAGGGGAATAGCTTCAGGATACCTGGTAGCATGATCCACTACTACCAGGATATACATATTTCCTGAGGCTGTGGGAGGTTCCAGTGGACCAACTATGTCCACACCCACTCTTTCAAAGGGCACCCCCACCACTGGAAGTGGAATGAGGGGGGCCTTTGGATGCCCACCTGTCTTACCACTGGCTTGACAGGTGGGGCAGGAGAGGCAAAACTCCTTAACCATGTTGGACATATTGGGCCAGTAGAAGTGGTTGACTAACCTCTCCCACGTCTTGGTTTGTCCCAAATGTCCAGCAAGGGGAATGTCATGGGCCAATGTTAGGATGAACTCTCTGAACAGCTGAGGCACTACCACTCTCCTAGTGGCACCAGGTTTGGGGTCTCTGGCCTCAGTGTACAGGAGCCCATCCTCCCAATAGACCCTATGTGTTCCATTTTTCTTGCCTTTGGACTCTTCAGCAGCTTGCTGCCTAAGGCCTTCAAGAGAGGGACAGGTTTCTTGTCCCTTACACAGCTCTTCCCTTGAGGGTCCCCCTGGGCCTAAGAGCTCAACCTGATAAGGTTCAAGCTCCAAAGGCTCAGTTCCCTCAGAGGGCAGAACTTCTTCCTGAGAAGAGAGGTTCCCTTTCTTTTGCTGTGTTGCAGTTGGTTTCCCAACTGACTTTCCTGTTCTCTTGGTAGGCTGGGCCATTTTTCCAGACTCCAGCTCTACTTTTTCACCCTGTGCCTTGCATTGTGCTCTTGTTTTCACACACACCAGTTCAGGGATACCCAGCATTGCTGCATGGGTTTTTAGCTCTACCTCAGCCCATGCTGAGGACTCCAGGTCATTTCCAAGCAGACAGTCCACTGGGATATTTGAGGAGACCACCACCTGTTTCAGGCCATTGACCCCTCCCCATTCTAAAGTAACCATTGCCATGGGATGTACTTTTCTCTGATTGTCAGCGTTGGTGACTGTGTAAGTTTTTCCAGTCAGGTATTGGCCAGGGGAAACCAGTTTCTCTGTCACCATGGTGACACTGGCACCTGTATCCCTCAGGCCCTCTATTCTAGTCCCATTAATTAAGAGTTGCTGTCTGTATTTTTGCATGTTAGGCGGCCAGACAGCTAGTGTGGCTAAATCCACCCCACCCTCAGAAACTAGAGTAGCTTCAGTGTGGACCCTGATTTGCTCTGGGCACACTGTTGATCCCACTTGGAGACTAGCCATACCAGTGTTACCTGGATGGGAGTTTGGAGTGGAACCTTTCTTGGGACAGGCCTTGTCTCCAGTTTGGTGTCCATGCTGTTTACAGCTATGACACCAGGCCTTTTTGGGATCAAAGTTTTTACCCTTGTACCCATTGTTTTGTGAAGAGGCTCTGGGCCCACCCTCCTGTGCAGGTTTTTGGGGGCCTGTAGAAGACTCTTTACTATTTTTAGTTTTGGTTGTCTCATCACCCTTCTGCTGGGGAGTCTTTGTGACCCCTTTCTTTTGGTCACCCCCTGTTGAAGTCTTGGACACCCTTGTCTTGACCCAATGGTCCGCCTTCTTTCCCAATTCTTGGGGAGAAATTGGTCCTAGGTCTACCAGATGCTGATGCAGTTTATCATTGAAACAATTACTTAACAGGTGTTCTTTCACAAATAAATTGTACAGCCCATCATAATTACTTACACCACTGCCTTGAATCCAACCATCTAGTGTTTTCACTGAGTAGTCAACAAAGTCAACCCAGGTCTGGCTCGAGGATTTTTGAGCCCCCCTGAACCTAATCCTATACTCCTCAGTGGAGAATCCAAAGCCCTCAATCAGGGTACCCTTCATGAGGTCATAAGATTCTGCATCTTGTCCAGAGAGTGTGAGGAGTCTATCCCTACACTTTCCTGTGAACATTTCCCAAAGGAGAGCACCCCAGTGAGATCTGTTCACTTTTCTGGTTACACAAGCCCTCTCAAAAGCTGTGAACCATTTGGTGATGTCATCACCATCTTCATATTTAGTTACAATCCCTTTGGGGATTTTCAACATGTCAGGAGAATCTCTGACCCTATTTATGTTGCTGCCACCATTGATGGGTCCTAGGCCCATCTCTTGTCTTTCCCTCTCTATGGCTAGGATCTGTCTTTCCAAAGCCAATCTTTTGGCCATCCTGGCTAACTGGATGTCCTCTTCACTGGAGTTATCCTCAGTGATTTCAGAGTTGTTGGTCCCTCCTGTGAGGGAACCAGCATCTCTGACTATTATTTGTGGAGTCAGGGCTTGAGAAGCCCTGCTCTCCCTAAGTAGGACTGGAGGGGGGGAATTTCCCTCCAAGTCACTATCTTCATCCTCTGAGTTGCCATCCTCAGAGGGGTTGGCCTTTTCAAACTCTGCCAAAAGCTCCTGGAGCTGTACTTTGGTAGGTTTGGGGCCCATTGCTATTTTCTTTAGTTTACAGAGTGACCTTAGCTCTCTCATCTGTAGATGGAGGTAAGGTGTGGTGTCGAGTTCCACCACATTCACATCTGTGCTAGACATTATGCTTCTAAAAGTTGGAATACTTTTTAAGAAACTAAAACTGGTTCTAGAATCTAATTCAAACTTTTACAAACTTTTAAACTCTAAAAGAAATGCTAAACAGGATCTAACACAAGGCCCTAGCAGGTCTTTTAAGAATTTAGAAAACTTTTCAAATTGCAAAAATCAATTTCTAATGACAATTTTGGAATTTGTCGTGTGATCAGGTATTGGCTGAGTAGTCCAGCAAATGCAAAGTCTTGTACCCCACCGCTGATCCACCAATGTAGGAAGTTGGCTCTGTATGTGCTATTTCAAAGTAAGGAATAGCATGCACAGAGTCCAAGGGTTCCCCTTAGAGGTAAAATAGTGGTAAAAATAGATAATACTAATGCTCTATTTCGTGGTAGTGTGGTCGAGCAGTAGGCTTATCCAAGGAGTAGTGTTAAGCATTTGTTGTACATACACATAGACAATAAATGAGGTACACACACTCAGAGACAAATCCAGCCAATAGGTTTTTATGTAGAAAAATATCTTTTCTTAGTTTATTTTAAGAACCACAGGTTCAAATTCTACATGTAATATCTCATTCGAAAGGTATTGCAGGTAAGTACTTTAGGAACTTCAAATCATAAAAATTGCATGTATACTTTTCAAGTTATTGACAAATAGCTGTTTTAAAAGTGGACACTTAGTGCAATTTTCACAGTTCCTAGGGGAGGTAAGTATTTGTTAGTTTAACCAGGTAAGTAAGACACTTACAGGGCTTAGTTCTTGGTCCAAGGTAGCCCACCGTTGGGGGTTCAGAGCAACCCCAAAGTCACCACACCAGCAGCTCAGGGCCGGTCAGGTGCAGAGTTCAAAGTGGTGCCCAAAACGCATAGGCTAGAATGGAGAGAAGGGGGTGCCCCGGTTCCGGTCTGCTTGCAGGTAAGTACCCGCGTCTTCGGAGGGCAGACCAGGGGGGTTTTGTAGGGCACCGGGGGGGACACGAGTCCACACAGAAATTTCACCCTCAGCGGCGCGGGGGCGGCCGGGTGCAGTGTAGAAACAAGCGTCGGGTTCGCAATGTTAGTCTATGAGAGATCTCGGGATCTCTTCAGCGCTGCAGGCAGGCAAGGGGGGGGTTCCTCGGGGAAACCTCCACTTGGGCAAGGGAGAGGGACTCCTGGGGGTCACTTCTCCAGTGAAAGTCCGGTCCTTCAGGTCCTGGGGGCTGCGGGTGCAGGGTCTCTCCCAGGCGTCGGGACTTTAGGTTCAAAGAGTCGCGGTCAGGGGAAGCCTCGGGATTCCCTCTGCAGGCGGCGCTGTGGGGGCTCAGGGGGGACAGGTTTTGGTACTCACAGTATCAGAGTAGTCCTGGGGTCCCTCCTGAGGTGTTGGATCGCCACCAGCCGAGTCGGGGTCGCCGGGTGCAGTGTTGCAAGTCTCACGCTTCTTGCGGGGAGCTTGCAGGGTTCTTTAAAGCTGCTGGAAACAAAGTTGCAGCTTTTCTTGGAGCAGGTCCGCTGTCCTCGGGAGTTTCTTGTCTTTTCGAAGTAGGGGCAGTCCTCAGAGGATGTCGAGGTCGCTGGTCCCTTTGGAAGGCGTCGCTGGAGCAGGATCTTTGGAAGGCAGGAGACAGGCCGGTGAGTTTCTGGAGCCAAGGCAGTTGTCGTCTTCTGGTCTTCCTCTGCAGGGGTTTCAGCTAGGCAGTCCTTCTTCTTGTAGTTGCAGGAATCTAATTTTCTAGGGTTCAGGGTAGCCCTTAAATACTAAATTTAAGGGCGTGTTTAGGTCTGGGGGGTTAGTAGCCAATGGCTACTAGCCCTGAGGGTGGGTACACCCTCTTTGTGCCCCCTCCCAAGGGGAGGGGGTCACAATCCTAACCCTATTGGGGGAATCCTCCATCTGCAAGATGGAGGATTTCTAAAAGTTAGTCACCTCAGCTCAGGACACCTTAGGGGCTGTCCTGACTGGCCAGTGACTCCTCCTTGTTTTTCTCATTATTTTCTCCGGCCTTGCCGCCAAAAGTGGGGGCCTGGCCGGAGGGGGCGGGCAACTCCACTAGCTGGAGTGTCCTGCTGGGTTGGCACAAAGGAGGTGAGCCTTTGAGGCTCACCGCCAGGTGTGACAATTCCTGCCTGGGGGAGGTGTTAGCATCTCCACCCAGTGCAGGCTTTGTTACTGGCCTCAGAGTGACAAAGGCACTCTCCCCATGGGGCCAGCAACATGTCTCGGTGTGTGGCAGGCTGCTAGAACTAGTCAGCCTACACAGACAGTCGGTTAAGTTTCAGGGGGCACCTCTAAGGTGCCCTCTGTGGTGTATTTTACAATAAAATGTACACTGCCATCAGTGTGCATTTATTGTGCTGAGAAGTTTGATACCAAACTTCCCAGTTTTCAGTGTAGCCATTATGGTGCTGTGGAGTTCGTGTTTGACAGACTCCCAGACCATATACTCTTATGGCTACCCTGCACTTACAATGTCTAAGGTTTTGTTTAGACACTGTAGGGGTACCATGCTCATGCACTGGTACCCTCACCTATGGTATAGTGCACCCTGCCTTAGGGCTGTAAGGCCTGCTAGAGGGGTGTCTTACCTATACTGCATAGGCAGTGAGAGGCTGGCATGGCACCCTGAGGGGAGTGCCATGTCGACTTACTCGTTTTGTCCTCACTAGCACACACAAGCTGGCAAGCAGTGTGTCTGTGCTGAGTGAGAGGTCTCCAGGGTGGCATAAGACATGCTGCAGCCCTTAGAGACCTTCCTTGGCATCAGGGCCCTTGGTACTAGAAGTACCAGTTACAAGGGACTTATCTGGATGCCAGGGTCTGCCAATTGTGGATACAAAAGTACAGGTTAGGGAAAGAACACTGGTGCTGGGGCCTGGTTAGCAGGCCTCAGCACACTTTCAATTGTAAACATAGCATCAGCAAAGGCAAAAAGTCAGGGGGCAACCATGCCAAGGAGGCATTTCCTTACAGACAGGCAGCGTTACTTTGCCAGATACGATGCAACAGTGCATCAGATTCTTACAGTGACCACTGACTTTCTAGCGGCCCTGCCGATGGCCTTGTGTTGATGTGAAGGCAGGCTACTGGGGCCCCTTCTCTTCTGCAGCGCACAGCTCCTACTGTTGATGCCTGCACCGGCCTGAGACTGGTGCCACTACGTCTGATGTTGACTTTTTGGCAGCGGAGCTCTATTGCTGCAGCGAATTGGAGGTCTGCCGCAGTTTGTTACCAATGACACGGACCCTCAGGTTTTGATTTACCATGTTCCCAGGCAGGGAACCCTGTTGTATTGTTTCCTGTTCTTCCATCCTTCACTGATAACTGTTCTTCCCTTGCATCTCCTATCTGACATTCTGCACTTTTACACATTCATCAGGCACCGCACTACAAACGAGTCTCCCAGGGGAATATGTATTTGACATCTGACCCCATGCCCCCACCCCTCTGCCTTGATATATACTGCTTCCTAATACTCACCCATCTATGATTAATATTTTCAGCTTCAACTTTTGAGGTCTTAATGCCCCAGCAAAACACCTCACGCTTCTCCTTTCATAGGTGCTAAGTATGACGTTTGCCTTCTTCAGGAGGCCCATTCACTTAAAATTCATCTGGTGGCTTGCCCACCATAATTCTCTTTGATGCATGGTTAGAGGGCAGGGGTTGTGATCTTTATCGCCACACATTTTTCAGGTAAGTTGACACAAACGTGGACTCACCCGGCAGGCTCCTGGTGGTGTGAATAGACCTACATGGCTCCATGTTTATGCTGGCAAACCTTTATGCTCCAAATTATCACCTGAAAGCCTTTATTAGGGATGCTATAAGCCACGTTATGTGGATGGGATAAACCAGTTCCCTTTTCTCAATCTGCAGACACTGGCTTGCAGACGTAGGACCATCTGACTGTGCAGGACTACAACTTTTTCAACGGCCTGCCAGACCTATGCCAGAATAGATCTTTTTCTTATGTCCCGGCGTATCACTGCCACAACTGCTGCAGTGGGCAATGGGGGGGGGGGGCTGCCCTTCTGAACACTCTCCGGTGTGCCTTCTGTAGCTCTGTACCCCCCTGCACTTGCCACCTGAATCGCAAGCTATTTACCTATGAGGAAAAAAAAGTCACTGACATCATGGCAACTATCAACTCCTTTTTAGCTACCAATGACTCCAGACACCTGTAGCCTTATTATGGGACACATTGAAGGTGGTAGTACGGGGCCAGTTTGTGATAGCTGCCTGCTTTAACAAAGATAGGTGTGATACCCTTACCCGGGTGGATACTTGCATAAGATACCTGGAGGGGCCAGAGGAGCTTGACTCTGGGACAGCCAAATACTACTTGGTGCAGGATCCCTAATTTGCATCCCACAGGGAGAGGCTTCCAAACTAGATAGGGATATCTCACCCACTGAAGTCCTCATAGCCCTACACTGCCTAAAACTCTGCAAAGTGCCTGGGCAAGATGGCTACACTTTGGACTTATATAAAACCTTTGGGCCCTTACTACCTCCCATGCTGGTGTGCCTCTATAACTCCTTTAGTTCTACAGATCCTCTGACAGGTACCATTTTACTGCACAGTGTCTCTCCTATCGTCCTGTTTATTAATGTGGATGCCAAAAGTTTTGCTGGCGTATTGGCTCACCCCTTATATGCAAAGCCTAGTAGACCCTAACCAGGTTTATAGTCAAAAGAAGCTGTAGCGACAGCACAGAGTGGATTTTTACTTTATGGATACTGTAAGGAAATGCCTCCTTGGCATGGTTGCCCCCTGACTTTTTGCCTTTGCTGATGCTATGTTTACAATTGAAAGTGTGCTGAGGCCTGCTAACCAGGCCCCAGCACCAGTGTTCTTTCCCTAACCTGTACTTTTGTATCCACAATTGGCAGACCCTGGCATCCAGATAAGTCCCTTGTAACTGGTACTTCTAGTACCAAGGGCCCTGATGCCAAGGAAGGTCTCTAAGGGCTGCAGCATGTCTTATGCCACCCTGGAGACCTCTCACTCTGCACAGACACACTGCTTGCCAGCTTGTGTGTGCTAGTGAGGACAAAACGAGTAAGTCGACATGGCACTCCCCTCAGGGTGCCATGCCAGCCTCTCACTGCCTATGCAGTATAGGTAAGACACCCCTCTAGCAGGCCTTACAGCCCTAAGGCAGGGTGCACTATACCATAGGTGAGGGTACCAGTGCATGAGCATGGTACCCCTACAGTGTCTAAACAAAACCTTAGACATTGTAAGTGCAGGGTAGCCATAAGAGTATATGGTCTGGGAGTCTGTCAAACACGAACTCCACAGCACCATAATGGCTACACTGAAAACTGGGAAGTTTGGTATCAAACTTCTCAGCACAATAAATGCACACTGATGCCAGTGTACATTTTATTGTAAAATACACCACAGAGGGCACCTTAGAGGTGCCCCCTGAAACTTAACCGACTGTCTGTGTAGGCTGACTAGTTCCAGCAGCCTGCCACACCAGAGACATGTTGCTGGCCCCATGGGGAGAGTGCCTTTGTCACTCTGAGGCCAGTAACAAAGCCTGCACTGGGTGGAGATGCTAACACCTCCCCCAGGCAGGAGCTGTAACACCTGGCGGTGAGCCTCAAAGGCTCACCCCTTTGTCACAGCCCAGCAGGGCACTCCAGCTTAGTGGAGTTGCCCGCCCCCTCCGGCCACGGCCCCCACTTTTGGCGGCAAGGCTGGAGGGAACAAAGAAAGCAACAAGGAGGAGTCACTGGCCAGTCAGGACAGCCCCTAAGGTGTCCTGAGCTGAGGTGACTCTGACTTTTAGAAATCCTCCATCTTGCAGATGGAGGATTCCCCCAATAGGGTTAGGATTGTGACCCCCTCCCCTTGGGAGGAGGCACAAAGAGGGTGTACCCACCCTCAGGGCTAGTAGCCATTGGCTACTAACCCCCCAGACCTAAACACGCCCTTAAATTTAGTATTTAAGGGCTACCCTGAACCCTAGAAAATTAGATTCCTGCAACAAGAAGAAGGACTGCCCAGCTGAAAACCCCTGCAGCGGAAGACCAGAAGACGACAACTGCCTTGGCTCCAGAAACTCACCGGCCTGTCTCCTGCCTTCCAAAGATCCTGCTCCAGCGACGCCTTCCGAAGGGACCAGCGACCTCGACATCCTCTGAGGACTGCCCCTGCTTCGAAAAGACAAGAAACTCCCGAGGACAGCGGACCTGCTCCAAGAAAAGCTGCAACTTTGTTTCCAGCAGCTTTAAAGAACCCTGCAAGCTCCCCGCAAAAGGCGTGAGACTTGCAACACTGCACCCGGCGACCCCGACTCGGCTGGTGGCGATCCAACACCTCAGGAGGGACCCCAGGACTACTCTGATACTGTGAGTACCAAAACCTGTCCCCCCTGAGCCCCCACAGCGCCGCCTGCAGAGGGAATCCCGAGGCTTCCCCTGACCGCGACTCTTTGAATCCTAAGTCCCGACACCTGGGAGAGACCCTGCACCCGCAGCCCCCAGGACCTGAAGGACCGGACTTTCACTGGAGGAGTGACCCCCAGGAGTCCCTCTCCCTTGCCCAAGTGGAGGTTTCCCCGAGGAACCCCCCCCTTGCCTGCCTGCAGCGCTGAAGAGATCCCTAGATCTCCCATTGACTTCCATTACAAACCCGACGCTTGTTTCTACACTGCACCCGGCCGCCCCCGCGCTGCTGAGGGTGAAATTTCTGTGTGGACTTGTGTCCCCCCCGGTGCCCTACAAAACCCCCCTGGTCTGCCCTCCGAAGACGCGGGTACTTACCTGCAAGCAGACCGGAACCGGGGCACCCCCTTCTCTCCATTCTAGCCTATGTGTTTTGGGCACCACTTTGAACTCTGCACCTGACCGGCCCTGAGCTGCTGGTGTGGTGACTTTGGGGTTGCTCTGAACCCCCAACGGTGGGCTACCTTGGACCAAGAACTGAACCCTGTAAGTGTCTTACTTACCTGGTAAAACTAACAAATACTTACCTCCCCTAGGAACTGTGAAAATTGCACTAAGTGTCCACTTTTAAAACAGCTATTTGTGAATAACTTGAAAAGTATACATGCAATTTTGATGATTTGAAGTTCCTAAAGTACTTACCTGCAATACCTTTCGAATGAGCTATTACATGTAGAACTTGAACCTGTGGTTCTTAAAATAAACTAAGAAAAGATATTTTTCTATACAAAAACCTATTGGCTGGATTTGTCTCTGAGTGTGTGTACCTCATTTATTGTCTATGTGTATGTACAACAAATGCTTAACACTACTCCTTGGATAAGCCTACTGCTCGACCACACTACCACAAAATAGAGCATTAGTATTATCTATTTTTACCACTATTTTACCTCTAAGGGGAACCCTTGGACTCTGTGCATGCTATTCCTTACTTTGAAATAGCACATACAGAGCCAACTTCCTACATTGGTGGATCAGCGGTGGGGTACAAGACGTTGCATTTGCTGGACTACTCAGCCAATACCTGATCACACGACAAATTCCAAAATTGTCATTAGAAATTGATTTTTGCAATTTGAAAAGTTTTCTAAATTCTTAAAAGACCTGCTAGGGCCTTGTGTTAGATCCTGTTTAGCATTTCTTTTAGAGTTTAAAAGTTTGTAAAAGTTTGAATTAGATTCTAGAACCAGTTTTAGTTTCTTAAAAAGTATTCCAACTTTTAGAAGCATAATGTCTAGCACAGATGTGAATGTGGTGGAACTCGACACCACACCTTACCTCCATCTACAGATGAGAGAGCTAAGGTCACTCTGTAAACTAAAGAAAATAGCAATGGGCCCCAAACCTACCAAAGTACAGCTCCAGGAGCTTTTGGCAGAGTTTGAAAAGGCCAACCCCTCTGAGGATGGCAACTCAGAGGATGAAGATAGTGACTTGGAGGGAAATTCCCCCCCTCCAGTCCTACTTAGGGAGAGCAGGGCTTCTCAAGCCCTGACTCCACAAATAATAGTCAGAGATGCTGGTTCCCTCACAGGTGGGACCAACAACTCTGAAATCACTGAGGATAACTCCAGTGAAGAGGACATCCAGTTAGCCAGGATGGCCAAAAGATTGGCTTTGGAAAGACAGATCCTAGCCATAGAGAGGGAAAGACAAGAGATGGGCCTAGGACCCATCAATGGTGGCAGCAACATAAATAGGGTCAGAGATTCTCCTGACATGTTGAAAATCCCCAAAGGGATTGTAACTAAATATGAAGATGGTGATGACATCACCAAATGGTTCACAGCTTTTGAGAGGGCTTGTGTAACCAGAAAAGTGAACAGATCTCACTGGGGTGCTCTCCTTTGGGAAATGTTCACAGGAAAGTGTAGGGATAGACTCCTCACACTCTCTGGACAAGATGCAGAATCTTATGACCTCATGAAGGGTACCCTGATTGAGGGCTTTGGATTCTCCACTGAGGAGTACAGGATTAGGTTCAGGGGGGCTCAAAAATCCTCGAGCCAGACCTGGGTTGACTTTGTTGACTACTCAGTGAAAACACTAGATGGTTGGATTCAAGGCAGTGGTGTAAGTAATTATGATGGGCTGTACAATTTATTTGTGAAAGAACACCTGTTAAGTAATTGTTTCAATGATAAACTGCATCAGCATCTGGTAGACCTAGGACCAATTTCTCCCCAAGAATTGGGAAAGAAGGCGGACCATTGGGTCAAGACAAGGGTGTCCAAGACTTCAACAGGGGGTGACCAAAAGAAAGGGGTCACGAAGACTCCCCAGCAGAAGGGTGATGAGACAACCAAAACTAAAAATAGTAAAGAGTCTTCCACAGGCCCCCAAAAACCTGCACAGGAGGGTGGGCCCAGAGCCTCTTCACAAAACAATGGGTACAAGGGTAAAAACTTTGATCCCAAAAAGGCCTGGTGTCATAGCTGTAAACAGCATGGACACCAAACTGGAGACAAGGCCTGTCCCAAGAAAGGTTCCACTCCAAACTCCCATCCAGGTAACACTGGTATGGCTAGTCTCCAAGTGGGATCAACAGTGTGCCCAGAGCAAATCAGGGTCCACACTGAAGCTACTCTAGTTTCTGAGGGTGGGGTGGATTTAGCCACACTAGCTGTCTGGCCGCCTAACATGCAAAAATACAGACAGCAACTCTTAATTAATGGGACTAGAATAGAGGGCCTGAGGGATACAGGTGCCAGTGTCACCATGGTGACAGAGAAACTGGTTTCCCCTGGCCAATACCTGACTGGAAAAACTTACACAGTCACCAACGCTGACAATCAGAGAAAAGTACATCCCATGGCAATGGTTACTTTAGAATGGGGAGGGGTCAATGGCCTGAAGCAGGTGGTGGTCTCCTCAAATATCCCAGTGGACTGTCTGCTTGGAAATGACCTGGAGTCCTCAGCATGGGCTGAGGTAGAGCTAAAAACCCATGCAGCAATGCTGGGTATCCCTGAACTGGTGTGTGTGAAAACAAGAGCACAATGCAAGGCACAGGGTGAAAAAGTAGAGCTGGAGTCTGGAAAAATGGCCCAGCCTACCAAGAGAACAGGAAAGTCAGTTGGGAAACCAACTGCAACACAGCAAAAGAAAGGGAACCTCTCTTCTCAGGAAGAAGTTCTGCCCTCTGAGGGAACTGAGCCTTTGGAGCTTGAACCTTATCAGGTTGAGCTCTTGGGCCCAGGGGGACCCTCAAGGGAGGAGCTGTGTAAGGGACAAGAAACCTGTCCCTCTCTTGAAGGCCTTAGGCAGCAAGCTGCTGAAGAGTCCAAAGGCAAGAAAAATGGAACACATAGGGTCTATTGGGAAGATGGGCTCCTGTACACTGAGGCCAGAGACCCCAAACCTGGTACCACTAGGAGAGTGGTAGTGCCTCAGCTGTTCAGAGAGTTCATCCTAACATTGGCCCATGACATTCCCCTTGCTGGACATTTGGGACAAACCAAGACGTGGGAGAGGTTAGTCAACCACTTCTACTGGCCCAATATGTCCAACATGGTTAAGGAGTTTTGCCTCTCCTGACCCACCTGTCAAGCCAGTGGTAAGACAGGTGGGCACCCAAAGGCCCCCCTCATTCCACTTCCAGTGGTGGGGGTGCCCTTTGAAAGAGTGGGTGTGGACATAGTTGGTCCACTGGAACCTCCCACAGCCTCAGGAAATATGTATATCCTGGTAGTAGTGGATCATGCTACCAGGTATCCTGAAGCTATTCCCCTTAGGTCGACTACTGCCCCTGCAGTAGCCAAGGCCCTCATTGGTATCTTTACCAGAGTGGGTTTCCCTAAGGAGGTGGTGTCTGACAGAGGTACCAACTTCATGTCAGCATACCTAAAGCACATGTGGAATGAGTGTGGAGTGACTTATAAATTCACTACACCTTACCATCCACAAACTAATGGCTTAGTTGAGAGATTCAACAAGACATTAAAAGGCATGATCATGGGGCTCCCAGAAAAACTCAAAAGGAGATGGGATGTCCTCCTGCCATGTCTGCTTTTCGCTTACAGGGAGGTACCACAGAAGGGAGTAGGGTTCTCACCCTTTGAACTTCTGTTTGGTCATCCTGTAAGGGGACCACTTGCCCTTGTTAAAGAAGGCTGGGAGAGACCTCTCCATGAGCCTAAACAGGACATAGTGGACTATGTACTTGGCCTTCGCTCTAGAATGGCAGAGTACATGGAAAAGGCAACCAAAAACCTTGAGGCCAGCCAACAACTCCAGAAGTTTTGGTATGACCAAAAGGCTGCACTGGTTGAGTTCCAACCAGGGCAGAAAGTCTGGGTTCTGGAGCCTGTGGCTCCCAGGGCACTCCAGGACAAATGGAGTGGCCCTTACCCAGTGCTAGAGAGGAAGAGTCAGGTCACCTACCTGGTGGACCTGGGCACAAGCAGGAGCCCCAAGAGGGTGATCCATGTGAACCGCCTTAAGCTCTTCCATGACAGGGCTGATGTGAATCTGTTAATGGTAACAGATGAGGATCAGGAGGCAGAGAGTGAACCTCTCCCTGATCTTCTGTCATCAGACCCAAAAGATGGCACAGTAGATGGAGTGATCTACTCAGACCCCCTCTCTGGCCAACAGCAGGCTGATTGTAGGAGAGTCCTACAACAGTTTCCTGAGCTTTTCTCCCTAACCCCTGGTCAGACACACCTGTGTACCCATGATGTGGACACAGGAGACAGCATGCCTGTCAAGAACAAAATCTTCAGACAGTCTGACCATGTTAAGGAAAGCATCAAGATGGAAGTCCACAAGATGCTGGAATTGGGAGTGATTGAGCGCTCTGACAGCCCCTGGGCTAGCCCAGTGGTCTTAGTCCCCAAACCTCACACCAAAGATGGAAAGAAAGAGATGAGGTTTTGTGTGGACTACAGAGGGCTCAACTCTGTCACCAAGACAGATGCCCATCCAATTCCAAGAGCTGATGAGCTCATTGATAAATTAGGTGCTGCCAAATTTCTAAGTACCTTTGACTTGACAGCAGGGTACTGGCAAATAAAAATGGCACCTGGAGCAAAAGAAAAGACAGCATTCTCCACACCTGATGGGCATTATCAGTTTACTGTTATGCCCTTTGGTTTAAAGAATGCCCCTGCCACCTTCCAAAGGTTGGTGAATCAAGTCCTTGCTGGCTTGGAGTCCTTTAGCACAGCTTATCTTGATGATATTGCTGTCTTTAGCTCCACCTGGCAGGATCACCTGGTCCACCTGAGGAAGGTTTTGAAGGCTCTGCAATCTGCAGGCCTCTCTATCAAGGCATCCAAATGCCAGATAGGGCAGGGAACTGTGGTTTACTTGGGCCACCTTGTAGGTGGAGGCCAAGTTCAGCCACTCCAACCCAAGATCCAGACCATTCTGGACTGGGTAGCTCCAAAAACCCAGACTCAAGTCAGGGCATTCCTTGGCTTGACTGGGTACTACAGGAGGTTTGTGAAGGGATATGGATCCATTGTGACAGCCCTCACTGAGCTCACCTCCAAGAAAATGCCCAAGAAAGTGAACTGGACTGTGGACTGCCAACAGGCCTTTGACACCCTGAAACAGGCAATGTGCTCAGCACCAGTTCTCAAAGCTCCAGATTATTCTAAGCAGTTCATTGTGCAGACTGATGCCTCTGAACATGGGATAGGGGCAGTTTTGTCCCAAACAAATGATGATGGCCTTGACCAGCCTGTTGCTTTCATTAGCAGGAGGTTACTCCCCAGGGAGCAGCGTTGGAGTGCCATTGAGAGGGAGGCCTTTGCTGTGGTTTGGTCCCTGAAGAAGCTGAGACCATACCTCTTTGGGACTCACTTCCTAGTTCAAACTGACCACAGACCTCTCAAATGGCTGATGCAAATGAAAGGTGAAAATCCTAAACTGTTGAGGTGGTCCATCTCCCTACAGGGAATGGACTTTATAGTGGAACACAGACCTGGGACTGCCCATGCCAATGCAGATGGCCTTTCCAGGTTCTTCCACTTAGAAAATGAAGACTCTCTTGGGAAAGGTTAGTCTCATCCTCTTTCGTTTGGGGGGGGGTTGTGTAAGGAAATGCCTCCTTGGCATGGTTGCCCCCTGACTTTTTGCCTTTGCTGATGCTATGTTTACAATTGAAAGTGTGCTGAGGCCTGCTAACCAGGCCCCAGCACCAGTGTTCTTTCCCTAACCTGTACTTTTGTATCCACAATTGGCAGACCCTGGCATCCAGATAAGTCCCTTGTAACTGGTACTTCTAGTACCAAGGGCCCTGATGCCAAGGAAGGTCTCTAAGGGCTGCAGCATGTCTTATGCCACCCTGGAGACCTCTCACTCTGCACAGACACACTGCTTGCCAGCTTGTGTGTGCTAGTGAGGACAAAACGAGTAAGTCGACATGGCACTCCCCTCAGGGTGCCATGCCAGCCTCTCACTGCCTATGCAGTATAGGTAAGACACCCCTCTAGCAGGCCTTACAGCCCTAAGGCAGGGTGCACTATACCATAGGTGAGGGTACCAGTGCATGAGCATGGTACCCCTACAGTGTCTAAACAAAACCTTAGACATTGTAAGTGCAGGGTAGCCATAAGAGTATATGGTCTGGGAGTCTGTCAAACACGAACTCCACAGCACCATAATGGCTACACTGAAAACTGGGAAGTTTGGTATCAAACTTCTCAGCACAATAAATGCACACTGATGCCAGTGTACATTTTATTGTAAAATACACCACAGAGGGCACCTTAGAGGTGCCCCCTGAAACTTAACCGACTGTCTGTGTAGGCTGACTAGTTCCAGCAGCCTGCCACACCAGAGACATGTTGCTGGCCCCATGGGGAGAGTGCCTTTGTCACTCTGAGGCCAGTAACAAAGCCTGCACTGGGTGGAGATGCTAACACCTCCCCCAGGCAGGAGCTGTAACACCTGGCGGTGAGCCTCAAAGGCTCACCCCTTTGTCACAGCCCAGCAGGGCACTCCAGCTTAGTGGAGTTGCCCGCCCCCTCCGGCCACGGACCCCACTTTTGGCGGCAAGGCTGGAGGGAACAAAGAAAGCAACAAGGAGGAGTCACTGGCCAGTCAGGACAGCCCCTAAGGTGTCCTGAGCTGAGGTGACTCTGACTTTTAGAAATCCTCCATCTTGCAGATGGAGGATTCCCCCAATAGGGTTAGGATTGTGACCCCCTCCCCTTGGGAGGAGGCACAAAGAGGGTGTACCCACCCTCAGGGCTAGTAGCCATTGGCTACTAACCCCCCAGACCTAAACACGCCCTTAAATTTAGTATTTAAGGGCTACCCTGAACCCTAGAAAATTAGATTCCTGCAACAAGAAGAAGGACTGCCCAGCTGAAAACCCCTGCAGCGGAAGACCAGAAGACGACAACTGCCTTGGCTCCAGAAACTCACCGGCCTGTCTCCTGCCTTCCAAAGATCCTGCTCCAGCGACGCCTTCCGAAGGGACCAGCGACCTCGACATCCTCTGAGGACTGCCCCTGCTTCGAAAAGACAAGAAACTCCCGAGGACAGCGGACCTGCTCCAAGAAAAGCTGCAACTTTGTTTCCAGCAGCTTTAAAGAACCCTGCAAGCTCCCCGCAAAAGGCGTGAGACTTGCAACACTGCACCCGGCGACCCCGACTCGGCTGGTGGCGATCCAACACCTCAGGAGGGACCCCAGGACTACTCTGATACTGTGAGTACCAAAACCTGTCCCCCCTGAGCCCCCACAGCGCCGCCTGCAGAGGGAATCCCGAGGCTTCCCCTGACCGCGACTCTTTGAATCCTAAGTCCCGACACCTGGGAGAGACCCTGCACCCGCAGCCCCCAGGACCTGAAGGACCGGACTTTCACTGGAGGAGTGACCCCCAGGAGTCCCTCTCCCTTGCCCAAGTGGAGGTTTCCCCGAGGAACCCCCCCCTTGCCTGCCTGCAGCGCTGAAGAGATCCCTAGATCTCCCATTGACTTCCATTACAAACCCGACGCTTGTTTCTACACTGCACCCGGCCGCCCCCGCGCTGCTGAGGGTGAAATTTCTGTGTGGACTTGTGTCCCCCCCGGTGCCCTACAAAACCCCCCTGGTCTGCCCTCCGAAGACGCGGGTACTTACCTGCAAGCAGACCGGAACCGGGGCACCCCCTTCTCTCCATTCTAGCCTATGTGTTTTGGGCACCACTTTGAACTCTGCACCTGACCGGCCCTGAGCTGCTGGTGTGGTGACTTTGGGGTTGCTCTGAACCCCCAACGGTGGGCTACCTTGGACCAAGAACTGAACCCTGTAAGTGTCTTACTTACCTGGTAAAACTAACAAATACTTACCTCCCCTAGGAACTGTGAAAATTGCACTAAGTGTCCACTTTTAAAACAGCTATTTGTGAATAACTTGAAAAGTATACATGCAATTTTGATGATTTGAAGTTCCTAAAGTACTTACCTGCAATACCTTTCGAATGAGCTATTACATGTAGAACTTGAACCTGTGGTTCTTAAAATAAACTAAGAAAAGATATTTTTCTATACAAAAACCTATTGGCTGGATTTGTCTCTGAGTGTGTGTACCTCATTTATTGTCTATGTGTATGTACAACAAATGCTTAACACTACTCCTTGGATAAGCCTACTGCTCGACCACACTACCACAAAATAGAGCATTAGTATTATCTATTTTTACCACTATTTTACCTCTAAGGGGAACCCTTGGACTCTGTGCATGCTATTCCTTACTTTGAAATAGCACATACAGAGCCAACTTCCTACAGATACGACTCAACGCTCCTGTATCCTTGCCCTTCTCCACTCTGTAGGTGTGATAAAGGCCTTTGATCGGGTCTGTAAGGAAATGCCTCCTTGGCATGGTTGCCCCCTGACTTTTTGCCTTTGCTGATGCTATGTTTACAATTGAAAGTGTGCTGAGGCCTGCTAACCAGGCCCCAGCACCAGTGTTCTTTCCCTAACCTGTACTTTTGTATCCACAATTGGCAGACCCTGGCATCCAGATAAGTCCCTTGTAACTGGTACTTCTAGTACCAAGGGCCCTGATGCCAAGGAAGGTCTCTAAGGGCTGCAGCATGTCTTATGCCACCCTGGAGACCTCTCACTCAGCACAGACACCCTGCTTGCCAGCTTGTGTGTGCTAGTGAGGACAAAACGAGTAAGTCGACATGGCACTCCCCTCAGGGTGCCATGCCAGCCTCTCACTGCCTATGCAGTATAGGTAAGACACCCCTCTAGCAGGCCTTACAGCCCTAAGGCAGGGTGCACTATACCATAGGTGAGGGTACCAGTGCATGAGCATGGTACCCCTACAGTGTCTAAACAAAACCTTAGACATTGTAAGTGCAGGGTAGCCATAAGAGTATATGGTCTGGGAGTTTGTCAAACACGAACTCCACAGCACCATAATGGCTACACTGAAAACTGGGAAGTTTGGTATCAAACTTCTCAGCACAATAAATGCACACTGATGCCAGTGTACATTTTATTGTAAAATACACCCCAGAGGGCACCTTAGAGGTGCCCCCTGAAACTTAACCGACTATCTGTGTAGGCTGACTAGTTTTAGCAGCCTGCCACAAACCGAGACATGTTGCTGGCCCCATGGGGAGAGTGCCTTTGTCACTCTGAGGCCAGTAACAAAGCCTGCACTGGGTGGAGATGCTAACACCTCCCCCAGGCAGGAATTGTCACACCTGGCGGTGAGCCTCAAAGGCTCACCTCCTTTGTGCCAACCCAGCAGGACACTCCAGCTAGTGGAGTTGCCCGCCCCCTCCGGCCAGGCCCCACTTTTGGCGGCAAGGCCGGAGAAAATAATGAGAAAAACAAGGAGGAGTCACTGGCCAGTCAGGACAGCCCCTAAGGTGTCCTGAGCTGAGGTGACTCTGACTTTTAGAAATCCTCCATCTTGCAGATGGAGGATTCCCCCAATAGGGTTAGGATTGTGACCCCCTCCCCTTGGGAGGAGGCACAAAGAGGGTGTACCCACCCTCAGGGCTAGTGGCCATTGGCTACTAACCCCCCAGACCTAAACACGCCCTTAAATTTAGTATTTAAGGGCTACCCTGAACCCTAGAAAATTAGATTCCTGCAACTACAAGAAGAAGGACTGCCCAGCTGAAAACCCCTGCAGCGGAAGACCAAAAGACGACAACTGCCTTGGCTCCAGAAACTCACCGGCCTGTCTCCTGCCTTCCAAAGATCCTGCTCCAGCGACGCCTTCCGAAGGGACCAGCGACCTCGACATCCTCTGAGGACTGCCCCTGCTTCGAAAAGACAAGAAACTCCCGAGGACAGCGGACCTGCTCCAAGAAAGGCTGCAACTTTGTTTCCAGCAGCTTTAAAGAACCCTGCAAGCTCCCCGCAAGAAGCGTGAGACTTGCAACACTGCACCCGGCGACCCCGACTCGGCTGGTGGAGATCCGACACCTCAGGAGGGACCCCAGGACTACTCTGATACTGTGAGTACCAAAACCTGTCCCCCCTGAGCCCCCACAGCGCCGCCTGCAGAGGGAATCCCGAGGCTTCCCCTGACCGCGACTCTTTGAACCTAAAGTCCCGACGCCTGGGAGAGACCCTGCACCCGCAGCCCCCAGGACCTGAAGGACCGGACTTTCACTGGAGAAGTGACCCCCAGGAGTCCCTCTCCCTTGCCCAAGTGGAGGTTTCCCCGAGGAATCCCCCCCTTGCCTGCCTGCAGCGCTGAAGAGATCCCGAGATCTCTCATAGACTAACATTGCGAACCCGACGCTTGTTTCTACACTGCACCCGGCCGCCCCCGCGCCGCTGAGGGTGAAATTTCTGTGTGGGCTTGTGTCCCCCCCGGTGCCCTACAAAACCCCCCTGGTCTGCCCTCCGAAGACGCGGGTACTTACCTGCAAGCAGACCGGAACCGGGGCACCCCCTTCTCTCCATTCTAGCCTATGTGTTTTGGGCACCACTTTGAACTCTGCACCTGACCGGCCCTGAGCTGCTGGTGTGGTGACTTTGGGGTTGCTCTGAACCCCCAGCGGTGGGCTACCTTGGACCAAGAACTAAGCCCTGTAAGTGTCTTACTTACCTGGTTAACCTAACAAATACTTACCTCCCCTAGGAACTGTGAAAATTGCACTAAGTGTCCACTTTTAAAACAGCTATTTGTGAATAACTTGAAAAGTATACATGCAATTTTGATGATTTGAAGTTCCTAAAGTACTTACCTGCAATACCTTTCGAATGAGATATTACATGTAGAATTTGAACCTGTGGTTCTTAAAATAAACTAAGAAAAGATATTTTTCTATAACAAAACCTATTGGCTGGATTTGTCTCTGAGTGTGTGTACCTCATTTATTGTCTATGTGTATGTACAACAAATGCTTAACACTACTCCTTGGATAAGCCTACTGCTCGACCACACTACCACAAAATAGAGCATTAGTATTATCTCTTTTTGCCACTATCTTACCTCTAAGGGGAACCCTTGGACTCTGTGCATACTATTCCTCACTTTGAAATAGTGCATACAGAGCCAACTTCCTACAGGGTCCATTCCCCCTATATGTGCTTGGTGTTGGAGAAGTTTGGCCTTGGCCCATGGTTCCAATTGTGGATTTAATGTAGTTATGCCTCTCCTGAAGCATTGGTCAGAGTTAAATGGCTCCTGTCACAGCCCTTTAACATCTCCAGAGGCACGTATCAGGGCTGCCCCTTGTCCCCATTACTCTTTGCCTTATATAGGGAACCCTTTGCTGAATAGACATGAGGCTCCTGCGTGTAACGTGAGGCAGCACTCTATGCTGATGTTTTATTGGTTCTATCAAACCCACATACATCCTTGCCCACAGTAATGCGAGAACCGACTGCTTTCAGACTGGTCTCTAGTTTTAAAACAAACTACAGAAATCCTCAACGCTGAATCTCATTGTTGTGGAGGCTGATTAAACACTGAGGGTAGTTTTCTGTGTGCTTGGGCCTGGCAAGGGAAAGGGTGCCTGGGTTTGCAAGTCTACCCCACACTTGTACATACTGCTGAACGTAAAAACGCTGCACTTGTGGGGACTACATACTCTTACCATAGATCCTTTGTTATACAAACGTTGCCACTTCAATCCCCACCCCCCCACCCCCACCCCACATGTATTTCATACATAACACCTCTTTGAGGACTTCATTTGGGAGGGGAAGAAGATGGGCATGGCGAAAAGGCAAGCATAGTTTTTACTCAGTCGGAAGGTGGCTTGGGCATTCCTCATCTCGTATACTATTATGACCCCTTAAAATCTATGAAGGGACACAACTTCACGTTATCCCTTGGAGCTGCCAAGCGACACCTGCTCTCTCGGTGGAGCTCTTAAAATCCAGACGAGACTTGATTGGCTTCATAAACTATGGGAGTTACTGGGGATGAAGAAATTGACAATGCCAGTGACTGAGGCACTACTACAGTTTGATAAGATATGGGTGCCATGCACACGATATCTGTCTGACATATTCAGGGAATTGACTTGCCCAACATATCTGCGTCTGACACATCCCGATCAAGCGTCTAGCTGACCCAGTGAGTAACAGGATGTCTTAAGTCTTCCTCTCCCCCTGCATTTCCTGACTTATGACAGTGGGCCCCGACTGCTGATTCTCTCAATCACCACCACGGCCCTCCCTTCCATGAAATCTGCATAATTCCTTGGAAAACTTCATTTCTTGCCTTCCTTGTGATGTGAACTTGTGCTGTGTGTGTACTTTGCATGTGAGGACATAACATTTTGGCAGATAACTAGTGCATTGTGATACTGAGAACGTCTGCAAAGGATTGTGTTACTCTAAGGATTACCATAAGTGCACAATAGCTTGTATGCTCTTTGTTCTGAGTACCCCTTTTGATGCTATGGCAGCTAGTGGCGGATGAGAGGATTCCACCACTGCTTTTTAGCCTAGTTGTTTTCTTTGTCTGTAATCCACCCTGCCCAGTTCTGTGTGAACAGCATACCATCTCCATCCCTCTGGAATACTCCTTGAAAGCAACAAAAATGGCTGAAGAGGCGCTCCCTCATAGTTAAAGGAGCTTTTATACAGAGCTGGCACTTTGGTTTGTCTTATCCATTGCATCCATAGTAAAAACAAATATTTCTCCTCTGATACGAGGATTTTATTTGTCTGGACCTGCGGAAGAAACTGTCCCTGCGCTAACAGCTTTAATCCCTTACTGCTGGAATGACACCCCCGATACTAGAAGCACCACCTCTGGTCCTCTCCCCCTGCATTTCCTAACTTATGAAGTGTCCCCCGACTGCTGATTCTCTGTCACCCCCACGGCCCCCTTATCTGACTTCTCTCCTTCCCGTTTCCCACGAATGTTTTCCCAGTTAGAATGTTTGTTTCTCCATCGGCTAGTGTATGTAGGTGGAGCAATTGTACCCTCTACTTAAACTTAATAAAAAGATGTAAACCATAATATGTAGCCTTTTCTTGTGACGGCACAAATCTTAAGTTTTTTTTTTTTTTTTTGTGTGTGTACCATAGAAAAGGGCAATCCTGTGCTGTCTGAGAAAAAGATGGTATCCACCCAGACAAAGCCTGTGTGTTATTAGACATTGTCTTTGAACACTAAGAAGCCACAAAGATGTTGCTGCACAGCTTTCCAACATGGAGCCGCTCCATTAGCAGGATAGGCATGCCTGCTCTATCCCCCACCTGCATTGTACCCCTGCGAAGTGTACATCTGTTCTCACCTATGTTTTTTCTTTTGACCCAGGGCTTGGCATTGTGCTCAGTTGTAACTGGGCACAGCTGGAGTGTAGTCTCTCGCCCTAAGGCTCGAGAGAGTTATATGAAGTTGCAATTTTACCAATATTATAAGTTATAGTTGCTTTGCCAGGATGAGCGTGAGTTGTGTGGGTGCTCCCGGTTTTCTGTGGGCCCTTGCTAAATTAAAACTTTGACTGCAAGTCGTCTGCTTTGAGATGCAGGCACCAGAGGTTTGGTCAGGAGGTCACATATGTGGGGTTACTATATTTGCTGCAGCACTTAGGCCTTTTTGAAAACTAAACGCAACTGAGTCCTTTTCTAGATTCTAAAGCTGTACGTTATTCTGCCATCTAGTGGTTCAATCCGGGATTGTCTTGTTCCCTTTTCTCTTCTTTTTATGGGCGAGCACAAAGTGCTCCATCCATTCTGTAATCTCTTTGGGCTATAAACCACGCCCATGCCACGTCAGTCACTTACATTGGTTCGTGGGCTTGCCTTTTAAAATCCGCTTGCTTTCATTTGTGAAAGGCATGCATACGTCATGCCTTTTCCGGTGTTTAGCCCACCTACACAGCACCGGTAAAGTACCAAAAACAAACGAGGCTTGATGTTTTCAGCCTAGAGTCTGGGCTACTCTATTTTACATCCAGTGCGATCATTCTGCATTTTAAATATCGCGATCGCGCTGCTTTTTTTTTTTTTTTTTTTTTGCTTTACAACGCTAATAGCTCTAACTCAAACAAATGCGAGACCCGTTGCATTGAAAATGCTTGATTGTTGTTGTGGGTGTCATCAGCCACCATATGCTGGTATGTCCATCCCCTGTGTGAAATCAGACGGCTCCCTGGATGTTCATGGGCATGGTAGTCCTATTTAGATTCTTTTTTTACGCCGTTGGGTCTGGATGCAACAAAGGAGCTCTGAAAAATGTTTTGAAAAATTCTGGCAAATACAAAGAAACAAGTCATTGACAAGAAGACGAGGGAGAAAGGGACCCTTCTCTCCCCCCTCCAGCAGGGTACCCTGTCGGAATCTACACATGGATGAAAAATGAAGCACAATAGGAGGTTAAAAAAGAAAACTTTCAGTTCCATCCAAACTGCCATCACAAATTTGTGCAACGCGGCCCCCCACGAAATCGCCAACCTCTGTCTACCAAAAGACCAGTGGGACAAGGACTGCGAGGCCTGCGGGACATGCAATACCATGTCCAGCGTCCAGAAGTCAGATGTTGCTTAAAATCTTGGATTGTCCAGCGACATCAACAACATCTTCGAGGCAGAGAGCCCGTGGAGGTGTCCTGGTGTTGAGAAGGAGCAAGTTGAGATGGCAGCAGCGAAGGCTCAAAAAGTAACCAACGCCAAAAGGCTCGCAGGTGAAGACCTCCGAGGAAAAAAATCACAAGGCAGCCTCTAAGTCAACTAAATCGATGATCGAAGTTCAGCCACAAACCAAAAAAAGTCACAGATCCCAGCCATGGGATAACAATGATAAGACAGCAAAAGTGCCGAAAGGACCCTTGGGTCACGAGACCTCGAAGGAAAAGCCAAATCCTTTGAAGTCCGAATCTTGACACAGAAGAAAAGACCATCCCTTATGTTGAAAAGGCACAAGAGGTCAAAATGAAGAGGCAAAGACTAGAGGCCTAAGTGGTGGGGCTCCTCCATCGCAAAAGGGAGTTCAACTCCTTAGGGGAATTCAGGATCTCAAGCAAGCTTTTGACAACCCTAGACGCCAAAGAAAAGGAATTGCCTTGGAATTTCCACCAACTCCAGAACCGTATGAAGAGGAAGAAGAGGAATTCTAGAAGCTGAATGGGAAGGAGCAGGAGGATTCGACAAGGAGTCTTGGATTGCCAGTGAAACGGAATCACCAGAAGAGGTAGACACAATTTCTTAGGCCATCACCACCAGACAACCTCATGATGAGCAATAGTTTGGTAAGAAAGGCTGCAGAAACATGAGGTTCCACTGAAGGAGGACAAAGGAGATTCCTGGGTTCTCTTGGAGACATTAAGGTCTGCCAATAAGAGGAGCCTATACTGCCCAATGCTTCCTAGCATTTTGGGCCAAGCAAAAAAGCATTTCAAGAACCTGCTGCAGCAAAGTCAGTCACCCCTCGGGTGGAAAAGTGTCTTCAAACAAGGATCCCAGATGCATTCAAGGGAACACCCCAACAGATTCCATCATTACTATGGCTAGATTGAGGATCAACACACCCACCTGAGGGCCTCTACCAGAAAGGGAAAACAAAAGGCTAGACATGGTGGCCAGAAAGATGGAGAGAGTAAGGCAGCAACGCAAAAGCGGATTGCCAATTTGAAAGTGCTACTTAACATATACAGTTCCCATCAGTGGCACAGAATCAAAGTGTATGCAAAAACTCACGAAGACAGGAGGAGAGCCAGGGCAATAGTCCGAAATGGTAAGAACATTGCCAACTCCTGCCTGAAGATGGCCCTGGATGCTGCAGACACTGCCAGCAGGCAGATGTGCACAGACACAAAAGAAAGAAGGCATGCCTGGCTCAGAATATTAGCTTTCAAGCAGGAGGTACAAGCTTCCATCATCAACAAACCCTTCACCTGGGGAGCACTATTTTGGCAGGCGTTTGATAAGTCCTTGTAACAAATAGAAAGGACAATGAGAGAGCTAAGGTGATGGGAGCCTTACAATATGGAGGTGAATTCAGGAGAGGTGGAAGCACACTTAGATCCATAGGCAGGGTATCCTTCCCACTGGGTCAACAACAGCACCCAGCCCAAAGCATCTTGCAACAAGCTGCGCAACAGACCACATACCAACAGTGGCAACATCCTGCTTGGCAGTCCTTTTGTGCAAGAGGACTAACCTCCCAAGGAGGAGGAGCTTACCAGTAAGGGCCTCTACAGCCTAAACAAGTCCCCAAAAACACAGGTGGGAGGCAGAATAGGAAATTAGCCACAGCAGTGGGAAGAAATCACCATTGACAGTGGGATTTTAAATGTGATACTTTATGAATACTTCACAGAACTAATCGAAATACCAACCCCAATCTCACCAAAACTAGTATTGTATCAAAAGGTGGAACTGGTACTACTCTGGAAGGAAGTCAAATAACTTTACAAAAGCAAGCAATAGAAAAGGGACCAGTAATGGAACAAAACAAAGGAAACTATTCACCCTACTTCCAAAACAATTCCTCCCCCTACGGCCTTCCTGGACCTCAGGTTCATAAACAAGTTAATCCGTACACAAAACTTTTAGATAACACTTCAGGGAGTAATTTCACCCTTAAAAATACCAGACTGTTTGGCAACATTAAATTTGAAGGATGCCTGTCTGCACATACCAATAAATCAAGCACACAAAAGGTACCTATGATTGTTACGTGAGAAAGTACACTGTCAGTTCAGAGTTTTACTGTTCGGCTAAAGTCAGCAACAAGGGTCTTTACAAAATGCCTTGCAGCGGTTGCAGCCTTTCTAAGAAGGTAAAGAGTATATGTATACTCATACCTAGATGACTGGCTAGTAAAGGCACAGACAAAACAAAAATGCCAAAGGGACATTGAAACGGTGATCACAACCTTAGAACGCCTAGGATTTTCCATACCCCCCCCCCCCCAAAAAAAAAGAGAGAGATAGCTTCATGAGGTAGTGAGCAAGGTGGGGGATGGGGTAAAATAAATGTAAAGCTGGGGAGGGGGAAGCAAGACACGAAGGTGAGAGCAACTGTGTCCCTTGGGCGGGGGAGGTTAACATTGGGAGATGCCCACGAGAGAGCAACACTGAACTCGATGGGGAGAGCTAGAAAATAGATAGTTCCCTAAAAGTGAGCAGTGGAAGGATACAAGTCATCCAGATATAGTGAATTCACACTAAGAGCCCTTTCTTACAGAACCATGTAGAAATTCCCAGAAAACCATAGTGTTTCATTATTATGGATTTACCAATTTAAGTGACTGAAATTGGGCACTACTTCATGGCTAAAGAGCCCGCATAAGCTCCAGCCAACCATCCAGCAGTTTTCTCTAAGAAGTGATCTCTAAAATAACCCACCACTACTGTATGCATCCAGATGTGTTCCTGTCCTCACAAATGTATTACATAAGAAATAGGGTGGTCATTGGGAACATTGATGGTCAGGGGTTGATGTTTTGAGCTACTCAACACAACTCATCTATGAGATAGAATTAACTGTTCCTAGCCCTCACTGTTTTTCAAAGCCTAATTCACAACAATGTAGTTTAGATAGTGTCAGAACACATCTGGGTTACCTAAAGTAATGAATAATATACTACCAGTTGTCAACACTGGCATAGCAGGCCACTGATAGCAATAATAACATGCATCTTGAATCATCATGGATACAAGGAGGTAGCCTAACTGATGGGATGGACGTTGAGATAAAAGACTCTGCACCTAAAGGTAAAATACCTCATTCTTACTCGTAATAAGTGAAAGGGGTAAATGCCAAACTGAAACCAAATACTCATGAATACTAAATGTGTCAGAGTTGCCTACAAACCGTGGGGTGACGGGCTCCAGGTGAACTGAGTGGCAGGCAGTTGATATCTTGCAGTGCAGGGATGGGGGCCAGTAGGGACCATGGATAATAGTTGTCATTAACAGTCTGCCTACTGCCGAGCATTGTCACAGCCTTTCAGAGTGGCAGGTACTTTTGGAAAGGAAATGGAGATGAACATGGTGTGTATATACATAATGAGATGGCAGGTCATGATATTGGGACACCGCTAATTGGAAAGATCAGGATCTTATCCTCAAATCTAAATCGGATTTGTTGTCAAATTAATGGAATGAGTGGAATAGTGTATAAATTCCTTAAATATAAACTGGATGTGATGACCCATCTCAAAAATATGATATGTTAAATGCTGTCAGGGAGGAAGCTACGGAATGATGGGGCATGCTATCTGTGCATCAGATTTTAGGGTAGGGGAAAAAGTGTCCTGTTTACCTCTTGCCTAGACTTCCATTCTTTGTATTGGATGAGCTAGGAGCAACCTTGTTGCAACCACAGGATGGAATACTGCTAATGGGAAGAAACTTCAATCTTAAAGGAAGAGGCTAATTGTAAATATTTTAGCAGGGTGCAGGGAAATTGCAGCAGTTTGCCAAGGTGTTTGGCTGGCCTTTGAAGTAGCCAGAAGCTGGTAGTGAGACAGTTCTGGGTGTTCTGAGGCCTCTAGTTCCCACAATAAGCTGGGCTATTGATTACACCAGGGATGCATGGTCATACACATACTAATGTTAGATTCCTATCCAGAGGTCTATCTGATCACTCACCATTGGTGGCAGACAGAAGAATAGTGGCATCAGATAAACGGAAGTTAGCTGGCAGCTTCAAAGAATAGAATTGGTAGATGATTTATGACTAACTGCAGAGAAGTACTTGAGTGCAAATGAAGAATAAATATATTCTGGGAAAGTAGTGTGGTCAGCGTATAAGACCATGATAAGGGGACACGTAATTTCATTGAGTGCTGTGAAAATACAGATGGGATTAGAGACGGATACTAGAGCTCCAGGGGTGCTGCCCACAGCACAACGATGATGAGCTACAACATAACTTGATATTAAAAGGCAGGAATATCAGGCACTTACCAGTAATGATGCTGGGAACCTATTCCTCATGACATATAAACTTCAGTCGGTGAGTGTTATCAGGAGCACAGCAGATGACAGAATAATGGAAATAAAAATATTGCTCAAGCATTTGCAGATTACTACTTGGCCCAATATGCCTCTCAGTGCGAGACTGCAATACTCTCCCTACAGATGTGCTGCTATGCCTCTCTGCTGCAGATAGGGACACCATAGTCTGATAACAGTGGAACAAATTGAAGCGGTCAGATCCCTAATGGTCTATCATTTGAGTTATATAAATGCCAGACAGTAAATTGATGGGGCAAGCCTAAATAGTTACGTGGTAACCAAAAGTAATGACTGCTTGACATGGGATTTGAGAATGACTGCTACTGTTATCATTCACAGGACTGGCAAGCATTCTGATAATGGTTTTTATAGGCCCATTTTCTTTTAAACGTTGAATCCAAAATACTCACCAAGGTCCTAGCAAACTGATTAGGACATATATTTGGCACGTTGATACATCCTGACAGTCCAGCTTTATCCTGGTGAAAAAGCACAAGACTGAATCCTAAGTGACTGTTTAAGTGACTGACTGGCTGTGAGGCAAACATGGAGGCAATTGCAAAGTGGTGATGGGAGTCTCTGGATGCCTTCAATGTCCTCATCTCCCTGGAATGAACATGTGCTTTGAGTGTATGAAAGAATGATCTTTAAGCCACTTATATGGTGGCTAAGAATGCCCTGTCCATATTATATATCTTCAAAGCCTCTTCCTCAGAGACAGGGCCATCACCAAGGGTGACCTTTGCTCCCCATGATTTTTTGCTCTGGGGCTGGAGCCAATAGCATGTTGACTAAGGAAGAATGCAATAGTTAGCGGATTGGGATGGGGCACTGGGTGGTCAGAAAGGATCTTATTGTCGGTGATACTCTTCTGAATGCTGCGTCACCTGAGGTTACTGTAGACACACTGTTGCAAATATTGGATATATTTGGGAAGTAGAGTGGGTTCTAAATAAACGGGATAAAGTCTGTGATTTACACATTGATACCCTGGATACCGAACGCCCCAGTCAGGGGGCAATGACCGATTAGAATGGGTTAATGTATCACAATGACAGTGCCTTGGCACGAATGAGCCCGGTTGCGAAGATCTCAGAGCTTCAGGACAGCTTTTATTTTTTATTTTATTTAACAGGAAGAGCTCAGCTGTTGCCAGCCAAGGGTCCAAGACCTGGGGAGGCACCTCTTGGGGATCAGGAAGTCACTCCAGCAGAGGCCAGCAGGGCTCAGGCTGGTCTTGCTGTAGGTCCGGTGCAGAAGGTCAGCTTGCCAGTTGCAGGGAGGCCTCAGGAGTTTGTGTGTAGCTCAGACTTGAGGCCAGTCAACTGACCCTTGGAGTCGCACAGTTTGCCAAGAATGAAGGAAGTAGGTCCAGTCTTGCTTCTTAGGCAGCAGGGCAGTCTTCTGGAGGGTCAAGGGCAATCCTCGAGTAACAGGGCAGTCATCTAAAGTACAAAGTAGTTCTTCTATAATGTTGACAGGTTGAGGAGTGTACTTGAGTGGCTCTGCAGGGCCAGTATTTGTGCTAGGTGCCAACATTTGAGTGGGGATTCCCACTATATACTACCCCCACATCTCGTTCTTGAAAGTTCTTCCCTTCGTCATGGCTCCAAGAAGTCTGGTTTGACAGCACTAGTGTCGGTGTGTGCAGGAGGCAAAGCCCTATAAAATGTAAGTGGGGTGGATACCTCTCAGTCCCTAACCATCCTGGCAAGATGGCCTACCTGCCCACACCTAATCCCCTTTTGTGTCACTCTCTGAAAGGAATCCACAAACCCCGACACCAGAGTTATTCATAGTCATGTGACCCAGGATGCAACATAAGGCACAAATTATTAGGACTGAAAATGGCAAATTTTAAAAGGTGCAAAGTAGGATGCATCTTGCGCTATGACCTTATAAGACTCGCCCTAGGGGTGACTTACATGTAATAAAAAGAAAGGCTTATGCCAGGCAAAAGGTTTATTTTGCCAAGGTGAAGTGACAGTTTAAAACTGCACTACAAGCTGCAGTGGCCCATCTGAGAAGGTTCCCTCAGTGGGTGGCACAATGAGTGCTGCAGGCCTACGAATAATGTTTAATTTACAGGCCTTAGGTACATGTAGTACCATTAACTGGAGACTTACAAGTAAATGAAATTTGCCAATTAGACTTAAACCAATTTTACCATGTTTGAAGGAGAGCATACAAGCACTTTAGCACTGGTCAGCAGCGGTAGAGTGCTCAGTCTTAAAGTTCACAGGACAAATGCAGCAAAACAGGGAGTGTTGGTGGTAAACTCTCAACCGGCCTCACATCAGAAACAGGCTTGAGAGCGCAGGAAGAACAAAGAGCTTCAAATCTCAACAAAGGAGGTATTCATGCCCAGAAATGAGACCTAATGTAGAACAGAAAGCTCTCAAAGTCAAGACAAAACCAAATGAAGGTTCGAGGCTGAAATGTAGACCCTCATAAAGGGGAACGAGTTAAACAACTCCCTCAAGTGTTACCACATTCTATTGAGGCCTTAGGGAAGAGAGAAGGACTAAGGGGTTAGGAAGGTCAGTTTTAACTATGAATTTCTCGGACCCAAAAGTAGCCGAAGAAGGGTGGCATGGCATAGAAAGAGACTACACCAAAGAAATGGTTTCAACCTATTCCTCTAGACCGTCATCTCCGATGAAGCTGCACTGTACAATGCCCTGGTTAAAATTGCAGCAGGGTCCAGCTAGAGGAGGAGCAGACTTTTGTTTTCCTGGAGACTCTTACCAGCCCAGAGGAAACACTCAGTTCCTCCCAGTGTCCTGGATGAAGGGCGAGTGACCTTTAGGGAACCAGCTGCAGATAAAGTTGTGAAACCTAGAGTAGATATATAATACAAAGGTATCTCAGAAGGCCACAGTGTACATCAGAGGAAACGTGGCAGCAGACTCCCAGCAGTCACTACCTCACTCAAACAAGCCAGTGCTCCCACTACCACAGGTCTGCCACCTGACAGAAAGCAGGAAAATTGAGATGGCGGTGACCTCCCAGTGGTGAGTTGCCAACCCTTCACAGCAGGTGTGGCAGCCAGCAGTGGGATGTGAGGGAGGAGCTGATGTACCATCTCCCAGTTTAGTATCAAAACAGGGTAATGAGGCTCATCTATGAAGGCAAGGCAATTTCAGACATGCCGAAATAGACACTTGATGTGGCAGATACAGACAGCTATTTTGATGGCACCACCATTAGGAGGCAAACATGGCCGATGGTCTTTGATTCAATTAGGTTGTGCAGGCTGTATTCTTAAATAAACATTTCAAAGGTGAAAGATTTGGCCAGCATTGGCCGACTCCACAGCAGACAGTAAGACTGTAAATGCCATAGGAGGAGTTGATTCCGAGGAGGAATGGGGCAAAGGAGAATATCAGCTGTTGGTCTCTAGCCATGCCAGTTTTGTGCCACTGTCCAGCTTGCAAAGTGCATTCTCAGTGGCAATACCTCAGCATACTTTCAGCCCATTTGAGGAAGAACAATGTGGTGAGGTACTGCTCCATGTGGAACGGGACATGCAATCATGGGACTTTTCATTATGCCTCATTATTCCACCCCTGCACTCAACACCTGTAAGGGGGCAAATGAGCTTTTCTCCACAAATGGAAAGCAGTCACCTTTGACAAAAGGATTTGTAAAACTCTTTCAACATGGCTATTGTATAGAATTATCTCCACCAAATATGGTCTTGGAACAAAGAGGAAACACTGAGACTTTAGCAAGAATTAAGGTAACTTCTAAGCAAACATGTAATATGAAAGGTACTAGAAGACCGAGAAATCAAAGGGATCAAGATACTTCAGCCAACTCTGAACCTTTTGTGCCTTACACACATTCCTAAAGTTAAAAATAGTCATTCTGCATGACGTCATCCCATGACTGTGGAATGAAGACTACATGGCCACTATAGATCTCACGGATGCCTACTTACATGTACTGATGAACAAAAGACACAAGAAGTTCCTGAGGTTCACCATGGACAAGGAAAAGTACAGTTTCAAGGTTCTGCCTTTTGGGATCAAATCTACACCAAAAAGATTCACTTAGTGTCTCAGGGTCATCACAGTGTCATCACAGTACACACAAGAGGATAGGAGATTCTGGTCTGTCTTCACCTAGACCATTGGCTGGTAAAAGCAGGATCTTTCAAACAGTTCTAAGCTTATGCAGTCACCAAGAGAATCTTTGCACTGACGGAGCAAACTCAAGGAGGGCCAGTCTCCTGACATTAAGGACAAATGGGAAACCTTAACTTTTTGCCTCTGTTTCACAGCTTGTTTCGGTTTGCTGGACTCTGTTTTTGCTGTTTTTGTTACTCTGGGCACTTTACCACTGCTAACCAGTGCTAAAGTGCAAGCGCGCCTACAAAAACATGTGTATGTAATTTGTTCATCCATGATTGGCAAATTTGATTTACTAGTAAGTCCCTAGTACAGTGCCTAGGGGTGCCCAGGGCCTGTAAATCAAGCTACTAGCGGGGCTGCAGCACTGGTTGTGCCACCCACAATAGTAGCTCTGCAAACATGGTTCAGACCTGCCACTGCAGTGTGTGTGCAGTTTTAAACTGCAAATTCAAGTGTACCCACTTGCCAGGCCTAAACCTTCCCTTTTCTAACATGTTAGGCACCTCTAAGGTAGGCCCTAGATAGACCCATGAGCAGGGTGCAGTGCATGTTTACGGTAGGACATATACTAATGTGTTTTATATGTCCTAACAGTGAAATACTGCTAAATTCGGTTTTCACTGTTGCAAGGCCTATCCCTCTCATAGGTTAACACAGGGGGTGCCTTTAAATCTGATTAAAGTGTAGATTCCCTTTGGGAGCAGATAGACGTGGAGTTTGGGGTGTCTGAGCTCACAATTTAAAAATACATCTTTTAATAAAGTTGATTTTAAGATTGTGTGTTTGAAAATGTAACTTTTAGAAAGTGAGCATTTTCTTGCTTAAACCATTCTGTGACCGTCTGTCTGTGGATTCCCTGTCTGGGTCAGTTGGGCTGTTAGCATTTCTCTCTAGACAGTGACACAAAGGGGAGCTGGGGTGTAGGCTGCATGTCCTGATGAGCCATCTGTGCTAAGAAGGAAGGGAGGAGTGGTCATTCCCACTGAAAGGGCTGTTCCTGCCCTCACACAATGCAGTCTCCAAACCCCTGGTGTGTGTCTGGGGCCTGGCCTGTGCAAGGCAGGATCTCACAAATGGAGACTTTGCTTTGAAGTAAGCCTACTTCAAAGGGCAAAATGGGTATAAGAAGGGCACCCAAAACCACAGACTTTAGAACACTTCTGGAAACCAAGAGGAACCTCTGCCTGGAGGAGATTGAGGAAGAAGAGCTGCCCTGCCTGTGACTGTGCTTTGTGGAGCTATCCTGCAGTTGCTGCTTCTGCCTGTGATTGGGGACAAAGACTGGACTTGTGGTATATTCTTGCTTGAGAAGAACTCTCCAAAGGCTTGAAATAGAGCTTGCCTCCTGTTGTTGAAGTCTGAGGGACAGCAAAGACTCCTGTGTTAGCACCTGGAGCCTCTGCTGAGACTCCTACCTTCCCAAGTGGTGCCCATCCAGTTCCTGAGACCCTGAAAGGAGAAGCTGGCAGAACAAGAGTAAGAAATCCACTCACCGACCGCTGTGCGGGGAAAAGACTGACGCAACTCTGAGATATTGCTGAAACATCTACGCGCCGCCGGCTTTGCGGCTGAAATTGCCGCTCGTCTGCAGTGCGGCTGGAAGATACACGCGCGGCTGGAGAAACGACGTGCAGCATAGCGGACGGAGGCTGGTGAGATTGCAACCTGTGCTGCGTGGTTTTCTAATCAACATGCGGCAGGATTTCCGTCGCAAACATCGCTGGGCGTGTAAAAAAATGGCGCAAGGCCTGCCTGAACCAGAGAGTGCTGTTTGGGTCGAAGCATCGCTCTCCTGCGGAGAGAAGAAACTGCTCTCGTCGACCCGGCTTAAGGAGAAATTACACCCTGTCTCGCTCGTGAATATCGATGCATCGCAAGCCCCTTTTGATGCGCACACTCCCGCGCCCAGGTACATTTCCACGCTAACCACTTTAGCTTTGTGTTTAAAATTACATAAAGACTCTCTTTGGTTTTTAATTGATGACTTGTGTATTGTGGATTTTTTACGTTTTGGTCTTGTTTTGTTTAGATAAATTTTTTCTATTTTTCTAAAGCTGTGTTGTCATTTTGTAGTGTTTTCATTAAGTTACTGTGTGTGTTGGTACAAATACTTTACACCTAGAACTCTGTAGTTAGACCTGCTTTCTCGTGCCAAGCTACCAAGGGGGTGAGCGGGGGTTAGCTGATGGTGATTCTCCTTTACCCTGACTAGAGTGAGGGTCCCTGCTTGGACAGGGGGGTAACCTGACTGCCAACCAAAGACCCCATTTCTCACATGGATCACACCAAGGCTTAATAGCAATGGCGCCAGTTATACCACCAAGAAACAGCAACCCTCAAACTGCATGGTTCTGAGGGCTTATGAGTTAGAGATGTGGCTTCCAAGAGAACTGTAGAGGTCCTGAAAGAAGCCAGAAGGCCTAGCACAAGAAAGTGTTATGTGGCAAAATTGAGCAGGTTCATATGGCACAACAAAGCAGAACTAGTTGGGGAAAAAGACACTGTAGTGGTCAAGTACCTCTCCCACTTGCTAAATGAAAGCTTGTCACACGCTTCGTAAAGTTTGCCTCTCTCCTATTGTGGCTTACATAAGAGGTGTTGTAAAAAGGGGTTTCCTTACAGCTCCGGGAATCATAAAATGTCTAAAAGGGTGGCCCAACCATGGTGGGCTCACACCTCTATGGAACTTAAACCTAGTGCTAACGCAGCTCATGAATTCCCAGTTTGAGCCGTTTAAAAAAGCAGGACTCCAGAGTATGACATTCAAAACAGCCTTCCTGATTGACATCTCTTCCTTACGGAGTGTTAGAGTTGCAGTCACTCACAACACAAGAACCATACTTATAAATACACGTCAAAGGGTGGTAATGAGGACAAACCCAACATTTTTACCAGAGGTAATCTCTCATTCCCATGTCAGCAACGCAAGCCAGAACACTGGACTATCCTTACTTGATAATAAAACGGATATGTATTACTTGCATGAAACAAGACCTAGCATGAGGGGGAACCAATTCTTCATCTCTCTTGCACTAGCAAGCAAAGGCGTACTGATCACCAAGGGGACAATTGCAAGGTGGATAGTAAAAATAATCCATCTTACAAGACAGCAGATGTAGTACTGGGACATAGACCAAGTAGTACTGGGACATAGACCAAGAGCACTATCAAAGAACACACCAAGTGGAACTCTGGCAGACTCTGATATGGGAAGATTGCCATTCTTCTGGAAATGAAATTTGATTGTGATCAGTAAGTTAGGTGATGTATTGGGTAAGTCTACTTGAAGATATTTGTATGTCCTAAGGAGGAGTATCTATTTCCATAACGAGAAGTGTTTAGATTTTTACAGTTCAGACACTCTTCAATTCTGATGTATCCAAGGGCATGTGTATTCAAGACAAATATGAATGATAGAATACTGACCGAGCCCCTCTAGAGAAAAGCAGTATTTCTTGTATATAAGAAAATAACGTATAACTCTGCTGACATCCGTGTTGATCTCAGGGAGAAATATAAAAGCAAATCTGGGAATTTTGATAGAAAAAAGGTTGAATTGACAGATCAGTACTGGAATGAGGCCATACAAGTGCCTAGGGTGGTTGCAGCTAGAGCATGGTTCCAGCTGCTGCATTTAGAAATACTCTATAGCACCTGCTTTTCCAGAATAGCTAAACTAGGACTAGCAGAAATTGGTGACTCTCATGGAGTGCAGACCACTGGGGATGTTTGTCAGTATTATTTGGGAATGCTTCTATATGATGAGGTTGTGAGGAAAGAGCAATCAAATAACGAAATGCCAATCAGTGTCCCGAACTCGAGTAAGTAACTAGGTATTCTGGGGATCTGGGTTAAAGAGTCAGTACCCAGATAGCGAACGTTATTGTGTAATTTGGGGATGGTTTTGCCTGCCATAACTTTGTTCATTTGTAGGTTGCCCACATGCTTCCCTCATTACAGTAGTAGCTAAAATATATGGGCTGGTGCATGAGGCAGAAAGTCTGGTCTATTAGACCTCTTGAAAAAGATAGGTTATCACAAATTTCTCATGGAAGACAATTTAGCATGCCTGCACAATTCGATTGTCTTGAGATACCCATAGCTATTCGTTGCGTCTACACTGGAATGTCACTGTCATGTTAAATATTAAAATGCAATAAAACGTTTTTTAAAAACAAACATGTGCCCTGCAAATTTGTCATTGAACTGTTAAGAGAATTATGTTGATGTTAGCTAGTAGGTGAAAAAATTCAAGTTCGATAGAAGGGGCAACCACGTGTGGAAGTTGCCAGGAAATATAACATCAGTGGGGTACTCCACGTGTAGATTTGTGCGCAACAAAAGAAGTGAAATTCTCCAGACTTCACCTCCAGGCGTTAGTCCACGTTGGAGGAAATGAGGTTTATTGTTTATGAGCTGGTATAGGATATTTGTGTGTGCTTATCTTATAGAGACTTCTAGCTGCAGTTTCTTTACTTTTGAATTCTGTGGCATCAGCTTTGAATCCGGAATTTTTTGCCGAGCAATACCCTGTGCACGCATCAGGTGGTGTCATTCGGATCCACGTGCATCATTCGGCTCCGCGTGGTGTGACGTCATGGTTGCCTATAAAGGCACCACCCTGGCACACGTGTCTTTCGTTTCTTTTCCTTTCCGTGCCGTTTAAGCGGAGGTCTGATCAAGATACCCTCTGCCTTTTTTTTTTTTTTTTTTAGACCCTTTTGTTGATTTTGTTTGTCTGTCTGAGATGTCCTCGAGGAAGACTGGGTTTAAGCTGTGTGGCATCTGCCATCGTGCCTTGTCGGTGATAGACCTTCACCAGGTATGTGTCTCGTACCTTGACACAGACAACGACTCGAAGTCGTGCTCTGACTGCCAGGCCAGCATTCTCTGAAGCTCATGGTGGCCCGGCAGTCGACATCTGTAGGCGCGACTGCTAGGAGGTCGTGGCACTGCTCCAGGAGCCCCAAGTCCTCTTATCATTCGAGGTCCTCCGGGCACTCTGGGAAGAGGCACAAAAAGAAGTCCAAGTGGACTTCCCCATGCCTGTCGGCGGACGAGGTATCATAGCTACATCGACGTACTGAGCACAGTTCTGCGGAGCCGATGCGAGGGCTGACTGGGTTTCCCCCTCCCTCTCTCCAATCCGGGAGCTGGAGTGACCCCTGCTCAACTTAATAATGTTATGAAGTCATGCGCCTCCTATTTGAGCGGGCTGCCCCCACGGGTGGGTCTTTGGGCCCCAAGAGATCAGCAGGGACCCCTTTAGGTTCGACACTGGTGGCTGGGCCCAGATCAGTGCCTGATGCTTATTTTGAACAGCCAGGCACAGGTGAGGAATGGGAGGGGTCTGAGGACCCTTCAGAGTATCATTTGGAGCAGGACTGGTATGAGGATCTAGGGGAAGCCATTGGACTGGATACTTCTCCAGATACTGGCATGCTCTCACCTTCTGTGGCTAGGGAGGAGGGAGCTTCATATGCCATGGTGGTGTGTAGAACAGTTGCAGTCTTGGACCTAGAGTTGCCCTTGGTGCTGGTCAGGGCTAACATCCTGACAGAGGTGCTTCAGCTGGGGGTTGCTACATCGGAGCCGCTATTACCCTTCAATGAAGCCCTTACTGATGTCCTGCTTGGGACGGGGTCCAAACCCAGCACAGGGGCTCCTGTAAATAGGACAGTCGGCTGCCGCCATCGACCAGCTCCTACTGACCTTAGTTTCCTCAACCAACACCCCACCTCGGAGAGCTTGGTGGTCCAAGACACCACTTCCCATGGTGCCTTCCTTTCTGCTCCCCGAAAAGGGAATCCAAGAGGTTGGACCAACTTGGGAAGAAGCGGCTTTCTTCCTCCAGCCTGGCATTGAGGTCTGTAAACACCTTATGCCCAATGGGCAGTTTTTCACATACTTTATGGGATACAGTGGCACATGTGCTGCTCCAGGTCACAAAAGGCGTACGGGGGACACTCACCGAAGCTGTCAGGATGGGTGAGATGCAGCCAAGTTTACGATTCAGTGTGGTTTGGATACAACTGACTTGCTTATCAGGGCAATTTCAGTGACAGTGGTCCTTCAACACCACGCCTGGCTTCGTATGACTGGCTTTTCGGGGGATGTCCAGGCAAACCTGATGGACAGGCCCTTCAATGGCTCAAGCAATTTTGGAGAAAAGGCAGACTCTGTGCTTGAGCAGTTCAATGACTCTCGAGCTGTGGCCAGATTCTTGGGCCTCTCAGTGCCTGCTAACCAGCAGTCTGCCTTTCGAGGCTTTGGAAGGGGAATGGGGTACCACACCACCCACAGGTCGGCCACAGTCCCCCATCATCACAGCATCCAGTGCAAGGACAAGGTCGAGGTACCTTCAGACCCAAAGGGTCTAGCCAGAGGTCGGCCATCACCCAGCCCCCCTCTTCCACAGTGCCCAAGCCCTCCTGGTATGGTTCTGCAAGTCCATGTTCGTCCAGTTGAATTTCATCTCCCTCACTGGAGGTCATAACATCGGACAAATGGGTCTTGCACATCATACAGAAGATCTATTCCCTCCACTTCCACTCTTTCCCTCCCCCATCCCTCCATTGAAAGAACAGCTGATGGAGGATCATTTAATCTTGCTCTGCGAGAAAGTTACGGCTCTCGTGGCCAAGGGAGCCATAGAAAGTCCAATGTCACAAGTAGACAGTAGTTGTTATTCCCGAACCTGTCAACTCTGCGCCTTCATGCGTGGAGATTGAGCTGCGGCAGTTGATGGCTTTTGACTTTCCTCCGGAAGACTTTTAAGTTATTTTCGCAGCCAGACGTCCCTCCACTAAAATGGTATATGCCTGCCATTGGAAATGCTTAGTATATTACTGTACAGAAAGGTCTTTTGATCCTTTTTGTGCTTCTTTCTGATATCCTTCTCTTTATACTTTCCCTTGCCCTGCAGGGTTTTGCCTTGGGTACTCTCAAGGGCTATCTTTCTGCCTTTTCGGCGTTCCTTCGGCCGCCTGATCAGCATTCACTGTTCAAATCCCCCATTGTACTTAGAGATTCCTCAAAGGGCTTTTTCATATGTTTTTCCCTACACCCTTTGTTATGCCCCAATGGGACTTAAATTTGGTCCTCAAATTTCTGGTGTGTGCTCCCTTCAAGCGTTTACACAACTGTCCTCTCTGGCTGCTCACCATCAAAACAGCCTTCTCAGTGGCAATAACATCTGCCAGGAGGGGGTGAGTGAGATGCAAGCCCTGTCATCAAAGCCACCGTATCTCACTATCTGTCCAGACAAGGTGGTGCTCAGGACTCGTGCATCTTTCCTCCCCAAGGTGGTGACCCCATTTTATCTGGGTCAGAACATAACCCTGCCCACCTTTGCTCCACCGCATCCCTATAAGGAAGAGGAGCGACTCCACCGACTGGACCCCAAAAGAGCGTTGTCATTCTACCTTGACCGCACAAAAAAGAGTTCCGGGTGAATGACCAACTCTTTTTATGGCACGTTGGAGCAAAGAACGGTCGGGCAGTGCAGAGCCAAACCATTTCGCACTAGGTCATTCTCTGACTCAAGATCTGCTACGCATTGGCCAGGAAGAAGCCTCCTGAGGGCTCATTCTACGAGGGGCAAAGCTGTTACCACTGCACAAGCTCAGGGTGTTCCAGTCCTGGAGATTTGTCAGGCGACAACGTGGGCATCTTTGCACACGTTTTTAAAACATTACTACCTGGACAATCCGGTACGGAGAGAAAGACACTTTGCCCGTTGAGTTCTACAGGACTTTTTAGTGTAGTAGAGGTATCCGCAGCCCACCGCCAGGTGGTTATGGCTTGGGTATCTATTCAAAGGTAAGGAATCTGCAGCTAGAAATCTCTATCAGATGAACAAGTTAATTAACTTCAGTAACACATTATCTGGTAGAGACTATCTAGCTGCAGATTCCTTACACCCACCCATGCCTTCCCGCTCTGCGGCTATGTCTAGTAGGGTTAGGGTTTATTCCTTTCAGGGCCCTAGTTTTGCAGAGACAAACTGTTGGTCCTCTCAATGATTCTGCACTTCTGGTGTGGAAGTTTGTCAGTAAAAGAACTGACGTGTGTGCACCGCGGTGGTGCCTTTATAGGTGACCGTGATGTGTCAGACTGGTCCAACGATGCTGACGACGCCACGCAGAGCCTACCGACGCACGCAGATCCAAATGACGGTGTGTGTAGGGTATTGCTCAGCAAAAAATTACAGATTCGAAGTGGATGCCAGGGAATTCAAAGATAAGGAAACTGCAGCTAGTCTCTACCAAATACGTTACCCAAGGTAAGTAATTTGTTCTTCCATGTCTTCTACACAACATGTCAGACGACATAATGCTAGTCCCTCCACAGAGGACTTGGCCATAGTTATACACGTGCTGAAATAGTCCTACTTAAAGGCAATGAATCGACCAACCTACAAGGAAAGGGAACATTATTCTCAGACAGCTTACTGCTGGTGCTGGTATGTGGTTTCTGACGTCTTAAAGTTCAGTCCATGCAACCTGAAGGAAAAGGTTGTAAAAACCCATTAATGAACATACGAGACTGTCAACCAAGTGTTACTCTGCCAAGAGAGAACTTCTTTAGAAGACGCTGCTTTCTTCAAGAGAATTTTCAGCTACAGCAATTTGTACCATAGGGAAACGCCAAACATACTTTTTGTTTTCTATTCCTGATTCTTGAAAGAGGCAAAAAAACATGTACTCACCAGATAATTATAGTGCTAGCTGGACTAATAAATGGATTTGAAGTGTAAGGTTTCTATGAAACATCTGCTTTGAAAGATAACATTTTGATAGCAGTTTTTTTTTTTTTTTTTTTTTTTTTTTTTTGCAGAGGTTGTGAATTACATGCTTTAGTTCAAGATCCACATTTCAGGATTCATAAATATATATTGGGAATCCCAACATGCCCTCAATTTATCCCTAAGAAAGTTTCACATTTTCTTGAAAATCTGAGTTGCCGTTTTTCTTCCAAAAACTGTTTCAGCAGAAAATGCTAAATTTTTGAAGAACAATCATATGCTCTGTATGGGAGATAAAAACAGGAGTCATCAATTCTTTGTCAGAGACCACCCAAGAGAAAACGGTGTTTGTGTGCAAGTACTTCAAATATACTGTCATCATGCTTCTGACATTTGAAATGAATCCTGTCTGACCAGTAACTGCTCCTAACTGACCCTTATCCTGCAAATCAACTTCAGTGTTGCAGTTTCTTGAAGGGGTGAGGCAAGATCTTGTTTTAGGATCTGATTCAAGCTTTAAGGGTGTCAAGGTTTCAGCCGATGGTCTTGTAGTTTGCTTGGGTAGCGACCAGATGGTGTCGTTGGTATGTTCATAGTTGTTGATGTGGTGAAATGCCTTATTGACTAGGGGCAGCAGGCAGGATTAAACATCAGTGAAGGTGCCTTTGTAGCAACCCATGATACAATCGATGCCTCTGGGTATTGATGCTTCACCACCAGAGTCCGGTTGAGTCAACGATGGTAGTCATCTGCAGCTTTGTCAGTGGTGCTTTCAATAATGAGGTCCTGAAAGTCTTTCTCTCGTAGGGGATTTCCATGTATAGTCATAAGCACTGAATAGTTCCGCGCGCCTGCGGGGACCCCGGAGCACTGTTGTGTAGTATATTCTTAAGTGCAATCATCAGCTCCTTGACAAAAAAGGTCTGTGAAAAACACTTAAGAATAACAATGTGCAGCCTATGTGAACAGCTACACAAGCCAAAATTGTTAGAGGAAAAAACAGTTGTAGTGTAAATTTCACGTTTAAACCTCTATTTATTCTATAAATACATAAATAAATACATTCTCATATTTTATTTACACCTCTCATGAGAATAAAACAATGTAGGGCAGTGTAGCCCATAGGCTGCCATTATACAGAATGAAAATAGAGCTGTGCCTTTAAGAAAGTAAAGTCTTCCTGTTTCCCATCATGCACAGCAAAAGGCAGTTGCCTCAGTTCTTTTTTCCGGCTCCTGCTGACAGGACCCTGAAGCATTGAGCTCTACCTCACAAAAGCTTTTGTGACAGAAATTCATTGAAATATCTTCTGAATTTCATTTTCACTCGACGTTTTTACCTTTGAGTGATCATTTTCTACTGATTTCTGTCAAATTCTGACAGAATTTGGAGGTTTTTTCTAGTTAGAAATGCCTTCACTTTTTGATAAATGTCCTTCTTGTGGAAGAAAGAAGGCTAAAACAGATCCACATAGGGTCTGTATAATTTGTCTTCCATCCAGCCACAAACCGGAGTCGTGTGACATTTGTAAAACCTTCTCTAGAAGAACCCTTCGTGATAGAGAGAAGATCCGACTTCAGGCGAGAGAGGACAGGAGAAAAAGTGGCCATTCCACTACAGAGCGAGGAGAAGGTCAGACTTCTACCAGGGCTCAACCTGTTTCCTCCATGACTCCTTCCAGACCTGCTGAAAAACGACATAGATCTCCGACGACGTCGAGAGCGTCGACGTCGAAGCAGGGAACGGCGCCAACATGTTCGCCGTCGAGGAGTGCTTCGCCGGCGAGAAAAAGGCATCGTTCGCCGTCGACAGCTATTTCGCCGTCGAGGCGGCGAAGACACCAGACGTCGAGAGGATCTGGGTCGCCGTCGACACGGCGAACACAGTCAACGTCAAGGAGATCCGAGTCGGGCTCGCCGTCGACACGGCGAGGGAGATCGCCGTCGAGAGAGAGTGTTCGCCGTCGGAGGCGTTCACCGTCACCGCACCGACGTCGAGGTTCGTCGTCGAGAGATTCTCAGCGGCGAGACGAGTCGACGTCTAGAGGCACTCGCCGTCACCGCAGTTTGACGTCGAGGAGTGCTTCGACGTCGAGAAGACCATCTAAGAGGCCTAGAAGGGTTTATACAACCTCGGAATCCTCGGCCTCGCTTATCCTACTTCCAGCATCGCCACAGCTCTCGCAAAGGCAGTCGCCGTTACCACAGACGCCGGTAACACCTACGGCTCCTCTTCTGGCGCCTCCTCCAGAACCTGTTCCGAGGACTCCAACGCGATCTGCAGGGCGTTCTGGTTATTCCTCGAGGCGTACATCTACCTCTAGGCACCGTCGTCAGGAATCACATCATGGACATTCTTCATCGTCCACACGAGACTACTCTCCAACCTTATCGGACTCACCATCCCCAAGAGTGTCTCCCATAGATGATGTCAACACTTTTCAGGAGGTCTTAGTAAGAGGGGCAACCAAGCTGAATATCCCGCTAGCAGCTCCGGCCCCATCGACATCAGTGATCTTTGAGACCTTGCATCAAAGGACATCTTCACGACCTTTACTTCCACTGGTTCCGGGTCTTATTGAGCCAGCAATGGACATTTTTCTCACGCCGGCTACAACAAAGTCTGCTCCTTCCAGACTCATTAAAAAGTACCGTCCACCAGAGCAAGATCCTCTATTCTTGAGGTCGGACCCAGTACCAGACTCGGTAGTTATAGTGGCAGCGAAGAAATCGCATTCGACGTCACCGTCTTCCTCTGCTCCCCCAGACAAAGAGAGCAGAAAGATCGATGCTGCAGGAAGAAAAGTATGCTCGACGGCATCCATCACCATGAAAGCAGCCAGTGCCACTGCTTTATTAGGGAGATATGATCGATCCCTCTGGGACTCTATACTGCAGTTCGCGGAGCATCTCCCTAGGGACAAAAGGGAAGATTTCCTAGAGGTCGTGAGCGAGGGAGCTATGGTTTCTAACCAGATTATAAGTGCTGCGGCGGATTCTTGAACACTATCCGCACATAACTATGCTCATGGTATAGCGCTCAGGAGACATGCATGGCTGCGGCTTACATCGCTTAAACCCGAAGCACAGCAGAGGATACAGAACCTGCCTTTCTCAGGCTCCACTTTGTTCGGCTCTCATGCCGATGATGAGATGGCCAGAATGAAGTCGGAGCTGGATACCCTGAAAGCGGTAGGCATGGAGCGACCTAAGGAACAGCGAAAAGGATTCCGCCCATATCAAAGAAGACTGTTCACCCACAGGTATCAGGCTCCACATTGGACGTCTTCACGCCCTCAGCAACAGCAGCAGCATCAGAGGGGCTTCTCCAGAAGGTCGACAAGGGGTCGTTCAACACCTCAGACCCAGACACCTCGACAAGCTCCCACGTCTAAGCCCTGAATCTTTGCTTCCCCCTCCTCCGTTACCCACTCCGGTAGGGGGAAGTATCGCAAATCATCTGGACGAGTGGCAACGCATCACAACAGACGCCTGGGTATTGAATATTGTGAGACATGGTTACGCTCTCAGATTCACCAGTTCTCCACCATCTGTTCCACCCAAAACAGCCAACCACCATCTCGAAGCTCTGCAGTTAGAGGTCAATATCCTATTGCAGAAAAGAGCCATAGAACCCGTTCCCATCAGCCAACAAGGGAAGGGGATTTATTCGAGATATTTCCTTGTACCGAAAAAAGACAAACAAGAGTTTCGTCCCATCTTAGATCTGAGGACAGCAAACAAATGGATTCGCAAAGAAAAATTCAGGATGTTAGCCTTACACCAAATTTACCCACATCTACGTCAGGGCGACTGGCTATGTGCGATAGATCTTTGCGACGCTTACTTTCATATCCCAGTAACCAAGAAACACCGAAAATTCCTAAGGTTCACCGTCGGAAAACGCCATTACCAATTTGCAGTTCTACCTTTCGGCCTAAAATCAGCGCCAAGAACTTTTTCCAAATGCATGGCGGTAGTAGCCGCCCACTTGAGGAAACAGCGAATATTCGTCTACCCCTATTTAGACGATTGGCTCATAAAGGCCTCCAGCTGTCTCGAGGCACAGCACCATTTCGAATGGACTCTACAACTGCTACAAAAACTTGGTCTTCAAGTCAATCTTCTGAAATCTACAGCAACACCTGTTCAGAGGTTGCATTACTTAGGGGCCATTGTAGATACCAGGCTAGGAAAGGTGTTTCCTTCGGAGGAACGACGGTTATCGATTCTCCAAAAATGCAAACAACTGCAGGAAAGACCTCAAGCCACTGCAAGAATAATAGCTTCTCTACTGGGCTCGATGGCGTCTTGTATCCATCTGGTTCCCAATGCTCGCCTCCATATGAGACCATTGCAGGAAAATCTAGAGGATCAGTGGTGTCAACTGAGGGACGATTGGGAGAACAAAGTCCTTCTTTCTCCTCACACCCTACAATCCCTGAAGTGGTGGTGCTTACCCAGCAATCTCTTGGTGGGGATTCCGTTCCAACAACGGCCTCCATCTCAAACCATCGTAACAGATGCGTCACTGCTCGGATGGGGGGCGCACATGGAACATCTTCGAGTCCAAGGCGAGTGGTCACAGAGAGAGAGTCTCTATCACATCAACCTGCTGGAACTTCGCGCAGTCCACCTTGCGCTCAAAGCCTTCCTTCCCTCTCTGAGAACGGAAACTCTCCTTCAGACAGACAACGTGGCCACTATGTACTACGTGAACAAACAAGGAGGCACCAGGTCCAGAGTTTTATCCAGAGAGGCTCAGACAATCTGGCATTGGCTTCTAGCCAGGAACCTGTCGCTAGTGGCAACTCACCTGCCCGGCATCCAGAATGTTCAAGCGGATGCCCTCAGTCGGGTAATGAACGAGAACCACGAATGGGTACTACACGACGACGTCGTTCATTCCATTTTCGCACTCTGGGGTATCCCCTCTACAGACCTATTCGCAACCCCAGAAAACAAAAAATGCCAAAACTTCGCCTCCAGATATTACCATCCAGGGACACTGGGGAATGCCCTGTGGATAAGCTGGTCAGGAGCATTTCTTTACGCCTTTCCACCGCTTCCCCTGATTCCGGCGGTCCTCCAGAAGCTGTCCAATGCTCAGACCAAAATGATCCTAATTGCTCCGGAGTGGCCACGCCAGTGGTGGTTCCCAGACCTTCTGCACCGGTCACTCAAACCACACATCAGGCTACCATATCGTCCGGACCTTCTCACGAAGTTCAGAGGGCAGATATCTCATCCCATCCCCTCATCGTTGAGTTTGGCAGCATGGCTCCTGAGCTAGTGCAATATGGACACTTGAACCTACCTCAGGACTGTATGGAAATTCTGAAGGAAGCAAAACGCCCTTCCACACGATCAGCCTATGCAAGCAAGTGGAAGAGATTCTGCATTTGGTGTTTACACAACAACATTGACCCGGTTTCCTGTGGAGAACAATCTATCCTGCCATACCTGTTAAGTTTGGCAAAATCGGGCTTACAACTGTCGTCAATAAAAGTTCACTTGGCGGCGATAACGGCATACAGAAAGAGTCCTTCACAAACGTCCTTTTTTCGGATGCCGATTATTAAGGATTTCCTAGAAGGTTTAAAGAAGGTTTTTCCTCCCATTAGAAAGCCTTCTCCTCCATGGGAACTGAACGTTGTCTTATCACGTCTGATGCTGACGCCATTCGAGCCGATACACAAGGCATCGCTGCAGCATCTCACATGGAAAGCTGCTTTTCTAGTGGCAATCACTTCAGCGCGTAGGGTCAGCGAAATCCAGGCCCTTTGCGCGCAGGAACCCTACACGGTTTTTCATTCTACAAAAGTGGTAATGAGAACTCATCCAAAATTTCTACCTAAGGTAGTCTCCGACTTCCATGTGAACCAAACAATTTCATTACCGACTTTCTTTCAGAATCCAGCTACTCCTGCTGAGAGAACTCTGCACTCTCTGGATGTAAAGAGAGTATTGAAATTTTACTTGGACAGGACAAAAAGCTTACGAAAATCACAACAGCTTTTTATTAACTATGGCCCAATCAGAACAGGTTTGGGCACATCTAAACAATCTTTATCCAGGTGGATTGTTTCATGTATAATGTTATGTTATCAGTTAGCAAACAAATCCCTTGGTGGTAGGCCAAAAGCCCACTCTACCAGAGGGAAAGCAGCTACTGTAGCCTTGATGAGAAATGTCCCTTTGGCAGAAATATGCAAGGCTGCCACTTGGAGGTCGGTCCATACCTTTACTAAGCATTACTGCCTTGATACAGACGCTAGGGCAGATGCTCAGGTTGGACAGGCTTTGCTCAAGAATTTTTTGCATGATTCATGTTTTTTCTCAGTATTCTTATATCTACTCCACCGCGGTTATGGGGATGGGCTTGCTACTCTATTCAGTGCTTATGACTATACATGGAAATCCCCTACGAGAGAAGGAATGGTTTCTTACCTGTAACTCCAGTTCTCTCGTAGGGGTATTTCCATGATAGTCATAAGCAACCCTCCCTCCTCCCCGGTGGAGTTGACATAGAATATGAATATTATGGAGGTTGGTACTCCAACAAATGTTTTGTTTTTCTTCATGTCAGGTTAATAGCCTCCAAAAAAGAACTGAGGCAACTGCCTTTTGCTGTGCATGATGGGAAACAGGAAGACTTTACTTTCTTAAAGGCACAGCTCTATTTTCATTCTGTATAATGGCAGCCTATGGGCTACACTGCCCTACATTGTTTTATTCTCATGAGAGGTGTAAATAAAATATGAGAATGTATTTATTTATGTATTTATAGAATAAATAGAGGTTTAAACGTGAAATTTACACTACAACTGTTTTTTCCTCTAACAATTTTGGCTTGTGTAGCTGTTCACATAGGCTGCACATTGTTATTCTTAAGTGTTTTTCACAGACCTTTTTTGTCAAGGAGCTGATGATTGCACTTAAGAATATACTACACAACAGTGCTCCGGGGTCCCCGCAGGCGCGCGGAACTATTCAGTGCTTATGACTATCATGGAAATACCCCTACGAGAGAACTGGAGTTACAGGTAAGAAACCATTCCTTCCTTCACATTAGGCACCTCAGAAGGCCCTTTTGCATACTTTGTCTGACTGCTTGTTGGACTTCTTGGAGGCCTTTTTGGCAGTTTTCCGATATCGGTGGTTCTATTTGTTTTTTTTTTTTCACCCACAGATTTTTTTTCCCTTCTGGGATATTCGAATGAATTGCCAAGGAGGCAGCCTCCGCCACTTTCTTACTCTGGAATCACTGTGGTAGACGTCCCTCGTGATCTTCAAAATTTGTTTTTTCACATTGAATACAGACAACCTATGTAATTTTCATGAGGTTCTTCGGCATAAAGTCTTTTGCCACAAGAAACAGTTTTAAAGTGTGCTTTCTTGGATTCTGCCTCTCGACAGTGTAGTTGGAAAACTCGAGGAAATTATCAACTAGGAAGTGTAATTTCACAATACGGGTCCCCTGGGTCGAAGAGACTTCATTAGTAGCTGAAACCTGACAAGTGATGTTTCTGAGCAGGATGTGAAAAAGGGCTGCCTTCCACACGAGTTTTGAATTATGCTGACCGCTGGGAAGTGGAGATTGTGTGCCTTCACTTCATTGGTTAAACTTTGGGTCATTTCTGATTAAATTAACTGGTTAATAAAACAAATGTTTTGCAAATCATTTCTTAGAAAATTTTAATTTCTAGGGTTGCAATGTCACCGTGGTTCTCCGAGGTTGACGACAGGGAATACTTTAAACTATAAATCTTTGAAAGTCAGTGATGGATAACTATTGTTACAGGCAAGTAACTAGATTTACATTCTCTACGAGTCTATACTTATACATTTAGCTGGTTAGTTTGTGGCGCTTTATTTTTCAACTGATTGGTAATTTGATTGACAGGAGTCTACTGCAGCTTTGCATGCCTCACTCATGCCACCCAGTGCTTGGTTCTGAATATTGCAACTTGTTTTAAAAAAAAATCTTTTTTAATGACTAGAACGATTCAGGATTACGTTCCCTGAAGCCACTGCACCAGGACACAGACCACTCCATAGATTATTTTCGTTATGGTTTGTAAGTGTTTACTAGCGCTGTAAGGCTCAAAATAAACATCCATTAAACGATTGAAGCATTGAGGGACAAATGCCATCAGAGCTTTTTTTTTTTTTTTTTTTTTTTTTTTTTTTAAACAGTGTCACAGCAGTGGCAGCACCTTAGCAGTACGGGAGGTCATATTTGTGGTAGAAATCCAGGAGGCTTCAGGCTCTTCTGATGCCAAATAATGACTTGCCCAATTACAATAAGCCAATTGAGTGAAAGCTGATAGTTTTCTAATGTCGCATTACAATGATGAATAGTCACAATTTAGCAAAAATAATAATTACATCAAATGACATACAGATAACAAGGAATAATCACCAGGAGTGAAAAAAACAAGAGGTGGCTTCTTTAACAAAAAATAGCAGCACTGTCTATAAAGCTGATTTTGTAACAATCACTAAAAATGATCAGATATTGCGCCTTGTCCTGGACTTGTCTTATCAACCAGTATGAAACTCCGGACTGCTTGATGACAACTTGCAAGAAGATTTCATAAACTCTGTAGACCTAAAGCATGGGTATTTCCATTTGCCTGTGATTTCAGCACATCACCCAATGCTGACATGTGTGGTTAGTGCCAAGCATTATCAGACGTTTTCCAATTCGGGGTAAATTCTGCTTTAAGAGTATTTGCCAAATGTGTCTCACTTGTGGCAATGCATCGCGTTTGAGATACTATACTCCGTTCATGGATTCTCGGGAAGTGCAAAATTTGCTTAATTTGCTTCTGTGTAATTATGCTTAATTACATATTACGCAAAATGTATATCTGTCACTTTGCCCTATAGTTTAGAAAGAAATGTATCTTCATGTTTTTTTTTGGCAGATGTATTTAAACAAGAGCACCATAGACAGCTGCATATGTTCTGTTCCTGTAATAACTTTTTACTGCAAGTTGTGCAATTCACTGAATTATTAGAGCTAAGGGCTCTTAATTACGTGAAACGCCATAATATTATGCAAAACGTGGCATTGCCAAAATTAAGCAAATTAAGGCGGCGTAATTTAAATTTCGCCTAGGCTCAATGTATACCTTTGCCTGACAGTTGAAAGACTTCTTTAAAATGCACAATAGAAACCTTTCAAAATATTCAGTTGCTTCACAAACTTGGTTTTTATTATTCATGTGCCAGATATGTCTTGCCATCCTCTTCAAGACATGTTTTTTTCTTTTGAGGCTGTCCTTCATTTATCTGTAACCCAACAATTTTTTATCACAAGAACAAGTGCAGACATAATTTCTTGTCCATAAACCTAATTCCCAGTCCAAGATTGCACATTCACAGCTTGAGCCGTGGCTAGTAACACAGTGGTCTCAGGTTACCAGTGTCCTAAGAGATTTCTGGTAATAAATGGCCATGGTTCTTCAGAAACTTTAGTAGTGGAACAAGCTAAATCTGAGCAGGCCTTTTGTAAACCTCTGGCAGCAAGTGACTTTAAACACAGTTGCTGCACTGTTGGATTAGGGTGGGAGACTAAGCTGCAAATGAGTGTTCTGGCATTCAAAGAAGATGCATTGGCAAAGAACATATTCTAAATTGCTCTGACTTAAAAGGTGGTTTTAATGTGCTCAGACAGTGTCATCCATGTACTGAGCACCAAATCAGAGGCTGGGTTGTCAATAATGCCAGAAGATCTGTGGCTCTGAATCTGAGCAGCACTTCTTATCTAGGTGTGCACCTCCAAGTTATAGACAACAAATTTTGGAGGTCTAGCAATCAGTCATCAGGAAACACTCGTGGGTGATGAAGAGTCCTCTATTGGCATAGTATTTTATATTCTGTGGTCATCAGGCATCAACGTGTTTGCCACAAATGCAGAATCCCAGAACTTTGCCTTTCTGAACCTACACCTTCAGTCACAAGGGAGAGCTTGAAGGATAGCTTGGTCAAGAAGATTTCCCTACGCTTATACTCCCTTCCAAATGGGGCCAGAAAATTGAGTAAGGCTCCTTTCATTTTTATTGCTCCACTGTGGCACTCCGGTCTTCCTCTGTTCAGGACATTTTAACCCACTCAGTTGTATTCACTCAGCAGTGAACAAGGTATGATCATTCCTATTCCCGAATCATATAATTTAGGTTTTTTGTACCTGTAGTCTTAAAATTCGGTTCGATGCAGTTGACAGAGCATTGTATGATTGATAATCAGGAGGCACTGCCATATGGCAAAAGTGTGGTGTGACTAAGTTGGGAACATTTGGACGTTCATTGCTTTTTGCACATTCGGCCCACATTTCTGTACAAAATAAGGGCATAGCATTCACCTATATACAAAATAAATAGCACACTTCAGTTTTCATTTCACAATTCATTTGAACCTTCTTGCAAGGGCTTAAAAGAATGAAAATATTTTTCAGTATCTACGTGGGTTCTCATGGGTCCACCATTTAAACTGATGAATTCACGCTGTCTGAAACAACTGTTGTGGGGATTATGTCTGATAGTGATTACAGCTTTTATCTTCTGAAGAGCATTCCTTCTGGTATTCCTAGTTTTTCCCCTAAGTTCCATAAATATAAAGTAGTGTTAAGTACTCAAGGATTCTTGATTATTTTGAAAGATAGTAACGTCTTTCTAATAAGTGAAGTCCACCGAATTATGTTTTTTTTTCTAATTCACAAGATTGAACAGAAATATCTTTCCATAGACAAAAAAAATAGAAAAGCCCTTTTGTACAATGTTGACTTGCAGTACCATTTCAAGCAATAAAGCAACTTTTTGTTACCTTTACACAGCCACAATATGGCAACGCAATTTGAAAATCAAACATTGACGGATGAAAGTGCACTCAACAAGGTACTATACACAAGTTCTACTTGCAAGAGAGGTGCTTTGTCCATTAGATTAAGAATTATTCCTTTTGCTGACATTTTCAACCCAGCTACATGGACTTCTGTCCACACATTATCTAAACATTACTCTATTGACCTATAAGTGAGAACAATTCCAGCTTGGTCATACAGTTTTGAAGCCATTGTTTGATTACTTTGTTAAAATATAAAAGTAAAGTATGCTTATTTACAGTCTGCACTGCATGCGAGCCTCCAGGCATTCCTCAACCTGAAGATGACACTTCCTGGTAACAATTGGCTTTCAGCTTGTTCTTTTGCACCCAGCACTACATGGTCAAAGAGTGGCGACATGGAAATAGACAACAGAACATAATGGAAACCGTTATTGCATGAAAATAAGTTTCATTTGTATAGAGAAGATTCCATCACATGCATGTTTTGAAAAGATGCATTAAAAAATTAGCATCTGACTAAAATAATAAGATGAAGCCCACATTTGCCATGTTGATATTTGGGTCCACTGCGACAAACTGTGTCTGGTCTGTGCTACTGGCGATGATCTTTCCATTTAATATACATTTGGATCAACAGAGGCTTAAGCCACTGTCACATTATTAGTTGTTGTTCCATCAGTATTTGTCACAGGACCCACATAAGGTGGTAAATGTGCAGCCAAAAATTTGTCCAAAATATTGTCTCCTGAATCAGTGTCCATGTCTTATTTCATCTCATGTTTTCTCATTTTTCTCTTTAGTCTTTCTTTGTGGCTTTCTTGTGTATTTTCAGATTGCTTATTTTTCTCATTTGTAATTGTAGGGTATATATAGACTGTCTCCCAACACTATATTCCTACTTGTTAATTACATTACTTTTTAATTATTTAAAAAGCTCTAACATACTCCCCCTTGATTGTTTCCAACCATCATAAAATTAATTCACAAATGTTTTTAAGTTCACGCTTGTCTTTATTTGAGTCTTTCAACTCTTCATTGCTCTTTTTGTTTGTCATTGTATTTATCTCTATCCCTAGTGCAGGCCAGCCTCTCCCAAGCACTTAGTGGTTCAAATTATGTTGTGTCTAGGATGAGGCTTCAAGTCTCAAAGTGCTCCCTGTAATCGGTCTATAATTATCAAATTAAATGAACCCAAACATCACCTCTCAAACATCTAATAGCTTTGAAAATGTTCAGGTTTTCGAATTTAAATCAAATGGCAAACAACGAAATATAAATGTTTTATGATTAAATTGTTTCATATACCTCAGTTTTCAGTATGCCTGTCTCCCAGTCTCAGCACAGCTCTGTAACCTAGTCAACCAGTCACTGGGTGGCTTCCCACGCAGCTTAACCAATCTCAGATTGGTGTTTCACACTAACCGACAAATACAAGTGAGGCACAATATGACGCAACAACCAGCTCCTTGCAGCAGCTCATCTTCCCTTACAGGTTCTTTTTATTCACACAAAATATTAATTGTACTAATCTATGGAGCATAAAATAAGCCTTTGTCTGACCCTTCCAAAGAAAAACAAAAGAACTCCACAACCGGAATATTCAGGTGTTCGATGGCATGTGTAGCTGCAGATACACATGCTGTGCACATCCCGCCATCTGGTGTTGGGCTCGGAGTGTTACGAGTTGTTTTTCTTCGAAGAAGTCTTTTCGAGTCACGAGACCGAGGGACTCCTCCCATTTCGACTCCATTGCGCATGGGCGTCGACTCCATCTTAGATTGTTTTTTTTCCGCCATCGGGTTCGGACGTGTTCATTTTCGCTCCGTGTTTCGGGTCGGAAAGTTAGTTAGAATCTCGGAAAAATCGTCAGTATTGTTTGCGTTCGGTATCGGGTTAGTTACAACAGATTGACACCGAATTGAGAAGAGCTCCGGTGGCCCGTCGGGGTTTTTCGATTCCCGTCGGGCCTGGTCGGCCCGGCCACGTGTCTCTTCAAGGCTGATGGAACGGACCCCATTCCGCTTCTGTCCAAAATGCCATAACAAGTATCCATATACAGATCAACACCTGGTCTGTAACTTGTGTTTGTCATCAGAACACAAGGAGGATACTTGTGAGGCCTGTCGAGCGTTTCGGCCGAGGAAGACACTCGGGGACCGAAGAGCAAGAAGACTGCAAATGGCGTTGGCGCCGACAGGACAAGGGTGTTTTGAGGAGGAGGAAGAAACATTCTCCATCCAGGATTCGGACTCGGAGGAGGTCGATCCTGAAGAAACGCCGAAAACCGTGAGTAAGACGTCGAAACAAAAAACTCACGAAAAGACTGCCAAAGCCCAGGGGACACCACCGCCAACAGGCCATGGCTTAACCCGAAAAGTAGGTGACCGTCCATCGGCACCGAAAAAGGGCGAGCTGGTGTCGAAGTCATCAGACTCCGGTCGAGATACAGGCATGCAGCAATCTCGGGCCCGAGAGAGTGGCTCCGAAAAGATTCGGCACCGAGACAGCGGCACCGAAATTGGTCGGCACAGAGAGGGCGCTACGCCGAAAAGCAAAAAGATTTTGTCGGAGCCGAAAAAAGCAGCAGAAAAGGTTTTGGTGCCGAAACATCCGGCCTCCGAACTGAAAATTAGTTCCTATTCAGAGGAACAAGGACTGTCCTCTCAAATGTAGACACACAGATTTGAAGAAGAATTACAGACAATAGAGCCAGATCACACGCAAAGGCGGCTCTTTATTCAGAAAGATACAGGGAAGATCAGCACTCTTCCCCCAATCAGAATGAAACGAAAACTTGCCTTCCAAGACAAGGACAAGGACAAACAGCCACAAGCAAAAGTGGCTAAACAAATAACACCACCACCATCCCCACATCACTCTCCACAACTATCACCGGTAGCCACTCCACCAATGATGCAATCCCCAACACATACGGGGATGAGTCAAGATGACCCTGACGCATGGGACCTTTACGACGCACCAGTGTCAGACAATAGTCCTCAATGCTATCCAGCAAGACCCTCGCCACCTGAGGATAGTACAGGCTACATTCAAGGGCAGCAGCATTTCACAATGTCAGCCTTTACTCAGAACCCATTGAAGATGACTTCCTTTTTAATACACTGTCGTCTACGCACAGTCAATATCAAAGTCTGCCAATGTTGCCCGGAATGCTAAAACACTCCAAACAAGTGTTTGAAGAGCCTGTCAAAGGGAGAGCCATTACTCCAAGAGTAGATAAAAAATATAAACCGCCACCAACAGACCCAGTGTACATCACACAACAGCTATCACCAGACTCTCTTGTAGTTGGAGCAGCGCGCAAAAGAGCCAACTCTCATACTTCAGGAGACGCGCCACCTCCAGATAGAGTAGAAAATTCGACGCGGCAGGCAAAAGGGTGGCGGCACAGGCAGCAAACCAGTGCCGTATTGCAAATTCGCAAGCTTTGCTAGCCAGATATGATAGGGCCCATTGGGACGAGATGCAACACCTTATTGAACACTTGCCAAAGGAGTTTCAAAAAAGAGCGCAGCAAGTGGTCGAAGAGGGACAAAATATCTCCAAAATCATATTAGATCAGCAATGGATGCTGCAGACACAGCTGCTAGAACTGTCAACACAGCAGTAATGATAAGGAGGCATGCATGGCTGCGTACATCAGGATTTAAGCCAGAGATACAGCAAGCTGTGCTGAATATGCCATTCAACGGACAGCAGTTGTTTGGGCCGGAGGTGGACACTGCAATTCAAAAACTTAAAAAAGACACTGACACGGCCAAAGCCATGGGCGCGCTCTACTCCCCGCAGAGCAGAGACACATTTTGAAAAACACAATTTCGAGGGGGGTTTCGAGGGCAAACCACAGAAGCCACAACCTCACAAACAAAGCCCACTTACCAGAGCCAGTATCAGCGGGGAGGTTTTCGGGGACAATATAGAGGAGGACAGTTTCAAAGAAACAGAGGAAAGTTCCAAAGTCCCAAAATACCTACATCAAATCAGACCATTTTCACATGGTTACTCTACAAGACGTAATCCCACTGCTCAAACAACAAGACTACATGACAACACTAGACCTAAAGGATGCATATTTCCATATACCAATACATCCTTCACACAGAAAGTAGCTAAGGTTTGTATTCCAAGGGATACATTACCAATTCAAAGTGTTGCCATTCGGAATAACAACTGCGGCAAGAGTTTTTACAAAATGCCTGGCAGTAGTAGCTGCACATATCAGAAGGCAGCAAATACATGTGTTCCCATACCTAGACGATTGGTTAATCAAAACCAATACGCTAAAACGGTGTTCACAACACACAAAATATGTCATAGAAACCCTACACAACCTAGGTTTCTCAATCAACTACGCAAAGTCACACCTGCAGCCGTGCCAAACACAGCAATACTTAGGAGCAACAATCAACACAGCAAAAGGGATTGCTACTCCAAGTCCACAAAGAGTACAAACATTTCACAATGTAATACAAACCTTGTATCCAAAACAAAAAGTACAAGTCAAAATAATACTGAAACTACTAGGCATGATGTCCTCATGCATAGCCATTGTCCCAAATGCAAGGTTACACATGCGGCCCTTGCAACAGTGCCTAGCATCACAATGGTCCCAAGCACAGGGTCAGCTTCTAGATCTGGTGTTGATAGACCGCCAAACATACATCTCGCTTCAATGGTGGAACAGTATAAATTTAAACCAAGGGCGGCCTTTCCAGGACCCAGTGCCACAATACGTGATAACAGATGCTTCCATGACAGGGTGGGGAACACACCTCAATCAACACAGCATCCAAGGACAATGGAACATACAGCAAAAACAGTTACACATAAATCACCTAGAACTGTTAGCGGTATTTCTAGCGCTGAAAGCATTTCAACCCATGATAACCCACAAATACATTCTTGTCAAAACAGACAACATGACAACAATGTACTACCTAAACAAACAAGGAGGGACACACTCAACACAGTTGTGTCTCGTAACACAGAAAATATGGCATTGGCCGATTCACAACCACATTCGCCTAATAGCACAATTTATTCCAGGAATTCAAAATCAGTTAGCAGACAATCTCTCACGGGATCACCAACAGATCCACGAATGGGAGATTCACCCACAAATACTGAACACTTACTTCCAAATTTGGGGAACACCACAAATAGATCTATTTGCAACAAAGGAAAACTCAAAATGCCAAAACTTCGCATCCAGGTACCCACAACATCAGTCTCAGGGCAATGCGCTATGGATGAACTGGTCAGGGATATTTGCTTACGCTTTTCCCCCTCTCCCACTCCTTCCATATCTAGTAAACAAGTTGAGTCAAAACAAACTCAAACTCATACTAATAGCACCAACATGGGCAAGGCAACCTTGGTACACAACACTACTAGACCTGTCAGTAGTACCTCATGTCAAACTACCAAACAGACCAGATCTGTTAACACAACACAAACAACAGATCAGGCATCCAAATCCAGCATCGCTGAATCTAGCAATTTGGCTCCTGAAATCCTAGAATTCGGACACTTAGACCTCACACAAGAATGTATGGAGGTCCTAAAACAAGCTAGAAAGCCTACCACTAGACACTGCTATGCAAATAAATGGAAAAGATTTGTCTATTACTGCCATAATAATCAAATTCAACCCTTACACGCATCTACAAAAGATATAGTAGGATACTTATTACATTTGCAAAAAGCAAAACTAGCTTTCTCTTCCATAAAAATACATCTTGCTGCAATTTCAGCTTACCTGCAAATTACGCATTCAACTTCATTGTTTAGGATACCAGTCATAAAAGCGTTTATGGAAGGCCTAAAGAGAATTATACCACCAAGAACGCCACCAGTTCCTTCATGGAACCTCAACATTGTCCTAACACGACTCATGGGCCCACCTTTTGAGCCCATGCACTCTTGTGAAATGCAATACTTAACGTGGAAAGTTGCATTTTTAATTGCCATCACATCTCTAAGAAGAGTGAGTGAAATTCAAGCGTTTACCATTCAAGAACCATTTATTCAAATACACAAAAATAAAGTTGTTCTACGAACAAATCCCAAATTTTTACCAAAAGTAATCTCACCGTTCCACTTGAATCAAACGGTAGAATTACCAGTGTTCTTCCCACAGCCAGATTCTGTAGCTGAAAGAGCACTACATACATTAGACATCAAAAGAGCGCTAATGTACTACATTGACAGAACAAAACTAATTCGAAAGACAAAACAACTTTTTATCGCCTTTCAAAAACCTCATACAGGAAATCCAATTTCAAAACAAGGCATTGCTAGATGGATAGTTAAGTGCATTCAAACCTGCTATCTTAAAGCTAAAAGAGAACTGCCTATTACACCAAAGGCACACTCAACCAGAAAGAAAGGTGCTACCATGGCCTTTCTAGGAAATATTCCAATGAACGAAATAAGTAAGGCAGCGACATGGTCTACGCCTCATACATTTACCAAGCACTACTGTATAGATGTGCTAACTGCACAACAAGCAACAGTAGGTCAAGCTGTACTAAGAACATTATTCCAAACTACTTCAACTCCTACAGGCTGAACCACCGCTTTTGGGGAGATAACTGCTTACTAGTCTATGCACAGCATGTGTATCTGCAGCTACACATGCCATCGAACAGAAAATGTCACTTACCCAGTGTACATCTGTTTGTGGCATTAGTCGCTGCAGATTCACATGCACCCACCTGCCTCCCCGGGAGCCTGTAGCCGTTTAGAAGTAGATCTTAAACATTTGTACATTTGTAAATAGATTACTTGAAACTTTATTATGTACATACGCATTCACTCCATTGCATGGGCACTATTACTAGCATACACAACTCCTACCTCACCCTCTGCGGGGAAAACAATCTAAGATGGAGTCGACGCCCATGCGCAATGGAGTCGAAATGGGAGGAGTCCCTCGGTCTCGTGACTCGAAAAGACTTCTTCGAAGAAAAACAACTTGTAACACTCCGAGCCCAACACCAGATGGCGGGATGTGCACAGCATGTGAATCTGCAGCGACTAATGCCACGGACAGATGTACACTGGGTAAGTGACATTTTCCTTATACAGCCTCCGACTTTTACAATTGAAAAAAGAAAAAAAAGTTTTGAAGCACACAAATGAAATCTTGACCAGCAGGAAATCACCTAATCCGTGCAGTGTTACCTTTGCGCATTAGGTTCCACTAACATTGACCAACGTTAGTACAATCACAATAAATTGTTACTATCCCTGTCTCAAAAGTGCAGTCGACGACTTTTCACGACCTGCACCACAAATCATTAGCAGACATCAAGACCATAAATCAACTGTTTATCTATCTTGGGATCTTAGACAACTTCTTAGTCCAATAACCTCTTTGTCAAAGATGATAAACGTGCATAAGCATCAGCAGTTCATAAACTTCAGTAATTCATTCAACACTCAAGCGATACCAAAAGTTTAATAAAATTGCAACAATCAACTTCGGTGTATTGACACTCATGCCTCCAATTCTGCAACCACCTTAGAAAACTGCACTCCTTCAATCTTCACACTCTGGCTCTAGGCAATGGGTAATGGGCATCTATCTCGGGGCAATTTGTAATTACTAAAAGTCCTCTTTCTTATTACGTAAACTGTCCTATCACTACCAGCTTTGTTGGAGTAGGGAGTTTAAATAATTATGTAGTTTGTCATAAATCTTACCAACTCATCCTCTCAAAAGTTCCCGCTCTTACTGGGCCCAAGGGCGACAGACCTTTGCAGCAAATGGGAATTAGTCAGGAACTGTGAGTTAAAATCATCTTATTCAGTACAATTTCGATTTCTGTTTTGGGAGACAGTAAGAGTTGGTGTGACTTTCAAAGCATTACAATTTTTGTAAGTAAATCTTTATTGATCAGAGAACATTTTCAGTTAATACAAATCATTAATATCACAACAAATGCATAAACTGTGTTCTGAAAGGGGAAAAGTCCCTGTTCTAAGCTGTAGAGAATGAGAACACATCAGTTGGAACTCAAAAAGAGCTCTAAATTTGAGAGCTAAAATCATGAAGCTTTAGCATTAAATCTGAAATCATAATTGTAGGAAAGTACTGTCTTTCTTGGCACGTTACCCCCAATTTTATCTATATGTCAGTATGTTTTTGCCTGTCTCACTGGGATCCTGCTGGTCAGGACCCCAGTGCTCATAGTTTATGGCCTAATGTGTATGTCTATATAGTGCTTGACTGTGTCACTGAGGCATTGCTAATCAGAACCTCAGTGCTTATGCTCTCTCTGCTTTAAAATTTTTCACTTTAGGCTAGCGACTTCATTTACCAATATCAATTGGCACACAGGACCCCCCCCCCCCCCCTTATAAGTCCCTAGTATATGGTACCTAGGTACCCAGAGCATTGGGGTTCCAGGAGATCCTTATGGGCTGCAGAATTTCTATTGCCACTTAGAAGGAGCTCAGACAAACCCTTTCACAGGACCATTGCAGCCTGCGTGAAATAGTGCACTCACTATTTCACAGCCATTTTCACTGCACTTACAAGTCCCCTATATGTCTAACCTTCACTTGCTGAAGGTTAGGTGCAAAGTTACTAAGTATGAGGGCACCCTTGCACTAGCAAACGGGCCCCTACATAGTTCAGGGCCATTTCCTGGGACTTTGTGAGTGCGGGGACGCTATTACACACGTGCACTACATATAGGTCAACACCTATATGTAGCTTCACAATGGTAACTCAGAATATGGCCATGTAAGGTGCCTAAGATCATGGAATTGTACCCTCATTCCAAATCTGGTATTGGGGAGCCAATTCCATGCATTATGGGGGCTCCACCATGGATCCCCAGTACTGCCAAACCAGCTCTCTGAAGCTTGCACTGCAGCAACAGCTGCTGCCACCTCACAGACAGGGTTCTGCCCTCCTGGGGTCTGAGCAGCTCAGTCCCAGGAAAGCAGAACAAAGCATTTCCTCTGAGAGCAGGGTGTTACACCCTCTCCCTTTGGAAATAGGTGTTACAGGCTGGGGAGGGGTAGCCTCCCCCAGCCTCTGGAAATTCGTTGAAGGGCACAGATGGTGCTCTCCTTGCATAAGCCAGTCTACACCAGTTCAGGGACCCCTTGTCCCCTGCTCTGGTGCAAAAGTGGACAAAGGAAAGGAGAATGACCACTCCCCTGTTCATCACCACCCTAGGGGTGGTGCCCAGAGCTCCTCCAGTGTGCCCCAGACTTCAGCCATCTTGCTTTGCAAGGTGTGGGGGCACTCTGTAGGGCTCTGAGTAGCCAGTGCCAGCAGGTGACGTCAGAGACCCCTCCTGATAGGTCCTTACCTGATAAGGTTGCCAATCCCCCTCTCAGGGCTATTTAGGGTCTCTCCTGTGGGTTCTCTTTAGATTCTACTTGCAAGTTTCCAGCAGGAATCCTCTGCAACTACTACTTCATCCTCTGACCTCGGATCAACTGCAGCCTGCACCAGGAACCGCTGTAAGAGCAACAAAGTATCCACAAGGGATAATTTTCTTCTGCAATTGCAGCTCCACCCAGCAACTGCAACAGTTTCCACGGTGTGCACGGTCAGTGGACTCCCTGTCTTCACCCTGCACCAGAAGGACCGAAGAAATCTCCTGTGGGGTGACGGAGCCACTCCCCTTCTCACGCAGGCACCTTCCAAGTCAACGACTGGTACTCCTGGACTCGTCTCACAGTGACGAGCGTGCTCCTAGAAGCACAGAGGGGTGGACACCATTGACGTAGACTGTCCTAAGGTCCTGCTGATGCAATTTGGAGGAGGTAAGACCTTGCCTTCCCTGAGAGCGATGGTACCCCTGTGTACTGCGTCTCCATCACCTCCTGAGGCCTCTCTGCACTATTTGCAAAATTCCTTCGTGCACAGCCAGGCCCAGGTCCCCAGCACCTCATCCTGCAACGCTCAGCTCGCTGAGTTGTTCTCCGGCGGCGTGGGACCTTCCTTTGTTGTTCTGCACGAACTGCGTTTTGCACCTCCTTTGTCCCTGTGTCCTGGGACACCCGTGGGTGCTGTCTGGCATCCTAAGGGCTCTCTATAGTGCTGAGAGCCCCCACTTCCCCCTCACACAGTTTAGGCCTCCTGGGCCCAGCCAGTGCCATTTTTACGCAAAATGCATATTTGTCGTAACCAAGTCTTGTAGGCGACTTCCAACACGAAATCACGTCTGCATCCATCTTCACGTCATGGGACTTCTTTTGCATCACGCAGGAGCCCGCTGGCATCTTCCTAGGGTGCATTTCTGCAGTCTTCGTCCAAGCGGGGACTCTTCTTTTGCACCCTCTTCTGGGTTGGCAGGGGCTCCTGTCCTTCCTGGAACTTCTTTCAACTTCTGGACTTGGTCCCCTTCTTTTGCAGGTCTTCAGGTCCAGGAATCCAGCAGTTGTTTGCAGACTTGGTTGGTCACTGCAATAATCCATATCACAAGGTGTAGTGTGTCCTATGGAAACTTGCAGTACTTTAATCCTGCTTTTCTGGGGTGGGGTAATTTACTTACCTTCACAGTATTCTTACTCTCCCAGCGATTCTGCACACACTACACTTGTCTAGGGGAGAATTTGTGATTTGAATTCCACTTTCTTAGTATATGGTTTGTGTTGCCCCTAGACCTATTTTCTCCCATTGCATTCTATAGCATTTCCTATTGTTTGCACTATCCTATGACTAATTACTTGTCTAATTGTGGTGTCTAGTGTATATATTGTGTAAAATACTTACCTCCAGAAGGAATATAGTCTCGAAGTTATTTTTGGTAGTGTCACCCAAATAAATACCCTTATTTTTTTTATAACACTGAGTATTGTCTTTACTTGTGTATAAGTACTGTGTAACTATAAGTGGTATTGCATGAGCGTTGCATGTCTCCTAGTTCAACCTAAGCAGCTCTGCTATAGCTACCTCTATCAGCCTAATGTGCTAGAACACTACTGCTTATCTAATAAGGAATAACTGGACCTGATATAAGGTGTAAGTACCTAAGGTACCCACTACAAACCAGGCCGGCCTCCTACAATAGTTTAGAACCTCTCATAAAGAGAGGTTCAAGAAACTCAAAGTAGCATATATTCAGGCAGGGGAAATAAAGGATCTCTCAATAAACCTGAGAAATTTCTGCAAAGGGCTCTGCAGAATCAGCAGAGAGTCTGGGTCAGAAGAGATTCTGGCAGTATCTCATGGCCTCATCTTGGAGCACACATTTATATAACATTTCATCTCAATAGTTCGCCGCAAGTTATATCTATCTTCAGTCAGTCCATCCAATCAGCACACGGTGTCATCATAGGAACAAGAAAGCTTCCGTCGTCTAAAGAGTCTAAGGACAATGACTTATAGAAATTAAAGTTCTAGAAAGAAACTTTTTTGTGTACATTTAGCAAGTTGAGGTAAAATTCCCACCGTTCACCTACAACAAAACAAACTGTTCATGGTTAGGCCTCTATATTACAGCATTAGGTAATGGATTTCTCATCCATTTAAATTGACAGATCTCTTGCTCATGTGAAACATTCCACGGAAATTAAACGAAACATTTTAATACATTATATTTTATGAAATCTAATCATTTGGAAAGTTTGAAATCTAACAATTTCTTATTAAATCATTCTATCTCAGCACATTTGTGTCATTAAATTTTAACATCTCACATTCCTGACCTAGGTACGGGTTTTGAAAACGAGGGAAAATGCATTCTGCAGCATTTTAAACTTAACCTTGATCGGTATGAAAGCCTACTGCTTTCTCGTGTTTAAAAAATACAGCTTTTCGTCCGAGGCCTACACCTTATTCCTACATGTTAATTAAATTTATTTTTTGTTATTTAAAACGCCCTACATGTTACTTAATTGACCAATAAGTGAATGAAATCCCAGCATGACCATACAGAATTGAAGCCATTGTTTTATTCCTTTTACATTTAACGAAGTTGAGGATCTTGATTTACCGTCTCTGTGCTGCATTTGAACTTCCAGGCATGCTGCAACCTGACGATTACACTTCTTGGTAACAACTGGCTTTCAGCTTCTTCTTTTGCACCCAGCACTACCTACATTTTACAAGAGAGCGCAGCATGGAAATAGGCAAAGGAACATACTGGAAACATTGTTTTCTCGAAAATAAGTTTCATACAGTATGTATAGAGAAGATTCCATCACCTGTTTTGAAAAGAGATGCATGAAAAGTTTGCATTTGACTGAAATAATAGTGAGACCCAAATTCGCCATGTTTATCGCTGGGTCCACTGTGGACAACCTTTGTGTCCAGTCCTCCTTCACTGTCATCTATCTGCTGAACAAGGTGGACTTGCTTAGTTGAAAAGTACTTTTAATTTTTTTTTCTTCCAAAAAAGGTGGTTAATTTTACAACTGAAGTGTGCTTATGTACGTTTTTAATTTTGTCAAGTGCTGGAAATTAAAAATTGTTTATTTCTTTAACTGCAGAACTGAATGATTTCATCATCCAACTTGATGAGGAGGTTGAGGGAATGCAAAGCACTATTTTGGTTCTCCAACAGCAGCTGAAGGATTCTCGCCAGCAACTGCTGATGTTTCAGCAGCAACAACAGTCACACGCCTCTGTCCCAAGCACCAGCAGGACTTCTGAGCCAACTGATCAGGGAGAGGCCTCCGGTAAAGACTGCAGCCGTCTGGCAAATGGGCCAAGCAACGGCAGCGCTTCCCTTCAGAGGACGTCTGGGTCAGGGTTTCATAGGGAGGGTGGAAGCTTAGAGAAAGACTTAACTGCATCCCCCGGAAATGGTAATAAACTCTCCAACCACTCAGAAGAGAGAGCTAGCAAAGCCACCAGCAGTAGCTACCTTAATCAACTGAGTATTGGGTATGAAAGTGTAGACTCTCCTACTGGAAGTGAAAACTCACTCACTCACCATTCAAATGATACAGACTCGAATCATGATCCTCAAGAGGAAAAACCACTTACTACAAAAGGTAACAGAACTATGAGTTCCCGACATGTTCAAAACGGTTTGGACTCCACTGTAAACGTATAGGGTTCAGTTTTGTAGCCCTTTTTCACCCTGCATTTTTATACAGCGTCATTTAAATTGGGAGTGACTACTGTACAGGAAGAATTTGAATTAGTGCATACTTTTTCACAATTTCGTTTCATTTTTTTCTTTCTTGCATTATGTAAATTCTCTGCCAGTTTGAACATTTTAACTGTTATGTTGGCTGTTGCAAAGAGATGTGTAGACACAAGTTATTTTTGTACGAGTTAATGTGAAGTCGAAGACGCACTCCTTTCCAAAAACATTTGACGTCTGTACAAATCTGTGTTTATGTAGACTCTGTGCTATGTGAGGGCATTCTTACTCTCATAATAGACCCATTTAAACGCTTGTCATAGTATACTGTGAGTTTAAGACTGCCATGTTTGCCCGACTCAGTAGTTTTGTTCTCATACAGTAGGACTTCAGTCCTGTGGTAGTTTGATTGTTGCTGTTTTCCACCACATATCTGTGAAGTTTCTCTTGGTGACTGAATGTTGAAGGCCTGTGTGCATAGTTACTCAGTTTTTAAGGACTGTTGTACTTCGTTCATGCAAATTGCTCTGTGGCTCAAATATTATCTTACCTGTACTGACCAAACATAAATAAAGATTTTTAATATCAGAAGTGTTTTTTTCTCAACTATAACGTGTACTAATGCACAATGACATTTTTGATAAGTACGTGGACGTTGTATTTAGAGGTCCTTGCAGCGCACTGTACTAATTAACTTTTACATTTGATTCAAGATTTTGAATAACGTGACTTGTTTCTCTACATTTAAAGAACCAAACCTTCATGGGGATACAGAAGAAATGGAGTTACAGATGGCTCGCCCAACTGCAAAGGCGATGGTGTTGTGTGTGGTTTGTCGTAAGGCACATTCTAAAACTCAAAGTGGGTAGCATCAATTGTGAATCCATACCTAATTTTATGTTGTGTATAGAGACTAGAAGAAACCGGCATAGAATAGCCCCAGAAAAAAGAATCTCAGAACACAGGTCTTCGCTTCTTCATCTGTTTTTCACATTTATTTTTTGTGTATTTCGCTCAGTCTTTTGCCCTTTGGATGACTGATAAATTATTTATCGACAGGTAGATGGAACTGGTCTATATTTTACCCTCGGTGTTCTCTTGCATTAGAGATCCCGATTTGCTGTAAGGGATATAGTCCGAGTAAGATTTGTTCCAAATGTTTTTGTTTTGCCTCAATTTTGCAAGTTTTCAGAGAAGAAAAATCGTTTTTTCTTCACAAATCTAAGTTTGTGAAGGGAAAGGTGGGGGCCCTTGAGCTTTTCAATGTTACCTGGTTTCACCACTGTTGCCTATAAAGCAAAGGTGCAATGTAGAAGTTATACTCATCCTTTAGACATTGACTTTCTCCCTTCTACCATGTTTCCCCAATATCGGAGATGAGTGAATTAGGGGCTTTTTGTTTCTTTAATTTTTACCCTTGCTGCAAGTCTGTTTTGTCGGGGAATGCAACATCATTGATAGTGGCATGTTAATCCAGGACTAAAATTCCCTGAGTTGGGAAGGGGTCCGCATTATCGAAAGCTTTTTCTACTAAATGCCTTCTACTGCAGAACAGTTTTTGTGAGCCATCAAAATGCCTTTGTTGTAGTCGAGATGATGGAAAAAAGCACTATTTTCCACACACAAAGAATTGTCACACTTGCCACATTGCCATCTGCTACATAATGTGCTGATGTTTACCAAAAACAAATATTTTTTAAATCAAAGCATGTTAAAATTGCCGTGCACGGTGCAATTTTGCACCAAAGTGTACACAAATTCACTGGTCACTTTCAGCTGTCGACTAATGAATTAGCCATTTAGAGTTGACGATGTTGCCAATACAGTATAGGCATCACTTTCTGAAGGACCGGTTTAAGGAATTCTGTCTGCAACAGGAAACCAAAACCTTAAATATGTAAATGCAGCTTTACGGGGGGATTTGTCATTTTCTGTATCATTACACATTTATGTGCACATCATGTATGCTGTTATGAAAATGTTAAATCCTAAGATATATTAATGCATACAGTACTTTGTAGTGAAGCTAGTAACTGAGGAAATAATTCTTCTGTTCTGAAGAGCAGTTACTGAAAGAGGTGCTGCATAATTTGCCTCTCAACGTGTAATTTATTTAATCCTGCCATATAATTCTGCACTGGTGCATGATTTCAGTGGCCTGATTACAGTGCCAGAAAATGTTTACTTAGTAGCAAGAATTCGATGAACAAATGCTACGTTTTTTCTTTCTGCAAGGACCACTCTGACATTGGGTAGACTGCTATAGATTGAAACACTTAGTAAACGCCAAATTAAAGTTGGATAAATAGCTCCAGATTAGGATATTCTTAGTATTGGAAGATGTATATTTCTGTCTAAACTATGCTTCCTAAAAGCATTCCTCTAAAAGGTCTCGCAACCCAAATGCTCTTGAAGTCAAAAGTCTGTACGTACTCCCTTTAAGTATTCCATGCTTTGACATCACAAAGATAGGGACGGCCTTATAAGCGCAGGCAATTTATTACGGCGAATTTGTTCCAATCCTTGGGCACACCAAAGGTATAATATTGAATCCTGATAACTTTATGGTCTCCCTGCATGAAGACTACACATTTACAGAAGGCACTGCTTAAGTATTCTGGAGGACCCATATTTCAAATGGAAGACTGAAAGAGCTAGCCTATCTGGGGCTTGCTTGCTTGCTGTATGTACATTGTCACAAAATGTGTTTCAGAAGCATTTACCTTTTCCAAAACCTAGGTGGACCAAGATGTTTAAAAAGCAAATTATTTTACAATGCTGATATAAATGTGTGATTTAAGACGTGCAGCAGTATTTAGATATGACTGCTGGTACGTACCCCCGGCAGATAGAGAATAAAGATAAATTCAAGGTCAAAAGACTGCACGATGCCTAGGCCAGTTAAGTTTTGACTAATCAGCTTGAAACTACTGCCTTGTTTAGAGCAATGGTTCTTAACCAGTGGTTGGAGGGGTTTGTGAGAAATACTCATGGTGTCTCGGACTGTTAAAAAATGAAATTTGTCAATTAAAATTAATAAAGTATATACAAATAAAGAAGCAAAATTGAACATTTGAAAATGTTTCTATAGTTTGTGAATTACACAATATTTTAATAATATTTGAACACTTTGATGTATGCTTGTTTTTGTATTGTTTTGAGGCTCATATTATAGAAACTGCTTATTTAGCTGGGGGAGTTCTAATAAGGACTTAGCAAGGGTCCCCAGATTCCAGTAATGATTGTGACTGAAAACAACTGAGAGAAGATAGGGACCCTTCCTTAACTCCACTGGGAGACCTGCACCAGTACCAACCAGGTGGTTGGAGAAGTCAGGTAGTGGTCATGAAGAACACCCCCTTTACGTTCTGCCCAAACTGCCACCAGAACTTTGCCCAGAGAGACCTCCCCACCCGCATAAAGTCTGCAATCTCTCTCTCCCGAAGGATCATCAAGATGAGAACTGTACGCATTTGTACTCAGGACCCTCGAGGAACACTGATGCCAGAGGCTAGATCACTACACCATGGCCAGCAATCGGAAGGAACGAGTTTCACTTAAGGACACCGGCCTGTCGTGCGAAGACTGGGAGAACGGCAAGAAGGCACAGAGGGCCCAAGGAGAAGACTCTGATATTGATATCCATGAGGGGGATGCTGAAAAAAGGCAAGCGGCAAAGACAGTCTAAGGACGCCAGAAGAAAAAAGAGAAAAGTAATGAAAACTGCCAGAAGCTTTTGACCCGAAGCCCCTGGACTGTAAACACCAGAAGGCAGCCTTGGTGTCGAGGCACTCGACGACTGAAGGTCCGTCAAAACTCAGTTACATGGATCCCAAACGGGGGATACTGAGAGAGTTAGGTTAATGTTGAAACCCTCGACCACGCCATCTGGGAAGGCAAAAGTTTCAGATGCGACTGACCAGTCAATGCCGAAAAAGACTGGCCTCGACGCACAACAAAAAATTCTTGAGGTGAAATGAAAAAAGAGAAGGCTTGAGCCTGAAATGACTGCTCTCCTACAACCTAAGGAATTTGCAGAATCCCTGAAGGTTTTTAGAATTCCTACCAAGCCTTCAACATAAACCGAGGCAGAAGATGACCTGTCTGCCCTAGAGGCCCCAGCAACACTGTAACCTCACAAAGAGGAACAGGTAGTGTTTTTTTATAAGCTCAAAAGGGGCGAAGAGACATCTGGGTTCGACAAGGAGTCGTGGTAGGACCTTGACTCAGCAGGAGGAGGAGTAGGGAACTGTTCTTTAAGGCCATCACCACCAGATGACTAGCCCGCTACAACAACCTCAGAAAGAGGGTTGCAGAAACCTGTGGGGTCTGATTGGAGGAGGAGAAAGGACACTCTTGCTTCCTCCTACAAACATTGATGCCCTCTAACAAGGGGAAGTTGTATTTGCCCTTGGTACCGAGTACCCTTGACCGGGTGAAGGAGGCATCCAGGGAACCAGCCACAGCAAAGGCTGTGTCAGCGAGCGTACAGCATCATCTTCTCAGGCCCCTAGATGCATCCAGGGTAACATCCCTGCTGACTCATTGGGACAACTGCAGGGAAAAGAAATAACGCCCACACATCTACAGGCCCACTGCTTGAAAAGGAGAGCAAGAGACTCTTACTTGGTGGGCAGAAACATGACATGTAGAGGGAGGCTGCAACCCAGTGGTGGATTCCCAACACCTGTGCCCTACTGAACAGATTTGGACACAAGCAGTAGGAAGAGATGGAGCTCTCATGCAATATCTGCCCGAGTTGTATAAGAAAGGAGCCAAAGCTGTGATGAAGGAAGGGGAAAAACACTTGCCTTAAGCCAGCATTGGATGCTGAAGATACTGCCAGTAGGCAAATGTGCACGGCACTACACTGGAGAAGTGTGGCACAATGGTTAGAGTGGCAGACCCTGAAGCAGAGATATGGCTTGCGACCAGGGTTCAATTCCCGCCTTGGCAGGTCTTGGGCTCAATTCCCTTGGACCAGATCATTCTCGCCTCGGTGCATAATCTAATTAATGGGTCCCATTCTGTAACTCTGGGCAATAGCTTGCTTAATCTCCACAACGGCCCTGACGGTGCTTGGATGCCTGGCATCACCCTGGGGGTTACCGAGGAGTGGGCACCTCACAGGGAAAAGCCAGGAGGGGTTCCACAGCGGTATGTGTACAGCACCTTGAGACCCTAACGGTGGAGTAGTGCGCTATACAAGTGCAACGTTTACGTTTACACTAAAGTGCCGTGCTTGGCTCCGGAAATCTGGTTTTAAGCCAAAGGTACAGGCATTTGTCATCAGTATGCCCTTCACAGGAGACACCCTATTCGGACAGCCAGTCTAGTCCTTGGAGCAACTCAAAAAGGACAATGAAACATCTAAGGCAATACAGAGTGTAGGAAGCTGGCCCTTTGTGTGAATACCATGTAAAGGGTCCAGGGATTCCCCCAATGAGTGACGGGGCTTGCTATGCATTCTCAAAATGCTCTATTTAGGGGTAGTGTGGTCGAGCAGCCTTAGGCTTAACACACAGGAGTGCAAGACATATACAAATACCCACTATGGTCAATAAATGAGACACACGACTCAAGCAGGAGATCCACACCAATTTATAAAAATAGCAAGTATCTTTATATATGTTTAGGCATTAGACAAACATTTTCAACTGAGTAAGTTTTTAAATACGTATTTTTTTTGCTTTAATAAGTGGACACAGTGCAATGGTATCTTGTGAGAGGAAAACAACTTCTGCAATCAGGCACTGTATGACGACTTAAAGTACCAATCTGCAAGGTTTCAGGTGAGTATTAGGCAAGGGTCAGGACCACACCAACAGGTCACTGGGGCGGCTGTACAGTACAGTGTCGGGTGCCCAATGTATTTCAATAGAGATTGGGCTTGGGGGAAAAAGGCTGCATGTACTAGCCAGGAGGCGAATCGAGGTCAACCAACAGGTGTGTTAGAAACGTAGGGTGCTCTGGGACATAGGCATACCTTTGGTCCTTTTCTCCATGGGTCAGTGCGACAGGTGCAGAGGTGTCCTTTGTTTTGGGGTTTGTGTGTCAAGGAACGCTCGCTATTGAGCGGTCCTGTGGTCTAAGGCTACAGGCGTCTTCGGGGAGTTCTGGAGGGATGAAATCTCCATGGACTCAAGCTCAGGATAGCTGGGAGACATGGTTGCCACCAGCGGCCCACTGCAGCTCGGGCCAAAGGCAATGGGTGCAGTGGTTGTTTTAGGCATCATGCTTCTCTCACCACAGAAGCTGCTGGGGGCAAGGGGAGGGGAGAGATCTGCTGTTCACGTAAGGTCTTGAGTATTTATTGAAGACAGGCAGCCCTCCTGGATTTCTGGAGTCACCGCTACAAACGAGTCAACTATTAGTACAGATTTTGTTGAGGGATGCACAGGCCAGCAGGGTTGGTATCAGTTCAGCTGCTTCTTTTCTCCTATTCTGCTGTTGTGGCTCTTTGGTGGTCCTTGTTCTTCATAGGTCATCAAAATCTGGTGCCAGGTGCTCCCCTCAATACTAGATTTAGGGTTGTATAAGGTAGTAGCCAATGGGCTACTGGGGGTCACTATGCCCCTTATATAACCACTTCCTGTGGGAAGTGGGCATAGCCCTGTCCAAGAATTCCTTAGTATGCCATCACCAAGATGGCTACTTCTGAAAAATTATGTCCACTTCGCAGTAGCAGACTTCAGAGGTAGCACTAGCCTGGGAGTGGCACGCCTAACTGACTAGCTAATTTTCCCACCTGTCCTGCTGCAGAATGGGCCCTGGACAGGGGGTGTGGCTTCCTCTCATGTAAGGAAAGCCACATTTGTAGTTCAAAGGCGGCAGCCCTTTGAAGCTTCCCAAATAGGAGGGCTAAGCAGCAGCTCATCCTGTGGTCGGGATCTTAAACCCTCTTTCCAGACAGGCTTTTGTTCTGGACCTCCAGAGAGCAGAAGGTTCTCGCCATAGGGGTCCAGAATGGTGTATCTGGTAGCAGGCTGGCAGAAACTGTTCAGAGAGCGCACCAGAGGCTAGTAGGATTTCCAAGGGGCACCTCTAAGGTGCCCTCTGCGTGCATGTATTGGTAAATACAACACTAGCATCAGTGTGGGTTCACCAATACTTAATGTTTGATACCAAACATCCCTATCTTCAGTTACATCATGTAGCTGGAGAACTCGTATTGACCAGTGTCCAGCACGTGCATTTAAAATGGCTTCCCAGGTCATTTACTATGTCTGAGAATCGACAAAGACAGCAAGGGCATATCTGCTTGTGCACCTGGCAGCTATAGTAGCCTACACCCCGGGCACTTCAGGTAACAGCTTGTTCACAGCCCTTGTGGTAAAGAGATTCTTAGAAGGAACAAAAAAGAATCACTCCACCAAGGTCATTTCCAGCACTATTGTGGGACATAAATACCATACTTAGCAGTTCATGACAAAGTCCTTCGAACCTATGAACAAAATGGATATAAATCATTAAAGTTCAAAACAGCGTTCCTAATCGCAATCACATCACTACGCAGAGTAAGCGAAAAGAAAGCATTAACAATCCAAGAACTATATCTGCAAATACACAGAGACAAGGTGGTATTCAGAACTAACACACATTTTATGCCAAACATGATAACCCAGTTTCATGGTAAACAAAGTATTTGGCTACCATCCTCCAGCAAAGAACCGAAAAGACAGACAAAAAGAGGCCTACACACGTTTGATGTAAGGAGGGCTATAATGTACTAACTGAAAGAAACAAAAAAAACTTGCATAGGAAATTAGTTGGTTGTCTCATTTGCCAAAGCAAACGAGTGCCCCAGTAACCAAGGTAACAATTCCAAAATGGATTGTGGAAACAAAACAGACTTGCTACTCCAGGGCAGGAGGAAAACTGCCAACATGACTAAATTCAACACGGAAAAAGGGCGCAACACTTAATGTTCCGAGCGAACGTACCAATGGAGGCAATCTGTGCAGCAGCAACATGGGCATCGCCACACATTTTCACTAAACATTGTGTGGATATCCAAATGAACAAGGAAGCACAGGTGGGACAAAGAGTACTTCAACACCTGTTAGCTAGCACCTCCGCTTTTCATCTCAGCCATCCCTTAGGAGGGGATACCACTACATAATCAAATGCACAGCATGTGAATCCAGAAAAGGATTCATGCTGAAAAATGAAATGGTTACTGTAGGAAGTTGGCTCTGTATGCACTATTTCAAAGTAAGGAATAGTATGCACAAAGTCCAAGGGTCCCCTTAGAGGTAAGATAGTGGCAAAAAGAGATAATACTAATGCTCTATTTTGTGGTAGTGTGGTCGAGCAGTAGGCTTATCAAAGGAGTAGTGTTAAGCATTTGTTGTACATACACACAGGCAATAAATGAGGAACACACACTCAGAGACAATTCCAGGCCAATAGGTTTTTGTATAGAAAAATATATTTTCTTAGTTTATTTTAAGAACCACAGGTTCAAATTCTACATGTAATACTTTGCATGAAAGGTATTGCAGGTAAGTACTTTAGGAACTTTGAATAATCACAATAGCATATATACTTTTCAAATAAAACACATATAGCTATTTTAAAACTAGACAGTGCAATTTTCACAGTTCCTAGGGGAGGTAAGTAATTGTTAGTTCTTACAGGTAAATAAACCACCTACAGGGTTCAAGTTTGGGTCCAAGGTAGCCCACTGTTGGGGGTTCAGAGCAACCCCAAAGTTACCACACCAGCAGCTCAGGGCCGGTCAGGTGCAGAGTTCAAAGTGGTGCCCAAAACACATAGGCTTCAATGGAGAAGGGGGTGCCCCGGTTCCAGTCTGCCAACAGGTAAGTACCCGCGTCTTCGGAGGGCAGACCAGGGGGGTTTTGTAGGGCACCGGGGGGGACACAAGTTAGCACAGAAAGTACACCCTCAGCGGCACGGGGCGGCCGGGTGCAGTGTGCAAACACACGTCGGGTTTTCAATTAGAATCAATGGGAGACCAAGGGGTCTCTTCAGCGATGCAGGCAAGGGGGGGGGGGGCTCCTCGGGGTAGCCACCATCTGGGCAAGGGAGAGGGCCTCCTGGGGGTCACTCCTGCACTGGAGTTCCGATCTTTCAGGTCCTGGGGGCTGCGGGTGCAGTCTTTTCCAGGTGTCAGGATCTGGGAGTCAGGCAGTCTCGATCAGGGGGAGCCTCGGGATTCCCTCTGCAGGCGTCGCTGTGGGGACTCAGGGGGCGCAACTCTGGCTACTCACAGTCTCGTAGTCGCCGGGGAGTCCTCCCTGAAGTGTTTGTTCTCCACAAGTCGAGCCGGGGGCGTCGGGTGCAGAGTTGCAAGTCTCACGCTTCTGGCGGGAAACGCAGTTGTCTTGAAGTTGCTTCTTTGGAAACAAAGTTGCAGTCTTTGGTGCACAGGGCCACTGTTCTCTGGAGTTTCTTGGTCCTTCTAGAACAGGGCAGTCCTCTGAGGATTCAGAGGTCGCTGGTCCTGGGGAAAGCGTTGCTGGAGCAGTTTCTTCAGAAGGGGGGGAGACAGGCCGGTAGAGCTGGGGCCAAAGCAGTTGGTGTCTCCGTCTTCTCTGCAGGGTTTTTCAGCTTAGCAGTCCTCTTCTTCTTAGGTTGCAGGAATCTGAGTTCCTAGGTTCAGGGGAGCCCCTAAATACAGAATTTAGGGGTGTGTTTAGGTCAGGGAGGGCAGTAGCCAATGGCTACTAGCACTGAGGGTGGCTACACCCTCTTTGTGCCTCCTCCGAAGGGGAGGAGGTCACATTCCTATCGGGGGGATCCTCCATCTGCAAGATGGAGGATTCCTAAAAGTCAGAGTCACTTCAGCTCAGGTTGCCTTAGGGGCTGTCCTGACTGGTCAGTGACTCCTCCTTGTTTTTCTCATTATCTCCTCCGGACTTGCCGCCAAAAGTGGGGCCGTGGCCGGAGGGGGCGGGCAACTCCACTAGCTGGAATGCCCTGTGGTGCTGTAACAAAGGGGGTGAGCCTTTGAGGCTCACCGCCAGGTGTTACAGCTCCTGCAAGGGGGAGGTGATAAGCATCTCCACCCAGTGCAGGCTTTGTTACTAGCCACAGAGTGACAAAGGCACTCTCCCCATGTGGCCAGCAACATGTCTCGAGTGTGGCAGGCTGCTAAAACCAGTCAGCCTACACAGGTAGTTGGTTAAGGTTTCAGGGGGCACCTCTAAGGTGCCCTCTGGGGTGTATTTTACAATAAAATGTACACTGGCATCAGTGTGCATTTATTGTGCTGAGAAGTTTGATACCAAACTTCCCAGTTTTCAGTGTAGCCATTATGGTGCTGTGGAGTTCGTGTTTGACAGACTCCCAGACCATATACTCTTATGGCTACCCTGCACTTACAATGTCTAAGGTTTGGCTTAGACACTGTAGGGGCACAGTGCTCATGCACTGGTGCCCTCACCTATGGTATAGTGCACCCTGTCTTAGGGCTGTAAGGCCTGCTAGAGGGGTGACTTATCTATACTGCATAGCTGGTGCTGGGGCCTGGTTAGCAGGCCTCCGCACACTTTCAAATCAACATAGCATCAGCAAAGGCAATAAGTCAGGGGGTAACCATGCCAAGGAGGCATTTCCTTACAGTTACTTGCCAGTAGGAGTAATTTTGCTGCCTAAAGAGTTATCTATATTCACTTTCGACCCACCCACCTGGCAATAGTTACATTCAGGTGGGAAAGAAAGGATATTTAAGGAGGTATACCAAGGAAGTACAGAAAAAAAAAATCTGAAGATGATGACTATGCACATGAACAGCCAGGGAGCTGTCCGGTGTCACACAAGGGGATAGACATGCTTCCAAATAGAAATCGATGATGTCTACAACAAAAACAAGTATTTGCAATGCAGTGGGTCTCCCGTTTACTCGAGTTAGAGCTATTAGCGTTGTAAACTCCTAACCGGACTTTTCTTGCTACATAAAGTGAAAAGTAAAACAGTTTCACACAAGCTAGCCGACGGCTGCAATATAAACACACGAAAGGAAACAGAAGTCCATGTGCAATTAAACTTAATGGCATAAGTGCAATTATCCACGTAATTGCAAAAGTGCAATTTTTACATATAACCAGCAAAAGTGCCAATATCCATGTAACAGGGTCGATGTCATGGGAACACATTTTTAGTGTTCGACCGAAAAACAAAAAAGGCAACGAGTGAAACAAAGCAGCATCTACTAAAATATCAAAGGGCCTGGTCCATCTAAAACTGATAGCATGCCTATGTACATGGACAAAGAACAGGGAAATACTTAATAAAAATCCTGAAATGCTGGATTTGTTACAGAGTAAAAAATATTATTTTATGAAAATGAAAGCGTGTCTTTGCCTGGGCACAGAAAGGTTTAACATAAGAGTGGATGCAGGAAAAAGAAGTGCTTGGTGTCCCTGCCACTTAAGAATGCTATAGTCATGTCAAAGCCTGGGCGGGACTAATGGACAGGGCAGGCCCATGCATTGCAAATACCAATAGGACAACCAGGGGACAGAGTGGAAGAGTCCTGGTTCTCCAAAATATGTATTGATGGGCCCACTGGCACCCCTGGCGCAATGTAACCACTGGGATAAAGAGAGGGCACTGTGTGGCCATAAAGATAGGGTGGTGGGTAGTTACAAAGTAAGGTGTTATTTTAAGATGTAGGTCATCATAGGGGTCCGTACACTACTTTTGAATTTATCTTAGTGTAGTGGTAATCTCAACAGTGGTAATCCCTGCAGTGGTAATTTCAGCAGTAGTGGTAATCCCTGCAGTGGTAATCGGAGCTGTAGTAATCACAGTAGTGGTAATCTCTGTGGTAGTAATCTCAGCAGTGAGAATCTCAGAGGTAGTAATCCCAGTAGTGGTAATCTCAGCAGTGGTAATCCCTGCAGTCATAATTTCAACGGTGGTAATCTCATCAGAGGTAATCCCTGTAGTGGTAATCTTGGAAGTAGTAATCACAGTAGTGGTAACCCCTGCAGGGGTAATCTCAGATAGTAATCACTGTACTGGTAATATCAACAATATTAATCTCAGAGTTAGTAATCCCTGCAGTGATAATCTCAGAGGTAGCAATCCCAGTAGTTTTAATCTCAGCAGTGGTAATTCCTGCAGTGATAATTTCAACAATGGTAATCCTTGCACTGGTAATCTTGGAGGTAGTAATCACAGTAGTGGTAATCCCTGCAGTGGTACTCTCAGAGTTAGTAATCATAGTAGTGGTAGTCTCTACAGTGGTAATCCTTGCAGGGGTAATCTCAGAGGTCGTAATCACAGCAGTGGTTATCTCAGCATTGGTAATCCCTGCAGTGGTACTCTGAGGTAATAATCACAGTAGTTTTAATCTCAGCAGTGGTAATTGCTGTAGTGGTTATTTCAAAGGTGGTAATCTCAGCAGATGTAATCTTTGCACTGGTAGTCTCAGAGGTAGTCATCACAGTATTGGTAACCTCAGGAGTGGTAATCCCTGCAGTTGTAATCTCAGAGGGGCTCATTTCAGTGTAGTATATTCTATGTAGCGTTTTTTTTTTTTTTTAACACATGCTTTATTCGATCAATCGATCATCAAAGCGAATATACAATAATAGTAAGAATAAGGATAAAACCAATAATGATAATAGTAATAATAATACATAGATAAAATTATTATAAAACATGGATCCCTAAGAGCATAGTCCAATTAAAATTCTCGGTACACATAATACAGTTTCAATCCCCCTCCTGCGGTTCTTATAAGAATAAAAGGCGTAAAAAAATAGGGCTCTGAATTAAAACACAGTCCTTACAATGGAATTACGTATTCGCCATGCTACTAATAAATATTTACTAACAGCAAGTATTAAAACCGTAGAATGGTGAATTTTTAGAATCCTCAAAGCAGAGGCACACAGTCTCTTATCCCCATTTCGCGGCAAATATGACGAATCCACTTAGACCTGGGAAGGGAGTAAGCAGGGCAAAAAAACATAAAGTGTTCAACCGTTTCTGATTTTGCACCACAAACTGGGCATGTACTTGTATCTGTTTTTGTACCCCATCTGCACATCAATGACTTCAACGGCAACGACCCAAAACGGAATCTGGCATATAAGCTTTTACCGAGGATATCAGGAATATTGTCTAAATATGGTTCAAATTGTGGATACCACTTAAAATCTGTGAAGCGATTTGTTAAGGTGCCATAAGTTCTGTGGGTAATATAATTGTTGCATACAAAGGACCAATATATGCGTTTCAGCACGATGGAGTGAGCCTTTTCTAGTTTATGGGGTTCGTCCCAAAAGTGGCTGAGGCCAAGTTTGTTAAACCAACTTGATACATGTTTAACCCAAGGAATAGAGGTTGAGTTAGAACACATTAGCAGGTCGTGGAGTGAGGTCTTATAAGCGTCTAATTCGGGGTTAGTCCATAGTCGTATCCAATATAATAATGGTCTTAAAATAATTAGATCGGCTATGCGTCTCAGGCCCAAGTCTAAGAACAGTGGTATCAGTGGAGTACTAGGAGGACAGGCACACAAGGACCTCGCAAAACTGTTCTCACTGATAGGGAGCCTGTTACAGTCCGAAAACCCCCAGACCTCTGCTCCGTATGCAGCGGCACCCTGTGCTCTGGCAATGTAGATCTTAATTGCCGGGGAGACAGTTTTTGCTGTCGTGCCCCTGTAGAAACGCAGGATTGATGCCGCGCCATGCTGCAGGCGACCCACACTTTTGTTGATCTGTTCTGCCCAGTTCAGATTATCAGCAAGCCTTACACCCAAATAATCAATGGAGGAAACCTTATCCAGGAGATTCCCTTCTAAATGGATAGTACATTTCTTCCGCACTCCTGAGCAGAACGCCATTAACTTGGTCTTTTTATGATTCAGCTCTAGGCCGTAATCTCGACAAAAGGAGTTAAATCTATTGTTAAGAGTTTGGAGGCCCATGGGAGATTTAGAAATAAGAAGAGAGTTGTCAGCAAAAAGAAGGATTGGAATTTTTTGGGCACATAGGGTGGGGGCATCATTCTGGCACGTCATTAAAACCTGTGCAACCTCATTAATAAAAATAGAAAATAAAAATGGTGCCAACACACAACCCTGGCGAACACCCCTATTTATGGGGATTTTGTCCGTTAGTTCGCCTAGGTTCCCCCATCTCACCTGCGCATATGTGTCCTCATGCAACCGCTTTAAAAGTTGGATTAGATTGGCCGGAGTCCCTATTTTTTGTAACACCTCCCACAACTTTTCCCTCCGGACTAGATCAAAAGCTGATCTCAAATCAACAAAAGCGATGTATAATGGTTGTTTAGCCAGGGCTGTATATTTCCAGTACAGAATGGCCAGTCTAAAGACCTGGTCTATTGTACTGGTCCTTGGTCGAAATCCAGCTTGAAGAGGGGAAAGAATGTTCTGATCTTTGGCCCAATGGGTTAATCTACCTAGGAGTTGCTTGGCAAATATTTTTTGGATGTTGTCAATTAAACTAATTGGTCTGTAATTTGTCGGGAGGTTTACGTTACCCTTTTTGTGGATGGGGATAATTTCTGCACCCTATGTAGTGGTATATGGACTTTGTTGTATTTAAAGTGATGACATACAACCGTTCGTGATGGATCCTCGTTCTGATATGTTCGTTGCATTTGCGTGTGAATAAAGCTCAAACATGTTCTGTTTATAGGAAACAGAAGTCCGCTGGCAGTGAAAATTATCGGCAAAAGTGCAATTATCCATGTAACCACAAAAGTGCAATTATCCATGTAACCGGGTCGATGTCATGCAAAGCGCTCAACTTCTGCCCAGCAAGATTGCTCTGCCTACGAAATAAAGAGGAAGAATAGCGCAGAAACCATACGGAAAACATGGAGCCTCGTATGTTTTTAGTAGTTGGCTGATGCACTCGAGGAGGGCTAAACACTGGAAGAGGCATGACGTATGCATGCCTTCCACTAATGAAATCAAGCTAATTTTAAAAGACAAGCCCATGAACCAACCAAACGGATGGGCTTGACATGGGCTTGGTTAAACGCCCACAGAGAGATTACACCAGGGACGGAGGACTTTGTGTTCGACCCTAAAAAGGGAAAGAGAGAGAAAAGAAAAAGACAAAACAAGACTCAACCACTAGATGCAAGAATAATACACAACATGTGCATCCAGAAAATGCCTTAAACTGCATAGCTGCTCCTACTTGTAAATAACCATTTTGTTTTCCAGCATGAACCTTTTCTAAAATCACGTTGTTCATTTGACAACTTCAAGTGGTTGAGTCTGGAAATGTGTCTAACTTTAAAAGCTTTAAAAAAATATTTGGATCAATCAAGATGGTCATCATGACTCCAAGGTCAACTCTAAGCCCACAACACCCTAATACATAATCTCCATTTTAGATTACCCCCACCCCGAATTGAGATAGAGATATTTAAGAGACCTAGTCTTGAAGAGTAAGAGAAAAGTCTGGAAGTCAACACAAATCCAGGCTTTCAATGGATATCTTCAACCTGGTCTGTGAATGTATATCTCTAACTTTATGTATGTAAACATGTGGCTTATAGATGCTTAGCATACCCTTGTCATCTAGTGTTGGGCTGTGATGCTTTCATGTTGTTTTCTTTAAAAAAAAAATCTTGAGTCACGATATGTGGTGTGACTCTTCAAGGGAGGTCGATCTCAAGGACACCTATTTCCACATATTCATCCACACTGCTCATCAACTATACCTACCTTCAATTTATTGTAAGTGGATAACACTACCAATTCATAGACGTTCCTTTTGGGGTCATTGCGGCCCCAAGGGTATTTACGAAGTGCTTAGTTGTAAAGACTGTACATTTGTGAAGGGAGGGCATTCATGTCTTTTCCCAAATTCGATGATTGGCTGATCCAGACCGGCTGTAGGCCGCAGTGTCTAGCCTACACACAAGCATAAGTACCCCTGCTCCGCAGCCTAGGGTTCATTTAAATGCCTCCCAGTCCTACCTGCAGCATTTCCAAAACACTTGCTGAGGGTCCCTATTGGATGCAGGCATGGGGATACCTTACCCCAACCAGCTGAGTGAGCCTTTCAGCAGCTGCTACCTCTTTTTCAGCCCAAACACTGTGGGAGTCTCCTTGCATTTTCTAGGGATGATGACCTGTGCATTCCCATTGTTTCACATGCAAGGCTTTATATGCGCCCCAATAGAAGAGTGTCTTGTGATTCAGTGGTCTCAAGCAGAGGGAAATGGGAAGATCGAGTGTTGATACAGGCCAAGGCACACTGCTCTCTGCAGTGGTGGAACAGCAACAACTTGTTGCAAGGCAGGCCTTTTTATGCCCACAGTAGTGCACGTAACAATCACCACAGATGCCTCCCTCACAACTTGACTGTCCCGAGAACGTGGCCATCTCAACAGGCAACCTGGCGCTTCTATCTGTTCACTTTCAAAACCTTCTCAGAAGACATTTGGGACAAAGTAATCATCATAAATACAGACAACGTGACCGCCATGTGTTACCTGCAGAAGTAGGGTGGCCCATACTCTTTGTAGCTACCTCAGCCCATGGGAGTGCAGTGGTATAGAGTGAAGTGATGCACAGTAGAGTGGTACAGAATGCAGTGTTGTATGTAGTGTTGCAGAGTAGAGGGCAGTGGTGCAGAGTATAGTTGTTTAGAGTGCAGACGTAAAGAGTAGTGTAGCATCGAGGGTGTCAAGTGGATCAGAATGGTGTAGAGTGGTTCAGAGTAGAATGACTTGGCCTAGAATGGAGTGGTGCAGGGTAGAGTGCAGTGGTGCAGAGTACATTAGAATAGCAGTGTAATGTATTGACAGAGTGCAGTGGTTAGTCTAGTGGCATAGTGCAGTGTTGCAGAGTAAAGTGGAGTGTTGTAGAATGCAATGGTGCAGAGAAGAGTGGATTAGAATATATTAGAGTGATGTAGGCTAAAGAGACATAGGATGGCGTTCAGTGCACTGGTGTGCAGTGGTGCAGAGTAGAGTGTAATGGTGAGAAGTGGCATAGAGTAGTGTGGCACTTTGCGGAGTGGGGTAGAGTGTTAGTGGAGTGGCTTAGAGTGAAGTCTCGTAGAGTGGCATACAGTGGAGTAGTGATGTAGAGTAGAATACAATGGACCGGAGTGGAGTGCAGTGGCATAGAATGCAGCAGCATATAATGCAGTGGGGTATAGCAGCATACTGTGTAGTGACAGAGCGCAGGGTGTAGGAAAGTGACTTTGACTTGGTCATCCCCACTTTTTTGCCTGGTATTTGATCAGTTTTGACTAAAAGTGCACTGGGTTCCTGCTAACCAGTGCCAGATCTCTTTCCCTAAAACTATGCAATTGTTCACCAATTTGCCATACCTTTGGCACCCCTGTAAATCCTAGTAAGTGGTACCCCTGGTATCTAGGGCATGGGTACCAAAGAGGGTCATCAAGGGCTGCAGCATGTATTGTGCCACCTTCAGGGCCCTCTCACCTAGCACATGCAGACTGTCACTGTATGCTGCATGTCTTGGTGCAGCTAAAAGTGAAAACACGACATGGCACACAGCCGTGTGCCCTGTCCCCTAACACTGTGTGCAATATATGTAAGTTACAACTACCATAGGGCTTACAGCCCTAAGGCAGGGGGCATTATATTACATGTGAGGACATATCTGCAAGGGCAGATATGACTGTATGTCTTTTTCGATTCTTAGGCATAGTGAGTAAACAGGTAAGCCATTTTCAGTACATGTGCTGGACATTGGTCAATACAAGTTCCCAAGCTACATAATGGCTTCACTGAGCATAGGGATGTTTTGGTATCAGACATCTCATATTAAACCCTCACTGATGCTAGTGATGGATTTATTAATTGCTGCACCAAGAGGGCACATTAGAGGTGCCCCCTGAAAATCTACCAACTGCTAGTGTGCTGACTGACTAGTTTTAGCCAACCTGCCATCACCTGACATGTTTCTGGCCCCAAGGGTGAGGGCCTTTGCTCTTGGGTGGTTAGGAACAAGGCCTGCTCTAGGAGCGTTGTTTACACCCCCACCCAACAGGCTGACCTGCAAATCTGCATTCCAAGGCAGAGGTCTTCAAAGAATCCCATCACCCTTGTTATGCAGATTTAGCTTCACTCAAAGGAGAGATGTAGCCCTCCTGCCCCACCACCCATTTGGCACCTGAACAGGTGGGAAAATTAGCTTTAAAAGGGACGTGCCCACCTCTCAGGCTAGTCACAACCCTAAGGTGAGCTGCCTGATGTCCCCACAACTTTTGAAAGCCTGCCATCTTGGTGATTGCAAAGCTAGGAACTCTGATACAGGGTTATGCCCACTTCCCACAGGAAATGGTCATATAGGAGGTGTAGTGACCCCAGGGTAAGTAGCTCATTGACTACTACCCTACACTCCCCTACATGCCCCTAAATTCAGTATTTGGGGGAGCTCCTGGGATAAGGAAATCTGATTTCTGCTGACGTATGAATAAGGACACTTGAGCTGCAAAAGCAAGGCTCGAGGAAGAAGCACCTGACTTGCCCCCAGCCCTGCCAGCCTGTCTGCTGTTCCTGCCGGTTTGCGCCAAAGTTGACTAATCCTGCAAGCTATTGTGCCTCCAAAAGCCTAGGAGGACTGCCTGCCTTCAACAAAGACCCAGGAACTCCCATAGAGCAGCAGAGCTCCTTCCCTGCAGGCACCCCAAGAACCCTTAGAGGACTCCAGACTGCAAAATGCTGACACCTGAAAGCACCACTGCACCAGTGCCGCCTAGCCTGAGTTGAAGTGGGTGAATGGTGCCAGTGTGGTCACCCGGCCCTCCAGAAACAAAGCCCACCTCGAACTTTCCCACTGTGGATTCAGGCACCACCTGCAGCCTCTCACTGCAGGCCCCCTCAACAGAGAATGCTCCAGGTGGAGAAAACCTGACACCTCAAGACATCTCTGCACCCATCGCCCCTGTCCTGTGAAGAAGCATACCAAAGGTGACCTTACATCACTGTGCACCGTGAGAGCTGAGCCCACTTGCTGGTTCAGCCCGACTGGTCTCCCAGTCCAAACCTGCAGCCTCTCTTTAACCAGACCGATCCTCATAGACTAGCATTGGGCACCCGAAGCTGTACTGCACCTCTGCACCCGGTTGCCCCAGTGCCACCCGGTGTGACTTGTTCGTGTGGCTTTGGAACTTTCCCCATACTTACCTTAAGTCCAGGAGACTGGTCCCGTAAGTCGCTGTACTATACCCGTATGCAGTATTTGTTTTTCCTCCATAAGATACCATTGCCACTTCTGAAACATGCACTGTCAACTTTTAAAACCTGAAAGTATTTCTCTTGCAAAACATACTTACCTGATCATATTGATTCAGGTGCCTATGTAAAGATACCTGTTAGTCTTGGAAATTGGTGTGGATCTCCTTATTGAGTCTTGTGTTTCATTTATTGACTATGTACCTATGGTAAATGTCTAACACTCCTCTCTGATAAGCCTAAGGCTTTCCGACCATACTATCCCCTAATAGAGCACCTTGGGATTGCTAGAGCCCCCTGTCCACTAGTAAGGGAACCCCTGGACTCTTTGAACAGTATATCTCATTTTTTATCCTATATACAGAGTCAGCTTACTACACAGTGGTACAGAGTAGAGTGCAGTGAAGTAGAGTAGAGGGCTACAAAGTAGAGGCGTAGAGTGGAGTGACGCAAAGTGCAGTGATGTGGAATGGAGTGTTGTAGAGTAGAGTGGCGTAATGTGTTGTTGCATAGAGTGCGTTGGCATATAGTGCAGTAGGGTGGTGTAGAGTGCAATGACAGAGCCAGAGATTGTGTAGGGCACAGTAGAGTGGCAGATAGTGCAGTGCTGTAGAGTAAAGTATCATAGAGTGCAGTGGTGCAGAGTAGAATGGCGTAGATAGCAGTGGCGCAGAGTACAGTGTTTGTTGTAGAGTAAAATAGAGTGATTTAGAGTCCAAAGACGTTTAGTGCAATTTTGGAGAGTGCAGTGCCATAGAGTGTTGCATAGTGGTGTAGAGTTCAGTGGTGCAGATTAGATTGCCCAGAGTGCAGTGGCATGGAGTGCATTGTTTTTTAGTAGAGTGGTGTAGAGTGCATTGCCGTAGATTGCAGTGCTTTGGAGTAGAGTGGCAGGCCTAGTGGCATGGAGTGGTGCAGCGTAGAGTGCAGTGGCAGAGAGTACATTGTTTCAGAGTAGAGTGAAGTGGTGCTGGGTAGAATTGACTGGCATAGAAAGAGTGGCGTAGAGTGCAGTGGTGCAGAATAGATTAGAGTGGAGTGGTACAGTGTAGAGTGCATTGGCTTAGAGTACAGTGGTATAGAGTACAGTGGTGTAGAATGGAGTGTTTTAGAGTGCAGTGAAGTAGAGTGGTGCAGAGTAGAGGAGTGCTACAGAGTGGTGTGGCGTAAAGTGGAGTATGGATGGTGTGGAAGCGCATCGCCATTACAGACAACACATTTTGAATTGAAATGCCCATTACATTTACACAGACTCACAGCTTACTGATTAAAAGTGTACAGCGCACAAACAATGTGTGAAAATGTCATCACATAGTGTGTTGATTTGACAGCTACTTAAATTTTGTTGTGTGTTAGGAAAAACATCCTTTCAAAACAAGATTGTCTCATAAATCCTCTCATTTTGAAATGAAAGAAAAGTAAAGAACAAGCTCCCTTGAAAGATACAACCTGACAGTTGACCTCTGTCTTTGTGCATTCACAATAAGAAAGACATGACAAGATAAGAAGAAACGTTAAAGGCATGTTTACAGAAAGGAAGCACTGCAGAAGAATACAGTAAACAGAGTATGCTCCACTGGAGGGACAAACTCAAGCTGGACAACCTTAAACAAACAAAGCCAGCAAATAGAATGCAAGAGTTTACAAACCACATGAAAGCTTTCTGAATGCCCACAAGATGTATTTGCTCTGTCTGGTAGACTTCAACTTAAAAAGACAAAATAGTGAAGTAATGCTACATAAAATGTGCCACAATATATGCATGGTTTTCCTTTTAACACATAATTTAGTCAACCCTGCTGCATAACTTGGCCCTCTCCTGCTGCATAATACTAGTGGCCCTGTCCATAGTTCCTGATCCACCATTAACTACAGCATGCCATTATCACACCTTTGCCAGTCCAGAAGGGCCATAAAGAAATATGTTTTCACTCTCCCATTTTGGGGTCCAAGTTCTTTGACTGAAAGAGATTGTTCTAATTACAGAAATGTTTGAACCATCTTTCAAGCCGTTCAACCAATGTCCGTTATTAAAGTAGCATTCAAGTCCTACCCCTAAAAACTGGTACACAGCTGGAGGTGATAAAGCAATCTCCATTCAGTGAATGCTCCCCATCTTCTTGGGTACCTTTGTCATTGAAATATTTGAACTGTGACAGTACATTTCAAGACATCAGTCCTTGAAGTTGAGGAACGCCAAGGGATTGAATAGTGGTTGTTGAAACATTACTACATCTGTCGTTACTGAACACAAAGACAATCAATGTAGGTACATCCTTTGTTTTGGACCTACATCGAATTTTGTTGTGAACTAAACACAGATGCCTGTACTCCAGTCACTGATAACGTTGGACTCTGGGACTCTGAAAACCTTTAACTACACTGGCCACTTCATTAAGTGGAGTCCTTGTTTTGGTGGTGAAGTTTATGGACCTATAGATTTTCAAATCCTTTTTAGATCAGGCGTAAGCGTTGGGCCTCTTGTATATACTTTAGTATATACTTATGTACTTCTCTATGGGCTCTGCTTTTTCATTGGTTTGTTTCACTGTCCTTAAAAAAATCCTTGCTTGCTAGTGGTCAGTCCTTCCTCCTTGTCCCACCTTTTCCTCAATTGTACACTCCTCTGGAGCATGGCCCCAGTACTTGTACCATTCCACTTGGGCCACTGTAGCATGTGCTTAGGGACAATTTATTTCTTAGGTTAAGAGCATTTGACCAGAGCGCTGGATGTTTTCAGTAGCTCAAGTCTCTTTCTGTGAACAGGGCTGTAAATCATGTTCTTCTCTGGTTACATGTGCTGTGCATTCAAAGACCGAGGTCAAATGTTAGAGGCTGTTTTATGAGGGCGCCTACTTCTGCCCCTGCCATGGAAAGACAATCTTGACCACAACTATGCTTACATCGATTTCCTGCCGTCCAATGAGCCACCTCCATGTGCCAGAGCCAGGGGTGAGATTTGAAAGGTTACAGCTGAGATGGCGGCAGAGTGTGGCGGTGGCATTGATCAGCTGCCGCTTTCTTTGGTGACCTGCGAGCCTGTGAGAGGAGTATGGGTGGTCTTGGGAAATGCTGCCCTAACGCATACTTCCAGGCTTGTCATGGCAGCGCTCCTCGCGCTGGGCTGGCGGCTGCTGCACATGCTGATGCTGGCCTGACGAGCGCTCTGCAGCCGGGGCTGGGTTCGAGGACTCGTGCTGGTGGTCACTGCGCTGCTGGTGCCAAGTGCCCTGGGATTTTGGCGACTTCAGGGGGATGGCGGCAGGGCTCAGCCTGGCAGAAAATGGGATTACAAGCTGCTGCAATGCGGGAACAGACACAAGCTGCCCGAAAAGATGTTGCTTCATAGCTTTCCAGACAGGACAAGCTTGGTACTGTTGTGCGTGGCCGTGGACATCTGCTACGTGAGCGTATATGACAACCAAGGTAAGGGGCCAAACCTAGCCGCGACACACCTTGCTATTAATTTAGTGCAATTTTGTGGGAAAAATTATTTGGGCCAATATTTAATCCATCAGGTTGGCAGATGTACATCTGTGAAAGTCTGCAGGAGTACACCTTCTTAAAGCACCCTTTACATCTTAATTTTGCACCTAACCTTTTGTCATGTTGCCCGCCCAAGTGTACTAGTCTTTTGTGTATGTATTAAGCTTGTTCTCACCAGATCAAGTTTTGTTTTATAGCATGTGTGCCACTGAAGCATGTGTCAACGCTGGTGTCACCCTACACCGTGTTGGTGTGTGTTGTTGGCAAAGTGCTGTTCACTTTGAGCCCATTTTGGAATTGTTTCACTATCATGTATGAAAACCACACCTCACTGGTCATCGTGTTATGGGACACATCGCTTACCAATGTGTTGGATGTTTAAGTGTGAGAAACACAAGTACTTTAAACGTTAATCTGACAGCTAAGCGCAACTGTCTAGTTCCTTCTATTGTATTGGAAGAGGTTCTTTTATGCCTAGTATCTGATTTCGTTTACTGTCTGTGGCAGGCGGTCATCCACTTTGTGATCTTACGGATCCGCAAGAGGAAACGGGCCTCAAAAGACTGAAAGGAAGTAGAAGATTTTTCTGGATAGTCTGTTATACAGTCTTCCTTCATCTGATTGCCATTAAAAGGTGCCAAACTATGCGGCAGCGTTGATCAATTTATGTGGCAAGAACCGTTCAGTTATGCATTTGCAATGCAATAGGTCTCGCATTTGCTTGAGTTAGACCTATTGGCGTTGTAATTTCTCGTGTTAGAAACCCAGCAGATCACTGAGATGCAAGTTCCATTTCAAGTGCAAATTTCTAAATTGGGTAGTATTTATGGGCTAATTGCACGTGTGCCGTTTACCCATCTACGGATTGCCTACCCCAAGCTAATTTTCCACTATTTTTCTGCAGGTAATCCCAAGTAAGAATCTAGTAGGCAAATAGCATGGAATTATAATGTGTGCATCCTGGAATACGCACAGATGTTCCGATTTCCACATCCTGAGCCACCTGTGTGCATTTTAGAGGGCTCAGATCAGAAGTGCATGCTACTTGTTCACAAGGTTCTTGTCAGGCTTTACCTGTTGAAAGTCTGTGGGCAAATAGTACTGTGTAGGCAATTAGTGCATGGGCAAATACGGCACTACTTGGAAGCTTGCACCTGAAGCAATGTTAGCACCAAGGTTGTACACAAGGCCTGAGTTATGTAGCCGGGTACCAGGATTAGATGCGTAGAGGAGCTTCATCCACAGACATTGGATTTATTTAACATATGTGCCCCACATCTCATCAGTTAAAAAGTCCCTGTATGCAATTAAAGGCATAACAAATTCTTAAATTCCAAGAGCTAGCCTATGTATAGCCCAAAAGGCTTATATTGGCCACATGACCAAATAGAACATGTTATGCCTACCACTAGAGAGTAAAATAACACCTGGGGTGTTTGTAAGTCAAATTTTCAACACATTTTTTACCTACTTGTAAATTAAAGTCCAGTGACTGGATATTGATGGCATTCAGTGATATTTACAGTTGTACTGTGGCTAACTTTCTAACCTATGTCTTCGTAGAGTAAGCCTTGGGTGCATGCCGTTGCTACTTAAAGAAAGGCATGTGCCTAGAGATAGTCATTTGGTCATCCAATTGTAATGCAGTATGTAGGAAGTTGGCTCCGTATATACTATCTCAAAGTAAGAGATAGTGTGCATAGAGTTCAAGGGTTCCCCTTAGAGGTAAGATAGTGGCAAAATTAGATAATTCTAATGCTCTATTTTCTGGTAGTGTGGTCGAGCAGTAGGCTTATCAGAGGGTAGTGTTGAGCATTTGTTGTACACACAGGCAATAAATGAGGAACACACACTCAAAGACTTAACTCCAGGCCAATAGTTTTTATATAGAAAAATATATTTTCTTAATTTATTATTAGAACCACAAGTTCAAGATTTGAAGTAAATACATAAAATGCAAAGTACTCCAGACAGGTAAGTTAGGAACTTTAAATTAGAGCAATAGCATACACAGTTTTAGTAAGAATGGCAATGAGCTATTATAAAAGTGGACACACTGCAGAAATCAACAGTTCCTGGGGGAGGTAAGTAATGGTTTGTCAGGTAAGTAAGACACTTACAAGTCTAAGTTCCTGGGCATAGGCAGCCCACCGTTGGGGGTTCAAGGCAACCCCAAAGTTACCACACCAGCAGCTCAGGGCCGGTCAGGTGCAGAGGTCATAGAGGTGCCCAAAACACATAGGCGCCTATGAAGAACAGGGGAGCTCTGTTTCCAATCTGCCTACAGGTAAGAACCTGCGTCTTCGAAGGGCAGACCAGGGGGTTTTTGTAGAGTACTATGGGGGGACACAAGGAGGCACACAAAATACACCCTCAGTGGCACAGGGGCGGCTGGGTGCAGTGTGCAAAGCAGGTGTCGGGTTTGCAATTGAAATCACTGGAGGGCCCCAGGGGTCACCCTAGCAGTGCAGGCAGGGCACAGGGGGGCTTCTTGGCCCAGCCACTGACTGGGCTAGGCAGAGGGCCACCTGGTGGTCACTACTGCCCTGAGGTTTGGTTCCTTCTGGTCCTGGGGGCTGCGGGAGCAGTGCTTGGTCCAGGCGTTGGGTTCCTTGTTACAGGCAGTCGCGGTCAGGGGGAGCCTCTGGATTCTTTCTGCATGTGTCACTGTGGGGGTCCAGGGGGGTCATCTCGGGCTACTCACGAGGTTGCAGTCACCTGGGAGTCCTCCCGGTGGTGTTGGTTCTCTGGAGCTCGAGCCGGGGGCGTCTGGTGCAGAGGGTGAAGTCTCGCGCTTACGGCGGGAAGAGTGAGATCTTTTAAAGTTGCAAGAAAGTTGCAAAGTTGTTGCTGTTGTTAAGCAGAGCCACTGCTCACGGGAGTTTCTTGGTCCTTTGGTTCAGAGCAGTCCTCTGAGGCTTCAGAGGTCGCTGGTCTCTGTCGGATGCGTTGCTGTTGCAGTTTTCTTCGAGTCAGGAGACAGGCCGGTAGGGCTGGGGCCAAAGCATTTGTCGTCTCCGTCGTCTCTGCAGGGCTTTCAGGTCAGCAGTCCTTCTTCTTGTTTCAGGTTGCAGGAATCCGATTTCCTGGGTTCTGGGGTGCCCCTAAATACTAAATTTAGGGGTTTGTTTAGGTCTGAGAGGCAGCAGCCAATGGCTACTGTCCTGGAGGGTGGCTACACCCTCTTTGTGCCTCTTCCCTGAGGGGAGGGGGGCACATCTCTAATCCTATTGGGGGAATCCTCCAATCTCAAGATGGAGGATTTCTAAAGGCAGGGGTCACCTCAGCTCAGGGCGCCTTAGGGGCTGTCCTGACTGGTGGGTGACTCCTCCTTGTTTTTCTCATTATCTCCTCCAGCCTTGCCGCCAAAAATGGGGGCAGTGGCCGGAGGGGCGGGCATCTCCACTAGCTAGGATGCCCTGGGGTGCTGTAACAAAAGGCATGAGCCTTTGAGGCTCACTGCCAGGGTTAAAGTTCCTGCAGGGGGAGGCGAGAAGCACCTCCACCCAGTACAGGCTTTGTTCCTGGCCACAGAGTGACAAAGGCACTCTCCCCATATGGCCAGCAACTCGTCAGGTTGTGGCAGGCTGGCAGAAACTGGTCAGCCTAGCACTAGGAGTCGGACTGGTATTCAGGGGGGCATCTCTAAGATGCCCTCTGGGTGCATTTTACAATAAATTCCACACTGGCATCAGTGTGCATTTATTGTGCTGAGAGGTTTGATACCAAACTTCCCAGATTTCAGTGTAGCCATTATGAAACTGTGGAATTCGTGTTTGATAAACTCCCAGACCATATACTCGTTATGGTTACCCTGCACTTACAATGTCTAAGGTTTTGCTTAGACACTGTAGGGGCATAGTGCTCATGCACATATGCCCTCATCTGTGGTATAGTGCCTGCCTTAGGTCTGTAAGGCCTGCTCGAAGGGTGACTTACCTATGCCACAGGCAGTGTGAGGTTGGCATGGCACTCTGAGGGGAGGGCCATGTCTACTTAGTTATTTTCTCCCCACCAGCACACACAAGCTGTGAGGCAGTGTCCATGTGCTGAGTGAGGGGTCCCCAGGGTGGCATAAGACATGCTGCAGCCCTTAGAGACCTTCCCTGGCATCAGGGCCCTTGGTACCAGGGGTACCACTTACAAAGGACTTATCTGGGTGCTAGAGCTGTGCCAATTGTGGGAACAAAGGTACAGTTTAGGGAAAGAACACTGGTGCTGGGGCCTGGTTAGAAGGGTCCCAGCACACTTTCAATCATAACTGGCATCAGCAAAAGGCAAAAAGTCAGGGGGTAACCATGCCAAGGAGGCATTTCCTTACACAGTCGCTTCAGCGAGCTTGGGAAAATTACAAATTGCAGCTCCCAACTAGATATTGCCCAGTAACTACTCACTGCCACAGGACCCCTGGAAAAGATCCCATATGCACTTCCTGCAACTCCATCAGGCTGGAATCAGTTTTCTATTTTAACCGGGGCCACCCTTCTCTATTACCAGTCTAGAGCTTCTAACCTTGCTTCAAATGCTGCTAGCCTTTTAATGGGGTGCCCCTTCTGCATGACCAGCTCCCTAGTTCAAGTTGAGGGGTTCAGTACATGGGTCTCTCCATCCCTTCATAGTTGGGCAGGTCAAATTTGTCCCTCGGTGTAAATATGGTAGAAGTAAAAGTGATCCTTTTGACCTTAAGCTCTTTCTTCTATTTGGCCAGGCCCAGAGTAGTGAGCTACTCTTCTAAAAAATAGGGGGTGGTCACTCAGTCGCCAGATCTCTGCAGGCTAGCAAGTCAAATGTGGTAGTGAATCATTACCCGGAGTGTTTCTGCTGGCCTCATACATTGCTGCATTGCATCAGCCAGAGAGGAGATAGCTTGAGCAGGCATCACCACTTCTCAAATGACTTGAGACCTGTGTACACATAGTTACCAATCGTTTTTTGATCCACTGGAATTCCAGGTGAAGATGTTAATATACTGTCTGGACAGGGAAGCCTGAGCTCCTGGTAGACGACCAGCTGTTGAACTGAAAAGGCTAGTTTCTACATGCTTTTTTGAACCCCTTGAATTCTTATAGTTCTCCATAAAATAAGGGACAGTTTAGAATTCTGATGGCCCCTCATTGGCCTAACAACCTCTGGTGCCCTATGTTCATTTGCCCTCTACAGTTCCAACACATTTTATATTTCCATTAAGAATTTGATATGTTTATGTAATATCAAAATATCAAAAACTGATATAAATACTATGCCAGGAGACGTAGCGGCCATCGGATGTACTATGTTACTATGAAATAAGAACACAAGCTAGCCTTTAGTGCCAGACAAATAGTGCAATCAGAAGTACTACGTGCCCAGTAGAGATAAAGTTCTATTGTGCTGCTCCGCAATTAAATAGTATCCCTTAATACTTTACCATGAAACTGTGGTTCTCTGACTATTGGGCCAAAGCAAACATGCCCAATTCCGTGCTAGAGATCTTTGCCAATCAAGCAAATGTTTGGGATCTCTGCCTTTCATAAATATTGTTGTCTGATGTGTCAGTACAATTTCTTGTATTCAGTGGAATTGGGGAGTACAACTCACAAAATGCACTGATTTGTTAAATGAGAGTCCAGGAAAGGAGACATGGATTCGTGCCAACATGAAGTGATCGGACAGCCCAACCACTATTGCTGCCAAACATGGGGTACAATTGGCAAAAGGTATAGCCCTTGCAACACAGATTCCACGCTGAGCAGCACTTTTTCCCCAAATACCCCCAACACTCACTAAGTGAAGCTGGCACTGGCCACGACAGATAGAAAGACAGCATACACACACACACACCTACCACCCCCCACAGGTTAACACAACTTGTGTTTTGTATCCCAGTTATGTTTCCTGTTATTCTTTTAGAATCAGGTACAGATCATGTTGGTACCTAGTATTTGGTGTGACTTTAGTATGTTTAGTAATTTAAGATATATATTTTGTAATCATCCGTAGCAAAATATTAGCATGGAAGCACTTGCATAGTGTGGTCCGTTATAGATCCGGAGGGGAACCAGACAAGGATGTCTATGCTCCCCTCTATTGTTCCCTTTATTCATTGCTCAGGAATCTGGATTCTAATAATCTTACAGGGATGCAATACTAAGGTTCTCACGTACACGGATGATGTTGCTGTTGTCACATATGATCCTGGTCCTGCATTAGAGGAGATTGAGCGAGAAGCTGCCGCCTTCGGCGGGGGCTCAGGCTATTCACTTAACTAGGATAAGTCCCAAGTGATGAACAATAAACACTTGCAATTTCAGGATTCACAGGTAGTTGAGAGGGCTACATACCTGGGCATCACCATTACGGCAAATCTTTGTAGGATCGTAGAGCTCAATGTATTGCCGGTTCTACAGAAAGCTAAACTGGGTTTTCAGTGAATTAATAATTAGCATTTATCTATTGTTGGCTGCAGTAATATAGTTTAAATGATCTTTCTGCCCAAAATTCTGTATCTATTCAGAGCTATCTTCTTAGAATTTGACCATGCTTGGTTTAAAGATCTTGATAGTTTGGTGGGAAGATTTCTAGGAGCAAATGGCAAAGTTAGAATATCTGTAAAGTTCCTAACGCTGCCCAGGGATAGAGGTGGTTGGGCAGTTCTGAATTTTAAGATCTACCATTGGGAGGTGGCCCTACAGTTTATACAGCCTCTGATGGGAGGGGGTAGATCAGTGGTGTGGCAAGGAAGTTCCATCTACCTTTGAGCTATTGATTGGTGAAGAAGCTTTGAGGTGCTTGCTATGGCAGATTGAACCTAGTTACTACAAGAAGGTTCGATTTAAGACATTGAGGGCTGCTTATAAGATCTGGACCGCTCTGCTTAAAAACTTATGTCTGGGTCGACTAAATTATTTTACCCCACTTTTGCAAAATGATACCCTCCCAGGGATCTTTAGGGATACTTATATGGTGGGCTGGGAAAAGGTAGGGGGTCAAAAGGCTGGGGGATTTTTTTTGTTAATGGTAGTATAGCTTCCTTTGAGGAGCTCTGGATGTGGTTCGAGCTGATGCATGACTCATCTTTAAATACCTGCAAATTCGTAACTTTTTATACAGGAAAGAGGGCAACCCCCTAGTGGTGTCTCTGAGATTAAGCTGGTGGGTTTATTAGAACAGAAGGGCAAAAGTTCAATTAGTCAGATTTATGAGGGCTTATACTCACTCTCTAGCGACAATTTAGAGAAACAACCGAGGAAACGGAATGAAAGGTTAGGTTCCATTGATTGCTCCTTTCTCGAGTCGCTGGAATTGTCGAACACAGTTTTGTGTTTGGCGGGACTACAAGCCCAACATTATAAAATTATCTTTGACCTTTACTACACTCCCACCAAAATCGCTAATTGGGGAGGTTCTGTTAGTATCTGCTGCCCACGATGTTGTAAAAAAACGGCGGATTTAAGTCATATGTTCTGCACCTATCCTACTCTTGAGTCACTTACTAAGGGGTCTCAAAGTTTCTGGAGGTCTCCCTGGATATCAACATTGTTCCAACTCTCCAACTAGTTCTTCTGTAAGTTCATGATGACGTTGTCCCCAGGCCTTTCCAACTTTTACTCTTTGTAGCAATGACACTGTTGAGACTTTGCATCGCTTCAGCATGGCTGGTTGAGATATCAGCCTACCTAATAGGGATTGCTGAGATTTGGCCCTTCTACAGATTTCAAGGCTATGACAAAATGTTTTATAGAATACTGAAGTGAACTCATCAGGATCTGGTGCCTTAGAAAGCTTGAGCAAGCCAGTGCCTGATATAACTTCTAGTATGATGGATTGGTCAGGTACGTCTGCCTCTTTTGCTGTAAGATGAGGTAAGTTTGGATCACTTAAGTATAACTCGCATCTAGTCTGAGAAATGTCCTGTGCTTTGTATAGGTTTCCCTATAGGTTTGCAAAGGACTCTGCTATACCTATGTAATTTGTCTGCATGGTCCCTGATCGATCCTTCACTTTTTATATTTTCCCTAACCATTCTTACTTGTAATTTAGAAGCCAACAATTGCCCAGCTCTGTTTCCCCTTTGTAATATTCTGCCTGGTACTGAGTAAGGTGTTTTGCTGAGTCTGCCCTCTCATGGGCTGTTTCAATTTCTATCAAGCAAACTTCTGGCTACCCATGTTTTTCTTTCATTGCCTTTTTTATTTTGCTAACACAATAGTCCTCCTGACAATTGCCTTTAGTGCATCTGACAAGCAGTTGTCACTTAAGTCCCCTGTGTCATTCTCCGTCATGTGTTTAACAATGCAGTCCTATGATCTTTCTTTGATGCCCTTGATGTGCAGCATCCCATCCTCAGTCTCCAACATTGTGCCGTCTTGGGCTGCTTATGCAGCACTGTAAGAGAAAGTGGGTCATAATCAGATAACGCTATATGACCAATGCCTTCGTGAGTGACCCTCTGTGTCGTTGATGTACAGAAATTATCTAATCTGGCAGAGAAGTGATGTGCAGCTGAGTAAGAAGAACAGTTGTATATTGGAGTGCTCCTCAACCCTACCCTTCATACCTGTGTTCTTGAGCCAGATTCTCTCCATCTCCCTTCTCACTGACAATGAGTCCAACTGTCCCACCCTCTGTGCTGATTGATTTCTTGCGCTTTCCAGCACTATATTAAACTCACCACCTATCAGGAACTTCACCTCGTTAGATCGACTGTTGCTTGACTCTTCAAGGGAGAACAAAAATTTGCAAAAATCATACACATCTTTTTTATGTCATGTATTTCCTGCTTCAGTTCCTCCCTCAAAAAGGTAAAGAAAATGCTTAACCCATGAAACATGTCCTCCAAGACACGTCTTGTGATGCATATGTCTCTGTGTCCTGGACACCTTGGGGGCACCGACTAGGTCACTGGTATTATCTGATTTGCCTTTGTGGAATTGTGAGTCTTTTGCTGTGGTGGCTTTGTGAACATGTTGTAGTGTTTAGTCTTTTTTTAGTGTCTTTATGGGCTTCTTTAATAAATGTCTATAGGTGATAGAAAGTTTGACAGGAAGAAGAAAGGCGGAGCGACTGAGAGAGTATGGCATCAAGACTAGCTGTTGATATCACCACCTGTTTCATGCTACATGTATCAACATAACCTTTGGTGATGAGTGCCCATTGAGTGCAAGGCCAAACTGAGGATAACTGAAGCCACATACCTTTTTTCTCTGCATAAGTAAATCACCTCTACGTGCTAAGTAAATCACCCATAAGTAAAGCACCCATCCACACCACCCGGCTTCTCAGCGCCCCTCATCACAGCTGGAGCATAGTATCCAAGAGCCAGTGGACTGATGCACTCAGCCCACCCCCTCTCCAACTTGATCCCCCTCCTCGACACCACCTCGGACATCGAACAAGCTGTCAAAAACTTCACTACCGGAATCTCTGAAAGCGCTGATAAAGTCGCCCCCAGCAAAACCTCCAAACCCAACAGACACTTCAAGCAAGCCAGCTAGTACACCCCAGAAAAGAACCGTGAAACGCAACTGAAAACAACTGTTTTCCTGCGCACCATCAGGTGGCCTACTGACCGAACCGCTGTCAAGAACTCACTCAGACAGTACCACAAACTCCTGAAAAATACTAGAAGGTATGCCTAAGCCAACCACATCCAGGCCAGCACCAACCAGAGCAAAGAATTCTTCAACATCGTCAAGGAGTTCTCCAATCCTTCAGGAACTGAAAACAGCACCTCCCCCTCCCAGGACCTTTGCGACTTCCTTGCAGACTATTTCCACAACAAGATATCCTCCATATACAGAAACTTCGCCCCCCCCCTGCTGCCAACCTCAGGCTTCTATACCCCACAGACCCCTCAGTCGCTCCCACCAACAACAAAATAACCAGATGGAATCAGCACACCACTCAAAACACAGCCAACATCATGCGCTCCATCCACTCAGGATCCCCGCTGGCCCTTGTCCACACCACATGTTTAACCTAGGTAACTGCACCATCAAGAGCAAAAAAAACTGACATCCTCTACATGTACATCACCTCAGCCACCTACCTGGATGACTGGAAACATGCCAGAATCCAACCTCTCCTCAAGAAACCTTCCACCGACCCCAACAATCTAAAAAATGACTGTCTAATCTCCCTGCCCCCCTTCCCAGCCAAAGTACTCGAGAAAGCCATCAACCAACAACTCACAGCATACCTAGAGAACAAAAATCTTCTGGACACACTCCAATCTGGATTCCACTCCAACCACAGCACTAAAACTGCCTTGATTGCCACCATGAAATGACATCAGAACCCTCCTGGACCAAGGAGACTCGGCTACCCTTGTGACGCTGTGAAGACCGGCGGCGCCCCACTTGCAGGCCGTGGTCAGATCGGCAGTCCATGTCTCGGACGGCCTTTTCTGCCGCGGGTCTCTTTTTGGGTCGCGACCTGTTTTTTGGGCCACAGCGCGACCTGAAACTTTCCCTTTGGGCTCCGTTTCGCGGTGCGCCCACCTTTTGCCGCCCTAGTTTTACTTACCTGTTTTTTGCTGTTTTTCTTCTTTTCTTCTTTTTTCTCCTTTTCTTTTTGTTTCTTCTTTGGCCATATCTTCTCTTTCCCGGGAGTCTGTGTTTTCTTCCCTGCACGCTTTGCTCCCTACTTTTTGTACTGCAGCTATTTTCCCATTTACTTTAATGTGGCTCTCCCAATCCAAGATGGTGTCTTCAATACTTCCTGCATGTCACTTCCTGTTTGTCAGTATATAAGCACAGTTGGTCTTCTGTTCCTTGCGTCTGGTTGTGCTCCTCGCTCCTCTATCCTGTGATTTTGGACTTCACCTGCTTTTTCCTGTCTGCAGTTTTTGTTCCATATTTTTTCGTGCCTCATTTTTTTCTTTTCTTTAACATCTTTTTCAGGAGTTCCTTGATCTGAGGGTTTTTCCAAGTTTGGGTTTTTTCCTCTGGGACTCCTTCTGGAGGTTACGGCATGCTTGGTGTTCTATTATTAGCAGCACCGTGGCTACTGGAAAGGGTCGCCCCTACCTTGGTCAATCCAGAACAAGCAAGAAACCTGGTGGTGTCCTGAGACTGGCACATTACAGCCGTAAGAAGCATTCAGGTCGTGACAACCCTCTCTACATCTGAGACAATGCCCTTAAATTGATTGCATCCTTCCTCTCTGATAGAACGCAGAGAGTCCTCCTCTCTCCTTTCATCTCAAAGCCCAAGGACATCATCTGCATTGTCCCCCAGGGATCACCCCTGAGCTCTTCAACACCTATATGGCCCCATTGGCCAACATCCTCAGAAACTACGGACTGAACATCATTTCCTATTCAGACGACATCCAGTTACCCCACAACCTCACCACCAAGGCCAACTTCCAACTCTGCATGACCAGCGTCACCGACTGGATGAAGGACAACTGCCTCAGACTCAACACAGACAAAACAGAGGTTCTTATCTTCTTGAACACTGCCTCACTGTGGGATGACTCCTGGTGGTCCGCCGACCTGGGTTCCCCCTCCCACCTACATGCACCAAGCCCAAAACCTCAGTATCATCCTGGACAGCAAACTCAACATGAAGAACCAGATCACTGCAGTCTCCTCTGCCTGCTTCTTTACCCTTCACATGCTCCGTAAGATATTCAAGTGGTCCCCAATATCCACCAGGTGAACCATCACGGAAGCCTTCATCAACAACGGCCTGGACTACGGCAATGCTCTGTAGTCTTGACTCACAGCACACCGCATGAGGAGACGTCAAATCATACAGAACTCAGCAGCTAGACTCATCCTGAACCTCCCAAGACGGACCCAAATCACCCTCACCTGCGGTATCTCCACTGGCTCCCCGTACTTAAACGATGCCAATTCAAGCTGTTGACACATGCCTATAAAGCCCTTCACAACCAAGGACCTGCATATCTCAACCAAAGCCTGAGCTTCTACTGTCCCTCTAGAGCCCTACGCTCCGAATCTCTCTCCCTCACTCACATCCCCCACATCCACCACAGCAACAGTGGATGTTGTTCCTTTTCATACCTCACCTTAAAATCCTGGTACAGTCTCCCCATCCACCTCAGGACAACCCCTCCCTCCAGGAACTCAGAAGGGGACTTAAGACCTGGCTTTTCAACTGAAGCCCTGACTCAGCACCTGAATACCCTCGCGGGTAACAAGTGCGTTTTACATTGTGGATATTGGACAGCAAACTGAAGCATACATGTTACTTACAGGTAACAGACGATTATAAATTGCATGACTGCCTTGAAATTTGGGATCAATTCCTGGTATTTGGTGGCCTCGATCGCTGGTGGTCAAAACATGAGCTACGAGAGCTCCCGCAAGCCATGTGCATGTCTTCCTTGATACCAAAGCTTGAGTCATTCAGTCATGTCACAGTAACATGATGGACCATAGAGCGGCATTGGCAGGAAGTTGGTTTCAGCAACAAATGAACTATTGAGTGTTATTGGCAGGATAAGTCCTGAAAATACATGATGAAGAACTGTATTTTCATTTGATTTAATGCCGCTTAGTGGCATGGCTGGAATCGTTCAGCTGGGGATTTCTCTGAGCAGGGATATACCTTGGTACTATATTCCGAGATGGAATGGGGTGGGTGTCAGTATTAGTGACTGCATTAAGACCCCTGTAGCCCACAAAGAACCTCATCTCAGGAATTCCCACTTTAGAGGTGGGTTTGGGCACCAGTACCACCGGGCTTGGGCTTACTGGAGGGCTCAATCACTCCTAGCTCCAACATCTCAGGAACCTCAGCCTTAATGCTGGCCTTGTCTTAGTCAGACAGTCTGTAAACCTTGCTTTTGACAGGCAAGCTTTCACTGATGTCCAAACCGAGGGTACACCATACTAGACCTGGGGTCAAAGAAAACAGTCCAGCAAACTACTTCAGCATGTGATAACAGTCCCTTTGTTGCTGATCTGTTAGTTTGGGTGAGAGACCTACTCCCTCCACAGCTACATCTTGGGCATTATCAAATAGGAAGCCTGGAAGAGAGTCACTGTCTTCTTCCTCACCTCCATTGGTTACCATCAACATGGTGATGTCTGCCACGTTGTGGTGTAGTTTGAGCCTATTTACATGGATCATCCTGTGAAGGTTCCTGGGAGTACATAAGTCCACTAAGTAGGTGACTTCCCCCTTCTTCTCGAAGACAGGGTAATGCCCAGTTCACATGTCCTATAAGACCCTGGGTGCTACATGCTCTAACACTTACACCAACTGTCCTGGTTGTTACTCCACCATGGAGGACATTTGGTCATACCACTGCTTGACAAGCTCCTGTCAGGCCACCAAATTCTTTCAGCCATCTTTCAGCCATCCTTGAGCGAAAGCCAAGAACATAATCTACTATGCCCTGCTTAGTTTCTTTGAGGGGTCTCTCCCACCCTTCCTTAATTAAGCTAAGTGGACTTCCCACGGGGTGTCCAAAGAGTAGCCCAAAGAGACTGAAGCCAACTCCTTTCTGAGGAACCTCCATGGAGGCAAATAACAGGCATGGAAGGAGAATGTCCCACCTCCACTTGAGCTTTCCAGGCAAACCTGTGATCATTCATAAGTATCTAATATAACAACTTATCTAGGAGCTATGCAATGACCTAGGAACATGTTAAGCATAGAATAATATACACATGTATATGTATATACACACACATAGATACATACACACATGCAGACACACAAACATATATATATATATATATATATATATATATATATATATATATATATATATATATATATATATATATATATATATATATTTATATATATATATATATAACCGTTATGTTAAACAGGCTTAAAGAGTATGTGTATAATTTATGAATATGAGATAGTAACGATACATACTTCTAAAAGAACTATACATATCTAGAATATACACATAATCAGATTATAAATATTTATCAACACTGGCATGTGCAGTCCATTGCTGTTTGAATATGATGGTTATGAAGGAAAGAGCCAACTCTTGAGTAGTCTTCTGAAGGCAAGATAGTTATCCGTGGATCTTATATTTAGGGGTAATGAATTCCATAGTTTGGCTGCTTGAATGGCGAAGGATGTACCACTTATTGTCTTTTTCTTGTATGGTGGTGTTCTAAGGCAGGGTGGCAATCTTGAGCGGACGTTTCTTTGTTGAATATATGTGGTTATTTTGTTTCTGATGAGAAGTTGTCCTAATTCCATATATAGCTTTGTGGGTGATACAAAGCAGCTTGAAGGTGGAACTTCTGGCATTGGATAACCAGTGTAGTGCTCTCAAGGCAGGGGAGATGTGGGCTTGCGCTTTACATGTAATAGTAGCCTGGCAGCTAAGTTCTGAATACGTTGTAGTTTTTTCATAAAAGACAGAGATGATCCATGGTAGAGGCCATTGGCGTAATCCAGTTTGGATAGTACAAGAGAGATAGTAGCCTGCACCTTGTGTGGAAATCCGAAGTGGGGGAAGATGCATTACAGAGTCTTCAAGGTGATGAAGCTTGATCGTGCTAATTTGTCCACTTGGGCGTTCATTGTTAACTTGGAGTGCATGGTAATTCCAAGGTTTTTTACTTCGTTGGATACTTGAGGAGGTGGTCGGGGATCGTCAGGCCAGGCACACAGTGGATCAAAATATTTCCAGTCGCCACATGTGAGTATTTCCGTTTTGAAAGCATTGATTTTGAGATGACTCCAAGTCATCCACTGATCAAAGGCTCTGCGACAACTGAAGATTTGTGAGTTTTCAATGTCTTTGGGGCATTCCAATTTAAGTAGTATTTGTGTGTCATCTAGGTAGTTATAGCATGTGAGATGAAAATCATTGATGAATTCTGGTAATTACATCATGTATATGTTGAAAAGCATAGGTGAGATGATTGATCCTTGGGGGACCCTTGCTTTTGTGAGGTAGGGTTTGGATGAGAAGGGGAGAGAATAGATAATATTAGTTCTGTTTTGAAGGAAGGATATAATCCAGTGGAGAGCAGTCCCTTCTATGCCAACTTCGTGGAGTCTTTGATTATGGTATCATGGTCAACAGTATCAAAGGCAGCTGAGAGGTCCAAGAGAAGTAGTGCAGCAACTCCATTGCGGTCAACTGTGTTTTTAAGATCATACCAGATTGCTATGAGTGCCAATTCCGTGCCTCTTCCTGGGCGGAATCCAGTTTGGTAGTCTGAAAGTATGGAATTGTGTTCAATGATTTCTGACATCTGGGGGAATGCTGCTCTTTCTATAAGTTTGCCCAGGAAAGGTCCATTTGTGATTGGTCTGTAGTTGTTCGGGTCCTGTGGGTCTAGGTTTGTTTTCTGTAATGACGGACATATGTATGCCTTTTTAAGGTCTTCAGGAAAAGTTCCTGTAGTTAAAGAGTTATTGATGATTCTTCCTACAGGTGCGGCAGCAGAAGTAGATAAAAGAATGATCTTGAAGATGTGTGGTGGACAAGGGTCAGAAGGGCAACCGGAAGGTCTGCTTGCTTTGACCAAATCCATAAATTCACCTTGTGATATTTGTTTGAAGGACTGCAGAGGCTGGGTTGGTTTAATCTTGGAGGGGATTTTAGGAAAGGGTTTGGTGCTGATGGTTTTCTTCTGTTTTAAACATGAGTCCAATGTGTCTGCCTTGGTTGTGTAATGAGTTGCCAATTTGTTTGTGAAATCTTGAGTAGTGGGATGACTTCCTTCCTTGCATTTAGGTTTTCGAAATTCATTGAGAAATTTATAAAATTCTTTAGTTGCAGATTTAGCATTTAGAATTCTGTCTGAGTAGTACCTTTTTTTAGTTTTTTTAAACTGATGATTTGTATATTCTGTTAAGTTTGTGTAGATGAAGTTTGTCTTGAATGATGTTTGTTTTGAGCCTGGTCCATTACAACCTTCTGATTTGTTGCTTTATCATTTTAAGTTCTGTGTTTCTCCAAGGTATTGTTTTTCTTTTGTCCTGTTTAGTTTTTCTGAGTGGTATTAGGATATCGAAAGCTTCCTGTAGCCACTCATAAAGTTTTGGAACAGAATTAATTGTATCTAGATCTGTGTTGGCTTTTATATGGGTTTCTAAGTCTTCAGAATTTAGTTTGCGCCATGGTTGGTAGATGCATGTATGTAAATTGCTATGGGGTGTGTTGATTTGTGGTGTTTGGAAAGTAACAAATGGTGGTCTGACCATGTGTTTGGCGTGATGCTTTGAACAGTAACTAGTTCAGGCAGTAGCTGTGAATGTCTGTATCTGTGTGCAAGTGGGTCTCTGAATGACTGTGTGGGTATGTGAGAAGTGATTATATAGGTGTGTGAGTGGGTGTATGAGAGGCTGTATGGAGCTGTAAGGGAGTATCTGGCTGATAGCAGGTGTCTGTTTTTTTAACTTATAGGTGGGGACGCCCTCACAATGTAATCTAATATAACAACACTAGAGGAGCTAATTTGTAAACCACATTCCCACGTTCTGAGTGGACTGTTGTGCTGTGGAGAGGGGATACACCTGATCACACTTTTTTTAGAAAGCCCTTACGGAAGGCAACCCCTCTACAAAGCCTTGCAAGCCAGAGAGACAGAGTAGGGGGAACCCCCATTGAGGATGAAGATTTGGTGCAAGTCTGTGAATTGGTGAGGCTAGCATCATGCAACAACAGGGTTGAATTACTGCACTTTAACTACCTCCACCGCACATATGTGACCCGTTGTCGGCTCAATAGGCTAGATCCCACTTGGGCTTCCCAATGTGCACGGTGATGGATGATGAGTGCCAACTTCTTGCATCTTGCTTGGTCTTGGATTCCTATTCAAGGGTTCTGAGGGGTAGTAGGACCCAGGATTGAGGCAGCCACTGGAATTGCAATTCCCCCTACTCCCGCGACCTACCTGTTGGGTACGTTTGCAAGGCCTAAATGGCAGTATCCACCACACAAAACTGTCTCAAATTGCACTGTGCTTAGCCAAATGCCAGGTGACCATTGGGTGGATGGGATCCAGGACATGGTAGATCTCCTCCTGGATCAGGGATCCCCTTGAGCGGGGGGGTAGCTGAAGAATGTCATATGCCCCTCTCTCACACAAAGGGGCTGCAGAGGAGATGCTGACCTGGAGGGTTCTTCTAGATAAATTTAATAGTGAAGAAAAGTTGGACTCATATTCTTGCTTGGATGATGAGGTATGACGTCTGCTTGATGTCTGACACTCCGTACAGGTGATACAACAGCCAATTGCGGTGATGATTGGTTTCATCATATGGGACTAGCTTGAAGACTTGGACAAGGTTATCTTGTACTATCTATCATGTACTTTTTAGTCCATTCTTTGTTATGCTGGACGATACTTTTCATTGACAACTGTTATATTACCTTTCTAGGAAAGGAAGCAATTGAAAATAGAACTTTTGCACTGCCTGGTTTGTTTTTGTTCTTTAAATGAAAAATTTCTAAAACAAATTAAAAAAATAAAATAAACCATATTACTTCAATAGATGGTGCAATTCCTCTGTATAACAAAAATAATTATGAATTAGTATTTTAATTTATAAAACTATAAATTAAATTTAGAAATTTTAGCAATGCATAACTTTATCATAGCAATAAATCAGTACACATTTCCCATGATCTAATGCTATGTGTTAGACAAGACCCGTTCCCCAGGGTCATCACCACACTTTTTGCCTTTCTCCTTCCTTTTTTCTGAATTCATTTTGTTGGCTTTAGGACTCTGGGCACTTTACCACTGCTAACCAATGCTAAAGTGCATGTGTTCTTTTCCTATAGCATGTTACCATTGGCTTCTTCACAATTGGCATATTTAACTTACTTATAAGTCCCTAGTAAAGTGCACTACATGTGCCAAGGGTCTGCAAATTAAATGCTACTAGTGGGCCTGTAGCACTGATTGTGCCACCCACTCAATTAGCCATTTAAACATGGCTCAGGCCTACCATTGCAGAGTCTGTGTGTGCAATTTTAAACTGTCATTTCAACATGGCCAGTTAACCCTTTTGCCAGCTCCAAACCTTCCTTTTTAATACATATGGCATCCCTAAGGTAGCCCCTGGACAGCTCCAAGGGCCCGGTGCAATGTATTTAAAAAGTGGGACATCTACTTTTTACGTTTTATATGCCCAGTTAGTGAAAAACTCTTACATTTGTGTTTCACTACTGCCAGTCCTATATTTCTCATAGGTTAACATTGAGATTGCATTATTACATTTTATAAGTGTAATTTCCAATTGGGGCCAGTTGGATATTTCAAGTTTGGTTTCTTTGGACTCACAATTTAAGATCACAACTGATGGTAAAGTTGGATTTTAAGTTATAAGTCTGAAAATGGCACTTTTAGAACGTTGGCATTTTCTTACTTTAACCATTCTGTGTCTCTGCCTGTCGCCGAATGCACGTCTGGGTAGGTAACAGCTGGGCTCTTATGCATTCCCTGTAGACAGCCACACACAAAGGGAGCTAGGTGTGCCTGATGGGCCATCCACATGCAGATGTGCCATTAACATCTTGATGGGTCATCCTGGGCAGGATAGGCGGGAGGAGCTAAAGCTTGCACCTAAATGGGCTGGGTCCTGAGCCCTCCCAAAGGGCTGCATATCCCCCTGTTGCGGTGCCTGGAGCCAGGAAAGAAAGGACAGGAACTTTGTGCACTTCAAAGGCCTCTCTTTGAATTCTCCCCACTTCAAAGGCACAACTGGGTATAAGTACTGGTCCCCAACAACTATCAAATCAATACATTTCTGGACGTGAGGACATTCTGCCAGGAATAAGGACTGCTGTGCTGCTGAAAGCATTGCCACTCTGCTGGACTCTGCTGGACCTTGCTGGACTCCTGCTTTGCTGTGCCTGACCTGCTGCACTCCTTGCCTGGGAGTGAGAAGGGCTGGACCTGCATCTCTACATCCCCAGAACAAAAGTGACTCCAAGGGCGTGCTGGTTTGCCTCCTGTTCTGAAGCCTCAGGGACATCAAAAGCTTCACTCACTTCTGCTGTAGCTGCTGGACTCTGCCAGCTTTGGGTCCTACCCTGCCTAGTGGTGCAAATCCAGTCCAGGCTCTTTAGAAGTGGGTTCTGCAGGTGTGCTATACAAAAATCCACACATTGCCATCACTAAGCTGATCAGAACTGCTGTGTCTCTCCTCAGTGCTGACACATCTCCACTGCCACTGAGGATGAGGACTTTGCTTCGCTGACTGTGTGACTCAGGATCGACACATCACCATCAGCCCCGGCACATCACCTTCATTTTGTTAGGTGTGCGGTGTAGGAAAGTACCAACTTGCCTGGCATGTTACCCCCATATTTCACTGTATGTATGTTGTTTTAGTTGTATGTGTCACTGGGACCCTGCCAGCCAGGACCCCAGTGCTCATAAGTGTGCCCTGTATGTGTTCCCTGTGTGATGACTAACTGTCTCACTGAGGCTCTGCTAACCAGAACCTCAGTGGTTATGCTCTCTCTTTGCTTTCCAAATTGTCACTAACAGGCAAGTGACCAATTTCACCAATTCACATTGGCATACTGGAACACCCTTATAATTCCCTAGTATATGGTACTGAGGTACCCAGGGTATTGGGGTTCCAGGAGATCCCTATGGGCTGCAGCATTTCTTTTGCCACCCATAGGGAGCTCTGACAATTCTTACACAGGCCTGCCATTGCAGCCTGAGTGAAATAACGTCCACGTTATTTCACAGCCATTTACCACTGCACTTAAGTAACTTATAAGTCACCTATATGTCTAACCTTTACCTGGTAAAGGTTGGGTGCTAAGTTACTTAGTGTGTGGGCACCCTGGCACTAGCCAAGGTGCCCCCACATTGTTCAGGGCAAATTCCCCGGACTTTGTGAGTGCGGGGACACCATTACACGCGTGCACTATACATAGGTCACAATGGTAACTCCGAACATGGCCATGTAACATGTCTAAGATCATGGAATTGTCACCCCAATGCCATTCTGGCATTGGGGAGACAATTCCATGATCCCCGAGTCTCTAGCACAGACCCGGGTACTGCCAAACTCCCTTTCCCGGGGTTTCACTGCAGCTGCTGCTGCTGCCAACCCCTCAGACAGGTTTCTGCCCTCCTGGGGTCCAGCCAGGCTTGGCCCAGGAAGGCAGAACAAAGGACTTCCTCAGAGAGAGGGTGTTACACCCTCTTCCTTTGGAAAAAGGTGTCAGGGCTGGGGAGGAGTAGCCTCCCCCAGCCTCTGGAAATGCTATGATGGGCAAAGATGGTGCCCATCTCTGCATAAGCCAGTCTACACCGGTTCAGGGATCCCCCAGCCCTGCTCTGGCGCGAAACTGGACAAAGGAAAGGGGAGTGATCACTCCCTTGACCTGCACCTCCCCTGGGAGGTGCCCAGAGCTCCTCCAGTGTGCTCCAGACCTCTTGGAAACAGAGGTGCTGCTGGCACACTGGACTGCTCTGAGTGGCCAGTGCCAGCAGGTGACGTCAGAGACTCCTTCTGATAGGCTCTTACCTGTGTTGCTAGCCTATCCTCCTTCCTAAGTAGCCAAACCTCCATTTCTGGCTATTTAGGGTCTCTGCTTTGGGGAATTCTTTAGATAACGAATGCAAGAGCTCATCAGAGTTCCTCTGCATCTCTCTCTTCACCTTCTGCCAAGGAATCGACCGCTGACTGCTCTGGACGCCTGCAAAACTGCTACAAAGTAGCAAAGATGACTACTGCAACCTTGTATCACTCATCTGGCCGCCTTCTCGACTGTTTTCCTGGTGGTGCATGCTGTGGGGGTAGTTTGCCTCCTCTCTGCACTAGAAGCTCCGAAGAAATCTCCAGTGGGTCGACGGAATCTTCCCCCTGCAACCGCAGGCACCAAAAGACTGCATCACCTGTCCTCTGGGTCCCCTCTCAGCACGACGAGCGTGGTCCCTGGAACTCAGCAACTCTGTCCCAGTGACTCCCACAGTCCAGTGACTCTTCAGTCCAAGTTTGGTGGAGGTAAGTCCTTGCCTCCCCACGCTAGACTGCATTGCTGGGTACTGCGTGATTTGCAGCTGCTCCGGCTCCTGTGCACTCTTCCAGGATTTCCTTTGTGCACAGCCAAGCCTGGGTCCCCGACACTCTAACCAGCAGTGCACGACCTCCTGAGTTGTCCTCCGGCGTCGTGGCACCTTCTTTTGTGACTTCGGGTGAGCTCCGGTTCACTCTTCTTTGTAGTGCCTGTTCCGGCACTTCTGCGGGTGCTGCTTGCTTTTGAGTGGGCTCTTTGTCTTGCTGGACACCCCCTCTGTCTCCTCACGCAATTGGCTACATCCTGGTCCCTCCTGGGCCACAGCAGCATCCAAAAACCCTAACCGCGACCCTTGCAGCTAGCAAGGCTTGTTTGCGGTCTTTCTGCATGGGAATACCTCTGCAAGCTTCTTCACGACGTGGGACATCCATCCTCCAAAGGGGAAGTTCCTAGTCCTCTTCGTTCTTGCAGAATCCACAGCTTCTACCATCTGGTGGCAGCTTCTTTGCAACCTCAGCTGGCATTTCTTGGGCATCTGCCCTCTCCCGACTTGAGTGTGACTCTTGGTATTGGTCTCCTTGCTCCACAGGTACTCTCGTCTGGAAATCCATCGTTGTTGCCTTGCTGGTGTTGGTCTTCCTTGCAGAAGTCCCCTATCACGACTTCTGTGCTCTCTGGGGAACTTAGGTGCACTTTACACCTACTTTTCAGGGTCTTGGGGTGGGCTATTTTTCTAACCCTCACTGTTTTCTTACAGTCCCAGCGACCCTCTACAAGCTCACATAGGTTTGGGGTCCATTCATGGTTCGCATTCCACTTCTAGAGTATATGGTTTGTGTTGCCCTATACCTATGTGCTCTCATTGCAATCTATTGTGACTGGACATTGCTTGCATTGCTTTCTATTGCTATTACTGCATATTTTTGGTATTGTGTACATATATCTTGTGTATATGTGCTATCCTCATACTGAGGGTACTCACTGAGATACTTTTGGCATATTGTCATCAAAATAAAGTACCTTTATTTTTAGTATATCTGTGTATTGTGTTTTATTATGATATTGTGCATATGACACTAGTGGTATAGTGGGAGCTTTGCATGTCTCCTAGTTCAGCCTAAGCTGCTCTGCTAAGCTACCCTTTTCTATCAGCCAAAGCTGCTAGACACCTCTTCTACACTAATAAGGGATACCTGGACCTGGTGCAGAGTGTAAGTACCCCTTGGTACTCACTACAAACCAGGCCAGCCTCCTACATGCGGCTCGACGATAACACATCATCTTTGTCGCCAAGGGCTCAACGTCGCAAGACTCCTCAAGGAACAACGTCTGCCATACTTGATAACAACACATCTCCTGGCTGCTTGGATCCAAATCAATGCATCACCTGAGTATCGTCTCCTCCGCTCTTCGCATCAGATCCTCAACAACAATGCAACCCTCCACACAAAGTAGTGTTTCAGTGGGAGAAGGTTGGTCCCTCTAGTCGGCCTGTGCTCCATTGCAGTCGGCCTGAACTTTGGAATTACTGCGGTTTAGCGCAACCAGATAGCCCTGGTTGGCACGGTAAGCCTTTAAGCATTACGTTTGCAGATATTCTTTAACAATGCATATCTCAACTACTACTTATTCGACTTTTGTCATTTTGGTCTTGTTTTGTTCATTACATTAAGCTAAATTTTTCCAAGCTGGTGTGGATTACTTTTGTGTGGGTATTTTACTGTTTTACTGTTTTAAGTGTTGCACAAATACTTTACACATTTCCTCTTGAATTAAGCCTGCCTATTCTGTGTCAAGCTACCAGAGGGTGAGCACAGGTTAATTTATGGGTGTACCTGACTAGGATTGCTTGGACAGGGAACGTACCTCTGCCAACCAGAAACTAAATTTCTAACACTGTCTTGTAATTAAAATCAACATTTCATTTTCCCTTTTTTACTGTTCTCAGATTTTATACTTATACAACATAAATAATGAATCATCCTTTAACATTGAGGAAAAACAATCATATAGACTTATTAAAAACCCACAACTGCACAGCATGTCACTGCAAATAAGCAACAGAATGCATTGCACAAACTACAGTTTTTTATCTATACTTGCAGTTCTAATCCAAAGAAACATATGCTGAAAGTGAGAACTTCATCATTAGAAGTGCTGCAGTAGCACTACTAGATATATAAGGTGCACCAGCATAGGCAAAGTCTTATATAGACATCACCATAGGAAGGCTGCATGATGTCATAAATCCAGGTAATGCATCTTCAATAACTAGACTATTTCACTTTTACAGCTGTCACCTTCCTGAGTACTTTGGGTTGAAAAATAAAAGATAGGAATTTAGTAACTTCCAAGGCAATCTTTGCCTGAAGTTAATGTTCCTGTCATTACATTCTGTGCACCCACTTCTATTTTTCAGATAGACAGTATAATTACCAGATCTAATACTAACTCCTTAATGAGAAATGATAGCAACAGTACTGTATGTTTGACCAGAAATAGATATTTGTCCTGCATCAAAGTTAGTAATCTCAGGGGCATGTTTATAGGCCACTAGTGCCACCTTGTGCCACATTAACGTCATTTATTTTGACATTACTGTGGCCCAGCAAGCCAAAATCCCTGCGCCGTAATTCTAGAGTGGCGCAAAGCATGCATTGTAAAAATAATGTATGCAAAGGGGTGTTGCCCCATTAGAGGAGCCGGTAAAATGGTGCAAGGAAATCCATGGGATATCCTTGCACCATTTATTACGGCACTTTTAATGCCTGCTCAAGAGCAGGCGTTAAAAGGGGGCTTCCATTCTTTAGAATAGGCCCTATGTACTCTGCAGGAGTAGCGCCAACAGTTTGGCGCTACTCCTGCAGTGTACATCAAAAGAGTCATTAAAAATGATTCTATTTCTCCCTACCCTGCGCCATGGTGCGCCGTACTTTAAATACATTGCACACATGGTGGCGGTAGGGGGGTGCTAAGGGGCGCAGGGAAAGTGGCGCTCTACTTGGTGCAGCAGCACTTTCCATAAATCTGCCCCTCAGTATCTAATTTACTGCCACACGCTCTCCATCATTGTAGCATTAAAATGATATTCTTGCCAGTTCTTGATACATGTAAAGTCGATAGAACATCTGTTCGACAAATTGGACATTCATTATTTTTTCACACTAATCTATCAAAACTCACACGTTTGTAATCTGGTAAAGTAAAATAAATAAAATGCTCTGATTCTAACTGTGTAGCTGATGTGTACGAGTAATCTTCATATTTATGGGACCTCAAGCAAATAAGTCGAAATAACTAATTGACATGTTTCTCTGCTTCTTCTAAAACAGCTAACATCACGGTTTAAAGCTCCTGTGCATTCTCTTGAGTATTATGAGTAATCTGTACTGATCCTCCACATATATCTACAGTCTCAAATTACTGATGCAGAATGTATTTTAGTTCTCTCACTAAGCATAGGGTTCAACAAAACACACAGTGCAGAACACAATACCTTTGGTGCATTCTCTTGAATTGCATCTACAACACAAGATAATGCAAAGAATAAGTATATCATAACAGCATAGCAGTTCACACCAGAGGAGTTTGGCAAATTGGTAACCAACAATATCTCCCTCATTTTCAATTTTTTGTTTCTTAACCCCTTTGCTGCCAGGCCTTTTCCCCTCAGGTGCCGAGCCTTTTTGTGGCTATTTGGGGTAGTTCACACGTAGACCCTCATAACATTTTGTCCACATAAGCTTCCCATGCCACATTTTTGTCCTTTTTTTCTAACATACTAGGGATTCTAGAGGTACCCAGAGTTTGTGGGTTCCCCTGGAGGAGACGAAGAAATTAGCCAAAATACAGCTTAAATTGTATGTTTTTCAAAAAAATGGGGAAAAAAGGGCTGCAGAAGAAAGCATGTGTTTTTTCCCTTGAAATGGCATCAACAAAGGGTTTGCAGTGCTAAAATCACCATCTTCCCAGCTTTCTGGAACAGGCAGACTTGAATCAGAAAAAACATTTTTCAACACATTCTTGTCATTTTACTGGGACATACCCAATTTTTACTATTTGTTGTATTTTCAGCCTCCTTCCAGTTAGTGACAGAAATGGGTGTGAAACCAATGCTGGATCCCAGGCATCTAAACATTTCTGAAAAGTATACAAAACACTGAATGTAGCAAGTGGTCATTTGTGTAGCTCATTCAAGGGTTTCCTATAGAAAGTAACAGCTAAATAAAACAAATTGAATTTGAGGTGAAAAAAGAGCCATTTCTGTCCACGTTTTCTTCTATAACTTTTTCCAGCTATGGCTGATTTTTTAAAGCCATCTACCGTTATGTTTGCTGGACTCTTCTGGTTGTGGGGATATATAGGACTTGTAGGTTCATCAAGAACCCTAGGTACCCAGAGCCAAAAAATGAGCTGCACCTTGCAATGGGTTTTCATTGTCTACAGGGTATACAGCAATTCATTAAGTGAAATATAAAGAATGAAAAATAGGTATCAAGGACACCTTTGTATTTCCAAAATGGGCACAAGTTGAGTTGTTGAGAAGCAGTGGTTATTTGCACAACTCTGAATTCCGGGATCCCATTACTAGCATGTGAATTACAGGGCATTTCTCAAAAAAATAGACTTCTTTTTTTCACACCGTCTTACTTTTGGAAGGAAAACATGTAGAGAAAGACAGGGGCCAATAACACTTGTTCTTCTATTCTGTTTTCCCTCAAGTCTCCTGATAAAAATGGTACCTCACTTGTGTGAGTAGGCCTAGTGCCAGCGACAGGAAACGCAACATGGACACCACATTTTTACATTGAAATCTGACGTGTTTTTTGTAAAGTGCCTATCTGTGGATTTTGGCCTCTAGCTCATCCGGCACCTAGGGAAACCTAGCACACCTGTGTATTTTTTAAAACTAGACACCTAGGGAAATCCAGGATGGGGTGACTTGTGAGTCTTTAACCAGGTTCTGTTACCCAGAATCCTTTGCAAACCTCAAAATATTGCCAAAAAACACTTTTCCCTCACATTTCAGTGCTGTAAGGTTCTGGAATAAGAGAGGAGCTACAAACTTCCTTCCACCCAGCATTTACACAAGTCTCCCAATAGAAATGGTACCTCATTCGAGTGGGTAGGCCTAGTGCTCGCAACAGTAGATGCCCCAAAACACAATGTGGACACATCACATTTTCCCAAAGAAAACTGACCTGCTTTTTGCAAAGTGCCCAGCTGTGGATTTTGACCTCTAGCTCAGCCAGCACCTAGGGAAACCTAGCAAACCTAAACTTTTTTTTTAACTAAACCATTAGGGGAATTCAGAATGGGGTGACTTGTGGGGCATCGCACCAGGTTCCGTTACCCAGAATCCTTTGCAAACCTCAAAATTTGGCAACACTTTTTTCTCACATTTCGGTGATAGAAAGTTCTGGAATCTGAGATGAGCCACAAATTTTCTTCTACCCAGCATTCCCCTAAGTCTCCCAATAAAAATGGTACCCCACTTGTGTTGGTAGGCCTAGTGCCCGCAACAGGAAACGCCCCAAAAAGCAACATGGACACATCACATTTTTACATTGAAATTTAACGTGTTTTTTGGAAAGTGCCTAGCTGTGGGTTTTGGTCTCTAGCTCAGCCGGCACCTAGGAAAACCTACCAAACCTGTGCATGTTTAAAAACTAGACACCTATGGGGACCCAGGATGGGGTAACGTGTGGCGCTCTCACCAGGTTCTGTTGGCCAGAATCCTTTGCAAACCTCAAAGTTTGGGAAACAAACCCACTTTTTCCTCAAAATGTAGGTGATAGAAAGTTCTGGAATCTCAGAGGAGCCACAAATTTCCTTCCACCCAACATTCCCCTAAGTCTCCTGCTAAAAACGGCACCTCACTTGTGTGGGTAGGTCTAGTGCCCGTGACAGAAAATGCCCCAAAACACAGCGTGGACACATCACATTTTCCTAAAGAAAACTGACCTATTTTTTGCCAAGTGCTAAACTGTGGATTTTGGCCTCTACCTCATCCGGCCCCTAGGAAAACCTAGCAAACCTGAACATTTCTGAAAGCTGGACACCTAGAGGAACCAGGATGGGGTAACTTGTGGCGCTCTCACCATGTTCTGTTAAACAGAATCCTTTGCATACCTCAAAATTTGGCAAAAAGAAACATTTTTCCCACATTTCGGTGCTGCAAAGTTATGGAATCTGATGGGAGCCACAAACCTACTTCTACCCAGCATTCCCCCACATCGCCTGATAATAATAGTATCTCACTTGTGTGGGTAGGCCTTGTGCCTGCCACAGGAAATGCCCCCAAAACACTATGTGGACACACCAAAATGATCAATGACAAAACTGCCTGTTTTTGCAGGGGGCGGGCACCTGCGTTTTTGGTCCTGGGCTCAGCAGCCATCTAGGGAAACCTACCAAACCCAGACATTTCTGAAAACTAGACACCTGAGGGAGTCCAGGGAGGTTTGACTTGCGTGGATCCCCCAGTGTTTTTTTACCCAGAATCCTCAGCCAACCTCAAATTTAACTAACTAAATCACATTTTCCCTACACTTCTGTGTGGGATCACTGCATCAGCACAAATTTCCTACCACCCAACGTTCCCCTCAGTCTCCCGATAAAAATGATACATCACTTGTGTGAGTGTGCCAAGTGCCTGTGACAAGGAACAGACAAAAACATGTTAAAATTGAGGGGGAACCAAAGCGGGTCCAAAAGGGCAGTTTGAAAAAAAATAGTTTTTTGGCTGACAATTGGGGCAGAATTTCTATCGGTATAGGTGCAACAATGCTGGGTGGCAGGAATTGTGTGGATTCCTGCAGATTTCGGAAGGTTCCATCACAAAAATGTGGGGAAAATGTGTGATTTCAAGCAAAGTTGGAGGTTTGCAGGGCATTGTGGGTAAGAAAATGGTGCGGGGTGCATGTGAAGCACACCACCCTGGACTCACCCAGATGTTTATTTTTCAGATGTGTATAGGTCTCGTAGATTTTTCTAGTTGGCAGCGTCCCAAAGACCAAAAAGTGCGGCCCTCACCATTCCAAGTGGGACGATTTTGAGAGTTAGCCAAGCTCTCATGGCCCACATGTAAATTAAAAACCCAAAATATTCAAATGTCCTCTTGCTTGCCTTTGGGAAAAGATCATTTAGTGTGGGGGGGGACTGAAAGACTGCTACCCCCTTCAGTTGAGGTGGGGGGGGCATAACCATGCCCATACTGGTTGGTAGCCACTACCCCACTACTTTTTTTTAAATTCCCTGGCATCTAGTAGGCCCAAAGGGCTGCCCCCCAAACAAAACACACACACACACCAATCCCTGGTGCCTAAGTGGTTTCTGCCTCCCTTGGGGGCAGATGGGCCTAGTAGAAATAGGCAGATCTGCCACCAACGGGGGCAGAAATGGCCTAAAATAAAATTGCCCCCCAGGGGAGAGACCCTTGCCTAAGGGGTCACTCCCCATCTGTAAAAAATAAAAAATCCCTGGTGTCTAGTGGTTTATGCCCTCTTTGAGGGCAGATTGGCTTAATAAAAGTAGGCTGATCTGTCCCAAGGGGGGCAGAAATGGCCTAAAAGAAAATTGACCCGTGGGGGAGCGACCGTTGCCTAAGGGGTCGCTCCCCTTGCGTGAAATTGGTGCAAAAAAAATCCCTAGCATCTAGTGGTTTAGATTGGTGTAATAAAAATAGGACGATCTGCCCCCAAGGTTGGCCGAAATGACCTAAAATAAAATTGCTCCCCATCTGTGAAAAATAATTAAAAAACGATCCCTGGTGCCTAGTGGGTCCTGTCCTCCTTGCAGGCAGATTTGCCTAATAAAAATGGGCTGATGGCCTAAAATAAGGGGCCGCTCCTCTCCTGTAAAAAAAAAAAAAAAGGTCCCGGTGCCTAGAGGTTTCTGCCCCCCTTGGAGGCAGATGGGCCTAATTAACATAGGTCAATTTGCCCCCAAGGGGGCAGAAAAAGCCTTTAAAAAAAATGCCCCCTCTTGGGGAGCAACCCTTGCCCAAGGGGCCGCTCCCCTCATGTCAATGTGAACAAAAATCCCTGGTGTCTAGTGGGCATTCTTGCAGCACGATCGCTATGCGATCATGCTGCAGGAATGCTCAGAAAGACATCAAAGGAAAGGAAGAGTCTTTCCTTTCCTTTGGTGCCTCTCTGACCTGCTCCCTTCTCCCGTCCAAGGAGAAACAAATAAGTTTCTCATCTGATTGCCCTGGAAGCCATGCTTCCAGCGCAATGGGGGGAGACCTCTGATGGGGTCAGCGCACGATCGCGCACTGACGTTATCAGACAACACTGGAGGTGCTGGGGAGTGGGGATGGAAGGGGAAGCAATTCCCTTTCCATCCCTGCCCAGGGGAGGGGGTGGGAGGCCTAGTGCTCCCCCATGGGCCTGGTTCAGGACGCAATGGTTACGTCCCCGGCACCCAAGCGCAGAGGACATAACCTCTACATCCCAGGCACCCAAAGGGTTAAGAACTTTCTTCTCCTCTTTTATTTCCTTCCTTGCAACCGCATCATAACACTGCTTTGAAACTTTCCGCTTTGGACAGATGGAACATTTCTCATAAATGTAATAGGTTGTATTCCTTAACACAACTTGAGTCTGCGTTTACTCTGCTCTCATCAAATGCAACTAGATGCAAACCAGACAATGTCCTAACTCAAGACAAAGCTACAAGATATACCTTCTTTAAACTGTGTCCCACAAATATTAGTAAATGCTGCATTTACACTTAACCCTTGTGATTTCTGAATAGTAACAGCTTATGCTAGAGAAACTGGAAACTATTTCCATCAAGCATATACATTTTCCAAGTGCAAAAGATGTGCAGTACATTGTCCAATTTGCTTTGCGTTGTCAATCTAATCAAATTGTATCAGAAGGTATTCCTCCTCATTCCAAAAATTTATAAAATCAACAACTTTACCCATAGCGTCATTAACCAAACCTAATTCAACATTTAAATTTCAGTGAAAAATCACTCTACAGTTTTACATAGGCTTACATTTCTCCAATCCTGCAGTTCATGAAACTATTTTTCTAATTAATCCAGTTTTTCTTGTAACTTTTGATTTACAAATACAATCCTACCCTGTAGTTCCATTTTATCTATTGCCTTCAGTTGTAAAATGTCTTCTTTCTCCAATTCCAGCAATTCATCACTGAAACATGCACACTTCTCCAATGTATGCATTAGGCATGCAATGTATTTACAGTCTTGCATAATACTGAACATTAGTTCTGCTGCCGGCTTTGTTGTTGGTTAAAGTTTTTTAAGAAGATGAATTTATAGAAAACATTTTCTCTGTTTTGAAAGAACACCTATGCTAATGACTTTAAAAATATTATCATATTCAAAATCAAATGCTTGTTGCATATTGCAGATTACTTCTTAGTATTAAAAATGTAATCAAATATTCACATTTCCAGTGCTTCCCAAAGAATTCATAGTTATATCTTTCAGCATTGTTGTGAACACAGATTGTAAGTTACAGTAGATCTCCAAAATCAAATGTTTCCTCCAAACACGACATCACAATATGTTGTCAGAAGGCAAGCATTACGTTTGAGACCATGCTCACCTCATCAATGATTGTGCAGCTAATTCAGTAGGTGCTGTAATCACACATGATAAATTGCAATTTGTAGTAATTTATAGAAAAGCAGTATAACTTGTATTAAGAAACTTTTACCAGAGCCAGCTTGACCACTGATATACAGCAGTATAGGTTTCAATGTTGAGTATGTACACTGTTTCTTGTGATGAAGCAATCCATGCCCAACTGTAGCTTACACCACCATATATATCTGCATTTGATCAACATTTAGCTGTGCAATTAAATGTTCCAGATCGATTGTTTACTGTCTTGATTGCTCCATTGCAGTCTCCACTTCATTCACTACAATAGAAGCCTTGTTTTTAATTATAGGCTGTCCAAATGGGATCTGACTTTGAGGAGCTGAACTTTGGCTACTTTGCAAACTCCCCTGAGCTACACCAGCAGCAATTGTATCTTCCTAGTGAATTTCATCATTCAAGATTTTCAAGTAGTTTTCAAATACTGAGCACCCAGTGCCATCCTTTGCAGCATTGAAAGAATCTTCATAGCAGTGAAACTCTCCTAGTAATTCTGTTTCACAATGCCAAGGTTTAAACAGCTGCAAAAGTGGCAACTAGAAGAATGTTCTTTTTTCAGTAGTCTGGCAACTCAGGTTTCTAGTTAAATAGACTGCCTTTGCTATATTGCACCAAACACCCATTGCAACCAACTACTGCAAATTTACCTTCATCTACATTTTCTGTCACATTGTTTCTATATGTATAGTAATGAAGTACTAGAATACTAGAAGTAATAGAGACAAATAGTTTCAAGATGTACGCTCTTTTTAGGATAGTAAGTGTCCAACATTTTCGTTTTTACAATGTCTGTACCATCTGGCTTAAATTTAGTAAGTTATTGAATTTCTGAAAAATATTTTCAAAACTCTATTTTGAATTGATGTTAGGCCTAGACTCATCCAAATGATTCCTTTTGACTTAGAATATAAACTAGCAGAACACAACCAATTACAACATTCATAGGGGCCAACTTCCCGGTGTGAAAGCATCTTCAAACTGAAACTGTACAATTTGTTTGTTAGAGACTTTTCAGCAGAGCTTTCTTCCCACATATCTTTCATCTCTGTTTTCTCAGATTTTGTTATGTATTAATTAACATAACGAGCAACAGCTATAGAATTGTCTGCCACAAATTGAGTTTCCATATTGGCATTCCACATTTTCAAAATGGCAGGATTCAGTCATTAAAATATTTTAAAGCCTCGGTAGTCCTGATGCTATAGGTGATTTTTGGTGAGTTACAAATAAGTGTATGTCTCACTGCAGACATAAAATTATTTACTCTTCCTTTTGAAATAACAGGTCTTGGAAATCCAAAATGACATTTTGTCTAAAAGTTTCCTTTTGCTCTCTACTTCCGCCAACAGCACTTTCTACATCTATGTGATTGGAAATGCAGTACTTGCTGCTTTAGGCTTTTTTGCTCAGTGTCTTTTGGAATGCTACATTGTCAGGAATAAGGCTGTGGGCGGTCCAGGTCCCGCCCGAAATTCCGCTGCGCGTATTTGCAGCGCTTCATGCGCGCCACTTGTCCTCCCTTCCTGTTCTAAAAGTGGTCATCAGCATCGCCTGCCCTGTGGTAAAGCTCATGCTATTCTATGAAGGGACTACAATTCCAAGGTTTTTAGAGGCAGCGGCCATCTTGGGGTGTGGCAGGCCTATAAAACCCAGCCACACCCAAGCACATTGCTCACTATTTTGAAGACTTCGATGCAGCCAGACCTCGTGGGGTTTCCTCTGAAGAAGAGCAGATTTCCTGTATGGGAGATTGACAGCAAGTCATGTTATCCTTGTTTCCATGGTGAATTCAGATACAAGTAGGTTGTACTCGTAGCGGTAAGGTCTTGATGAGCCCAATCTTGAAGGAAGTTGTTACTTCCAAAAGTACAGCACCCCTTAGCACAACAAGCAAAGCGTTTCCAGTTCTAAGAGTAAAGCGGCCTTGGCGTGATGATCAAAGCACTTCACAGGAGTAAAGCGCCCCTTATCACAATGAGCAAAGCGCTTCAGGCCACACGTGTAAAGCGCCCTTGGCACAATAATTAAAGCGTTTCAGTCCACATGAATAAAGCGCCCTTGGCACGACAATCAAAGCGCTTTAGTCCACATGAGTAAAAGCGCCCCCTTAGCACAATGAGCAAAGTGCTTCAAGGCACAAGAGTAAAGCGCCCTTGGTACGACAATCAAAGCCTTTCAGGCTACATGAGTACAGCAATCTGGGCACGCGTATCAAAACGCTTCAGGCCACATGAGTAAAGCGGCCCTTGGCATAACGAGCGTATCGCTTCAGACAAAGCAAGTAAAAGCGCTCTCTGGCATAATGAACAAAGCGCTTCATGTATGATGATTAAAGTATTTCATGAACAACAAGTAAGACGCTTCTACCCAATGAACAAAACGCTTCAAGTTCAATGAGTAAACTTTCAGGCCTTGGTAGTAAATGTGAAAACATTTCTGAGATAAGCAAATTATAGTTTTATTGTTTTTTGGGAAGCATAATATGTGAGATACATATTTAAGTCTTTGAGAATTTCTAGGCTGAGATCAAACGTTTATCTTATGAATGCATAATTGTTACATGATTAATATTTAAAGTATGACCATAGTCCAAAGCTCTTGCCATCTCTAGGTTTGGAGGTTGCAGTTTGTTCTTGTTCCATGATTCAAAGAAGGGGCTACGCCCAATTCACAAAGGGTCTTAATCTGATATCACAGAGACGCCTTTATTCAAGAGTCTATTGGTGAGTTATACTGTTATGAATGAACATATGCATATTTGTTCTAACCATTTCTTTTCAGATCTCTCTCCCTGCAGTTCCCTACCCTAATTCCCTTCCCCCGCCTGGCTTCATCATAACTCTGTGCTATAATAGCCTTCTGAGTTGGTGACGCCGGGAGGTGGGCCTTTTGTTCAGCAGCGTGCAGATCCCGAGGAAAGGGCACTGTGACAGGATAGTGAGCCTACGAGTTTATACTTTCCTCTTGGTCTGTACATGAGCTGCGCAAAATGGCCACCTTAGACACCTTTATGCAAGTAGTCACTCAAATGCAAAGGGATTTGACAGACTCAGAAAATGTTATAGCCGATTTAGTTAACAAAGTAAACCAGTTACAGAGTAAGGTGGATGGTTCTAAATCTGAGTCTCGTCCTATGCTTTCCACACCTACCAACATAGCTGTGAACGTGCCGACACAGATTCCTCTAGCTGCACCAGAAAGATTTTCTGGGGACCCCAATAAGGTTCAGGTTTTTCTCACACAGGTGGAATTACATTTTACGTGTCGTCCCAGTGTCTTTCCGGACGCACAATCTAGAATTGCATCCTTATATTATATCTGAATGGTGATGCTGCTACTTGGGCAGTGTCATTAGTCCAATTAGACAGTCCCCTTTTGTATAATTGGCGTCATTTTGTAGAAGAATTTGTAAAGGTATTTGACAGGTGCGCAATAACTGTGTCTGCAGACAAAGAGTTACTAGAACTACGTCAAGAAAACAAAGACTTGATAACGTATTTGTTACACTTCAACCAGTTAGGAGTGAAAAAGGCTTAGCCAGAGTAAAAAATGTCAGCAGTATTTTATCTAGGGCTCAAAGACTAACTGAAAGATGTATTGGCCCAAGTTGAACCGCAACCGGAAACTCGTACTGATTTAATTAATCTAACCCTGCGGATAGATAATAGACTCTCAGAGAGAAAAGGAGTAAGGAAAAAAATGGGAAAAACCCAACTGGCAAACTGAAAGGTCCAGACTCCTTCAGTTGTCCTCAGATCCTATTAAAGAACCGATGGATGTCGGAACTGTTCGCCCATCATTGATCAAAGAGGAGAAAGACATGCAATGAAGAAATGAACTGTGTCTGTATTGTGGAAAAAAGAGTAATTTCATAAAGGAATGTAAAAAGAAACCCAAAGGTAAAATTGATCCAACATTTGTGACAAAGAAAAAGAAAGCGATTGCTTTGGAAAATTCACAGGAAAACTAAAGTGCCCAAGAAAAAATGAAGGGGACCTCTTGGGCAAATTGACAATCCCTTCAGTGTGTTCTTGCACAAATCGCTTTGTCAAACATTTTTGAATTTTAATACAACTGACAGGGAAAAAGATATAATGTACAAGTTCTAATTGATTCAGGGACAACAGGAAATTTTGTGGACCAACAAACTGCACTAGATTTACATATACTCAGTGTCAAGAAAAAGGTTCCTGAAGTTGTTTATGCAGTTGGTGGTAGTGAATTGGCAGGAGGCCTTGTTACTAAACAAACCTCCTGAATACAAATGATGTGCAAAGATGATGAGAATCTGAACCACTGTGAGATAATGTGCTTCGATATAATCCAAGCACCCCAATATGGTTTTATCTTAGGAATGCCGTGGTTAATGTTACACAATCCATGCATAGACTGGCGCAACCAGGTTTTGCATTTTTCTATTTCTTCTTGTTCAAAAAAAGGTTTTCAACCAAGACAAGACAAAGAAGGAAATCTTCAACAATCTATTGCTACTGCAGTTGAGAAGGAAATTGAGCTGCCACCATAGTATTCAGAATATATAGACGTTTTCTGTGAAAAGAAAGCGAGCTCCTTACCACCTCACAGGCCATACGACTGTCTGATCGACTTTGTACCAGGTGCCAATATACCAAATTGTAGAATCTATGCATTATCAGAGAAAGAAAATCAAATCCTACGCGAATACCTTGATCAATGCTTAGCCAACGAGTTAATTCGGCCATCACGATCTTCAGCGGCTTCTCCTCTGTTTTTCGTCCCCAAAGCTAATGGCAAATTGATTCCTTGTGTTGACTTTAGAGTGATAAACAAGATCACTGTTGAAAATAAATATCCACTACCTCTCATACCAGTCTTGTTAGACCAGTTGAAATCCGCCGTTATTTACACCAAACTTGACTTACGAGGTCCTTATCACCTAGTTCGAATTTGAGAGGGAGATGAATGGAAAACGGCTTTTAAGACTCGTTATGGTCTCTTTGAGTATCTAGTGATGCCGTTTGGTCTATGTAACGCTCCAGCAGCTTTCCAATATTTCCTAAACGATGTTCTGAGAGATTACCTAGACATCTTTGTCATCATTTATATTGACGATATATTGATCTATTCAAACTCTGAAGAAATACATGAAGAACATGTAAAAAAAGGTATTACAAACTCTACTAAACCATAATTTGTTTTGCAAAATAAGTAAATGCGAATTCCATACCAAAGAAGTTGAATTTTTAGGAGTCATTTTAACACCTGACGGCATGCAAATGACTGAAAGAAAAATTCAAGCAGTATCAGAATGGCCCACACCAAAATCAGTACGTGACATCCAATGTTTTTTGGGTTTTGCTAATTTTTATCGACGCTTCATCCATCGCTTCTCCCAAAAGGTGGCACCAGTTACCAAATTGCTAAGGAAAAAGGCCGTCTTCAACTGGTCCCAAGAGACAGAAGAAGCATTTCAAGTCTTAAAAAACGCTTTTACTTCAGCTCTCATTCTAGCTCATCCCAATGTGGAGGAACCATCCATTGTGGAAGCCGATGCATCAGAGGTCGCTATTGGGGCCATCCTATCCCAATGTCACTGAGAAACTGGACAATTGCACCCCATAGCATATGTGTCAAGAAAACTGAATGAAGCAGAACAAAATTACACCATAGCAGAAAAAGAATTACTAGCAATTCGCAATGCTTTTGAGGAATGGAGATATTATCTATTGGGAGCAAAACACACCATAACTGTATACTCTGATCATAGAAACTTAAAATTTATGAGCTCCGCCAGACTACTAACTCCCAGGCAACTGAGATGGATGCTATTCCTTGCAGAATTTGATTTCATAGTGACTTTTAGATCAGGTGTAGGTAATCATAAGGCCGATGCATTGTCTAGGCAAGATTCTTCAATCACACATACTGAACAAAAACCCATGCCTATTATAACGCCTTCAAAAGTGTTGTGTTTAATAGCAGCCGAGCAGTTCTTTGTTCTTATTCGTAATCATTTTCACATCAACAAGTGGCAAGAGTGGTTACAGCAAGACACCAAAAAGTCAATTCAACAAGGCCTACCTCTACACGAATCTTGAGTATTCCTGCCCACTGAGGAGTTAAGAGAGACAGCTTTTTATTGGTTGCATAGTCATCCTCTGGCAGGTCATCCAGGTCCTCAAAAAACACTAGAACTCATGAAAAGGTATTTTTGGTGGCCTACATTTGTTCATGACTTAAAACAAATGCTACAATCATGTGAAGTATGTGCAAGATGCAAAAGCGAACATAACAAGCCCAAAGGTCTATTGGTACCTCTACTCGTTCCCAATCATTTCTGGGAACATATCTCTATGGACTTTATCACTGGTCTTCCTCAAGTAAAGCAATTTCGAACCACTTTAGTGGTGGTAGATAGTCTTACCAAATATGCTCATTTCATTACCTGTAAAGGTCTCCCAACCTCTGACACCTTAGCAACTATCATCTTAGAAAACATTGTTCGCCTTAATGGACTTCCAAGAGTCATCCTCTCTGATAGGGGAACACAATTTTCTGCACGTTTTTGGCAGCAATGGTGCAAGGCTTTACGAATTGATTCAACTTTTTCCACTAGTTATCATCCACAAACGGATGGTCAAACAGAGAGATTAAACCAAACTCTAAAACAATACTTACGATGTTATGCAACAAAGTCTCATAAAACCTGGATTGATCTTTTGTGGCTTGCAGAACTGGCTTATAACAATTCTCACCACTCTTCAATAAACCCAACTCCTTTCTATGGTTTATATGGGCGTCATCTGCACATTTTGCCAGTTACGCTACCTGTTTCTACTCAAACCACTCCAGCAGTCATGGACATGTTAACACACATGAAAAAGGTACATTCACAATTGCAAACAAATCTACACCAAGCAAAGACAAAATATAAAATGCAATATGACAAAAATCACCAACCTATTCCTCAGTATACAGACAAAGAACTTTATATTCAAAAATAAAAATATGTTTCATCCAAAATTCATAGGGCCCTATGAAGTTCTGCGACAAGTGAACCCAGAAACATATAAACTAAAATTGCCATTGTCCTTGAAAATTAATCCGGTGTTTCACACTTCACTTCTTAAAGCTGCTTCGCACTCAAGTGTCACACAACCTGCTCCTCTATTAGTCCAAAGTCATTGGAAGTATGAGGTGCGATCTATCTTAGACTCCAGATATCGTTGGTCTTCCCTTTGGTACTTAGTGTCCTGAAAAGGATACGGACAGGAAAATTACTCCTGGGAACCTGCAAGACATGTCCATGTACCATGTTTGGTGCAACGCTTTAATCTCCTCCATCCTGATAAGCCGGGCCCTGGACCGCGCTTGGGAAAGGCGTGTAATGTCAGGAATAAGGCTGTGCGCGGTCCACGTCCAGCTGAAATTCCGCTGCGAGTATTTGCGGCGAATCATGCGCACCACTTGTCCTCCCTTCCTGTTCTAACAGTGGTCATCAGCATCGCCTGCCCTGTGGTAAAGCTCATGTAGCTGCACGGTCAAGACAGTGGTGGACAAGATGCACTTATCAGTGCTATTCTATGAAGGGAGTACAATTCCCAGGTGTAGGAAGGTAGTCTCTTTCTAGCCTTGTTACCCCCACTTTTGGCCTGTTTGTGAGTATATGTCAGGGTGTTTTCACTGTCTCACTGGGATCCTGCTAGCCAGGACCCAGTGCTCATAGTGAAAACCCTATGTTGTCAGTGTGTTTGTTATGTGTCACTGGGATCCTGCTAGCCAGGACCCCAGTGCTCATAAGTTTGTGGTCTATATGTGTTCCCTGTGTGGTGCCTAACTGTATCACTGAGGCTCTGCTAACCAGAACCTCAGTGTTTATGCTCTCTCTGCTTTCTAAATTTGTCACTGCAGGCTAGTGACTAAATTTACCAATTCTCATTGGCACACTGGTACACCCATATAATCCCCTTGTATATTGTACTTAGGTACCCCGGGTATTGGGGTTCCAGGAGATCCCTATGGGCTGCAGCATTTATTTTGCCACCCATAGGGAGCTCAGACAATTCTTACACAGGCCTGCCACTGCAGCCTGAGTGAAATAACGTCCACGTTATTTCACAGCCATTTTTCACTGCACATAAGTAACTAATAAGTCACCTATATGTCTAACCCTCACTTAGTGAAGGTTGGGTGCCAAGTTACTTAGTGTGTGGGCACCCTGCCACTAGCCAAGGTGCCTCCACATTGTTCAGGGCAAATTCCCTGAACTTTGTGAGTGCGGGGACACCATTACACGCGTGCACTATACATAGGTCACTACCTATGTATAGCGTCACAATGGTAACTCCGAACATTGCCATGTAACATGTCTAAGATCATGGAATTGTCACCCCAATACCATTCTGGTATTGGGGGGACAATTCTATGATCCCCCGGGTCTCTAGCACAGAACCCGGCTGCTGCCAAACTGCCTTTCGGGGGTTTCCACTGCAGCTACTGCTGCTGCCAACCCCTCAGACGGGATTCTGCCCTCCTAGGGTCTGGGCAGCCCCAGCCCAGGAAGGCAGAACAAAGGATTTCCTCTGAGAGAGGGTGTTACACCCTCTTCCTTTGGAAATAGGTGTGAAGGGCTGGGGAGGAGTAGCCTCCCCCAGCCTCTGGAAATGCTTTGATGGGCACAGATGGTGCCCATCTCTGCATAAGCCAGTCTACACCAGTTCAGGGATCCCCCAGCCCTGCTCTGGCGTGAAACTGGACAAGGGAAAGGGGAGTGACCACTCCCCTGACCAGTACCTCCCAGGGGAGGGGCCCAGAGCTCCTCCAGTGTGTCCCAGACCTCTGCCATCTTGGATTCAGAGGTATTGGGGGCACACTGGACTTCTCTGAGTGGCCAGTGCCAGCAGGTGACGTCAGAGACCCCCTCTGATAGGCTCTTACCTCTCTTGGTAGCCAACCATCCTTTCTTGGTAGCCAAACCTCCTTTTCTGGCTATTTAGGGTCTCTCCTCTGCGGTATTTTTCAGATAACGAATGCAAGAGCTCACCAGAGTTCCTCTGCACTTCCCTCTTTGACTTCTGCCAAGGATCGACCACTGACTGCTCCAGGACACCTGCAAAACCACAACAAAGTAGCAAGACGACTACCAGCAACATTGTAGCACCTCATCCTGCCGGCTTTCTCAACTGTTTCCTGCTGGTGCGTGCTCTGGGGGCTGTCTGCCTTGACCCTGCACTGGAAGCCAAGAAGAAATCTCCAGTGGGTCGACGGAATCTTCCCCCTGCTAACGCAGGCACCAAAAGACTGCATCATCGGTCCTCTGGGTCCCCTCTCATCCTGACGAGCGTGGTCCCTGGAACACAGGCGCTATACCCAAGTGACTCCCACAGTCCAATGATCCTTCAGTCCAAGTTTGGTGGAGGTAAGTCCTTGCCTCTCCACATTAGACTGCAAACCTGTGTACTGCATGATTTGCAGCTGCTCCAGCTTCTGTGCACTTCTCCAAGGATTTCTTTTTGCACAGCCTAGCCTGGCTCCCCAGCACTCCATCCTGCAGTGCTCAATTTCTGAGTTGGACTCCGACATCGTGGGACCCTCCTTTGTGCCTCTGAGTCAGCTCCGGTTCACAAATCTTCTAAGTGCCTGCTACGGTAGTTCGCATGTGCTGCCTGCTTCTGTGGGGGCTCTCTGAGTTGCTGAGCGCCCCCTCTGTCTCCTCCTCCAAGGGGCGACATCCTGGTCCTTTCTGGTCCCCAGCAGCACCCAAAAACCTCTACAGCAACCCTGCAGCTAGCAAGGCTTGTTTGCAGTATTTCTGCGTGGGAACACTTCTGCAACCTTCAGTACGATGTGGGACATCTTCTATCCAAAGGAGAAGTTCCTAGTCCTCTTCATTGTTGCAGAATCCTAGGTTTCTTCCATCCAGAGGCAACCTTCTTGCACCTTCATCTGGGGTTTCTTGGGCTCCTGCCCCTCTGGACACTATCGCGACTCTTGGACTTGGTCCCCTTGCCTTGCAGGTCCTCAGGTCTAGGAATCCGTCTTCAGTGCTTTGCTGGTGTTTGTGGTTCTTGCAGAATCCCCCTATCACGACTATTGTGTCCTATTGGGTTAGTAGGGGTACTTTACTCCTACTTTTCAGGGTTTTGGGGTGGGGTATCTTGGACACCCTGACTGTTTGCTTACAGTCCCAGCGCCCCTTTACAAGCTCCCATAGATCTGGGGTCCATTCGTGATTCGCATTCCACTTTTGGAGTATATGGTTTGTGTTGCCCCTAGACCTATGTTCACCTATTGCATCCTATTGTAATTCTACACTGTTTGCATTACTTTTCTTACTATTACTTACCTGTTTTGGATTTGTGTACATATGACATGTGTATATTACTCACCTTCTAACTGAGGATACTTACTGAGATACTTTTGGCATATTGTCATAAAAATAAAGTACCTTTATTTTTAGTAACTCTGAGTATTGTGTTTTCTTATGATATTGTGTGATATGATATGAGTGGTATAGTAGGAACTTTGCATGTCTCCTAGTTCAGCCTAAGCTGCTTTGCCATAGCTACCTTCTATCAGCCTAAGCTGCTAGAAATACCTCTATTCTACTAATAAGGGATAATTGGACCTTGCACAGGGTGTAAGTACCACAAGGTACACACTGTAAGCCAGACCATCCTCCTACATTGGTGGTGCAGCGGTGGGATAAGTACTTGCAACTGCTATACCACTTTGTCATTTGGTAATTTTTATAAGAGAATCATATACCAAATAGTTCAGTATATGTACACTTAACCAAAAAAGTTTACTTTTCTATTCTAAAACTTTTAACAAAGTTCTGAAAAGTTTTTGAAAACTTCTAAAAGTTTTCCCAAAGTTTGAAAAATATTTTTTTCTCTGTACATTCTAAAGTTCTAAAACTTTTTCTCTCACTATCCTTAAACCTCTACTATCATGTCTGTTGTAGAGCCCACTCTGTTAATGCAACATATGAGAGTTTAAACTACAAAGGTTTAAGGGGTCTCTGCCTGAATAGAGGTTTGAGTATAGGAAAGAATCCTACAAAAGAGTTTCTGTTTAACATGCTTGTTGTAGATGACCAGAACCAGTCTGGACCATCACATGAGATGTTAGAAAATGGGGAAGCTTCCCAGTCTGACTCAGGGGAGTTCTTTGAGAAAGCTGGGGAGGATTCTTACAAGGGCCTGCCCCCTAGCAGGACACCTAGTGAAGCTGGCAGTGATAGAGGCTCCCACAACAGTAGGGCATCTTTTATCCCTAGAGGCCAGGTTACTAGGGTCCAGACAGTTAGGGACAGGTCCCCCTCTGAAACTTCCCACATTTCCTCAGTGTCAAAGCATTCCCAACCCACCCACCCTGAGGATAACTTGTTAGAAAGGGAACTCAAAAGGTTGAGGGTTGAAGAGACCAGACTGAAGCTTAAATAGCAGCAGCTGGCCTTAGATAGGGAATCCCTAGACATAGAGAGGGAAAGACAGAGGTTGGGGTTAGTTCCCCATGGTGGCAGCAGCAGTATTTTTGATAGCAATCCTGTTAGAGAGCAAGATTCCAGGAATCTGCACAAGATAGTCCCCCCTTACAAGGAGGGGGATGACATTAATAAGTGGTTTGCTGCACTTGAGAGGGCCTGTATGGTACAGTTGGTCCTCAAAGGCAGTGGGCTGCTATTTTGTGGCTGTCTTTCATTGGAAAGGGTAGGGATAGGCTCCTTACTGTCAGAGAAAGTGAAGCCAATAATTACAAAGTTTTGAAAGATGCACTCTTGGATGGATTTGGCTTAACCACTAAACAATACAGGATTAAGTTCAGAGACACCAGAAAAGAGTCTTCTCAAGACTGGACAGATTTTGTGGACTGTTCAGTGAAGGCCTTGGAAGGGTGGTTGCATGGCAGTAAAGTTTCTGACTATGAAAGCCTGTATAATCTTATTCTGAGAGAGCATATTCTTAACAACTGTGTGTCTGATTTGTTACACCAGTACTTGGTAGACTCAGATCTGACCTCTCCCCAAGAATTGGGAAAGAAGGCAGACAAATGGGTCAGAACAAGGGTGAACAGAAAAGTTCATACAGGAGGTGGCAACGATGGCAAGAAGAAAGATGGTGAGAAATCTCAGGATAAGCATGGGGATAAGGGTAAAAGCAAAGATCCTTCTTTAAATCCTAAACACTCTTCAGGGGGTGGGGACAAATCAAATTCTTCCTCTTCTTCACAACACACACACATCAAAAAGCCTGGGTGCTTTGTGTGTAAAAATAAAGGCCATAGGCCAGGGGATAAGTCCTGTCCAGGTAAACCCCGTGAGCCTACCACCACTAATACAGCACACTCTAGTGCCCCTAGCAGTAGTGGTAATAGTGGTGGGACTGCTGGCAACAGTCAAAATAAGGGTGTAGTTGGGTTCACTTATGGGTCCATCATAGAAACTGGGGTAGTCAGTCCCAAGACAGTCTCTGTCATACCTGGTGGCATTGGCCTTGCCACACTGGCTGCTTGTCCCCTTACAATGGATAAGTACAGGCAGACAGTTTCAATAAATGGTGTTGAGGCTCAGGCCTACAGGGACACAGGTGCCAGTATCACTTTGGTGACTGAAAACCTAGTGTCTCCTGAACAACACATCATTGGACAACAGTACAAGATTGTTGATGTCCATAACTCCACTAAGTTCCTTCCCTTAGCTATAATCCAGTTTAGTTGGGGTGGAGTTACTGGTCCTAAGCAGGTGGTAGTATCTCCTAGCTTACCTGCAGACTGTCTCTTAGGTAATGACCTAGAGGCCTCACGTTGGGCTGAGGAAGAGTTTAATACCCATGCAGCCATGCTGGGTATCCCTGAGGAAGGGAAACATCAGCTAACACAGATGTACTCCCTGAGGTGGAAGTACCTCTCTGTGGGATAACTAATTTTGGTGAGAAAAAGTGCACCATTTTAGTGAACATGGAGCATCCCTCCAACCCTCCCAGAGAAACTTTAGTGCAGCAACCCTGCACTGCCTCACAACACTTAGGACAGCAGCCCTGCCCTAGTGTGGAGCTCATAGGACAGCATCCTTGCCCTGCTCCAACTCAAAAGAGACAGCAACCCTGCTTTCGCTTACAGCCATATAGACAAAGTGTTTGGCAAGCTATGGCTTTACTGAGACAGCATCCCTGTCTGGCATTCTCATCCTTTGATATAGGTCCAGTGGACAATCCCCACTGCTCTAAACTAAAACATACTACTAGGAACTCTGAAAATATAACTTCACATTGCTGGCTAGTTAAAAAACCTTCAAGCAGGGTGGTTTACATCACCACAGGGAAGTAACCATATAGTGGATGATAAAGGGAGTAACCAAGCTATTGCAGAGCTACTCTCTACTTATCACCACTTAGACAATAAAGACTCAACTGGCCAAGGTTAGCCTTATTGTCCTTCGTTTGGGGGGGGGGGGGATTGTGTAGGAAGGTAGCCCCTTTCTAGCCTTGTTACCCCCACTTTAGGCTTGTTTGTGAGTATATGTCAGGGTGTTTTCACTGTCTCACTGGGATCCTGCTAGCCAGGGCCCAGTGCTCATAGTGAAAACCCTATGTTGTCAGTGTGTTTGTTACGTGTCACTGGGATCCTGCTACCCAGGACCCCAGTGCTCATAAGTTTGTGGCTTATATGTGTTCCCTGTGTGGTGCCTAACTGTATCACTGAGGCTCTGCTAACCAGAACCTCAGTGTTTATGCTCTCTCTGCTTTCTAAATTTGTCACTGCAGGCTAGTGACTAAATTTACCAATTCTCATTGGCACACTGGTACACCCATATAATCCCCTTGTATATGGTACTTAGGTACCCAGGGTATTAGGGTTCCAGGAGATCCCTATGGGCTGCAGCATTTATTTTGCCACCCATAGGGAGCTCAGACAATTCTTACACAGGCCTACCACTGCAGCCTGAGTGAAATAACGTCTACGTTATTTCACAGCCATTTGTCACTGCACATAAGTAACTTATAAGTCACCTATGTGTCTAACCCTCACTTAGTGAAGGTTGGGTGCCAAGTTACTTAGTGTGTGGGCACCCAGACACTAGCCAAGGTGCCTCCACATTGTTCAGGGCAAATTCCCCAAACTTTGTGAGTGCGGGGACACCATTACACGCGTGCACTATACATAGGTCACTACCTATGTATAGCGTCACAATGGTAACTCCGAACATGGCCATGTAACATGTCTAAGATCATGGAATTGTCACCCCAATACCATTCTGGTCTCCCCCCCGGGTCTCTAGCACCGAACCCGGGTGCTGCCAAACTGCCTTTCGGGAGTTTCCACTGCAGCTGCTGCTGCTGCCAACCCCTCAGACAGGATTCTTCCCTACTAGGGTCTGGGCAGCCCCAGCCCAGGAAGGCAGAACAAAGGATTTCCTCTGAGAGAGGGTGTTACACCCTCTCCCTTTGGAAATAGGTGTGAAGGGCTGGGGTGGAGTAGCCTCCCCCAGCCTCTGGAAATGCTTTGATGGGCTCAGATGGTGCCCATCTCCGCATAAGCCTGTCTACACCGGTTCAGGGATCCCCCAGCCCTGCTCTGGCGTGAAACTGGACAAAGGAAAGGGGAGTCACCAGTCCCCTGACCAGTACCTCCCAGGGGAGGGGCCCAGAGCTCCTCCAGTGTGTCCCAGACCTCTACCATCTTGGATTCAGAGGTATTGGGGGCACACTGGACTTCTCTGAGTGGCCAGTGCCAGCAGGTGACGTCAGAGACCCCCTCTGATAAGCTATTACCTCTCTTGGTAGCCAATCCTCCTTTCTTGGAAGCCAAACCTCCTTTTCTGGCTATTTAGGGTCTCTCCTCTGGGGTATTCTTCAGATAACGAATGCAAGAGCTCACCAGAGTTCCTCTGCACTTCCTTCTTCGACTTCTGCCAAGGATCGACCGCTGACTGCTCCAGGACGCCTGCAAAACCGCAACAAAGTAGCAAGACGACTACCAGCAACATTGTAGCGCCTCATCCTGCCAGCTTTCGCGACTGTTTCCTGGTGGTGCATGCTCTGGGGGCTGTCTGCCTTGACCCTGCACTGGAAGCCAAGAAAAAATCTCCAGTGGGTCGACGGAATCTTCCCCCTGCTAACGCAGGCACCAAAAGACTGCATCACCGGTCCTCTGCGTCCCCTCTCATCCTGACGAGCATGGTCCCTGGAACACAGGTGCTATACCCAAGTGACTCCCACAGTCCAGTGATCCTTCAGTCCAAGTTTGGTGGAGGTAAGTCCTTGCCTTTCCACGCTAGACTGCAAGCCTGTACACTGCGTGATTTGCAGCTGCTCCGGCTTCTGTGCACTTCTCCAAGGATTCCTTTGTGCACAGACGAGCCTGGCTCCCCAGCACTCTGTCCTGCAGTGCTCAACCCTCTGAGTTGGTCTCCGATATCGTGGGACCCTCCTTTGTGCCTCTGAGTCAGCTCCGGTTCACAAATCTTCTAAGTGCCTGCTACGGTACTTCTGCATGTGCTGCCTGCTTCTGTGGGGGCTCTCTGAGTTGCTGAGCACCCCCTCTGTCTCCTCCTCCAAGGGGCGACATCCTGGTCTTTTCTGGTCCCAAGCAGCACCCAAAAACCTCTACCGCGACCCTGCAGCTAGCAAGGCCTGTTTGCAGTATTTCTATGTGGGAACACTTCTGCAACCTTCAGCACGACGTGGGACATATTTCATCCAAAGGAGAAATTCCTAGTCCTCTTCATTGTTGCAGAATCCTAGGTTTCTTCCATCCAGAGGCAGCCTTCTTGCACCTACATCTGGGGGTTTCCTGGGCTCCTGCCCCCCCGGACACTATCGTGAATCTTGGACTTGGTCCCCTTGCCTTGCAGGTCCTCAGGTCCAGGAATCCGTTTTCAGTGCTTTGCTGGTGTTTGTGGTTCTTGCAGAATCCCCCTATCACGACTATTGTGTCCTATTGGGGTAGTAGGGGTACTTTACTCCTAATTTTCAGGGTCTTGGAGTGGGGTATCTTGGACACCCTGACTGTTTTCTTACAGTCCCAGCACCCCTCTACAAGCTCCCATAAGTCTGGGGTCCATTTGTGATTCGCATTCCACTTTTGGAGTATATGGTTTGTGTTGCCCCAAGACCTATGTTCACCTATTGCATCCTATTGTAATTCTACACTGTTTGCATTACTTTTCTTACTATTACTTACCTGTTTTGGGTTTGTGTACATATGCCTTGTGTATATTACTTACCTTCTAACTGAGGGTACTCACTGAGATACTTTTGGCATATTGTCATAAAAATAAAGTACCTTTATTTTTAGTAACTCTGAGTATTGTGTTTTCTTATGATATTGTGCGATATGATATGAGCGGTATAGTAGGAGTTTTGCATGTCTCCTAGTTCAGCCTAAGCTGCTTTACCATAGCTACCTTCAATCAGCCTAAGCTGCTAGAAACACCTCTATTCTACTACTAAGGGATAACTGGACCTGGCACAGGGTGTAAGTACCACAAGGTACACACTATAATCCAGGCAAGCCTCCTACACCAGGTTTTTAGAGGCAGCCGCAATCTTGGGGTGTGGCAGGCCTATAAAACCCAGCCACACCCAAGCACATTGCTCACTATTTTGAAGACTTCGATGCAGTCAGACCTCGTGGAGGTTCCTCTGAAGAAGAGCAGATTTCCTGCATGGCAGATTGACAGCAAGTCGGAGTATCCTTGTTTCCATGGTGAATTCAGATACGAGTAGCTCATACCCGTAGCGGTAAGGTCTTGATGAGCCCAATCTTGAAGGAAGTTGTTACTTCCAAAAGTACAGCGCCCCTTAGCACAACGAGCAAAGCGTTTCCAGCTCTAAGAGTAAAGCGGCCTTCGCGCGACGATCAAAGCACTTCGGATCACAGGAGTAAAGCGCCCCTTAGCACAACGAGCAAAGCGCTTCAGGCCACAAGTGTAAAGCGCCCTTGGCACGATAATCAAAGCGTTTCAGTCCACATGAGTATAGCGCCCTTGGCACGACAATCAAAGCGTTTCAGTCCACATGAGTAAAGCGCCCTCGGCACGACAATCAAAGCGTTTTAGTCCACATGAGTAAAAGCGCCCTTGGCACGACAATCAAAGCGATTTAGCCCACATGAGTAAAAGTGCCCCCTTAGCACAAGGAGCAAAGCGCTTCAAGGCACAAGAGTAAAGCACCCTTGGTACGACAATCAAAGCGTTTCAGGTTACGTGAGTAAAGCGATCTGGGCACGAGTATCAAAACGCTTCAGGCCACATGAGTAAAGCGCCCCTTGGCATAACGAGCGTAGCGCTTCAGACAAAGCAAGTAAAAGCGCTCTCTGGCATAATGAACAAAGCGCTTCATGTATGATGATTAAAGCGCTTCATGAACAACAAGCAAGGCGCTTCTGCCCAATGAACAAAACGCTTCAAGTTCAATGAGTAAACTTTCAGGCCTAGGTAGTAAATGTGAAAACGTTTCAAAGATAAGCAAATGATAGTTTCATTGTTTTTTGGGAAGCATAATATGTGAGATACATATTTAAGTCTTTGAGAATTTCTAGGCTGAGATCAAATGTTTATCTTATGAATGCATAATTGTTACATGATTAATATTTAGAGTATGACCATAGTCCAAAGCTCTTGCCCTCTCTAAGTTTAGAGGTTTCAGTTTGTTCTTGTTCCATAATTCAGAGAAGGGGCTACGCCCAATTCACAAAGGGTCTTAATCTGACATCACGGAGACACCTTTATTCAAGAGTCTATTGGTGAATTATACTGTTATGAATGAATGTATGCATATTTGTTCTAACCATTTCTTTTCAGATCTCTCTCCCTGCAGTCCCTACCCCAATTCCCTTCCCCCGCCTGGCTTCATCATAACTCTGTGCTATAATAGCTTTCTGAGTTGGTGACGCCAGGAGGTCGGCCTTTTGTTCAGCAGCGTGCAGATCCCGAGGAAAGGGCACTGTGACATACATGTAATATATCATTCTATGACCGAAAGTACAAACTCCTCTGTGTCTGTTCCAAATTTAGGTGCATATTTTACCCACAACAGCATATGAATATGAAGAGCGCCTCTTGCTTGGTACTGTTTTCACCAAAATAAATCAGTAACTTCAAAAAGAGTTGGATTTTTTTTTTGTTGCAGATAAAGGACAACATAACTTGAAATCTGAGGTTAACGTACCTGCACACATATGCAGGATCTAAAGTTGAAAGTTCTCCTGGTGTCTTTAATTCAATACCTCTAATGTTAGAGTTCACTTCTCTCAAAAACTCAGTAAATCATTCCATGCAGACACGATATTGCCTGCCTATTCAAGTTGGAAACAGTTGACGAAAACATCGAGCCGTTAAACTTTTCTCCCACACACTCATTGGAGCTCCTTTAGCTTGTTTCATCGAATACAGTTCAATGTCATCCCCGTAACCTCTTTTGAATGTAGAGGATGGATACTGAAGTGCTCATATATTTCTTCAGATCTACTTCTCTACACTTTTTCAAACTGTCCACTTCAAGGCAGCATTTCTTCCGCCATGCAACATCCATGTTCAACACCATCTATATCTTTATAGTACACATTATTCTCTTTAAGATACAATGTAGCCTGTCACCTTATTTACATCTCCTAGTTCCTGCCAGAAATCTTTGTTTTTTGTGGGCACACCATTCACCAGAATAACAAGCGGTTGTTTCAAATCTCTCTCTGCACCCACAGTTTAAATATTGCATTTAGGATATAAAGGTAAATACACAGCTCTACCTTTAATCCATTTCTGAAGCCCTGTGGATTGTAGTTTCTCAGTCTTTGGATCCATACGAACTAATGCTTGAAAAGGGTGTCTAGATTGTATAAGTATTCCTTCATAAACATTTAGATGTTAAAGTTTCTCTGGAATTTCAACCACCTCTAATGTATTATGTATTGCTCTGACAGGCATTTTGTTGTCCTCTAGCTTGTTATAGCAATACTTGCAATGATCTGGCATGTTAACAAATCAAAACGTCCCTCTACAAATAGATACACTGCAAGTTCTAGCCACTTTCCTCTGTTTTCTTCTTCAGTTTTCAGGCACAATCGACATTTTGAATTTGGCCTTTGTAGTGGATACACAAACAACAAATACAAACATAGGCCCTCATTATGATCTCGTGGTAAAAACTGCTGAGATCAGCGCTGGCGGTCAACAGGAGACCGCCAGCGCGACAACACCCTGCCGGCCGTATAATGTTTTCCCTGCTGGACCGGCAGGCGGAAACAGTGTTGGTGTGCGGCGGGTGCAGCAGCACCCGTTGCGCAGATCACTGCCCGTGAATCAGGCAGTGACTGGGTGACGGGGCACTGCACGGGGGCCCCGGAGCACCCCTTCCGCCAGCCTTTTTCTGTCAGGGTAACCTGCCAGGGAAAGAGGGCAGCGCTGCTAGCATCGTTGACCTGTCAGATAATGATTTCCTCCATCGTCAGGCTGCCTGACGGCGGTAGCCTGGCGGTGGAGGAAGGCCACCACAGGCAGCCCTCCCTGTGATCACTATATGGTGGTTCAGACCGCCGTGCCAGTGGCGGTCTTTGCCGCCGCCGCCAGCATGGCGGTCTGAACCACCAGGGTTCATAATGAGCCCCATAGTTTGGTTTCTCTGCAGAAACTGCATTAAACTTTTCTACTTTTCATCTAAAGTTATCAGTACTAATATCTGTGTTTTGTTCCTATGCACCTGAGCATATCAACTCCTCATTTTGCCTAGACTGCATTTCAGGACCAAAGAAACTTAAATGAATATCTTCACAAACACATTCAACCTCTGATACTGTAGCATACAGACGTGCTTTGTTCATTTCTCCTGAACACAATGCGGAACTTTTTACAAAGTCTTCTACAGTACTTAAATTTCACATTTTTGAATAATGAACAGCCAACATTTGAAAATGATTAAAGGTGCTTGTGCACACTTTCTTGGACAGACACGCCAGTGAGTGTCCTTGTAAATTTGAATATTTCCTGACTTTGCATGGATCTCACGCTTGCAGTATTGCAATTTTCTGCTTCACACTTCTATATGGAAAATGACATAGAAAAGTTCTTAATATATCAGTTGATTCCTGATGAATACTACTAACAATAATGCATTCCCATTTAAACACAGGAGTGTGTCTACGCCTTCCTTGTACCTCTTCGCCAATCTCTTCCCCTACATTTGTAGGAGTCATCTATTTTGCAAAGGGAGTACCTTATTTACCTCATAGCATTAGCCTGTTGTTTCAACTGCATGCACTAATGCATTCTGTTGTAAGTAGCTTTCTTGATTAAAGAAAGCCTTAGTACTAGACATAGGCTTTGATTTTCCTAAGAACATTACATTTATTAATAAGCGTTTGTTGATTCTTTTCTTTATAGATAACACTATTTAATCCATTGTCCTCATTCTGTATACTATCAGAATAAATAATTTGTACTTCAGGGCAGATGTCTCAATGTTTTTGTTTCAGTGATGCCCTTCTCCTCTTATACTGCTTCATGTTTTGTACCAAATTCAGTATTACCTCACTTCCTAACATTCTCAATCGTGTTTCTTTAAATTCTTACTGCCTCCTTTTAAAAATAGGTGTTTTCCTATAAAAGTTTTCACTTTCAAACTGACTTATTCCTTCTTCTTTGTGAGCTGATTTTGAACCTCACTTTTTATTTGAAATGTTTTCTACATTTGCATTTTCCCACATATTGATTTAATAGACTCCTTATTCCTCTTAACAGCAGCTCTTTTTTTCCCAGCACGTTCTTCCTATCATATCCTTTTTTACTCTCACATTTAAGAAGATCCTCTTCTGTCAGCTTTTTTCTCTTTTATGTCTTTTCTCGGCATTGTAAATCCTCTTCTTTAAACACAAGTAGATATCTGAAAATCAAATATACAATACATATTACATTACATGCTATAGGATTACATACTGTAGGCAAGTGAGTAGCTACATAAGTGGTTATGTCAGTGTGTAAGAGGCTAAGTGTCTGAGTATGGGCGTATAGATGGGTATTTGAGTGGCTGTAAAGTAGGTGACTGGGTGTGTGGGTGGTTGAATGGATACGTGAGTGAGTGTATCAGTGCCTGTGTGGGTGTGTCACTAGGGGCCATATGTACTAAAGCATTTTCCCATAGACACAGAATGGGCAAAATCCTTTGGTACATCTGGCCCTAGATGTCTAAGTAGCTGTGTGGGTGTGCAACTGTGTGTGTTAGTGGCTGTATGGGTGTCTAAATGGCTATATGGATTGGCAACTGGCTCTGTTAGTGGATGTTTGGGTGTGTAACTTTGTGTGCAAGTGACATGCTGTATGGGTGTGTGAGTAGATGTGTAAGTGCCTCTGTCACTGTCTGACTAGGTTTGTGAGTGACTCTATGGTTTTGTAAGTAGATTTGTGAGGCACTGTATGGGTGGGTGACTAGGTGTATAACTGGGTGTATGGGCATGTAAGTGTTTGTGTAACAGACTGAGTGCTGGGTACATGAATAACTGTATAGGCGTGTGAGTGAGTGTGACAGTGCCTGTATAGGCATGTAAATGACTATGCAAGTGGATGGGCAATGTTTTATGGGTAACTAAGTATGTCAGTCACTCTCTGGCTATATGAGTGTTGGGTACTTTGGTGCTTTTGTGGGAGTGTAACTGTGTGCGTAAGTGCCTGCCTGACTGTGTAAGTGGGTGCACGGTTTATACCATTAAGTTATATAGTATAAGTCAGCACCCACATCTAATTTCAAAGACGGTCATTCATACTAGCTTAATAAAACAACTGTATTTTCAGTATAACAATTCCTTTTCCTCCTTTGCTGCCCACTATATTTTTTGGTTAATGTTCGCATCTATCCTTCCATCTCTTTTGCCTTTTACTGTGGTGTCTAGAAGCTTATATACACTCATAGGTTTTTTTAAATATACTTTTTATAGTACAGCCTAATTAACATATCTGTAAAATATTTTTGCTTTTATATTAATCTGTTAATATCTGTTTTCCACTGTAAATCTCATCAGAAATATGGCATTGCTCCTCTACTCTCAGTACAAAAGTACCAATAATGGCTATCCTTTCCACTGTGCTTTCACTCATACTAGTGTAGTTACTGATCACAGACTTCCTTTAATTTTTTATTTTTGCTATACCACCTCTAAATGGTCATTCTTTTTTAACCCTTTCCATGTTTCCTGTAAGGAAGCCCAATTTGGTATTTTATTTGCAGATCCATGGACCCACTGCGGGGCTTTGCATAGCTCTGCCGATCCAGCTCTGCCGATCCACATGACAGCCTTTAAAACCTTCAACAATCTGCTGTCATTGGTTTTCATTTATATTTTATTTTGCAAAATATTATCAATGGAGGAGGATCCAAGATGGCGGACAGATAAGGCAGACTCTTGTACCACTCCACCTTCCCACTGCAAGTTCCCTCAGGGGATTCAATTCACGGTCCCCCATCTCTCCTGGTCTTGAGGGCACAAAGACCGTGCGCAGAGCGGCTGCCAACAAAATGTGAATGGCGGTTGGTGGCTGGATCCTGGTGTGGAGGACATGGGGCCCAGCAAGATGGCAGCGGCCATCAGGCGCTTGAGGCCGTCCCACGGCAAAGAGGAGACATCGGCCCGAAGCCTAGACAGTGGACGGGGGGGCTCCCCCAGAGTAGAAGACGTCAACGGGGCTGAGCAAAACGAGGCCTCGGGCAGAGGAGACACTCTGGCTGTCCTGCTGAGAGGTGCCAGTCCCTGTAGGCCCTACTGAACCCTAAAGCACCAGAGAAGCAGCTCACATTGCGGGAGACGGAGGACAAAGGCTGGGGCCCCCAATGGGTGATGGTGCATTGAGCTGGCCTGCTGGAGAGTCCTGTTGATTGCCTGGGGAGTGGAGAGGAGGAGTAATAAGGCTGGTGCCAATTGCGAGTGGGAGGTCTTGCCGCACTGCATGGTGCCTGTGATCAGGCTGTAGGAGCATGGCTCTGGGCCTGAACCACGCTCAGTGTGTGTTGCGCGGTGAGCTGGGCCCCCTCGACCAGCTTGCCCTGGAGGATCCCTGGCAGACTGATGCAGAGGCTGGCCTGATTCCTGCAACAGTTGGAGCAGTAATTTTTGAGTGACTTGGCCTTGAAGGTGTCTGCCGGGGGCCTTTGCCTCACGAGCAACGGTGGAGACCTGGGCTGGCCTAGAGTAGGACTGGGGCTACAAGGCGGCCGGCCCCTGTGGTTACTGAGCGGTGGACCCCCTGGCCCTTGTCAGAAGTGAGGGAAGGGAGATCAGAAGAGCTGATGACCCCCCCTTGAGGTGTTGGAACTCGAGAGGATACACAAGAGAGCCGGGGCCCGAGAGTTTGGAGAAAGCTTGGGGTAGCCGAGGTGCAGCTTGCGGGCCTTGACATCGACAGAGCAGACTATGCAGCACTTCAACTGCGCCATTCCTTTTATGTAGGTGGTAACAAATGCGGACGCCTCTTGACTAATAGGCTACGCGTCCAGCAGCACACAATGACGGTAGAAGCACTCAAATATATCAAAAAGACAGAATCTATTTCACAGACACAGACAATAAGGTGTTCCTCGACAACTTAAAAGACTGCATCCTGATCTATGTGTAATTATCATGTATACACCATAACACAAGGCTCAGAGCCTTTCCAGAGCCAACCCTTTTTCTAAACACTGGGTATTTTTTGCTTTCAAATCCTTTTTTCAAAATTTCTCACTCGAATATGAGCATCTGCCGTGGATCCCCAGCCAAATAAGGGGTCTGCCAGCTATGTTGCAGGTAGATCTGCAACAAATCCATGGATCCATTCCCAAATGAAAGCACACATTCAATAAAAACAACAACACATTTAATACAAACATATACTATTGCAATTCATATAACTGTATCACTTCCTGTGTGTGGGTGTATGAGTAGCTGTGAAATGACTGTGCTGGTGTGTGAGTAGCTGTCTAGTGCCTGTATGGGTGTGCGAGTGGTTTTCTGGATCTGTGATCGGGTGAGTATGGAACTGTGGGAGTAGATGTGTAAGTGGTTGTGTGGATGTGTACATGGTTCTGTGAGTTGGCATGTCACAGGCTTATGGGTCTTCAGTGGGTGTGCAGGTGACTGTATAGATGTGAGTGGGTGTGTGAGTGGTTGTATGGGTGTGTAACTGGGTGTGTCAGTGTGTGGTGGGTGTGTGAATCGGTGTGTTAGTGTTTGTGTGGGTCTCTCAATGGATGTGTGAGTGGTTCTCTGGGTCTGTGATTTGGTGTGTGAGTGGCTGTATGGGTGTGAGTGTGTGTTTGAGTGGTTGTCTGGGTGAATGGGTGTGTGACGGGTTTATGGGTGTGTGAGTGGTTGTGTGAGTAGGTGTGTGAGTATCTATCTGCGTCTGTGAGTGGATGTGCGAGTAGTTCTCTGGGTCTAAAAGTGGGTGTGTGAATGGCTGTATGAGTGTATAAATGGATGTGTGGTGGATTTCTGGGTCTCTCAATGGGTTTGTGAGTGGCTGTATGATGTATGAGTGGGTGTGTGAGTGGCTGTATTGTGTGTGAGTGGATGTATGGGTGGTTGTGTAGGTTTGTAAGTTGGTGTGTGAGTGGCTGTCTGAGTGGCTGTGTGTCTGTGAGTAGGTGTGTGAGTGGTTCTCTGGGTCTCTGAGTGGATGCATCAATGACTGTATGGGTGTGTCAGTGGGTGGGTGAGTGCATGTGTGGGTCTGTGAGTGGTTTTGTGGGTCTGTGAGTGGGTGTGTAAGTAGCTGTATGGGTTAGTGAGTGGGTGTGTGAGTGGTTGTGGGTGTGTAAGTGCTTGTGTGTACATGAGTGGGTGTGTGAGTGGTTGTGTGGGTGTGTAAGTGGTTGTGTGAGTGGGTGTGTGGTTGGGTGTGTGAGTCACTGTGTGGGTGTGTGAGTGAGTGTGTGAGTGGGTGTATGAGTGCCTGTGTGAGTGGTTCTCTGGGTCTCTGAGTAGATGTGTAAGTGACTGTATGGGTATGTAAGTGAGTCTACGAGTGGGTGTATTAGTGCTTGTGTGTGTGTCTGTGAGTGGGTATATTAGTAGTTTGTGGGTCTATGAGAGAGTGCCTGAGTAGCTGTATCTGTGTGTGAGAGAGTGTGTGAGCGGTTGTGTGGATGTGTAAGTGGTTGTGTGAGTGTGTGGGTGTGTGTGTGGGGGGGTGAATGAGTGCCTGTGTGGGTCTCTGAGTGGTTCTGTGGGTCTCTGAGTGGATGTATCAGTAGATGTACGGGTGTGTGAGTGGTGTGTGCATACCTGTGTGGGTCTGTGAGTGGGTGTGTGAGTGGGTTTGTGGGTCTGTGAGTAGCTGTGCGAGTGGTTGTTTGAGTGTGTGAGTGGGTGTGTGAGTGTGTGTGTGAGTGGCTGTGAGAGTGTGTGAGTGGGTGAGAGTGTCTCTCTGGGTCTGTAAGTGGGTGTGTAAGAGGTTGCATGGTTGTGTACATGGCTATGTGAGTGTTTGATCAGCTGTGTGAGTGTCTGTGTGGATCTGCAAGTGAATGTGTGAGTGGTTCTCTGGGTGTCTGAGTGGATGTAACAGTGACTGTATGGGTGTGGAAGTAGGTGTGTGAGTGGCTGCATGTATGTGTGAGTGGGTATGTGAGTGGTTGTGTGGGTGTGTGTATGTAAGTTGGTCAGTGAATGGGTGTATGTTTTTTTAAGTGGGGCCTGAGTCAGCGGATCTGTTATGGATTCATACAAAAGGCCATGCTGAGCACTGTGGTGGATCCACAGTTCCTTGTGCCCCCCCAAAAAAATCTTGCCCCTCAAAGACACATCCATCAGTCCAATGGGGTCAGGGCACCTCTACCCTGACTCCTTCAATCAGTTTTAAGTTTTATTTTCCCCCACCCCGGGGACCAAGTCCAGATACACAAAATGGCAGCCACAACTTTCCTCTCAGGTTGCGGCCAGCCAATCACAGCATTGCTGTTGGCACGTGGATCCGTGTCACTTGATATTCATAAATCATGTTTCTTTGATAAATCCCAAACTACTGAGTACATTTACACAAATTGCATAAAGGAGCAGTTCTATGTGTGACTTTATGGATGGTCACTTTCAGAGCAGCAAGTTGGAACATTGGCAGCAAACAAATTTACTTACTTTGAATTTGCCCACTGAGGTAATGAACTGTGTTTTATTATTTTGTTTGGCTTCAGCAACCCGCTTGGGAGATAATTTTTAAATGTACAGGACTACCCTTACCAGAATGCACTTTGCAGCTCACTTGCGGTCCACTGGGACACAACTGGTATTCAACTGATATCAAGTGCCTGCAATTAAATCTGCTGAGCAGCCAGGCAGTTGGCCTTTGAAAAAGGAAGGAATTGTTTGTTCTCTGCTGATGAAGGGCTGAACCCAAAAACACGTGTCCAGAGATGCTTGAAAACATAAGGCCTGAAATAATGAAAATGCCAAAGAATTCTCTGTAAGTTGCTGACTGCTACATTTCATAATGACCAGTTCCGAGTGCGCTTTTGTTCAGGACAACCCTTTTTGATGTGTGTATATATCTACATATATCTATATATATATATATCTCTCTCTATATATATATATATATATATAGAGAGAGATATATATATATATATATCTCTATATATATATATATATATATATATATATATCAATTCCACAGTCTGCCACATGAATTACAGGCTGGACTCCGACACCTCATGGACTACAATTTCCTTTTATTCACAACACACTATATCAGCAATACGATGCCAGCAATGACGTGTTTCAGCCTCACAGGGCCTTGTTCACATTACCATTTATATAATCTAGTGGCAGTCGCCACTAGGTAGTTATAGCTAGGACCATGTTCCCATGGAAAAAGCGTCTTTTGACTTGCCTATATCTTTGGCACTGTTTGACGAATCTTCAGAAAATGTTCCAAGAAAAAGTGCCCTGGTGATTCCTGTTGTGCACGGAAAATACCTGGGTGATCCGTCAAGAGGGGGCCGAGAAAAAAGCAGGGGTCAAAAAAGTTGTGTTTTCCATGTTAATTCCCATGGGGCCTTTAGACACTACTACAGCCCGAACGACTGGATGGAATTACACCAAATTTGGCAGAAAGCTAGCTTATTTGGTGTAAATCAGTTCAGTAGTTTCAGAGATATTAAAGGGAAAATACATTTGTATATCTCTGGCCTTGACAACTTTGTGAATAATGGCGAGCTTGTGCAGGGAAATGAACAGCTCTGATTGGCTGCCAACACTTCAAACCAGGAAGTGCTGGCAGCCCTCTTGGGACCCACAACAAAAGTAAAATAAAAGGACAAGAGGCCAGGGTAGAGTCACCCTGACCTGTTAGCTATGGTGCTGAGGACTCAGAGGGACTCCACCAGAACTAGAAAGTATTTTTCAAATAATTTCATAAGGTGGGGCGTGCAGCCCACTGCCTAGCCCGAGGACGTCCACCTCCCCGGGGCTCGAGTTATAGTTACTTGAGATAACTCTCACAGGTGAATTTCTATGGTTTTGTATGTTTAAAATGTGACCCTAACTATAACATCCCTGTAACCTTTGTTTTTTTCAGTGAATATATATCTATATGTATGTATATATGTATATATATCAATGACAACAAATCCTCTTCAACCCGGCTACATCCACCAAACGAGGCTGGTGCTGACCAAACGGTTGGGGCCCGTTCGTTTTTAATATCAAATGAATCTTTTCAGTCCCATTTTAGACTGCAAGAAGAAGTCACAACCAACGTATCTGCATCTCAATATTAATTCTTTATTTGGCTACGCGTTTCAACTCCGAAGGGTCTTCGTCATTGCCCAATCAAAAAATTGTGCTCAACCACCATCAACATAAAAATATCTGTTTCATAATCATTGAAGAAATACTAAAAACAAAAAGAAAAGTAAATATATATATTGCTTCCCATTCTCCCAAACTCCTCAATTACATTTCATTTCCTTAAGCAAATTTTATCGGAGGTGTGAAGACTTAAAAAGTAATACAACTAATAAAACCACTGTAATGTAAGTAATGCCATTACAAATCATGGTAATCCATTGTAAATATCGTCATAATTAATATCTCATAATATATATAAATATGACCAATAAATTACATCATCTTGGTTTCCTATTTGATCTTTTCACAATCAAGTTATTATCATAATCTGCAAAAATTCATTCAATAATTTATGCAATGCTGTAAGTCTTAATTATCTCACGGCCAAGTGGCCATTCATCCATAGAAATGAGTCACTATTTAAGAATTTTCAAGACATGATATAAGTAATATTTCCCAAACAGTGTAAATTCTTTTTAAATTTACTAAAAAAGATAACATATGTTGGTAGGATGATGACTGTTTGCATGTATAATACTGTTACTGGCTGTACTCCTGCGGTATAACTTAGTCTGCAATCTCATTTCCTCTACCTCAAGTAGCACATCTAGAAAAACTATACTCCTGGGATGTACCTTCCTGGTAAATTTCAGATTCAAAGTATTCTGGGAAATATGTTCCAAAAACTCATCCAATTCTTGTTGAGTACCCTCTCAAATCATGAAGAGTTAATCTATATATCAATCCAAATTGAAATGTGTCTGGTCCATTTCTCATTTTCCTCCACCCACACCCGTGTGGCCTCCCACCAACCCATAAAGATCCCAGCATAACTTGGAGCAAAGCAGCTTCCCATCGTAGTTCCGGCCAATTGGCGATACCACTTATCCTTAAAGATGAAAAAATTGTTATTCAAACAAAATTCGAACATCTCCAATAACATCATTGAATGGTCGTATTTACTAAGTGGCCTATCACGAAAAAAATATCTGCATGCCTGGATCCGCAGACCATGCTCAATACAAGTATATAGGGACTCTACATCTAAGGTAACTAACAAAAAATGCGGTTCCCAAGGAATCCGATCAATTTTAGAGATAAAGGACCAGATGTATCAAAGGTATTTACTCATTCTATGTCTATGGGATAATGTGTTCATACATATGGCCCAAAATCCATACTGTCCCTACAATAAGAAGGTAAGGCCAATACACATGGGAGAAGGAAAAAATCAAGATACATAGAAGTACACTCTAAAAGACTGTTGTTGGCAGAAATGATTGGTCTACCAGGTGGGTTTTCTCTATCTGTATGTACCTTTGGTAACATATAAAAACAAGGTACAGTAGGTTTTTTGACCAGAAGAAACTGATATTCCTCTTTAGTAAGTAATCCTCCATCTATCCAATCAAACAATTGTGTGTGGGAATGACATATAGACCTATTATAGTTTTGAATAGATGTGTTTTTAATACTTTCCTGTATTGTCCAATTGCCTCCCTGCTTCATTGCAGTATTTCTTGACATCCTATAAAACAACATTTCCACCTTTATCAGAAGGTTTGATGACAATATTCTGGTCCTCTATGAGGGTTTTTAGAGCATTTTTCTGTTCATTATTAAGATTGGATGCATGATCACTGCTTTTAGCCTTGCACCAAATCTCAATAAGATCACGAATAATGACCTCATGAAAAGTATCTATGGAGTCATGAGTAGTAGATGGATTAAAAATAGATTTCAGTCTAAATGGAGTAATTTCTGGTCTATTCAGTTCTAAATCCAACGACTCTAGAAATTCCCGCTCACCCCTGCCAGTAGTCTCAACTTCATCCAATCCATTCATTACCCCTCTATATAACATAAACATAACTCTTTAAGTGTAGAGTCAGGTACATATGAGGTAGAGACAGAATCAACTTGTCTTCTCTTGTTTTCTTGTTGTAAAAATAGCTTTCTCAATTTTAGTTTACATACAAAGAGGATCAATTCTAGTTCTACAGAAATCCAAGTCAGCTGTGGGACAAAAAGATAAACCAAGTTCCAATAAAGATTGTTCTGCTGAAGTTAGCTGATATTCAGAAAGATTAATCACTGTAAGGGAACCCTCACCCTTCATTTTCTCTTCGTTTGCCTTGTCAATCTCCCTCGAGGTATTGCATCTTTGGCTGTTCCAATTGCCTCTCTGTGTCCTTTTTCTCCTACGTTGTTTCTTCCTCTTCCTCTTGGTGGTCCGCCCCGTACAAACTGATTTCTCTGAAAAAATGGTATTTATCCAACGATGTAAAGGGAAGAGGATCCTTACAAGATGTTATCTGAGTATCTTCATAATCCGATGAGTAATTCTCAGAACTTGATTCAGATGTTGCCAATTCCTGTTTCCTCAATGAACCCACCTGTTTGTATTGCTTTATAGCATCATCAAATCTCTGCTCAAAAGTCAAAATGCTTCCCTGGGCATAGTCCTGTTTGTCCCTCAAAAATGTACTTCTCTTCCTTTGTTTTATTTCTTCCTCATATTTCTCCAATCTTTTCTCCATTTGACTAAAAAATAATTACTTATTACCTCTTGTTCAGGATGCTTATCCAAAATCTCCTTAATGTTAGCTATCTCTTCTATTGCTTGATCTAATTCCAAAGAAGTATACTTCGCCAAATGTTTCATCATTGACTTACATGTGTTCGCCATCAATTTGGACCATTCCTCCAAATGTTTTGGGTTGGGATTCTGATACGTGGGAGTGATAGCAATCCTAACACCAGGTGGGACCCTCCCCACTTCAATGTAATTCTCTAATGACATCACTTCCCAAGAGCTGTTGATCTCTTTTTTAGATAGTTTCTCATAAAGTGTCAGCTGTTGCTTAATTGTTCTTCCCATACTCTCATCCCCTTGGGTTAAGGTTCCCATATTGACCGGAGATGACTCATCTACTTCATTGAAAAGACTTTTGGCGGCTTGCAGGTGTTTTTGATGGGTTCCACTCATATTCTCCACCTGCCCTGAAGCAAATCTCCTCAAAATGTTTCCAGAAGATACTAAAAGGATGCAAAAAACACGTTTCACCCTACAACTTGTGTTAAGTCCAGTGACACCTCTGACATTTTATATATTTCCAGACAAATGAAAAAAGAAGGAAAAAAGAGATAATTGCCGGTTGTAATCCTTCATCCAGAAAGGACACAAAAGGAAAGGAAAAGGAAAAATATATATATATATAAGGAAGGTAATCAGGAAAGGAATGGAACGCGTCCAACGAACACGTCCTCACCTGTCACCTACCCCACCTCCTCCTCACATTAACTTGTCGGCATATTTCTTTTAACATGCTTTGTAATGTGCTACAAAGTCTCAGTGTTTCATGTAAAGTGTGTTCAAAAAGAGAGAAAAACTATCCGCGTTACCTCACCGCACTCTGAAACCGCAACTCCCCGTGTCACTCGGGTCCACTCGCCGACAGGGAGTTCAAGATCTCCAAAATACTGGATTTCCACAGAACGGCTCACAAAATAATCTGAATCCAGTCGGCAGTAAAGACTCCGCCAACTGGGTGATCTGAAGTGTACAAAGTTGACAGAACGTGGAATCCTGGCAGCGCTGCACTATGTCACTGCGTCCAGGAACCATAACTCCCAGAAACTCTTGGACTCGTTTACCAGTGTCGACTACAAAACTCATGTGAAGGAAGCTGTTACAACTCTCCAGACTCCGCTGTTCTTGGAAGGAGCCTAATCACTCGGTAAGTTCCTACGAATCCCATTAGTTATATAAGCATCATAAAAACAAAGCACGATTCCTTCTGATTCCGAATGCTAATTTAAAATAAGTAGGCGGTGGCGGGAGCGGGGATTTTGAATCAATGACAACAAATCCACTTCAAACCGGCTACATCCACCAAACGAGGCTGGTGCCTACCCTGTTTTTAATATCAAATGAATCTTTTCAGTCCCATTTTAGACTGCAAGAAGAAGTCGCACCCAACGTGTCTGCATCTCAATAATAATGATTTATTTTGGGAGAATGGAAAGCAATGTATATATTTACTTTTTTTTTGTATTTCTTCAATGTTTATGAAACTGATGTTTTTATGTTGATGGGGGATTGAGCACAATTTTTCGATTGGGCCATGACGAAAACCCTTCGGGGTTAAAACGCGTTGGGTGCGACTTCTTCCTGCAGTCTAAAATGGAACTGAAAAGATTCATTTGATATATATATATATATATATATATATATATATATATATATATATATATATATATATATATATATAAACAAAGGTATATATCATGCTGTGGCAGCTGTTACAGAACTCTGGAACATGGACCCCATTGAAGTGCATTGTAGTGAATGGCAGGTTTTGAGGCTCACAAAAATGAGAACATATTTGAGAGAAATGTGATATCTCCTGATTCCCATAGAGGTTATGGAGGGTGCTGCAGAAGCTAAAATGAGAGCATATTTTCAGTAAATTCACACTTTCTTTCTTAACCATATTAGAATGAAAAAATTGCTAGTTTACATTATAAGAATTTTCAATTCTATTAAGGACCTGAAGGCGAGGATTATGCTTTTCTCCCATTATTGCTCATTTCAACAGCATCCAATAAAAACAGTTTAAACATTTAACATTAGCATATCAACTACATTTCCCAATATGCTCCTGACCAACCCACCAATCATGGAAAATAAGACCCTTGAAATACAGCAAACAACATCATGACCTCCTCTTTCTTTGCACAGTTATAGTCCATAGGAAATGTCCAAAGAGAAACTGTAACAACTGTAAGGAATTGAGAACCAACTCAGACGATCTCCATCAAGATCTCCAAGACTCTTAGACAAACTCAACCACAAACTGAGGCATGGAGCGCCCATACACAAGAGTGAATCCTCTGGCCCTCCTCAATTAGTTTTCTGGTCAGAATTTTCAAACATAATGAAGGATTACAATGCTTGTAGCTGAGAACCAAAATAAAGTACGGGTGGGTAAATATCAAATCAGTATTTCCATAACTATTTATGACTGAACACTATAATAAAGCATCATGACAAGAAATATGAAAAGCAATATTATAAGTAATATACAGCAAACAATAGAATAAAATATTACAATCAAGGAAATCTAGGGTGGGATACTCCCCGCATCTGTGTCCTTAATAGAATTGAAAATTCTTGGCACATAAGCTAGCAACTGTTTCATTCTGTGTCAGGACTGGAAGCTTGGATTATGCTAGTTTAAGGTTGATTGATCACTACAGAAGCAACATCAACTATAGGCTTAGAATATAATTGCTTGAAAGGTGAATCTGACGACCAGTTGGCCGTTCATATAATATCCTGAATAGAAGAATCCAAAGCAAATGTTTTTGAGGCAATAGCAACTCTGACTGAATGCTTTTTGCAATGCAATCAATAACTGTCCGGTTGGATCATTTCTTAGTGCTGTAGTACTGATTTCATGTGCTTTCAAACATTTTTCAACACACAACTGGTTTTTATAAGGAAAAGCAGGATAATCAATACTCTTGTGAAAAGTCGTAGTTCACCTTGTGATGGAAAAAGAAACTACTTCTGGAGTAAATACTCTACCTGCAGATCAAGAGCCTTCCCATCTGCAGTTCGTCGGCAGGAGATCAGACAGATTAACATCGCCAATTTGAAAGACACTTGCTTCCTGGTCAACTGATCATTATATAGTCATTGTTCAAAGAGTTTTAACACCTCATTCATATCCCTTAAGAAAGAGTACCTAGGTTTTGGAGGATTGGTCACCCTGTTACTTTTAAGGAGTTCACATATCACAGGATACGAGCCATCAGAACAATTACCAACCTGTACATGGCCTGCCGAAATTGCTGAACAAAATTTTTTACTGGCCTGTGCAACATTACCTCTGTAGCTTTTTTTGACAAAAAAGTTACTGTGTCTGTAAGCTCTCCTTCCACCGGATCAGCATGTCGTTCCAGGCACTAGCTCACCCAGCATCTCCAAGCTGAGGAATATTGTTTTTTGGTCGAGGATGCCCAGGCTTGTCCAATGAAATCTACAGCTGAGTCCTAAATTCTTGCCAGACACCACTGTTGCCGGAAAGCCCCAGGCCATTAGGGACAGCTGCCCCGACACCACCATCAGGTGCAACTCTCCAGAGGCCCGGGAGCATCTCCTGACACCAGGGAAGGAGAGGAGGTAGATCACACATCAACTCCAAGAGAACAGGAAACCATGGTTGGGCTTTCCAAACTGGTGTGAACAGTACCAGTTCTGCTACTTGATGCCTGACTAGAGTCACCACCATAGGGATCATCGCAAAGGGTGGGTAAAGCGCAATTTAGGCTGTCCGACCCGTCTTATAAGAAGGCACTGTCACTTGTGCCCATGGATCTGATCTCCAACAGAAGAAGAGTGCCAGCTGATGGTTTAGCCCAAATGCAAAAAGATCTAATCTGCAAGGCCTGTAGTGCCAGGATGCTCCAATGGGAGTGATAGTTGCACTCTACAAATGACAAATTCAATTCAATTCAAGTGTCCTGCATCAGCTTGAATATCTGAGGATGAAGTTGCCAACCGCTGGAGTCTTGTAAAGGACGCTAACAGGGTGGGGAAGGCTTAGGGGAAACCAGAGCTTCTGCACCAAATTATGCCGCTGCACTGTTTAGAGGCAAAAAATGCCTCTAAGCAGTGTAGCGCCATTTTGTGGTTCACAACCCCCATGGACATGGCTCCTGTCTTAGTAAAGACAGGAGCCATGCCCACCACCCCAATGGCCATGGCAAGGGAACAAATGTCCCCTGTGCATGGCCAATGGGGCCTGTGCCAGGCAGGGGGCCCCAAGTCAGGGCCCCAGAGTGTGAAAAAAATAAAAGTAAATACTTACAGGGACTTACCTGGGATGGGTCCTACATCCTGTGGTGTCCCTCTGGTGTAGGTGGGGGTGTCCCTGGGGCAAGGGAAGGCACCTGTCAGCTCTTTCCATGGTCTCTGACCATGGAAATATGCCTCAGGTCCCCTAACGCCTGCCCATACCCAGACGTTAAATAATGGCGCTAAGCAAGCTTAGAAAACAATGTTAACTCCATAACTTTGGCGCTAGACGTGTCTAGCGCCAAAGTATAAATATGGAGTTAGGTTTGCGCTGAATTAGCGTCAAGAAAAACGGGGCTAATTCAGGGCAAACCAAGTATAAATATGGGCCTATGTCTCTTAGAAGATGGATCCCATCTTGAAGTGTCTGTAAACAATAAAATAATTGAAATTTGGCAAGTTCAAGACTAGCCTGTGACCTCTCCCTTTCTTTTGCACCAAGAAGATGTTGCTCCAAAGACGGAACCTCATCCACACCACTTGAGGTATCTCCACTGGCTCCCCATACATAAACCCTGCCAATTCAGGCTGTTGGCACACATCTATAAAGCCCTTCACAACCAAGGACCAGCATACCTCAACCACCACCTGAGCTTCCACCATCCCTCCAGACCCCTATGCACTGCCTCTCTCTCCTTTGCTCATACCCCCCACATCTGCTGCAACAATAGTGGAGGTCATTCCTTCTCCTACCTCGTGGCAAATTCCTGGAGCAGCCCCCCCCATCCACCTGAGGACATCCCCTTCCATCCAGGAATTCAGAAGGGGACTTAAGAGCTGGCTCATCAACTGAAGCACCGAGCGGTCGAGCCTACCGGCTGGATACCCTTGCGGGGGACAAGTGCGCTCTACAAATTCAGATTGATTGATCATGGATATTGGACAGCGAACTCAAGCATACATGTTACTTACAGGTAATAGAGGATTATAAATTGCATGACTGCCTTGGGCATTAGGCTCAATTCCTGGTATTTGGTGGCCTCCAGTTGTTAATGGTCAAAACATGAGCTACGAGAGACCCCGCGAGCCAAGTGCATGTCTTTCTTAATACTGAGGCTTGAGGTATTCAGCCACGTCACAGTAACATGATGGACCATAGAACGGGATCGGCAGGAAGGGAGTCTCAGCAACCAATTGTTGTGTGTTAACGCAAATGACTTAATTAAAAATTATTAATGAATGTTTATGTGTTCTAATAATGAATTTGTTAGAAAATGATTAATGTAGAAAAATAATGTGCACGTTTGAAACTGTGACCTCGGAGAATGGCCACCAGAATTCACGAATTGTACTAAATGAGTGATTAATATATATGAAATATTGAAAACGTATAAGATTTATGTAGTAACATGTCATATTGAGAGTTATATCCTATAGCTTGCAATAATTGTAGGCCTTAACTTAGCGAGTGTCTTGGCCTAGCCTTGCGAGCCCTCATGCAGAAAAATGAATTTCTTAACGTCTAATAGAAATATGCTGACAAAATGAACTGACCGTGAACTGCTCATTGTTTTAATAAAATGCTTAACTAGACCTTTTTGTGGGAACCAACGTACATGAGATGATGTCCAAGTAATTGTGACCAATAATGTATAACGTGCATGAGATGTACTTTCCCAGGACTCAAACAATGAAGGCACTGACTGGAGAAGAAGATGCAACATTTTTGATACCTGCGAGCCGGCTAATGAGGTCATCGTAAAGCAGACCAGAATACATAGATTTGGAATAATACAACTATTGGATATAGTCATAACTTGTGATTAATTGACCAATTGGAAATTGGCGAGTAGTCTGGGTAACTTCGACATAACAACGTGACAGAGAGATGAGAAGGGAGATGCTAGATGGAGATGTTAGATGCTAAAAGAGAAAGACTATGGCCCTCATTACGAGCCTGGCGGTCTGTGACCGCCAGGCTCGCGGTTGGCGGGAGCACCGCCGACAGCCTGGCGGTGCCCCTTAGGGCATTCTGACCGCGGCACTTTGGCCGCGGTCAGTGCAGGAAAACCGGCGGTCTCCCGCCGGTTTTCCGCTGCCCGTCAGAATCCTCCAAGGCGGCGCAGCATGCTGCGCCGCCTTGGGGATTCTGACACCCCCTACCGCCATCCTGTTCCTGGCGGTTCGCCCGCCAGGAACAGGATGGCGGTAGGGGGTGTCGCGGGGCCCCTGGGGGCCCCTGCAGTGCCCATGCCAATGGCATGGGCACTGCAGGGGCCCCCGTAAGAGGGCCCCGCTTGTATTTCACTGTCTGCATAGCAGACAGTGAAATACGCGACGGGTGCAGTAGCACCCGTCGCACCTTCCCACTCCGCCGGCTCGATTCCGAGCCGGAGTCCTCGTGGGAAGGTTGTTTCCCGCTGGGCTGGCTGGCGGCCTTAAGGCGGCCGCCCGCCTGCCCAGCGGGAAACTCAGAATGCCGGCCGCTGTCTTCAGACCGCGGTGCGGTATTCCTGCGGCGCAACTTTGGCGGGCGGCCTCCGCCGCCCGTCAAAGTTGTAATGAGGGCCTATGTGATCGCAGAGGTGATTTGAGATTCAGTCATTGGGCTCATACTCTTGAGAGTCTGATGTGATGCTGATCGACTGATGACCTTAAGACGAAGACTGACTCTGTTGCTGATCCATAAAGAGGATAGGTAGATATGACAATGTGACTGAATTGTATTTTTGTGCCTTTCCTTTCTAGGTACCAACTGCTCTGTCTAAATAGTACTCTTAGATAGATGTTTTCTAAATTCCTGTTTCTACATTTTTTTTGCATGAAGTCCCACATGCTGATGCTAATCTGGGTTAGATGAGGTTTTTCTTATATGACGATTGACAGATTCAGAGACAAATGGATGACAGACTGTTTTGCTGAACTCTATGATTAGAAAAGATCTATTGCCTTTGTTTCTTCTGTTGACCTATGTTAAAGCTTTAGAATACGCTTTGATGCAAGTTTTGATTAGATTATGTTCTTGGCGTCTTCTAATAAATTAATACGGATTTTGATTGAATTGAATTGCGTTGAATTAATCTCATGATTTAGTATTGTAACTAATAGGGAAATAAAATCACTAAAACGTATAAAGAGTTGTGGTTATTCATGAGTGAAAGGTCATGGTGTGACATTTCATTGATTCATTATTAATGATGACTAGTGTTTATTGAGTTTTGTATATTGACCATTTGGAACACCAACGATACCCTAGCTAGGATACTCCATGCGAATCAAAAGGTTTATCGACCTATGCGCGTCCCTTTGTAAGTTTACTTATTAAGGACCAGGTGCGCTAACAGTTTTTGGTAGCAGAGGATGGTTAGTTTTCTTGGAGAACTAGTTAGGTGGTTATGGTGGTAGTTTAAGATTGTTTAGTTATTCATTATTGAGATTTGGATTTTGTCTTCTGAAATGGCAATTGTAGCAAAGACGATGTCCCCTTAAGCCCAGAAATGACTTTCCCAGATCCTGGATCCCGCTAGTAGAGTTGGGTATGTTCTCTGCGTTTTAGTGATAGTGTGAGAATGATAGGTTGCGCTTGTACAGCTAATGCAAATTGCAGGTGAATTGTGACGTATGTGAGGGAAAATAGGGAGTCTGCGTACTCCAGATGAAGTTTTAGTAGGAGTGTGCGTACTCTGCAGTATGAGAGAAGGGAAGTCCTCGAACTTCATATGTGTGTGACGCTTCATGCTCAAAAATTGTCCACGTGGTTGTTGATGTACAGACCCTGCGTGGTCTAAGACTCAGGAGTATATTGACAAGTGTCGGAGACACTTGATTATATGTTGTAATCTGTCTGGTTTAGTAGGTTGATTGGGCGTGGTCAACAAGTCGGTGTGAGAGTTAAAGTGGACGAGAGAAATCTTCACCTGAGATTTGGAGAGTCCTATGTGCACCAGGACAGACCCATTGATCAGTTGAGAGTAAAATTTGCAGGACAAATTTTGTTTGCGAATGTGGGAGACTGAGAAAGAGGAATAGCTGCATGAGCGAAAGGGCCATCAGTGAAAATCCATAAGGTCTCTGAAGCGATCGTGTTACCTTCCTGTAGTAAACTGGCAGGTTGGTTTTTGGTTATTGGTTTGGTTAGTGCTCGTTTTGATTTGCATTAGTTTTGTGTGAATTGAAGTTAGGAGGTCGAGCAGCAAGACTTAGTCAGCCGCAGTATGTGTGAGTGTGACGTCAGTGGAGTCGCGCTGGGATGAGTTGGTTAGTGAGAAGGGTCGCGCACGGAATGGCAGCCGTCTGTGAGAGACAATTGGTTGAGAACGTGGGTAAAGGGAATCTTGGGAGTAAAAGTAATTTCCTGATTTGATTCGAATATCCAAAAGTAGAAAAGATTACGTTTTTCAAAGCGTTCAAGAGCGCCCTGAAGGGAAATACATCCATTAAGGCAACTGTGGGGTACCTACCCCACCGGAACATTCTCCGGCTTATATTGTGATGAAGGAGCGAGGTGTCGCGCTGTGTCTTTGGTTAAAGCAATGGTGCAAATTGACAGAGAAACTAGGAGCTCTAGTGTTTCCTGAGGATGGAACGTTTAATCTGAGAATCTTAGATCAGTTGCTGATGGCATTATATGAAACAAGGCCCCTTCCAAGACCGACACAGTTTGAGGCATTAGCAGTTTGGGAGCTGATAGCGAGACAGCAGCAGGAAATAAAGTTTCAGAGGACACTAATAAAGGTAGAGAAGTCTTAGGCGGAAGCGAGATGGGATTGGGAACAGAAGAAGTGGAGAACAGTGACATTGCAGGATGTTAAGTTGTTTCTTGCTATTACAGAGGAAGATGAAATGGAAGGGAAAAATGAGGCTAGCAAAAGTTTTAAGAGCTCGCCTGTGAGTAAAAAGGCAAAAAAGGCTTCCATAGTAGAGGAAGACTCAGATGTTGAGGATCTTTTTACTCAGATGCTGAGGGACCGACCTCCACCAAATGCGGTGCAGGAGGGGGGTCCGAGTACTAGCTCTGTTCTAACTGCCCTGGCACAGGCAATGGGGACAGCGAGTCCAGTACAGGTAGAAAATGGACAGGTACAAGGTATGGTGCAGAGTACTCCTAACGTGTTGACTGCTTCGGTAGTCCAGCCACAGATGTGTCAACATCAGGGCAGTGCGAGCTCTACGGGCGACTAGAATGCAAAAACTTTCAAGCTAACGTAATTTATGCATTGTGCTGATATGCTCTTGTTTAACCTTTTGCATTGCAGAGTTTAATCCTGAAGACTTATGTTCACCGTGCACATAAATACTGTTCATATGCAATGTACTGCTGCAGGCTTTCAGACTGTGTCAGGGTGTGGTCCCTTTCCAGGGCCTTCTAGAAGCTTTCCCTGCAGCATGCCTTGGTGTGGTTTGTGGGCTGGGCTAAGACTCTATAAAAGGGAGCCAGCCCAGCTCCACGTGCTCACTATTCAGAGGTCCCGCTGCAAAGCAGCAGCAACTTCCTGAGCTCCTGTTCCGGAGGCCCACTTTGATCTTCCAGGCCTTGCCCCTTTTCACTTTTCCGGTGATTCTAGATCAGGGCGGTAAGACGGAGGTCGGGCTGGGCCCCGATCCCGTTCTCGAAGGCTTTCGAGTTCTTGGGCCTAATTTGCATGCTAAAACAATTGGCTCATGTTGCGTGTGAATGTGCGCTTGAAGTTTGATGGCATTTTCATGCTAACAATTGAATCGACAAGACGCGTGATTCTTTACTCGTGCATAATTCATGCTTTTCATTATGCGCTACCATTTTGTGGCATTTACTAGGTAGCTTTTGAATCGGCAAGACGTGCGATTCATTAGCTGTGCTTAATTCATGTTATTCATTGTATGCTACCATTTCCTGACATTCATATGGTGTCATTCGAATCGGCAAGACGCGCAATTCATTTCCTGTGCTTAAATTCATGTTATTCCTTGTACGCTACCATTTCTTGACATTCATATGGTAGCCCTCAAATCGGCAAGACGGGCGATTCCTTTTCTTGTGCTTAGTTCATGATATTCAGTGTGCGCCACCATTTCTTGGCATTCACATGGTGGCCTTCGAAATAGCAAGACGCGTGTAGGAAGTTGGCTCTGTATGTGCTATTTCAAAGTAAGGAATAGCATGCACAGAGTCCAAGGGTTCCCCTTAGAGGTAAAATAGTGGTAAAAATAGATAATACTAATGCTCTATTTTGTGGTAGTGTGGTCGAGCAGTAGGCTTATCCAAGGAGTAGTGTTAAGCATTTGTTGTACATACACATAGACAATAAATGAGGTACACACACTCAGAGACAAATCCAGCCAATAGGTTTTTATATAGAAAAATATCTTTTCTTAGTTTATTTTAAGAACCACAGGTTCAAATTCTACATGTAATATCTCATTCGAAAGGTATTGCAGGTAAGTACTTTAGGAACTTCAAATCATCAAAATTGCATGTATACTTTTCAAGTTATTCACAAATAGCTGTTTTAAAAGTGGACACTTAGTGCAATTTTCACAGTTCCTAGGGGAGGTAAGTATTTGTTAGGTTAACCAGGTAAGTAAGACACTTACAGGGTTCAGTTCTTGGTCCAAGGTAGCCCACCGTTGGGGGTTCAGAGCAACCCCAAAGTCACCACACCAGCAGCTCAGGGCCGGTCAGGTGCAGAGTTCAAAGTGGTGCCCAAAACACATAGGCTAGAATGGAGAGAAGGGGGTGCCCCGGTTCCGGTCTGCTTGCAGGTAAGTACCCGCGTCTTCGGAGGGCAGACCAGGGGGGTTTTGTAGGGCACCGGGGGGGACACAAGTCCACACAGAAATTTCACCCTCAGCAGCGCGGGGGCGGCCGGGTGCAGTGTAGAAACAAGCGTCGGGTTTTCAATGTTAGTCTATGAGAGATCTCGGGATCTCTTCAGCGCTGCAGGCAGGCAAGGGGGGGATTCCTCGGGGAAACCTCCACTTGGGCAAGGGAGAGGGACTCCTGGGGGTCACTTCTCCAGTGAAAGTCCGGTCCTTCAGGTCCTGGGGGCTGCGGGTGCAGGGTCTCTCCCAGGCGTCGGGACTTTAGGTTCAAAGAGTCGCGGTCAGGGGAAGCCTCGGGATTCCCTCTGCAGGCGGCGCTGTGGGGGCTCAGGGGGGACAGGTTTTGGTACTCACAGTATCAGAGTAGTCCTGGGGTCCCTCCTGAGGTGTTGGATCGCCACCAGCCGAGTCGGGGTCGCCGGGTGCAGTGTTGCAAGTCTCACGCTTCTTGCGGGGAGCTTGCAGGGTTCTTTAAAGCTGCTGGAAACAAAGTTGCAGCTTTTCTTGGAGCAGGTCCGCTGTCCTCGGGAGTTTCTTGTCTTTTCGAAGCAGGGGCAGTCCTCAGAGGATGTCGAGGTCGCTGGTCCCTTTGGAAGGCGTCGCTGGAGCAGGATCTTTGGAAGGCAGGAGACAGGCCGGTGAGTTTCTGGAGCCAAGGCAGTTGTCGTCTTCTGGTCTTCCGCTGCAGGGGTTTTCAGCTGGGCAGTCCTTCTTCTTGTAGTTGCAGGAATCTAATTTTCTAGGGTTCAGGGTAGCCCTTAAATACTAAATTTAAGGGCGTGTTTAGGTCTGGGGGGTTAGTAGCCCTGAGGGTGGGTACACCCTCTTTGTGCCTCCTCCCAAGGGGAGGGGGTCACAATCCTAACCCTATTGGGGGAATCCTCCATCTGCAAGATGGAGGATTTCTAAAAGTTAGAGTCACTTCAGCTCAGGACACCTTAGGGGCTGTCCTGACTGGTCAGTGACTCCTCCTTGTTTTTCTCATTATTTTCTCCGGCCTTGCCGCCAAAAGTGGGGCCTGGCCGGAGGGGGCGGGCAACTCCACTAGCTGGAGTGTCCTGCTGGGTTGGCACAAAGGAGGTGAGCCTTTGAGGCTCACCGCCAGGTGTGACAATTCCTGCCTGGGGGAGGTGTTAGCATCTCCACCCAGTGCAGGCTTTGTTACTGGCCTCAGAGTGACAAAGGCACTCTCCCCATGGGGCCAGCAACATGTCTCGGTTTGTGGCAGGCTGCTAAAACTAGTCAGCCTACACAGATAGTCGGTTAAGTTTCAGGGGGCACCTCTAAGGTGCCCTCTGGGGTGTATTTTACAATAAAATGTACACTGGCATCAGTGTGCATTTATTGTGCTGAGAAGTTTGATACCAAACTTCCCAGTTTTCAGTGTAGCCATTATGGTGCTGTGGAGTTCGTGTTTGACAGACTCCCAGACCATATACTCTTATGGCCACCCTGCACTTACAATGTCTAAGGTTTTGTTTAGACACTGTAGGGGCACAGTGCTCATGCACTGGTACCCTCACCTATGGTATAGTGCACCCTGCCTTAGGGCTGTAAGGCCTGCTAGAGGGGTGGCTTACCTATACTGCATAGGCAGTGAGAGGCTGGCATGGCACCCTGAGGGGAGTGCCATGTCGACTTACTCATTTTGTTCTCACTAGCACACACAAGCTGGCAAGCAGGGTGTCTGTGCTGAGTGAGAGGTCTCCAGGGTGGCATAAGACATGCTGCAGCCCTTAGAGACCTTCCTTGGCATCAGGGCCCTTGGTACTCGAAGTACCAGTTACAAGGGACTTATCTGAATGCCAGGGTGTGCCAATTGTGGATACAATGGTACATTTTAGGTGAAGGAACACTGGTGCTGGGGCCTGGTTAGCAGGGTCCCAGCACACTTCTCAGTCAAGTCAGCATCAGTATCAGGCAAAAAGTGGGGGGTAACTGCAACAGGGAGCCATTTCTTTACACAAGCCCCCCCCAGCCCACAGGCCAGGAGACTCAGCCAACGCTGGAAGAGTCTTCCTAGTCTGTCAGGCGAGGAAGAGTAGAGGAAATGGCTGGTTTGTTGCAGGGCCTACTCTGCCTTACATCCTCCTGTTCAGGTCATTCCCTCTGGGGAACTGACCCACTTCCACAGTGATAGGACCTAGTCTGAACTGCCTCTTGTCTGTGCTTTTTATGTCTTCACCCATTCTCTCTATTTTGAGGTCAGAGGTATCCACCTCTGCTAATCTTATCTTAGCCAGGGTCACCCCTAGCTTACCCAAAGAGGTTACCCAGAGCTGGAGTAACCCCACCATGACCAACAGGGTCAGGGGGCCTAACTTGTTATTTGGCATGGGGTCAGACCACCAGGCCAAGGATAGTGCAGCCATAAAGGCTAACACCCAGCAGAGGCCACTGACAGCTGTCAGTGCCCAGAACCACACCTTTAGCTCTTCACCTACAAGGGAAGGGGCTAAGTTACAGGCTTCTTTGGGTTCAGGGTGCCTGTCTGCTGTATTAGAGTGGGGGGTCACCACATCTTGTAGTAACCACCCTTCTTCCACTCTTTCTTCTGTTAGCTGAGGAGCCACCCACTCAGGCTTAACAGTTGCCTGACTAGCCAGGACTTCTTGTGGGTCAGGTTGGACTTTATCAGAGCCATTTTTGGAGTTCTCCCCTACTGGAGCAGAATCTCCTTGGCTTGCTGTAACCTTGGCTAAAGGTTGTCCACCCTTCCTACTCTGTTTTCTTTTCTTCTTCTTCTGGGGCCTGCTTGCATTTACTGCAGAGGCAGGACTTCCAGAATCCTTGGGAGAGGACTGGCACTGGTCCAGTTCCTCTCTTGGGCTCTGACTAACCTCTGGGTAGTCATTTCCAAGGAGACAATCAAGGGGGAGGTCTGTACTGACTACTACCCTTCTCCAGCTAAGAGTGCCACCCACTTCTATGGGTACTAAAGCCACAGGCCTCTTAGTGACCCTGTCTAGGCTAACTCTTACCCTGGCAGTCTCACCTGGGATGTACTGGTTTGAGAGCACCAGCCTGTCATGCACAATAGTGTGACTGGCACAAGTGTCTCTCAGGGCAGTGGTTGGGATTCCATTCACCAGTAGGTGGTGGAAGTGTCTACTTCCCTCTGGAATCTCCAACTCACCTGTTGGGCCCTGTTTCCAGTTGAAGGCTATGAAGACCTCCTCATCTGAGGAGTCATCTCCCATGGCTACACTGGTTACCCCTGGAATCTTGTTCTGGGGTTTGTTTTTGGGACAAGAAGTGTCCTTGGTGTGGTGCCCAGACTGTTTACAGTTGTGGCACCATGCCTTAGTGGCATCCCAGTTCTTACCCTGGTACCCACCTTTGTTTTGGGTTGTGTCTTGGGGCCCACCCACCTGTTCTGGTTTTTGGGGGCCTACAGAGGACTCTTTTTCTTTGTTTCTAGTGTCACCCACTTTCTCCTGGGGAGTTTTTGTAACCCCTTTCTTTTGGTCACCCCCAGTGGAAGTTTTGGTTACCCTAGTCTTGACCCAGTGGTCTGCCTTCTTTCCCAATTCTTGGGGAGAAATTGGACCTAGGTCTACCAGATACTGATGCAACTTTTCATTGAAGCAGTTACTTAAAATGTGTTCTTTCATAAACAAATTATAAAGCCCAACATAGTCACACACTTCATTTCCAGTTAACCAACCATCCAGTGTTTTTACTGAGTAGTCTACAAAATCAACCCAGGTCTGGCTCGAGGATTTTTGAGCCCCCCTGAATCTAATTCTATACTCCTCAGTGGAGAATCCAAAGCCCTCAATCAGGGTACCCTTCATGAGGTCATAAGATTCTGCATCTTTTCCAGAGAGTGTGAGGAGTCTATCCCTACACTTTCCAGTGAACATTTCCCAAAGGAGAGCACCCCAGTGAGATCTGTTTACTTTTCTGGTTACACAAGCCCTCTCAAAAGCTGTGAACCATTTGGTGATGTCATCACCATCTTCATATTTTGTTACAATCCCTTTGGGGATTTTTAGGATGTCAGGAGAATCTCTGACCCTATTTAAGTTGCTGCCACCATCGATGGGACCTAGGCCCATCTCTTTTCTTTCCCTTTCTATGGCTAGGAGCTGCTTTTCCAAAGCCAATCTTTTGACCATCCTGGCTAACAGGGGGTCATCTTCACTGGAGTTATCCTCAGTGATTTCAGAGGTGTTGGTCTCTCCTGTGAGGGAACCAGCATCTCTGACTATTATTTTTGGAGTCAGGGTTTGAGGGACCCTGTTCTCCCTAGATAGGACTGGTAGGGGGGAATTTTCCTCCTGGTCACTATCCTCTTCCTCCGAGTTGCCACCCTCAGAGGGGTTGGCCTTTTCAAACTCTGCCAAAAGCTCCTGGAGCTGTATTTTGGTAGGTTTGGGGCCCATTGTTATTTTCTTTATTTTACAGAGTGACCTTAGCTCCCTCATCTTAAGATGGAGGTAAGGTGTGGTGTCGAGTTCCACCACAGTCACATCTGTGCTAGACATTTTGCTTCTAAAAGTTGGAATACTTTTTAAGAATCTACAACTGGTTCTAGAATCTAATTCAAACTTTTACAAACTTTTAAACTCTAAAAGAAATGCTAAACAGGATCTAACACAAGGCCCTAGCAGGTCTTTTAAGAATTTAGAAAACTTTTCAAATTGCAAAAATCAATTTCTAATGACAATTTTGGAATTTGTCGTGTGATCAGGTATTGGCTGAGTAGTCCAGCAAATGCAAAGTCTTGTACCCCACCGCTGATCCACCAATGTAGGAAGTTGGCTCTGTATGTGCTATTTCAAAGTAAGGAATAGCATGCACAGAGTCCAAGGGTTCCCCTTAGAGGTAAAATAGTGGTAAAAATAGATAATACTAATGCTCTATTTTGTGGTAGTGTGGTCGAGCAGTAGGCTTATCCAAGGAGTAGTGTTAAGCATTTGTTGTACATACACATAGACAATAAATGAGGTACACACACTCAGAGACAAATCCAGCCAATAGGTTTTTATATAGAAAAATATCTTTTCTTAGTTTATTTTAAGAACCACAGGTTCAAATTCTACATGTAATATCTCATTCGAAAGGTATTGCAGGTAAGTACTTTAGGAACTTCAAATCATCAAAATTGCATGTATACTTTTCAAGTTATTCACAAATAGCTGTTTTAAAAGTGGACACTTAGTGCAATTTTCACAGTTCCTAGGGGAGGTAAGTATTTGTTAGGTTAACCAGGTAAGTAAGACACTTACAGGGTTCAGTTCTTGGTCCAAGGTAGCCCACCGTTGGGGGTTCAGAGCAACCCCAAAGTCACCACACCAGCAGCTCAGGGCCGGTCAGGTGCAGAGTTCAAAGTGGTGCCCAAAACACATGGGCTAGAATGGAGAGAAGGGGGTGCCCCGGTTCCGGTCTGCTTGCAGGTAAGTACCCGCGTCTTCGGAGGGCAGACCAGGGGGGTTTTGTAGGGCACCGGGGGGGACACAAGTCCACACAGAAATTTCACCCTCAGCAGCGCGGGGGCGGCCGGGTGCAGTGTAGAAACAAGCGTCGGGTTTTCAATGTTAGTCTATGAGAGATCTCGGGATCTCTTCAGCGCTGCAGGCAGGCAAGGGGGGGATTCCTCGGGGAAACCTCCACTTGGGCAAGGGAGAGGGACTCCTGGGGGTCACTTCTCCAGTGAAAGTCCGGTCCTTCAGGTCCTGGGGGCTGCGGGTGCAGGGTCTCTCCCAGGCGTCGGGACTTTAGGTTCAAAGAGTCGCGGTCAGGGGAAGCCTCGGGATTCCCTCTGCAGGCGGCGCTGTGGGGGCTCAGGGGGGACAGGTTTTGGTACTCACAGTATCAGAGTAGTCCTGGGGTCCCTCCTGAGGTGTTGGATCGCCACCAGCCGAGTCGGGGTCGCCGGGTGCAGTGTTGCAAGTCTCACGCTTCTTGCGGGGAGCTTGCAGGGTTCTTTAAAGCTGCTGGAAACAAAGTTGCAGCTTTTCTTGGAGCAGGTCCGCTGTCCTCGGGAGTTTCTTGTCTTTTCGAAGCAGGGGCAGTCCTCAGAGGATGTCGAGGTCGCTGGTCCCTTTGGAAGGCGTCGCTGGAGCAGGATCTTTGGAAGGCAGGAGACAGGCCGGTGAGTTTCTGGAGCCAAGGCAGTTGTCGTCTTCTGGTCTTCCGCTGCAGGGGTTTTCAGCTGGGCAGTCCTTCTTCTTGTAGTTGCAGGAATCTAATTTTCTAGGGTTCAGGGTAGCCCTTAAATACTAAATTTAAGGGCGTGTTTAGGTCTGGGGGGTTAGTAGCCCTGAGGGTGGGTACACCCTCTTTGTGCCTCCTCCCAAGGGGAGGGGGTCACAATCCTAACCCTATTGGGGGAATCCTCCATCTGCAAGATGGAGGATTTCTAAAAGTTAGAGTCACTTCAGCTCAGGACACCTTAGGGGCTGTCCTGACTGGTCAGTGACTCCTCCTTGTTTTTCTCATTATTTTCTCCGGCCTTGCCGCCAAAAGTGGGGCCTGGCCGGAGGGGGCGGGCAACTCCACTAGCTGGAGTGTCCTGCTGGGTTGGCACAAAGGAGGTGAGCCTTTGAGGCTCACCGCCAGGTGTGACAATTCCTGCCTGGGGGAGGTGTTAGCATCTCCACCCAGTGCAGGCTTTGTTACTGGCCTCAGAGTGACAAAGGCACTCTCCCCATGGGGCCAGCAACATGTCTCGGTTTGTGGCAGGCTGCTAAAACTAGTCAGCCTACACAGATAGTCGGTTACGTTTCAGGGGGCACCTCTAAGGTGCCCTCTGGGGTGTATTTTACAATACAATGTACACTGGCATCAGTGTGCATTTATTGTGCTGAGAAGTTTGATACCAAACTTCCCAGTTTTCAGTGTAGCCATTATGGTGCTGTGGAGTTCGTGTTTGACAGACTCCCAGACCATATACTCTTATGGCCACCCTGCACTTACAATGTCTAAGGTTTTGTTTAGACACTGTAGGGGCACAGTGCTCATGCACTGGTACCCTCACCTATGGTATAGTGCACCCTGCCTTAGGGCTGTAAGGCCTGCTAGAGGGGTGGCTTACCTATACTGCATAGGCAGTGAGAGGCTGGCATGGCACCCTGAGGGGAGTGCCATGTCGACTTACTCATTTTGTTCTCACTAGCACACACAAGCTGGCAAGCAGGGTGTCTGTGCTGAGTGAGAGGTCTCCAGGGTGGCATAAGACATGCTGCAGCCCTTAGAGACCTTCCTTGGCATCAGGGCCCTTGGTACTCGAAGTACCAGTTACAAGGGACTTATCTGAATGCCAGGGTGTGCCAATTGTGGATACAATGGTACATTTTAGGTGAAGGAACACTGGTGCTGGGGCCTGGTTAGCAGGGTCCCAGCACACTTCTCAGTCAAGTCAGCATCAGTATCAGGCAAAAAGTGGGGGGTAACTGCAACAGGGAGCCATTTCTTTACAACGCGCAATTCATTTCTTGTGTCTAATTCATGATATTCATTGTGTGTTACCATTTCATGACATTTATGGGCTGACATTCGAATCGGCAGTATGCACGATTCATTTCTTGTGTTGAACCCATGCTACTCATCGTGCGTTACCATTTCATGGCATTTACTTGGTGGTACTCGATTTGGCAATACGTGCGATTCATTTCTTGTGTTTAAAATCACGATGTTCATTGTGCGCTACCAGTTCATGGCATTTACTTGGTGACCTTCGAATCGGCAAGACGCGCAATTCATTTCTCAAGTCTAACTTATGTTATTCATTGTGCACAATCATTCCATGGCATTTACAACCTTGTGAAAATCTGCAATGTGCGCAATTCCTGTTCCTGCAATTTAAGAAAACTAAAGTGCTAGAATTCTAGATGTGATATTGTATGTGCATATAAGTCCCTCAAGCACGATTCATATGGTGGTATAGAAATCATTCAGATTATTTCCTGATCCTCATACAAAAGACTATACTTGAATTTGAAAGTTGTATTTAACCTTTCTTGGTTCCCTCACAGGTATCCAGTCATCTTGTAGCCTAGTTATTTAATTCCATGCTTAAGTTGTCCATGTTTTCAGTATGACAATGCTTAGAGTCATAGCCTAGTACTGATTAATATGATATAATCTTGATATTGTGTGTTTTAACCTTTTGCTTCCCACAGGTCTCCTTCCCAGCTGTTCCCTACCTAATCCCCTTTTCCCCACTTGGACTCTCTTAGACTCTGTGACATTCTAATCAGAGTATGGGAGCTGTCTTGTGGTGGAAGTGTTGGGAACATGCACAGACCCCGAGGATCTTGTGACTCTGACAAGATGCATCTGCCACCGATACAGAGAATTTATCCTGAAGTACCGATTCTTGAGACAACTTCAAACTTGGTGGTGCCTACGGAACAAGTGGTTCCAAGACCATTGTTGGTCCTGACTGAGCCGACTCTGATATTGATGCTCCAGGCACAGCCACAGGGTATGCCGAGGTTTACACCATTAACAGGGACACAGTCAGATTTGACTCCGGTAATGAATCAGAGTATGGGAGTAACTCTTCCACAGAATGCAGGAGCTAGAGCAGCTTCAGATGCAATATCGCTGCCAATTACTGTTGGTCCAGCAATACCATTGTTTGTGTAGAAGATATCAAACACAGGAGACCAGGGTGAGATGTCACAGAGCCTTGTGAGGAGGAGGGTGAGAGAACATGTGCAGGTAGTCTCTTCCATAGGTCAGACCTTTGATGGATCCAGGTGCCACTGATGGATCTCAGTCCATTAGTCACAATTCCCGATACTGTAAATGGCCCGAGTGTAAGTCAGAGCTTGAAGCTCTTGACACCGCAACCTCCAGGCGCAGAAGTGCAGCAGATGCCATCACCAAATGCATGTAACATCACCTTACAAGGATTGATAGCACAGCAGTTGAATGAGTGGTTAGATAGTCTGAACACCCCACAAAATATGTCCAAGAGTGAAGAGCAAATTCATCGTAGTAGGTTGAATACAGACATAGCTGAACTGGTTGAAGGATCAATGAGGGTGAATAGGCTAGAATCCTATACAGAAGAAGAGCTGAGATACTTATGTCCGAGAATCACAAGAGAGGTGGGTAAGATACATCAGAGATTGGCAGATTTAGCAGAAAAACATGATATTGAAATTGGGAAAACAAAACATTTGAAAAGGAGCTACAAGTTAGATTTGAAGCAAAGGATTTTGAACACATGAGGTCAGCCAGAATGAAAGCACATCTTAAAGAATTATTGCAGAGTGCTCAGATATGGGGAGCCTTGGAAAAGTGGGAAGGAAACAAGATTTACAAGAAGGGTCCGAAAGTACACAGAAGGATAAGGATCCGGTAAATTTTTTACCAACGAGGGAGATTCCAGGAGGGAAGTTTGTTCATGTTCCTTGGCACAGGAGTGATATTCGGTCATTCACAAATGATTATCCAAAATTGCGGAAGAAACCGGTCAAATGGTATCAGCACACAGATAGGTTTGTTAAACTTTCGAAATGTCTATGGGAAGACCTGAATACTTTTTAGAGATAGTAGTCCCAGCTGATTTGTGGGTTGAATGCAAAAGAGCTGTAGACTGACTGACAAGTGAACCAGAAAGGGACAGGACTACAGGTGAACCATCACCTGAAGTAATGAAGCATTATTATAAGGTGATTGAGTTCCTGAAGACGAGAATTTCGCCTAAAAATATTGATTGGCAAAGGATTGACAGGACAGTGCAGGAGTAAAGGAGTCAATACATTCATACTATGAGAGATTATTAAAGGCGTCCAAGGAGTACCGGGGCAAGGAAGCAATCGAGCCAAAAGACATGTTGCATTTTGTGTTCAGGTTTGTGGAAGGATTGAGACCTGAAATAGGTCAGATGATTAAGAGTCATTTGATTTGTTGATAAGCAAAGCTAATTGATGAGGTGTTGCAGTATGCAAAATACCGTAGTGATGAAATTGAGTTGAAACCGAAAAAGCTGAAGGATAAAGCGATGGTGATGCAGATTAAGGCAGCTCAAACAGGAGTGGAATTAACTTTTGTTCAGCAGGTACCACAACAGCAGGGAACTGTCATGTTCCAACCCCAGATGAGAGGTAGGGGTCGTGAAGTCAATGTTATACGTGGTCCTGATCTGAGTACTGTAGTGGTTAAGAACGATGTGCAAGGGATGAAGAAGATGTTACCGTGTCACATTTGCGGAGCCGGGGGACACTGGAAGCGGGAGTGTCCGACAATGGAGCAGGAAGGTGTTGTTCAGCAAGGTGGGGTGGTGATGTCAATACATTCTAAAATGTACGACTACCACGAATGAGAGGTCTGAATCCAAATTTTCTAAATAATGTGAATCAGATGTAGAAGTAGCAGGTGCAAATGCCTTGTGCACAAATGACAGTTTCAACCAGTGCAGCTGCAGGTTCCTGTGGTACCTAGACAGCAAATGCAGATACTTCAAGGCCCGATAGAGCAGCAACAGATGATGCTTACTCCACAGGTCACAGGTCAGAGACAAGACAGAAGTAGTAACACTGTGCACCAATTCCCATTACACAGTGAGAATGAAATAAATGGTGAATTGATGAGTGATAGTTCTGATGAGGAGCCATGCATGCTTGCAGCCTCCTTAGAGGTAGATCAGAGGGGACCCTATGTGAACGGAAGAGTGATGGGTCATAAGGTCTCATTTCTGGTGGACACAGGAGCTCCAGGCTCCACAGTGAGGAGTGCAGAAGTTCCGAATTTACCTCTTTCAGGAAGAACAGTTCAGGTTGTGGGGGTAGCGAGTAAGCATTTGATAAATCTGATCACAGATCCATTACAAGTTGAGATTGGCAACTTCCAGGGACCGCATAGGTTTGTAGTCTGTTATTCAAGTCCAGTATCCCTACTGGGAAGGGACTTGTGTAAGACCAAATGTTTGATTTCTTGCTCAACTGCTGGGATAGAGATTCAGACAAATAATGATGATGAAGAAGAACTAACTCCAGAAACTGATAGTGAAACTACCAATGAAGAGTACCCATTAATTGAGCTTTTTCCGATGTATACAGTAAAATAGCTCCATTCAGATTTGCAGGGAACAGTACAAGAAAATGTGTGGGATCTAACAGTTAAAGAAGTGGGTTTGATCAAGGGAGTGGAGCCGATTAAGGTGACTTTGAAGCCGAATGTAGTGTTTCCGCAGCTTCCACAGTACAATATGCCACAAGATGTCCTGATGAAAGTAGCACAGATAATTGGAGATTTGTGAAGCAGGGAGTCCTGAAAAAAAGTGCTAAGCAGCCCATATAATTCACCAATAATGGGTTTGAAAAAGCTGTGTGGGAAGGTGCGAATTGTGCAGGATTTGAGAAGGGTAAATGACATGGTGGTCAAATGTTGTCCCGTGGTGCCAAATCCTGCAGTAATAATGTTCCAGATTTCATGTGATGCAGAATGGTTCACAGTGGTTGACATGTCACAAGCCTTCTTCTCTGTGCCTCTTCATGAGGATAGTCAGTTTCTCTTTAGTTTCAAATTCTTAGATAGAGTCTTTAGTTGGTGTAGACTTCCTCAAGGGTACACAGAGTCACCATCCTTGTTTAACCAGATCCTGAAAAAGAACCTGGAGTCATTGTAATTGCCATTTCAATCGACTCTGGTACAATACATTGATGATTTGCTGATTGCATCCAAAACAAGGGACGATTGTAAATACAACTCGATTGCCCTGTTGAATCATTTGGGAAAATTTGGTCATAAAGTGTCACCATTGAAATTACAGTACTGTCAGAAGGTAGTGAAATACTTGGGTCACCAAAGTGAGAAAGGGTCAAGGAGAATTTGAGAAGGGTAAATGACATGGTGGTCAAATGTTGTCCCGTGGTGCCAAATCCTGCAGTAATAATGTTCCAGAGTCCATGTGATGCAGAATGGTTCACAGTGGTTGACTTGTCACAAGCCTTCTTCTCTGTGCCTCTTCATGAGGATAGTCAGTTTCTCTTTAGTTTCAAATTCTTAGATAGAGTCTTTAGTTGGTGCAGACTTCCTAAAGGGTACACAGAGTCCCCTTCCTTGTTTAACCAGATCCTAAAAAAGAACCTGGAGTCATTGTAATTGCCATTTCAATCGACTCTGGTACAAAACATTAATGATTTGCTGATTGCATCCAAAACAAGGGACGATTGTAAATACAACTCGATTGCCCTGTTGAATCATTTGGGAAAATTTGGTCATAAAGTGTCACCATTGAAATTGCAGTATTGTCAGAAGGTAGTGAAACACTTGGGTCACCGAATTGAAAAAGGGTCAAGGAAATGTCCAGAGAAAGGATTATAGTGATACTGCAGAGAAGTCCCCCGACTTCACAGAGGGATGTCAGGATGTTCCTAGGGATGGTGGGTTATTGTCATCAGTGGATTCCAAATTTTGCTTAGATTTCAAAGCCATTGCAGAAACTGATACATAAGGATGCCACTGATCCCATAACATTAGATCAGGAACAGATGAAAGCGTTCACTGAGTTGAGAGAGAGTTTGTGCAGAGCTCCAGCATTGGGCATGCTTGATTACACAAAACCATTCACATTGTTTTGTCATGAACGTGATGCATGTTCTTTGTCTGTTTTGACACAGGTCCATGGAGGTGCTTATCGCCCAGTAGCTTACTTTTCAGCTACCTTGGACCCAGTTGCAGCAGCCTTAACCGGTTGTTTGCGTGCAGTTGCCGCAGTTGGCCAAAGTCTCTCACAACGTGAGGGAGCAGTGATGGGATATCTCCTGATGGTAATGGTCCCTCACTCAGTTGAGAATTTACTGACAAGGACGAAAACACAGTATTTGACTGGTGCCAGACTGACAAGGTATGAGACGAGCATTTTAGGTGCTCCAAATTTAACATTGAAAAGATGTAAAGTGCTGAACCCGGCAGCTTTACTTCCAAGTGATACTGTTGAAATTGAACAAGAGGAAGACATTGAGCATGATTGCCTCGAGGTAACTGAGTTGTGCACAAAACCGAGATATGACATCAGAGATACTCAATTGGAAGAAAATGACCAAATTGTCTTTGTTGATGGTTCATGTCTTACAGGTACTTTAGAAGCTTCCTGGCTTCAAGGAGTATATTCTGCAGAAGTAGCAGAATTGGTTGCTCTTACTAGAGCGTGCCATGTGTCTGCTAGACTGAGAGTCACTATCTATACCGATAGTCAATACGGATTTGGAATTGTTCATGATTTTGGTCAATTTTGGTCATAAAGAGGTTTCCTGACCTCTACTGGTTCACCAGTGAGAAATGGCAAAAGAATAAAAGAGTTGCTGAATGCAATACAATTGTCTGAAGAAATTGCCGTGCTGACGTGCAGTGCACATCTAAAGTCACAGGACTACGTGTCACTGGGAAATGGATATGCGGATGAAGTCGCAAGGTTTTGCGCATTGAACTATATATCGTTCAAAGACAAGTGGGAATTGATGTCTGAAGAAGACACTACATGTACAAGTTACGCATTAAAGGTGATTGACACAATGGAAGAATTGAAAACTTTCCAAGATAATGTTGACAAGCAGGAGAAAAGGTCATGGCTTAAAATGAAATGTGTCCAGAGACAGGATGAGCTATAGGTATCAGAAGAGGGTCAAATGGTTTTGCCAAATAGTTTACTGTCACAAATGGCGAGGTACTATCATGGTCAGGCACACATTGGGAAGGATGCCATGGTTCGTTTGTTTAAAATTGATTGGTTTAACCCCAAGTTTAGACAAGCAGCAGAAACAGAATGCCATCGCTGTGTTATTTGTCAGCAATGAAATGCGGGAAAAGGGACCATGGTGAACTTGAGCCACATTGGAAGGGCAGGAGGTCCATTCAGCAGAATGCAGTTGGATTTAATTGAAATGCCTGTGTGTGGAGGATTGAAATACGTGTTGGTAATTGTGTGCATTTTTAGTTACTGGATTGAAGCGTACCCTACAAGAAGGAATGATAGCCTCACAGTAGCAAAGCTGTTGCTTAGAGAGTTGATACCACATTTCAGATTTCCAATCTCTTTAGAATCAGATAGGGGAACACACTTCAATAACGAGGTGATTAAACTTTTGTGTGCAGCACTAAACATTGAGCACAAGTTACATTGTAGCTATCGCCCTGAAGCATCAAGACTAGTGGAGCAGATGAATGGTACTTTGAAATCAAGAATTGCAAAGATGTGTGCAGCTACATATTTGAAATGACCAGATGCACCGCCTTTGGTGTTGATGTCATGGAGAAACACACCTGACAGGAAGACAGGAAGCTTTGTATATATACACCAAAATCACACACTGACACTATGGGCCTCATTATGACCCTGGCGGGCGGCGGAGGCCGCCCGCCAGGATGCCGCCCTCCAAAATACCGCGCCGCGGTCAAAAGACCGCGGCGGGTATTACAAGTTTTCCCCTGGGCTGGCGGGCGGTTGCTGAAAAACCGCCCGCCAGCCCAGGGGAAAACGACCTTCCCACGAGGATGCCGGCTCGTAATCGAGCCGGCGGAGTGGGAAGGTGCGACGGGTGCAGTGGCACCTGTCGCGTATTTCAGTGTCTGCAAGGCAGACACTGAAATACTTTGCGGGGCCCTCTTACGGGGGCCCCTGCCGTGCCCATGCCATTGGCATGGGCACGGCAGGGGCCCCCAGGGGCCCCGCGACCCCCCCTACCGCCATCCTGTTCATGGCGGCTTTCCCGCCATGAACAGGATGGCGGTAGGGGGGGTCAGAATCCTCATGGCTGCGGAGCGCGCTCCGCAGCCATGGAGGATTCCCACGAGCAGCGGAAAGTCAGCGGGAGACCGCTGACTTTCCGCTTCTGACCGCGGCTGAACCGCCGCGGTCAGAATGCTCGTTGGAGCACCGCCAGCCTGTTGGCGGTGCTCCCGTGGTCGGTGGCCCTGGCGGCCACCGGCCGCCAGGGTCAGAATGACCCTCTATTTGTGGGTGCGAGTGAATGTAGGCATGTGTTTCTGTTTCAGAGTAAATGGACTTTTATGCTGAATGGACAGGACCCTGCGATTCCAGGTATCTACTATATTTGTGGACTTAATGCTGTCTTCCAAGAGGATGGTATGGGACATGCTATTTGGGAATAGTGTTTCCAAAGATTTACCAGATAGAGGACTTGAAAAAGTTTCCGAAATTGACTGAATTACATCATAAGAGACAGAGGAGGGAATCCTCTTCTACGATAGTGGGAGATATATGTGGTGCAGTGATTCCTTCTTTGGGAGTCATCCTGAATTCGATCAAGATACGAAAGTTGTCTACTATTGTGGATAGCATGCTGACAAATTTTCCAGGGACAATACTCCTGATAGATACTGAATTGGCTGCAGATAGAGCTATGACTCTTCAAAATCGTTTTGCTTTAGACATCCTTCTAGCGAGGACGGCGGAGTCTGTAAAATGATTAACTCTAGACATTGCTGCATTACAACAGTAAGGAGATAAGAGACTAGGCCCCATATTTATACTCTGTTGAGCCGGATTTGCGTCATTTTATTTATGCAAATTCGGCGCAAACTTAACTCCATATTTATACTTTGGTGATAGACCCGTCCAGCACCAAAGTTATGGAGTTTGAGAAATTGTTTGGATGTGAATACCGACCTTGCGCTAATGACATGCAAGGTAGGTGTTCCCGTGCAAAAAATGACTCTAAGGCATGTGCACCTTATGAATCCTCCTCAAAATGACGCACAGGAGGGGGCGGGCCTTAAAACATGGCGCCCAGCCGGATTTGCGCTGTTTTTTAACACCTGGGCAGGGCAGGCGTTAAGGGACCTTTAGGCTCATTTCCATGGTGGGAGACCATGGAAGCAGTCCACAGGTGCCCTTCCCTGCACCCAGGGACACCCCCTGGCACCCTAGCCCACCCCTGGAGGACACCCATGGAAGGGGGACCCATCCATGGTGAGTGCAGGTAAGTTCAGGTAAGTATAATGTTTTTTATTTTTTCAAAGTGGCAAAGGGGGGCCTAACTTGGGCCCCCGTACATGCCACACGGGGGCATGATTCCTGTATTTGCTAAGACAGGAGTCATTTCCATGGGGGTTGTGCGTCAAAAAATGGGGCAAGTCAGGTTAGAGCCAATGGCGGTCATTACAACATTGGCGGTAAAAGGCGATTACCTCCGTGCAGAAGACCGCCAACACCCCGCCGCAGCCGCGGAAATCCGCCACAGCTATTATGACCCACATCTCGGAATCTGCCAAAATTCAGACACCCACACAAGTCCGCCACACCAAAGGTCAGTGATAAACTGGCAAAAACAAAACCTCCACCGTCACGCCAACAGTAATACGCCCACACTATCATGACACACGAATCCACGCGGCGGTCTTTCAACTGCGGTATTCCATTGGCGGTACACACCGCTGCGCTCATAATACACACACACATACAAAACACAGCCACATTGGACAATTCAAAATACACACACCTGATACACATACACACACCACTCCCACACACCCATTACAAGATAAAACACACACCCACTTCGTCCACAAACCCCCACTACAAAAAATTCCGAAAGAAGGCCAAAGAGAGACACCACCAGCAAGAACAACAGCATCCACAGGCACACAACACCATCACCCACACAACTTCCACGCACCTCACACAACACACCAGTACATATCACCACACTTATCACCACACACTCCACCCCACACATCACCTACACCACCCCATGGCACGGCAAAGACACCCCAGGTTCTCGGAGGAGGAGCTCAGGGTCATGGTGGAGGAAATCGTCCGGGTAGAGCCACAGCTATTTGGATCACAGGTGCAGCACACCTCCAAAGCTAGGAAGATGGAGCTATGGCGAAGAATAGTGGACAGGGTCAACGCAGTGGGACAACACCCAAGAAATCGGGAGGACATCAGGAAGAGGTGGAACGACCTACGGGGGAAGGTGCGTTCCGTGGTCTCAAGACACCACCTGGCGGTTCAGCGGACTGGCGGCGGACCCCCACCTCCTCCCCCACAACTAACAACATGGGAGGAGCAGGTTTTGGCAATTCTGCATCCTGAGGGCCTCGCAGGAGTAGGTGGAAGAATGGACTCTGGTAAGTCAAAGCTTTACTATTACATCCCCCACCCTACCTGCATGCTATCACATACCCCCACCCTCACCCTCACCCCCAGCACCCCAACTCCTCACATATGTCCCAACATCACAAACCACACATCCCAACACCAAGACCTGCATGCAACAACAAAGCATGGACACCCATCACCAAAGCATGGCCACTGCACATACCCATACACCCCCCTAAACCATCATCACACAAGCTCCCACACAGGAATGCTAGCACTGGGGTACACGGTCACCCACCCATTGCACACCATTACACACACAGATTTAATAACCATCCTTTTATACCCCTGCAGGATCCCTAGCCAACGTCACCGGACAGGAGGGTCCACACATGTCCACACCACCAACAGAAGAGGCCCACAGTGATGACAGCACCTCTGTCCAACTGGATCTAGATGACCAGCCCGGACCATCGGGGACCTCTGGACAGTCGGTTCCCCTCACACAGGCACAGGCCACCACAGACCTTCCCCCCTCTGGAAACACCAGCACAACACCCACCCAGCGGGCCCATACCTCCGTCCCCAGGACACGTCAATCAGCTGTGTGTCCACCACTACAGGGAACCCAGGATAACCCACCACCCCAACAACAACAGGGACCTGAGGGCAGTGGTAGTGGGCACACGGTCCAGGGGACGGAGGCCCAGGAACACAGGGGAACTGGGAGGGCTGCTGTGCGACAGGGGGCGAACAGGCCAAGGGAACCCACTCTCCACGAGGACCTCTCCTCCATCATGGGAGCCTACCACCACTCCCAGGAGACGATGGCAACGGTACTGGCCAAGTTTCAGGAGACCCAGCGCATGCAGGAGGAACAGTATATGGGCTTCAGGGAGGAACTCAGAACCATCAGCTCCACCCTGGGCACCATTGTAGGGGTGCTGATGGAACTACTCAACACCAGGAGGGACACTGTGGCACTACAAGGGGCCCCTGACACTAGCATGGGCGATGAACTGCCCACCACCTCTGCCGGCGCTAGTGGACAGGACACCCGCCACAGGACCACCACACCAGCACCCCACCCCCTGCAGAGGGAGAACCACCCCGCAAACGGTCCCTGAGATCCAGGAACAAGACAGAGAACGATGCCAAGACCCCCGCCAAGAAATGAGACCACCCTGATTGTCATCCTACTGTCCCACTTTGTCACCCTGTCCATAATTAAACTGCCCCAGCTCCACTTCCTATGCCCATATGGGCAATGCACTTGTGAGACTAATAGACTGGACTCTGCCATGGACACTCCTCCGCCATCATCCATCACCATTTCACTACCCCCTCCAATATTGAGCACTTAAATAAACACACCTAAAGCACAAAATTATCTGGAGTCTGTCTCTGATTTCGAAATAGTGTATTAGCAATTACAGTGCTAAAATGTTTTTTAAATACTAATGTCAACATACCTATTTCACACAGCTCTAGTCCATGAGGAATCTAAGCAGATGTCACACAGTGGGACCCACAGCTGTGAAATCATAAGGGAAAGTGACAACTCAGTGACCATACACTGGGTGAAAAGGACAGACAGGAGAGAGGTAGTAGTGGCAAAGTACATGTAGTAGGCAGGTTTGGATTTCTACCTGGAAACATTGCAGGATCACTGAGTCCCTGTTGTGCATGTTTTCTTCCTCTGCCTCCTCCTCATCACTGTCCACAGGCTACACAGCTGCAACAACACCGCCATCTGGACCATCCTCCTGCAGAAAAGGCACCTGGCGTCGCAAAGCCAAGTTGTGAAGCATACAGCAGGCCATGATGATCTGGCACACCTTCTTTGGTGAGTAGAATAGGGATCCACCTGTCATATGGAGGCACCTGAACCTGGCCTTCAGGAGGCCGAAGGTCCGCTCGATCACCCTCCTAGTTCGCTCATGGGCCTCATTGTAGCGTTCCTCTGCCCTGGCCCTGGGATTCCTCACTGGGGTCAGTAGCCATGACAGGTTGGGGTAACCAGAGTCACCTGCAAATGGTGAGGGACAACTGTTAGACACACACTAACCTGGAGGGATAACCCCAGACCCAGACAACCATTCCCAATGACTTGCTTCCAGGTGCTCACCTAATAGCCACACACGGTGCCTCTGGAGTTGACCCATCACATAAGGGATGCTGCTATTCCGCAGGATGTAGGCGTCATGCACTGAGCCAGGGAACATGGCATTCACATGGGAGATGTACTGATCTGCCAAACATACCATCTGTACATTCATAGAATGATAACTCTTCTGGTTTCTGTACACCTGTTCACTCCTGTGGGGGGGGGGCAAAGCCACATGGGTCCCATCAATGGCACCTATGATGTTGGAGATATGTCCCTGGGCATAGAAATCAGCTTTCACTGTAGGCAAATCCTCCACCTGAGGGAAAACGATGTAGCTCTGCATGTGTTTTAGAAGGGCTGACAACACTCTGGACAATAAGTTGGAAAACATAGGCTGGGACAACCCTGATGCCATGGCCACAGTTGTTTGAAAAGAGCCACTTGCAAGGAAATGGAGCACTGACAGCCCCTGCACTTGAGGGGGGATTCCTGTGGGATGGCGAATTGCTGACATCAGGTCTGGCTCCAACTGGGTACCTAGTTCCTGGATTGTGGCACGGTCAAGCCTGTAGGTGATTATCAAATGTCGCTCCTCCATTGTCGACAGGTCCACCAACGGTCGGTACACCGGAGGTTGCCGCCATCTCCTCACATGTCCCAGCGGACGGTGCCTATGAAGGACAACAGCGAGCACAGAGTCAACCAACTCAGAGGTATGTACCCACAGTTTACACAGAACACCATCCATACACAAAAGGTGGACTGTATGTGTGTTGAGTCTAGGCCTAGGTATGTGTGACGCAGTTGAAAATGAAGCCATGTGGGCCCCTGAAATGGCGGCTGCCTGACCTTTAAAGTGGGACAATGGGATGTGAGGTAACTTCGCTGGCATTGTACACCGTCGCGGTAGGCAGTCGAAGACCACAGCGCAATGCTGCATTGGTTAACATTGGACCCTATGGGTCCCAGGAGCCAATGACGATGTACACCGGCGGTGACAGTACGCACCGCCGTGGACATGACCGCCATTTTCTATCTGTTAATCACTCGATACCTGATCTTCGACAGGAGAGGACCTACACTGCAAGTGCTGCTGTGACCTCGGTCTGGAAGAGACAATGGCTCGTGCGTCTGGGGAAAGGGCCCCTGCCTTCACATCAGAGGAGTTGGAGAAACTCGTGGACGGGGTCCTCCCCCAGTACAACCTACTCTACGGTCCTCCAGACAAACAGGTAAGTACACAGGGAGCATGTTGTATGGGCTATGCCTGTGTGGAGAGGGCTGGATGTAAGAAGGAAGGGGGCAGAGTACTGCGTGCATGTAAGACGGTGAATGCATGTGCCACATGGCAAGGGTAGGGATGGATGCCAATCACTTTGACGGTGCAGTTGGTAATGACCTCTTTTTCCCCTGTACATTTCATGTAGGTCAGCGCCCACCAGAAGAAAGATATTTGGCGTGCCATCACCAAGGACGTCCGGACCCTGGGGGTCTACCACAGATGGAGCACCCACTGCCGGAAAAGTTGGGAGGACATTCACCGCTGGAGCAAGAAGACGGCGGAGGCTCAGCTGGGGATGGCCTCCCAACGTGGGAGGGGTGCCCGTCGCACCATGACCCCCCTGATGTTCAGGATCCTGGCAGTGGCCTACCCGGAGTTAGATGGGCGCTTGAGAGCATCACAGCAGACACAAGGGGGTGAGTACACTCTCATTCTGCTGACTTTGCGCGCAGTGGAATTGTCTGGGTGGGGGAGGAGGGCTGTGGGTTTCCCTAGGCCAGGGCGAGTTCCGTAGGCAATGCCCCTCCGTAAGGCAGGCCATGTGGCACCCCAGCCCACCTCTGTAGAGTGCCAAGTACAGCTATTCATGCCCCTGTGTCATCTATGTGTGCAGATGTCGTCCATAGCCTTGTAGGCCATTTCCCAGGAATTGAACAGTGGAGCCCAAGAGCGCGGCGTAGTGCAGGAGGCTTCTGTGTCTGTCGTGTCCGCCAACGGTAGCGGTAATCCATGCACTCAACATGTCTTTCTTCTGTCGTCCCCCCCCTTTTTGTGGTCTCCCTGTTCTTGTGTGCATTAGCATCATCAGGCGGAGGAGCAGTGGCACCGGAGCACGAGGGAGCTGCATCCCACATGTCCCTGGAGGGCGAGACTACAGACTCGGAATTCACCAGTGTGACGGAGGGCGAGGGGAGCTCCACAGCGGGGACAGGAGCTGACACCACCGACACAGACTCATCCTCTGATGGGAGCTCCCTTGTGGTGGGGGCAACATCTGTGTGTGCCCCCCGCATCTACAGGTACAGCCGCCACCTCCCCTACCAGCACCGCCCTCCCAGCAGCCCCTCAGCCTTCGCCCCGTGCCCGCTAACCCAGGAGGGTGGGCATCACCTTCGCCCCAGGCACCTCAGGCCCTGCCCCAGTCACCCCTGCTGCCCTCAGTGAGGAGGCCATTGACCTCCTCAGGTCCCTCACTGTTGGGCAGTCTACCATTTTGAATGCCATCCAGGGAGTAGAAAGGCAGTTGCAACAAACCAATACATTCCTGGAGGGCATTCATTCTGGTCAGGCGGCCCTTCACCGAGCTTTTCAGACACTGGCCTCAGCACCGATGGCAGCCATTGTCTCCGTCTCTAGCCTCCCCACTCCAACTTCCTCCACCCAGACCCAATCCCCTGTACCTCTGCCTATCTCAAGCACACCATCAGACCAGCCTGCACACACCTCAACACACAAGGGAAGCTCAGGCAAACATAAGCACCACACATCCCACAGGCACTCACGCAAGCAACACACACATGCAGACACACCAACATCCACTGCCTCCACTGTGTCCCCCTCCTCCTCGTCTCCCTCCTCCCTCCCAGTCTCGTCTACACTCACACCTGCATGCACTACCTCTACAGCCACTACATCCCTCACCAGCACACCCACCAGCACACCCCGCTCACGTGCAGTCACCACCCCCACTACCATTCACACGTCCCTTGTGTCCTCTCCCAGTGTGTCTGTGACGCCCCCTCCCAAGATACACAAACGCAGGCACACACCCACCCAACAGCCATCCACCTCACAACAGCCTCCAGCGCGCATGCACCTTCACCCAAAGTCACCAAACGTACACCTCCTACTACCACCACCTCTTCCTCCACTCCCAAACCCCCTCCAGCTACCCGTCCCAGTGTGTCCCAAAAACTTTTCCTGTCCACCCTTGACCTTTTTCCCACACCTCCCCCACCCCGTCCATCTCATAGGTCCCGAAGTTGCACCTCAGCCACAACATTTTCGGGACCAGTGGTGTCTGTAGTCACCGGTATGTGGAGTGCACCGGCCACCAGGACAGCCAGAGTGGCACGGAGCCACAGCACAGACAGTCCCCCACCTGTGAAGCATCAGAAGTTGGCCAGTGCCCGGCGGGAGAGGGGGAAGACTCCAGCCACCAAAGCCGCTCCCAAGGGACCCGTTGGGAGTGTGGAGTCAGCTGTGACACCTTCCAAGGTGGGGAAGGGTCACAAGAAACCCGGCAAGTCTGGGAAGAGCAGCACAGCGGAGAAGACCGCCATCATCCCCGCTGCCCAGGAGGCCACCGCCAGCCCCAGCCCAGCTGCCCAGGAGGCCAGCCCCAGCCCAGCTGCCCAGGAAGCCACCGCCAGCCCCAGTCCAGCTGCCCAGGAGGCCACCGCCAGCCCCAGCTCAGCTGCCCAGGAGGCCACCGCCAGCCCCAGCCCAGCTGCCCAGGAGGCCACCGCCAGCACCAGCCCCGCTGCCCAGGAGGCCACCGCCAGCACCAGCCCCGCTGGGCCATGAAGGACCTCCAGCACAAGCCCTGCTGAACAGAGCACCACCATCTTAAGCCCCGCTGAACAGGGCACCGGCATCTCAAGCCACGCTGAACAGGGCACCGCCATCTCCGCTGAACAGGGCACCGCCATCTCAAGCCCCGCTGAACAAGGCACCGCCATCTCAAGCACCGCTGAACAGGGCACCGCCATCTCAAGCACCGCTGAACAGGGCACTGCCATCTCAAGCCCCGCTGAACAGGCCACCGCCATCTCAAGCACCGCTGAACAGGGCACCGCCATCTCAAGCACCGCTGAACAGGGCACCGCCGCCTCAAGCACCGCTGGCCCATGAGCGCCAAGGGCACTGACGCTACTGAGTCCGTCACGAGCAGGATGAAGCACTCTGGGCACCAGTCCCCCTCCAGAACCAGTGGAGAGATCCATCCACAACTCTGTCCTTAACAGGATGAAGCACTCTGGGCACCAGTCCCCCTCCAGAACCAGTGGAGAGATCCATCCACTACCTCTGTCCTTCACAGGATGTAGCACTCAGGGCACCAGTCCCCCTCCAGAACCAGTGGAGAGATCCATCCACTACCCCTGTCCTTCACAGGATGTAGCACTCTGGGCACCAGTCCCCCTCCAGAACCAGTGGAGACTGTCATCCACTTGAGAGACTGTGGCTTTGCACTCCCCAGGATTGAACAGTGGGCAACCCACCCACTGTAGAGACTTGAGAGACTGTGGCTTTGCACTCCCCAGGACTGAACAGTGGGCAAGCCACCCACTGTAGAGACTTGAGAGACTGTGGCTTTGCACTCCCCAGGATTGAACAGTGGGCAACCCATCCACTGTAGAGACTTGAGAGACTGTGGCTTTGCACTCCCCAGGATTGAACAGTGGGCAACCCACCCACTGTAGAGACTTGAGAGACTGTGGCTTTGCACTCCCCAGGATTGAACAGTGGGCATGTGGCCCCTCGTGGATTTGGCGTTGTGCACTCAAGCGGCTGAGGTGCCTCCCCTTTCCCTCCCCCTGAGGTGCCATGTTTTCTTGCTCTCTGATGCCCCTGCAGTGTTCTTTCCGTCATGGTCGGGGATCTTGTGTGGGCCTCGCCCATACCTTGTGGTCCCAGTGTTCCAAGGACTTTCTTTGTGCAGTACCTGGACTACTATGCCTGGTATTTCTTTTGACATGGTGTATTTATATATTTCTGCCTACTTGTTTTTAATATATTCCGATGGTTACACTCATTTTCTTTGGTCTTTGCATTCTTCCGGGGGGTTTGAGGGGTGTAACTGTGATGTATTGATATGCATCAGTGTGTGTGTTGCGGTGGGTGAGGGTGGGGGTGTTGCATGTGTGTGTCCCTGTTTTTTGCCTCCCCCCTCCCCTGTGTCGTAGGTGCTGTACTCACCGTGGTCTTCGCCGCCAGCATTCGTGCTCCTGGTAGAGGAGCAGGAAGACTATCGCAGGGAGAATTTGGAGTTCCGGTTCCATGGTGTCCTCGTTCCTCGTGGAGTGTGTAGAGGTGAGCGTTTTCCCTTCGAAATTCCTGTTTCCGCTGTGTTTTTATCCGCGGTGAATCCGCCCCGGAAAAGGTGGCGGATTGGCCTGTCATAATAGTGTGGGCGGTACATTGTCTCCCGCCTGTCTGTTGGCGGTGACTGCCGCGCTGTTTGTTTGTACCGCCGTGGCGGTCTGAGTGTTAAAGTGGCTGTCTTTGTTGGTGGTTTCCGCCACGGTCGTAATTGCAATTTTTTTACCGCCAGGCTGTTGGCGGTCTTACCGCCCCTTTAACACCGTCCGCCAGGGTTGTAATGACCACCAATATTGTTTACTCTAACCTGACTGTTAGAGTCAATATTTTTGACTTTAGCTTGACTTGCACCATTCTTTGGCGCACAACCCCCAGTCTTCCCTTCGCCTCCGCTGCCCGGGTAGAGTCATTTATTTTGATGCTAACCAGGCTGCAGTGCCGGCTAACGTAATTCCATAAATAAAGTGCCCGGCAGTAAACTTTTTGACGCAAATCTGCCCTGGCGCTGATTTGCATCAAAAAGTATAAATATGGGCCTTACTTACTAACCTGACTAACTCTAGTAGTGAGTTGAAGGAATTGAAGGAACCAGGTGTGTGGGAAAATGTAGGAAAAGGATTTGCTTCAGTAGGAAATTGGCTTAGTAATATTTAGAATGGGGTACTACTAAAAATCATACCGGGAATATTGATTGTAATTGCTTGCATATTAGGAATATGGGGATTACGTAAATTATGTCAAAAGATTAAATTGAAAAGGTCTAAAAATAATCAAAGGAGGGAAGAACGAAACAGGGAAAGAATCTATAGGGAAGATTTGAGAAGAAGACAAAATGCTGAAGAAATAGAACTATAAAATGGTAGAGGGGAAAAGTAGTGTGATGGCATATTTAGTCATCAGAGGAGGCATTGTTAACCAAATGACTTAACTAAAAATTATTAACGAATGTTTATGTGTTCTAATAATGAACTTGTTAGGAAATGATTAACGTAGAAAAATAATATGCACGTTTGAAATTGTGACCTCGGAGAATGGCCACCAGCATTCACGAATTGTACTAAATAAGTGATTAATATATATGGAATAATGAAAACATATTAGTTTTAGGTAGTAATATGTCATAATGAGAATTATAACCTATGTCTTGCAATAACTGTAGGCCTTAACTTAGCGAGTGTCTTGGCCTAGTCTTGCCAGGCCTCATGCAGAAAGCTGAATTTCTTAGTGTCTAACAGAAATATGCTGACGAAATGAACTGACCATGAACTGCTCATTGTTTTAATAAAATGTTGAACTAGAACTTTTTGTAAGAACCGACGGACAGGAGATAATGTTCTAGTAATTGTAACCAATAATGTATAACATGCATGAGATGTACTTTCCCAGGACTCGAACAATGAAGTCACTGACTGGAGATGAAGATGCAACATTTTTGATACCTGACGAACCGGATGATGAGGACATCGTAAAGCACACCAATCAACGACATGTGAACTGTGAAATATTAGAATACATAGATTTGGAATAGTACAACTATTGGAAAGAGTCATAACTTGTGATTAATTGACCAATTGGAAATTGGAGGATACTCTGGGTAACTTCGATATAACAACGTGACAGAGAGACGAGAAGGGAGATGCTAGATGGAGATGTTAGATGCTAAGAGAGCGAGACTACGAGACCGCAGAGGTAATTTAAGATTCTGTCATTGGGCTCATACTCTTCAGACCCTGATGTGATGCTGATCGACTGATGACCTGAAGACGAAGGCTGACTCTGTTGCTGATCCAAACCGAGGATAGGTAGATATGACAACGTGACTGAATTATATTTTTGTGCCTTTCCGTTCTAGGTACCAACTGCGCTGTCTAAATAGTACTCCTAGAGAGATGTTTTTTAAATTCCTGTTTCTACATTTTTTTGCATGAAGTCCCACATGCTGATGCTAATCTGGGTTAGATGAGGTTTTTCTTATATGACGATTGACAGATTCAGAGACAAATGGCTGACAGACTGTTTTGCTGAACTCTATGATTAGAAAATATCTATTGCCTTTGTTTCTTCTGTTGACCTATGTTAATGCTTTAGAATATGCTTTGATGCAAGTTTTGATTAGATTATGTTCTTGGCGTCTTCTAATAAATTAATACGGATTTTGATTGAATTGAATTGCGTTGAATGAATCTCATGATTTAGTATTGTAACTAATAGGGAAATAAAATCACTAAAATGTATAACGAGTTGTGGTTATTCATGACTGAAAGGTCAAGGTGTGACATTCCATTGATTCATTTTTAATGATGACTAATGTTTATTGAGTTTTGTGTATTGACCATTTGGAACACAGACGATACCCTAGCTAGGATACTCCATGCAAATCAAAAGGTTCATCAACCTATGCGCGTCCCCTTGTAAGTTTACTTATTAAGGACTAGGCGCGCTAACAAGTGTTAATGGCAGTATAAGTTCCGGAAACACATGATGTAGAACAGTATCAGCATTTGAGTTAATGCTGCTTAGTGGCTTGGCAGTAACCGGTCAGCTCGGGATTTCTCTGAGTAGGGATATACTGTGGTACTAATTCTGAGTTGGAATGGGGTGGAACTCGGTCTTAGTGACTACATTGAGGCCCCTGTGGTCCACATATAATCTCATCTCAGGGTTCTACTCTTTAGGGTTGGGTTTGGCCACCAATACCAAAGGGCTGGCCCATGGACTATTGGAGGGCTCAATCACCCTAGCTCCAACATCTTAACAATCGTAGCAACCATGATGCAAGGTTGTCTGCATTGTACGCAGGATTGTTTTTGCGCACCTTCCTGAACAACAACAATCCTGGGAGGCTTTTTCCTCTTTCTATGTGTGTTGCAGAATGCAGATAATAAAAAAAAAAAATTCAAGACAAGTCAACATTTTGACTTGATCTTCAGGATGGATTCTGGTGCCCCTGGACAAATGTGCAGTGATGACCTCAGATGTTGTGGATTCAGACACAAAGTGATTGTGAGACACACAATATTTGTAATTCTGTTACCAAGATTGAGGGGCATGTTCCAGAGCCCCTAGTGCCACAGGAGCATCACTTTTAGTGACGCTCCGGTGGCACTATGCACTGCACCGTATTTAAAAGGTGGCGTTAAGTCACTTTTTATGGCTTAATGCCACCTTGTAAAGACAACCCTTTCACAGGCAGCACTTTGCATGGAACGGGCGAGTAATGGGTGTTGCTGTGGGCGTACCACAGCAACACTCACTCATTTTGACGCTGCCCCAGATTTACGAGTTTTCACAAACCTGAGGCATAGCCAAACCAGGTCTGGCATTAGCATGGCGCAAGGAGAAGAAATGCTTTCATTTCTCCTCATTTTTTTGCTCTTTCTATGTGTGATGCGTTCTGCAGCACACTTTGAAAGAGCAAATCGCCATTTAAGATTGTTTTCGTGCAGGAAGGTGTTCCTTCCTGCACAAAAACAATGTCCCCCTCAATGCAGCCGTCCTTGCACTATGGTGCAAGGGTTGCTGCATTGGCACACGGCAGCATATAGCGCCAGTGCAGGGAGAAACACAGGGGTGCGCCGTATTCAAGTAAATACGGCACATGCCTGTGTTTCGAAAATGACTGTGAGCGACGCTGCCAAATTTGGCTCAGCGACACGCACCGTCATTTTTTCTTAAATCTGGCCCTGAGTCTGAATTGGTGTATGTGATTTTTGTTGGTCCTCATGAAGACCACAGCATAATCAACCTAAGTGGGGTCGAAACATCAGCTTTTCTTGGTCGAAAAAATTCTTATTATCTAGGACACTAGGAACATTTGAACATTTCTTTTATTCTTTCTATGGAGCTCCGTGCTAGAAGTTGGCCTTTCGCATTTTGCCAGTGTTGTATAAGTTCATTGTCTCTCATGTTTTTTTGTAATTTGCAGGGGCACATTTTTTTACACCTTTCATTGCGTTGTAACTTGGAGCACCTAATTGTTTTGTTTCGTTTGGACGGATCATTCTGAACATATCCTACAAATTAGAGGGTTGACCAATTGTATATACCTTTGAATGAAATTATGTATTTTCCTATGGAAACAGAAGTACTCATACATGTGTCTTCTTGAAAAAAACTTTTCCCAAAGTTAGTTTGTTAAATATCTCATCACCATACTATCTTTACTAACGTTTTTCTCCCGGTAGAACAACTGTTTATGTTTGGACTCAAAGGGACCCAGCACCAAACACATACAGACTGCCATTGCAGGCTGAGTGACAAGGTGCTCTAAAAAGTGAAAACACGCCATGCTCCCTCACACTTCCTGTGATATTTGTAAGAAACCCTTACTGAAGGCCTTGGAGCTCAAAGGCAGGGTCCATTATATTACAGGTGAGACCATATCTCCATGAACAGATATAACTTTCTCTATTCTTAGACATAGTAAGTGATCAGGGAAGCCTTTTTAAACACGTGCTGGACACTGGTCAACACGAGTTCCCCAGCAACATGATGGCTTTACTGAAACTAGGGATGTTTGGTATCAAACATCTTGTAATAATAAAATCTCATTGAATCCAGTGATGGATTTATTAACACATGCACCAAGGAGGCACCTTAGAGGTGCTCCTTGACAGCCTATCAACTGCTGGTTTGCTGACTGACTGGTTTTCACCAGTATGCCACCAAAAGATGAGTTTCTGACCCACAAAGGTAAGAGCCTCTGCACTCGGGTGGTCAGGAACAAAGCCTGCTCTGGCAGGGGTGTTACACACACCTCCCAAAGGATGACCTGCAAGTCTGGATTCCATGGTAGGGGGCTTCAGAGAGCCCACTGCCTTTGGTATGCAGATCTGACTTTCCTCAGAAGTGAGAAGATGCCAACCCCACTGGCCAGGGACCATTTGGCACCTGGACTGCTGGGATAATTAGCAATCCAAAAGGCGTGGTGCACTTGCAGGCTGGACACACCTCTAAGGTGACCACAACCTGAGGAATTCCACCATCTTGTGCGTGCTAAAATGAGAAATTCCAACTCCCTAAAGGAAGTGGTCATCTAGTGGGTGCAAGGACCCCAGGGCTAAGTAGCCCATTGGCTACTACCCTTCACTCCCCTAAAAACTGCCGAAATTGAGTATTTGGGGGATCCCCTGATGCCAGGACTTCAGATTCACTAGACGTCAGATTCACTAGACTAAAAAAGAAGAAGAAGGACCCGAAGAACTGAGGAGCTGCAACCGACATTGCCCTGACCCCGCCAATCTGCCTGCTGTCCTCGACAATCACCTCAAAGATGGTCTGCCTCAAAACCCTGGGAGACAGCACTTTGAGAAGTAACCAGGATCTCCCATTGAGTAGCAGAGCTGCTTCCCTGCACCCTAGACTTCCAAAACCCAATATTGGACAGCACCACTGTACCTGTGCCCCTTAGTCTGAGCTGAAGTGGGCCAACAGTGGCAGCATCATACCCAGGCGCTCCTGAGCCAAAGCCTACCTTGGGTTTGCCAACAGTGGACTTCCTGAAGCCGCCTGCAGCCTCTTTCTGCAGGCCCACTCCAACCCTGACTATCCCCTGCACCAGAACCCGATGCCTAAAGACACCAGAGCACCCAAGCCCCACAGCCTGAGGAGAAGTGGGCCAATGGTGTCTCTACATGCTGAAGAATCTGAACGGTCGAGCTCCCTGTGGATTACCCCAGAGTGCATCCTCCCTAGGCCCGGTTTACAGACTCTAACTACCTGGACCGATCTCCATTGAAGTGACTAGGACACCTGATACTGTAACACACCTCTGCATCCAAATGCCCCAAAGCCCCCCGAGGTGAACTGTTGGTGTGGCCTTCAACCTTTGCTAAGATACTGACCTCAAGCCCAGAAGAACAATCCTGTAAGTTGTTGCTATGTATCTGTATGCAGTGTCTTTCTTTCCCATAGGATACCATTAGGGCACCTGCGGCTGAAAAGCACTTCTGCACCCGGATGCCTCAGTGCCTCCCGAATTCACATGTAGGTGCTTCTTTGGACCTCTCCCCATACTTACCTTAATTCCAGAAGACCAGTCCTGTAGGCCGTTGAGAAGTGCCCAAATGTAGTATAAGTTTCTTTTCCCGTAGGATAACATTAGGGCACATGACCCTAAAAAGCGCCTGTAGGAAAGTGCCCCTTTTGGCATGGTTACCACCCACACCTTTTGCTTGATATCTTGACTGAGTGTGTGCTGGGATACTGCTAACCAGGCCTCTGCACCTGTGTTCTTTCTCTAAACTGTACCTTTGCATCCACAATTGGTACACACCTGGCACACATCTAAGGGGGTCATTCTGACCCCGGCGGTCATGGACCGCCGGGGCCGGGGTCGGCGGTAGCACCGCCAACAGGCTGGCGGTGCTCCGCCGGGCATTCTGACCGCGGCAGTACAGCCGCGGCCAGAAACGGAAAGTCGGCGGTGTACCGCCGACTTTCCGCTGCCCATGGGAATCCGCCATGGCGGCGCAGCTTGCTGCGCCGCCATGGGGATTCCGACCCCCTCACCGCCATCCTGATCCTGGCGGTTCCGCCCGCCAGGAACAGGATGGTGGTGAGGGGTGTCGTGGGGCCCCTGGGGGCCCCTGGCGGCCCCTGCAGTGACCATGCCAATGGCATGGGCACTGCAGGGGCCCCCGTAAGAGGGCCCCACTTTGTATTTCAGTGTCTGCTTTGCAGACACTGAAATACGCGACGGGTGCCACTGCACCCGTCGCACATCCTCCACTCCGCCGGCTCCATTCGGAGCCGGCATCCTCATGGAGGGGTGTTTCCCACTGGGCTGGCGGGCGGCCTTTTGGCGGTCGCCCGCCAGCCCAGTGGGAAACCCAGAATACCCGCGGCGGTCTTTTGACCGCGCAGCGGTATTCTGGCGGTTTCCTCCAGGCGGGCGGCTCCCGCCGCCCACCGGGGTCAGAATGACCCCCTAAATCCCTTGTAAAAGGTACCAGTGGTACCAAGGGCCCTGTGGCCACCTTAAGGGTCCCCTTGTGTGTGCTGGTAGGGAAAAAAAGTTAAATATGGCATCCCTCTCTGGGTGCCATGCCCACAAACCACTGCCTGTGGCATAGGTAAGTAACCCCTCTAGGTGGCCTTACAGCCCTAAGGCAGGGTGCACTATACCAAAGGGGAGGGCATAGCTGCAGGAGCAATATGCCCTCACAGTGTCTAAGTCTAGTCTTAGACATTGTAAGTGCAGTGCGGCCAGATTGAGTACATGGCTGGGAGTTTGTCATTATGAATTCCACAGCTCCATGATGGCTTCACTGAAGACTGAGAAGTGTGGTATCAAACTTCTCAGCTCAATAAACCTACACTGATGCCAATGTTGGATTTATTGAAAAATACACACAAAGGGCATCTTAGAGATGCCCTCTGTACTTTACCCAACCCTTTAGTGTAAGGCTGACCAGTCTGTGCCAGCCTGCCACTAACAGAAATGTTTCTGACCCCCTGGGGTGAGAGCATTTGTGCTCTCTGGGGCAAGGGACAAAGCATGTTACACTGCCCCAGAGCCCTCCAACTGGTGGAGATGCCCCCCCTCACCCACCCCCCAGGCCAAGCCCCACTTTTGCCGAAAGGTCCAATGGGAAAATTAAGAAGAACAAGGTGGAGTGGCCACTTCAGCTGGGACCACCCCTAGGGAGTCCAGAGTTGAAGTGACCCCTCCTTGCAGAATCCTCAATCTTGCTTTGGAGGAGAGTAGCCAATGAGGATTTGAAGGTGACCCCTTCCCCAAAAGGAGTGGGCACAGGAAGGGTGTAGCCACCCTCATGGACAGTAGCCATTGGTTACTGCCCTCTGACCCCAGTAACACCCCTAAATCTAGCATTTAGGGGCACCCCTGAACCTTCCTGTTCAGATTCCTGGTGACCGCGAGAAGAAGAAGCTACAAAAAGGCAACACATCCTGCAGGACCAGCGACCTCTACAAACCCCTGAAGTCTGCCTGCCCAGCAGAGGAACAAGAACTCCTGAGGACAGTGGCCCTATCCACAAGAAACCTTCCAAAACGACTCCAGAGCTTCCCCTGATCTGCAAGTCCTACCCACTCTGCACCCGACGCCCACGGCCTATGTCCAGGTGGCCCACAGAACCAGAAGAGGTTCCCGGGTGATTCCGACCTCGAGTCCACCCTGGCTTGACCCCTCCTGACCAACACAACAACACCTGCAGTCTAAATCTGGAGGACCCCCCCTCTGACCGTGACTGGAATAGATGAAGATTCCCAACGCCCAAACGTACCCCTGCATCTGCAGCCCCCTGGCCTTGGGAAATCCGACTGATGGCCCAGCAATGCCCAGCAGGCTCCTCTCCTACCTGTCTAGTCTTTGGTTTTCCGCAAATTACTCCCTGGGCAAAACCTGTAGCATTTTTGTGACACCCGGGGTTCCCCCATTGAAAGGCATAGAGCGCACAATGCTGTGTTTGCACCCTGCACCCAGCCACCCTGTGCCACTGAGGGTGTTTGTTTGGTGCTGACCTGTGGTCCTTTTGGTGCTGATCTAAACCCCCCAGGTCTGTGCCCTGAAGTCAAGGGTACTTACCTGCAACCTGTTTTTTATGGGTGCCTCCAGTTCCCATACGATTACATTAAAAACCCGAAACCAACTTTGACCTCTGCACCTGCCCACCCTGTGTTGCTGGTGGTGCGCTTTTGGGGTCAACTTGAACCTTGACCTGTGGACATCCTAACCCCCGAAGACTGGGATTGTAAGTGAACTACTTACCTGTAAACTGTGTTAACACTTTTCCTCCCCTAGGACTGCATTACTTCCTAAGGGAAATTGCACTGTGTCTACTTTTGAAATTGAAAAGTGTTACTTACTTGTAAACTGTTTTTTTAACTTCAAAAGCTAAACAAAGTACATTTGATATAAAATAGAGATACAAACTTACAACTGTATATACCTGCAACAAAGATCCTTTTGGTTCTAGAAATAAAGTAACAAAGTATATGTTTGCTATGTAAAAGCACCTGCCTGGAGTTAGTCATATAGTGTGTGCCTGTAAAGAAATGGCTCCCTGTTGCAGTTACCCCCCACTTTTTGCCTGATACTGATGCTGACTTGACTGAGAAGTGTGCTGGGACCCTGCTAACCAGGCCCCAGCACCAGTGTTCTTTCACCTAAAATGTACTTTTGATTCCACAATTGGCACACCCTGGCATCCAGGTAAGTCCCTTGTAACTGGTACCCCTGGTACCAAGGGCCCTGATGCCAGGGAAGGTCTCTAAGGGCTGCAGCATATCTTATGACACCCTGGGGACCCCTCACTCAGCACAGACACACTGCTTGCCAGCTTGTGTGTGCTGATGAGAACAAAACGAGTAAGTCGACATGGCGCTCCCCTCAGGGTGCCATGCTAACCTCACACTGCCTATGCAGTATAGATAAGTCACCCCTCTAGTAGGCCTTACAGCCCTAAGGCAGGGTGCACTATACCATAGGTGAGGGCACCAGTGCATGAGCACTATGCCCCTACAGTGTCTAAGCAAAACCTTAGACATTGTAAGTGCAGGGTAGCCATAAGAGTATATGGTCTGGGAGTCTGTCAAAAACGAACTCCACAGCTCCATAATGGCTACACTGAATACTGGGAAGTTTGGTATCAAACTTCTCAGAATAATAAACCCACACTGATGCCAGTGTTGGATTTATTAAAAAATGCACACAGAGAGCATCTTAGAGATGCCCCCTGTATTTTACCCAATTGTTCAGTGCAGGACTGACTGGTCTGTGCCAGCCTGCTGCTGAGAGACAAGTGTCTGACCTCATGCGGTGAGAGCCTTTGTGCTCTCTGAGGACAGAAACAAAGCCTGCTCTGGGTGGAGGTGCTTCACACCTCCTCCCTGCAGGAACTGTAACACCTAGCAGTGAGCTTCAAAGGCTCAAGCTTCGTGTTACAATGCCCCAGGGCACTCCAGCTAGTGGAGATGCCCGCCCCCTGGACACAGCCCCCACTTTTGGCGGCAAGTCCAGGAGAGACAATGAGAAAAACAAGGAGGAGTCACTGGCCAGTCAGGACAGCCCCTAAGGTGTCCTGAGCTGAGGTGACTCTGACTTTTAGAAATCCTCCATCTTGTAGAAGGAGGATTCCCCCAATAGGGATAGGAATGTGACCCCCTCCCCTTGGGAGGAGGCACAAAGAGGGTGTACCCACCCTCAGGGCTAGTAGCCATTGGCTACTAACCCCCCAGACCTAAAGACGCCCTTAAATTTAGTATTTAAGGGCTTCCCTGAACCTAAGAATTTAGATTCCTGAAACCTACAAGAAGAAGAAGACTGCTGAGCTGAAAAACCCCTGCAGAGGAAGAACAGAAGACACCAACTGCTTTGGCCCCAGTCCTACCGGCCTGTCTCCTGCCTTCCAAAGACCCCTGCTCCAGCGACGCTTTCCAAAGGGCCAGCGACCTCTGAATCCTCAGAGGACTGCCCTGCTTCAAGCAAAACAAGGAACTCCCGAGGACAGCGGCCCTGCTCCAAAAGAACTGCAACTTTGTTTCAAGGAGCAGACTTAAAGACCCCTGCAACTCCCCGCAAGAAGCGTGAGACTTGCAACACTGCACCCGGCGACCCTGACTCGACTGGTGGAGAACCAACACCTCAGGGAGGACCCTCCGGCGACTCCGAGACCGTGAGTAACCAAAGTTGTCCCCCCTGAGTCCCCACAGCGACGCCTGCAGAGGGAATCCCGAGGCTCCCCCTGACCGCGACTGCCTGAACTCCATTTCCCGACGGCTGGAAAAGACCCTGCACCCGCAGCCCCCAGCACCTAAAGGAACGGAACTCCTGTGCAGGAGTGACCCCCAGGAGGCCCTCTCCCTTGCCCAGGTGGTGGCTACCCCGAGGAGCTCCCCCCTTGCCTGCCTGCACCGCTGAAGAGATCCCTTGGTCTCTCATTGAAAACCATTGAAAATCCGACGCGTGTTTGCACACTGCACCCGGCCGCCCCCGCGCTGCTGAGGGTGTACTTTTTGTGCTGACTTGTGTCCCCCCCAGTGCCCTACAAAACCCCCCTGGTCTGCCCTCCGAAGACGCAGGTACTTACCTGCTGGCAGACCAGAACCGGGGCACCCCCTTCTCTCCATTGAAGCCTATGTGTTTTGGGCACCTCTTTGACCTCTGCACCTGACCGGCCCTGAGCTGCTGGTGTGGTGACTTTGGGGTTGCTCTGAACCCCCAACGGTGGGCTACCTTGGACCCAAACCTGAGACTTGTAAGTGATTTACTTACCTGACAAAACTAACAAAAACTTACCTCCCCCGGAACTGTGAAAATTGCACTGTGTCCACTTTTAAAACAGCTTATTGTGTTTTATGTAAAAAGTATACATGCTAATGTAATGATTCAAAGTTCCTAAAGTACTTACCCGCAATACCTTTCAAATGAGATATTACATGTAGAAATTGAACCTGTGGTTCTTAAAATAAACTAAGAAAATATATTTTTCTATAACAAAACCTATTGGCTTGGATTTGTCTCTGAGTGTGTGTTACTCATTTATTGCCTGTGTGTATGTACAACAAATGCTTAACACTACTCCTTTGATAAGCCTACTGCTCGACCACACTACCATAAAATAGAGCATTAGTATTATCTCTTTTTGCCACTATCTTACCTCTAAAGGGAACCCTTGGACTCTGTGCATACTATTCCTTACTTTGAAATAGTGCATACAGAGCCAACTTCCTACAGTGCCTCATTTCTTGAATGCGTGTGTACAACAAATGCTTTGTGCTACCCTCTGATAAGCCTATCTGCTTGACTGCACTACCACAAAAGAGAGCATTAGTATTATCTACTTTAGCCTCTGTAACGCCTCTGGGGATCCACTGGACTCTGTGCACACTATACCTTACTTTGGTATAGTATATACAGAGCCAGCTTCATACAGCACCTCTGCACCCAGATGCCCGAGTGCTTCCCGAGGTGAACTGTTGATGTGGCCTTGCACCTTGCCCCATAGTCATCTCAAGTCCAGAAGAACAGTCCAGCACGTTGTTAAGTACCTGCATGCAGTGTCTTTTTTTCCATCAGGATAACATTAGGGCTGAGAGGCACCTCTGCACCCGGACACTTCAGTGCCTCACAAATTGACCTGTTGGTGCTGCTTCAGATCTTGCCCCAGTCATGTAGGTTGTTGCTAAGTGCCTGGATGTAGTACATATGTTTATTTTCCCCTTAGGATAACACTAGGATACCTAGTGGTGAAAAGCACCTCTGCACCCAGAAGCCCCAGTACCTCCCAAAGTGACCTGCTGGTGTTGCCTTGGACCTTGCTCCATACTTACCTTAACTCCAGAAGATTGGTCCTGTAAGTCGCTGCTATGTAGGCGTATGCAGTATATGTTTTCCCCCACAGGATAACATTACCACTCCAAAATGTGCACTGTGTCAACTTTTGAAAACTGTAAAAATTGATAACTCGAAAAGTACTGACCTGATTCGGATGATCTTGGTATTTAAATTCATATAAAAGTATGTATTATTTTTATAAATTTGTATTGGATTTCTTTATTAAGTGTGTGCCTCGCTTACTGCCTATGTGTGTGCAATTCATGCTTAGTACTACCCTCTGATATGCCCAGCTGCTCACCGACACTACCACAAAAAAGAACATTTGTGGTGTAATTTGAGCCCCAGTAATTCCTTTGGGGTGTGCCTGGACTCTTTGCACAGTGTACCTCTTTTTGGTCCACTATATCAAGAGCAGGCAATTTGGAATGCAATGTGAGAGTCATGTTTGCTTAAAAATAAAACTGATGAAAGGTTGTTAAGGCCAGGTTTGGAACCAGAAAGACTAAGGGGCATATTTATACTTTGTTTGCGCCATTTGTGCATCAATTTTTGTTTACGCAAAAACAGTGCAAAATTACCTCCATAGTTATCTTTTGATAATAGACCGTCTAGCTTCAAAATATTGGAGTTATCGTAAGTTTTTGGATGTGTGAAGCCACCGTGCGTCAATGAGATGCAAAGTAGGCGTTCCCATCCAAAAAAATGACGCTATCCCCATAGCGCCATATTTATCCCCCTGTGCCAGAATAAAGCATGGGTGGGAGGTGGTCCCAAATAATGGCATTAAGCATGCTTAGCACCATTATTCAATGCCTCTGTCAGACCAGGTGTTAGGGTACCTGTAGACCCATTCCCATGGCTAAACGTCATGGAATGGGCCCACAGGTGTACACCTCAAACCCCAGGAACACCCCCACCCACACCAGAGGGACACCAGAGGATGGGGAACCCCATTCCGGGTAAGTAGGGTAAGCATAGGTAAGTATTATTAAAAAAACATTTAAGTGCCATAGGGGGCCCAGACATGGGGCCCCCTGCATGTAGCACTAATGCAACGGCCATGCCCAAGGGACACTGGTCCCTTGTGCTGGCCATTGGGGTGGTGGGTGTGACTCCTGTCTTTTATAAGACAGGAGTCATGTGTTATGGTTGGTTGTGCGTCAAGAAATGACACTAGGCTGGTTATCAGCCTTCTTTTTTTTGCTCTCATGCCACTGCAGTTTAGACACAACCATATGTAAATCAGTCTTGACCCTGCTCTCCATGGAAACAGTCCAGTACAAACTGCCATGCCAGGTAATCACTGGACCAGAACCAAGCATTGGCACATTGGGCACTTGACACGTCTGAGCATACCCTTCTCACTTAGGGTAACTTTAGCAACACAGAAGGATGATGGACAGAGTGCTGAACCTTTTCAAACACTCGCCCTCACTCACAGATCTGGGATTAATACATCATTCTTTTGCTCACCATGCCACCCCAGTTTGGGCCCAGCCATATACAAATCAGTCTTGAACATGCTCCCCATAGGAACAGTCCTGTCCGAACTGCCAGGCTAGGTCCTTCCTAGACCAGAAATAGGCAAGCTGGGACCAGTTTCAGAGTATCACCCTTCATCAGCCAGGCTAGCTTGTATCAAGTGGCACAGTGAGAACGGGACCCATGTCTGGGCATACCCTTTCCACTTAGAACAACTTTTGCAACACAAAAGGATGAAGGACAGATGTGGGTTTAGTACATCATTCTTTTGCTTACCATGCCACCCCAGTTTAGGCCCAGCCATATGCAAATCAGTGTTGACCCTGCTCCCCATCTAAACAGTCTAGCCTGAACTGACATGCCAGGTACTGCCTGCACTGGAAACAAGCATGCTGGGAACAGTTTCAGGATATCACCCTTTATCAACCAGACTAACTTGAATTTAGTGACTCAGTGGGCACAGGATCCATGTCTGGGCATACCCTTTCAACTTAGGGCAACTTTAGCTACACAAAAAGATGATGGGCAGAGTAATGAAACATTTCAAACACACCCCCAGTCACAGATCTGTGTTTAATCCATCATTCTTTTGCTTTCATGCCACCCCAGTTTGGAGCCAGCCATATGCAAATCAGTTCTCCCTTGCTCCCCTTGGGAAGAGTCCAGCTCGAACTGCCAGGCCTGGTTCTCCCTGTATCAGAAACAAGCATCCTAGAAGTGGTTTCAAGGTATCACCCTTCATCAACCAGACTAACTTGAATTCAGTGGCATAGTGAGCACGGGGTCCATGTGGCACACCCTTTCAACTTAGGGCAACTTTAGCAACACAAAAAGGATGATGGAAGGAGTACTGAAGCTTTTCAAACACTCACCTCAGTCACAGATCTGGGTTTAATCCATTGTTCTTTTGCTCACCATTCCACCCCAGTCTGGACCCAGTCATATACAAATCAGTCTTGACCCTGCTCCCGATGGAAACAATCCAGCCGATCTGCCAGGTCAGGTCCTCCCTTAGCCAGCAATAAGCATCCTGGGACCGGTTTCAAGGTATCATCCTTTATCAATGAGACTAGTTTGAATCCAATGGCACCGTGAGCACAGGACCCACATCCAGGCATACCTTACCCACCTAGGGCAACTTTAGCAACACAAAAGAATGATGGACAGAGTGCTGAAACTTTTCAAATACTCACCCTCAGTCACAGATCTAGGTTTAATACATCATTATTTTACTCATCATGCCACCCCAGTTAGAGCCCAGCCATATACAAATCAGTCTTGACCCTGCTCTACATGGACACATTCCAGCCCCAACTGCCAGGCCACGGCAAGTCTTCTCTTGAACAGAAACAAGCATTCTGGGACCAGTTTCAGGGTATCACCCTTCAGCAGCCAGGCTAGCTTAAATCCGGGGACACAGTGAACACAGGTCCCACGTCTGAGCATACCCTTTCCACTTAGGGCAACTTTAGCAACACAAAAGGAGGATGGACGGAGTGCTGAAAATTTTCAAACACTCACTACCAGTCACAGATCTAGGTTTATCCATTGTTCTTTTTCTTGCATGCCACCCCAATTTACACCCAGTCATATGCAAATCAGTCTTGACCCTGCTCCCCATTGGATCAGCCCAGCCTGAACTGTCAGGTTAGACCCTCCCTGGACCGGAAACAAGCACCCTGGGACCGGATTCAGGGTATCATCCTTCATCAGCCAGGCTAACTTGAGTTCAGTAGCACAGTGAGCACAGGACCCATGTCTGGGCATACCCTTCCAACATAGGGAGACTTCAGCAACACAAAAGGATGATGGACAGAGTGCTGAAACTTTTCAAACACTCACTCCTGGTCACAGATCTGCGTTTAATCCATTGTACTTTTGCTCACCACTCCACCCCAGTTTGGACCCAGACATATACAAATCAATCTTGACCCAACTTCCAATAGGAACAGTCATCTGCCAGGCCGGGTCCTCGCTTAACCAGGAACAAGCATCCTAGGACCCATTAACGAGTATCACCCTTTATCAGCCAGGCTAGCTTGAACGCAGTGGCACATTGAGCATGGGATCCACGTCTGGGCATTCCTTTCTCACTTAGGGCAACTTTAGCAACACAAAAGGATGGAGGACGGAGTGTTGAAAGAAGGGTGATACTCTGAAAGTGGTCACATGATGCTTGTATCTGGTCCAGAGAGGACCTAGCTTGGGAGTCCAGGCTGGACTGTTCCCATGGGGAACAGGGTCAAGACTAATTTGCAAATAGCTGGGTCCAAACTGGGGTGGCATGGTGGGCAACAAACCAATGGATTAAACCAAGATCTTTGTGACTGGGGGAGAATGTTTGCATTGTTCAGCATTAGATATTATCTGTTCTTTCTACTTTTGTTATTCTAATGGGGGAGGGTATGCCCAGACATGGGCCCCATGCTCACTGCACCACTGGATTCAGACTATCCTATCTGATGAAGGGTGATATCCTGAAGCTGGTCCCATGATGTTTGTTTCCAGTCCAGGGATGACTTAGCTTGGCAGTTTGGGCTGGACTGTTCCCATGTAGAACAGGGTCAAGAATAATTTGTATATGGCTGGGTCAATATTAGGTTTGTGTGGGCTGCAAAAAACAATGGATTAAACCCAGAGCTTTGTGACTGGGGGTGAATGTTTGCATTGTTCAGTATTCCATCCATCATCTGTTGTTTTTGCTTTTGTGACTTATTTAACATTGCACCCACTTATATTATGATGTTACATCTAGCATAGGTGGGGGTACTGTCATGGGGTTCAGAACCCACTAGGAGTATAACGTAATATGAGGTTGTCCCCAAAGGTATTTCCATCTACCTGAATGTCTATATTTGTAATTTAATGCATGGTATTTAGTGGTGTATGTGTAATAAAAAGCACTTTTCCTTTTTAAAAGAAAAGGCACTGACAACAATAACTCATTGAGTGTTGATGTTGCATGTCAGCGAATTAGGTTTGGTGGCCCACATCAACTCCGATGAGTAGGCCTTGGACTGTTCTGCATCACTATCCTGATAGAGTCAACTGCTACAATAAGGTACTTGGAACTCAGTAAAAAGACAATTGTTGGCCTATTACATGTGAAGGACTCACATCCTTTGCAACTAATAGCCCAATTTCTTACAATTTCTTACAGGTTGGATTACTTATGCCTCAGCTGCCCTGTCTGGTTTCTCATTTTCACCATGCTATGCTGGATTCCATGTCCAGCGCTTGATTCCTGCCATGCTGCTGCAATGGAGAAGTCACCAAAAGAGCGAGGTAAGCATAAAAATAACTCAAAATTTGTTTCTCTGTGCATTGGTGAGAGCAAGTGTGTAACGGTGTATTTGTGAAAGTGTGTCTGTGTGTGTGTGCGCGAGCGAGTGTGTGAGTCAGTGAGAAACAGTGCAAGAGGGTGAGTGAGTGTGTTTCTGAGTGAAAATAAACATGTCTGTTTATGAGTCTAATTGTGCATAAATGAAAATCAATGAAAATTGATAAGCGTGAAGGACAATTAGACTCAGCGAGAACGAGTGAGTATATGTGTGAGTGTGTTTGTGAGTGAGCATGTGAGTGTGTGTAATTGATTGAGAGAGTGAGTGAAAGCGAGCATTAATGAGAATGGGTTAGTGAGAGACAGGGTTAAGGAAGTGGGTGAAGTACTGTGAGCGGGTTAGAGGGCATAGGAGAGAGGAAGTGTTAGAATGTGTGAGTGTCTTTGTGAGTGTGTGTGTGTGCAAGTGAGAATCAGTGAATGAAAATGAGAGTATAAAAGGGTGAGAATGAGTAAGTGATTGTGTCGTTGTATTTGTGTGAGTGAGTGGGAGTGAGCTTGAATAAGTTAGAATGAATGAGTGAGGGTGAGTGAGTGTGTCTTAAATAATCGTGGTATCTAAGACCACCTATTGGCACTGCTCTATTGGAGGTAATTCTTATAAGGGAGGAGGGCATCTGTTGCAAAATGCATACCCTGGCATATTGGAATGAATTCTTTGAATATGAAGGGACCCACTGCAAAATGCTGCCACTGGAATATTGCAGGTAATTCTTAGCCTCTGGAATGCTAGTCATGGCATATGAGGAGAAGTGGGCACCATGCGAAATCCTAGCCCTGACATACTAGAGGCATTTTGTGATATATGGAGCAACCTTGATATATGGGCAAAATTAATGGCAAAATTCTGGCACTGGCATATTGTATGTAATGTTTGGCATAAAGGGGAAACCCGTCTTAAAAACTTGACAATGGCATACTAGGAGTAATTCTTACTGTTGGACTTTTTTCCTTATGCAGGGTCATTCCCAATCTTTTTGCCTCCTGCCTCATATTTTTTCTGATCTGTTGTTGTTGGCTTTTGAACTCTGGGCACTTTACCACTGCTAACCAGTGCTAAAGTGCATATGCTCTCTGTGTAAATTGTATTGTTGATTGGTTTATCCATGATTGGCATATTTGATTTACTAGTAAGTCCCTAGTAAAGTGCACTAGAGGTACCCAGGGCCTGTATATCAAATGCTACTAGTGGGCCTGCAGCACTGATTGTGCCACCAACATTAGTAGCTCTGTAATCATGTCTCAGACCTGCCACTGCAGTGCCTGTGAGTACAGTTTTAAACTGTAAATTCGACTTGGCAAGTGTACCCACTGGCCAGGCCTAGACCTTCCCTTGTCTTACATGTAAGACACCCCTAAGGTAGGCCCTAGGTAGCCCCAAGGGCAGGGTGCAGTGTATGGTTAGGGTAGGACATATAGTAATGTGTTTTATATGTCCTGACAGTGAAATACTGCTAAATTCGTTTTTCACTGTTGCGAGGCCTGTCCCTCTCATAGGTTAAAATGGGGGCTACATTTAAATGGGATTAAAGTGTAGATTCCATTTGGGAGCGGATGGACATATGGAGTTTGGGGTCTCTGAGCTCACAATTTAAAAATACATTTTTTAGTAAAGTTGATTTTAAGATTGTGTGTTTGAAAATGCTGCTTTTAGAAAGTGGGCATTTTCTTGCTTAAACCATTTCTGTGTTTCTGCCTGTTTGTGGATTCCCTGTCTGGGTGAGTTTGACAGTTGGGCTGTTTGCACCTCTCTCTAGACAGTGACACAAAGGGAGCTAGGGTGTAGTCTGCATTTCCTGATGAGCCATCTGTGCTAGGAGGGAGGGGCGGAGTGGTCACTTACACCTGAAAGGGCTATGCCTGCCCTCACACAATGCAGTCTCCAACCCCCTGGTGTGTGTCTGGGGTCTGGCCTGGGCAAGGCAGGATTTCACAAATAAGAGAGACTTTGCTTTGAAGTAGGTCTACTTCAAAGGGCAAATGGGTATAAGAAGGGCACTCAAAACCACAGACTTTAGAACATTTCTGGAAACCAAGAGGAACCGCTGCCTGGAGAAGAGCTGAAGAACTGAAGAAGAAGAGCTGACCTGCATGTGACTGTGCTTTGTGGAGCTATCCTGCAGTTGCTTCTTCTGCCTGTGCTAGAGGACAAAGACTGGACTTTGTGTTGCCTTCCTTCTTGTGAAGAAGTCTCCAAGGGCTTGATTTAGAGCTTGCCTCCTGTTGTTTGAAGTCTCAGGGACAGCAAAGACTTCTCTCTGCCAGCATCTGGAGTCTCTGGAGAGACTCCTACTCTGTGAAGTGGTGCCCATCCAGTTCCTGGGACCCTGAGAAGAGAAGCTGGCAGCCCAAGAGTAAGAAATCCACGCACAGATTGACACAACTCCGATCTGCGGCTGAAAAATCGGCATGCCGTTGGCTTCACGGAAGAAACCAGAAGATCAACGCCCGTGGCTGGAGAAATGATGTGCAGCATCGCTGACGGAGACCGGTGAGATTGCAACCCGGGCTGCGTGGTTTTTGGACCATCATGCAGCTGAATTTCTGAATCAAACACCACTGGGTGTATAAAAACAACGCCAGGCCTGCCCGGACCCGAGTGTGCGAAGCGAATCGACGCATCGCTGTCCTGCGGCGAGAAGAAATGACGCACACCGACTCGACCGAAGGAGAAACAACGCAAGGTCTCGCTCATGAGTGATATTGACGCATCGCAAGCCCTTTTTGACACACGCTTACCCGTGCAGGTTATTTTTGATGCACACCAGGTATATTTTCACGCTAGCAGCGCTAGCTTTGTGTTTGAAACTACATGAAGACTCTTTTTACATTTTGATTGATAACTTGACTTGTGTATTGTGTATTTTTGTCGTTTTGGTCTTGTTTTGTTTTGATAAATATTTTCTATTTTTCTACACCTGTGTTGTGTCATTTTGTAGTGTTTTCATTGAATTACTGTGTGTGTTGGTACAAATACTTTAGACCTAGCACTCTGAAGTTAAGCCTGCTGCTCGTGCCAAGCTACCAAGGGGGTGAGCGGGGGTTAGCTGAGGGTGATTCTCCTTTACCCTGACTAGAGTGAGGGTCCTTGCTTGAACAGGGGGTAACCTGACTGCCAGACAAAGGCCCCATTTCTAACATTAAGCAAATTTCAGCGCAAACTTAGTTCCATATTTATATTTTGGTGCTAGACATGTCTAGTTTGGAATTAAAGTCCTTTTTTGCCTGTGGAAAACTAGCTTGCGTCAATGAGATGCACAGTAGGCGTTCCTGGGCAAAAAATGACTCTGAGGCCCTAGCGCCTTATTTATCCTCTGGTGCAAAAATCACCCATGGGTGGGAGGAGGGGTCAAAAAATGGTGCAAAGCTTGTTTTGCACCATTTTTTAACACCTGGCTCAGGGCAGTCGTTAGGGGACCTGTAGGCCTATTTCCATGGTGGAATACTATGGAATAAGCCCACAGGTGCCCTCCCCAGGCTGCGTTGTTTCTCCTCCTCCGTTCCCGTCGGCATGCGTCATTTTTTCGGCACCCAGCGATGTCACGTTGAAAATCCGGCCACACGATATCCGAAAAACCATGCTGTGCGGGTTGCGATGTTACCAGCCTCCGTTAGCGGTGTTGCATGTCGTTTCTCCAGCCGTGTGCGTCAATCTTCCAACCGCACTGCAGGCGGAGTGTCGATTTCAGCCGCGAAGCCGGCGGCACGTCGTTTTTCTCAGCTGCGTCTCAGAGGTTGCATCGAAGATTTCCCCGCACAGTGGTATATGTGTGCATTTTCAGTCTTGGTCTGCCAGCTTCACCTTTCCAGGCCCCGGGAACTGGATAGGGCACAACTTGGCTGGGCAGGAGTCTCAGCAGAGAGTCCAGGTGCTGGCAGGAGATGTCTTTGATGGCCCTGAGACTTCAACAAAAGGAGGCAAGCTCAGGATAAGCCCTTGGAGATTTCTTCACAAGCAGGAATGCACAACAAAGTCCAGTCTTTGTCCCCTTGCACAGGCGGAAGCAGCAAATGCAGGATCGCTCCACAAAGCACAGTCAGAGGCGGGGCAGCACTTCTCCTCAGCTCTTCTCTAGGCAGAGGTTCCTTTTGATGTCCAGAAGTGATCTAATTTCCAGGGGTTTGGGTGCCCTTCCTATACCCAGTTCTGCCCTTTAAGTAGGCACACTTCAAAAGAAAGTCTCTCTTGTTTGTGAAATCCTGCCTTGCCCAGGACAGACCCCAGACACACACCGGGGGGTTGGAGTCTGCATTGTGTGAGGGCAGGCACAGCGCTTTCAGGTGTAAGTGACCACTCCTCCTCTCCCTCCTAGCTCAGATGGTTCATCAGGATGTGCAGGCCACACCCCAGCTCCCTTTGTGCCACTGTCTAGAGAGAGGTGCAAACAGCCCATCTGTCAAACTGATCCAGACAGGGAATCAACAAACAGGCAGTCACAGAAAGGTTTAAGCAAGAAAATGCCCACTTTCTAAAAGTGCCATTTTTAAACACACAATCTTAAAAACAACTTCACTAAAAGATGTATTTTTACATCGTGAGCTCAGAAACCCCAAACTCCACATGTCTATCTGCTCCGAAAGGGAATCAATGCTTTAATCATATTTAAAGGCAGCCCCCAGGTTGACCTATGAGAGAGATAGGCCTTGCAACAGTGAAAGCCAAATTTGGCAGTATTTCACTGTCAGGACATATAAAGCACATTAGTATATGTCCTACCTTAACTATATACTGCACTGTGCCCAAGGGGCTACCTAGGGCCTACCTTACGGGTGTCTTACATGTAAGAAAAGGGTAGATTTAGGCCTGGCAAATGGGTACACTTGCCAAGTCGAATTGACGGTTTAAAACTGCACACACAGACATTGCAGTGGCAGGTCTGAGACATGATTACAGGACTACTAATGTTGGTGGCACAACCAGTGCTGCAGGCCCACCAGTAGCATTTTATTTAGTGGCTCTGGGCACCTCTAGTGCACTGTACTAGGGACTTACCAGTAAATCACATATGCAGTTCATGGATAAACCAATTACATACACATTGTATATAGTAACACTTGCACTTTAGCACAGGACAGCAGTGGTAAAGTGCCCAGAGTAATAAAAACAGCAAAAACAGAGTCCAGCACACATCAACAACCTGGGAAACAGAGGCGAAACTTTAGGGGAGACCACGCCAAGGATGCCAAGTCTAACACGTAAAACAAAAATGATGCAAATCCGGCGCAAACAGAGTATAAGTATGCCCCTACATGTTTAGATTAAATTGGTGTTGGAATACAGAAAAATGAAGCAAACCGCGGAAAGAAAATATGTGCCTTTTTTTAAATGATCCCTCAAACCAGTTCTTCAAGTTTTTCCTCGGACATGTTTAACCCTTATGTTATTATCGAACAAAATGGGGAGATCAAGTTGGTCATCATCATAAATGTGCTATGCATTATGACAAAAGTATATTTTAATCTGCAACATAGATCTAGTGACATTAAGTTTCAGATGAGGTTTCTTGGGGGACAAGATGGAGTATGGAAACCCACAGTGGCTGTTGCATAAAACATCAAACACACAAAAGGTGATGGGAAAAATGCTAGTAATAAGTCTAACCACTGGCAATTGCTCAGGGAAGCATTGCAACCCACTGTTCTTTTCCCAATCATGCTACTTCAATTTGGACTCAGTCATATACAAATGAGTTTTGACCCTGCTGTAATAGAAACAGGCCATCCTGACTGTCCTGGGAGTTTCGGGCTGGACTGCTTCTATTGGAGCAGAGTAAAGACTGTTTTACTTATGGCTCGGCCCAAACTGAGGAGGCATGGTGTGCAACATAACAATGGACTGGGAGGTGGCCCCAAGTAATTATCAGTGGCTGAGCTTAATTCTGGCATTCCATCCATTATTGTTTTGTATACTTCAGTGCGACACCCTAAGAGGGATGGGTATGGACAGACCTGGGTCCCATGCACACTGTGCTGCTGGAACCAAACTATATCTGATTGATGAACTCCAATGAGGGCAAAGCCATTCTTGGATTGTTTGTTTTGTTATTCACAGAGAGCCTGGCCAGGCAGTTTGGGATAGACTGTTCCTACTAGAGCAAGGAGAAGACTGATTTCTCTAAGGTGAAGGCCAAAATGAGGTGGAATGATCTGCAAAATAATGTTGAACTGGGATGAGGCCAAATAATGACCAGTGGCTGACGTTAATTCAAGCATTCCCACATCACTTTTTTGTATTTTACAGGGTTGCATAAAACATAAGTGTGATTATGGGCCAATGTACTATAATAAAAAAAATTGTACTACATCACAGATAATTATGAAGAAACCAGAGTATGTTGCTTTTTTTAATTCATTTATTTTTCCACAACGTAATAACTCTTTGTTTAATAGTTTGCTTTCATAAATGTATTTATGCAATTTGACATAGTGCGGGCATTACCCTTAAGTGTCAGAGCATTTTACAATAGAACAACGAACATTACAAAAGAAATTAAGAGTAACAGGGTAGTAAGAGACAAAGGCCCTCATTATGACTTTGGCGGTCTTTTTGCAAAACTGCCAAAGCCACGGGCGCCAGAAGACCTCCAGTGCTAGCCGTCTTCTGCCCACATATTACGAGTACTACTGGATTTCCAACACATTTTTTGGAGGAAATCCAGCAGAAGTTGTGCTGGCGGGCAGAGGCACAGGGGCGGTTCCCACCGGCCCTGTCCTGCCAAAAGGACTCCGCCATCCGTATTACAACCTGTAATATGGCCTGGTGGTGTCCTGATGGCGGGGCGCTGCCGGCGGTGGAAGTGCCCATTCCCTGCCGGACCACCTTCTCCTCAGACCAGGTAAGTCAATCGTCCGACAGGGGAGGGTGATGGGAGGGTAGGGGGTGTTGTCTGTGCGTGTGTGTATGTGTATATGAATGTAAGTGTGTATGCATGTGTGTATGCATGTATTAATGTAAGTGTGTATGCACATGTGGATGCGTGTTTGAATGTAAGTGTGTATGTGTGCGTGCATGTGTCTATGAATGTAAGTGTGTATATGTGTGTATGCGTGTGTGCATGCATGTTTGAATGTTGGAGTGGATGCGTGTGTGCATGCGTGTATGAGTGTTGTGAATGCGAGTATGAGTGTTGTGTTAAATGCAAGTCTGAGTGTGGTGGTGAATGCGAGTTTGAGTGTTGAAGTGAATGCGTGTATGTCACTGTTGGTGAATGAGTGTATGCAGGGGGAGTGTGGGTGTATGTGTGCGTGTGCATGTATGCAGAAAGGGGGGTGCTGTACTTGGAAGGGGATGGGGGCATTGTACCTGGAGGTGGGGTGGGGTGGGGGAAGGGAGTTGCCGGGGTATTGTACTTGCTGGAGGGGTGGGGGAGTCGTCTGCCAGGGACATGGAAGAAATTCCCTGTCACTGGTAGCCTTTCTGCCAGGGTTTTTGTGGTGATGCTACCACCGTGGAAACCCCTGGTGGAAAGGCGGCTCATAATACCGCCTGCAGTCTTCTGTGAACCGCCTGGTCGGAGCTGCTCATCTCCGGCCCATCTGGTCCGACCTCCCTGGTGGTCTGAGCGGAGATGTGGTGGGTTGGCCAACCCGCCACACTCATAATGTGGCAGTCTTCTGAAACTGCCACCGTGGCCCTGGCGTTCAGAAGACAGCCAGGTCATAATCAGGGCCAAAATGTACAGGTACTATGGTTACTCATGGCAAGAATTACCTATTTACAGTGTACCTATTAAATACAGAATACATATTTAAAGGAGTTACAGTAGAGCAAAGAACAATACAAAAGAGATTAAGAGTTACAAGGTAGTAGGAGACAAGACATAAAGCTACTACAGTTACTTATGATGAGTGTATCATATTTACACCTTACTAATTCATTAAAGGTTATGTATTTAGAGAGGTTAAGGCGATTCAGGTTATACAGATAAATACTACATATTTACAGAGTTAAATGCAGGATAACTTAAAATAGGTAACTTGAGTAACGGAGTTATAACTCTCAAGAGAGCTATGGAACATTAAGGATTATGCCAATAAATGTGAGGGTGTATGCCTAGTATGGGGCTTGGTGAGAGATGTTATTGTGAAAAATGTCTTAGGAAGAGAAAGGTTTTGAGGTCCATTTTGAAGATTCTGAAGGAGGTGGTAGTGCAAAGGTTTGTAGGTAGTGAGTTCCAGATTCTAGTCGCACTACCTGAGAACAACTGCACCATAAGTCTTTCCCTTTTGAAAGTTGAAGGTTCGAGCAGCAGATTCTCAGCATTTCGAGAGGGTCTATAGCCACCAGATAACTTGAGTTTGTTTGCTAGGTAACGAGGTGTGGTGTGAATGGCTTTATGTGTGGTGCAAGCAGTCTTATATATGGTCCTAGCTCAAACAGGAAGCCAGCAAAGAGTTATCAACATAGGTGTGAAATGGTCATTTCTTTTGGCCATATAGACTAAATGTGCAGCCCAGTGGAGGGTGGACTTTAGAGGAGATAGTTGGGTCTTAGGGAGGACTGCAAGTAGAGAATTACAGTAATCCAATCTGGAGAGTACCAAAAATTGGACAAGAGTTTTCAGGTCTTGCTCAGGAACGAAGCATCGGATCCCTGAGATCTCACAGTTGGAATCATTCATTTTTGGCCATGGTGTTGATTTGGGATTGGAGGTTGAGTCTTTTGTCCAGGATGACATCAAGGAATTTGGCACTGTCAACAATGGTGGGTTTACTATTAAGAATGTTCAGATTATCCATCCATGATTGAACAGGAGGTGGGGAATTTGAGGTAGAGATAAGAAGGAATTTAGTTTTGAAGGGATACAGCTTAAGGTAATGAGATGTCATCCATTCTTGGAAGAGTTAAGCTTGTTGGCGAGAAGTGAGATGTGGGCGGAGTATACCTTGAGGTAGAGTTGGGTGTCATCAGCATAGAGATGATAGAAGATCCTGGCTTCTTTTATTAGGGCTCCAAGCGGTTCAATATAAAGATTAAATAGGGCTGGAGCAAGGTTAGAGCCCTGAGAAACACCTTGATCAACAGACCATGTAGTTGAGAGTCTGTTTTCAATTGTAATCATCTGATATCTCGCTGTGAGGAAAGATTCAATCCATTTAAGTACAACACCTTTGTAGTGTGGTCAGTTTTACGTATCCTTTGCGCAGTAGCTTCAGGCTTTAGGCCTTTGTGCATTTTGCCCTGGATGTATTTTATTCCTTTGCTCGCAGCTTAGAGCCTCTGTGCACTTTGCTCTAAATGCTTTTATTTGGCTTCGTACTGTTATTTTTCAAATAGCCAGTTCTACGGTCTTGTTTTATTTTTTATATCATTCTGTTTAGCCTACTTCAGCACTGGAGTTCTCCATAACACATTCCTGTTCACTCTGTGCTTCAGTCAAGGATACAGTCTGGTACATTGCCGATAGACGTGGTAGGAGTTTAGTCTTTGGCATTCCTGCGTAGGGACATTTTGTGATCACGCTGACATGTTAGTTATAAAAACACTTCCTTGTCCCAATACACGCAAGAGGGAGATTCCGACCAGGGAACCACAACTAGACGCTGACTGCCTCGTTGCAGATGCTGAACCAGATCACAGGCCTTTGCTCAGGTATGAGGGCTGATGTCTCCCCAGGGATTCAGAAAGGCAAGTTAGAAGCTTAACATGTTGTGCTCGAAATAGAACTAGCTGAGAGAGAGTAGAAATTGTTAAACACCATGATAGCGTTGTTCTTATGTTTCATTCTCCTTGTGACTCTTTCAATCCTACTGTGTTGTATGGTTCTGGTTATTGCGGCTCACGCCTTAATATCTAAAATGCAGTCGTTTTATTAAAACATTATATAAAACTTATACTGCCTTTGTCATTTGTATGTGAGATCATATTGTAAATGAGAGAGTTGGTTTGGATCTGAGTGACCACGACTTCCCTGAGAAGTTCCAAAGATGTCATGCGCTCGGCTGCCCAATCATCTCTTCCCTTTTGGAGAAATGAGGCACTGCTAGTTAGCCGGAGCAAAACCAGGTTTAGGGTGACAGAGGTCCTTCCAAGTGGGTCCGACTCAGTCCCCCACACCGTGAACGATCCTGTTGCCTAGAAATCCAGTAGTCTCATTTAGGATAATGAGAGCCCACGCGACACCTTTAATTCCCATTCTTTGTTTTAGTGTGTTAATTAGTATGTGATGGTTGACAGTATCAAAGGCCGCAGAGATGTCAAGAAGGATCAGGAGGCAAGAGCTTCCATTGTCTAGGACTCAAAGGGCAGCATTGAAAATCTATAGCAGTACTGTTTCAGTGCTGCAGCCTTGAATGAAGCCAGATTGAAATTTGTCAAGAAAATTGCTGTCCTTGATGTGTTGGGTAAGTTGCTATGCTACATATCTTTTTGTGATTTTGGCTAGGAAAGGGAGGTTGTGATAGGGCAGAAGCATCTAAGGTCAGTCACATCAGAGGAGGGTTTCTTAAGTGATGGGGGGTCACCTGACCAGATTTGAGAGGATCAGGAAAGGATCCTTGGCTGAGAAAGAGGTTAACCAGATTTGTCAAATAGGGAAGCGTGAGAGTATAGAGGTCTATTGGAATGCTGCTTGGGATAAAGTCTAGAGAATGGTTAGAAGGTTTGGTTTTCAGGATGTTTTTAGGGATGGCATCTTCAGTGATGACAGCAAAGCAAAACCAAGATCCTTTGGATTTGTGTGCCTTATATGGGGCTAGGCGTGAATCAATGTCAATAAGCGATTTGACTTTTGTAGTAAGAATTGTAAAAATTATTCTACTTTCTTGAGTGGGTCATCTAATTTGATGGTAGAAGATGCCAGGGGGTTGTTTCTAGATTTGATTAAGCCAAAGAGTTTATTTGGTCTGTACTTGGCAGAGTTAGGCAGGTTTCTAAAGTAATTTGATTTTTCACTAAAGATATGTTTATGGTAATGTGATATTGTGTATCGAAGGTGTGAGAGATTAATGACAGAGGGTGACTGTCTCCATTTCTTTTCCAGGATTCTTAGATCTTTCCTTTCGGCACAGAGGGACTTATTGAAACAAAGGGCAGAGGGTGTAGGCCTTTTCTTCTTGCTTTGTAGTCGGACTAAGTTGTCAATCAAGACAGATAGACTGATGTAGCAATGAGAGGTCAGATTGTTGAAGTCAGAATTGGGGCTGATGTTTGGAAGTACCTTCTTAGTGCTGTTGCAGAGAGTGTTGATGTTCTTTGTGTTGTGAAATCAGGTAGTTGCCCTTTTAGGTTGGCCCAGGATTACAACTTGAGAGTGGTGAAGTGAGAAAGGGATAAGGAAATGGTTGGACCAGTCTACAGGTATAGAGCAATCTACTGTGATCAAGTCAACTTTGGAAATAATAAGGTCAAGCGTAGGGCCCTGGAGTGTGTTGGTTTAGAGTTGTGTTGAAAAAGATAATTTCTGGAGAGAAATGTGGCAAGCTGGTTGGCAGCTGAGCCTTCCAAGATGTCCGAGTGAAGATTAAAGTCTCCTCAGATCCTTGTGAAGATTGGTCACTAATTAATTATTTGATAAAGGTGGAGTTATTACCTGGAGGGTGGTAAATGGCATTCATTCTGATAGTAGAGTTGTGTTTCACATGATGTTTTAGAGTAAGGCTTTTAAATGTAGAGAAGGAGCTATTAGGCAGTTCCTTGCATAGAAGGGAGTTTCTTAAAAGATGGCAGCAATGCCTCCCCCGACTCTGCCTAGTCTATCATTGCTGATAATGGAATGATTATGGGGGAGAAGACGATTGAGAATGATGTGAGAAGTGTCATTGAACCAGGTCTCAGTGAGGATTAGGAGGTCAAGATTGTAGTGAGTAATGGTATCAGAGATTATCAGCTTGTATTTTGTTGCAGATCTGCAGTTGTGAAGCATACAACGCAGCTCTAATGTGACTGTTTTGGTATGGGGTGTCAGGGTTTTTGGTGGTAATAGGAATGATGTTTCTCTAGGTCAGAGCTTGGGTTGTGGGTAGCTGGTGTTTGGTTCAGACCGAGAGATGGTGGGAATTGTGAGTTGCTTTGTGCTATCTGGAGAGATGGTGTAGGAGGTAGGGGTATTATAGCTAGCAGGTAGATTGGTGATATAATTTTTTGAGAGATTGTGCACAACTCTTTTGGGACATGGGAGAAGAGTACTCCTTGTAATCCTGCCAAGAGGAGTAGGGAGTCAGATACAGTGGAAATTATAGAGTTTAAGTGGGAAATAGTGACTTCAAGCTGGAAGATTGAGGAAATGAGGAGGGATAGTTAGTTTTCAAGGGTGTTTAGAGCTATGTGAGAAATGTTATGATGATCGTAAAGGGCGGCGGGTTCTGAGGAGAGTACTTCTTGGGATACAGAGTGGGGATGGGAGGGAGGTGGGTGATGAGGGGTGGTGCTAGAGTGTTGAGTGAAGTGTGTAGGAAAGTGGTGTTGATTGGCGATATGTGTGGGAGTTGCTGAGGTGTAATAGAGAAACTCTGGGCATTCTTTGAGAGAAGTAAATGTATTATATAGTGGTTGGGGTGAGGAAGGGTGGAAGCTGTTATGGGACAGGGGCATGTAGCCTGGAGGGGTGACATGAGAGGAGAAATGGGGCAAGAGGGCTGAGTAGTTATAAGTGAAGAGAGGAGAGTGGGACGACGGCACTTGAGCTTGGTTGTATGGGTGTGAGGGGCTAGGAGAAGTGAATGTGGAAAGTTCCTCTTGATTAAAGAAAAGGGGAGAGGAGAGCTTAGCATGCGGGAAGATCATTGCGAGTGGCTGAGCAGGAGTGAAGAGTGATGGGAGTGGTGTTTGGGGAATGGATAGATTCAGGGTAAGAGGACAGGGAGTAGTGAAAGGTAGGTTGGGTGGGAACGGGGAGTATGAAAAGAGGGGCGAGTCCGTTGGTAAGAGAGGAGGGTTCGGCGTGTCAGGGGGAGTGAGCAGGGATGAAAATAGGAGGTCAAATTGAGAGCGATAGGTGTCTTTAGCTTGATTCATAATCTTACTATTGTTGTATAAGGAGATAGTGATTGATCCATTGAAACAGGAGACTTTTTTTAGAGGGCGGCCGTATGGGATTCTGGTGGAGGATGTATTGTTAAGTGAGTTGTGGAGGATGGCGAGCCAACAAGGTTGGATTGGGATCACAATTCGGCTTGGGCACGCCAAAAAAAGTGGCCCACATTCCCAAATCATTCATATTTTCCTTTCAGTTTTATATAGTGAGAACTCATCCCAAAGGCATTGAAGCAATTGCCATGAGCACCAACTACATTGCAGAAGATAACATTCAATTTTATTTTAGATAGGGACATTAAGTAATTTGTGCAGAATCACTGGATGTTGCACTAACACCAGAACTCGAACATACTTCCCCAATTACAACGTCAGCAGCTCTGAGACCATAATGCTACATCCCAGGTTTTTTTTTCGCTGAGAAAGGTGACCTCACAGCAAAGCCAATGCAAACACTCCTCCGCCAAGGCCTAAAAGACACTGGAACGGAGGTGACAACACCTGGCCCCTGGCAAGGTCACTTTTGTTACTCATCAGTTCCCAGCCTAGGGCCGACTGAGCTAGAGGCCAAAATCCAAAGCTAGGCACTTTCCAAAAACAACGTCAGATTTCAATGTAAAAATGTGATGTGTCCATGTTGCGTTTCCTGTCGCGGGCAGTAAGCCTACCCACACAAGTGAGGTACCATTTTTATCGGGAGACTTGGGGGAACACAGAATAGCAGACCAAGTGTTATTGCCCCTTGACTTTCTCTACATTTTCTCCTTCCAAATGTAAGACAGTCTGTAAAAAAGATGTCTATTTGAGAAATGCTCTGTAATTCACATGCTATTATGGGGACGCCGGAATTCAGAGATGTGCAACTAACCACTGCTTCTCAACATCTTATCTTGTGCTCATTTTGAAAATACATAGGTTTCCTTGATACCTATTTTTCACTCTTTACATTTCACCAAATGATTTTCTGTATACCATGTATACAATTAAAACCCAGTGCAAGGTGCAGCTCCTTTATTGGCTCTGGGTACGTAGAGTTCTTGATGAACCTACAAGCCCTATATATCCCCGCAACCAGAAGTGTCCAGCAGACGTAACGGTATATTGCTTTGGAAAATCTGACATCGCATGAAAAAGTTACAGAATAAAACGTGGAGAAAAATGACTGTTTTTTTCACCTAAATTTCAATCTTTTTTTATTTCAGCTGTTATTTTCTGTAGGAAAACCTTGTAGGATCTACACAAATGACCCCTTGCTGAATTCAGAATTTTGCCTACTTTTTAGACATTTTAGCTATCCGGGATCCAGCATTGGTTTCACACCCATTTCTGTCACTAACTGGAAGGAGGTTAAAAGCACAAAAATCGTGAAAATAGGGGATCTACTAGTAAAATGCCACAATTGTGTTGAAAAATGTGGTTTTCTGATTCAAGTCTGCCTGTTCCTGAAAACTGGGAAGATGGTGATTTTAGCACTGCAAACCCTTTGTTAATGCCACTTTAAGGGCAAAAAACCCAAGCTTTCTTCTGCAGCCCTTTTCCCTATTTTTTTAAACTATTTTTGTTGCTGTATTTTGGCTAATTTTTTGGTCTCCTTCAGGGGAGCCCACAAACTCTGGGTACCTCTAGAATTCCTAGGATCAGTGCTTTAAGTAGGCCGGTACTGAGTACCCGCACTTTTTTATTTTGAGAGAGTGAGTACCTGCTCTTCTCAGGAAAAACGTAGCACTTGTAAGTAGAGAATACCAGCACCTCTTAGAAACAGGCAGGTACTCTGGCACAGATTACATGGGCTTCTATTTTTTCCATTTCAAGCACTGCCTAGGATGATGGGGAAAAAGGGCGCAAATTTGGCGTGGGTACTTATGCGGACAAAAAGTTATAAGGGCCTAAGCGTGAACTGCACCAAATAGCCACGCTGCACTCTGGAAGCCTCTCTTTGATCTCCATACGCCGCTCCTTTCGCTCCTCCCCAGCAGTGGGTGGGAGGAGCCAATTTACTAGTCTGGCAGTCAGTTGTACTGTAGTGGCTTGTGGTGATCGGAATCTGTGCATTCTTGCTGTGCTATCTCTGGCTTGAAGTAGGGAGAAAGCGGACAGCCATGAATACTGCCGAGCCCATAGTGATCGTCTCTGCCGCAAGAACACCGATAGGTAAGCGAAGGCTTCTTAAGCACGGATGCGCATAGGAACATGTTCAGTAGCTAAGGCGGTAAGCACCTGTAATGTGAAGTTGGCAGTTTAAAACTCTGAAGACCTTTGTTTTTCAAGAACAGGTGTATATTTTGTTGCTTTTCTTTTGTGAACTTGAGTTGCAGTAGAAATGCCAATCCGAATATCGAAGTGATCTTATCCCCCTGTGCATTGCCCTCGGTCTTTATTTGTGTAGCTGGTGCATGGTATTCATGCAGTTTGACGGGTAGGTACCTTCTATAAGTTCACAGAGATGCCGTCGTAATCTTAATTAAATGTTTGGCAGATGTTAATTGTTTGGGGTTAAAGCTGTATTACACACAGAGCATGCAGGGCAATGCCCAGTGAAGAGTATTACACCCTAGTTCTTTTTCTACATTCGTATATAAAACAATGATAGTTTCACAGGCTTTCAAACACACAATCTCAAAATGAGAGTACGTTTTTTAAGGACCTCACTTAACCTATGCAGTGACGTGGGCTCAATAGCGTTATTTTTGACAGACACAAGAGTATACACGCGGGAGAGGGAGGAGCTACATAACTCATCTCCTCCTATGTTTTCTTTATGCCTATTGATTGTGGCAGTAGAACCACGAGACATCCTCGTCTCCCTATTCGCAAACGTGAGCTCTCCTTTTCCGGCACCAGCTGTGATTGGCTCAGTGGAATAGAACCATTTCCCGTTCCTGCCCTCCAATTGGACGTTCGTACCCAGACGCTCCAGTAGGCGGAGTTCTTTCAGGAAGCGTGAATGTTGAGAGACCGTCAGTGCAAAGAAGGGCCAGATGTATCAAAGGATTTTCCCATTCTGTGTCAATGGGAAAATGTGTTCGTACATATGGCCTTAGTAATATTCGCTCTTCTCAAGTCGCCCCGATGCTCATCGTATTGGCTCAGGGTTGAGGGAGGATATTAGACGAAATAGTTCGAAGGACAGCGTAATTTACTTGATGTCTGTTAAGACAAACCCACAACTTTTAAGTATTTCTTGAATAACAATCTAGAAGTATGCGTTAAGCTCGTTGTTTTAGCCATTTTTGGAGGGGGTGGGATATGCTCTGAAGTCCTTAAAATATTGACATCAAAGAAATGCCCGCAATAACTAAAACTTGCTGGACCTTTCTCAGGGAAAATATGTTGGAATATGTTTGACTCCGTTTTTCTCACCTTCTTTTCAGGGTAAATACTAGTTAGGGGATTTGATTCAGGCAATTTGCCTTCTTGCTGTTGTCGAAGATATGCACCCCACTAGTTACAAATTTCACTTGCCACCAACAGCGAGGAGTAAATTAGAACCCTGCAGCTGAATTTGCTTGAACAAGTGAAGACAGGCTCTACTTCACCCTGCTTCTTCGGTGACCAGAGCCGGAAACGGAAAAAAACACATAGGCGAATAAGTTGAAGTTCACGGCTGGGGCGGTATTGAGGGGGCAGCAGCACGAGGCGAAGTTATGGGCAGCAGAGTATGATAGTCAATGTGTATATATATTTTTTTAACTTTACCCCCAAAATAAATTGGGCACCAAGGACAAACGTGATGGGTTTTTAAAGTATTGGGCTCACTTGTAGGGATGAGTAGGGTAGCACCGAGGCAGGCTGATTAGTTCTTGCGCTGACAGGGCATCAGCTGAACAGGGTCGGACTGGGAAATCAGGCATTGGGCGATGGGTCGGTGCCTCAGTCACCTTTGGACCGTTTTTTAAGATCTCTGTAAACCAGCGAAATGGGGAGGATGGGGTGGCTGCATGAGCCATCCCATGAGGCCAGCATTCCGGGGAGGCGGGGGGTTGCATAAGCCTCGCAGTGAGGCCACGTAGCCCAGTGGGAAAAGGAACGGATGTAGCTTATGGTCAGAGCTGCTGACTTTTGAACTAGGTTATAGTCCAGAGGTCAGCTCAACCTCGTTATTCTGGGCAAACCATTTGATCTCTCCTAAACTAAAATCATATCACTTAAAATAAAAAATAAACTTCATATTGTGTAATCTAACTTTTGCTCATGTATATTGCTCCAGTGCCTTTGTTCACACTTTATAAAACTACAAAAAAAATATTAAAAAATAACTGGGCAGATTCCAGTGAGATTAACCAGATGGTGATCCATGAAAGGGAGGTTCAAGGAAGGTGGGCAAAAGATTTTTGGGCGTGTAGGAAGGTAGCCTCTTTCTAGCCTTGTTACCCCCACGTTTGGCCTGTTTGTGAGTATATGTCAGGGTGTTTTCACTGCCTCACTGGGATCCTGCTAGCCAGGACCCTAGTGCTCATAAGTTTGTGGCCTATATGTGTTCCCTGTGTGGTGCCTAACTGTGTCACTGAGGCTCTGCTAACCAGAACCTCAGTGTTTATGCTCTCTCTGCTTTTCTAAATTTGTCACTGCAGGCTAGTGACTAAATTTACCAATTCTCATTGGCACACTGGTATACCCATATAATTCCCTTGTATATGGTACTTAGGTACCCAGGGTATTGGGGTTCCAGGAGATCCCTATGGGCTGCAGCATTTCTTTTGCCACCCATAGGGAGCTCAGGCAGTTCTTACACAGGCCTGCCACTGCAGCCTGAGTGAAATGACGTCCACGTTATTTCACAGCCATTTTTCACTACACATAAGTAACTTATAAGTCACCTATATGTCTAACCCTCAGTTGGAGAATGTTGGGTGCCAAGTTACTTAGTGTGTGGGCACCCTGGCACTAGCCAAGGTGCCCCCACATCGTTCAGGGCAAATTCCCCGGACTTTGTGAGTGCGGGGACACCATTACACGCGTGCACTCTACATAGGTCACTACCTATGTATAGCGTCACAATGGTAATTCCGAACCTGGCCATATAACATGTCTAAGATCATGGAATTGTCACCCAGATACCATTCTGCCAAACTGCCTTTCTGGGGTTTCCACTGCAGCTGCTGCCAACACCGCAGACAGGATTCTGCCCTCCTGGGGTCCAGGCAGCCCTGGGCCAGGACGGCAGAACAAATAATTTCCTCTGAGAGAGGGTGTTACGCCCTCTCCCTTTAGAAATAGGTGTAAAGGGCTGGGGAGGAGTAGCCTCTGGAAATGCTTTGATGGGCACAGGTGCCCATCTCTGCATAAGCCAGTCTACACCGGTTCAGGGATCCCCCAGCCCTGCTCTGGCGCAAAACTGGACAAAGGAAAGGGGAGTGACCAGTACCTCCCAGGGGAGGTGCCCAGAGCTCCTCCAGTGTGTTCCATACCTCTGCCATCTTGGAAACTGAGGTTTTGGGGGCACACTGGACTTCTCTGAGTGGCCAGTGCCAGCCGGTGACGTCAGAGACCCCCTCTGATAGGCTCTTACCTTTCTTGGTAGCCAAACCTCCTTTTCTGGCTATTTAGGGTCTCTCCTCTGGGGAATTCTTCAGATAAAGAATGCAAGAGCTCACCAGAGTTCCTCTGCACTTCCCTCTTCGACTTCTGCCAAGGATCGACCGCTGACTGCTCCAGGATGCCTGCAAAACCGCAACAAAGTGGCAAGACGACTACCAGCAACATTGTAGCTCCTCATCCTGCCGGCTTTTTTTTCAACTGTTTCCTGGTGGTGCATGCTCTGGGGTCATCTGCCTTCACTCTGCACTGGAAGCCAAGAAGAAATCTCCAGTGGGTTGACGGAATCTTCCCCCTGCTAACTCAGGCACCAAAAGACTGCATCACCGGTCCTCTGGGTCCCCTCTCATCCTGACGAGCATGGTCCCTGGAACACAGGAACTCTATCCAAGTGACTCCCACAGTCCAGTGATCCTTCAGTCCAAGTTTGGTGGAGGTAAGTCCTTGCCTCCCCACGCTAGACTGCAAACCTGTGTACTGCGTGATTTGCAGCTGCTCCGGCTCCTGTGCACTCTTCCAGGATTTCCTTCGTGCACAGTCTAGCCTGGGTCCCCAGCACTCTGTCCTGCAGTGCTCAACCCTCAGAGTTGGCGTCCGGCGTCGTGGGACCCTCCTTTGTGACTCTGAGCCAGCTCCCATTCACGAATCTTCCAAGTGCATGTTCAGGTACTTCTGCGGGTGCTGTCTGCTTCTGTGGGGGCTTTCTGAGTTGCTGAGAGCCCCCTCTGTCTCCTCCTCCAAGGGGCGATCTCCTGGTCCCCAGCAGCACCCAAAAACCTCTACCGCGACCCTTGCAGCTAGCAAGGCTTGTTTGCGGTATTTCTGCATGGGAACACTTCTGCAACCTTCATCGCGACATGGGACATCTTCCATCCAAAGGAGAAGTTCCTAGTCCTCTTCGTTAGTGCAGAACTCCAAGCTTCTTCCCCCTGGAGGCAGCTTCCTTGCACCTTCATCTGGGGTTTTCTGGGCACGTGCCCCCCCCCCCCATGTGCAGGATCCAGTCTAGATAGTGTCAGAGTGACGGCGACTGGTGTTCATTAGATGTGGGCGAGCCACTGAATGTCTGGCTCTGGCTCACTTTGAGGTCCTATTGAAAGTTGAGCCCATAACGAGCCAGCTGTCTTTTGACTTCTGCCTGTCTCCCTCCTTATACCTGGGATCTGGCATTCTGGTCAAAACTGCTGACTTTGGAACCAGGTTAGAGTCTTGGCTTTGGTTCAGTATCCTGTGATTCTGGGCAAATCACATATTCTCCCATTGCTTATAAACAATGCATGTGACATTGTGTAATTTAACTCGTGTTCCTGTAAAATGCTCAGCCATGGGGTCAAGTTTGTGCTGTATTTGAAAACTGCAGGAAAATTAAGAGGTGAAAACAAAGTCTTAACGTAAGGAAAGACAGATACTCGATACACCTTTCCTGCTGATTTGCAGAAAGTGAAACCAGAAACCCAGGATAAATCACAGCTTACTTACTTTAAATTGTTTGATCTTAGGCAAATATTTTTTTCCACCAAAACTCTTTGTACTTAATTATAGCATATGAAAGCTTTTTCAAATATGTGAGTTCAGTCTACCAAATATAAAATCCTATCACTTGTAGTAAGTACTCCTCAGTGGAGTCCAATAATGTGCCTTAATAATATCAGAGCTTTCACATGTCAAAGAAATACACATTTCTGTATTTTGAAGACTTTATCATATTTTACTCGATGTTGTATAATTTACATAGCAAATGATTTTAGGTTTCATGCATTAGCTGTAAGACCAGAGCCAGACCTTTTGGCTCGGTTCTTGCAGGGATCTCCACAATAACTTGTTGGCTTGCTCATATTTGGTGCTCATCTGCCTTTGAGGGTCTCCAAGGAGTACAAATCCCTGCTCAAAAGTTTGGCTTCCTTTGGCCTAGGAGTAGGTGGAATCTAAGCCTTTCAAAGAGTGTGTAGTTTCTTTGTAGTTTGCCAGTGTTAATTAATCTTCCACTTCTTTCTTCTTTCATGGAGTGTATTTATTCAGCAGTAGTCCGTATTCTTGCCTTTAAGAGGTGCATGGCAACTGCTCATGTCACCAATTCCATTCTTGTTTGCAAACCTTTTACCAATCTACACCACCTTCTCCTGGGCCATGTTGCATATGGATTATGGACCGTCTCTAATTACCCAATTTTTCTGGTGTACACACACTGAGCATCCTACTGCCCTTATGGCCAAACTGGTGCTTTCTAGCTACCTATATGTTTTTATTGCAATTACAATTTGCACAACTGTTACATACCCTCACCCATCACACCACCTGATGCCGTAGCCCATAAAACGATAACCGCACCTTGTCATCACACACAACAGCAAAACACTTCCCATACCAGCAAAAGACAAAAACACCCCTTTCCAATCAGACAACCTACATGGTGCAGCTTGCTGTCTGTATAGGTAAGCACTTCATGACTCCACATGGGGGTAGTAAACACTATACACATGTTACAGCACAATACAGTGGTTCTTAAGACTGCCAAGACATTGGCTTCATCCAAAGGTCACATGGTAACTAACAACATATTTATAAAAGGAAACCATAATGAAAATTTGTTAAAGCCCCTGTACTGAAATGAAGACCTAAGCATCCAAAGTTGTTTACTAACTTCAGCGACCTGTTGTCACTCAAGGAATACCTGGATGTATATGGACATCTGAAATGGATTGGTTAATGGGAGGCTGTTGAGTATCTTTTTTTTGTGTGAGTATATATTTATATATTGCCAGTTCTTCTTGTTATTGCCACAGACTGTAATTCGTGTCAATTTGTATTTTGTTAGTAGGTTTATTTATTTTTTATATCTTTTTATTCAGGTTTAAGATAGTTTCGATCAGCATACAAATTCAGCAGCAAAACTAGTCAGGGACTCGGCCCCGAGTACATTCAGCATAAACCAAACAGGCATTATCCCAAATGTGCATAAATCAGTTAGCAACAAGTTTGGCTTGTACGGCAGTCAAAGAAATGTGCAGATACTGGGTGACCTACATGTATTTGCAGCCAACAGGATATTTAGTAATGCAAAATGGCAGGCAGAACAATAGTGATAGATCATTCATATCTTTGCAATAAGGGAGAAAAGATTCAGTGTTTAAAGAGCAAAATATTCCGTTAACAACAACAACAACTGGAGGCCATACTTGCAATTCCCCTCCCCCACATTCTGGCTTGCCCCGTCCAGCAGAACACACAGTTCTTTTTACAAAGTCCTGGAACTCTGCATTCAGAAGGAAAACTGACTTGACCTCTGTCTGTGAACATAGAGCAAATGTGACATAAGAACAAGGTTTAAAAGCATCTTTAATTGCCCCTACACTTTCTGATTGAACAGTACACCTTTTCATTGTTAACTCACCGGAAGGGGCGAGTAAGTCCTAAAAATAGCTCGACCTGATTAGTTGTGACTCGCCATAGCTAGTGGTGGAGCAGATTTTTCAAGCCCTGATTATGATACACTGTTCCAAGAATCCTTATCAGTATTCAGGAAATTGGATTTGGAGAGTATAGGAAGATGTAACCTAATAAAAATTGTACCACATTTTCTTTATCTATTTCGACCTATGACATTGTTCCTCTCAAAAGTACATTTGAATAAGATTGAAGCCAGCTGGCAGCAATTCATAAGACGCTGGTAAAAAACTTATAGAGCTATTCATTATCTGCAGCTTTCCCAGGATATGGATGGTATTGCACTCCTATCGATTTGGCTTTATTTTTTATCTTCGTTGTTATACCTCCCGGAAGTAATGGGTTTACACGAGTAGTGACTGTTGCATCTTTACTTGAACTATATTCTATCTCTGCATGTGCACCAACCCTGGCAAAGCATTATCAACACTATGTATTTCATACGAACTATATTCAAAACTGTTGTCTTTGATCAAGTCTGGTTGCGTGTTCATACCTGCTGTAAATTTTTCAGTTTTATTTGTCTTACGGTTTTAGAGGGTAACCCCAGTTCTCAACCGATTATTCATGATGGTTTCACTCAGCTCTGGTGGCCCGTGGGTGTGGAGAGTCTCGTCCAGATGCTCCTCTCATTTGAGGAGCTCCAGAGGACTTTCGGTGTACATAGGCTGGTGTTTTCTGCTATCTTCAGCTCAGAGACTATTTTATTTGCCTCTCTGCTAGTAAGTTCTCCACGGAGCAGGACAAGTTCTTGCATTAGGCCGGAGGGCCTAAATGGGGTGGCCTTGGTACCTCTTATCAGATTATTTTAATAATAAGCTGCATGGGAATTATTTTGATCAATTGGCGACTAAGTGGTTGTAAAAAAACTGTGTTTTGCGTGTCTTTGGAAGCCATTCGGCTTTGTAATCGGTTGGCTTAGAAGTCTCTCAGTGTATGTGGTTTGAAGACTGATTAATTCTAAATTATCTGTGAGCTGTGTTATATACCATATTGCTAATTTAAAATGGGCTGTAGGGAGACCTCTAACTATGGTGCAAGGGTTCAGATGCTGATACCACACGTCTTTGCTACTTGTCCTGTTCTGTCATCATTTGGGGCAACGTTTGCCAATAAATTAAACAACTTGCTGCAGGTAGATGTTAATTGGGACCTGGAGTTGATTATTCTGGGCCACTCTTATAATACAGCTTCCAAACTTGGCGGGTATCTACTTTTTGTGTCATTGCGATCGTAAGGCTGGGCATTACTAGGGCTTGGCTTCAAAGTGAACTGCTGGATCATAAAGCTTGTTGTTGGCAGTACTTTATCTTTGCTTGTGAACTGGAGTTTACAGTTATTCAAAACCACCCAAGCGGATGTAAATTGTGTCAGCTGTAACCACCAGTTAGGGAACTGCTTTCTTTTGTCCTGCTTGGCTACCTACGTGCAATTTTATGAATTTCATACTTGTGTTTTAGCTTTCCCTTTTGGTTGGACCATTCATGTTTGTACAAGTCGCATGACAAAATAAGTTTTAAGGCACATGTAATCTTGTCTATTTATTTATACATGGATTTGTACACGTAATTATTTTTGTCATTTTTATTATCTTTTGGTACTTCACAATAAATTGAAAAAAAACATTGTTTAAACTGCATGTCAGTGCACAACCTGACATCGCTGGAGTGTATAGAACATTCAGCTGGTTGAATTAGCTTATTGTTCGCACTAATATACCAGCTTTTCTTACAGTTTGCCCTGTATGCGAGGAGAGCATTTCTAACTCCATGCCTAACTGGAGATGGCATGTCCTTGAAGATTAGTGCAATGTTTGAAACTTAAAATGTTCTCAATTTACCCGAAAACGTAAATAAAACTCACTTTGGGTGCTCCTTTGAATAGTTTATTTTTGCCTCACTAACACACTCTCAGCAACCACTTCTCTGCACCTAGCCCCTTTTTCTATTTTCTGCAAAGTAGGCTGGAGAGATGGGGCCTGCTCTGGGATCTAACACAATCATATTTTTCCCTGATACATTCAACACAATGTTGAATCGTCCTTTCTATCTACGTATTCTTTCCCTCTTGACCTTCCTTTGTACTCCATCTCTGCCCCAAAGTACCCTACAGGTTCAATTTTGTGACAGTTAATACCCTCCTTCACGCACATCAGCCATCTATAATTTCCTATAACTCTGCAACTTATTAACCAAATGCAGGAATCCACCCTTTATTTCACCGCTTTGCCATCAACATGGGTAAGGCACTTAGTAAGGCCCTTACATTTCCCCATCTCTGCGCTTACATAAAAAAACAACTTTAGTATTATATGATTGTCCTCTGCACTTCCATCTGCTATGTGGTTTATCTTATTACCACTTTTCTGTAAAGCAGTTCCGCATGATTCGGCACAAGTCCCCCGAGAGAAAGGATTTGTCATTATGCGTAATGGGATCAACAATGTGTCTGGGTGTTTTTTTTTTTTTTTTTTTTTTTTTGTAAGTTTAAACACCTTCTGAGTAAAGGATTTCTGCATTCTGTATTTTGTCAAAGGAGAATAACTTATTTGCCTTATGTAAATCGTTTGTGTATTCCTTATTTTATCTTGTAAAGAGAGAGGTGCCCCCGACCCCCATGACTTTTTTGCTTCACCACTGAGCTTTCACTTTTATCGAACCTAGCCGCCTCCCAAACCGTTTGTTCATGTTCCGCAATTTGCCTTGCTCTGTAACTCCAGAATAAATTTGTCTCAACCGGTTGACAATACTCAATTTTAATGATTCGCTGTATCTGAAGTGTGATGCAAGCCATGACAGACGGCCTTCGGGTGTTTTTGAAGCTTATCTGGTGTCAGATTCTTACTGTTTCTGTAGTGTGTTGATTTGTTAATGTGCTCTTGGTATGGTATGGTCCAAAGAGTATAGTGTTGTAGTCGGACTGTTATAGCAATTTTGTGAATTTTTTAACCTGGGTTTGAATTGATGATCACCAATCCTATTTGGCTATTTGGGGGGAAGTAATTCCCACCAACAAAATCTAAGTCCTTGGAAAATGTGGCTACTGGATGCTTTAAGTAGAGGTAAACTGAAGGTGATTTGCTGATTGGCCGGAAAGACCTCTAGCTAGAATTGACAGTCAATAAATCAGGCTTTGTACAGTACCTACAGACAGAGAAACAAACCATACAGGAATGCAAGAAGTTAGAGCAAGACTGTTACATGCTTGTGTGCACCCAGAGACAATCACACACCAATTCACTCATGCCAAGTGTCATTTGTAAAGTTAAAGCTTGAAAATCAAGAATTCAAATGTAGGTCCTTCGTATACGATGTTCCGCCGAGTGATGGAGAAGGTCAGTGGTTCTCAAACGTTTTAGAACGACGACCCACCTTTTAGAGCAACAAACATTCGCAACACGCTACTTTTAATGGACATGGGTAGGAGCACTTTTTTTAATGTAACTAAAGCATTGTGTGGTAGCACATTGTTATTTACCTACATCCCACGTTTCATTGAAATATCCACTTATTGTGCAGAGACTTGCTGTTTTACTGATAAAACTAGATAGCAGTCAAATGATAAAGCAAGGAGATCGTTTATCTGTGATTATTTCTTATTTTTGCATTACAAAGTAAAGTTCCTTGATATGTTTGTTCTTACTAAAGTCTCTTCAGATTTACAAAAAATGTGCTTCATGTTTGCTTTCCTAACTGCTGAATGCATACAGTTCATTTACAGGTATTTACATTTTGTTGTGTGTTGCAAAAAAAAAATCATCATTTTCTTTCGTGCTCCTGGTACTCCCACCAAGATCGTCACATAATTCACTTTAAAATATCCTCTCACTTTACTGTCAGAGAAAGAAAAGTAAACACCAATTCCATGATTAAAAAAATAAGCTTATCACAGCCTGACATTTGACCTCTGCCTTTGAAGCACAGCAGATATGACAAGATAAACATAGATTGTAGTAACATCCCAAAAAACATATGATCAACAGCATTAAACTTGGGGCTGAACACTCATTAGAATAAGGTCCTCACAACGAGTTGAACATCTAATGGATGCAATAATTAGCACATCCTTTAAAAAAAACTAGCACCTCGAAGTTTTAGGATAATACAATGCAGAGTTTGGTGCTTATCCCACTAACATCCACATGTTCCGGTAAACGCTTGGTATGTTTTTAACTCCTAATTCCAATAGATGCTGTCAAATCAGTAGTTACTGCAAGTAATAGAGATGATCTGCCTCCTCGTAATGAGGGCCCATATATTATTTCTTCTTTAGTGGGTTAAAATTACTTGCAGTCATGATGTGCACTCTAAATATGTCTCCTCACAAATTGTATGTATTCAATGCACATTTTTATGTGTGTTTTTGTTGAATGCATCATTTATAATGCACACAGATATATGTGCAGATAACGTGCCTCATACGTATTGTAAGGTTCTTAGAGAATTCATGTGGGTATTTCTGATTTGCAATGTAGTGGAAAGTATTCTCAATATAACCTTATTAATTTGAAAGAAAATGGGCTTGAATTATCTAAGGCTCGGCACACAGCCTCCTGAGTCTCCTAATCCACCTGCCCCCTCCACCATCTTCCAAGAGAAAGCATTACAAGGAAATAATTTAGCAGCTTTGAATCCAAGCAGTTGTAGGTTAAATGTTTAAAAAAGTTTTATAAAAAATGTAGTTTGTGTAAAACGTTGTTTGTGTGTTTGCTCAAGGTTCCTTCAATGGCGTCTTCTCTGCTGTACCTGTCCATGAGCTAGCGTCTGTTGTCATCAAAGAGGTTCTGAAGAGAGCAAATGTTACTCCGGAGGAAGTGTCTGAAGTTGTCATGGGACATGTATTGACTGCAGGTAACTTGTTAATTAGTGTTTCTGTTATTTTAAATATCTCTATTTAACGTTTTACCAGTATTAACAAATTTCAAAATATCAGATTGATCACGAATATTTAGTTGAGTTCACCATGTGTTTAGACAGAAGGAGAAGGTAGACAGTAGCTGTGACTTAAAAAATGGCCATATGCTAAATACAGAAAAAGAATGAGCAAGCCTTCCTTATAAATAACTGGGAAGTCTGGTTGACTGGCCCATACCGGAAGTAAAGACCACCCGAGAAAGGAACAATAGAAGTATGTCTTTAATCAGAGGTCATAAAAGGAGTCTATATGTTGAAAGCATGACAGCATACCTCTAAAACTCACTGTCAGTTTTCTAAAGGGACTAAACCCCAAACATTAGGCCACCATAGCCCATGAAGGAAGGTTTGCTGGTCGTCAGTTATTTGGATACTTCTATTTGTGGTGTAAAATAGACGGTGAGGGATCCGTTTGCTAACTAGCATTGTGAACAGATACGCAGCCCCCTCAACATTGCAAGGCAATAAATTCAGCGAGTTGGACGGTAAGTGCATATTAGTAATAATTTTGATGGGAGACAGAACCTCTTTCCAAAGTATTTTAATGCAGTCCAATTCAATCTCACATGGTAGATATTGCCAGTATAAGTGCACCCTCTCCAGCTTCTGGCCAGGCAGCTAACATTGCCCTTACCTTTACTGGTGTTAAGCACTATCCTAAGATCACAGTATTGATGTTTTCTTTGAGCGAAGTGCAAATGGAATATGTAGTTTCCCTCTGTCAGAAGGAAATTCAGGATGTCTCGGGAATGTTCGCTTGCAGCTCCTCAGACTAACATTTCACATGTGTTATCTAAAAGCCAGTCCCGCCTTAAGCATCCTTTACAAGTGAGAAACTGCTTATGTTGCGTCACCCTCCAAGAAGATATCTCTTATCTCTGTGGTATCCCTACTTGCGCAAAGCTTCAGCCCATTTTGCAATGCACAGCGTTTGTTAATCTAAAGAAACCTCTCATTTCCAGCTGATATTCAGATGTGCACTTTTATAAACTTTTGAAATCGCCATTGCCATAAAAGGCAGGCAGGGTGATGGAGGAAACCTTATTCCGTCTTTGGAATGCTCTGCCTTTTACATCTGGTTCAAAGTTGGTGTTTCCCCACAAGTAGCGTCAAGGGAGATAGGACATATGTGATGTTATACACCCTCTCTGCTGGACAAATGCTGGAATTGAAACCCTCTACTCGTTACTCCGGCTGTAGAGGGGAAACACATTGACATTTGTGTTCTATAAATAATCATCGTTCCTGCTAAGTACTGATCATTTTGGCGTCAATGCTGCCTGGCTGTTGGTACACATGAAAAGGCCCACCTGTGTTTGATGTTGTAATATTTATTTTAGGTATATATACACTGTTAGTCAGTTTCAGTGCTCCTCTCTGCCTCTGTGGTCTGCATGTGCTCTACACCCCGTGGGGCCTGCCTCATTTTGATACAATCTACTTGTTGGAGAAGCCTGGCCCAGACGAATGAGGTGATATATTTTAAAAAAAAAGTAAAATGTAGACTTGATCAGGTGTCCTCAGTCTTTTGTTGCGTCTGCCAGCCAGTTTAGTGAATTTCAGTAAGGGGCCTGTGGTGTGGTAGTTTTCTCCCACCCTTCTCCAGTCTCCAACTTCCTCTGTTTCAGGCAGATGGATTCTGGATATGTGTCTGACCTCAAGGAGTTGGCACAGTGTCCCTTGCCTGCTCTTTTCACATTTGAAAGTGCCCCCTCTTCAAACAATCTTCCTGTGTGTACTCACTGCTTACAACGTGCAGTCTTCAAGATGTGCACCACGTTATCACTACTCAACCCCACGTGTTTGTGGAGGGGTTACAGTATGGGGGAGTTGCTGCGCAGTAATGCACGAAATATAGCAGCAAGAATCCTTTTTTTTTTTTTTAAAAAGAAGTTCTGTATTGGAATTTTAAACAAGCATTTGCAATGCAATGGGTCTCGCGTTTGCTCGTGTTAGAGCTAACGGCTTTGTAAACTCCTAACCTGACTTTTCTTGCGACATAAACCATGTACGTAACTGGAAAAAGTGCAATTAACTGTGGAAGATGGTCAATATTATTGCAAAGCGCTCGACTTCTGCCAAGCGAGATCGCGTTGCGAAAATAGAGAAAAAGTAGTCCACAAACCGAATGGAAAACAGCGAGCCTCGCATGTTTTCTGTACTTGGTCGATGCTCTAGAGGAGGGCTAACCGCCGGAAAAGGCATGACGTATGCATGCTTTCCACTAATGAAATCAAGCAGATTCTAACAGGCAGGCCCACGAACCAATGAAAGACAGTGACGTCACGTTGACGGGGCTCCAGAGCCCTTATTAATCCCTAAAGCGTCTCGATAGCGAAACGCATGCGCAAGCGCATGCGACGCAGGCTCGACTCTACAAAGCAGCATAGTATATGTTCAATATAAGACATAGGAAATCAGAACTGGTGTATTCACGTGTTACTGCGCTAATAGAATACAACAATACAAGCAACTGGAGCAAAGTTCAAGCCTCGCTATCCAGAAAGAAAAGAGCCTAGACTGAGAGGAGCTAGTGACTAGTACCAATTTGTAAGAGTTTTAAATAATAGAGCTTGAGCCTGTCTTTCTCGATAAACCGGTCACACGGGGGAAGCAAAGAGCAGCAGTCATCTGAACCTCATATTTCACCATCCATATAGAACTGTGCTTCAGTTCCAAGGCCACTTTGGGCGCCCAGTAGATCCACTGCAACTCCACGTGCTAAAGGGGAGGGTGCCCTCTGCTTGCATTTTCGACTAATCAGGAAAAGCACGATCGCTAGGATGTATTGGAAACCAGTGTGAGACGATACCTAGGGGCCTGAAGCTCAGCAAGGACATGTCACTTGGATCCTTGTCATAGCCACCCTCCTTGCTTTTTTGATTCATTGCAACACAGTCCATTATTTTACCAGCTTTTTATCATGTTTTATCATAAAGCTCATTTTTGACGAAATAATTTCAATAAATGAGAGGAATACATATTATTAACCCTAAAACCTATATATTCTGTCCTATTCTGGTGAGTTATCCCAGTGGAGATGGCTCTCCCTTCTTTGATTATACTACTACTAAAGGGAAAGTTATTTACTCCAGTATTAGTCATTTTGAGCTATTGAGTGAAATCATCATAACGGTAAATTGTGGTAATATGGTCACGTCAAATTTCAAACTTTGTTTTGAAACTAAATGTTTTGTAATCAGTTTGCTTAACTCTTCATGTAGTGTACGACCGCATGCAAGTTGTTGTTTATAGGCAGATAAAGCCCAACAATTAACTACTCGAGTTACAAACAAAAATACTTAGGAATTTACTGGTTTTTCAGCTGGGCCTAAGGGTATCACTTAACTTAAGACCCATAGTATTAAGTATTTGTAATTGTATAGGGACTCAGTTCATACTGGTAATGCCGTACAAATATGCTTTCCCCAACATATTTTTTTACGGGAGATTGTGTTCTTACATTGCCTGTAGTGAGCCATGCTAACTGTGGGGCATGGTACAAGGTAATGTCAGTATCACGGTGTTAGTGACCTACGTTTAAATTGTCAGAATGGCAGTTCTGACTCTTTCAACATAAGCACCAACAAAGTGTGAGCTATGAGTAAGCAGTGAGAGGCAGCCAAGGAGACCAGAAAATGGAGAGGTAAGACAGAAAACCGTGGAGCATGGAAAAGTGGTGCCCGGGTTGGGAAATTATAAAGGGGTCATAAATGCGAAATCTCTTCCTCTAATACTCGTGGATCTGGTGCAGCCTGGTAATCTCGTCCGTTCCGGAAGTACGCTTTGAAGATATTTGCCTCAGTTCCGGCTGACGTGCTGCATTTGCATGCCACCCTGGTGCAGGCCCTGTGGAATGTTAAAAGAATCTTTCAAGAATAGTTCGAGGCTGCCACGGGTTTAAAGCTTTTAAGGTTTAGGAGAAACAAGTAAAGCAAACATTTGTAGTTTTTTACTGATGTTGGAAACCTAAACATTATGTCAACTATTTTGCAGCAGCAGAGTTGATATTTTTACTTTTTAAAATGGTTGGCAGGGAGTGTTTAAAGGTCATTAACCAACAGAGGAAGAGTGATTAACCAGTGGTGCAATACCTAGGAAATTATTGACTGTAAGGACACTGCTCTAGAGAACTTTTATCTTAATCGATGTTCCTGTTTTTCTACCCTCTGATATAGACTTTGTACAGGTAACATGTTCAAAGGGCATGAACTCGATCACCTTGGAGTGAAGAATTACTATATTTGCACATGTCCCTTCAGGTCACTGGGCATTTATCCATCCTCCAAAAAGATTCTTTTACCGTGTCCAGACGTATGGAGAAAGCAACTGTACGTTAATAGACCCTGGGCTTATATAAAACTAGAACGATAGAATGTAAAAAACACCAATAACTACAGAATACCTACACGTTTACTAGTGAAAGTTGGCTAAATTAGTACACATCCAGAAATTATCAAACTAACTAGAACCTATTTCTAAGAAACTAGTTAAAACATTTTTCTGACTTTAATCAGACTTACCTAAGCACAGCCAATCAAAGCCTGTATCTGCTCTGTAGGAGGGAGTGTTGTCCAGAACCCCCCCCCCACCTTAGAGTGTAGATAAGGGATGTAGCCATGACAAGCTCATAGACACCCATTAACAGCCCCTCCCCTATGGAGGCCAAGGCACAGTTACATTGTGTTCTGCTGGAGAAGGCTAAGGGCACATGGGCACAGGTAGAGAAGTTCATCTGGTTCACTGGGACTCAGGAAGGTGATGATCATCATTGCCCTTCTCTTCCCACCCCCCACCACTAGAAATCCTCAGCTGTAGAGTGGATTCCAAGGCAGCAACCCCTCTGTACATCATGGAGGGCAAGAGAGTTCTGATTGCCCATCTTCAGTCATTCTTTCACTTTTCAGCTCGTTGGAAGGTTGGAGATCTGACCCAGAGTGAATACCAAAGTCACAGAGCGCACATATCCAAACTGGAGGACAAATCTTCCTTGGGAGAAATGTGACTGGTCTAGCATACAGGTCACTACAATAATGGCAGTGTGCTTTCATGGTGATATTGCTCATGAGTTTGCCAGAGCTGGGTCCCCTAAAAGCACATGCGTTCAAAAGTTATTAAGTAGGGCTTTCTTGGACTGTCTTCTTGTTCTAAGGCTTTGGAGAATTAAGCAGTGCTGTGTTAGGCTTGTTAAAGCTGCAGTGCAATCCTGGATTCTGCTAGATCGCTGATTGTTCTCCTTGGAATGGATGTAAATAACTCCATGTTTCAGTCTTTGCTTCTTATATTTCTTATCACAGTTTCACAGTTGTTTCAAGGGAAAATGGAGGTGAGGTAACAAGGGTGAGGGATGCATATCCAGGGTAGGAATGGAGCGACTTTATTAACACACTTATACATTTGAATTCAGTACAAGTGGTGAAACATTGACCAGACGACACCCATAATTTTTATGTGTCCAGTCATCAAACCGTTTCTAATACAGCGCAAGAGCATTGCGTTGAACAATATTTTCCCAGGGAAAAAAAAAAAAATGTAAATCAATCAACAGACTTGTAGAGCGTGACTAGCCACCCGGTAGGGTCTCAAGGTGCTGGGGGAGGGGCAGCAAGTAAACAGTTGTCGATCAGTGGGGATCAGTCGAAGAGACATGTTTTGCAGTCTTTTCTGAATTGCAATAGAGTGGGAGATCTTCTGAGGTGGATGGGAAGGGAGTTCCAGGTCTTGGTGACATGGTGTGAGAAGGATCTTCCTCCAGCTGTGGTCTTCTGGATGCGTGGGATGGCGGCGGAGCGGAGCTGTCTGGTGGGCATCCAGAAGTAGAGTCTGCAGTTGAGGTATTCTGGTCCGGCATTGTGAAGGGCTTTGAGGACGTGCGTGAGAAGCTTGAATGTTATTCTCTTGTCTACTGGGAGCCATTGCAGGTCTCTCAGTAGGGTGGAGGTGTGTCTGTGTCTGGGGGTGTTCTTGATGAGACAGGCAGAGGCGTTCTGGATTCATTGCAGTCTTTGCCGTACTTTGGTGTTGGTTCCAGCTTAGAGTGCGTTGCCGTAGTCTAGGCGGCTGCTGACGAGGGCCTCGGTGATTGTTCTTCTGGATTCGGTTAGGATCCATTTGAACATCTTCCGGAGCATGCGCATGGTGCTGAAACAGGCAGAGGAGACTGCACTGACTTGACGGTTCATTGAGAGTGCTGAGTCCAGGATGAAGCTGAGGTTGCGGGCATGGTCGGTAGGGGCCGGAGAGCTTCCGAGGGCAGTGGGCCACCATGAGTCGTCGCAGGCGGAGGGGTTGTTGCCGATAACAAGGACTTCTGTTTTGTTGGGATTTAACTTGTGGCAGCTCTCCTTCATCCAAGCGGCGCGGCGACTGCCTTCATTCCGTTGTGGAGGTTGGCTTTGGCTGTGTGCGGGTCATTGGTGAGGGAGATGATTAGCTGTGTGTCTTCGGCATATGAAACGAAGTTGAGCGTGTGGTAAATGGGTTAAACTACACAAGCTAGTACTTACATAGGCCAATAAAACCATTCTTCCATTGATTTTGTAATTTGGCAATTTTATTGCAAGTAAAATGCAAAACCGTGACCAGCATATGTTGCACTTTGTGGCAGACATATTAAACACTTATTTTATGGCGAATCAAACCTGTGACTATACAGCATACTGATTTCTTGAGCAGGTGGGTTAATTACCAGAGTTAAAGTAAGTCAATTAATCCCTGGAACTTGCTGAGTATTCAAAGATCTGTGCAACTGGTGCCTTAACCCAGTAAGCATTTTATTTTAAAATGCATTCTGTTTGTGACCAATTGAGTAAACCAGGAAAGATTTACCATCACGATTGTCCTTGGTGCCAAATTTATTTTGGGGGGTAAGGTTTTTTTAAAAAAACCATAGACATATACATTAACTGTCATACTTTGCACCCTTTCTGCTCCCGCATAAACACCTCCTATAACTCCCCAGCCTTTAATTCCAGTTTTTGGGAGCTGGTGTAGTTTTTTCCATTTCTGGCTTTGGCCATCAAAGACGCATGGTGAAGTGGAAGCTATGTCTTTACTTGCCCAAGCAAGGTCCCCATGACAGATGACTATTTTGTAACTCCTTCAGAACTAATTTGCTATAAATCTGTGACTCTCCACGGGGCCCCTGGTCGTTTCAGTTCTTTGTGAAGAGATTTGCTGGAATCCCAGTCATTGGGACCATTAAGGCGGAGTTAAAAGCAGTATTGAATGGCAAGACAGACACTGCTCAGGAAAATAACTTTGTTACACATGTTTCAAGAATTCACGCCTAAAAAGCAATCAACACACAATATCTCTCACTTTATTAAGAAAGCGATGACTATGAAGTGTATCACTACCAACAACAGCACATTACACTAATACATGCACACTACCCAACTGCAGCACATTTGTGTTCAAAGCTTACATCGCTTTCTATGCTGAATACATGGCACGATAGCTGTGTTCATGAGTTTCCCTATCTGGGTGTGATGTTTGATGACAAAGGAAACTGGTTACCATGTATATCCAAGCTATGTACCCGATTTATTGTTGCAGTGGTCTCAGTCTTTGAATTTTCATCCAGAGTAGGCAACAAACCTAATCTACAGATGCTTGCAAGTTAAAATGCTTACCAGTGTTAATGTATTGTCACCCATTTGGGATTACCAGATTAGCCCATTGTTGCAATTGGAAGAGTGTAGATTTTGTAGGCGGCTTTTGGGAGTTGGGCCTATCAGCCTGCGCTTGGTTTTTCATAAGGAGTTAGGCTATGTCGAGGATGAAATTAAGGTCTCCCCTTTGCATTTCTATTTGGGTAAGTGAGCACACAACTCTCATCAGGGAAATTATAACTGATTCCCTTCATGTGATCTGGGGTTGAAAATCCCATGGTTAAAGTATATTAGAAGAATTGCAACCAACCTGGGTCGTTAGATTTATTCACTTCCCTGCAGTCAGTGAGCATACAAGCGAAGAGTTGGGCAAAGAGTGAGTTAAAAAAAACTGGTCATGGCAAAAAAGAGAAGCAAGTGAACTGATGAAGTGTTCTGTGCAAGATTTTGTTATGATTAAGATGTATCAAAATACTGAGCCATACCTATCCCAGGTTAATAGCTTGTGGTAAAGGATGCTTGTCACAAGATTTCAATTGGGTACCGTTAGCTGTGATCTTTGTTTCCCTATGGGTCCTTTTGATCCGAAAAGTATTCATGTGTGCCCTGGTGATGGTGCTTCCTTTCAGACATTGCTGCACTTTACATTATTTTGTAAACTATGTGAACCTTTCAGACGAATATTTTTATTGCCCATTTTAAAAGAAAAGGATTTTCATACAGTGCAGACCAGCTTTTTATTTTTCACGTATGGTAGCGGATGCCTCAGTTTGTCTTGCTGTGGGATCAATTCAATTCAGTGTTTTATTATCATGATTTGGATCTCCAAAGAGATCCACATGAGTAATGATACAGAGTCATATTAATTCATAATAAACTAATACACTTTTCAAAAAAAGGACCGAAAACATATAAATAGATGATAAAATAGTACACTTTAAAAGAACACAAAGAATCAAAATATCTACAAAAAAGTTTGAAAACATTTAAATATCCTGTATCAAAATCTTTCATTAGAGGGGGCGTAACATAAATTTAGAGCTTCTCTATAAGATCTAATATTTAGCCTCAAAAAGAGGGGTTTCAACCATTTTTTCCTTTGTGCGGCTAAAGCGGGACAAACAAATAAAACATGTTTGATATTCTGTACCTCACCTTGACACAAATCACAGGATTTAGTAGAGCCATCCCACTTGGAAATAAGCTCTCTCAGGGGTATTCTATTAAGTCTGATCAAAATACAAAATCGCCTCACCCCATGTGGTAGATTCCAGGACAGATAAGGTAGTTACAGAATTAGTTAAAATCTTGAGACCTCTTCTATGGCGACATGCATCCAGGTCCATCAAAAAACCTTTGGACCGTGTTGCTTCCTTCAGAGGTTTTTTTAGAAATACAGAAGGTATTGAAAGACAGAGCTCCGAGTCTAGCTCTAAGAGCCGAATAGCTTTGATGTAGTTTCTGAAAAATCCGGATTTTCTCTCAAATTGTTAAAAATGTAATTGTGGGCCAGGTTTCTCAGCATAAATTCCTTGCTATGAATAAGGCTATGCGCCCTTCTTATCACAGCCGCAAGGCCTTGCACATAGATATTCTTAATGCCAAATTCAAGTCGTAACGCTGCCCCTGAGGCTGAATGATTACGGGAGGCCATGCATCTTAGAATACGTCCTTCTGTCTTGTCAAGAAAATCCCATTTATTTATGTCTATACATTCAATCATGTATAAGAGAGTAGCTGGAATCTTAACCTGGTAAGCAGACAATAAGTGTAAGAAGTGACGTATACCATTTGCATTAAAGAAAGCCGCCAAACCTTGGGCATGTGAAATAGCCTTATTAGTATTATTGCAAATATGCTGTTGCTCATTTGTTGAGGTCGAAAAGATCTTACCCAAAAACTGGTAGGAATCTAGCTGTTACAACTTATGTTGACCCAGAACCCAGGGGGTAGAGATTTTCCTTCTGATTTTTTTTTTTTCCCGGAGAAGCATACCACCAAAGACTTTGATGTATTGATTCTTATGTAGTACTTCTCCGAATAACAATTTAGGGCGGCCAGGCGTTGATTTTAAGCCTTTTGAACCATGTCATCCGCATATAATAAGCATACAATTGGGTCGATGAGTGCAGGGCAATCACTAATCGCAGGAGACAAGGTGGGACCCCTAATTCTTGGAGTTTCTTCCACTGTATTTTCCTATCAACTCTGTCAAATGCTGTGGAATAATCAATAAATGCAGCATACAATATTCCCCCCCTCCCCCTGCTAGTCTGGACATATTTATTAATTATAGTTTGCTTTATTAGGATGTTATCTAAAGTATTATGGGCCTTTCTGAAGCCTGCCTGTTCCAATGGAAGAATACCATTTTCCTCAACCCAATCAGTTAATTACAGTAAGATGCTTTTTGCAAATATCTTTCCGGTTGCATCTGATAATTTATTTGTAATTTGACGGTACTGTTCTATCTCCCTTTTTATGTAAAGGAAGTATTATACTACCAGTCTATGATTCCGGGATATTACCTTGGGCATAGCAGGTGCCAAATACTGGATGAAGTAGTTTTGCCGGAAACAAAGGCTCCCTTTTAATTGAGTCATCGGAACTTCGTCGGGGCCCATAGTGCCCGAAGAGCGCATTGAAGTTATAATCCCCTCTAATTCAGCCACAGTAGGAGCACCCGTATTCTCCATTTCGCCCCCTCTGTTTAATACTATCAACTTTCTCCCAGGGCCAGCGCGCTGGTTTTCAGAGTGAAGGTCTTAAATATACAACTTCCAGTCTTCCTCTGCTATCAGGGGGGCGAATAAGGTTTTACAGTTTCCACACCCGCTGAGATGATAGCCCAACATTTTCTGTGGTTTCTCTTTGCGGCTGCTTCCCTCAATGCTATCCACCTATGATCCTCTTCTTTTCTTTGGATCGCCAGTTTCAGCCGCAATCTTCTTCACTTAAGTTTTGTTATTTTCCTTTTCATTTGCTTAGTCTTGTACCCCGATTGTCGCCTTACTAACTTATTTATTTCTCTGTCCAGGTTCAAGATAGGCAGCTGAGCTTTTTTGACTCCAGTTATACTACGCTCAAGCTGCTTACGCGAAGTAATGTAACTTATTAATTTGGAAAAATGTGTTAAAACATCTTTCCCCCAAACCTCCATATTTCCCACAATGTTTTCCAGCAATTATTATTATTATTATTTTAGCTGTTGTCTAAGACATTCTCCTATTTTTTTTTCATTAATTCTAAGGTTTGCGCCTTTTATAGACCATGAATCTGTGGCCCCTAGCTGCAATTTTAAAGTAAGTTTTAAAATCTTGTGGTCACTGTATAGGGTGTCTAATATTACCATATCCTCAACTCTTTGAGCGATGTTGTACGAAGTACAGATATAGGGGGTTATTCTAACTTTGGAGGAGTGTTAATCCGTCCCAAAAGTGACGGTAAAGTGACGGATATACCACCAGCCGTATTACGAGTTCCATAGGATATAATGGACTCGTAATACGGCTGGTGGTAAATCCGTCACTTTTCCGTCACTTTTGGGACGGATTAACACCTCCTCCAAAGTTAGAATAACCCCCATAGTCTATAATGGAGTTATTCTTAACAGACTTATGTCTGAAGCCTGTGGGTGAATCCGAACTGAAGCGCCCATTCAGAATAATATTGCTGCAGGACCTCAGACCTTTAAAAAAAAATTAAGCCTCTTTTATCTGTCCTAATTCCAGGAGGGAACATGATAGATGGAATTTTCAGCGCTTTTTCCCTATCTGGATCACCGAAGAAATGAAGTGTAGAATTAGAAATTTTACAGTTTAAGTCCCCCATTATAATTAAGTTGACAGAATTTCTTATAGCACAAACTTATGTAAGCAGTTGTTGTAAAATATTGTCAAATTCCTTTTCAGGGGGGGTATATGCATTCACAGTAGCCAGGGGCAGTTTCCCGCCCTTCTCCCCCCTAACTTGTAATCGTACTATTTGAAAAAAGTTTGTAGTTTCGGGGAGGCTGTCAAATTCCCAGTTATATCTGTCGCTTAAAAGCGTAGCTATTCCCCCTTTAGCAAGCCCCTTTTGAGGGGAGTGCTTTTTTGCTTAAAACCGTGTAACCCGGGCATGAGAAGTAATTTAAACACCAGGTCTCTTGGATGCAAATCAGGTCGATCTTCATTGAACACAATACATATAATTTACCTTGGTCTTTCCTTAGTCCTGCGGCATTCTAAGAGACCAAGGAGAGGTCAGTGCTAGTAACATGACTGTATCAGCTTATCCTTCGGCTTAGATCTTTTCAGGGCCCCCGCTAACCAATTCCAGTTTTCTTGTTTGGGACTGGAACCCTGATATTTGGGATCTTCCAAAACATTCACTACCCTTGTACCTTGAAATAGGGAAACTTTCACAATTTTGCCTGAGGTGAGAGAATGTTTCCACCCCCCAATTCACAATATAGTTTGTGGAGTCTAAACCATGAGTAGAAAGCTGCCCACCAAAGTATATTGACTTCTCCCAGACTGGTATAATATCTATATCCCTGCGTTGGAGTTGGGCACAGTTAACCAGAATTAATTTCACAATAGTTTTAGGGGAAAACCAAACCTTTGCCTTGCACCCACCTATACGGTGGTCAAGAAAGACCCTCACAATATCAGTACTCTCAATTAAATTGAGTTCATCTATTTCCAAAAAGCATGACAATAGGAAGCAACGATTTAAGCATACATTTGAGTCAAATATAGTCAAGAACTCCAAGCAGTCCGGTAACTCTGTATGCCCAGCAAGGGCATTATCCCTTCTGTGTTTTCCTCCCACTTTCTGAGTACTTAATCTGGGACAAATCTCCATAGCTATAAGAGAGACTGGATCAGGCGGGATTACGTTGATGGAATCAAATCTGGCACAAGGAATCACCGGTAGAGCCGTTGGTCCATGATCTTGCGGCAGTACAGCAAAAGACGCCCCCTCAGTTCTGTTCTGAGTGAGGGGACCTGTTCCAAGATGTCTGTGAATTCCACCTGCTCTCGTTCCTCAAACTTAACCTTCCCTTCCCTTCGCTTCTTTTTTTTTTTTTTTTTTTTTTGTGAGTCGCCGGTTCCTTTTTCTTTCCCGGTCTTTTTACCTCATAATTTAAATATTTTACTAGCCTGTCCCATGTTGTTATGTCGTTTTCATTTTGTTCCGTCTGCTTTATGGATAGTTGATCTTTGGGAAGAAAGATTTTAAATGAAACCGCTCTGGAATTTAGTGCGTGTTCCATTTTCTGGGCAACATGGGCCAGTGGGGTAATATTGTGCACTGAATTCGTACTAGAAAAGAGGTTGTCCAGGGAATATATCTCATTATTTTCGGAGGCCAGGATCCCTGGTGTGATGACTACTTCATCCAAATGTGACTTTCCTGCTTTAGTTCCTTTATTGGAGTGGGAAAGCTTATCTCCTGCGATCGTCAAATCTTCAAAGTTGGTAACTGCAGACTAGTGCCATTTGTATTTAGACCCAAACTTTTACATGCCTCTTTTTTTAATTGTCTTGGTCAACTCATCAAGACAGTGGCTCATGCTTTGATTTACTAGTAAGACTTTTAGAATAGAAATGAGAATATCTAGAATGTGGTCAGAATTTTTTATAGATTTTTCGAGAAGGTCCAAAATGGACGATAAAATTCTTTTGAGGCACTTAAAGGATTCAGAAAGGACTATGGGGGTTATTACAACTTTGGAGGAGGTGTTAATCCGTCCCAAAAGTGGAGGTAAAGTGACGGATATACCACCAGCCGTATTACGAGTCCATTATATCCTATGGAACTCGTAATACGGCTGGTGGTATATCCGTCACTTTACCGCCACTTTTGGGACAGAATAACACCTCCTCCAAAGTTGTAATAACCCCCTATATGTTGTTCTGGTGGGGACACTTGGTCCGGGGTTTCTGAAGGACTTGTATCTGAAAGAAAGTGGTCCGAAGATGTACTACTAAATAACTTTAGCATGGGGCAATCAATATTAGATTGTGCTACTACGGACTTTGTTGGTACAGGCAAAGTAACAATTCTGCTGCCGAGCACCTCATCTGGATCTATATCAGGAAGAGTAAATTCTATAACTTCGGCCTGGTTGGACCCCCTCAAGAGGGGGTAGGCGGTAGAAACAGCAGATCCCTCCCTAACAGTAGTGTCATCATCAGTCATAATATTCAAGTTATTACCCTGAACGGGACCTTGAAGAGTATTATTATTGACGCCTGATGTATTTCCTGCTTTGATAATTATTTTCTCGCTAGGATCCTTTTGAAAGAAATGGTAAAATAGAGTTAAAACTTTTTACATTTAGTTGCTGCACTCCCTTGTTTCTTAGGGGGTTTGATTTAGTTATTTTTGCAGGCCTGACTAAGGATTGACCTACTCCTTCTCGTATGTTTAGAAGTCATTCTATTTATTCCTGATCTTTTGATCACTTTCTATTAAAATCCTGGAACCTCTTCCTTCAGCAGAGCAATTATCCTGTCAAAGGAGTTGTTAACGATCCACCAAGACCTAGTATGAGTCTGGTGTGTTTCTAGCCTTGATTTCCTACTATTCCCTTCTGAATCCCTCTGGGAGTATGGGGACACTCTCGATCACAAAGGTACCTGGCCCACGAGCAGTCCACAGACCCGAAGTACGCCTTTTAACGCAGTTACAGACAGGCTGGAGTTCAACAAAGCGAGGCAAAGCGGCGTTGGTCAGGGCAAGGGCAAGTCAAGGCCAGGCCAGAAGGAGCGAAATAATAGAAGTGGGGCCAGCAGCAGATCACAGTACCTTAGTGTCGGGTAACAGGCTCCCTTTCCGATCAGAACCCAGCCAACTTTTAACCAGGCCCGCAGCTCTTCACCACCTGCCGGCCTTGTTCCTCTGTTCCTCTATTCCTCTGTGCGGCTGGCTTTTAAGTGCTTCCTCAGTGCTCCTCAGCGTTCAGTAGTTCAAGCCCTCCCTTAATTCTTTGGGGGGAGGTTTTCTTTCCTCTACCCATTTTCCTGGCGTCTTACCCGCGCTGCTCCTGAGGCTGGAGCGTCACTTTCCCCTTCCAGCAGTGAAGAGTAGGCTCCTCGTGGCCTGTGCTCTCCTCTTTACTCTCGACAACCTTATCCTGCTGGGGCAAAGGGCAAGGAGCAAGAACCCCCCCATAGCTGACACCAAGTAAAGTACAGGGCAGGCTCCTAAGTAGGGAGTAGAAGCACAACGGTGACAGTAGCGGGAGCGAGGAGCTTGCACTTCCCTCCTAGCTCCCAAAACTCACGAGCCAATTAGCTCACAATGATCTTTTTCCTCCGGAAGCACAACCGAGGGGGCCTCGGCAGCTTGCGACTGCACTGGCGACAGCCCTTACCCACGCCGTGGCCTCCTGGCCACAGCAACCTTGGCAACTGAGTCTTCTTGCCTCCTGACGGGACGGGTTGACTTGGGAGCCGAAACGGGGGCAGAAGCGAGGCGGCAAGATGCCTCTTCTCCCCCCCCTTTCCCTTAATCCAAAGGACGGCTACCTGCCTGACTATCCGCTCCTCCGTTCTCTGCTCCGTTGCAGTGTCAGCGTCACGTCGTCAGCAACTAACACTCCGCAATCGAAGCTCCTGTCTCCTGCCTGCTGTGGGATAATTTCTCAGAAGTGCAATACGTTGGCATAATTCTGTGAATTTCTACACTACTGCCCGTTTCTGAGGAGATGCCGAACCAGGTTAGGAGAAAAACAGAAAACTGAAAGTGAGTCCTCTTTCCTGAATGACTCTGTTAGAGAGTTCAGTATGTTGAATTCCAAGTTGTGAATTCTTTCCCACCTGAACTGTAGACAGCTGGGATTGAAAAGATTAGAATAAAGCTTTATTAGAGGATTTTAGTTCTGTGATTGGTTCAGAGAACAGATCTTTGCCCCTCGAGCAAGGGGGTTCACTAATGAATGCATTTATATACTGAGCACATAAAAATTATACTCTTCTGCGTTCAGTATGTGCTGATCTCATCTAGCATTCAAGACATGATGCACCTGCTAAGTCTTGAGATTAACCTAAGTACAGTATTTAGTGCAATCTGAACTTTCTAGTGCACTTCTCACCATTCCTCAAGTATGAGTTGGCACTATTTAAACTGAAGTTGGCCAAAGCACCAATCGCTGAAGAGAGAACACAGGGTGGAGAATGTCCCATTCTTTTAACCTTTGCTAGTGGAAAGAAGGTGGTCCTAGAGACACAAGATACCCGTACCCTCTAGATAGTCAGCAGTCCATATCTTTTCACACTGGCCTTACTATTCATATTATGTCCAAAAGTGCAATTGCAGACTCTCATACTTTCACTGTCCATGGTCATAGATTTGCCGCTTTGGTTCAGCTGAAGTCCGTTTTTTAGCATTTATGTTTTTATGTCAACAAGACTTGGTTAATGTGTCACTTTGATTAGGGTACCATCTAAGGGTATTGTCTGCATATGCCTCACCAGTTGGGTCAATGCCATTTGAGGTGTCAAAGAATACAGTACCATAAAACGATTTCTCTGTTTTGATTTAATTTCACATAGTCTTGATTATTGAGTCTTCTTTCCCACCATACCTTCAATTGAGGTGGTACTTATTTTGGCACAGAGCTTACTAGGCCACATTAACTACTATATTGTAAACTTGAACAAAAAAAACTGATAAACCTATGAAAACTTAATAATTTGTGAAACCGACTCTAAATGATAATAAAAGGCTAAACTAGAACAATAATATAACAAGCATTGGCAAAGCCAATAGGTCTTTCAACAGGCTAGTGCAACGGTTATTTTTTTTTTGTTTTTTTACTGTAGGGGTATGCCACAAAGTGGAAAAAGAATAAAAAAGATAGAAAACTTGCTTCTGGCTAGTTATGTACAATGGGCTTCGAATAAAAAAATGTAAATAAAACAAAAAAATCAACAATTGCTTATAATTTTAATAAAACAGTACATGCGTTTCCGAGCAGGCAGGTGTAATGCACATCACAGGAAAATATATTTTTATATTTTTTTGAAAATAAAAGATAGTCTTGGCTGTGATTTACTGTCTCGAAGACATAAGTTAAACACACAAGGATGATAAAATAAAAAAGGATGAGAAATGGAAAAATAAAACATTGATGACTAACATCGACTCAGGCCCTTAAGTGCACTTTTGTTTAGGTGGGGTGTAATTCTGACCAGAAAATTGGCCTTAGTCAAAGTGTAAGAGAGCCATTATTGAAAGTGGACTAACTAATTTGTCCATGTTGCTGACAGTTAAACAGGCCAGTGGATAGATGTGTCTTTCCCAGAGACTATCCATGTGTGGATATACATATGTATATCTCCATGCCTGGCTATGCATATGTATATTTATATTTTATTGACGAAATGAGGTTGACAATATAGCTAAAGCTGTCTCTAATCCTGACCTAAAATGTTAAACATGACTAGACTGACATAAGCTTCCCTACCAAGGGTACTCTGTGTTTTGTGTATTCAGTTAAACAGCCAGTGGACATAATGGCTAGATTATGAGATAAGACATACAGGACTGTATGTGAAGAACATTTTCATGGGATAGCAGTGTGTAATGTTCAGTTCATGACTTAATTGGTGATGGTTTGGCCAGCCTTAATTATAGCTTTTGTCTCATCTTTCCTCCAAATGAATTGTGCAGGGACTGGTCAGAATCCTGTGCGTCAAGCCAGTGTAAGTGCTGGGATTCCATACTCTGTGCCATCTTGGAGTTGCCAGATGATATGTGGATCCGGCCTAAAAGCTGTGTGCCTCGGTGCTCAAGCGATCATGACGGGAGAGTCCAGCATCGTAGTGGCAGGAGGACTCGAGAACATGACCCAGGTGAGCCTGTATCTTTGTGTGATTGCATTGCTGATTAGATGATATCCCTTGTAATATTTTTCAAACTTTCGTAAACATCATTTTGTCACACTCTCATTTCTCATCCTCTACCCAACATGAACTTGCCATTGGGCTCTCTTCTTATCTTTGTTCAACTCACTTCCCCTTTTTTGTGGCATTACAGCCATTGCTGAATCATCATCCACTACTGCAGAGCTAGGGGATCTGGGAAGTCCTTTACACCAACTTTTGCCAGTAGATGTAAAAAGTCCTCCAAATCGATGAGCGGTACACCCACCTGTGCACATACTCTATCTGACCTTGCATGCACTTTTCAGTCACTGTTTTCTGGATCTCCAAGTACCTTCAACAAAGAGCTAAACTAACTGCCTCTTGCATCTTGGCCCACAAACTCCTTCCTCTGTTATCGTAGATCTTCTGGGAAAAGTTTCACACAAGCATTTATGTCCTTCCACAAAGGCCTGGATTATAAAAACTCCAGTGTGGGATGCAATATTTATTGCAGCCAGTAAATAGTGACACTACAGAGGTTGGAATATTTTGTTTGTGATAAATAGCACCTATTCCACATTTTACCAAAATATGTGGCAGAACATGCTTATTTTGGTTGTTACCATCCCCAAATATGCATTATCCCAGTATATAAACGGGGCTTATTTCCGCTGGTAAATTTCAACAGGCTTTACTTTCTGAAATATATCCAAGAGGCACAAACTTTATCATACCTGGTAGTTACCATGTGATGTAAAATTAGCACAAGTAACTGTGCACCCTGTGCAATAGGCGTCTGGAAGTGGATGCTAAAAATCCATGACGTGTAATTGAGGCCCTAGCTTAAGGCAGACTTATTTCTCTAGGACTCCCTTTGTACCTGATCTACCAGTTGCAGATTATGCAGAACGTCACAGCTCACTTAGGTCTGGCATTCTCATGCAAAGAAAAGATCTTGGCACAGTTGCAGAGCCCTCATTGTCTTCCACTGTAAAAAAGTACTTGTTCCAATGACAGCACATTTGCCACAAACCCCACCATAAATGTGGATCCATGTTCTTCTAAAAATGTTTGCTGCTGTTTTTTTGTTTGTTTGTTTTTTAAATAATTAGATCCTTTCTTACGTTCTTAGAGCAAAATAGGTTAACATACTGGGTCTTTCCCCATAGATAACAAGTTAGGGGAGAAGTCAAAAATGTGAAATTCCTCAAATTATAATCTTTCCACCATTCAGCATCTTATTCCATTGCCCTAGACCATCGATCCCTTCATTGCTCTTAGCCTCCGAATGTGTTGTTACTCCAGCATTGTAACTTTCATAGATTCACATGCTTGAATCCTTCCCCGTCATCGAGATGGGAGTCCCCGGTGTATTATAATAGCAATGTTATGATAACTAAATTGTATACAGGCTTAAAGGCTATCACATTAGTAGTCTATCCCTGGATTTTTGAGGAAAAAAGACCCAAACCAGATTTCAGCCAGTCAGGCTGCCCTTCCCTCTAGAACACTCCTGTGAGAAGCTCCAGTGCCTCAGATTTTCCCACAGCACGAGTGCTGAAGTAGTTGAGGTACATAATCTGTATCGGTCAGCCTCTCAGTGGAGGAAGGAGGGTGGCATGTGAATCCATGAAATATTCCAAAACTGGAGAACTACAGCTACAGGTAAGTAACTCATTTTCTTACTCCATTATTGGAACTTTCATAGATTCACATGGTTGAATCAGAGTAGCAAGCAGTAGTGAAGCACATTGTGTGATGAATACTTTATATCAATTGAAAGATGCAATTCCATGAATAGAAAAGAACATTCTAAATGACTATGGAAACAAGAGTAATTACACAGTGCTAAACAAAAACCAGTGTAATGTGAAGGAAAGAAAACTTCATTATCATTGTTGTGATTACCCATGGGGCTGGCGGCGGAAGAAAAGAGAGACCTACTGATAGGTGAGATGCTTGGGTCCACCAAGACAGATGTGGTCTCATTGGTTTCGGAACTTAAATTACGTCATCGATAGATCCCTTGGACTGTGTCCACTGATTGTCCAGGTGCTCTTGAAGTGGACACGTTCTGAGACAACAGAATGGTACAAGTAGATGCAGGAAGACATCATTCCCAGTAGGGACTTAAAGAGGTTAACTGAAAAAGACCTACTTTTTTGAATGAGACTGGCTAAGGAAATTAGTTTCTTCTGCTTTTCTTTTGTAGGAGCCTCCTTGGAGCTGGATGTGTCTAGAATAGCACCTAGGAAAGTTCTTATTTTCAGGGGTTGGAAAGCTGATTTGCTGTGATTGATAGTCAGGAATAGCTTCCCAAACAGGTTATGCAGGCTTTTGTCGCTCTTTGAACCTGCGATCTGGACCTTGCCTCGATGACCCAGTCAACCAGATAGAGAAAAACTTGAAGTTTGTGCCTTCTGAGGAAAGCACCTACTGGAGCCAGGCACTTGGTGAAAAGTCTGAGGGCCACTTGAAGGATTATTAAAATTTCACAAGAATAGTTCCTGCCCATCACTATTCTGGAATGTAAAAATAAAATTATATTGAAAACCGGCTTGGAACTAAGAAGTAGACTAACCTGTTCCTGCAGCTTCCTCTAGCCAATGCTCTTGAACGACCAGTTCACATGCATGATACAGCCAGATTATTTATGTATGCCTCTTGTGTAGTCAGCTAACTGATGATATCCTACTCATGAAAAAATGAAATTCACATTGAGGGTCATTTTTTTCTGTCCTGCCTACTCCTGATTTTGTTTTTTTTACATGCTTTGACCTACAAGTCTACATGTTGTAGATTAATACACTTTAAGGATTGATTGGCCTGGTTCAAGAAAAATGTTGGCATGGGAAGGATGTGCTCATATTCATATTCAAAACAAGATCATGTGCATTTTATTTTCAGTATGTAGAATCACATTTTAGGGAGGTTTAGAGATGAACAATTACATATCTTGCTCCTGTGTTAAAAAAAATGTGTTCTTCTCTTGATCGCAGGCTCCTCATTTAGTGAACATGCGTGCTGGGGTGAAAATGGGAGATGCATCTCTGCAGGACAGCGTACTTACGGACGGTCTCAATGATGCTTTTTTTAAGTACCACATGGGTATCACAGGTAAATGATTAGCTTTTTACAGCTGCTGCCAAGAAACCCATGAAACATATACCTTAATCAGCAGTAGGGGCTGAACTTAGAAATGTGAGGGGAATATACTAATCAATATCTGATGGGTAATAACAGATATGGACTAACAAAAAGGTGGTCTGAATGCTTGAATTAATCTCTGTCACTTGTAATTACTCGGGTTGCATTCCAGTCCATATTCTTTTTGTCCAGTGCGCCACTCCAGAGCCTGACCTGCCATAATCCAAATCAGTTTTAGTTCTGCTCTAGTAAGACCAGTCCACCCTGAACTGCCAGGCCTGGTCCCCTCTAGACAGAAATACAAGTACGTTAGGTATGGCCTTCGTGTCACTGCTCGTCGGTTTGCTAAACAGTCCCAGAAATCTCAGGTCGGTAAATTTCTTCTTATTGTAGTTTAACCATGAGAAATCCAACGCATGGTCAAGAAAGAGACACTACCCCAAAACATCCCTGGACAACTGGGCATCCAGATTACTCCAGACCCTAAGCCATAATAATAAGAGTGGTTCCAGTTTAATTTTGGCCCCCTAGGGAACCAGCCCAAGTTCTGATAGACACATAAAAGCGGGGGTGGATTGTGGGACCACCAATGTTTTCGCAGGAATTTGATTTCCACCTGTTGCAATATCCCCATGCCGTTATAACCCCATACTCCAGCTCCATAACTCGCCACTGAGATACATGTGTTCTTGTATATGTCAATCTTTTCTCTAACTGTTTTTTGTCCCAAACTCCTTGAGAAAGAGAAATCCGACTCAACAGCTCTTTGTGTTTGTGCAGCCCGAGAGTCATGCAATGTGTGCCAGGATAATTTTTTTATCAAAGGTCAAGCCCAAATACATAAACGACTTTACCTTCTGGATTTCCATTGCCCCAAATAAAATGACCTAGTTTTTACATTTGTTTGGCCTTCACTCTTTGGAAAATACTGTTGTATATTTGTTTTAAGATCCAGAGTCCCCATAAAAGAATAAAACTCATCTGAGCGAAGTTGTAGGCCATTAGCAGTTTTTGCCATTAGAACTGCATCATCTACATATAAAGGAACCGGAAGAGGCTTGGAATTTATCATAGGCAGATCCTTCCCTATTTTAGTCAAATGTGCTTCCAAACCTTTGATTGTAAATAAGGGACATGGGTGGTGCTATCACACACCCCTGCCTTACTCCCAGAGGAGACCGAATGCTGTGTGTGACTGCCCCATCTACGCCATACCTTACCCTTATAGTAATGTCCTCATGAAGTCTTTGTAATAATCCAATTAGACCCTTGTCAATTCCCATCATGGCCATCCCCCCACAGCTTCCTTCTGTTGACCAGGTCAAAGGCAGAGCAGAGGTCCATGAATGCAAGGTGAATAGACCTCCTTCTAGTTTTTACATATTTACCAATGATCAGATGTAAGTTGAGACACTGCTAAACGGTACCTAATATCCTACAGCCACGCTTCTAGCTGCACAGCAGGTACCCTCCCCAGAATTCTTAAAGAATTATTCAAGAGAAAAATGGGCTGATAACAGACAGGTGAACTCCAGTTCCCTTTTTGAAAATGAGTACCATAATAGCTTCAGACCACAAAGGAATAAGATCCCCTAAAATAAGAGCTTTAAAATTGTTAGTCAGTATGGGTGCCAATAACACTGGATTTTCTTTAAAAGGATCTAAAGGCCCTCCATCTGGGCCAGGTGCTTTCCCGGGACAACGGGAGATAGCAAGGTTGACATCTTTTATTATTGTGGAATCACCTAGGTCCCTATATATTTCTAAATTTTGAGCTACAGATTCATTATAACCCCTAACCGATGCTGTATTCTCTGGGTTAAAACTTCTACAAAAACGGTCACCCACGTATCAGCTGGGATCACTGTGTCTAATGATGGCTTATTATAACATATAATAAAAGGTTTATTGACTACCTTCCAGAAGGAGGCACTGTCCTTCAACCTGACAGCTTTACCCAACTCTTCCCAGATGGCGTTTCTCATCTCTGACACAAACAGTTAGGAGCGCACCTGCCTGACATCCCAGCAATTAATCTGCCCCATTGCATCATGGTAGATGTAGTATCTTCAAAAAACGAACTCCATTAATTTTTAAATATTTCACCTTTAAGTAGGTACAGCCTTTACTGTGCATCTCTGGACACATGTGTTTCTGGGTTAGTCCCTTCTTCAGCAGAGAACATATTTGTGGGGTGCTGGGAATGCTGCCATAAATCACCCGGTTTCAGTACCTCTTCCCTGGCCTGCTGGTGCCTGCTCCAGAGCTCGTCAGCCCAATAGCTCAAGGGAGCCTTTAAAGTCACAAACTGTTAGGAGCGCACCTGCCTGACATCCCAGCAATTAATCTGCCCCATTGCATCATGGTAGATGTAGTATCTTCAAAAAACGAACTCCATTAATTTTTAAATATTTCACCTTTAAGTAGGTACAGCCTTTACTGTGCATCTCTGGACACATGTGTTTCTGGGTTAGTCCCTTCTTCAGCAGAGAACATATTTGTGGGGTGCTGGGAATGCTGCCATAAATCACCCGGTTTCAGTACCTCTTCCCTGGCCTGCTGGTGCCTGCTCCAGAGCTCGTCAGCCCAATAGCTCAAGGGAGCCTTTAAAGTCACAAACAGTTAGGAGCGCACCTGCCTGACATCCCAGCAATTAATCTGCCCCATTGCATCATGGTAGATGTAGTATCTTCAAAAAACGAACTCCATTAATTTTTAAATATTTCACCTTTAAGTAGGTACAGCCTTTACTGTGCATCTCTGGACACATGTGTTTCTGGGTTAGTCCCTTCTTCAGCAGAGAACATATTTGTGGGGTGCTGGGAATGCTGCCATAAATCACCCGGTTTCAGTACCTCTTCCCTGGCCTGCTGGTGCCTGCTCCAGAGCTCGTCAGCCCAATAGCTCAAGGGAGCCTTTAAAGTCACAAACAGTTAGGAGCGCACCTGCCTGACATCCCAGCAATTAATCTGCCCCATTGCATCATGGTAGATGTAGTATCTTCAAAAAACGAACTCCATTAATTTTTAAATATTTCACCTTTAAGTAGGTACAGCCTTTACTGTGCATCTCTGGACACATGTGTTTCTGGGTTAGTCCCTTCTTCAGCAGAGAACATATTTGTGGGGTGCTGGGAATGCTGCCATAAATCACCCGGTTTCAGTACCTCTTCCCTGGCCTGCTGGTGCCTGCTCCAGAGCTCGTCAGCCCAATAGCTCAAGGGAGCCTTTAAAGTCACAAACAGTTAGGAGCGCACCTGCCTGACATCCCAGCAATTAATCTGCCCCATTGCATCATGGTAGATGTAGTATCTTCAAAAAACGAACTCCATTAATTTTTAAATATTTCACCTTTAAGTAGGTACAGCCTTTACTGTGCATCTCTGGACACATGTGTTTCTGGGTTAGTCCCTTCTTCAGCAGAGAACATATTTGTGGGGTGCTGGGAATGCTGCCATAAATCACCCGGTTTCAGTACCTCTTCCCTGGCCTGCTGGTGCCTGCTCCAGAGCTCGTCAGCCCAATAGCTCAAGGGAGCCTTTAAAGTCACAAACAGTTAGGAGCGCACCTGCCTGACATCCCAGCAATTAATCTGCCCCATTGCATCATGGTAGATGTAGTATCTTCAAAAAACGAACTCCATTAATTTTTAAATATTTCACCTTTAAGTAGGTACAGCCTTTACTGTGCATCTCTGGACACATGTGTTTCTGGGTTAGTCCCTTCTTCAGCAGAGAACATATTTGTGGGGTGCTGGGAATGCTGCCATAAATCACCCGGTTTCAGTACCTCTTCCCTGGCCTGCTGGTGCCTGCTCCAGAGCTCGTCAGCCCAATAGCTCAAGGGAGCCTTTAAAGTCACAAACAGTTAGGAGCGCACCTGCCTGACATCCCAGCAATTAATCTGCCCCATTGCATCATGGTAGATGTAGTATCTTCAAAAAACGAACTCCATTAATTTTTAAATATTTCACCTTTAAGTAGGTACAGCCTTTACTGTGCATCTCTGGACACATGTGTTTCTGGGTTAGTCCCTTCTTCAGCAGAGAACATATTTGTGGGGTGCTGGGAATGCTGCCATAAATCACCCGGTTTCAGTACCTCTTCCCTGGCCTGCTGGTGCCTGCTCCAGAGCTCGTCAGCCCAATAGCTCAAGGGAGCCTTTAAAGTCACAAACAGTTAGGAGCGCACCTGCCTGACATCCCAGCAATTAATCTGCCCCATTGCATCATGGTAGATGTAGTATCTTCAAAAAACGAACTCCATTAATTTTTAAATATTTCACCTTTAAGTAGGTACAGCCTTTACTGTGCATCTCTGGACACATGTGTTTCTGGGTTAGTCCCTTCTTCAGCAGAGAACATATTTGTGGGGTGCTGGGAATGCTGCCATAAATCACCCGGTTTCAGTACCTCTTCCCTGGCCTGCTGGTGCCTGCTCCAGAGCTCGTCAGCCCAATAGCTCAAGGGAGCCTTTAAAGTCACAAACAGTTAGGAGCGCACCTGCCTGACATCCCAGCAATTAATCTGCCCCATTGCATCATGGTAGATGTAGTATCTTCAAAAAACGAACTCCATTAATTTTTAAATATTTCACCTTTAAGTAGGTACAGCCTTTACTGTGCATCTCTGGACACATGTGTTTCTGGGTTAGTCCCTTCTTCAGCAGAGAACATATTTGTGGGGTGCTGGGAATGCTGCCATAAATCACCCGGTTTCAGTACCTCTTCCCTGGCCTGCTGGTGCCTGCTCCAGAGCTCGTCAGCCCAATAGCTCAAGGGAGCCTTTAAAGTCACAAACAGTTAGGAGCGCACCTGCCTGACATCCCAGCAATTAATCTGCCCCATTGCATCATGGTAGATGTAGTATCTTCAAAAAACGAACTCCATTAATTTTTAAATATTTCACCTTTAAGTAGGTACAGCCTTTACTGTGCATCTCTGGACACATGTGTTTCTGGGTTAGTCCCTTCTTCAGCAGAGAACATATTTGTGGGGTGCTGGGAATGCTGCCATAAATCACCCGGTTTCAGTACCTCTTCCCTGGCCTGCTGGTGCCTGCTCCAGAGCTCGTCAGCCCAATAGCTCAAGGGAGCCTTTAAAGTCACAAACAGTTAGGAGCGCACCTGCCTGACATCCCAGCAATTAATCTGCCCCATTGCATCATGGTAGATGTAGTATCTTCAAAAAACGAACTCCATTAATTTTTAAATATTTCACCTTTAAGTAGGTACAGCCTTTACTGTGCATCTCTGGACACATGTGTTTCTGGGTTAGTCCCTTCTTCAGCAGAGAACATATTTGTGGGGTGCTGGGAATGCTGCCATAAATCACCCGGTTTCAGTACCTCTTCCCTGGCCTGCTGGTGCCTGCTCCAGAGCTCGTCAGCCCAATAGCTCAAGGGAGCCTTTAAAGTCACAAACAGTTAGGAGCGCACCTGCCTGACATCCCAGCAATTAATCTGCCCCATTGCATCATGGTAGATGTAGTATCTTCAAAAAACGAACTCCATTAATTTTTAAATATTTCACCTTTAAGTAGGTACAGCCTTTACTGTGCATCTCTGGACACATGTGTTTCTGGGTTAGTCCCTTCTTCAGCAGAGAACATATTTGTGGGGTGCTGGGAATGCTGCCATAAATCACCCGGTTTCAGTACCTCTTCCCTGGCCTGCTGGTGCCTGCTCCAGAGCTCGTCAGCCCAATAGCTCAAGGGAGCATTTAGAAATGTGAGGGGAATATACTAATCAATATCTGATGGGTAATAACAGATATGGACTAACAAAAAGGTGGTCTGAATGCTTGAATTAATCTCTGTCACTTGTAATTACTCGGGTTGCATTCCAGTCCATATTCTTTTTGTCCAGTGCGCCACTCCAGAGCCTGACCTGCCATAATCCAAATCAGTTTTAGTTCTGCTCTAGTAAGACCAGTCCACCCTGAACTGCCAGGCCTGGTCCCCTCTAGACAGAAATACAAGTACGTTAGGTATGGCCTTCGTGTCACTGCTCGTCGGTTTGCTAAACAGTCCCAGAAATCTCAGGTCGGTAAATTTCTTCTTATTGTAGTTTAACCATGAGAAATCCAACGCATGGTCAAGAAAGAGACACTACCCCAAAACATCCCTGGACAACTGGGCATCCAGATTACTCCAGACCCTAAGCCATAATAATAAGAGTGGTTCCAGTTTAATTTTGGCCCCCTAGGGAACCAGCCCAAGTTCTGATAGACACATAAAAGCGGGGGTGGATTGTGGGACCACCAATGTTTTCGCAGGAATTTGATTTCCACCTGTTGCAATATCCCCATGCCGTTATAACCCCATACTCCAGCTCCATAACTCGCCACTGAGATACATGTGTTCTTGTATATGTCAATCTTTTCTCTAACTGTTTTTTGTCCCAAACTCCTTGAGAAAGAGAAATCCGACTCAACAGCTCTTTGTGTTTGTGCAGCCCGAGAGTCATGCAATGTGTGCCAGGATAAATTTTTTATCAAAGGTCAAGCCCAAATACATAAACGACTTTACCTTCTGGATTTCCATTGCCCCAAATAAAATGACCTAGTTTTTACATTTGTTTGGCCTTCACTCTTTGGAAAATACTGTTGTATATTTGTTTTAAGATCCAGAGTCCCCATAAAAGAATAAAACTCATCTGAGCGAAGTTGTAGGCCATTAGCAGTTTTTGCCATTAGAACTGCATCATCTACATATAAAGGAACCGGAAGAGGCTTGGAATTTATCATAGGCAGATCCTTCCCTATTTTAGTCAAATGTGCTTCCAAACCTTTGATTGTAAATAAGGGACATGGGTGGTGCTATCACACACCCCTGCCTTACTCCCAGAGGAGACCGAATGCTGTGTGTGACTGCCCCATCTACGCCATACCTTACCCTTATAGTAATGTCCTCATGAAGTCTTTGTAATAATCCAATTAGACCCTTGTCAATTCCCATCATGGCCATCCCCCCACAGCTTCCTTCTGTTGACCAGGTCAAAGGCAGAGCAGAGGTCCATGAATGCAAGGTGAATAGACCTCCTTCTAGTTTTTACATATTTACCAATGATCAGATGTAAGTTGAGACACTGCTAAACGGTACCTAATATCCTACAGCCACGCTTCTAGCTGCACAGCAGGTACCCTCCCCAGAATTCTTAAAGAATTATTCAAGAGAAAAATGGGCTGATAACAGACAGGTGAACTCCAGTTCCCTTTTTGAAAATGAGTACCATAATAGCTTCAGACCACAAAGGAATAAGATCCCCTAAAATAAGAGCTTTAAAATTGTTAGTCAGTATGGGTGCCAATAACACTGGATTTTCTTTAAAAGGATCTAAAGGCCCTCCATCTGGGCCAGGTGCTTTCCCGGGACAACGGGAGATAGCAAGGTTGACATCTTTTATTATTGTGGAATCACCTAGGTCCCTATATATTTCTAAATTTTGAGCTACAGATTCATTATAACCCCTAACCGATGCTGTATTCTCTGGGTTAAAACTTCTACAAAAACGGTCACCCACGTATCAGCTGGGATCACTGTGTCTAATGATGGCTTATTATAACATATAATAAAAGGTTTATTGACTACCTTCCAGAAGGAGGCACTGTCCTTCAACCTGACAGCTTTACCCAACTCTTCCCAGATGGCGTTTCTCATCTCCTAATCTCCACTGTGATTTTATAGGTCCGCCTTGCATCCAAAACATCTTCTGTGAGCCAGGGTGATTTAGATAAGGCTGCTTTCAACATTTTATGGGCTGCTGTCCAAGCATGGTTAAACCTGCTAATCATAGGCAGAGGATTAGCTGACCTATTATGCCTCAAACCTTTATTAACTTTTCCATAAAGGGCACCAAGTACATTTAAGATAGCTTCAGGGGATTCTTCTAACGATGTCCAGACATAGAACAATTTCCAAGTACTTATGACCAAATGTTCCAAGAAAGCCTCTTTCTCTTCCAGGGGATCCTCATCAATAGTCATAAACATTGAATATTCCCGCCCTCGTGCGGGGACCCCGGAGCATATATAAAATACACACATATAAAGTATGAAATATGCACGAAAAATATATACATAGCATTTTTAGTAGACAAAATATTCATACTAAACTCATATATACGTGTGTAAAACAGCAATGCAGACTATAATCATAAACAGGCTAAAATGCTTTATTTCTATGGATGTTTTTTTTTTTTTTTTTTTAAACAGTCCTTTTCAAAATTACAATAAGAGAAAAAATATTTTCCAAAGCCCCATAACTGGGCCTAGGGAAATAAGCAGTAGCAACATGAGAGAAAAAAGAGAAAAACTACATTGAAAACAATGGAGCATTCTTAGCCAATAGGCTGTGTAGGAAGTTGGCTCTGTATGCACTATTTCAAAGTAAGGAATAGTATGCACAGAGTCCAAGGGTTCCCCTTAGAGGTAAGATAGTGGCAAAAAGAGATAATACTAATGCTCTATTTTGTGGTAGTGTGGTCGAGCAGTAGGCTTATCAAAGGAGTAGTGTTAAGCATTTGTTGTACATACACACAGGCAATAAATGAGGACCACACACTCGGAGACAAATCCAGCCAATAGGTTTTGTTATAGAAAAATATATTTTCTTAGTTTATTTTAAGAACCACAGGTTCAAATTCTACATGTAATATCTCATTTGAAAGGTATTGCAGGTAAGTACTTTAGGAACTTTGAATCATTACATTAGCACGTATACTTTTTACATAAAACACAATAAGCTGTTTTAAAAGTGGACACAGTGCAATTTTCACAGTTCCTGGGGGAGGTAAGTTTTTGTTAGTTTTGTCAGGTAAGTAAATCACTTACAAGTCTCAGGTTTGGGTCCAAGGTAGCCCACCGTTGGGGGTTCAGAGCAACCCCAAAGTTACCACACCAGCAGCTCAGGGCCAGTCAGGTGCAGAGGTCAAAGAGGTGCCCAAAACGCATAGGCTTCAATGGAGAGAAGGGGGTGCCCCGGTTCCGGTCTGCCAGCAGGTAAGTACCCGCGTCTTCGGAGGGCAGACCAGGGGGGTTTTGTAGGGCACCGGGGGGGACACAAGTCAGCACAAAAAGTACACCCTCAGCAGCGCGGGGGCGGCCGGGTGCAGTGTGTAAACAAGCGTTGGGTTCTCTGTAGGTTTCAATGGGAGACCAAGGGGTCTCTTCAGCGGTGCAGGCAGGCAAGGGGGGGGCTCCTCGGGGTAGCCACCACCTGGGCAAGGGAGAGGGCCTCCTGGGGGTCACTCCTGCACAGAAGTTCCGTACCTTCAGGTGCTGGGGGTTGCGGGTGCAGGGTCTTTTCCAGCCGTCGGGACTTTAGGTTCAGGCAGTCGTGGTCAGGGGGAGCCTCGGGATTCCCTCTGCAGGCGTCGCTGTGGGGGCTCAGGGGGGACAACTTTGGTTACTCACGGTCTCGGAGTCGCCGGAGGGTCCTCCCTGAGGTGTTGGTTCTCCACCAGTTGAGTCGGGGTCGCCGGGTGCAGTGTTGCAAGTCTCACGCTTCTTGCCGGGAGTTGCAGGGGTCTTTAAGTCTGCTCCTTGAAACAAAGTTGCAGTTCTTTTGGAGCAGTGCCGCTGTCCTCGGGAGTTTCTTGTCTTTCTTGAAGCAGGGCAGTCCTCAGAGGATTCAGAGGTCGCTGGTCCCTTGGAAAGCGTCGCTGGAGCAGGGTTCTTTGGAAGGCAGGAGACAGGCCGGTAGGACTGGGGCCAAAGCAGTTGGTGTCTTCTGTTCTTCCTCTGCAGGGGTTTTTCAGCTCGGCAGTCTTCTTCTTGTAGTTTCAGGAATCTAAATCTTTAGGTTCAGGGAAGCCCTTAAATACTAAATTTAAGGGCGTATTTAGGTCTGGGGGGTTAGTAGCCAATGGCTACTAGCCCTGAGGGTGGGTACACCCTCTTTGTGCCTCCTCCCAAGGGGAGGGTGTCACATCCCTAATCCTATCGGGGAATCCTCCATCTGCAAGATGGAGGATTTCTAAAAGTTAGTCACTTCAGCTCAGGACACCTTAGGGGCTGTCCTGACTGGCCAGTGACTCCTCCTTGTTATTCTCATTATTTCCTCCGGCCTTGCCGCCAAAAGTGGGGGCCGTGGCTGGAGGGGGCGGGCAACTCCACTAGCTGGAGTGTCCTGCGGTGCTGGCACAAAGGGGTGAGCCTTTGAGGCTCACCGCCAGGTGTGACAGCTCCTGCCTGGGGGAGGTGTTAGCATCTCCACCCAGTGCAGGCTTTGTTACTGGCCTCAGAGTGACAAAGGCACTCTCCCCATGGGGCCAGCAACATGTCTCGGTTGTGGCAGGCTGCTGGAACTAGTCAGCCTACACAGATAGTCGGTTAAGGTTTCAGGGGGCACCTCTAAGGTGCCCTCTGGGGTGTATTTCACAATAAAATATACACTGGCATCAGTGTGCATTTATTGTGCTGAGAAGTTTGATACCAAACTTCCCAGTTTTCAGTGTAGCCATTATGGTGCTGTGGAGTCCGTGTTGGACAGACTCCCAGACCATATACTCTTATGGCTACCCTGCACTTACAATGTCTAAGGTTTGGCTTAGACACTGTAGGGGCACAGTACTCATGTACTGGTGCCCCCGCCTATGGTATAGTGCACCCTGCCTTAGGGCTGTAAGGCCTACTAGAGGGGGGACTTATCTATACTGCATAGGCAGTGTGAGGTTGGCATGGCACCCTGAGGGGAGTGCCATGTCGACTTACTCGTTTTGGTTCTCACCAGCACACACAAGCTGACAAGCAGTGTGTCTGTGCTGAGTGAGGGGTCCCCAGGGTGGCATAAGATATGCTGCAGCCCTTAGAGACCTTCCCTGGCATCAGGGCCCTTGGTACCAGGGGTACCAGTTACAAGGGACTTACCTGGATGCCAGGGTGTGGCTATTGTGGAATCAAAAGTACAGGTTAGGGAAAGAACACTGGTGCTGGGGCCTGGTTAGCAGGCCTCAGCACACTTTCAATTCAAAACGTAGCATCAGCAAAGGCAAAAAGTCAGGGGGTAACCATGCCAAGGAGGCATTTCCTTAAACAACCCCCCCCCCCCCCCCCCCAAACGAAAGAGGATGAGACTAACCTTTCCCAAGAGAGTCTTCATTTTCTAAGTGGAAGAACCTGGAAAGGCCATCTGCATTGGCATGGGCAGTCCCAGGTCTGTGTTCCACTATAAAGTCCATTCCCTGTAGGGAGATGGACCACCTCAACAGTTTTGGATTTTCACCTTTCATTTGCATCAGCCATCTGAGAGGTCTGTGGTCAGTCTGAACTAGGAAGTGAGTACCAAAGAGGTATGGTCTCAACTTCTTCAGGGACCAAACCACAGCAAAGGCCTCCCTCTCAATGGCACTCCAACGCTGCTCCCTGGGGAGTAACCTCCTGCTAATGAAAGCAACAGGCTGGTCAAGGCCATCATCATTTGTTTGGGACAAAACTGCCCCTATCCCATGTTCAGAGGCATCTGTCTGCACAATGAACTGCTTGGAGTAATCTGGAGCTTTTAGAACTGGTGCTGTGCACATAGCTTGTTTCAGGGTGTCAAAGGCCTGTTGGCATTCTACAGTCCAGTTTACTTTCTTGGGCATTTTCTTGGAGGTGAGTTCTGTGAGGGCTGTCACAATGGATCCATATCCCTTCACAAACCTCCTATAGTACCCAGTCAAGCCAAGGAATGCCCTGACTTGAGTCTGGGTTTTTGGAGCTGCCCAGTCCAGAATAGTCTGGATCTTAGGCTGGAGTGGCTGAACTTGGCCTCCACCTATAAGGTGTCCCAAGTAAACCACAGTTCCCTGCCCTATCTGGCATTTGGATGCCTTGATAGAGAGGCCTGCAGATTGCAGAGCCTTCAAAACCTTCTTCAGGTGGACCAGGTGATCCTGCCAGTTGGAGCTAAAGACAGCAATATCGTCAAGATAAGCTGCACTGAAGGACTCCAAGCCAGCAAGGACTTGATTCACCAACCTTTGGAAGGTGGCAGGGGCATTCTTTAAACCAAAGGGCATAACAGTGAACTGATAATGCCCATCAGGTGTGGAGAATGCTGTCTTTTCTTTTGCTCCAGGGGCCATTTTGATTTGCCAGTACCCTGCTGTTAAGTCAAAGGTACTTAAGAATTTGGCAGCCCCTAATTTATCAATCAGCTCATCAGCTCTAGGAATGGGATGGGCATCTGTCTTGGTGACAGAGTTAAGTCCTCTGTAGTCCACACAAAACCTCATCTCTCTCTTTCCTTCTTTGGTGTGAGGTTTGGGGACTAAGACCACTGGGCTAGCCCAGGGGGTTTCAGAGTACTCAATTACTCCAAATTCCAGCATCTTGTGGACTTCCACCTTGATGCTTTCTTTAACTTGATCAGACTGTCGGAATATTTTGTTTTTGACAGGCCTGCTGTCTCCTGTGTCCACATCATGGGTACACAGGTGTGTCTGACCAGGGGTTAGGGAAAAGAGCTCAGCAAACTGTTGCAGGACCTTCCTACAGTCAGCTTGCTGTTGGCCAGAGAGGGTGTCTGAATAGATCACTCCATCTACTGAGCCATCTTTAGGGTCTGATGACAGAAGATCAGGGAGAGGCTCACTCTCAGCTTCCTGATCCTCATCTGTTACCATTAACAGATTTACATCAGCCCTGTCATGGAAGAGCTTAAGGCGGTTCACATGGATCACCCTCTTGGGGCTCCTGCTTGTGCCCAGGTCTACCAGATAGGTGACCTGACTCTTCCTCTCTAGCACTGGGTAAGGGCCACTCCATCTGTCCTGAAGTGCCCTGGGAGCTACAGGCTCCAAAACCCAGACTTTCTGCCCTGGTTGAAATTCAACCAGTGCAGCCTTTTTGTCATACCAACACTTCTGGAGCTGTTGGCTGGCCTCAAGGTTTTTGTTTGCCTTTTCCATGTACTCTGCCATCCTTGAGCGAAGGCCAAGTACATAGTCCACTATGTCTTGTTTAGGCTCATGAAGAGGTCTCTCCCAGCCTTCTTTCACAAGAGCTAGTGGTCCCCTTACAGGGTGGCCAAACAGAAGTTCAAAGGGTGAGAACCCTACTCCCTTCTTAGGCACCTCTCTGTAAGCGAAAAGCAGACATGGCAGGAGGACATCCCATCTCCTTTTGAGTTTTTCTGGGAGCCCCATGATCATGCCCTTTAATGTCTTGTTGAATCTCTCAACAAGGCCATTAGTTTGTGGATGATATGGTGTAGTGAATTTATAAGTCACTCCACATTCATTCCACATGTGTTTTAGGTATGCTGACATGAAGTTGGTACCTCTGTCAGACACCACCTCCTTAGGGAAGCCCACTCTGGTAAAGATACCAATGAGGGCCTTGGCTACTGCAGGGGCAGTAGTCGACCTAAGGGGAATAGCTTCAGGATACCTAGTAGCATGATCCACTACTACTAGGATGTACATATTTCCTGAGGCTGTGGGAGGTTCCAGTGGACCCACTATGTCCACACCCACTCTTTCAAAGGGGACCCCCACCACTGGAAGTGGAATGAGGGGGGCCTTTGGATGTCCACCTGTCTTACCACTGGCTTGACAGGTGGGACAGGAGGTGCAAAACTCCTTAACCTTCTGGGACATGTTGGGCCAGTAGAAGTGGTTGACTAACCTCTCCCACGTCTTGGTTTGTCCCAAATGCCCAGCAAGGGGAATATCATGGGATAAGGTCAGAATAAACTCTCTGAACCCCTGAGGCACTACCACTCTCCTAGTGGCACCAGGTTTAGGATCTCTTGCCTCAGTGTACAGGAGTCCATCTTCCCAATAGACCCTATGTGTTCCATTTTTCTTGCCTTTGGACTCTTCAGCAGCTTGCTGCCTAAGGCATTCAAGAGAGGGACAGGTTTCTTGTCCCTTACACAACTCTTCCCTTGAGGGTCCCCCTGGGCCCAAGAGCTCAACCTGATAAGGTTCCAGCTCCATAGGCTCAGTTCCCTCAGAGGGCAGAACTTCTTCCTGAGAAGAGAGGCTCTCTTTTTCTTGTTGTGTTGCAGCTGGTTTCCCAGCTGACTTTCCTTTTCTCTTGGTAGGCTGGGCCTTTCTTCCAGACTCCAGCTCTACTTTTTCACCCTGTGCCTTGCACTGTGCCCTTGTCTTGACACACACCAGTTCAGGGATACCCAGCATGGCTGCATGGGTTTTCAGTTCTACCTCAGCCCATGCGGAGGACTCCAGGTCATTTCCAAGCAAACAGTCTACTGGGATATTTGAGGAGACCACCACCTGTTTCAGGCCATTGACCCCTCCCCACTCTAAAATTACCATAGCCATGGGATGTACTTTAGTCTGATTGTCAGCGTTGGTGACTGGATAAGTTTGTCCAGCCAGGTATTGGCCAGGGGAAACCAGTTTCTCTGTCACCATAGTGACACTGGCACCTGTATCCCTCAGGCCCTCTACACTTGTCCCATTAATTACGAGCTGCTGCCTGTATTTTTGCATGTTAGGGGGCCAGGCAGCCAGTGTGGCTAAATCCACCCCACCCTCAGAGACTAATGTAGCTTCAGTGTGACACCTGATTTGCTCTGGGCACACTGTTGATCCCACTTGGAGACTGGCCATTCCAGTTTTAGCTGGAGTGGAGTTAGAAGTGGTATCTTTCTTGGGACAGGCCTTGTCTCCAGTTTGGTGTCCAGACTGACTACAGCTACGACACCAGGCCTTTTTGGGATCAAAGTTTTTACCCTTGTACCCAGAATTGTTTTGTGAAGAGGCTCTGGGCCCACCCTCCTGTGCAGGTTTTTGGGGGCCTGTAGAAGACTCTTTACTATTTTTGTTTTTGGCTGTCTCACCACTTTTCCCCTGGGGAGGTTTTGTGACCCCTTTCTTTTGGTCACCCCCTGTGGAAGTTTTGGACACCCTAGTCTTGACCCAATGCTCCGCCTTCTTTCCCAATTCTTGGGGAGAAATTGGTCCTAGGTCTACCAGATGCTGATGCAGTTTATCATTGAAACAATTACTTAATAGGTGTTCTTTCACAAATAAATTGTACAGTCCATCATAATTACTTACACCACTGCCTTGAATCCAACCATCTAGTGTTTTTACTGAGTAGTCTACAAAGTCAACCCAGGTCTGGCTCGAGGATTTTTGAGCCCCCCTGAATCTAATCCTATACTCCTCAGTGGAGAATCCAAAGCCCTCAATCAGGGTACCCTTCATGAGGTCATAAGATTCTGCATCTTTTCCAGAGAGTGTGAGGAGTCTATCCCTACACTTTCCTGTGAACATTTCCCAAAGGAGAGCACCCCAGTGAGATTTGTTCACTTTTCTGGTTACACAAGCCCTCTCAAAAGCTGTGAACCATTTGATGATGTCATCACCATCTTCATATTTAGTTACAATCCCTTTAGGGATTTTCAACATGTCAGGAGAATTTCTGACCCTATTTATGTTGCTGCCACCATTGATGGGTTCTAGGCCCATCTCTTGTCTTTCCCTTTCTATGGCTAGGATCTGTCTTTCCAAAGCCAATCTTTTGGCCATCCTGGCTATCTGGATGTCCTCTTCACTGGAGTTGTCCTCAGTGATTTCAGAGAGGTTGGTCCCTCCTGTGAGGGAACCAGCATCTCTGACTATGATTTGTGGAGTCAGGGCTTGAGAGGCCCTGTCTTCCCTAGATAGGACTGGTAGGGGGGAATCACCCTCCAAGTCACTATCATCATCCTCTGTGTTGCCATCCTCAGAGGGGTTGGCTCTTTCAAACTCTGCCAAAAGCTCCTGGAGCTGTAGTTTGGAAGGTCTGGGGCCCATTACTATTTTCTTTAGTGTACAGAGTGACCTTAGCTCCCTCATCTTAAGATGGAGGTAAGGTGTGGTGTCGAGTTCCACCACATTCATCTCTGCACTAGACATTATGCTTCTAAAAGTTGGAATACTTTTTAAGAATCTAAAACTAGTTCTAGGTTCTAATTCAAACTTTTACAAAACTTTTAAACTCTAAAAGAAATGCTAAACAGGATCTAACACAAGGCCCTAGCAGGTCTTTTAAGAATTTAGAAAAATTTCAAATTGCAAAAACAATTTCTAATGACAATTTTTGGAATTTGTCGTGTGATCAGGTATTGGCTGAGTAGTCCAGCAAATGCAAAGTCTTGTACCCCACCGCTGATCCACCAATGTAGGAAGTTGGCTCTGTATGCACTATTTCAAAGTAAGGAATACTATGCACAGAGTCCAAGGGTTCCCCTTAGAGGTAAGATAGTGGCAAAAAGAGATAATACTAATGCTCTATTTTGTGGTAGTGTGGTCGAGCAGTAGGCTTATCAAAGGAGTAGTGTTAAGCATTTGTTGTACATACACACAGGCAATAAATGAGGAACACACACTCAGAGACAAATCCAGCCAATAGGTTTTGTTATAGAAAAATATATTTTCTTAGTTTATTTTAAGAACCACAGGTTCAAATTCTACATGTAATATCTCATTTGAAAGGTATTGCAGGTAAGTACTTTAGGAACTTTGAATCATTACATTAGCACGTATACTTTTTACATAAAACACAATAAGCTGTTTTAAAAGTGGACACTTAGTGCAATTTTCACAGTTCCTGGGGGAGGTATGTTTTTGTTAGTTTTGTCAGGTAAGTAAATCACTTACAAGTCTCAGGTTTGGGTCCAAGGTAGCCCACCGTTGGGGGTTCAGAGCAACCCCAAAGTTATCACACCAGCAGCTCAGGGCCGGTCAGGTGCGGAGGTCAAAGAGGTGCCCAAAACGCATAGGCTTCAATGGAGAGAAGGGGGTGCCCCGGTTCCGGTCTGCCAGCAGGTAAGTACCCGCGTCTTCGGAGGGCAGACCAGGGGGGTTTTGTAGGGCACCGGGGGGGACACAAGTCAGCACAAAAAGTACACCCTCAGCAGCGCGGGGGCGGCCGGGTGCAGTGTGTAAACAAGCGTCGGGTTCTCTGTAGGTTTCAATGGGAGACCAAGGGGTCTCTTCAGCGGTGCAGGCAGGCAAGGGGGGGGGCTCCTCGGGGTAGCCACCACCTGGGCAAGGGAGAGGGCCTCCTGGGGGTCACTCCTGCACAGAAGTTCCGTACCTTCAGGTGCTGGGGGCTGCGGGTGCAGGGTCTTTTCCAGCCGTCGGGACTTTAGGTTCAGGCAGTCGCGGTCAGGGGGAGCCTAGGGATTCCCTCTGCAGGCGTCGCTGTGGGGGCTCAGGGGGGACAACTTTGGTTATTCACGGTCTCGGAGTCGCCGGAGGGTCCTCCCTGAGGTGTTGGTTCTCCACCAGTCGAGTCGGGGTCGCCGGGTGCAGTGTTGCAAGTCTCACGCTTCTTGCGGGGAGTTGCAGGGGTCTTTAAGTCTGCTCCTTGAAACAAAGTTGCAGTTCTTTTGGAGCAGTGCCGCTGTCCTCGGGAGTTTCTTGTCTTTCTTGAAGCAGGGCAGTCCTCAGAGGATTCAGAGGTCGCTTGTCCCTTGGAAAGCGTCGCTGGAGCAGGGTTCTTTGGAAGGCAGGAGACAGGCCGGTAGGACTGGGGCCAAAGCAGTTGGTGTCTTCTTTCTTCTTCTGCAGGGGTTTTTCAGCTCAGCAGTCTTCTTCTTCTTGTAGTTTCAGGAATCTAAATCTTTAGGTTCAGGGAAGCCCTTAAATACTAAATTTAAGGGCGTATTTAGGTCTGGGGGGTTAGTAGCCAATGGCTACTAGCCCTGAGGGTGGGTACACCCTCTTTGTGCCTCCTCCCAAGGGGAGGGTGTCACATCCCTAATCCTATTGGGGAATCCTCCATCTGCAAGATGGAGGATTTCTAAAAGTTAGAGTCACTTCAGCTCAGGACACCTTAGGGGCTGTCCTGACTGGCCAGTGACTCCTCCTTGTTATTCTCATTATTTCCTCCGGCCTTGCCGCCAAAAGTGGGGGCCGTGGCCGGAGGGGGCGGGCAACTCCACTAGCTGGAGTGTCCTGCGGTGCTGGCACAAAGGGGTGAGCCTTTGAGGCTCACCGCCAGGTGTGACAGCTCCTGCCTGGGGGAGGTGTTAGCATCTCCACCCAGTGCAGGCTTTGTTACTGGCCTCAGAGTGACAAAGGCACTCTCCCCATGGGGCCAGCAACATGTCTCGGTTGTGGCAGGCTGCTGGAACTAGTCAGCCTACACAGATAGTCGGTTAAGGTTTCAGGGGGCACCTCTAAGGTGCCCTCTGGGGTGTATTTCACAATAAAATGTACACTGGCATCAGTGTGCATTTATTGTGCTGAGAAGTTTGATACCAAACTTCCCAGTTTTCAGTGTAGCCATTATGGTGCTGTGGAGTCCGTGTTGGACAGACTCCCAGACCATATACTCTTATGGCTACCCTGCACTTACAATGTCTAAGGTTTGGCTTAGACACTGTAGGGGCACAGTACTCATGTACTGGTGCCCCCACCTATGGTATAGTGCACCCTGCCTTAGGGCTGTAAGGCCTACTAGAGGGGTGACTTATCTATACTGCATAGGCAGTGTGAGGTTGGCATGGCACCCTGAGGGAAGTGCCATGTCGACTTACTCGTTTTGGTTCTCACCAGCACACACAAGCTGACAAGCAGTGTGTCTGTGCTGAGTGAGGGGTCCCCAGGGTGGCATAAGATACGCTGCAGCCCTTAGAGACCTTCCCTGGCAACAGGGCCCTTGGTACCAGTTACAAGGGACTTACCTGGATGCCAGGGTGTGCCAATTGTGGAATCAAAAGTACAGGTTAGGGAAAGAACACTGGTGCTGGGGCCTGGTTAGCAGGCCTCAGCACACTTTCAATTCAAAACATAGCATCAGCAAAGGCAAAAAGTCAGGGGGTAACCATGCCAAGGAGGCATTTCCTTACAGGCTGCATGCAGGTTAACACAGGAGAACCATAAAACTGCTGGCACCGTGCGTTTAAGACCCTGAGCACCTCCAGTATCCCACCATGCATCAGGGGTGAAGGAGAGGTGACAGTTGGTTCACAGTTAGGTCAGTTCTTTTTTCCGGCTTCTTCTGAGAGGATCCTGGAGCATTGAGCTCTCAGTTTTTCTGAGTTTTTCTCAGAAAAATACTTCAGAACAGCGTTTTTTCTTCTGCTTTCACTCGACATTTAACACCTTTGTCTTAGTGAGGGCACCTTTTTCTGACTGAAAAATGCCTTCTCATTTTGTGAAGTGCCCTTCCTCTGGGAAGAAGGCCCAGTCAGACCCACACACTCTCTGCATTGTGTGCTTGCCTCAGAGTCACTGCCCTGACACTTGCAGACACTGCAAGAACATGTCTAAAAGAACTCTGCAGGACAGGGAGAAGATCAGACTTCATGGTCTTCATGAGAGGCAGAAGACATCGTCCTCTTCACTTCCCAGGCAGCCACCAAGCCATTCTCAGGAGAGACAGGCTAGATCGACATCAGCAGGTAGGAAGGTACCTGTTTTCTCCCCGTCGACGTCATTGCTGCCTCTGCCAAACCGCCATAGATCGCCGTCGACCAGACCGACGTCGAAGGATACGGCGTCGAAGGAACATGGCCACCACAGGGGCAGATCTCCGTCGACGGTCACACACGATCGACGTCGAGCCAGCACCGGCGTGCCCATTTGCCATCAAAGGTCTCTCATCCCTCGACGGCGAGGAAGATGACGTCGAAATCTCCCCACCGGCGGGAGCAAAGACATCCGCCGTCGACGGCACACCCCTCGACGGCGAGGCACATGACGTCGAGCAGGTCGCGGTCAAGGGATCGCCGGTCACCGTCAAGGCACTCAATGTCGAGACCAGAGCAACCCATGTCACTCCCTTCGACGTCGTTGCAGCTGTCGACGTCGACACAGGTTTTGCCTGTCTTGCGAGACGAAGAGCGTCGGCTTCCGCCGGCGTACAAAACCACTCCAACATCTCCGGTGGTCTCCATAAGGAGTGGTTCATCTGGGCGGTCGAGAGTTGCATCGTCTGGGCATATCTCGCCCATCAACTTGTCGCCAAGGTGGTTGGAGAGCCCGAATAGAACGACTGCCTCCCCAGACTCGCAGTACTCTAGGATGTACTCACCTTCGGCCTCTCTCCCAAGGACACCATCGCCAACAGCTCAGGCAGGGCGGGCTCGTTCTGTGTCTCACCAGTCGGCCACAAGGCCTCGACGTGCTGCTACAGCATCTCGGAGCAGGTCACGATCTAGATCACGGTCATGTCATCGCAGAAGGTCTCCTTCTTGGTCATCGTCAGGATCTTCAGTAAGAGAGTACTCCCCGACCTTAACGGATTCGCCACCAACGAGAGTTTCCCCGGTGGACGATATTGCGACCTTTAACGAGGTGCTTCTTAGGGGGGCGCAAAAACTCAATATAGAGGTCCCGGAACCTTTGACCTCATCATCCGTGATCTTTGAAACTCTGAAACATAGGGCGGTTTCGAAGAAGTTGCGACCGCTAGTGCCTGGTCTTTTGCAACCAACCATGGACACCTTTTTAGCGCCAGTCACCCTCAGATCAGCCCCTGCTAGGATCTTGAAGAAATACAAGGCACCTGAGCAAGATCCTTTGTTTCTCTGGACTGATCCACCTCCGGACTCAGTCATATTGGCCGCAGCCCGGAAGACGCACTCGGTGGCATCATCCTCCACGGTTCCACCGGATAAAGAGAGTAGACACCTGGACTCTCTGGGGAGGAAGATGTGTGGCACGGCGGCTTCCATGATGAAGGTCTCCAGCGCTTCTGCACTCCTAGGCAGATATGACCGCTCGCTCTGGGACTCACTAAGCAGGTTCACAGAAAAATTGCCTAGAGAGGACAGGCAGGATTTTCAGGAGATCCTTCAGGAGGGGTGTCTGGTCTCCAATCAGGTAATCAGTGCAGCGGCAGATGGGGCTGACTTAGCTGCACATGGGTACGCGCATGGAGTTTGTGCAAGACGGTCTTCCTGGCTGAGACTGACAGGATTGAAGCAGGAAGCGCAGCAGCGTATCCTAAACCTTCCTTTCAACGGCAACTCTCTTTTTGGGACCCATACAGACGAGGAGATGGCGCGTATGAAGACGGAAGTGGACACCATGAGAGCAGTGGGCCTAGAGAGAAAAAAGGACTTCCGGTGAAGCTATAGACCTTATGACAGGCGCCTTTTTCAGCAGAGGGTTCAAACCCCTCATTGGTCCCAGAGACCACAGCAGAGACCAGGACGCCCACTTTTTCAGTCTCGTAAGACCACGAGAGACCAAAGGTCCAGCAGACCACAGCAGTCCACACCCAAAGCTCCAGCAAAGCAATGAGGACTCGCTTCCCTTAACACCGTGCACCACTCCGGTGGGGGGAAGTATCACAGAGTTCATTCACGAGTGGCGTGCAATAACAAAAGACAAATGGGTGCTCAATATTGTGGAGAATGGTTACTCTCTTCTTTTCTTTTCCACCAACCTCCTCCTCACTTGCCACCAACCAAATGCAATCCGGCTCACATGAGCCTATTACGCACAGAGGCTCACGCCCTTTTACGGAAAAAGGCGATAGAAAAAGTCCCAGTCGAGCACAGAGGGAAGGGAGTATACTCCCGCTATTTTCTAGTAGCAAAAAAAGGTCGAGAAGGAGTTTTCAGACCGATTATGGACTTACGACTTCTGAACAAGTACATAAAAAAGCAAAAGTTCAGAATGCTGGCTCTCCACCAGATTTTTCCTCCGCTACATCGAGGAGACTGGATGTGCGCAATAGACCTGCAAGACGCGTATTTTCATATCCCGATCATTCACAAACATCGGAAATTCCTCTGCTTCCGGATAGCCTCCCAGCACTATCAGTTCAAGGTACTTCCATTTGGCCTGAAATCGGCCCCTCGCGTTTTCTCAAAATGCATAGCAGCGGTGGCAGCGCATCTAAGGAAGCAAAAAATCTTCATTTACCCAAACCTAGACGACTGGCTACTGAAGGCCTCCTCTCCGGAGCAGGCAAGAAGCCATCGGGACATTGTGCTCAGTGTTTTCAGGTCTCTAGGTCTGCAGGTCAACTACCAAAAATCCACCTTGATACCAACGCAAAAGCTCCACTACCTGGGAGCAATACTGGATACAGAGCTCGAAAAAGTGTATCCTTCGGAGGAACGTCTATTATCAATAAAGAGAAAGTGTCAAGACCTTCTGAAGTCCGACGCACCTACAGCCTGTCAGGTAACATCTCTACTGGGCTCCATGGCCTCGTGCATTTTCATTGTCCCGAATGCCAGGCTACATATGAGGCCTCTTCAAGAGGCGCTGGAAAACAACTGGAACCAGAGCACAGGCCGCTGGGAGGACAAAATGCGACTTCCGATAGGAGCACGACAGTCGCTGCAATGGTGGATGCACAAACCTCACCTGTCAGTAGGAGCTCCGTTTCACCAGTTAATCCCGACCAACACTCTGGTAACGGATGCGTCGCTTCAGGGATGGGGGGCTCATCTGGGTCCCCTTCAAGCTCGGGCCTGTGGTCCGACAAAGAAAGAGAGTACCACATCAACCTTCTGGAGCTCAGAGCAGTCCACCTGGCTCTCAAATCTTTTGCTCCATCGATTCAGGGGAAATCTCTTCTAGTGCAAACGGACAATACGACGCCAATGTATTATCTGAACAGACAAGGGGGAACGAGACCCCTACCCCTATCTCGGGAATCTCAGGCCATCTGGCATTGGCTCTTAGCGAGAGGAATGTCGCTAACGGCAGTTCACCTACCGGGGCAACAAAACGTGGAGGCGGACTTCCTGAGCAGAAATCTCGGATGCCCACGATTGGGTCCTTCACGACGAGGTCGTCGAAGACATCTTCGCTCAATGGGGTCGGCCTCAATTGGATCTCTTCGCAGACGAGGTAAACAGGAAATGCCCAGACTTTGCGTCCAGGTTCTACCGTCCGGGATCTCGAGGGAATGCCTTGTTGATCGACTGGTCAGGGATATTTCTCTACGCTTTTCCACCGATCCCCCTCATACCTGCGGTGATCAACAAACTCTACAGATCCAGCACCAGAATGATTCTCATAGCTCTGCAATGGCCTTGTCAGTTCTGGTACACAGATGTCCTCAACCTATCGGAACAGCCTCACAGGAGGCTGCTGTGCAGACCGGATCTCCTTTGCAGGATGGGAGGCAGGATACTTCACCCCAACCTTCCCTCACTGAGCTTGACGGCATGGCTCCTGAATTCCTGCAGTATGGGCACCTAGGGCTCTCGCAGGAGTGCATGAACATCTTAAAGGAGTCCAGACGGCCTTCCACGTGGCGTTCTTACGCGTTCAAGTGGAAGAGGTTCTACATATGGCTCAGGAGGAGGTCATACTGTCTTACCTACTCCATTTGGCAAAATCTGGTCTGCAGGTGTCATCTATTAAGGTACATTTATCTGCCCTTACAGCCTATCGTAAGTCACCTTCTCAGGAATCCTTTTTTACAAGACCGGTAGTCAAGGATTTCTTAGAAGGTTTGAAAAAAGTCTTTCCACTTATTCGGAAGCCCTCCCCTCCATGGGAGCTGAACATAGTGCTATCAAAACTTATGGGCCCTCCTTTTGAACCTATACACAGAGCCTCTTTGCAACACCTTACGTGGAAGACGGCTTTTCTGGTAGCCATTACTTCCGCGAGGAGGGTCAGTGAAATTCAGGCTTTGTCCTCCAAAGAACCATACACAGTCTTCCACGAGAATAGAGTGGTTCTACGAACTCAGCTATCCTTCTTACCGAAGGTGGTGTCAGATTTCCACATCAATCAGACTATTTCATTACCAACTTTTTTCCCCTATCCGGATACTCCGGCGGAAAAAGCTTTGCACTCACTAGATTTGAAGAGGGTGCTGAAATTTTACTTGGACAAAACCAAACTAATTAGACAATCTAACCACTTATTTGTAAATTATGGTCATTTGAGAACAGGCGAGGCGGCCTCAAAACTAACCATTTCTCGATGGATAGTTTTGTGTATTGTTACTGCATATCAATTGGCTAATAGACAACTACTCGCTAGGCCTAAGGCGCATTCGACAAGAGGGAAGGCGGCTACGGCTGCCCTCCTTAATAATGTTCCAATCTCCGAAATTTGTAAGGCTGCAACATGGAAGTCTGTACATACATTTACTAGACATTACTGTTTGGACTCGGATGCCAGAGCAGACGCCCAAGTTGGGCAAGCATCTCTGAGGAATTTGTTTGCATGATACATATCTATTCCTGCACTTCTTTTAGACAGTCCGCAGAGTTAAGGGATGGGCTTGCTAATCTATTCAATGTTTATGACTATTGATGAGGATCCCCTGGAAGAGAAGGATAAGTTACTTACCTGTAAATCCTAGTTCTCTTCCAGGGGTATCCTCATCAAAGTCATAAACAACCCACCCTCCTCCCCGGACGCACGTCTCCTAGAAGTGCAGGACTTACCATCTTTCGAATCTGCTACACAGCTTGTCACCGTAAAAAAGTACTGACCTAACTGTGAACCAACTGTCACCTCTCCTTCACCCCTGAGGCATGGTGGGATACTGGAGGTGCTCAGGGTCTTAAAGGCACGGTGCCAGAATTTATATGGTTCTCCTGTGTTAACCTGCATGCAGCCTATTGGCTAAGAATGCTGCATTGTTTTCAATGTAGTTTTTCTCTTTTTTCTCTCATGTTGCTACTGCTTATTTCCCTAGGCCCAGTTATGGGGCATTGGAATTTTTTTTTCTCTTATTGTAATTTTGAAAAGGACTGTTTAAAAAAAAAAAAAAAAAAATCCATAGAAATAAAGCATTTTAGCCTGTTTATGATTATAGTCTGCATTGCTGTTTTACACACGTATATATGAGTTGAGTATGAAAATTTTGTCTACTAAAAATGCTATGTATATATTTTTCGTGCATATTTCATACTTTATATGTGTGTATTTTATATATGCTCCGGGGTCCCCGCACGAGGGCGGTAATATTCAATGTTTATGACTTTGATGAGGATACCCCTGGAAGAGAACTAGGATTTACAGGTAAGTAACTTATCCTTCTCGGACTAACTCCCATTTAATCCTTAACCCTTTGTTACGAGAGGTGGTTAGCGGTATGGTCTCATGGGTCCCTACACTGTTCCTCACATGCAAATCTAATAGGAAAAAAAGGGAGTTACGGTCACTTAAACAAGAAATGACAACCTCATAGCTCAATATCATGTCAGCCAAGTCTGAGTACCTGAGGGCTTCCAAGACAGACTCCACTCCCTCAATTACCTCCACTACCCTTGTATCAAATACATTATTATACAGATTTATCAAGGCAACATCATATGAATAAGGAATCTGTAATAAGATCAGATGGAAGTAGACTGAATGGCTAATGATTTTAGATAAAATGTCTGTCATTGTAATGGAAGTCAGAATGGCTAAGCCTCTGTTAGCTTGTCCCGAACTTGAAGTGAAGGCTCTACTGCATAAAGAATGATACCTGTCCACACCATAGTCAACCAGTGACCATGTTTCCTGCAGTAGAATAATGTCAGCTTTACCAGTTTCCTGAATACAATCTGGGTTCGCCAGCTTATTGTGAATTCCAGCTATATTCCAAGACAATATTTGTAAGCCACTACATCCTCCCCCAAGACAACCTAAGCTGTTTGAAGGGGCTGTGGGAGTGTCAGGCCCTCATTTCGAGTTTGGTGGGTGGAAAAGGCTGGCTGCCAAACTCCAGTGGTCAGGTCACCGCCAGTGCGGTGACCTTCCCGCAGCCCCTATTATGAGTATCCCTGGGTCAGTGGGAAACAGCATTGACACTGGCTTGTAATTGACAAGGCGGCAATGTTGCGGTGCGTAGGGTGCAACAGCACCCATCACGCTTTTCACTGTCTGCAAAGCAGACAGTGAAAAGCGTGACGGAGCTGTCCGTGGGGGGCCCATGCACTGTCCCCAGCACCCAGTCTCCTCCAACTTTCACCTGGCGGGGCAACCGCCATGTTAAAGCGGCAGAGAGGGGAGTCGTAATCCCCAGGGCGGCACTACATGCCTGGTGGATTTGGACCGCTGGCACCGCTAGGCCCTCCTGTGGAGGGAAACTGGTGGTGCCGGCGGTCCAACAGTGGTGCTTTCATCATGGTCATAATTTGGCGGTCAGACCACCACCGTGGGTCTGGCAGTCCTACGACCGCCAGACTCATAATGAGGGCCTCAGTGTCTATCTCGCCTTTCCAAAATGAAGATCAACTTTGTCTTAATTTCCTTCATTACTTCCTTACCTGTTTGCCTTTGAACTATTTTCTGGTCAAAATAAGGTCCTGTACTACCTCAGTGTGAAAGTGATCTGTATTTTAGTTGGCAACTACCAGTGAAGCCAAGAGCACTTTCTTCCCACTGGATAGGCCTTTCTAAGTTACCCCGACCTCTCTTTTAGTTTCCATTGTTGTGTTGTGAAAAAAGCTGAACTGAGATGTATGTATTTTAACTTCTTGCCCCTGTAGTCACTGAAGCATTGCTTTTAGAAGCTGATAGGTATTGTACCACATTGTACATCACCTTTATAGGACAACCCTTTCCAGACCCATTGTGGATTTCTTCTATGTTTAGCAAATGCCGATTAAGTAGCAGATCAGAAACCATTTGAATAAGTCATTTTTTTCTACCATAGAGGGGGTGATTATTTGTTTTTTTGCTGTGCAACAAAAGCTGTTGCTTCCCCCCCACGGTCCTCTCCTGGGTACTCATAGGAGATATCATATAACAGTTTGCTGGGTATATGGCAGTGCTCTTTGTACATAAGTTCATAGAATTCCTGTCCTACAGGCTTCCAAGGGTTCAGTCTGAGCCTTCCTGAACTCAGTTAGCAGTACATTGGCCTTCCTTTTAATTGATGTGTGCTGTAAGGATCTCTCACCAAGTTAGCTGTTTTGGTCTTAGGGGACTCGTATTACACACCAACCCTACCAGTCCACCAACACCTTATTCTTGGTGTTGGTCCACACAATTTGTGTGTTGATCAATTCTACCAAAATCCAAACGGAGCAAGGGTCCTTGGTCTAGGTTGTGGCAGTCTTCCTCGCCCCCGCAGGGCCTCTGAGGATAGGGGAATGGATTCTGCTGCAACAGTCCAAACAGAACTACAGTCTGTGCCAAAAACTGCCACCTACTGTTGCTTGGTGGACCTGCTTACCAAGATATGACCATTTCCTTTCCCCACATCAGCTGGCATGGGTGAACACCTCTGCTGTCTTTAGTCTTGCAGCTCACTTTTTGCCCTGGGCTGTATTCACCTTTCCCAGTTATTGCAGCCAAGATAGCCGTCTGGAAGCACCTGTCTGTGAAAGGCTGCTGCTGATGGGGGTCTCCTGTGGATCACCCAGACTGCTGTCGTGCATGGAATTTATTTGAAACTGAAGGAGGAGATAAAGGGACCGCGGAGGGACTTGCCTTCTCCACCTGCCAGAGCCACTTTGGATGCTGCAAAGGAGTTAGAATCGTGGACAGAATTCAGAGATTTCGCCCATCTTCTTAACTGCTAGGCACTTGTCCCTCAGTTTACATTTTTAAGAAATAGGTAGTTACTTGAGCGAGTCTTGATGTTTGTATAAATTCATTAATTCAGAATGAGTTTATTTATTTCTCATGATTTTCTTTGAGAAGTATCTTTGTCTTGAAGTAATAAGGTAAATGTTTTCCTCTGTGTTCGCTTCTCTCACGGTTTGTCATAGAGCAAATAGAACATAATCCACTTTCTTGAAATCGTGTTTGAAAATGTAATGTTTATTGACATTTTTATCTATCTCGAATTGCACTTAACATCTTCAGAGTGACAATTGTATGTACACATTTGTCTCGAGTTGTTAATAATTGGTATGTGTTCTTTTTTCTTGTATAGCGGAGAATGTAGCCAAACAGTGGAAGATTAGCAGAGAGAACCAAGACAAATACTCTGTAAAGTCTCAGAACAAAGCTGAAAAAGCTCAGAAGTCTGGTTACTTTGATAAAGAAATTGTGCCCGTTACAGTTCCTTCAAAAAAAGGTGTGCATCCAAAAAACATGGCTGAATTGGAAGATGCGTGAAGCTGCTGTTAATTGCCCTATTGCAAAATAGTTTTTGATTTTACTGTTTAATTTTATTTTTGTGTGATTGAGCCTGAAGATCGCCTGTAGCGCAGCACTAGGAATTACACTGTCAATGTGAATTTACCCTTGGGAGAGAAGGAAGTTCCAGATGCGGATTTAACATTAGCAGCTACATGTGGATGTGAAAATGTTTCATCAGTCTTGGTGTTGTAGTGGCCCCAGAATTTTATGAAGAATTGAGGTATCTGATGGGGCTCGAAATAAGGGAGCCATAAATAGGGACAAAAAAAGTTTTGCTTTGCCCTTTGCTACAGCACATTCCCTTGAGGATGGGCCTTCACACTGCAAACATTGTGTTACAGCATGTGCATCACTGACCACTGTCCTCGACCTTCTGGGGTATTACCTGACTGAGCCTTCCCTTTTTTGTCCTGATGGTCATGGGGCTAGAGTTTAGAGTACATCAACTTTTATTTATTCGGTTTGCCACCTGTTGCTGAAATACCTATGTCCTCATTGATTCATTCAACCACTGCATCATAGTGACATGTGACCATAGCTATCACTCGCACGTGTACACAATAGTGCATCATATTACCAGCCTGGGTTGTGATAGATACATAAAACACACTCGGCTGTAGCTGAGCAATGGACAAACTGCTACTCAAAACAAAAGCAAGTGAAGCATTCCTGCACAGCACCTACCTTTTAGATATAATTAATTATAAAGACCATTCAAGCTCAAACTCATTTTTTCTTTCACCTTCTGAAGTAAAGGTTTAACAAACCTACTAACCTTACCCAACCAAACCCAACAGGCAGAATTAATTGATTTTGTTAAGGAAGTTAAGCAAGTATAGATAGCTTTGGGGCTTTGCAATATATTTTAAATATATTCCTGCCTTCCGGGGAGGGCAGTGTAGGTCTCCCAAGTTGGGACTAATATGGTCTTATTTCTTGGCTCCAGTGAGTAAACTAGTTACAGAATGGAGGAAAGAACCCGAGTGGCACAGTTGGGGATTTGGGAACACCCCCAGAAATGTCATTTCCCTGTGCAAATGAGGTTCCATCAGAGCTTACGCTGCACACCTGAAGTCTGGTAGAGAAATAAAGGTCTGCACTTTTCTCAGCAGATGTAGTTAGAATAAAATAGTTTTTGTCAGTTTGTAGATAACATGCAGGTTTATTAAGGTTTTGATCGATAATGTTAGTGAACCATGGTTGCAAAGATGCAGAGTGGATATAACGTGTTTTGTGCGGTAGGTGAGATGCATGAGATTATATTAGTATGTTTTCAGTTTTAGCTTGAGGTTTTTTTTTTTTTTTTTTATTGAAATCATTCAAGTTATTCAAAAATTCCTTCGGATTCCAAGACCCATTCCTGATGGGCAGTACGCTCCCAGTAGCGCACTTTTTGGTACTTCTGATCCTAGAAGTGTTGCCAACAGAGGATCAGAGTAACTACGTGAGGTGAAGGGAAATAGGGCAAGGTCAAGTGGGCCCATAACTATTACGCTGGGCCCGATTCAGCCCAAGGCCAATTAATATCTGTTATATTTAGGAGTTTAGAACATTCTGCCCCTTGTGGCAGAATGTTCTAATAGCCTTAGAACCCGCCGTAGCGGGCTCTACTGGCCATTAAAGGCCCTCTCCCTTGTTAAAGGCCCTCACCTTTGGCTCGGGCCTTTAACGCGGGAGCGGGCCTTTAATGGCCGATTGAGCCCGCTATGGCGGGTTCTAAAGCTATATTAAACAGTCTAATAGCAGTATATTTCTAGCAAGTCCTTGTATACTGAGAGGCTTAGTTCCAGGTGACCTCTAAGTCTGAACTAGATCACCTTCTGTGACAGATGAGCCTTGGCCAAAAGTCATGTGGAATGTGTATTGGTGAAAAAGGACTGTTTCTGTTAGTACTTAATGGTTAAGATTTTCCTCTTAAGACAGCTGGCCTAAAGGATCAGATAGCAGTGTATGTTTCCACCAACATTTGTAATTTCAAGCCCTTGTTAGGTTGAACATACTAGCTGTCTCGTTGCAACAAATACTTTTTTTTCAGCTTAGAGACATCTTAAAGTGGCCCTAATTCCAACCTGTTGCTTACTATTGATTGTCTTCAGTGCCAATCTCATTGTCCTTGCCAGATGTTAACACCTTGTCCTGCACCAGGCAGTTAAAGTCCTTTTTGCCCAACGGTAACTTCTCAATACCGATAGGAGTTTCCCAGCCTTGAGGGAAAAATACCATCAACAATCATGTTACTTAAAGGACATCCATTTTTACTGGTGCAGCAAAGCTACATCTGAGATTCAGACAAATCGACCCTGCTGCCATAAGGCAGTCAGTATTTTTTTTTAAACCTTTGGGCGCTAGTGGGAATCCTGGCCAATCTAGTTTGGGGCCCAGGTTAACAAAATTAACTGTCAGGCAAATAAGAGCCACTTTGCTAAGGTATCGACTGTGTTTTAGAAATATTCTCGACATGTTCATTGCTGCTATAAATCCTGACGGGAGCACAATTTGTATAAAGTTCCTATACATAGCCTTAGCTGCAGATCAAACGTTTCTTACACTTTGGAGGGGAACCACCATTTTGTTTTGGATGTAATAGATGCTCAAAGGGCAATAGTTCTACAGTTACCACACGCACTGCAAGTGAGCCTATTCGCAACACCAGAAGTATGTTATACAACAAATAATCCTAACAATTTAAGGGGTTTGAAAGATTTCAGTCTTGGTGAACTGAGTGGACTCTACTAGAGAGTAGACCTCGACCTTGCCAGAAACAGAGGTTAAAAGAAGGCCTGAGCACCTGTATGATCAGTCTTCTTCCCATGTACCTGCAGTTTTATTTGAGCATGCAGTATCTGTGCTCTAATGTGGGTGGGAGTCAACATTGGGTACACAGTTTGCCAATCAGTGACATGGTGTTCTGCTAGTGAAAGTCGAAGAAAAATTGGAGTACCTGGTGAACTCACAAATTGCTGAGTTCACAGGTCAGAAAAGGTCAAACGGACAGGATTTAACAACTCTTCCTGCACTGCGAGTACATTTAATCCCGAAAGATGTAGGGATATTCTCGTGTAATATTTTGGGTAAAAACTACAATGACATGACTGTTTTTACTGCTTTTTTTTTACATAAATATAGGCAGAAAATATGTTTTTTGTTCTCTGCATTCCTTTTTAAATATAGTTAGTCTTCGAAGTGACTCCCCATCATCTGTCATGAAAGCAAAATAGTTGTGGAGATTGAGAGTATGGGGTTTCTAAAAACAAAAAGCGATAAAATTGCCCATGAAGCTGAAATAGCTGTAAGTTTATATATGTGAGTTTTCTTCAGACGAGTATGTTTATATTGTACTTGAATAAAGATAGCTAAAACACGCTATGCATTCAAACTCGAGTGTACTTTCATCTCTTAAATACATTTCAGAATAAATAAATTGCAACTTTTTAACAAAATAAAAACATGGATACATGCAGGTAAGACCTACAGAAAATAAATATGGAATATTACATATTGAATTGTCTAAAATAAATACCATAATCCGTCAGGCCAACACATAAGGAAGGCACAAAAGAATCCTTCGTGCATTTTAAGCTGTAACCAATTGTGAACCAAAATAATTCAGTTTTTAAGACACGTACAAATGTAATTATTTTTGGTTGGTTGTACGGATGGCCTCTTTGTCATGCATTAGTAAAAATGGACACAACATCAACGATTGCTTAAAAGCTATGCATTAATTTAAAAAAACTCTTTGTATGATATTTCTACAAATTCAACAGGCCCGTTGGAAGTAAAGACGGATGAGTTCCCTCGCCATGGAAGTACCTTGGAGGCAGTAGCAAAGTTGAAGCCGTACTTCCTGAAAGATGGGACTGGAACAGTAACCGCAGCAAATGCCACAGGTTTGCAAACATTGATGTTTTTAGATAATGGTATTGTGGATAGATGGTATGCAATGCAGATGTCTGAAAAAATAGAGGGATTTAACAGGATTGATTAGATCACAAAGCGTTAAGGACATGCTTGCTGTATTACTGCTTTAACCAATAAATTTTGTGTAACCTACTATACTAGGCAGAAAATATGCAAGATCTGGTTGCAAGCACCCATTTTATAAGATGTTCAAATGTCGGCCCTACTAAAACAGCACATCTTTATACTGGTTTTGTATATTTTAAGTTTTTATTGAGTCTGCATGTTACTTTCAGCTGTTGGAATAGTGGCTTTCAATTAACACATTTATTTATAGGCCGAAGGATTTTAGCTATTTTGCATCTTCCCCACATTCTTCAGTAATGCTTTGCCATTGACTTAAGCATGGGTTTATTTGTAAACATAGCCCTCCAAGAGGTTTTTCTTAGAATTTTGACTGGAAAAGGCTTTCTTTTAAATATAGATTTTTTTAAAATAAAACACTTCAAAGGGTAGACTCTTATAAAACAAATCTTAGATAGTTCCCTAGGCACAAAAATAGTAGGGGTATCCTCGTTTAATTTTCATTATTCTCTTCAAATCAGGGGTATGCACACTCCTCATTTCTTAAACATAATACTTCGTCTCTTCCTGGAAAGTTAAGTTCTCTGTTTTATACCATTCCTGTATTACCCACCCCAATGTATCATACCTCATCAGTTAGTACTTTTCATCATTCAAGGTAACATGCATTAATGAACGAGTTGCTTACCTTCGGTAACACTTTATCTAGTATCTAGCTGCAAATTCCTTACCTTTTCAATATTGCCAAGCATCATATAGGATGTGGGATTTTTTTAGGAATGCTTCTGCATGTCAGAAGGTGGCTCCTTCAGGCCTCGCACTGATGTTTCACTCGGGAAAGGACGTGCAACGCCTATGTAGGTGCTACTCTTGCACGCTGACATCAGTTGCTTTTGAGACTGTCTGTGCCCTTGGATGCAGATCCCCAAAACAAATTTGTAGACAGTTTGCACATTCATAGACTTGGGGTCTTATTAATGGATAGAGTCCAATCATCAAGGATGGGCAGGATAGGAGGGCGCTACAATGTTATAGTCCCTAACAGAAAGAACGTTCCGAAGGTAAGTAACTTGTTCCTCTGATAGATACTTCTATCTGCAGATTTCTCACCTTTTGAATAGATACCAAAGCATTACTTACTTGGAGGTGGGTCTGTGGTAGGACTCAAACCAGAAAGTCCTGTAGGACGGAGCGGGCAAAGTGCTCCTCTTGGCAAACTTGACTATCCAGACAGTAGTGCTTCATGAACGTATTGTGAGACACCCTAGTAGTTGCCTAACAGATGTCTAGGAGAGGGATTCTGCATGCTAACGCAGAGTTAGCAGCTTTGGCCCTGGACGAATGAGCACACAGTCTTTCTGTAGGCTGCTTTTTAGCCAACCCGTAGCAGATCTTTAGGCAGAGCACAATCCAGTGGGAGATGCTTCTCTTCTGCACTGCATTGCCTTTTTTTGCATTCTGGAGAACCCCACAAAAAGCTGATCATCCACCCGATGGTCTTTGATACAATCTTTGTAGAAGCTCTGCGCTGTATTAAGGTTCAAGCAATGAAGTCTATCCTCTTCCTTAGAGAGAGGTAAGGCAGAACATAGAACATCTGCAGGTGATGGTTTGATTGATATGGAATGGCGTCGCAAATTTTGGCGGGAAGGATGTCTGAGACTGCAGAACCAGTTTGTCTGAGAAGAAAGTGTAAGGTGAATTAACACAAAAAGCCTGAAGCTCATTCGCCGTGCCAAAGTGATGACAAAGAGGAACACAGTTTTAATAGCAAGGTACAGCTGTGAAGTGGTTCAAACAGAGTGCGCATTAGATAAGTCAGGACTAGAGCAACGTCCTATTGAGGCATCACAAAAAAAGAAGGGGGAAATAAAAGTTGTAGTCCTTTCAAAAATCACACCACATTTGGTGATTTAAACAGTGAGGGCTGATCTGGCAAGTGTAAGAAGGCTGAAAGTGCCTAAAGATAATTCTTAACTTGCCTGAAGCATAGCTTTGACCGGCAAGTGGTAGAACAAACAACAGACTATCAGATAACTTGGACTGACGCATGTCAATCTGGCATGTACCCCACTAAACTACAAATTTGTCCCAAGGACAGCCGTATATGCCTGTCTTCGGGGGACACCTGGCTTCTGAGATGACATCAGCCACCTCAGAGTAAGATCAAAGGTGTTCAGCTGTGGCCGCTCAATCTCCAAGCGTGAAGTAGGAGATTGCAATGGCCCGGGGCACAGAACCCTGCCCCATTGCTGCAACAGCTTTAAGAGCCTATCCCTTCCACAAAGGTGTTGCTGATGTTATTGTCCCACTCGATCCATGGGCCTTAGTAGCGTCGTCCCATACTTTCAGTGTGGCTTTGTTTGGGATAAGCAGATAATTTCTGTCTGGTCTCCCATATAGATAATGTAGGTAGGTGGCTGGTACCATCCTGACTCTAGTTGTGTTGCCAGTGCCTTATGAGGTGTAAAACTCCACTCATTATGCTTGCAGATCCGGGAGGGCAATGGCTCTGTTGTAACTTAACCTACACAGGATCTGCAGCGCTATCCTTGGTGTTTCATCATTCCAGAGCAGCCTCAGCGAAACTTAGTCTATTTTGCCAAAATAGACCTCTAGAACCTCAAAGGTTGAGTTTAGTACAATATACAGGAATTTGGGAAGTGAAATCATCTTGTACCACGTGGCCTATCCTAGAATCGTTAAAGGTAGCATATGCTCTCGGGTGAGCGAAAGCTAGGGTAGAATGGCAGAGAGATTTGGGGGACATTTAACAGATGCGCAGTGGTGCTACTGCTGCTCAATGACTCGTATCAGCTCACTCAATTGTAGGCACCGCAGCTGCACTTTAAATTCATCAATAGGACATATTACACGCCCCTTAAACTCTTCAGATATGCCCTACGCAGCAAGGCAGTATGTCCTAGATACGGTGAGGAAGAGGCAGCTGGCAAAACGTAGGGTGGCCATGAGGTTGGACTGGGGGCCATTGCTGACGATAAAAGAATGGCATGCTGATATGTTATACTGCAACACTCAGACAGATATATACAACGAGTTAATTCCCCCCCCTCCCCCAAACCCAAAAAAACAGACCCAAAGAGTTCTGGGGATCTTATCAGAAATATTTAATTGAGAAGGAGACTGGAGAGCCCGAGGGTGATGAAACAAGTGCATTGTAGAGAGTAGCTCTAGTAAATTACTTGCAAGCTCTTGGATATACATCAGGTGCTACATGGTGGTGAATTGGCAAAATACATGAGAAGCGGAGAGTCTGGACTGTAACACGGGCACCATTGACATATTATACTGCTCTGCTCGACCCTGCCAGTAGAACCAGATGTGCTTATATTAGATTGCACTTAAAGCGTGTTTGTACATCAGGATTATAATGTGTGGAGACGTAATTGCATTTTGTTTGAAGTGTTACAATTGTAAAAGCATAAATAAAAAAATAGTATGCTTCTGTTGTTAATGTTTGATTGTTGATGCTACAAGTATATCTGGCCTCATGGGAGCTAAATTTCATAATTTTTGTTTTTGCCAAGTTTAATTTCAGTTCATTCTTGTTTTTGTAGGTATTGAGACTTAAGGTTGAACAATACTGTATTATCAGCGTACTGCAGTAAAGGCACATACTGGCAACATTAAAAAAAATAGATTATGCCATCTATTTGCGTCTTTCTGAAATGCCTCTAGGACCTTGTGGAGATTCTTCTCCTGACATTTATCTCTGTTAGGTGTGACCTTGTTCTCAGGTACCTGAAGCCCTCCATCGTGAGATTAAGGCTTCCTGCAATCCCTCAGGTCCCCTGCCAGTTGTCCAACTTCTAAAGCATAGACTTGTCCCAATTTATATGGTACCCTTCAGAGTCACTGAAAATTGATAGGATTGCAGGAATGGTTGTTTTTGGGGTGATACTAATATATACATATAATGGCATGTGGAGCTGCAGTTACACATGCTTTGCGTAAGTACGCCATCTAGTGTTGGGCTCCGAGTGTTACAAGTTGGTTTCCTTCGAAGAAGCTGTTTTGAGTCACAACATCGAATGACTCCTCCTCTCGGTGATAGTGCACATGGGCATCGAATCCTATGTTAGATTGTTTTCCCGCAGGAGGGTGAAGTAAGGAGTGAAGACATTAATATGTATGTGTGTATGTATGTATGTGTGTATATATATATATATATATATCTATCAATGAAAGAAGATGTCCATGCAGTGCACTGGTCACTCCTGGAAACCCCTGCCATGGACGCTCTACAGCGTATCCAGGATGCCAGGGGACAAAACACAAACAATAATGGGGAGAGCGGGCAGCCCTGCCTCGTTCCTCAGCCCAGCTTGAATTTATCTGCGAGTGTACCATTGACTTACCACCTCTGTTTAGGTTTTCTATAGCAGTGTTACCCACAGGCAAAATTTAGGTCCCAACCCAAAGTGTTTTAAAGTCAAATGTAGGTATGTCCACTCTTTAGAGTCAAACACTATTCCTTGTCTAATGAAAGAATGGCCCTGGGCTCCTGGTTGTTTTTTAATGTCTGCAAGCAGCGTCTAAGGTTGAGGCGAGTGGCTTTCCCTTTCATATCTCATCTTTGTATGTTAAAGATGTGAAGACACCTTCCTCACCAGAATCTTGGCCAGTATTTTACAGTCTACATTTAACAGTGAGATGGGCCTACACAAGGCTCACGCGCCTCTGAATTTACATGTCTTATGAATTACCATAACTGCATGATTAAGGTCTGATGGGAGTTCATTCCCTTCCCTTGCTGCATGGACTAAATTTCTCATATGTATTTTCAGTATCCAGGCCAGACACGGAAACATTTACACTGGGAAGCCATTCGCCCCCGGTGTTTTCCCAAATTTCATAGTTGCCAAGGGCTCTTCTATCCCTTTAATAGAAAGGTCTGTTGCTTATACCTATCTCATCTAACCTCTGGACCGTTATCTCTCCCGAAACTCAGTGATCTCTTGCTCAGACCTCCATTTCCTTGCTCTATAAATCTTGTGAAAATACCATGAAAACTCTTCTGCTATGACTCTGTCTGTGTTGACCAGTGTACCTTTCTCTGTTCGGAATTCTGCCACCCATCTTACTTCTTTGTCTCTCTTCCCCAGCCAGGACAATAGGCAGATTGCCTTATCACTTGTTTCATACTTTCCCTGTATAGAGAGATTATGGTTTTGAACTGCATTCTGTGTAAAATTGCGAAGCTGCTCCTCGATTGCAACTTGTCGTGCATATACCTTTTTGGACTCCATTCTTAACCATTCTTTTTACAAAACTATAAGCCATCTCTTTCGGTCTTGGTCTTCTTGTTCCTTACCGTTCTGCGTCACTGCCACTGTGTTCGGCACTGTATTTATAATCATTGGTTTTTTTTAGTCTTCCCACAAGGTTACCAGGGGGTATACCAACATCTTCTTCTCTTCATAGTATAGCTGTGTTTCTCCCTGCAGGACTCTTTATCTTTTAGCATTCCCTTCTAATCTCCACAGGTAGTTTGTTTCATGTCCACATGCCCCAGTATGGTTTGTAGTAAGGGCCGATTGCCTCTCTCTCTCGCTCCTCCCCCCATAATCCTATCCCTAAATTAACTTTGAGGTCAAAAACCCACCTTACCTGTGGTTTCACCACCTACCCAACCACAGTTCTTGCATCATATTTTTGATAGTTCACCATGAGCTGCTCCTTTTGTCAGCCGTCTACTCCCACCATTTGTGTCCTGGTCCTCACTGGCATCTGTGTTAGTGAATCGGTCATCAGCATTGTCTTTCCCTTTTGCTGGAGTTGATCCCCCTCTGTTGCTGTGTTCATTGCCTTTGTGTGCCCTGACAATTATGTCGCCTCTTTCAGTCTGCGGGTCTCTCAGGTCCCTGCGGTACCCTCTTGGCTGCAGCCGGGGGTCACTCCTCAACCCACTCCCATGCCTGGTCATGGTTCTCAAATATACATGTTTTCCTTGGAATCTGACTCTGAGTTTGGCGGGGTAAGTAGCATATAATGTACCTTCATGACTTGCAGTTTTTGCTTTACCAGTTCAAATGATTTACTTTACCTTTATTAACCTCCTTTAGTTTGGGAAAAGGAACATTTTCTGGGAGCCATGGAGTGTCTCTTTCCTTTCTCTGACAGTATGTATAATAGGGTCCCTATGTCTCTATAGTTCAAAAATCGAGATATAATCAACCTGGGTGTTGGTCTGGTGGAGGCTTTTGCACCAGGACATGGTGGGCCCATTCAGTAAGGAAATAGGAGGAGAAGTGGCGGAGGCAGGGATAGGCTCTCCATACAAAGTTGTGCAGCCACTGTTAATGGAATTGTTCTCAATGAGTCCCTCCATGTCTTCTTGGAATACCACAAAGTGCAAACTGTTATGACTGGAGTAGCTCTCTGCGTCTTCCACCCAGGCTGCCAATTTGGTTGTTCCTTTGAATTTGTGCACTGTCTGTCAGAGCTTGCGGATTGACCCTTCAAGCGTGGCTGTTGTCTGTCTGTATCTGTTATTTGGGAGGTGGCCATGCTTGTATCCTGCCGCCGGAGGGTCACATCTGCTCCCACCTCTCCATTTTTAGTTTCTAAAGCATTCTGGGAGGACTCTATGGCCTGAAGGATTGCAGCCATCCCACGGTGAGGTGGCCGCACATTCCCTTCTTCTCCCCGCTCAAGTAGCCTCCAGGTTACCACTGCCGTAATGGTATGTGGCAATTTTTTGGCAAATGTATCCACCCCTCCAGGTTTGGGGGAGTCTTGTCCATGCTATCATCCCTTGCCCCTGAACTAGTGAAACATGACCTCATCGGCCTGCCGGTCTTCCCCTCCATGTCCCTTCGGGGGCGGGGTAAGGGGAGGTGGTGGTACGAGAAGCCTGTTTGTCTCTTACGAACATCACTGCAATATTCAGCAGGGTGCCTAGGATGTTCCAGAACGTCCTTAGGCGCACCTCCCAGTGTCAGGTAGTTGTTTGAAAGCAGCTGAGCCAGCGAGACAGGGCATAAATGTACCCCCCTTCTGCCCACCCATCCTTGGTATCTGCAGGGCTCCCTCGGGACCATAGCTGCCTCTGAAATGAAATCACTACGTCCCACTGATCTCTCAGAACAGCTTTGCCTAGCCACTTCCCCTCCCAGGCTGTCCATGATCCCCCAGAAATCGGGAGAGGGCCTCTCTCTTTCCCCGGTCTCACCCCCTATTGGGACACTCACAGAGGGCCCACAGAGCCCAAGGCTCTGACACACTTGGGTCTCTGGGACTCCTGGGTGGTCCGTTTGGTTGAATTGTTAATCAGATCAGGGCCACCACTGCAGGCTTGGGAGGCTGCTGCTAAATGGGACCCTACGACTTGCTGGTGTCACGGACATGACCTGACCCAGCCACTTTCTGACTGTCCATGCATTTTGGCCACCAGAGCAGGGCCTCTATATGTCTCTGGGAGCCTTGGGTTCCGTTCCACTCCTCCTGGGGCACTCACTATGACCCCATTGCAGTTATGACTCCGTGGCAGACCCCGCTGGGTGAGCCCCGCCTAACAGAGTCTCTCCGCACACCAGTGTCTCCTCACCTTAGGTCGCCTGCTGGCTCCAGGTGCGAGTCCTGTCTGCCCGTCTCATGCCTTAGGCCTCCACATCCGCCTCACAGGATGTCCGGGAACGCACAGTACCTCGGGGCTACATACACCTGATAGAACTGGTTCAGCAACTGGTCTACCCTCTCCTCTCCCCGTGCCAGCTTATCTGCCTAAATCAAAAAGGCGGCAGCCATCCTCTCTACTGTGACACATCTGCCTTTCAAAAGCTGCTTCTCCTTAGAAGCCTGCGTTTTGGGGCTAACACCCAAGTGGCTTCCTCCACAGGGGAGGTTCCAGTCCTGCAATCACTCATTGTTCTCTTCCCTGAGAGTCATTGACACGTTTCTCCAGGAGGTTAAAAAGCTGTGTTGTTGAACATGCTCCATGTGTGTTCCTGTAAAGCAAAAGAGTTTTAAAGGCAACAAGGTGGCAGCTTTGTAAAAGCTGCATACTGCATCATGTTACACTGATTTCGACTTGATACAAGTCAGGCTTAATGTAACTACTTGTTTGACACCTTTGAGTTTCCACTTTTATCGCACTTTTCAGGTCTTAGCACAGCTGAGGGGTAAGCGAGTAATCCTGTACATGCCAATTGGGTGACCAAGCCTTTCTTCTGCAAAACCTGTGCATTCTCATATTTACTGTCAGGTCATGTGAAGTACATGTCCTGCCCAAGTCATATATTGCACCTTGCCATAGTACTCGGTAGGCCAGCCAGAAAGGGGTCTTACAGATGTATACGTGAAGTTGTGGCTTTGCTATTGCTTTCCATGGCAATGTCAAAATAGCAGCTCCTTTATGAGAGCGGAGGAGCGTCGCCCGCTTAACAAATGGCCCAGAGCAGCTGAAAAAAAAAATGGTAACAAAGTTTATCTATTACCATTTAATTTTCAGCAACCTGTCCTGAACCGAGTGTCAGGACGGGGCAGGGCAATTGCTGCTGAGCGGCAGCAGGGAGTTTTGCACTTATGTTTAAAGTGGGCCTAACCCTTTGGCCTGCTGTCTTGAGACGGCCAGCCAGACATTTGCATTTTAAACTTCTCAAACCTAGCTGTTTTAAGACAGCTGGGTTAGAGAAAGCACAGGCCTCCAGCGCTCTTAAGAGCACTGAGAGAGACCGTTCCCTCCAATCTTGATGCTTTCTCATGCTATTTAACAGCATGGGAGCAGGGTCAAGATTGGGTAGTGCCGTTTCCTGGGTCTGGAGCTTCGAGGAGAGAAGATACCAGAACAAGGAGGACTTTGTGGCAAGTCAAAAAGTAAAGTGCCATTTTTTAATTATTATTATTATTATTATTATTATTATTATTATTATTATTTGAATCCACCTGTATTTTGCCCACCCCACCACTCTAAACCCATGGCAGCCGCCACTGAGCAGTACAGGACTGCTCTGTCAATCTGCAGTTGCGGACTGGGGGACTCGTTTTACTTATGTGACCTCCAGGGTGGCACAACTAGTGCTGCAAGCGCTGGGGTGCCATTAACTTATGTGCCCTGGTTACCATATACTAGTAACTTATAGGTAAGTTAGCAATCTCAAATTGGCACAGCTTACTTGACATACACCTTAGGGTCAGGGCACTCTCACTGAGGTCTGATTAGCAGGCCTCAGTGCACTCTGAATCAAACAACCAGCAGTAGCAGTCGCAACACTTGAGTGTGACAATACAAAAAAGGAATTCCCTTACAAGGTTCATGACCCCACCTCACCCTGTTTTTTGTTTTTTAACCACATGGCAGTGTTGTTGTCTGTGAGCACCTGCATCAACCTCCTTTTAATGCACGGCAGTAGGTCTTTCAGCGCCGTACGGATGACCATCAGCTCCAAGAGGTTGATATGGAGCTGGGATTGCACTGGAGATTTGCAGCGTCTCATCTCCACCTCTCCCAGAAGTCTGCACCATCCCAGAAGCAGTGCAGCGGTCACCAGTGTCCGCTCTGAGGGGAGAGGAGAGTGGAGGTGTCTGTCACTTACCCAATCGTAGTCCAGCAACTACCACTCCAGATCCTTTGCAGTCTTCTCCGAAATCAGAATGTGGTCGGAGAGGTTCCCTTGATGTTGGGCCCACTGGGACTTCAGATTCCATTGCAGAGCCCACATATGCCACCGGGTATGCTTAACCAGCAGAATGCAGGAGGCCATCAGTCCCAGTCCATCTCACTGAAATGCAGGGCCATGGATGAAAGATAAGGGTTATAGCCTGAATGTCCCGGACTCTCTTTCCTGGGGGGGGGGAAGCATCTGAAGAGGAGTCAAGTGTGACTTTGGCACGTTGATAATGAACCCCAAAGATGGCATGGTTTCCTACAGTCTGGAGATGGCTGATGACTGCCTGAGGCGAGCCCGCTTTCAGCAGCCACTCATCGAGGTAGGGAAGACTGATCCAAGGCACAGCGCATTGTGAACTTGGCCACATCATGACCATCTTGAATTACCCAGACTAAGACAGGACAAAGGTAGTCTGGAACACCTGGGAGTACTTGAGTCAGCGAATCGCAAAGGGCATGGGAGTAACGGCCCAACAAGCAGTTGGCATTGACAGAGTGGAGTGCTAGGCTGGTGGAAGAAAAGACTCTTGCCAAGTGTTTCAACACATTCAGATTCCCTGTCAAGGGGAGTGGTGGGAAACGTGTTTGGATTAGACCAACTTGTAAAGACCTGAACAACCAGGCTGTCTGAGGAAAACAGGGTCACCCATAGCACTACTATGGTGCCTGGCAACTTGTTGGCTGATAGGGGGCCCAGAGCCAAGGTTTGGCTCAGGCCCCTAATAAAATGTCCATCAAAGCCTTGTTAAATGACAGGAGAGGCACAGCATAAGTCTGCCCAGGTTGTAGGACCTCAGTCAAAACATTTGTTTTGTTCTCCATGGTGGGGTGGTGAAGGTCAAGAACTTCAACCGCGCTACTCATAACCATAACGTAGGAAACTGATTCTTCTGTGGCTTGTCAAGGAGGAGGTAAAAAGGACCGTTTCAGGTGAGGTGTCAAGGCCAATAGTCTCCTACTAGTCATCATACCAATTATCCTCGGTATAGGGCTTAGTGAACTGATCACCCTGGTCATAGTCATCACAATCTGTGCCAAAAGGGGAGTGCAAGGTGGTCTGCCTCCCTTGAGGAATGAAAACATCCAATAGAGAAAGGGGTGCCATGGTTGGAATGGGGCATGGCGTCGGCCGAGGTCAAACCAGTGCAGACTCAACATCTGAGAGACGGTTCCTCCTCCTCTGGAGTCAGCTGAGTTGAGATGTACGTCAAAGAAGCTGGGGGCCGGGCACAGGTCTCTGGGCTGGAAGCAGGGTCGAAAGCATAGCCTCAGGCAAAATGGGCTCGGAGGGTCCAACTAGTGAAGAGGGTGATCCTGCCAGAGGTATTCCAGAAGAAGGGCCTCAGGACTCCTTGGGGCCTGAAGGGATCAAAAGAGCCGTAAGGCGGCACCTTCTGGCACGCAGAGGTACTGCTGAAAAAATTCCATATCGAGTCTGGCGCCTGTGGAATACTCAAAAGGTGAGGAATCTGTAGCTAGAAGTCTCTATCAGGAAAGTTATACCAGTGCTTTGTGCAATGTTGGCCTGGGATATTTGCAGATACTCGGGCCTCAGTTCTTTACTGAAGGCAGTTTCTTTCAATGACAAAAGGAGCTAGACAGAATCTTACAAATACTTTGAATTGCTGTTGTCAGTTTCTCAGCCACCTTGATTTCAAATGAGAACTGAACGGGTTTGAGACCAGATGCTGAATAGCTCCAAAAAGTAAATTCTAAGACCCATCATCTGAAAGGGAATTGGAATTACTAACCAATCCCATGGATTAGTGTTTTCTAATATGTAGGAGGACCTCTGCACAGCTCAGGATGAGAACTGTTATTTTATTTTTCAAAACAGTGAATAACTGGTCCTAGCAGTAGAGTTGGCTCCAAAAATGGGGTCATCCAAGGTGTGGAAATTTAAGGATGTGTGTCTTGTAAATGGCTGAAAGTGAACAAACTTATTTGGGCAGTGATGCCCACTCTTACAGCAAGAACGTTGCAAATGAGGTAAGTTATTGTTCCTCCATGCCTTAAATGAGAATAGCTCCAGAATCGTATGTTGTAAATGAATGGTTCAAATGATTCTGTAGTCGGGGCAATTACCTTAAATAACTGGACACACTAGTGACCTGGCATAAAAGGGAACAATCCACCTAATAACAGGGTGATTCAAGCTTTTAAAAAATCAGGTAATCCTTAGCATGCACAGTTGTTCCAAGGTGAAGCACATCCTTGACCTGCATGCTTAGCGAACCTGTGGGTTTGGTCACAGTAGTGTCGCAGGGCTCCTGTTCTGGTTCAGTACCTTGGGTCATCCTCCACACAAATCCCAGTGATCTGTGCCCTACTCTGATGTGATAGAGAACAAATACTGACAAATAATGTCACTTTTCTTAATCAGGTTAATAGTATTGATCACAGTAATTATTTTATTCAAAGTGAAAAAAGACATTTATTTTATTTCAAACACACCCTTATTTAAAGGCAGATTATTTTTAGCAACTGCTCCAGACTCCGTACAACTAAGTTAATTTCACCAACAGTTGGGCATGTAACAGCCAAAAACAGGGAACAATATTTTTAGGATCCTCTCTAACTCAGGAGCTAATCCATCAGCCCAATACAAGCAGCAGACAAGTCCCACATGAAGCTACAGAGACTTGAAGTTGACATGTTTTGTAGGATTAAGTCAAAGAGGGGGGTGGATGAAAACAGGATAGAGGGAGAAGACAGTGCATCTTTAGTGTCTGATGTTGTGCCAGTACTACAATTTGTTGAAACTGTATCCATATTGATGCACTTATCAGCCACACTGACCTTAAGATGATTTTTCTAAAGAAGAGATCATTTGTACTGAGAGATTCCTTCCAACTGGTGATGGTATTATTAGGGTTTTTTTCCCCCCAAAAGATTAGGCTGCGTTGCTTCTTCAGAGAGAACCCCTACCAGGTCTAAAATTAGACCAATAGGTTTCTGCTAAAGAACAGTGGAAGATGGGGGCGTGGCCAAGGAACATGGCCGACAGGACGCGCTTCTAGTGTGCTCCTGCCCTGGCGAAATCCTGCCGCGATCCTGAGGCTCCCCGGGACTGGGAGAGCTGATCTTTCGGATCGGGAGGACGTCTGCTGGACCCGGGCGTTTTCAGGGTCCGTCGACACAGAAATGCTGGGCCGCACTGGAGCTGTGTGGCCACGTGGCTCGGGGGGGGCTGGAGTGGTGTGGATGTGCCCCCTTCCCCCTCCCCCCCGATTACTCAAGAAGCTGGCTTTGGAGGGGACCTGTATGGCTGCTGGCTTGGGGGACAGCCGCCCTAGCTGAGAGGTGTTTGGCTGTGTCCCCCTGAGGCCCTGGAGTGATGGGCTGCCAACATGGGCATTTGGGCCCGCGGAACCGCTCTGCTGGGTGGCGAGCGCTGCGGCGAGGGCTCCTGTAGGTGCTCCTGGACATCCTAGCAGAGGTGTCTCGGCTTCTCTGTTTCTTCACTTTCCTTGGCTTCTGCTGTGCTATTGTCCATATACTGACCTTGTTGGTGAGAGTTACCTGATTTGTGACTGCTGGAGAGACTCACGACCATCTGAGCTTCTTGCTTGGCTGGACAGTGAACTTTAAAGGAGTGGAGTGCTGCGGGTACTGTTTTTGTGGTGCTTCATTGTTAGGACTCTGCGTGAGGCGACCAGTTGCATTTGGGCCTTGCTTGGAGCAACATGGGGCGTCCCAAACAGATGGATGCTTCACAGGGCAACACTATGGAACAGTATACTACCGCTGTGGTTCTCCCGCAGCGAACAGCGAGATTGTAGGTGAGTGGAGATGCAGCCTGTACGCCGCTGAGCGCTAGAGAGCCATCGCGAGCGGAGCTACTTGCGGCGATTCAGGGCTCTCGGGTGGCACTGCAGGGTAAAATAGAGACAGTTGCGGTAGAGGTCAATCTGCTGAGAGCGGACCTTCGGAAGGTGTCCGACAAGGTGAAGGTGGCACAAGGGTTCCATTGCGGAGCTACAGTCAGAGGTGGGGACGCTGCGAAATGCAAATGGCGCAAGCCACCTCCATGGTGGGACATCTGGAGGCGCGGCTGGAGGACGCGGAAGGGAGGTCCCAGTGGAACAGTGTCAGGTTGCTGGGCTTTCCAGAGTGTGTAGAGGGGTCTGCCACGGAATCCTTTGTCGAGAACTGGATCAAGGACGTGCTGCAGCCAACTGGGCTATCTAGAGTCTTTGTGGTGGAGCGTGCCCATAGGGCCCTTGTCGTGCCTCCGTGGCCTGGTGCCCCGCCTAGGGCCATTACTGCCCGCTTGCTTAACTACAAGGACCGGGAAAGTATTCTACACGCTGCACGGGAGTCGGATAAGGCATTATACAAGAACTGCAAGATCTCAATTTATCCTGATTACAACAATAAGGTGCAGAACTCTTGTGGAGGTCAAGGCGAAGCTCTGAGCCATGAGCATCAGATACATGCTCCTGTATCTGGCACGTTTGAAGGTCTTGTTGGGCGCCAAATCACACTTTTTCGAGCACCCAGAGGAGGTGTGGTGATGGTTGGAGATGTGGGACAAGGTGGCTCCCGGTATACCGGAGGGATCTGGAGGCATCGCCTGACAGACCTCTGGATCGGAAAGCCCGGACTGGAGATCACATGGTCATGTGCGGCTGGCGGAGTCTTGCCACAGGGTTGAGATACAGCGAGATGGAACAATGGCAGTGGTGCCTGCTGACTCAGTTGGGGGCACAGCTTTGGAGCAGAACTTGGAAGCGGGTGGGGATGCTGAGATGACCTGTCTGTTATTCTTGCAGTGGTGCGGCTTGTTGTCAGTCCTGAAGAGGTGATGTGGGACTGGCCCTCCGGGGAGCTATTGGCGCTTTGGATCTCCGGTTCAGGGGGGTTCTGGGTATTTACGTGACCTGATGCCGGGGGTGGGGGGTGGTCACTGGTAAGTGGGGGTTTAGGCTGCGGTCCTGGTAGCATTTACGGACTGGACTTACAGTATGGTCTGTTTTGGTTGTTTTACTGTATTTCCGGGGTGGGGTTGGGGATGGTGGGAGGTATGTTCATGTTTACAGTTTATTCAACAGTGCAGGTATTGGAGCGGGGTGTGCAGGCTGTCCTTCTTTGTTTCGTAATGGGGGGGTAACGCACAGTGGGTTGTGTCCTCTGGGTGGGGGCATCATTTTGTATTGCCATGGGTCGTCTTATTAATAGGCTGACTTGGAATGTCCGGGGCTTGAAAAGTTATACAAAACGCTATAGGGTGCACTCGTTCCTCCATAGGCACAAGCTTCATATTGCTTTTCTCCAAGAAACTCACATGATGGACGAGGAAGCGCATAAATTAGCTAAGAAGTGGCGGGGACAGATGTTTTCGCATTCCATTGCTTGCTATGCATGGGGAGTGTCCGTGTGGGTGGCATCCCGGGGTTTCCTTTACCCATGTATATAGTACGGTGGATGTAGAGGGTTGCCATGTCCTGGTGGAGGGCATGTTGAATGGTCTACCCATTGTGATCTTTAATATTATATGCTCCTAACACGGATGATTCCTCCTTCTACTCCAGAATACCTGAGATCTTGGGGGACAGCATGGATAAGCCCCGGGTCTGGGCAAGGGACTATAATTGTGTGATAAATGGGGAGTTGGATCACCACCCGCGGAAGCTGGGAACCAAACCACTGATGGTACAATCTCTTAGAGATGTGATGGTACATTTGGGTCTCTGGGACGGTTGGAGGGAACGGCATCCTGCCGATAAGGATATACTTGTCATTCCAGAAAACATGATACTTATTCTCGACTGGACAGGTTTCTGTTGGGTGGCTTCAACAGCTCCCAGGTCCTGGATGTTACTCATTTGGGTCGGTTTTTGTCAGATCACGCGCCAGTTCGGCTGCAATTTCAGTGGGGAGAGACAGCCCCCCGTACAGCTCGAGGTTGGCGGATGCCTGCGGACTTGTTGACTGATCAGGGATGTCGGGAACCAGTAGGTGCCTCCCTAAAACAATATCTGAACTTAAATTGGAACACGACTGCATCTCGTGGCTTGGAATAGGAGACTAGGAAGGCAGTCATTCGGGGAGAGTGCATAAGCATGGTGGGCGGGGTGTGCAGACAGTTGGAGCAGGATCTTACGGCCCAAAAGGTGACATTGGGGGAGGTACAGCGGCAGCCGCCCGAATTGAGCATGGTTAAGCAGGTGGAGCTCAGGTTACACAAGGAGGTTAATGCATGTTGGGACACACTAAGTAGAACAACGTTGAGCGGGTATAGGCAGGGGTTGCATCAATAAGGCAACAAATCAGGCAAACTCTTAGTGTGGATCCTGAAACGGGAAGTGGAGGTTCCGCCGATACCAGGTATTAGGAACACTGAGGGTGTACTGCTCAAGGGCGTAGGGACATTCTACGGGAATTGGTGTCCCACTTTCAAAGGGTATCTAGGGATGGCACTGTATCGTCGGAAGGGGGTGTGGGGCAGTTTCTGCCGCAGATGCGGTTGCCGAGGTTGGACCCGGAGAGTAGGGATGCGCTTTAACTCCTGATCACTGTAGAGGAGGTGGGAGAGGCAGTGACGGCAAAGTCCAAATCCTCTGGTAGTGACGGCTTTCCTGTGGAGCTGTATCAGGCTTTTTCCTCCACACTTAGGGAGAGATTGCTGGCAGTTTTTGAGGAGGCGCAGGCGCGTGGTAAGTTACCAGACACCATGCACCAAGGTATAGTGTGTTTGCTGCTCAAGCCGGGGGGGGATGCTGCGGATCCCTCTTCGTATCGACCGTTAACTATGTTGAACAGCGATGTCAAGATACTCTGTAAGATTTTGGCCACTCGACTCCGAGGAGTGATTCGGGCCTGGTGCATGAAGACCAATGCAAGTTCATGCCGGGTCGTAGTACGTCATATAACCTGCGTCAATTGGCGCATGTTCTGCATAAAACTAAGGGAATGGAGTCTGAATTGGCACTGGTGTCTCTCGACTTGGAGAAAACGTTTGATGCAGTGGAGTGGGAATATTTATTGGAGGTATTGCTGGGCAAGGGCTTTGGCTCCGGCTTTTGCGCCTGGGTTTGACTACTGTACACTGCCCTGACAGCTCGAGTACGTGTTGGGGGAGAGACATCGACTGTCTGGGAGATAGGTAGGGGTACACAACATGGATGCCTGCTTTCGCCTCTTCTGTTTGCTTTGGCTGTGGAGCCAAAGCGGTCTGGCTTCGTGAGGAGATGGTGCAGTGGGGGATCCCAGTGGGTCGGTCCACACACGTAATTTCCATGTATGCTGATGATGCATTGGTCTGTGTTCGGGATCCTCGCGTGTCGGTGCTGGCGCTTCTGCAGAGGCTGAAGGTATTTGGGGTTGTTTCTGGTCTCAAGATCAATATGAAAAAATCACTCCTGTTCCCTTTGGGGTCTCTTGTTGGGGTTCCTCAGGTCGGGCTCCCTGTGGTTGGGCTGCACTGGGAAGTTGAGTGCTTTCGGTACTTAGGTATCTGGGTCGCTAACTCTGTGGATGTGTACAATAAAAATAATGCTGACCGGGTGGTAGCGGGCCTGGAGCGCTCTGTTACTTTCTGGAATAAGTTGCCTCTCTCCGCTATGGTTCGGGCCGCAGTAGCAAAGATGGTGTTTTTGCCCTGGTGCCTTTATCTGGTACAGAACTCCTTGTATCCGCTGCCTTGCGCGGCTTTTTAGTTGCTTAGATAGCCTGTTGATTTCCCTAGTATGGGCAGGCTGGCGAAGTAGGGTGGCGCTGTCCGTCCTGCAGAATGACCTCGAGGGGGGGGACTGGCGATCCCCAATATCAGATAACATTAAAATGCAGCGCAACTGCAGTGTGCAGCAAAAACGATGTCAGAGGTTGATAATTGGGTAAAGAGGTTGTATGCTGGTGTGTGCGATGGGCGGTCTGTGGCGCACACTCTCATGTCTGGGGGCAGATCTGATCCCGCCGCACCATATCTGGTGAGGACTACTGCTGGGATCTGGGAACAGGTGGTGAAACAGGTACTCCGACGGGTTCCCTTTGATAGGGAATTAAAGATATGGGATCTGTCTCCGTTTCGGGATATGGAAAGGACAATGTCGATAGAGGCCTGGAGGTTGGGTGGTTGTGAGGTGGTTGGTGATCTGTACCCTAATGGTGAATTTCTTTCATTCACTGATGCTCAGGATCTGTTTGAGTTGGGCTCCGGACAGTTTCTGCAATATGCAAAAATTGAAAGTGTGACCCGCGAAATCTGGGACGGTTTCCCGATTGCCCCAAGGCCTCCTCGGTTTTGAACAGACTTCTTAATTGGGGCAAGGATATGCACCTGATCACTCGGTTCTATAAGGCACTACGGGAGGATCAACCAGGTGTGATTAGTGTTGGACGTAAGGCGTGGGAAGTTGATTTGGGGCTGTCCATTGAGGACGCTGATTGGGACACACCCTTATCATTAGTCCGAACGGTATCATGTAATCACAGGTTTAAACTTTTGCATTTCAACTTTGTGCACAGAACCTATATCACTCCCAGTAAACTAAATAAGATAGACCCAGGTCGAGGGGCTTGCTGTCCTCGTTGCGGTGAGCTTGGTGCTTCATTTCTACATATGGCTTGGCCCTGTAGTGCTGTTCATGTATTCTGGCAGGAAGTGATGGCGACAATTGCTGAGGCTACTGAGCTTGAATTCGAGGCAACCCTGTTGTCTTGTCTTCTGGGAGTGGTGCATAGGCCGTGGGGTAGAGGGGTTGTCTACAGGATGGTGCAGCTAGCGTTAGTATTGGCCAAGTGTAGAGTAGCGATTGGTTGGATGAGCGCTCGGACCCCTGCGACTTCTGCCTGGCTGCGGGATCTGCTAGAGTGGGGGGCGGCAGAGGAGCAACATATGCGCATAACATGCAGCGATGAGAGGGCACTTGCTGATGTGGCTGCTTGGGGTGCACTGTCGGAACGGTTCACTGATGAAGAGGAAGTAGGTTCTGTAAGTAGCAATGCGGAAGCGGGGATGGGGATACATACTCTCCCTCTTTGAACTTGTGACGACCAAATATGGAGTTGATATATCTCTACATGCTTATGTTATCTAATGTTTAGTCTCGTCAGGATGTGGGGTGGGTTTAGGGGATTGAGGACGGGATTAGTGATGTGGTTATGTCTTCACTGACAAAACACTGCTGTGTGCGCCCTTCGGGCATCATTATATGTTGGAGACATCTTGCTCTGCTGTAACCTGCACTGGGTTGAATCTTGATGTTGGTTTGCAGTTTTTCAATTGAAGAATAAAAACAGATAAAAAAAAAAAAATCAGTGGAAGATAAATTTATTTTGTGGTGGGAATCACTAATGATAGCAATACATTTTACAAGACGTAGGAGTGGGTAAAGAACTATTGTGTATAAATGGTTAATTTATTGAAACTGTTGAGTCCAATACAATGCACAATTTTTATACTGCAACTGTGAATACCAAACAGCACCTTTTATACTAGGGATACCCTGAATCAATTCAAATGGCTGTTTTGTGATTACCAACAGGATCACGGCCTCAACAGGTTCTCATCATGAAAAAGTATAATTTGAGGCAAATAACTGACAGAAACATGCAGTTGTGCCCCTTTGAAACCTAATCATGACATACAGGCCTAACCCGGTCACAAGCTACCCCCTAGGTTACACAGTACTTTTGGTCATTGTTGTCTTTTGAAAGGTTGTTGCCTTTCCTGAGAGAATCTCAGTGTAGCAGAACCTGAAAGAAAGATGTTGTAGAATAACATCGGATTTAAAATAAAACACCAAGAAGATTTTTAATTAATAACTCATGACAAAACCCTGTTTTACACTACAGTAGAAGACTACACTGCATCTAGCACACAACAATGCATGCTACGAAAACTAGATAAAAATAATATATTCACAAAATGAAATTAGATCACCAAAGGAATCACCTTTTCTTGGTGTCTTTAACGCCATGTATTTAAAATGAAATAAAAAATGGAGTGGAAAGTTTTGAGTGCTAGTGGCTAAAACCTGGAACCACATTCCACTAAATATCAGCCACGAGAGTAATCTGTTGTGGTTTCATAAGAATGTTCTCAATTTCGTCAGGTGATTTAATGCAAAAAAGAAGTATTCAACATAGATTTTCTTAAGCAGGAGACTTGGGGGCTAATACCCAAAGGGCCTGGGCAGTCACGGCAGAGACCCCACAGTTACGGTGGGTGTCCTGCACTCGTGGCGGGACCTCCACAATGGAAAAACTGCTGTACGGAAGTCCAGCCACGACTGTGGAGCCTTTTCCCCCGACTGCAGATTCCCTTTGTGAATTAGTCCCTTATTATTCATAGTGCACTTCATCAACATAAATGTGGAGAAACACCTCGTCGTGACCTCTTCCTCGCAGCAGTCAGCTCCACTCATATCCAGTTCTCCTTCTTACAAACCTCTCAACATTGTACTAATGAGGCATTACTATTCTATTACGTCATTAATGAGTAAACCCATCACGCCACATAAAAACTATGTACGCATTAAAAAGAAACTATTATCCAAAACACAAGGAACAGCAAAAACAAAACATATGTTAAAATTAGAAATGCAGTTTCATTATTAAATTTTAAGTCATGTTCTATGCAAATAGGAATGCAAATTCATCACAACATTGTGAGTCATTTCCAACATGTATTAAATATATTCCTTCATCCTTTCTGGATACTTTTTAATCTTATCTGATCTCTTCATCACACCAGACTTCACGCCACTCACGCTCCTCCTCATTCTTTTATTACATTCCACACCATCAGAATATTTCACCAAATTCGACATCCTCCAAACTTCTCCAGTATCCAGCATTCTTTTAAATGTTTCTTTCTTTAAATTTCACAAGTACATGAAGGCATTGTTGAGAGTCATTTAACATACAATTTCGTGTGCTGACTCTCATGTCATACAGAAGAATAAAAAACAGATTGGATATGTAGGAGTCCCTCGAGTGTTGCACATGTGTATATGGGGTGTCTAGATGGCGTGGGAGGGTTTAAAATGTTTGTGAGGGTGCTCCACTTTAGCGTGGCCACAAGTCGGGGGTCCGCCTCCAATGCTAACAGTATCACGTCCCATCCCGTGATCTTAGTGTTTCGCCCGGCCGGTTAACAAAGCACATAGCCTTCGGCCATTGCACACTGCCGGAAGTAGTTTCTTCACACGCCTCAGGCGGCGCAGAGGTCGTCTTCCAATACATCATTATTGCACGGCACACAAGCCCCAGTTCTGTGAGCTTGCTGCCCGCTTTATTTGTCCTGGGGCATTAAGCCCAGGAGGCACTTCTTGGTCACGTTGATGTGGTATCTCTCCCTTATTATGTAAGGTATGCACAGATGTCAGCCCAAAAGGGGCGCAATACTACACATTGTCACGTTATGTGGTAAGTCAGCGATCCTGCACAATATCTATGGCATTTGTGTGGTGCCGTGCCAAACATGTGCCTTAATGTGGGGTGAGGTAATTGCAGTGTACACTGAGACCAGCAGCATATGGTTCAGGATCTTGTTCTAGTCTGCGTCGGTCTGAGCGATCTATGGATGGTAACTCCATCTATCTTTCAGGCCATGCAGTGCCAGGTACTCCACCTGACCCATCGAAGTGTACACGCTTGTAATTTGCCATCTCTCTTGTTAACAGTACTGGCAGTGTGGGGTCAACATCGGACTCCTTGATTGGATTCCCCTACACAACCCCAATAGCCCTCTGAGGTGCCACATGTCAGGAATCGTCCCACTAGGATGATGCAGATCCCCCAAGAGGTCCTCAAATGAGAGGGCTGCCCCATCCGCAGACACCTAGCCTAGGATGTCCACGGAGGCTCATCACCACAATGACCGGTGTGCCTTTCGCACCAATCCTGTCAAAGCTGGAAAGCATCACAGTGGTAGATCTGGTGAATGGGCTGTCCCCGGCTATGGTGATGCTAATAGGGCATTCATCAGTACTGGTCCTTGCGAAGCAGGAGTGGGACCCGCTCATCATGCGAGGTAGTTTACAGCACGTCCCTGAGTACCTCGACCTGCGGGTCCAGACATAGCATGCCTATTGCTTCCTGAGCCAACCATGTCATAAACCATTGCAGTTGGCATGCCAGGTAGGACAGTTTATGACCCGGGCCCCCAGACCTCCTGCGGCCAGTGATACAGTTTGTCCAGTTCCACGTGTCGTTGGCCTATGCATAGATGAGGCAAGAATACCACCTGTTAAGATCTTGGAACACTTTGCGAGGCAACAATAGCGGTACATTAGCAAATGCATAAAGGAGTCCTGGCAGGGCCACCATCTTTGCCAACGCCATGAACCCCATGAGCGATAACAACAGCGATCGCCAACATGTACATGGAGGCAACCACTTTGTTCAGGTTACCCTTGTGATCATCCTGCATGTCTCTGCATACTTGGATTCCCAGGGGCGACCGGTATGTAAGGAGAGTGGCATTGTGGTCTACCAGTGGTAAAAGACACTATTTCGTTATGTTCCTACATAGGCCGGATAGCTCGCCAAATGAATCTAGTAGCTGCGTAACAGGTGACAGCCCAGTGAAGACGTTCAAATAGATCAGGATGTCATCTGTGGAAAGAGATATAATGTATGTATGTCTGTCCATTTAACGTCAGTCCATGCACCATGTACGAGGCTCGCATTCTGCATGCCAGTGGTTCCATAGCGATCGCGAACACCAGTGGCAAAAGGGGGAAGTCCTTTTGTGTGCCCCTGTGTGTATGCCACCGGTCTGAGAATTCATGGGCAATACATACCCTTGCGTTTGGGGCTGAGTAAAGCACCTAGATCCAGGCAAGAAGACCATTCCCAAACACCATATGGCGACGTACCAAGATTAGGTAGGCCCACAATAGTCTGTTGAAGGCCTTCTACATGTCGACTGACAGTGCTGCTGCTCGGTTTCGATCTGCCGGTTGTCCATCCAATATGTAGAATAGCTGTTGTATGTTGAGTGCTTCTCCTGGGGTCAAAACTGCTTTGGTATGGGTGGGCCAGGGTGAGGGAGATCACAGGAAGGTCACCCAACCCCCTGGCTTGGTTAGGTGTGTTTCCTATAGTATGGTGATATGGGTCATGTGTCAGGTCTGGTAGGAGTGAAGGCAGTGTCTCTTGGCCGGTGTACCAAACCCCCCTAATGTTCCACTTGAGGAAGTTTAATACAGTGGGGTGCTTCATGTTGGCTGTGCAAGAGTGTGCCTTGTAGAGGCATGAGAGGAGCCGTATTTGCCCATCCGTTCCCCCTGCGTCGAGTAACCCTCTCCCCCCCCATTTCCCTGTAAAGACTGCTTCATGCAAGCTTTGAGCGTTACAGGATCATAAAGTGTGTAGTGCAACACCATGTCTGCCTTTAACATTTCAGATAAAACAGTCAACAAAAACACAAACTGTAACTCCCCACCCCAGGCTGAGACAATAACAACATCCTGCCCATTTACACACTAGAAAAGAAGCAGTGATTAAAAAAAAAAAAAAGAGTCCTTGCTGGGAGGGCGCACAAGATAGTTCAGAAAGGACATTAACCCCTTTGCTGCCAGGCCTTTTCCCTTTAGTTGGCAGGCCTTTTTTGGCTATTTGGGGCAGTTTGCGCTTATGCCCTCACAACATTTTGTCCACATAAGCTACCCACGCCAAATTTGCGTCCTGGTTTTTTTTTCCAACATCCTAGAGTTTCTAGAGATACCATGACTTTGTGGGTTCCCGTGAAAGAGACCAAGAAATTAGTCAAAATACAGTGAACATTTCGTTTAAAAAAAAAAAAAAAAAATGGGGAAAAAGGGCTGCAGAAGAAGGCTTGTGGTTTTTCCCTGAAAATGGCATCAACAAAGGGTTTGCGGTGCTAAAATCACTAGCTTCACAGCTTTCAGGAACAGGCAAACTTGAATCAGAAAACCAAACCCCATTTTTCAACACAGTTTTGGCATTTTACTGGGACATACCCCATGTTTACTATTTTTTGTGCTTTCAACCTCCTTCCAGTTAGTGACAGAAAGGGTGAGAAACCAATGCTAGATCCCAGACCGCTAAACATTTCTGAAAAGTAGACAAAATTATGAATTCAGCAAGGGGTAATTTGTGTAGATCCTACAAGGTTTTCCTACAGAAAATAACAGCTGAAATAAAAAGAATATTGAAATTGAGGTGGAAAAAAACAGCCATTTTTCTCAACGTTTTACTCTGTAACTTTTTCCTGCAATGTCACATTTTTTAAAGCAATATACCATTACGTCTGCTGGACTCTTCTGGTTGCGGGGATATAGGGTTTGTAGGTTCATCAAGAAACCTAGGTACACAGAGCCAATAAATGAGCTACGCCTTGCAATGGGTTTTCATTCTATACCGGGTATACAGCAATTCATTTGATGAAATATAAAGAGTGAAAAATAGGTATGAAGAAAACCTTTGTATTTCCAAAATAGGCACAAGATAAAGTGTTGAGAAGCAATGGTTATTTGCACATCTCTGAATTCCGGGGTGTCCATACTAGCATGTGAATTGCAGAGCATTTCATAAATAGACTTCTTTTTTACACAATGTCTTACATTTCGAAGGAAAAAATGTAGAGAAAGACAAGGGGCAATAACACTTGTTTTGCTATTCTGTTTTCCCCCAAGTCTTCCAATAAAAATGGTACCTCACTTGCGTGGGTAGGCCTAATGCTTGAGACAGGAAACTCAACATGGACACATCACATTTTTACATTGAAATCTGACGTGTTTTTTGCAAAGTGACTAGCTGTAGATTTTGGCCTCTAGCTCAGCTGGCACCTAGAGAAACCTACCAAACCTGCGCATTTTTGAAAACTAGACACGTAGGGGAATCCAAGATGGGGTGACTTGTGGGGCTCTCACCAGGTTTTGTTACCCAGAATCCTTTGCAAACTTCAAAAATTGGCCAAAAAAACTATTTTTCCTCATATTTTGGTGACACAAAATTCTGGAATCTGAGAGGAGCCACAAATTTCCTTCCACCCAGCGTTACCCCAAGTCTCCCGATAAAAAAAAATGGTACCTCACTTGTGTGGGTAGGCCTAGTGCCCGCGAAAGGAAATGCCCCCAAAACACTATCTGGACACATCAAAATTATCAAATACAAAACTACCTGTTTTTGTGGAGGGCATCTGCGTTTTTGGTTCTGGTGTCAGCATCCATCTAGGGAAACCTACCAAACCCAGACATTTCTGAAAACTAGACACCCAAGGGAGTCCAGGGAGGTGGACTTGCGTGGATCCCCCAAAATTATCTTACCCAGAATCCTCAGCAAACCTCAAATTTAGCTAAAAAATCAAATTTTTCCCACATTTCTTTGTGGGATTACCGCACCGTGACAAATTTCCTACCACACAAAGTTCCCCTCAGTCTCCTGGTAAAAATCATACCTCACTTGTGTAGGTGCGGGGTGCATGTGTAGCACACCGCCCTGGAATCACCCAGATGTTTAGTTTTCAGATGTGTCTAGGTCTTGTGGATTTTTCTACATGGCAGCGTCCCAAAGTGCAGCCCTCACCATTCCAAGTGGGACGATTTTGAGAGTTAGCCAAGCTCTCATGGTCCAAATGTAAAACCAAAACCCAAAATAATCAAATGTCCTCTTGCTTACCGTGGAATAAGATGTTTTAGTGTGCGGGGAGAGAGCTGAAAGACGGTTACCCCCTTCAGTTGCGGTGGGGGCATAACTAGGCCCATACTGGTTGGGTGCCACCACCCCACTATTTCTTTTTTCAATTCCCTGACATCTACTATGCTTTCTGCCCCCCCCTCGGGAAGTGGATCTGGGGTAATTGCCCCATCTGCCTACTGGTGGGCACAACAACTTTGGCCCCATTTATTTGGGTTGGGTCATACCCCCACCCTCTTATTTTGAAAAAGAAAAATAGTCTCTGGTGGGCTTTCTGCCCCCCTTGGGGGCAGATGGGCCTTCCAAAAATAGGCCGATCTGCCCCAGGGGGGCAGATATGGCCAACAGTAATGTGCCCCCCATGGGGAGTGACCCTTGCCCAAGGGGCTGCCCCCCCAAAAAAAACACACACATACATGAATACCTGGTGCCTAAGTGGTTTCTGCCCCACACAGAATAGAAATAGGCTGATCTGCCTGAAAGGGGAGCAGAAATGACCTAAAATAAATTAGCTCCCCCAGGGCAGGGACCCTTGCTTAAGGGGTCGCTCCCCTTGCTTGAAATTGGCGCCCAAAAAAACTCCCTGGTGCCTAGTGGTTTCTGCCCCCCTTGGGGGCAGACCAGCCTAATAAAAATAGGCCAATAAATGGCCGAAAATAAATTTGCCCCCCAGGGGAACAACCCTTGCCTAAGGGGTCGCTCACCTTGTGTGAAATTGACGCCAAAAAATTAAAATCTCTGGTGTCTAGTGGAGGGTCCGATCCCCTTATGTATAAACATAAATAAAAAACAAAACTCCCTCGTGTCTAGTGGTTTCTGGCCCCCTTGGGGGCAGATTGGCCTATTAAAAATATGCATATATATGTCCCCAAGGGGAGCAGAAATGGCCTAAAATTAAATTTGCCTCCCAAGGGAGCGACCCTTGCCTAAGGGGTCGCTCCCCACATACATAAAACAAAAAACAAAAAATCCCTGGTGTCTAGTGGCATTTCTGCTGCCCGATCGCATGGTGATCAGGCAGCAGAAAGGTCCTTTCATGCCTCTCTCGCCCCCTCCACGTGATTGGAGGAGAAATGTTTTTGCATTTTTACTCCGATCTGCGCTGGAAGCTCAGCTTGCATCCCTGCCCAGGGGAGGGGGTGCCAGGCTCCTGGGGGGGAGCGCTAGCGCTTCCACCGTGGGCTCCTAGCTAGACGTAACCGTTACATCCTGGGCACCCGAGCGGTGCTGCCCAGGACGTAACCGTTACGTCCAGGGCTACCCGAGGGGTTAAAGAAAGAAAGGGAAGAAGGAAAAGGGAGGCTGATGCAGGGCCAGTGAAGTCAAAGGACAAGAAACAGACTGCACTAAACAGATTAATCATATCACAAACTAACTTAAGGTTGGATGTGGTGGGCCTTAAGGTGCCCCTACTGGCATCATGTTGTGCTCTGTCTGGGCGCCATGCCGAAATGTTAAATTCCAGTCACCCATAGATGCATGCAGTCTAAATCAATTCGCATATTAGGTGCTCGTGGGCCACCGCTGCGCCTGACGATGATCTAAAGCAGGGTAGATGCCATCGTTAAATCAGTTCCTCAGCACATACATTGTGGGGTGAACCGGAGGTGGACCTGCCTCATCTTAGCCTTGTCAGGAGTTTCCTCATTCGCTCCTGCTGCTGGTCAGACACCATTGCAGAGGGGGGCTCACGGAGTGCTATGGTGGCTCTGTCAGTGTTCTACTGGAATTTGTTCTGTGTCACGGCTGTGCAGCCTCTCTCCCTCTCTCCTCTTCTTCGTCTGCTTTGCCATCCATGTAGCCGTTGTTGGGAAGTCCCAAGCGATGACCTGTGGCATGAGATGGGGAACCCAGTCTGCTCAGTCCATGCCTCCGTTAGGTTCGTGAAGAAAAGGGATCTCCCATTGTTTGTTACTCAAAGGTGTGCTGGGAGGATTGCTTGCGCACTTGTTGAAGGTCCATCATCTGGGGCTGCAAAGGTCTGAGTGAGGTTTCCGTTTGGGTCACAGTTTCTCGCAGCTTCTTTTGGTCCTCATGAACGGGCCCTATCTGCAGTGTAACAGCATCTATCATGGAGACGTGCAGGGTTCACTGCTGGCAGGATATGAGGAACCCGGTCTGCTCCTGGGACACCATTTTGGCTACCTAGGCATTCCCTTCCTCCTCCCTGGCCTCCTGTGTCGACCGCTCCTCTGTTTCAGAAGGGCGTTGCCTGCCTAGTCAATTCAAGCTTCACATTGTAATGTCTGCAGCGTGAAGTCTCATCTCACTTCTTATCTGTTTCTGTTCCTACACTGCGATGTCCTGCAGGGAATGGTGAGGAGAAATGTCCCTCGTTGTATTGCAGCTCCCGAGCGCATGGCCTCTTTTGCCGCCAGTCTCGGCAAGGCAGCATGAGCTGCCGCCCGGCCATGTGGGGCCAGACAGCAGCAGTTAAGTTGCCCATGTGGGCGAGCCCTTGGGTCCAGACTCCTTCCAGGATCAGTTTAATTTTAATCTCCCAGGTGAGGCCTAGCTCAGTCTTACTCTTTGCGGACTTCCCAGGCTGGGTCCCCTGGCTCAGTGCTCCGTGTGGTGCTTGTGCAGCCCACTTGCCCACCTGTTCAGTGCGGCAGCACGAGTAGCCACTTGCCTCTCAGAGCCACCTCAATGGGGTCACCTCCTAAACCAATAGCTGGGCCCACAATGCACTTCCTTCTCCAAGGGGGACCCCACAATCACCCTGGTGTGCCCCGGTCACGTGGGGGGCTCTCCATATATCTTTCCTGTACGGGTAGTGCCGTTGGTCACACTGTTTGCTGGCACAGCAGTACCTTGTAATTAGTGTAGAGTCTTTCAAACCCACACCACCCTGGAGATGGGGGGGACCCGCCGAGAGAAGTAAGGCTGACCGCTGGCACCCGGGACAAGGCAGCGTCTTCCCTGCAGGTTTTAGACTGTGTATCCCCCATACCTCCCATCCTGGATTCTCATCTCTCCTTCAGAGGCGAGGGGAAGGCCGAAGGTGTCTGATGAGGAAGTCCAGTCCTGGTCCAAGGTCACAGTTTGGTTTACGCCTCTCCCTGTGGCCTCCCCGGCTGCCACATCAGGCCTCTGCAGTCGGCTGCTGTGCCGGCCTGGTGTCCCCTCTGCAGGTTATCTGCGTTGCCCCCCCTAAACTCTTGCCTCTTCTTCTGGGGAAAGGGGAAGAGGCCTCCAGTGCCTACTAGGTTTGGCCTCACCTGATGGCCACCGCATCTCCGGTTGCGTGGGTTCAGTCCAAACTGGAGGTTCAGCCTGCTCCGGCATCGCCGCCAGAGCCACAATCTATGCCAGCTGGGGGTCTGGTTTAATCAGGTTGGCGCCAGTTAAGAGCAGCGGCCTGGCAGAGCTTTTCAAGCTGCCATCTTCCACCCCTTGGCCATGTCCCCTTCTCTAGTATTCAGCATTACAGTATTTTTCCTCACCTCTTTAATTTTATAAGGACCCATAAACCTAGACATGCCTTTCTTCACATGCCTAGGTTTTTTTTTTTTTACAAGGACACTTTCACCCACAATCTAGGTTCTCCATTTACCGTTGCGAGTGTCATCATGCCAAGCTTTATAATTCAATTAATATCCTCTCACTCTATGCCATCTTCCCTCTTCACAGCTTCCCGAACTCCCCAAAGTGGTAGGCTAAACTAAATTCAACTTGAGTGTTGCTTTCCTACCCCATATCAGCTGGAAAGAGGCAATTTCAGTTACATAATTGGATGTAGTCCTGTGAGGCCACAATTCGTCTCTCAATACCTCACTGACCAACAAAACAGACTGCAGTGCTTTCTGCACATTAGCTTTCACCAAAGTATTCATGGCCTGTAGAAAATCATTTGCCTGGGGTCTACATAGCACCGTTTGCCAATGTATTCTCTTCAATTATTTTAGAAAGTTGCACATTTTATCAGAAACAAATTTCACTCCATTGTCTGTGATAATAGTTTCAGGTATACCTTCCCGAATTAACTCTTCCCTGATAAAATCAAGAACAATGTGTGTGGTTACCGGGCTGAGACACTTTGTGGCAATCCATTAGATCTCATAATCTACTACCACAATGACAGACCCTTTCTTTCTCTTGCAGTAAATCAAATGGTCCAAAAATATTAAGTCCAAGTTACTTCCAACACTCCTCACGATCTGACATAGGTGACAATGGTGCCTTATAAACACTCCTAGACTTATGTGCCCAAGCACAAGAATAACAAATCTTCACCACTTCAACCATATTTATCATGTAAGGCCACCAGTACATTTCTCTAGATCTTAACTTGGTCTTGTTCCTTCCCAAAGGTCCCTCAAGGGCCGAATTGGCCAACTTACTTTTGATTGAGGCAGGTGGTTCTTTCCTATTGCCTCTGTGAACCATATCATCCGACAAGTACAATTCATCTCCAACAACACTATACTGCTTTACAAGCACACACAATTCACCCTTGGCAGGCCAATCATGCACAGTGTATTCCGTGATTGTCTTATGCTCCATGTCCTTTTCAGTTACCGTAGGCCACTCCTTTTTAATCACTCCTTTGGACAGCACCCACAAAATAGGTTTCAAAGGCAACCCTTGGATTTCCTCAATAGACATTACAGCAAAACTTCAGTTGGCATCTAGTAATCTGGAGAGACAATGTGCTACAATGTTTTTAACCCTGGTAAATACTGTACTTCACAATTTAATTAATGGACTCCCTCCAACCACCTTCCTATTCTAGGAGTGATATTTTGATTGTCTTTACTTGAGAACATTTGAACCAGTGGTTTGATTTCTGTGACCACAAAAGGTAGGCCACACAAGAAAAACGTAAACTTCTTTATTGCCCAAGTGCAAGCTCATGCTCCACGCTCTATCACCGAATAATTAACTTCAGCTCCTCTGTAAGATCTGGAAACCAACACTATACCTTTCTCCACACCATCATAACGTCACCTAGACTTCTAAGATGTCAGAGTCACCAGATCCTCGGGGTCTGCGCACGTTCCCAACACGTCCACCACAAGACAGCTCCGATACTCTGATTAGAATGTCACAGAATCTAAGAGTCCAAGTGGGGAAAAGGGGATTAGGAAGGGAACAGCTGGGAAGGAGACCTGTAGGAAGCAAAAAGGTTGAAACACACAATATCAAGATTATATCATATTAATCATTACTAGACTATGATTCTAAGCATTGTCATACTAGAAACATGGATATCTTAAGCATGGACTAATAGCTAGGTCTCAAGATGTCTGGATAACTGTGAAGAAATCAAGAAGGAATAATACAACTGTTCAATGAACCTCTCAATGAAATGTTATACATGGATTAGAAAACATCAGAACCTTCTAGAATTACGTTTTTAAATTCAGGCATAGATTTTTGCATGAGGACAATAAAATAATCTGAATGAATTTTATAACACCATAGGAATTGTACTTAAGGGGACTTATTACGCACACACAATATAACATCCAGAATTCTAGCACTTTAGTTTCTTTAGAATGCAGGAACATGAATTGCGCACATTGCGGATTTCCACAAGAGTTTGTAACTGCCATGAAATGGGTGCGCACAATGAATGACATGAATTAAGCACAAGAAATGAATCGCGCGTCTTGCCGATTCGAATGTCACCACGTAAATGCCAGGAAATGGTAACACACAATGAATATCATGAATTAAGCACAAGAAATGAATTGCACGGTTTTTTGGCGATTCGAATGCTACCTTGCGAATGCCATGAAATGGTAGCGCACAATGAATAACGTGAATTCAGCACAAGAAATGAATCGAGCGTCTTGCCGATTCGAATGCCACCATGTAAATGCCATGAAATGATAGCGCACAATGAATAACATGAATTACGCACAAGAAATTAATCGCGCCTCTTGCCGATTCGAATGCCACCATGTGAATGCTGTGAAATGGTAGCGCACAATGAATAACATGAATTAAGCACAAGAAATGAATCGCACGTCCTGCCGATTCGAATGCTACCCTGTAAATGCCATAAAATGGTAGCGCACAATGAATATCAAGAGTTGTACACGGGCAATCAATCGCGCGTCTTGCCGATTCGAATGTCAACAAGTAAATGCCATGAAACACCAAGCGCACATTCACACACACAAGAGCCAAAATGTTTTATCATGCAAATTAGGCCCAAGAACTCGAAAGTCTTCGAGAACAGGATCGGGGGCCCAGCCCGACCTTCGTCTTACCGTCCTGATCAAGAATCATCAACAAAGTGAAAGGGCGAGGCCTGGAGGATCAAAGTAGGCCTCCGGAACAGGAGCGCAGGCAGTTGCTGCTGCTCTGCACCGGGACCTCTGAATAGTGAGCACGTGGGCTGGCTCCCTTTATATAGAGTCTTGGCCCAACCCACAAACCACACCCAGGCATGCTGCAGGGAAAGCTTCTAGAAGGCCCTGGAAAGGGACCACACCCTGACACACTGAAAGCTTGCAGCAATACATTGCAAATGAACAGTATTTATAAGCACCTTGAAAATAAGTCTTCAGGATTAAACTCTGCAATGCAAAAGGTTAAACAACAGCATATCAGCACAATGCATAAATTACGTTATCTTGAAAGTGCTGGGTTTTTGCATTCTACTCGCCCGTAAAGCGCGCACTGCCCTGATGTTGACATAAGATTGGCATGTGCAGTCACAATAGTTTTCCTCTGCACATCAAAATGTCCCAAAGTTTGCACGCTTCCAAGTATATCTTTTATTTGTTCAAACACTAGTGCACAGTTCTCTGACCATACAAATGTCTCACTATTATTCAAAAGTGATTTCAGTGGATGGACCACAGATGCAAAATTATTGATACTTTTAGAGTAATATTCTGCTGAGCCCAGAAATGATCATAACTGTTCTTTGTCAAGAGGATTCAACACCTGTACAATAGAACCTGCAAGGACTTCCTGGAGACTGATTCCTTCATCTGATATAGTATGCCCCAGATAACTCAACATGCCTACTCTGAACTGATATTTCTCTCTTTTAACAGTCAAACCATTCTGCTGTAATCTCTTCATAACTGCCATCAGTGTTTCATCATGCTCAGCCTGGTCCTTCCCATACACAAGAATATCATCTTGAAAGAAAAGGCCCCTCAGCACACCCTCTAAAACCATTATTCTCTGAAAATGAGCAGCAGCTGATACTAACCCAAATGGCATGCTTACATCGCGATACGCCTCAAGTGGAGAGACAAAAGAAGCAGCTTTGATTCTTCACTCAAAGCAGTTTGATGGTACGCTGACAACAAATCCATCACACTGAATACTTGTGCACCATTCAAAATAGGGAGCTCTTCTGAAATGTTAGGTAAAGGCAGTCTATCCCCCCGCACCTGCCTGGATACACTTATTCAGATGTCATAAGTTTACAAACCACCATCTTTTAGTATTAAAACGATCGGCGCCAACCTCTCTGAGCATTTAATCTCTTCCATCACTCCCAAATCTTTCAACATTTTTAATTCATTTTTCAGTGGTTCAAACATTGGAATAAGTACCTTCCTGACTTTATTTACTACTTGTCACACAACTTTTTTTTTAAACAATTTCATGCTCAGAATGTTTCATCTATCCCAACACATTCCCAAAAACATCAGGGCGCACCTGGTTCACATCATAATCTTCACTAATGTGTGAAACCGTGATTTAATCAGGAGCATTGAGATTTAGGCGATTCCTAAATCTCTTTGATGCCAACCGAACAAATTATCACCTCTCCTTGCAGCATAAACCTTTCTAGTAGTTTCTCTTCATTTTAAATTATTTTTCATGTTAGTGTAGCCAATTAAATCTCCAGTTTTCCCTCCGTACCCTACCAGGTTGTTTCAAAATCACTTGCCCATTCCCTTGACGTAAAGTCCATAAGATCTGACTCAAATCCTGGTAGGCCCCCAATTCTTTCTCGGATAGCACGTCTCCCGTTTTCTGCTGAATCACTGTCATGGCTAGTATAAACAGTAATAAAGCTACTAATGTCTGCCTTTTTTATTCTTATCATTCTTGTAATTGAGAGAGCATCAAGTAACTGAGATAACGACCTAGATATAATGCCTGATGCAACACCCTTTCTGGGACAATTGTTCACTCATCATAATGTCAGGGCCATCAAAAGAACATCCATAGATACATCATCAAAAAAGTGTACTCTGGATTGACGTCCCTTCATCTCCAACCTTCTTAAAGCTGTATCTAAGATACTTCCTCTGGTGCCCGAAATCTGTACCCAACATTATGAAGCTGTCGGAGGTTTTCATCATGGATAATAATTTAGTACTTTAAGGGCCACCACTAGTCCCCTTGTGTGAAGAGAAACTTCACCAAGCTCAAAGATGCAGATCTAGTTGAGCACAGCACCAGATTCCATCTCACCAGAAGAAGCCTCCAGCAAGACTCTGCAAGGCTTTGTGAAGTATCCCATTCTGCCTTCTCAAATGGTGCCAAGACTATGTTCTCGCACAAACACAATCTCCTAGCTCTTAGCCTTGTGCTCAAACTAGCTGACAAGCTATTCCAAACATACAACAGATGAGGTTGTCCAGGTATGTGCACCATCTCAGAAACTCAGGCTTATTATTTATTAATCTGCTAGAACTAGCATATCGCTTAGCGATAGCACAATGTGAGTGTAAGGGCGTTTAAATTGTGATGTTAGAATTTCCCCCTGTTTGCACTGTTATTGAAAAGCTTAGCTGCTTTTTATTATCTTCTTTGATGTTACCAATATTATGTGCACTAGATCTCGGCATTTCAAAATAAATATTTTGAGATAAATATGTTGAAATACATATTCAGTTTCTAGTAATCTTGACTGTGTAAATCACTAATGAATGATTGTTTGGATTACCACTGCTCCTGTTAGTAACCTAAAAGCATTGACACCACCTCATTTGTATATTGAGTGGTGTTCTGTGGAGCTACAGTAACCTATGTTTCACATTCTGTGCTGGTGCATTGAGCTAAGTTCACTCGTGTCACATGTGGGTGTGAAAACAAACTTTGTAGAGCTGAGCCAGAGACTCAGTTTATGCAATATTGGTGCCCAGTGTTGGACGTTGAGATTTTTCGGGGCTTTTTTAATAGTTTCTACTTGCACATTCAAACAGCCACTTTTATGCTGAGAGATGATGTCCAGACCATCCAGCGTAATACTGGTGTCTTACCTGCTGCTTGTTAAATAGGGAGCACCATTTAACATAGCTTTCTTAAGCGCTTAACTGATAAGATTATTCCTCATTTGACTTCTGTGTATGAATTTCATGTTTATTGAATCTGTTTGCTAACATGGCACTAGTAACTTCTATTGCAACAGGAGTTATTTCAGGGCACACACACAGTAGATGAAAGATAGAGTAAACACACACACTGCATACCTCTTTGAAATATTTATAAATGCATTAGGTGCATTTCTCTGGCAAATATTTTCAGGTATGGGTGAAGTTTTGGAGTTTGATTATATAGTTTCCAGCAGTTTTAGACTTACAGGCCTACACAGTTTTTAGTTAAATAGGTACTCTATTGAGCCATAGAAGTATATTTTAACATTACATATACCAGACACGGTTTGGCGTTCAGTTGCCCCATACATCACAGAATGTAAGAGAGGGTTTGTTAAAAAATGACAGTTTCACCTTGTCAGGTGTGGGCTGGGTTGAAACCATGTACTGACATACACATTTTTACACTTCTACAAGTAACACACTTACTGAATTAATCAATATTAGTCTATAAGCGACTTACACAATAGGTCATACGAATGCCTTCACTGACATATCATATCAGGGCCACAAAGAGTGATTCCGTGATTAGAAATCCAATGTTTGTGGATAATAAATGAAGCACCTTCTCCCAAAGTAAAAAATGCTTGGGCACAATCACGCCAGGTGGAGGAAGTCCACTCCCTAAGCACTTCATTGGTTACAGTTCGAGTTGCCTCTAAGTCTGTGTCTATGTTACTATAAATAGTCAGGGTGTACTTTATTCTGTGTGAGAAATTTGTATTAGCTTAAGCTTGTATTTAGCTGAAATCGCTCCTTTATGAAAGCACCAAAACCTCCACTGCTCTTCATTGGGGAATAGGTCTAGGATAGCCAGAGACTTAAAACTATCCTTACGAACAATGATTGGTCACATCTTCCTGCATGATTACGTACAGCCGATCTCCTTGTGGACAGTAAATCCAGAATCACTGTTAGTGTAGTGACTGATAGGGTGGCAGTAGTAAATGTGGCATTGATCTGTATACAAGTTGTACAGAGTCTACAATAAACAGATATGTCGTCAAGAGTTGTGTAGTTTTGCAGCGTGAATCTTTTATGGATTCACATGCAGTGCATTATTTCACCATCTAGTGGAATTTTCCATTTTTTGCAATCCTTCTATTTTTAGTTTTTTGTTACTGTTGGGCATCAACTGATCCCCCATTTGGTGCTGCCTGTGATGTCATATGCCCTTTTCCGTAAGATCCAACCTTTGGTCGCCATTTTCAGATTTCTTTTTTTCCCACTGTTTGGTCTGGATGCTTGGCTGAAGGCTCTCCAATACGAGGAATAAAAAGGTTCGAGAGAAGTTCACCTAAAAGTTTAGACACAATTTTAAGAAGAAGACTGAAAAAGAGGTACCAGAGGTGACTGTAGAGAGAAGGGATTTCCTCAGTGTTTTAGATAATGCCCGGGCAGGAGGCTTTCTGTTCGTCCTAATGGAGAAGACTCTATTTCAGTTCTGCCCAAATTGCCATCATAAATTCGCACAGAAGGCCAAACACCTTGTCTGCAACCTCTGTCTGCCCACTGATCATCGAAGTGACGACCAGTGCCTGTGCCGTGTTCAAGTCGAAGACACTGAGGGCAAGGGAGAAGCAGAGAAGTTGTTTTCTGCAGCTGCGACGCAGGTGCTGTGTCAATTTTACAGCTGCAAGGCACGTGCTGCGTGGATTTTCACTCAGGTTTTACCAGCTTCTCCCTCCAATGGCCTAGGTACTGGAGTGACACCACTTGGTAAATCAGGGGTCACAGCAAGAGAGCCCGGGTGCTGTCAGCTGAAGTCTTTGATGTCCCCGAGACTTCTTAACAGGAGGCAAGCTCAGTCCAAGCCCTTGGACAAACTTCACAAGCAGGATACAAAGCAAAGTCCAGTCTTTGTCCTCTCTAAGGCAGAAGCAGCAACTGCAGGCCAACCCAGCAAAGCATACACAGCAAAGGGGCAGTACTCCTCCTCACAGCTCCTCAGCAGAGGTTCCTCTTGATCCAGAAGTGTTCTAAAATTGTGGGGTCAGCAGTTCAATACTTATACTCATTTCTGCCTTTGAAGAAGGCAAACTTCAAAGGAAAGGAAAATCTTTGTAGTGCACAAGACCCTGCCTCCTCCTTACCCTGCCCCAGCCGCACTCTAGGGGGTTGTAGACTGTATTCTGTGAGGTCAGGCACAGCCCTTTCAAGTGCAGTGTCGGCTCCTTCTTCCCACTTTAGCCCAGGAAGACTCATCCGGATATGCAGGACACACCTCAGCTCACTTTGTCACTGTCTAGACTGAATTCACAAGCAGCCCAACTGTCAGTCTGACACAGAAGTGGATTCAGCAGCCAAGCACAGGATGGTTAAGCAAGAAAATGCCCACTTTCTAAAAGTGGCATTTTCAAATGGACAATCCAAAAAACAACTTTACCAAAAGATGTAGTTTCAAATTGTGAGTTCAGAATCCCCAAACTCCATATCTCTATCTGCTCCCCCTGGGATATTACACTTAAAAGGTATTTAAATACAATCCACATGTTAACCTATGGGAGAGACGGGCTTTGCAATAGAGTAAACCGAATTTAGCAGTATTTCACTACCAGCACATGTAAAACATACCAGTACATGCCCTACCTCTTTAAATACATTGCAACCTGCCCATGAGACTACCTAGGGCCTACTTTAGGGGTGCCTTACATGCACTAAAAGTAAAGGTCTGGGGCTGGTAATTAACAAGACAGCTTAAAACTGTACACACAGACACTGCAATGGCAAGTCGGAGACATATTTACAGGGCTATTCATGTGGGTGGCACATTCAGTGCTGCAGGCCCACTATTAGCGTTTGATTTACAGGCCCTGGACACACATGGTGCACTATACTAGGGTCTTACTAGTAAACAAGATATGCCAGTCATGGATAACCAGTCACAATGTACAGAGGGAGTACTTACACTTTAGCACTGCCCACCAGTGGTAAAGTGCCCAAAGTACCAAAACCAGCAAAAACGAAATCCAGCACAGTCTAAAATACAGGAAGCAGAGGCAAAAAGACTGGGGAAGCCACACCAAGGATGCCAGGGCGAACAGTGCTGTGGAACAAATCACATGTAAAACAAGGAAGGACATTTGCACAACCAACTCCAACAGTAACCATTACAACAGATGCCTCTCACATGGGCTAGGGAGTGCACATGAACACACTCAAAGTACGAGGAGTCTGGAAGGAACAGGATGCTCTACAGTATATCAGTATCCTAGAACCAAAGGCAGATTTCCTAGTCATACCCTTTCAGAAAGAGTTATTGGGAAACACAATATTGGTCCAAACAGACAATACAACTACAATGTTTTACATCAACAAGCAAATCCTTAGTCCTTTTAAAGCTAGCCCAAGAAATCTGGAAGTGGGCAATACTGAGTAAAATAGAGATAATAGCAGTTCATCTACCAGGCAAAGTCAATGTAAAAGCAGACAGGCTGAGCAGACAGGCATAATTTTCTCACGAATGGGAACTCGTTAATATAAATATATATATATATATATATATATATATATATATATATATATATATATATATATATATATATATATATATATATATATATATATAATGCTAAAACTTTGCGTCCAGACAACTATACCACCAATCCTAGGGAATACCATGTTGATAGATTGGTCAGGGATATTTGCATACGCTTTTCCCACCCCAATACCACTGTTATAGTGATAAAGCCAGGAGAAGCAAAATTATTCTAATACTAATTGCCCCTCAGTGGGCAAGTCAGACATGGTTTTCAGAGCTGATAGAAATAACACAAAGGAACGTTCTAAAACTACCGACACAACAAGACCTTTTGTCAGTGGAAGAAGGAAGGGTACTACACCTAGAACCAGAGTCTTTGAGGCTGGTTCGTGAAGACCATAATGTCTGTTCTTAGAGAAGCACGAAAGCCAACAACAAGGAAGTTCTTTGCAGGGTGAGTGAAATACAAGCACTCACAATTCAAGAACCATATGTTTAATGGCATGTGTGGCTGTAGATACACATGCTCTACATGCGCAAGCCATCTAGTGTTGGGTCCGGATGCGTGCAAGTTGTTTGTCTTCGAAGAAGTCTGTCACGTCATGAGACTAAGTGACTCCTCCTCTTGGTGATAATGCGCATGGGCATCAAATCCAGTGTTAGATTGTTTTCTTTCTGCCATTGGGTTCAGGCGTCTTCTACGGCGCTCCAATTCAAGACCATTCCGGGTTCCCTTCGGTTCGCTGTTGACTTCTGGACCCATTGGTATTGTTTTGGTTCGCGTTCCACTGTCGTCCTTTGGAAACAGGAGAAAAACATCACTTGTCGATTCGATGTGTTTCAGTCGCGGCCTTCAGGCCTCACCCGTTTGAGCCTTTTTTCATTTCATCAGCTTTGATCAACAATGCGCTGCTATTGGAATGGACTTTATTTTGATTCTGTCCCTGCTGCTACGTGAAATAGACGCACACCGACCTCCACCAGGTTTGCAACCTGTCTGTCTCCTCACTATAATGAAGACGACTATGAGGCGTGTTGCTCCTTTCGATGATAGGTGTAGCGTAAAGACATCTGACGTCTTTGGCCAACACAATGTCGAGCAGGGAGAGGAAGAACTGTTGAGGGCCTCGGCAGCTGGAGAAGAAGCCCTTTCCATCCAGGATTCCAGATTAAAGTCCGATAGCCAGATTGGCCTACAGATGCGGGGCCTTCCCTTGGGACAGCATGCAGTGGGTACCCGTGCCCCTATCCAACTTACCAAGATACACTCTGTTCTGACCAAAACCAGACCTCATGGGTCACCATTGCCAACAGGCCATGGTAGGCACCGGCCATCCACTAATGAAGCCTTCCCCTTGGGATCGCACCGAAAGCGAAGCCAAAACCTCTGGCTGCTGTAACGAGTTGACTAGCCTCGTCGCTGACCCGACCATCTGCCTCATCGGCTCTGACCGCCACAGCACCGAAACCCTTCATTCCGACATCGGCTGCTGAACCAATCTCCGAAACCATACAGGAGAGGTTTGTTCCAAAATATAAAAAGCTACATATACTGCCTCTCACTGAATGGATTTTAGCAAAAGCAGTGCAGCCAGGAACCCATACCATCAAAGGGCAAGCTGTCTTTCGAAGAGGCTATTGACTTACCTCTGCCTCCTCAGAGGAAGAAGAAAGATATTTCAGCCAGCCCTCTGCAGCCTCCTCTGCCTGCTTCTCTATCTCTGCCATCTCCTCCACCACCACCCTCTTCACCACATCACTCACATAGTGATATAGGGGACTCTGCACCACAAGGCTCCCCACAGTCCTACACTGGGGATCTGGGAGGGGGAGATGCGGCAGATCAGCAGACACAGATCATTGAGAAAGTTATGATATTGACTCCCCCAGGGGATACTGACCCAGACCTCTACCCGGCTAAGCCATCACCCCAGGTGATGCAACATTCTGCCAAGAACTGATTGTTAGGGCATCAACATATCACCATGTCCGTTTGCGCAAAGATCCCATCAAGATAATTTTCTCGTCGAGACTCTCTCCAGCACCACTCGGACATGTCAATAACTGCCTATTTTAAAGGGGATGCTCCACCAGTTGGATGAGATTTTCAAAGATCCGGTGTGGGCAGGCATCATTTCACCGAGGGTGGATAAGAAATATAAAGCTGACCCCTCAGACCCACCTTACATCAAGGGCCAGGCCCCTCCAGACTCACTGGTGGTATCCAATTGGCCATAAGAGTTTAAATTCTTAGACAACAACAGATGCTCTTCCAGTTGACAGAGTCCAAGCTCATTTATGCTTCATTGAAGAGTGACAACATAAGGCTCCAACCATTGGCGAATACCAACACCCAAGGTTTGTTGGCCCATTAGGATGAAATGGTGTAACTCCTCCAACATCCCCTTGAGGAGTTCAAGAAAAGGGCAAATTAATATTGAATAATTCAATCAGGTGTGCCCTTCACTCAGAAGACACAGTCCCCCAAAGCATCAATACCAGCGTTCTGCTGCATAGACACACTTGGCTATGTTTATCTGGCTATAAGCCAGAGGTGCAGCAAACGCTCTTGAATGTCCAATTCGACAAGCAACACCTATTTGGTCCATTAGTGGACCAAACATTGGAAAAGATTAAAAAGGACACAGGTTGCAAAATCGATTGGGGGTGCTTTAAAACCCACTCCTTGTGGTTCCTTTCAGCGTCCCGCATACAAACCGGGCACTAAAACTACACCATCACATGCCTCTACCTCCTCCTATAGCCAACAACATCAGACCTCGCCTTCGAGGGGATATTACAGAGGCACATATAAAGGAAACCATTCTAAGGGTTGTGGAAAGGGCATCTCCCTTTGCACCCTCCACCTCCAAACGGTGATTCTGTTGCAGCAGAACAAATGGCCTTTGGGAGTGGGTGTGGATAAATTGTGCCAGTCGTTTTGAAGCAGAACAAATGGCCTTGGGGAGCGGGTGTGGATAAATTGTGCCACCCTCAAATCCTGTGGATGCTGGAAAAGCATGGGGTAGTACCAGTGATATCCATATTGGGACTGGGCACAGAGATAATATAGTACAGCCAAGTGCCAAGAGGGCACCTTGTTCAAAGGGGTGGGTCAACACTTCCTATCCTGGCCCATGCCAGTTGTACCATGCATGCTCTCAATGTATTAAAAAAAATTGTCTGGTGAAAAGGAATAGGGATATTTAAGATGAGATTGAGGTTTTAGTCTACTCTGAAGGGTATTCAAAGGAGCACTCAAAGGTGACTGGGATATAAAAAGTATTACCTATTTAGCTCAATTAACCATTATACTGGTGGGGTAGCCAAGTCAGAGAAATTCTCTAATTTTGGGGGAAAACGTTAACATCAGGATCCCGTACATGTAGGGTTTCGTCATCTGCATGCAGTGAGACTACCAGTCATCCAGAGTAAAGCTTACACACATTGCTGAGTGATATTCTCTTAGCCTGGCAGCTATGGGATCCACTGCTATCACAAAAAAGTATAGAGGATAAGTTGCAGCCCGGCCAAGTGCCTCCAGAAATTTTATAAGGCAAGACCATACCATTCTACCAGATAACTACAGGTGGCTGATTATACAGTAATTTTATCCACAAGATGAAGCTTCTACTAGCAACATAAAAAGATAACCTTTTAACTGCAGGCATGGACCACGACCTTACGCCTTCAATTCACTTCCAGTACATCTGTCAGTTTTTGGCTGATGCTGGGGAAGGCTGTAAAGGACTCTCTGGTGCTTGCACCGAGGGGTTCCTTTTTACATTTTTTACCTTGAGATGCTGGAAAAGAGCATTCCCTGCGGCCTGAGTCTTTTTTATTTTTTTTGAGAAAATGATTACTGTCAGCGCTCATGGCACACTGACATCATTTCTCTGAAAGGGAAACTTAAATGAGATGATCGGCTCATTTCCCTTTTACTGTATTGGTCCTCCTGGTCATGTCTCAGCCACTGAGCATCGATTTGCATAGAGCAGGTTTCATAGGAAAAAGGAGACTCTCCCCTTTCCTATTATATGTTTCCTTAGTGGATCCTTGCTCGGTTGGGGTCATCGCAGGAGGGTGATTGCCAAGCAGGGCTCCAGCCACTAGCCACCAGGGATAGAATTGCAGTGGTTGGAGCAGCCCCCCTGGCTGTGGTCCTGTGCTCCCCCCACATCTCGGAGACCTTTAGACTTTCTGCCCCTGGAGGGGTGAATACAGGGTTTCACTCCCCTCCCCAACATGCCTTCCCAGTGGGCAGAAAGCCCACTAGATATCAGTGTTGTTTTTAGGGTATGGTATTTTTTGGAGGGAGGAATCGACGGCATGGGCCTAAGCTTCCCCATACCCCCCACCATCCCCACCATGAGCCCATTAGTCTTTCTGCTCACTTGTGGGTGGTGGAGGAGGGTATCCACTTCCAATCTGCCCCACCCTGGGGAGGGGGTTTTGGGGCAAAAAAAAACACTAGTATATTGTTTTGGGCAGGGTGTAGCACAACCCTGGGCAGGGGATGATGCTCCCCCTGACCTGGGTCCCATAAGTCTTTGTGCCTCTCAGGGGGTGAATGAGGATGCACACCCCAAGCTACCTCCTTCCTCGTGGGGTCCAGAAATCCCACTAGACCCCTGCGTTTTCTGCCCTCTGGGCATGGGCATGTGCTCCCCTGGTGGGATCCCTTATCTTCTGATTTTCACCCTCCCAATCTACACACCATAGGGGGGCTGGAAAACGCACCAGACACCAGAGGGTATTTTTAAAGTATAGTATTGTTTGGGAGTGGATTGCCCCCTCACGGGGATAGGCCTTTTGTTCCCTCCATACCAGCCTCGGGCCAGTAATCTTTCTGCCGCCTACCCAGACACCAGTTTTTTGTTTTTTGTTTTTTTCCTGATAAAAATAGTATCCTCTGTGTGTGACTTCACCTAACGCCCACAACAAAAAAGCCCCTAAATGAAACCTAGAGAAATCAGCAGTAGTATTATCGACTGTGTTTGGGCCTGGGCTGTACAGCAACTCAGGGAAACCTAGTAAACCCAGACATGTCTGAAAGCTAGACAACTGGTGGAGCCCAGGTTGGTGTACCGCGTGGGGATCCCACTAAGGTTTCTTACCCACAATCCCCTGCAAACCACAAACGTTGCCAATATAGTGGACAGCATCCTCATCGGGTCTCCTACCTCAGTATGAGGTAGTCCAGGTAAGTGGCGCCTCCACCAGGAGGTAAAGTATCTGACTATAGATTAATGGTGAGATCTGTGAAAAGAGTTAAAATTACCTCCTATACCAGTGCTAGTGAATTTAATATGAATTGGGATAGGGGTAAGGTTAAAAGTAGAGAGATGCTTATTGGACTCACCACTAATCCTTCACATCTCACATCAGTGGTCTACATTTTTACCCATGGGCCCTTTCTTAGGTCGGTTGGCTTTGGTCAGAACCTGGCAGATCAGATCTCTTCTTTGGTATCAATGCTTGTGCTGATCAATAATATTCAAATATTGGAATAAGTATATTCACTTAAGAGTCTTCGTTACAGGCACTTAGTGGGTGCTAAAAAGGTGAATTGTACATTGGGCAGACACTATAATAACTACCTTTGAAATATTTTTTTATACCTTTTTTTTGCATTTGTGCCCCTTGTTTTCCCTATGGTATAGGCAACAAATACCTGTAGCGAAGGCCCGTAAATGAATGTACAATATTTGAATAGTATTGATAGGTACTAGCCAATATTCTGATAAGTATCTCACTGCTTTTAACCTTACCCCTATTTCAATTCACATTAAAGCCACTACCACTGGTATAGGAAGTAATTCAGGGGTGTGGAATTTAATACAATTTCTACGTTTTCATGGGACAGGTTGCTTCATAAATCTACTTGTCCTGTCAAATAATCTACTTGTCCTTTTGATGCCATGTAGTGCGGTGACAAATTATGGCAGCAATCTCATTATATAGGAGCTCTGATAATAGTCTCTCTGATTATGCCAGTACTAATACTATAGTAGAGCTTGAATTCTAATAATGCTCTTATTTTACCACCTTTCTGCAGATCTACATACTGGGGCTGGAGGAAGCAATAAGCAATATTTCCAGGGCTGGAATGCATTAGTCTGTGCAAACCTACTAACTTGCATGTTTTAAAGATTTTCACCAGCTCTTCTCTTAGCTTTTCCCATATTGAGAAAGGTTGGAAATTTACTCTGGACAAGGGCAGAAGTGGAAGTTCTTCCAGGGTTGGAAAAAAGTGGTTGGAGGGGAAAGTGAATTTGTAAACGCTCAATAGATTTTCGAATGAGCAAATCTACATATGCATATTTGCTCATGCTAAAACGCACGTTACAAATGTTTTCCAGGAGTTCTACTTCCTGGCCTACTTCTGTACATTTCTGTGAATTCATGAAAGACATTATTCTGCACTAATGCAAAGACATATACCATGGGTGCACTTTTGTGACTTTCTTTTAGAATTGGGGCACTCTCTATCCATATATTTATTGGCTGGCTTTACTGTGAGTGATAGCATTCTGCTCTTCCACAGGGAGCATATCGGCACACAAAGTAGCTTTGTTTAGTGCAAGGGACCACTGTGGCAATGTGTGCTTTTTGAGGCCAAAAATGTTTTTGCTTAGTGCCATTGTTTGTTACAATGGTGTGCGCCTGGCAGCTCCCACAAAAATAATGTTTTACTAAAGCAATGTTAAAACAAGACACGCATTGACAAAACCAAAAGACTGACCACCAATGTTGGATCAGTTGGCTGTGCCAATGCTGGTTTATTTTCATGTTTCCCATATTCTTTTTTAATCTAGTTGCAGTGATTTGTCATTATAACTATTTTTCGGAAATACTAGCATGCATCAACATATTTACTAAATTATGCTTCAAAGAACTGGTATCTAAAATGTAACTATAATTAAGCAAAAAAAAATTTTTACTTGCATCTGTAATCTGAGCATTTTATTTTGAAAGCAAAGAATCATCGATGTTGCTGACAATCTTCTTCAAACATTTGCATTTAATCAAAGAGCATTCTATGAGCATCATATGTAGCCTCATAAAACTTTCAAAAGTGTGCGTACACATTTGTTTTACTGGAACCATTGTCAGTAGTGCAGTGTGAGCTTACAACATTATTTACATTTATTTAGAGTGTTCACCCAAATAATAAAGGCTGCGCATTAAGGAACCATAAATACAAGTTTGAATAGCATTAACGAATGGAGACAAATATTACCTCAACTGCAGACTATTCTCTTCCCTGTAAACTGGCAGCTAAAGGGTTTGTGCTGCAGTGGGGTTCGGCGTACTTGTCCCTGGGACAAAATAAAAATGAAAACTTGTTGTCCTTGACCCCAAACAACATGTCCTGGGCGTCGGCTATGGGAATTCCACACCACTGTAAATTAAAATCTTTTTAATGGTTGTAACTAGTGGTTGAATGTTTCCAAGAAACTCCTTGTGAGACTCTGGTATTAGAATGGTGACGTTCACTCTCCTTTAATCTAATCTAGTTTTCATTAATGTCTGGGTATGGTAGATTTTCCTGGGTAGTAGCTGAGCTGGGGACTTAATTCTGCAGGTGCACACATTTTAAAAAAAAAAAGAAAGAAAAAAAATAAATAAGAGGAAGCATGGGTGTAAATATTACATCTCCAGGTCGCGCTTCGGGGAGTATTGTGCACTTGTATTAGTCCAGACACACGTGTGATACAATTTTTTTCGGGAGACGTCTGGGGACACCTAATACTAGAACATTTGTTATTATCAATAAGATTTCTCTGCATTTATGCCTTCCAAATGCAAGCCATTGTGCAAGAAAGAAGACATTTTGCGACATGCCCTCTAAATCACATGCTAGTATAGGTACCCATAAATTTAGAGACATACTTATACCCACTGCTCCTCAATTCAGTATCTGGTGTGCATATCAGAAATACATAGGTGTCTTTAATGCCTCACTAAAGAAATGAAGAGGCACACAATGACGGGCAATTTATGAAAGCCAGTGAAAAGGCGTTACATTTTTTATAATAGGAACAACAAAACCAACACGACAGGAGAAAATGCTTGCCGTTCCTGTTTTTCACAGAAAGTTAGTTTAACTATGCAGCCATAGTAGGACTTCATAAATATTGCGGGAATTTCGTAAACTGCGAAATCCCGATATACTGGAGGGTCTGTATAGTGACCTCCTTCAAGACATTCACCTTACTAAGCATACACCTACTGAGCATACAACTTCAAGAATATGTGCTAACTGGACTGAACCAGTCAATAGGGCTCCTGACTCAGTTTATGCTAGAGGTGTTGCTAATATTGTTAGAAATGGAACCCTGTTATGCTCCAGAAGATTATTTGAGACTATGAAGGCAGGTAATTCTCTTACATGACACTTTGCTTGAAAGAACTGCTTATGTGTATGGACCAAAACTTCACAGTGCCAACTTCTATCAAGAATTCTGGAACAAATAACTCTGCTTAATCTTCAGGCTCTCATTTGGAGTGAAGATGTCAATGGCTTGTTGAGCCACCTCTGACCAGAGTTTAGTTTAAAAAGCTGAGGTGTTGGAGTCCAGAATTTGTGCTTTCTGCTTCACTTAAAAATTGTAAGTTCTGGGTTAACAGTGTTAAGTGGATTAACTGGATCCTCAGTGTGTCGGGAGGACCAGATATGGGCCAAGAAGTGCTGCAAAATTGCTTCCAAAACACACGTGTGCCACAAAAGTTCCACTTTTGATGTTGCAAAATTTGCCAATCCATGCCATAATATCCTGGGAGGGTCTGAATATAAAGATTGTGCCAATTTATGTAAGCAAATATCTGGCAAACCATGTTAGTATTTTAATGATATATATGTTTATCTGCAGTTAATGGCATGTTGACTTGTCCTTGGGATACCAGTTTCCCACCTAGGCAGGTACTCTTATGCTGCATACCATGCTGTGGTCATGCTCCTTCCTGCGGATTCTGTCTCACTCAGAACAGCAATACTAGTATTGCTCTCTGTTCCTTCAATCCCCCACTCACTCTGATTTACCCAGCATAGTAGAAAAATCTAATTATCTCACCTACAATCTAACATGAACCCCTAAAACTAGAAAGTTACACTAATGTCTTATTAAAGTCATTATTGAGTGCAACACTAAGGGGGTGTACATCTGTGCAAACAACTAACAATATTAGGGTACTTCATACAACTCTAAGGATATTCCACAGGCGGCCAAGGTTCAGGGCCAGCTCCCATCTCAAGAGAGAAGGCAGCAGAGGAATGAGAAAGTATAGAGTTCCATTTTATAATTAAGTGATCATGGAACATTTATTGAGCACTCTAACAACACCTTTAAGTGGATTCACTGGAGATGGGGGGACCAAATCTGTATGCAGTAGTTTGTAACACAATCTGACTCAACAAATGCAGGCATGCATGGGCTTATCAGATAACCATAATCTAGTAAAGTAATGTAATACTAAACAATAATGAGGTAATATGTATTCAGTACTTAGCCAGTACACACAGTATTGACATGGTATGGATACAGGATAGTTATTAGCACATTTCTGAGGCAGCTAGAGGACTGCTAGCTCCCTCATTTCTGTGTTCTGGTGGGCTTCGTATGTGTTTGTGACAGAATTTGGCATCCTGCCTCAGATCCATGGATGTGTAGGAGGGTTTGTTAAGTAAAATACAAAGCTTTGCCGGGTAAACAGGATGCATTGTTTTCTTGCATTCTGCAGATTGCATTTGATTGAAGAATCTCTTGTCTAGCTGCATGCACCGACAGAGTGAAGTCAGGATATTTGGAAATCTTATTGCCTTCATGTATTTTGTTGCCTGGCCAGCTGCTAGATTTTATCACAGTCGTTGAAGTTCACTATGCAAGTTATGATTGGTTGAGTGGGAGCACATGTGAAGGGTCACGGACCTATGCGCATACAATACTGAAAACCAAGTTGCTTATCATTTCATGGGAAGAGTCCATACCTATGGACAACTGGAACTCCCAGAATGTGTAGATTATTGGAATGTGATCTAGCCTCTAGATCTTCATTCTTGGCTTTGATTATCGACAATGTAATTTGTATAATCAAAAGGTTTTTTCTTGCAGCTGTTAGTCGTCATCCATGTCTGACACACGATGAGCTAGGTGTTTGATCCAGTCATCATGTTTGTCCATGTGTTCATTCATGCGGTCCAGTGTCAGTCCTCGACTTGACCATAATCAAGTTGTTTTTTTTCCTTTTGGATAATAAGCTGTACAGATCCTACTCCACTGATTCCTACCCCCCCCCCCCTCCAAAGCATTTGTGTCAGATTAGGTGTCAATATAGAGTGGAGGGCACAAGCAGGCCTACCTCTGAGGTTCACCTCATACTTGTATGTAATCCATACATTTCTAGGGTTCACACAACTGTAACCCAGTGTTGTCTCTTAGTGATGAGAGCAATTGCAAAGCAACCAATCAGTTAGCTGCCAAGGGCCAAGTACAACACCCTTCGTTAGTTGACATTCAAAGAAATGAGGCATTTACGTGGATAATTGTTTCCACCTGCAGTCGGGTCCAGGGTCGATTCAATTTGGCAGCATGTTGTCAATTAATATGGCAGTATAGCATTCTGGTGGAGACCGATCACTCCCATGATCAGGATAGGTAGCACAGTGTAAGTCACTGTAAGTGCACACCAGTTCCTACCGCTATTCGAGGGTGCACATCCACACGCCACAGCTGCAAAGTGATTCATGACCCTTGCAAGCAGATCCACAGGAGTGCGGGTAGAGAGGGATTACCCAAGCTCAGGTGGTCGACCGAGCAGCCATCGCAGGGGCTCCACCTCATTCTCCACTTCCTCTCAGCACATTCTGAGCAACTCCCAGAGTGTCCTACTTCGAGGTGTCTTTTCAGTCCTCTTGTGCTTCTGCCTTCCCAATCAGGGGAGTCTGCTCTGTTCCCCTCTCACCAGCAAATACATGGCACCAGTGCGATGTTCTCTGTGGCAAAATAGGGGCCGGGGAATTGGAGGCTGACAAGAAGAAAGTCCAATGCCGCCACTACCTCCTGCAGCCAAAGCAATATTTTGCAGAGCCAAGGCGTCCCACCACCTGTCTGCTCCAAAGCCATCACACACTTCATGCTTGTTCACTCTCTTAAGGCCACGTTCACCAGTTTCATTACTCAGGAGGGCCACGGGGGGAGGAATGTTAGTTTCAGCTAGCCCAACAACCAGGTCTCTAATACTGCAGGGTGCTTTTCTTGATGAGTACTCTAATCACCTGATTTGTGATGGATATTGCACTCAGCCTTTAGAGCGTCTTCCAAGGGCAACATTCTCACAGCCCGGCACTCTGGTGCCCCACTTCGAAATTTAAATTAGAAATGTTTGTATCTATACACATTTGGTATTTTGAAAAGCCTTCCCATGGGTAGATCCTAGCAATCTTTTCACTGGCTCCAGCAAGTGCAGAACATAGCTGCGCCTCCTCCTTTTCAAGTCTTTGTGCATGATGCATACAGCCTCTTCAGTTATGCTTCTGATTAGAACTGATTTCACAATGTACCACATTGAGCTCCACTTGTAGTAATGTCCAGTTGATGCCTACTACAGGAGGAGTTATACTGGAAGGCAGGATCTTATCAGTCATGCCAGATACACTGTTGAACACCATTCCGGAGACACTGCAGGACTGAAAATAGTATATAAACTTCGGAAAAGGCATGAAAATGTGGGTACACCCACAGCAGTAATATACTTGCTTAGATTTTTGCAGCTCAAGATGAACATATCCCTGGGCCCAGGTATTCGCTTGTGCTAGTCAAATTAAAATATTTCATTCCAGCTTTACCTGGGGGGACAGAGGGAGGGGGTCAGTCACCCAGGAAGTAACTGAGTACTCTTCCTCACAGGAATCCTTAGGATAAGCCAAGCAATTTCTACTCCACAAATCTGGTTCATAAGCAGTAGTTCAGCACTTGGAGCTCACAAACCGCCCCCAAACCTCAAGCTATTGTTATGGATGCATTTGAACAATCTGGAGCAATTAAGAAGTCATCTGTAAAATCAATGCAAATGTTGTAATGCTTGAATATGATAACATTTACCAATGTTAAATGTATACCTGGCTTGGCTCTGCATTTTTGCAGTGTAAGGTTAAAGCCAAGAATCAATAGTCTGTGTAAATTGCATATCTTATTTCCTGCCTTTAGCTCTTTTGTTTCTTCTTTTGCTATCTTTCCAAATATACTTTCTTTTAATGATTGAGTTTTGCATGTAGCTAAAATTGGGTGCAGAGTAAGTTACATTTGATTAACTTGCTAGATGTCGTGTTCATGATGTGCTTACACCATTTCATTATTTACAGGCATCAATGATGGTGCAGCAGCTGTTATTTTAATGCAGAAATCTGAAGCTAACAGTAGAGGGCTGGCTCCATTGGCTCGAATTGTGTCCTGGGCTCAAGCAGGAATAGATCCTTCTGTCATGGGAGTAGGGCCAGTCCCAGCCATACGAAAAGCAGTAAGTGCTTTATTTATTATATTTCTGTTAGGCAGGCTTCATTCATCTTCTACTTCTCTTGTTTTCAATGCATTGTTCAAATATCCGTAAGTCATTTCTTTTGTTCATCCAAAGGTTGAAAAAGCAGGATGGACTCTGGAAGATGTGGATTTGTACGAAATTAATGAAGCTTACGCAGCAGCATCTTTAGCAGTAATGAAAGAGCTAGGTTTGGATCCAGAAAAAGTAAGTATAATTTCTCAATGTCATGTAACTTGAAATAAGCGTTTTCTCCTTATTTTATACAAAAGAAAGACATTGACAGATAGGGAGTGAATTAATCTCTGACATAGTCACAAAAGTGCCTCTCTCGTCGGTCCCATTGCCAAAGAGCCTGCCTTCTGTGCACAGAAACCTATTTTATAAAATAGGTAGCCTTGGTGCTTCTTGAACAGTTTCCAACTGAGAATCTCTTTCAATTCTTTGGTAATCTAGACATTTTCCAGAACAGGCATGAGAATAATCAAAATTGGCAATAAACTGATGATAGGAAATGGCTTCTCTCGTATCAGAACTGTGACTGTGGATCTGTTTGTAGGCTACCGCTAAGCAGAGGTATCATGTAGGTAAGTGCAACTTAATGCAATTGTTGAGGTTGGTGAAGCGGATGTGCACAGCTTTGTATGTGTGCATGGGGAGTTTGAAGAGTGCCTGTTTGTGGATGGGGAGGCAATGGAAGTATTTGGATTGATGTAGATGTGTTTTCTGCCAGACTCATGTGCATGAGTCTGGCAGCAGAATACTATATGGCCTGGAGTCTTCTGGTCAGTTGTGTCATACGTAAAGTGTCTTCACATTGGTGGTTGGATTAGATGTGGGTCCGAGTTCAGCAGACCACCATGTGGAGTCCCATAACAAGGTATATTTAATAAAGAAGACTGCATCCGTCTTGCCTGTATTGAGCTTAAGGCGGTTGTATTAATTAATCTGTCAACTTTGAACGTGCAGTCGGAGAAGTTGATTCGGTGTTAGATGTTTTGGGAGTCTGGTTGAGGATGAGCTGGGTGTTGCCAGCGTAGGATAGAACGTTGATTTTGTGGGTGTGAATGATACTGGTGAATGGGGCCATGCAGGCATTGAACAACCTGAGACTGAGCGAGGATCCTCCACGGATAAGTTTTGCAGCAACTGAAGTGAAAGTAGTCAGTATGAACAGCGGTGTGCGGCTGGTGAGGAAAGAGCAGATCCAGCTGGCCACTCGTCTATGAATGCTGTCATTGTGCAGTCGTTGAATCATGATGGGGTTGAAGACAGTATCAAAGATGGTAGATAGATCCAGAAGAATGAAGGGCAACCATGTCTCCTCGGTCCTTGTTCAGTCAGATGTCGTCCATGGCAACGATGAGGGTGGTTTCATTTCTGTGGTTGGATATGAAGTTGGATTGGGTAGTGTTGAGGGGCTTGTTGTCAATGAGGTGGGCAGCTAGATGTTTGTTCATCTGTTCGACCGTTAGAAGGGAGATTGGCTGGTAGTTGGCTAGTGTTTTAGGGTTCACTGAGGAGAGGGAGGACGGTGGCGTGTCTCCAGTGATCTGTGAAGGTGGGTGATCTGATTGAGACGCTCAGGATCAGGACGAACTGATGGGGTCTAGTCCTTTAAATAATATGTGATAAGGGCAGGGCTTTGATGGTGCTTGGGGGTGTATGGTGCTCATGGTTGCTTTGGTTTCTTGAATCGTATTGATGGGCCAAGTGGTCAGAGTGGTCCTTTGGGTGTTGGAAGCGATGGGTAAGGTGTCTGCAAGGATTGAAGTTTCTGGTTAGAAAATATTGTAGATGCTGGAGTTCTTGCTGTTGAAGAAGAGAGAGCTCATTGCAGAAGTATTGTGAGGGAATGACGCTGGTGGAGCTTGTTTCTGGAGAGGTGGAATATTTCACAATGGCAAAGATTTCTCTGAAGCATGTTGTGCTACTTTTGATGTGCTCAGTTAGGATGGAGTATTTGGTGGCTCTGATTCGCTGAGGGTATCGTCTGAAGGCTGATCACCCCTGCTTTGTTTCTGTCTTCTGTGTACCAGGGTACTTGTGGCCAGAGTCTTTTCTAACCCATGTCAACAGTGGCTTTATTGCTAAGGAAAACAGAAGTGAGGCATCTCAACTGATTGTCCTCAAGACAAACGTCTCAGAAAGCTGCCCATTTACTCTAGCCACAGCAGTGGGGTGACTATATGCCTATCAGTTTTAAGGCCATGAACAGGAAATGCCACTCATTGGTATCAGACACTTTCTCTGCAACTATTGAGCACATTGAGAGTGGTTCGTCTGTTGTCTTTGCATGAGCTATACAGTTGTGGAGGTGTCCAAAATGTAATCTTGTGGACTTTTGTGGTATAAAGCAAGACTCATCCTGGTACATTAAAGTGAGTAACAAAGAAAGTAGATGCTTCGCCAAAATCTTCACTAGGATGTTTGTTTCAGGGTTTGAGAGAGATTGGCCTGTAAAATTTTCTGCAGTTTTCCCTACTTAATGTATTGTTATGACAGTTGAGCCGCACATGTATGAGAACCTAGATCTTATTTCTCTCACAGTTTCAAACACTTGTAGTAGCTCCAGGCTAATCATAATGTATTTTTGCTTAGATAACTCAACTGGAAGATCATTTTGACCTGGGGTTTCCCTGGAATTTGGTTGCATCATTGAAGTTGCAGTTTCCTATAGCGCAAACTCCAATTTCCTCTACAGTAAACTCCTGTTGAAGGAGTAACTTTTATCTCAAGATCGTTTTGTCAGTTCCCCCAAAACCGCCCTATAGATGTATACATTATCATTATAAATTTTAAATTGTTCAAACATTTCTTCATATACCATTGTCCTCTGACCTTGTGTGGTGTTGACTGTTCCTGCCCAATTAGCAGTTTCATCTCATTTACTGAGCCATGCCAGAAGCCTTAAGCATTTATTCTCTTCTTGACACCTATGTAATGAACATTAGGAGATACATGAACAGTTTCTTTATACTCACCCTTCAGACATGTCAACACCCTCAGATTCTCAGAGTTGACAGTGTTACCTTCTCAGCCCCAAGGACTTTGGACTCCAGCTTTGACTGACTTGTTGTGCGTTTTAGGTGAAATGGGTGGTGTGGCCCTATTGTTGTACTATTCTCTTGTAAGCCTTCCATGACGTGGATGGAGTCTGCTGATCTATTATTTTCAGCAAATACTTTAATGGCTACTGTGGTCAGATGCTGGACCAGAGAATTTTCCCCAAACTCCCTAGATTCCAGTTTCCTGCTAGGGCTTGCAAGTTCAACAGTGAAGGGGGAGAGGGGTGTAGTTGCCTAATATATCCTAGGCTAAAACTTCAGGTTACTGAGCATTGATACATAGTAGGTGTAAAAAACATAATGTAGCCTCAGCATTATCCAGGCATACTTCACAGAAACTAATATTGGCCTATGGACGGCCAGGACTCCTCAGACATCTGCAAGAACCAAAGATGTAGCAACCTTGGTTAGACTTGCGGATCTAGGTCACTGGTGTGGTGCGTCCGGACAAAACTTTGATAAGATTCCTAACATCGTTGAATTTACCCCCTAACTGTAAGTTTTCTTCTATGGTTTTGAGCACCAGTGGGCTGATTCCAGCTAGTACTAAAATCTGAATCCTCGGGTGGGAAGCAGCATACGCACATGGCTGGACACTATCACGGTGACCTCATTTACCAGCCACTATGACATTTAACCCTGCGGAGTCTATCCATTTCATAGATATTTAAAGATGAGGGAGTGTCTTGTGTAGATGCCTTCTTCACATTGTTATTATGTACCAGTGAAGTGTGTTTCCCTGGTGCATGATGGTCTTTTTGGTCTCTTTGTAGGGGATGGGTTACTACGCTTTGTTTAGTTTTATCCCTTAGACTGTTCACATTCCACTATGGCACCTCTTTAAGAGATTTGGGGTGTAACGCCCATTTCATGTAACCATTTGCCCAGATAGTGTTTATGCTATACATGGAGACGTCCCACTCTTCGACCTCTGAGTTTTTGTTCTGTTACTCTTCGCAGCCTGTTGTGCAGATGATAAAATAAGCATTCCTCATCTCTGTTACTCCAACCCCCTTGCACTGCAGGTTTAATCCCCCCCAGGCATCTCCCTGCAACACCACACACAAGGATAAAGTGCCTTTTGCTTCAAACTAGTGAATAAAATAATAAGGCTTACAACTTGAAAGTAAAATGCCTCAAGATATTATGGAATCTGCTTGGTTGATATGGCGGTCCAACCATTTATTATTTATGCAACAAGCAAGCACCCTGTAGTTTGTCCTTTAGCATGGTGGCCTATCAGCAGAATTCAGACATAACTTACATATTCAGAGCATCAGTCAAACATGGTTGTTTCAGCTAGGTTTTCTTATACATACTCTTTTTACACGACCAAGTTAGAGAATAGAATTATGAGATACTGTTTCAATCACTTGCCATTTGTAAGGTATATTCTGGGCCAATGTAACTGTTCACTTTTGTTTGCAGCGTGCAGAACTGAGGGTCTGCACATTCTGGCAATATTCTTAGTTATGATCGACCTGTATCAACACAGTCTCTGTTCCTAGAATTCTCACCAGTGCCCAGTGTTGTACATTGAATTGTTGTCTCAGTCTTGCTGGCCCTCGCTTTTGCCATCAAATCATTGGCCATCTGGGGAAAACATGCATTGTTATTTTAAGCTTCACTGGAAACGTCATATATTTCACCCCAGCTCACACACTTTTCTCTTGGTGTGGTCAAAGCCACTCCATTTTGGACCCTCTGAGTAAATTCTGGAAACAACTACTCTGTAGTACATTCATATCATGATGGACTGATTTGTCTTGCACAATACAGAATAGTATTCCTTTCTCTGCTGCACAATCTTAAATATTGCATTTGACATGGCTAGCACCCTAGGGACTCTGTAGGACCTCTTAACAAAGGAGAAAACAGTCTCCCTTTGGCTTTGATACAGTTTGGATCCAGTTTCAGTAAGTGGGCCTCACACACCACCCAGGAAGTCCTACAGATGGAATGTTATTTTTAGGGGAGTGACCTTCCACATTAACTCATCTCTTCGAAATAAGTGATATGTATCTTTAACTAGGGACTCCACCTTCTTCTTGGGTTGTTTGTCCTCAGAGGTTACTTTCCTTATGCATTGTTCAGTTGCTTCAACTCTACCTTGCATCCTTTGGAGAAATATATTTATGCTCATTAAGCCAGTTTTATATTACAGGGTTGTTCTGGCACCCACGACCTCGACAAGGAAAAGCATGCATTACCTGAAGAATGCCACTCTATCCTCTTGTTTGTGATGTTGAAATCTAAAAGTTTAGTTCTCTAAGTAGAGCGTGGAAAAACCCACTTATCCAGACTGTTAGAGCAGTGTTACCTTGTACCTTTTTCTTTGCCCATACTGTACCAATAGGTCATTAATAATCAAACCTGATCTTAATGCAGTTATTATACAATGGTCTCGGTCTTTTTCCAGCTGTTGGGATCCCTTTCCTCATGGTACAGGGAGACAACTGAAGATTCTGGGTGCTGCTGAGCACAGCCCGAATTTCGACATAGCACAGTGCACTGGACTTATTACAAATTGAGTTATTGCCCTCCCACCCCAACACTTGAAGGACTTGCTGGACCCTGCTGCCTCACATTTCCAGTGAAGAGGGGCAGGTCAACACTGTTGCAAAAGGCAACAGTGACTTTATTTAGTTGCACATCCCTCTAGTTTTCTCAGATCACATTGTGCATATTTGTAGTGCTCAAACACTATAACACATCAGTTGCCACCATGTGTAAACTGGAATCAGAAACACAAACCAGTTAATAACAGAACAAAAAATATAGTGGAGCACTCTATAACTCAATTATTTTATATCAAGTTTTTGAAATGGTATTTGTTATGACCACATGAATAATTTTATTCGGTACACAGATAAAATATGGGAATTGGTGAAAGATGAAAACCAATACATAGACATGTGGGTGTATATCTTTCTGGTTCGTATTATCTTTACTGATTCCATTTACAAAAATAATTATAAATATTCACACTCATAATTTGTATGGTCTCATACAATTACATAATCTTAAACAATTTAAAAAACAAATAACAGTTCACATGAAATTTCATTCAACAGTAGTTGCAGATCTCAGGTGTTGAATCTTTGTAAAATCTCAGCCAAAGATTTCAGACTTCAGCCAACACGTGTTTCGTCCCATTCCAGGACTTTCTGAAGGCTGATTAGATGTCAACATGAAAAGAGTGTTACACAACCTGTTCCATATATCTATTGGTTCACAAATTATTACTACAAACTTCAATACTGAGACCACCAAATGTAAAAATCCTTTTAAACACCATTATCCAAAAACACCTTGTGTCCCAAAATCACAATTTTCCAGGCACATATAAGAAAGACATCATAAAACATGCACCAACACCCACAAGTCCGTTCAAAACAGATATAGAATTAGGAGAAAAAAAAAGAGAAAAGAACCCCCCAGTGATCCCAATTCCAATAACATTGCACAGTGCCCAATGGCCATGCCCAGGGGACGTAAATCCCCTGGGCATGGCCATTGGGCTGGGGGGGGGGGGGGGGGGGGGGGGGGGGGGGGCGGGGGCATGTCTCCTGTCTTAACTGAGACAGGAGTCATGTCCATGGGGTTTTACGTAAAAAAAGACAGCATTCTGGGCAGAGATTTTTTTTTTGCCTCTGCCTCTACTAGGGTCATCCTCTGATGCTAAACCTCCTGTTCCCCCTACGTCTCCCATACCCAGCTAGCATCCTTTTCTTTGATGCTAGCTGGACCTTACCGCTGGCTAGCGTCATACCATAAATAAATATGACACCCGGCCGGCGTCTTGGGATGGCACTAGCCGGTGGTAAACTTTTTGATGCTGAACTGCGTTAGTGCAGTTCAGCGTCAAAAAGTATAAATATGGGCCCAAGAGTCCTTCTACTTGGCTTTATCACATTGGTGTAACCATTCACAGGCTCAGTTCCCTGCCTGCAGCAGGCCATTTCCTAGATCACATCTGACTTTTGCCTGGCTGGTCTAAGTCACACCAGCATCGCTATTCAGCAGAGGAAAGGTAGGACCCGTCTTTAGTCCATCCTTGATGAGTCTGCCATACCTTCTAATCAACAGACACTACACACTTCCTGGAGTGGAGTTGCCTTCCTGGTTGGTCACTCTTCTGACATGTCTTTTGTTAGAAGGAGCACATGATGATACTGACAAGCTGGCCAGAGCACAAATTCAGCTAGACCTAATGCTGTGCATTGGACACACCCTTTCTATGGCAATTGTCTAGTTTTATAATGTTAGTGGGAAGACAGATTTTAAGGAATTGTGACAACATTCATGTATTTTGAGCTCCAGTCTTGCATTTCTACGAGACCTGAGCAGGCAGAACAAGATTTTACAATCAAAAGGAAGATAAGTGACTCGTTGTACTACAAGGCCGTACTCCTGCATATTGCATTATGTCCACAGTTGTTCATGGTCTGACTCCAGTGTCTGTCATGTCTTTATTTGTTGGTTATTCTGTAGAGCTGCTTTCTTTCTCCAGAAGGGGAATGCATATGTTACACGTAGAACAGACAATCAAAATACTGCTTTTTGTTGACCACTTTTGAAGGTTGCAACTTCCCATGTCTAATACCACACTAACGCACGTTTTTGTGAGACTTCGCTTATTGGGAGTCTAATGTGATTGTTAAACTAGTGGCAGCACTGGCTTTTTCAAATTTCCCTTGCACAGATAGCATCCACACCTGCCTTTTTGTTCATTAATTCTTACATTCGTTTTTTTTGTTGTTTTTTTTTACAATCCAAAGTTCTGAAAATTAAAATCTCAGAATGAAGTCTTTCCAAGCAAGAATGGGACGGTCGATTGCAGGGCTAATGAAGATTCACTGCTGCTGGTGTGAGCCTTTAAACCCCTTTATTCGCTTGCTGACAGATACTAACCCTCTTTACAGTCTTACGCATCCTTGTGTAGAAAACCAGATTATTAAGCCAAGCACACTTGTTGTAAGCAGTGACTGAGCTCCCACAAAGCTAAATAACTGCTTTCTGGGAGCAATCTAGATAGCCTAGCATTAGCAACATCCTTCCTCAAAGACAAAATCACCCTCTGCATTTGCACCACTAACCCAGAACAGTCAGGAAACAAGAAGTTTCATAAAACGTATGGGAACTCACAACTCTGTGCAAGCCCATCGGTTGCATTAGGCAGGCTCACAGATAAAGCACAGTTTGATACAAGTTAGTGGTACACCTATAAAGGAGTGGGACTTAGGCAACTGACCTGGGCAAGGGAAGAGTAGAGTATTTGTTACAAACAACATTGTATCTTGGAACATTTTTGGAATTCGAAAGTAGCAGGGAAAAAATGCTACAGCTGAACATAATTTCACAAATTCGGATACTTCTTTTTCTGCAGCAAACCTCCCAGTTTGCATCTTTTCAGAAGTACTTTTTTTCACCTTGGCCCAAGAGCCATCTTTCAGAAAAAGACTGCAGTGTCTTCCCTCAAGCACCAGAAATTTCCAGACTTTCATGGAAAATGTCTTTGACTCAAGCAATGGGCTCAAGTTGAAGGAAAGCTCGCTGCAGCTTCAGCTCAGGTCTACAGCAAATTCTCATGTGCAATTGGTTCCTGGATTTCGTATGCAGCGGTTCTAAATCTAGCTTTCAACAGTGCTTTCTCTGCGCCTAAGAACAAAAGGAGAAGTTTCACATGGGATGATAGAAGAAATGTTTAGCTGTACCAGGCTTATTTGTTCTCTCGAAGGTCAACAATATTTCTTGTGTCCTTAGGACTTTCTGCACTTTTCAGGAGAGACGTTTGCAGGCTTCCCTGGAATGGATATGTTGCCCCCTTTGCCCTTGTGGGCCAGCTTGAGGACCAGTTTTTCAATCCATAGAGTCAGGCTAGAGCTGAGGATTTCTCCACAGGAAACCCTTCACAGACATATCCCCAGAGAACCCTCTCTCATCAACCTTTGAGCTCGGTGTTTAATGATCATCTGGAGTGAGAGTCAGCCCTTAAGAGTTGTGAGCCCACCAGTCTATACAGCATAAAATCAACTGGCTGAAGAATGTGTGCACATGCTAACGCACCACGGAATCCTAGCTATTATCTATGATGAATAGTGGATTTTGCGCTTAAGGGCGATGGATCGAAGCGACATAGGTTTGAGGGGATGTCATCAATGATACGACGTGAGTATCAACAAATGTTAATAACAATCAATAATATTAAACTCCAATCAATAACCAAACCAGTTTATTAAGAAGAATTCATAGATTTATTTCCCTACATTAACAATGCTAGTGTCACGAAAATAACTTTCAAACACAAATGATAAGCATATAAGATCAATAGCGGTTGGTTAAAGCGCCTTATATACCTCAATTTGATCAAGACAGTTAAACAAGTTATCTCCAAAAGAATCACACTTAATAATACAAAAAAACGGTAATAATGGCAAAGTATACTCTAGTTCAGCATCAAATGATTTCAAAGTAAGTCATGAGCATTTCAAATTATTCCCTCACTAACCGCAATTTAGCATCAACATGTTGGGCTTCATGTAAAAAGAATTTAGTAACACAAATTTAGAAAAAAATATTTATCTCAGTTAATGATAAAAATATATTATTAATATGTAGCAGTTAAGTCATAAGTTGCAGCTGGTACCTAGAAAGCAAAAGAGACACATATTACATTACAACAACATTCATTACCAATAAAAGTAGAACCAGCAAGTAGCTTGCTTCAGCCAGGGGACATCATCAGTTTGGCCTAACAACAGCTAAACCCACTCAGCCAATAAGTCTCGAGCCATCAGAGTCGAACCTCATCTGCTCTTTTTCTTTTTCTCTTTCTCTCTCTCTCATCTCACACTAATCTCTAGAAAAATTCTACCCAAGTTGTTATACTAAATTCTAATAAACTTAGGCACGTATTTATACCTTTTTTGCGCCGCTTTTTGGCGCAAAACGGCGCAAACCTACAAAATACAATGGTATTTTGCAAGTTTGCGCCGTTTTTGCGTCAAAAAACGACGCAAATGTGGCGCAAAAAAAGTATAAATACGGGCCTTATGATTTGTCAATCTGTGGGGTGGTTTCATTTCAGCCAATCAACAACTAAATTGATGACCTAAAACACACAAACCTACACTAACTATAATATTTTCTTCAAGAATAACATTTCCTCTTCCGTCTCTTCTGCAGCTCCATTGTTTCATCGCCTCTCAAATATCTTATCTCAGGAAGAAACTTTTACTGTTTCAACTCACTTCCATCCTTGAGGAAAGACCAGATATTAGTAATATTCTCAAACAATAGGACATTTCAACTTATGCAATGCTTGGTTAAAACATGACGTTGTAAGACATAACGCAGCAACCCACTAGGGGTAACTGTGAGCACACCTACACAAACTTTGAAAACACTTTTATGTAGTCTTTTGAATCATGGGAAATAACCACAGCTTCTAGTTAGAATTTTGCTCAGCTAGAAACCGAAAAGCGAACATTTTCAAAAGTCACTCGATTTGCACATTAATTCATTACACATTTTAGTATGAAAATCATTAATAAACATATTAGAAAATTCACTCTCTTACAATCCCTCCTCTGATGACTATTCATGTCATCACATCAATCTATAATAAAAAAATGTATTGTCATTAATTTCAAAATGGTCTCATTTATTGTCAAATTATTTATTTTTCCTCTGTTATTAACTTTGTAAAATTGTATTCATTTGTATTTCAAAACCTCTTCTATTCTTTTCCAATTTTTTTCTCCTAACACATTTTATCACTCTATACGTTCCCCAAATTCCAATTAAACAAATTACAGTTATTGACACCCATTTTGCTGTTGTCAAAATAACATTTCTCCCCACATTGCTAAACCAATTTCCCATAGCTTCAATCCCTTTTCCAGCTTTTTCCCAAACTGTAGTTTTTGTTAGTTCTTTTAGATCCTTACTATTAGTATTTGTTACATTTGTAATTAACTCTTTTACTTTACCCGTGTTATCAGAAATATAAGAACAACAATGATTAGAACCTAATAATTTACAAACTCCACCCTCTTTCACCAAAAGAATGTCTAACGCAAGGCGATTCTGAAATGCCATAGCTCTTGTAGCAGCCAAATCTGTATCCAGAGGAATGATAGCTCCAGAATATCTTGTCAACATGTTATCTATTATTGTAGGCAACTTCTGAATCTTAATCGAGTTTAGGACTAATCCCACTGAAGGAAGTATAGCCCCGAATATGTCTCCTACAATGCTAGAAATTGATTCTCACTTGTCTCGTTTGAAATTTTATTGAATCAGGAATCTTACTCAAGTCTTCTAACTGATAGATTTTTTGGAAAGACTATTCCCAAATAACATGTTCCATACCATCCTCTAGGAAGATGGTAATATGCATTTCTTCCACAAATATAATAAATTCCAGGTATTGGAGGATCCGGTCCATTCATCATAAAATCCCAATTACTCCTAAACATAAAAACATGTCTACATTCACTCTTTCCAACAAACACTCTATCATTTTTACTCCAAGGTCTCTGTATACAAAGTTTTCCTATGTGCTCAGCATCTATTGTTAGTTTTCCTTGTTTAGTAATGTCACTATAAGCATAATCTATTCCAGGCTTGTTACTTATAATTCCATTATCTATCTTTGCCTTTATTTCTCTCCTTCTATCTTCTGTGTTATCCAAAGACTTCTTTACTACTGATGTTAATAAACAAGTTAAGTTATTTCGATGTGCAAAAGCTGTGCCCAAAGTTAAAGTAGGCTCAAAGAAATCTCTCATAATTACTATGTTATTTTCTTTGGCTATTTTATTCAAATAACCTATGACAGGTACAAAGGACAATACCGTGTCATAGTTTGAATAAAAATACTGGATATATTCTTGATTTATAGAAACGCTTTAGCAAAAGACTGCAACTTATAGCGTAAGTCACGGGCAAGCTATGATAAGTAGTTTCTCCTTCCACTGAAGTCGGAATCTGTGTACATACATAACAATCATTTGCGTCCATCACCTCAACATACACATGCAATAAGCGATAGAAAACATTAGAAGAAAGATATTTCTCTTCATGTAAGTATTTGACATCTATCTTAAACTTATCTTTTGTTAGTGACTTATCAACTAAATCTAAAGAACTTATTTTCGTTGTCTGGTTGGCTCCATCCATCTCATAGGCACTTCTACAAACAACAATAAACATATTATCACACTCACTACCCCTAAACCAATACTAAACACTTTACAACAACTAATCCTACGGTTTTGGTTGTGAGTTACTCATATTTTCTATGATAAAAAATTTTTTAAAAAAATTTAAAAAAAAAAAAAAACTTCTACAAAATGAAAATAATCCCTCCTAAAATCTTTTTTTTTTTTCAATAGTTGAGTCACTCTTGGACAGTTCCTTTGTCAAGTTCAGTGTAGCAGCTCGTCTAATTCAGTTATTTATTTGTCTTCTCCAGTAAGTTTTATAATTTGTCTCCTCATTATGAGTTTTCAAACTAAATTTTCATTCTCTTTACCCAAAGTCTCTTTCTTGAAAGTCTTCACGTTCCAAAATAAGAATTTTCTACGTCTGTCAAAGCAATAGCTCAAAAATTCTTCTTGCCAGTCACTTGTATTGAAATATGCCCATTCAGGTCCAGTATATCTCCTATTTGCAACTCTTTCTTTTCAGTTGTCTTCCACTTTCACTATCTTCTCCACTAGTGTGTTCTCCTCCAGGCAATTATTTTTCCTCTTGAATCGGTGGGATTACATCAACTTTTCCACTCTTTGCAACTTTCTCTGGCCGATTGTCTCTTTTCAATGTTCCTCTTGTCAGTAATCTTCTCAGTATTGAGTATTCACTTGCCTTTGGACCTTTCTCTTCGGACGTTCCCGCAATTGGTTCTGGAACAGTATAATCCACTTGGGCGGGACTATTCTCAAATCCTTTCCCAATGGGGTCTGTCTTTTCTTCAGTTTGGTTTATCAAACCACCTGTTGCTGAGGTCACCTCCCTCCGAGCAGATCTTTCCTCTCTTGATTCTTGTCTTTCACCTTCCTTCAAGGACACCCTCCTCAGATCGAAATCAGTCTTATCTCTTTCCTCTTGGACTGATTCTTCTACTCCTGTTGCAGCTTGTTCAGCTTCTTCACTACTCTGTTCCTTTTTGTCTGTTATAGGAGTAGGTACATCTGTCATTCTTAACATCTTGTTCACTTTCTTTTTCTTTGTTTTCAATGTTCTCGACTGTTGGTAATCTCATCTGTTCCTCTTCTCTTTCTGTTGGATCATGCACTTTTCTCGTATGGCTCACATGCACCCCATTCGGCAAACCAGCACACTTCACAGCAGTTGTTGTAGTGAGCACGATCTGATAAGGTCCCTTCCACCGTTGCTCAAGGCAAGTCTTTTGTACGTGCTTTCGTATAAGCACCCAGTCTCCGGCTCTCAGACTGTGACCTTGACCTTGCGTTTACTGAGCTGTTGCAATTTCCACCTGATGAGAAAAAGACCGAACCACATCAGCCAGGCTTTTGCAGTAATCTAGCACCATATCATCTGTAATATTCACAACTGCATTTGCAGGTATTGCTGGCAATCTCATTGCTCTCCCCATCAAGATTTCATGCTAAAACAACCCAGTCTGCTTGTCATGTGTACTTCTCATTGACATTAGTACTAGAGGTAAAGCATCTGGCCATTTCAAATCTGTTGAGGCACACACTCGTGATTATAATGTTCCATTCATCTGCTCTACAAGACCTGAAGCTTCTGGGCGATAGCTGCAATGTAGTCTCTGCTGAAAAAAGCAACTTTATCACCTCATTATTGAAATGTGTACCACTATCTGACTCAATTGAGACCGGAAAACCAAAACGTGGAATTGGTTCTCGCAAAAGCAATTTAGCCACTGTAAGACTATCATTTCTCCTTGTTGGGTAAGCCTCAATCCAATGACTGAAAATGCACACAGTCACCAGCACGTATTTCAAACCAGTACATGCAGGCATCTCAATGAAATCCATCTGTATTCTACTGAATGGACCTCCCGCCATACCTATGTGACCCATGTTGACAATTGTTCCTTTGCCGACATTCATCTGTTGGCAAATTATGCACCTATGGCACACCAGCTCTGCCACTTGTCTGAATTTTGGATTGTACCAGAACTGTTTAAAACTCCTGATCATCGCATCTCTTCCAATATGCGTTTGACCGTAGTAGTACCAAGCCATTTGAGTTAATAAACTGTTTGGCAAGACTACCTTTCCCTCTACTGTTACCCAAATTGCATCTTCCCTTTGTATGCATCAATACCTAATCCAATCTCCCCTCTCCTCTTCTAGAACATTGTTCTGTACTGCTTTCAACTCATCTAATGTCTCCACTAGCTGCATAGTAAAATTTTCATACATTTCTTCATTTTCAGACATCAATTCACAATTTCCTTTGAATTAAATCCCATTCAGAGCACACAATTTTGCAACTTGATCTGCATATGCATTTCCCAATGTTACATAATCACTGGTGTGCACTGCATTTAACCACATAAATTTTCTCAGGTTTCTGTACTGCTTGTAACAAATCATGTATTCTTTCCCCATTCTCACAGGTGAACCTGAAGAAGTCAGGAACCCTCTTTGTGACCATATTTGTCCAAAGTCCTGTACAATACCAAATCCATATTGGCTATCAGTGTAGATTGTCACTTTCATTTGATCTGATAATTGACATGCTCTAGTAAGAGCCACCAACTCTGAAACTTTTGCTGATATTACTCCTTTAAGCCATGAAGCTTCTAATATGCCTGTGACTGTACACACTGCATATCCTGCTCTTAATGCACCTCTGTTGTCTCGTAAACAAGAACCATCAACAAAGAGAATTTGATCATTGTCTTCCAGGCAAGTATCTTTGATATCTTCTCTTGGTTTAGTACATAATTCTGTCACTTCCAAACAATCATGCTCAACATCATCTGTGTTAGACAGATCTTCCCCCTCCTTTGGTATTAGAGTTGCCAGGTTAAGCACTGTGCACCTTTTTATTGTTACATTGGCTGCCCCAAGAATCACTGTTTCATATCGTTTCAGTCTTGCATTTTTTACCTAGTCAATAGAATTTCTATTGAATAAGGTACCATCACTGTCAGAGGATAACCCATCACAATATTTTCACTTTGAAGTGTACTCTGCTCGACTGCTGCAACTGCTCAAAAGCAGCCAGGTAAGGCTGCTGCAACGTTATCAAAGGTAGCTGAAAAATATGCTACTGGACGATTGACACCACCATGTTTTTGTGTCAAGACAGACAAGGAACCACATCTCTCTCATGACAAAACAATAGAAAAGGTTTTGTGTAATCAGGCATACCTAAAGCTGGTGCTTGACACAAACTCTCTGTTAGCTCAGTAAAAGCTCTCACGCATTCCTCATCCATCATTGTGGGATCTGAAACATCCTTATGTGTCAACCTTTGCAATGGCTTTGAAACAGCTGAAAAATTTGGGATCAACTGACAACAATATCCTACCATTCCCAAAAACACTCAACTCTTTTTGTGAACTGGGCATTTTCATTTTCATTATTGCCGCTACTCTCTCTCTGGAAATTCTCTTCGACCCTTTCTCACTCAAATGTCCCAAATATTTCAATTCTTGCTGACAATACTGCAACTTAGCAGGAGAAACTTTATGACCATTGTCTCCCAGAAAATTCAACAATGCAATTGTATCCTCTTTGCAGCCTTCCTTTGTTTTTGATGCTATTAACAAATCATCAAAGTACTGCACTAAAGTTGACTGATAAGGCATTACCAAGGACTCCAGGTTTTTCAGGATCTGATTGAAAATCGATGGTGATTCTGAAAACCCTTGAGGAATTCTACACCAACAGTAGACTCTGGTTAGGAATTTGAAACAAAAAAGATATCTGCTATCCTCATGTAGAGGTACTGAAAAGAAAGTTTGGCACAAATCCATGAATGTGAACCATTCTGCATCACATGGAATCTCAAATATTATTACTGCTGGATTTGGTAAAACTGGACAACACTTCACCACTATATCATTTATTTTTCTCAAATCCTGGACCAGACGAATTTTCCCACTCAGCTTTTACAAACCCATTATTGGTGAATTACACAGACTGCTCATCACTTATTTCAAAACTCCTTGCTCCAAGAATTATTCTATCAATGGTCTTATCCCCTCTATTATTTCATTTGTCATTGGGTATTGAGCAGTTTGTGGAAACACCACATTCTCTTTCACTGCTACTTTGACCCCTTTAATCAATCCAATGTTTTTTCCGGAAAAATCCCAAACCTTCGGTCTAACCCTTTCCTGCAAATCATTCAGCAAATCTTTCTTTTCAAAAACTGGGAAGAAATTGATTAAATCTTCCAAATTGTGCTCTCCGTTCGTTCCTTCGTCAATTGCCTGATCATCCGCAACATTCAGTAAAGCCAATTCACAAGTCATCATCCTTTTCTTTCCATCAACTGGCAAATCTTTGTCATCATCACTAATGGTCACCATCGTTATTCCCATTCTTGAACACATGATCGAACAATTTATCTTGCACAGTAAATCTCTTCCCAATAGTGATACTGGACTGGAGTCACAAACAACAAAACTATGATAGTCTCTAAAATTTCCAATATACAAAAGAACCGGTTCTGTAAGGGCATTAACCAACTGTTTATTGTTATGTTATTGTTATGTCTGGAACCTCCGTTGTCCTTATCATTGAGCGTGTTGCTACTGTGTCATCCAAAAAATTAACCTCATGACCATATACTTCAACCTGCACATAAGGACCTCTCTGATCCACATCTAATGATGACGCCATCATATACTCCTCCTCATCTGAGCTATCCAACGGCCATTCAGCGTTTATTTCATTCTCACTTTGTAAGTGAAATTGTTCAGCTGTTTTTGCGCTTTTGTTTTTACTCTGATTCGTGACCACTTGCGAAAGCATAACCTGTCCATTGGGCATATCTATTGGGCTCTGTATCAATTGAACCTGCCTCGGTATGTGCATTTGCTGTACAGGCACCATCTGCAACTAGCAACTCATCATGTTAAGACCCTGTAACAATTTGAAAAAGAAAAGAAAGAAAGAACCAACAGTTTTAGCACATTCAAACCTCATGACCTCATTATGACATCATCAAAACAATGACGTAACCGTAATCTGCTACCAAAAACCGCTAACGCGACACGGAATCCTAGCTATATTATCTATAGTGAATAGTAGATTCTGCGCTAGAGGACGATGAATTGAGGAGACATAGGTTTGAGGGGATGTCATCAATGAACGACGTGAGTATCAACAAAGGTTAATAACAATCAATAATATTAAACTCCAATCAATAACCACACCAGTTTATTAAGAATAATTCATAGATTTATTTCCCTATATTAACAATCCTAGTGTCACGTAAATAACTCTCAAACACAAATGATAAGCATATAAGATCAATAGCGGGTGGTTAAAGCGCCTTATATATCTCAATTTGATCAAGACAGTTAAACAAATTTTCTCCAAAAGAATCACACTTATTAATAATACAAAAACCGGTAATAATGGCAAAGTATAGATTAGTTCAGCTTCGAATAATTTCAAAATAAGTCATGAGCATTTCAAATTATTCCCTCACTACCGCAAATTAGCATCAACATGTTGGGCTTCATGTGAAAAGAATTTAGTAACACAAATTTAGAAAAAAGTCTATCTCCGTTAACGATAAAAATATATTATTAATATGCAGCAATTAAGTCATAAGTTGCAGCTGGTACCTAGAAAGCAAAAGAGACACATATTACATTACAACAACATACATTACCAATATTAAAAGTAGAAACAGCAAGTAGCTTGTTTCAGCCAGGGGACATCATCAGTTTGGCCTAACGACAGCTAAACCCACATAGCCAATAAGTCTTTTTTTCTCTCTCATCTCATCTCATCTCACACTAATCTCATCTCATCTCACACTAATCTCATCTCATCTCACACTAATCTCATCTCATCTCACACTAATCTCATCTCATCTCACACTAATCTCATCTCACACTAACTCTAGAAAAATTCTACCGAAGTTGTTATACTACATCCTAATAAACTTATGATTGGTCAGTCTATGGGGTGGTTTCATTTCAGCCAATCAACAACGAAATTGATGACCTAAAACACAACAAATCTACGCTAACTATAACATTTTCTTCAAGAATAACATTTCCTCTTCCGTCTTGTCTGTAGCTCCATTGTTTCATCACCTCTCAAATATCTTGTCTCAGGAAGAAACATTTTACTGTTTCAACCTACTTCCATCCTTTAGGAAAGACCAAATATTAGTAACCTTCTCAAACAATAGGACATTTCAACTTATACAATGCTTGGTTAAAACATGACCTTTTAAGACCTAACGTAACAACCCACTAGGGGTAGCTGTGAGCACATCTACACAAACTTTGAAAACACTTTTAAGTAAGCTTTTGAATCATGGAAAATAACCACAGCTTCTAGTTAGAATTTTGCTCAGCTAAGAACCGAAAAGCGAACGTTTTCAAAAGTCACTCGATTTGCGCGTTAATTCATTACACATTTTAATATGAAAATCATTAATAAACATAATAGAAAACTCACACACTCACACGCATTTTGTACTAGGTGGTTGTTAAGTGGAGTGCTAAGGGGGTCCGTGGGTAAGCAAGATTACCAACAGCACCATTCCAAAAGAGGCCAAGATGGCAACGCCACTTATGTCCTGATCAACCTACCTTGGGAGATAAACCACCTGTGCACTGTACTCTTCACAGCTGAGTACAATATTGAATAGTGATACAAGCGTGGCTTGATGCACCCATAGTGAGGGGTTGAAACATTTTCCAGCAAACCACTAAAAGTCACAGATGACCGTCCTAGATATTTACAAGTCTTATCATAGCCTCATAAGAGAGTTTGGGGCATATTTATACTCCGTTTGCGCCGGAATTGCGTCGTTTTTTTTGACACAATTCCGACGCAAAACTAACTCCATATTTATACTTTGGCGTTAGACGCGTCTAGCGCCAAAGTCCATGGAGTTTGCGTCATTTTTTTGCGTGGACACCTACTTTGCGTTAATGAGATGCAAGGTAGGCGTTCATGTCTAAAAAATTGACTCCGAGGCATGTGCGTCGTATTTATACTCCCGGGCAAAATTCACGCCCGGGAGTGGGCGGGTCAAAAAAAATGACTTCTACCCTCGTTAGCGTCATTTTTTAACGCCTGCTCAGGGCAGGCGTTAAGGGACCTGTGGGCTCGGAAGGAGCCCAGAGGTGCCCTCCCATGCCCCCAGGGACACCCCCTGCCACCCTTGCCCACCCCAGGAGGACACCCAAGGATGGAGGGACCCATCCCAGGAAACTTAAGGTAAGTTCAGGTAGGTATTATTTTTTTTTTTTTTTTTTGGGTGGCATAGGGGAGCCTGATTTGTGCCCCCTATATGCCACTATGCCCAATGACCATGCCCAGGGGACATAAGTCCCCTGGGCATGGCCATTGGGCAAGGGGGCATGACTCCTGTCTTAGCTAAGACAGGAGTAATTTCAATGGGGGTTGGGAGTGAAAAAAAATGACGCAAATCGGGTTGAGGCAAAAAAATTGCCTCAGCCTGACTTGCCCCATTTTTTGACGCCCAAACTCCATTTTCCCCTACGCCGGCGCTGCCTGGTGTACGTCGTTTTTTTCCACGCACACCAGGCAGCGCCGCCGGCTAACGCCAGCTAACGTCATTGATTAAATACGGCGCCCACATGGTGCTTCAGAATGGCGTTTGCCGGCGCTAATTTGTCAAAAAGTATAAATATGGGCCTTTGTGCCTACAAACCAGATAAGCAAATAAGCCAGGTGAGGAGCAACACAAGTTGAAGCACACTCAGGGCTCTTCGGGAACAACTTTAACCCGACAGGCATTTAAATCTCAGCAATTTGCATTCTCTTATTGATGTAGCTGTGTCACATACAACCTGAACTTAAATGCAGGAAGAAAAAACTAATGGGCGCATTGTTGAGCAAACATTAAAAATTGAGATCTAATTTGGTGGAGGGTTTACAGTGGTTGGCGAATGCATTTTCATTTCAGCCATTTTGGCAGTGTTTTGCTTATTGGCATTTTCTGAATGTGCACCCACTGAATGTGCAATCACATTTTGTATAGAGTGTTCCTGGCTGAGAAGTGTGCTTTTGTTCATTTGCAATCACAAAGCTAAAAAGTGATAATGGCCACTGGAAATGTGCAAATAATCATGTCATGTTATACCAATCTATGAAGACAAGGCAGAATGACATGCATCAATGCACCACAGAAGTTTAGGACTCGGGAGTACACAAGTTCAAAAATGTGAAAGCGCACCACTGAAGCATAACCAGAAATAGCATTTAGTGAATCAAAAGTCAGACAGAAAAGGTCCTTCCAATATAGAAGTGTTAACAAAACTGAGACCACTTGGTTTTAACCAGTGCAAGCCTTAACTAAATGTGAGGCATTAGTAGACAAGTTGTTCTGTACATCTATTCTAGAATTGATACCCAATTGCTGCATTATACTGCACTTGTATGCAAAAGAAATTTCATAAATTAATTTACTAAGGGCACATAGTGATAAATCATATATCCAATGTCCTTAAATTTGAAAAGTAGAACATCATAATTTTAAATAGAGTCAAGGGTCTGAAAACTGACAGGACATTGTTATAAAGTGGTATTATACTGGATAATTCCCAGTCTTAAATCCTGTTTGCCCCCATTCATTAAGACTGTGGCAGTTAAAGTACAATCTCATTGATGTTCTGCAACATTATTCACAAAATAGCATCAATGTTAACATGGACAAATCTGAAATGCTCAATATCATTCCCACCTGCAAAAGCAAAAAACAGAAGCCTTCTTCTATGGTAGGAAAAAAACATTAGCTACTTTGTTTTTTTCTTGACTGCAGTATTTATGGGCTGGAATTAGGTACATTGACCTACACTTGAGATTGGCAATAGATGTAGCAAAGTAACAATCGGATTTTGTTGCCTGGGTAAGGATAAATGTGTTAAATGTAGTTATGGTGACTGTGCTGCCACTTATCTCAAGGATCTCTTCCAGTCATTGCCAACTGCTTTACAGAAATTTGGTTTGTTGGACATGTAGAAAATTATCAAATGTGTTTGGACAGCAGTTAGACAAAGGAGATCCAAGAAGATTCTTTTGGCTCTGAAAAGAAGAGGGAAGAGGGAATTGCAAGCCCATACATATTCTAAAACTCTATCCTGCCTCTTGTTTATTCATTCTGAAGGAGTAGTCTGTTGGAGACCGATGGACCAGGCTCTGGGATTTGTTATGCTATGCTATGTGTATTTGTTGAGTGCACGATTCACCTGGAAGGGTATCCTGGTGCTGATAGCAGGTGTTGCATGGGCAAAACCTGGGACGAGCTTCAATTTCTTGTGGAATTAAAAAAAAGGAGGCAGTGGCTCTGATGTGTACAGGCCGGTCATTTCAAGCTTTGGGAGTGAGGTAGGAGAAGGCACGACCACTGCATCTGGTTCTGTGTGTGAGGGATGTGTGTGAGTAGGAATCTAAATGAACGCTAGTAGTAGGTTTGTGGAAGTTAATGCAATTGTTGAGGCATGTGGGGCCGATTTGTCATGAAAGGCTATGGATGTGTGCAAGAGGAGTTTTAAGAGTGTCCTTTTGTGAAGGTCTTTGAGGTGCGAGGTGATGTGGGTGCAGGAGTGTAGTGTGAGTTTGGCAGCGGAGTATGGTAGGGTTTGGCGGTCTTCTGGTAAGTTGCGTGTTCATTTCTATGTAGAGTGCATTGCCTTTTCCAGCTTGCGCATGACAAGTGCCCGGATAACAGCTCTGTGAGTGTTGAGAGGAAGCCACTTGAAAATGTTCTTGTGTGTGTGTGTGTGTGTAAGCATGACTCAGAGACTGCATTCACTTGGTTGGTCCTAGCAAGATGGTTGTTGACAACTATACCTATGCCAAATAGGCACTGAACAGTGTGGGGCCGAACGAGGATCCCTGTGGTACCCCACAGATGAGGTTGGTTATGGCCGAGGTGAAATGAGTCAGGCAGACTGTCTGACTGTCTATGGCATGTGAGGAAGGAGTATATCCAGCGGAATGCAGATCTTTGAATGCTGGCTTAGTGTAGGCTCTATATGTGAATGGGATGGCAGATGGGGTCAAAGGCAGCAGATGGACCCAGAAGGATGAGGTTAGCAGTGTCTCCTCTGTCCATGATTAGTCAGATCTTGTCCAGGGTGGCCATGAGGGCGATCTCAGTACTGCAGTTGGGGCTGTATCTGGATTAAGTGGTGTTGAAGAGGTGGTTGTCATTGAGGTGGGCAGCTAGATGTTTGCTCCTGATCTAACTTGACTTTTTCCAAGAACTGTAGCGGAAGAATTAGTCAGTAGATGGTTAGCATTTTTGAGCCCGCTCAGGGTTTATCGAGCGGGGGAACTATGGCATATTTCCAAAGCACCAGGGAAAGTGGTTGTGTGAATTGACTAGTTTAATATAGGGATGAGGGCTGTGCTGGTGGGGTCCAGTCCGTTAGTGAAGACGTGATGCGGAAATGCCATTGATGGTTCTCCGAAGTGTATGGACTGCATGTTCTCCATAGTTTCTTGAGTGGTGATGGTAGGCCAGGTGGTCACAGTGGTTATCTGTGTGTGTGCAAGTGATGGAGTAAGACATCTTCGAGGAGGGAGGGAGGGAGGGTAGGAGGGGTTTGGTTGGAGATCGAAGTTGTCTTAGATGCTGATGACCTTGCTGCTGAAAAGAGGGACAGTTGGGTGCAAAGGGTCCTGTTAAGGAGTGATGGTGGTTGAGTTTGCTGTCCGAGAGTCTTTAATGATTGAGAAGATGTTCTTGGCACTCTTGGTGCTGCTTTCGCAGTGCTGAGTCAGAGCAGAGCATTTGGTGGCTGATTTGTTGGTGGTATTATCTGTCTGCTGATCAGTAAGTGCTCTTGTCTGTGTCGTTCTGACAGTTTCAATTTTGTTCTAGTTGCATTCAGTTACATTTGAGCTTTTCTGTGTTCCACTTTGTTTGTGGTCTGGTTCTGTTGGCCGTCTTGGTCTTGAGTAGGGCAAGGGTTTCTGTGTGGGAGTTGGTCCAGGCATTGATGTTAAAGATATCTCTCAGGTGGTCATTAAGGTGTTGTGGTTGGTGATGTAGGAGCTCTGTTGACCATATTTCTTCAGAGATCTTGTTCCAGTCAGGTTATGAAGATTTGGCTATGGCATTCCTGCGGTGGTATGGGTTTAGTATGTTGAAGCGGAAGAGGGTGTGGTCAGATCAGGTGATGAGTGTGGCGTTGCCAACTGTGATTTCCCTGAAGCTGATGAAGAAGGGGTTAACAACACACAAATGGTCCTTAAGTGAGAATTATGATCCTAGACTTCCACAACAATGGTTACAAATAAACCTACAGTTGATAGGATAATGTATTACATTAGTTTATTTATAACAAAAATAATCTTATTTAAATCAGACATCCAATCCAGACTACAGTAGATGCCATGTACTCAAACAACCAGAACGTGGGGCTGTGGCATCTTAGAGCAAAGCAGCACCATACCAGTTCATCCCTAGAAAACCAGTAAGACTGGCAACCAAATATGAGCACAGTACACTGAAAATGCTCGCATCGGCATGCCGTGCAGAATGGGTTCTGTGCGCAGAACCAACAAGACCATGAATCACGGCATCCTTAAACATGTAACATTGTAACAAAGGAGCTTCCAAAAACATGTGAAAAAGATGTACTGAAAATGTGCGTGTGAGCCAGGGGTTCTCTCACACTTTCTTGCACTAAGTATACTGTCTCACTCTGGCTCACTCAGTCTCGCTAATTCACAGTCTCACTAATTGTACTCTGGCCCACTCAGTCCCACATATTCTCACTCTCTCTAAATTACTCAGTGTTACTGTGACTCAGTCTCTCACCCACAGTAACGCTCACATTCATTCTCAGCAATACTGGTCCTTACTGTCACTGATTCTCTCACTCATTCCTTCATTGACTCTCTCTCACTTTCACTCATTCCTTCACTGTCTCTCACTTCAGCTCACACCCACACAGACATGCTCACAGTGCTGGAATGACACAGGCACCTTCATACACCTGTGTTAGCAATCAAACAGTGTCACTAGCTGCCTCCATTTGTTGCTCGACCCAAAGAGGATCTGATTTTTTTTTTTTATTATATCAAGAGTGAAAAAATATACAAAACCAATCCATCCTTTCACTTATCCATCCCCCTTTCATCCACCCATCCAATCATCCATCTCTCCATCCTTTCACTCATCCATCAACCATTTCGCTCCATCATTTCACTCCATCCACCTCCCTTTGGCTCATCCATATATCCACCCTTCTTCCCATCCATCCATTCATACATCCCTCCATTTACCCTTTCACTCAGCCATTCATTCTTTCACTCACCCATCACTTCACCCTTTCAGTCATCCATTCATCCAAGCAACCATCTACCTAGCCTTTCACTCACTCACCGTTTCTCATTCATCTTTACATACATCCATTCACTCATCCATCCATAATTTTACTCCATCCACTCATCCATTATTTTACTCATTCTGCCATCCAGCTTTTCTCTCATCATCCATCAGCCAATCCTTTCTCTCCATCTACCTTCCCTTTCACTCATACACCCTCCCTTTTACTCTTCCATTCTTACGTCCATCCTTTCACTCACTCATCCATCCATCTAACTATCCTTCCTTTCACTCACTCAACCTCCCAAGTAAATTATGAGCCTTTGTCTGCCAAGCTGCAGACAGAAGAGGCCCATCAAGAACCCCACCCCACGGTACTTACTAAAGCAGGACCGGAGGGGTAGGTGGCTTTGACAGTGCCCCTGATGCAGCAGAAGCTTAACTGTACACTTACTTCTTAGTCCACTAGTGCAATTGGTCGAGATTAGGAGCACTCTGTCGTGCTCAGCTCCATAATGTTTTTTCAAAGTGAAACCAAAAGCAGTACTAAAAAAGTGTAACTACCAGGAGAGCTGCCCTTGCACCCCTCCTACAAACCTGCCCCTCTGTGATGACCAACACATTGTTGCCACCCACCCCCTGTTTCATTGGTCTGCCCCACCAACAGCCATTGAAGTGAATTGAGTTTTGATAACTCCAGCACTCTCTTTCCTGTGATTTCACTGCCGTAGCTTGTGCTTGCAGGTAGAATAAAACCTCACCCAGCTGGCACTTGTGCATTAGAACATCTGCAAAGTTCACTAGAGTTAACCCAAGAGATGTAGCACACTGTCTCAGAGCAGAAATTTATTTTCAGCTGCTCTATGTTTATTTCCCTGTCCTTGCCTCACCCCCGGAGGGTGGCAGGGCAACGCCTCATTTACCCATGAACACCAGTCGCCCCTGGTGTGAGCGTACCGCATGCAGAAACAACAGGGCCACAGCATAGGTAACATTGTAGCAAAGGCACTTATAAAAACGTGAAACGGTGTTCATATCTGCATGCCGCGGGAAGAACAACAGGGTTGTAGGATCAAGGCAATCTTCAACAGGTAACATTGTGGCAAAGGAACTTACCTCTTACGGCGAGTTACCAGGAACTGTCTTCTCTGTAAAGCTGGCCGTCTAACACATGAACCACCTAAGGCTTCATGTGAGAAGTCCAGCGCGCTGGCCTCTATCTCTCAAGGATGAAAAGCATGCGTGCCTGAGGTAATTGTACTTAAATGACTTTGCAAGCACAGTGGCGTTTACTTGGGGGGATAAAAAGCTTATTGGATCCCTAACAAGTAACATAGGCACACGAGGACCCGCAAAAGCGGGTAAAAAAAAAGAGGCTAATGACTTGTTTTTTAGAGTGAACTTAAAAATGGATTAAAACAAAAAAAAATAATAATAATTACAGATAAAAATGGGTGTGCACCCCCTCTGGATTTGATGTTTTGTGGAGTAAAATGCAATTCCTATTTAGGTATCTAGTTCAAAAGGCATGTAATTCAAGAAAAGCATGTGTAATACATATGTTAATAAGCAAATAATACACCAACTGACCCATTCCTGCAAGGTACAATGCAACTTTATCGAAGTGCAGTTTGTAATATCAGCAACCCATATTTGTACAGTTACCAACAATAAAAAAAACTTTTAAAAAAAATACTAAATCTAATGGAAAAACAACAATGATTAACTGTCAAGGTGCAACCAGAAGCAGTATGAGAGACCACACACTTCCCAAGCTACTCTAATTGTGCCCAAGGATTAGAGTATTCAGACAAATGCTGCTTTTGTCCAGACTTCTACTATGCTAAGGCCCTCGTTTAGAGTCCAATTTGGACATCCAGAACAGACAAAGATACACTTCTGTCAGGATTACACCAATCTGAAGGGAATTACTGGCTCTTAAGAAATTAACACTTGACCTACTCAAAAAGACCAGCAATTTCATGTGGGTGCGGAATCAAGTGGTTACCTATTTATCAAAGATGAAGATTGTAAGGTACTACTCTGTGCGTGAGGAGCATTACAACTGTTTTGTTAATTATTATAAAGGACAGTTGGCAGCCAAGCAACTGTCGTAATAGATGATTAGACCATTACTTTATTTTATCATACACCCAGACTACAGCTTAACTGTGAATGAGGGGGGGTTGTGGAGAGTTGCATGTTATACTGCGACCACATGTCTCTGTTAAGTTGTCCAACAAGTGTGCGTTGAGGATTTAACAACTGTTTAGTTTAATCTGTAAGAGGTAATAGCTTAAAAAGTATGTTTAAAAAACAACAAAAAACACTCCTCAAAGGCAGACTGATTCAATCTGCAGTGCAGACTATCGTCTTTACCAGTCAACTGTATCCATGTGTTTTCAAACAGGAGTTTCTGATGGATACTTCTGGTCGCACATTTCTCGCCTGTAGGATAATCCCAGGCACAAGACTGGATCTGGAAGATTTTTCAGTTTATCCCCTGCGAGCAGGTATGTGTGCGCTCCATGCCATCCTTGCTCCACCCCGGAAGTGATGGCCAGAGGTGCATATAATCACCACCATAGCACGGTGTCAGTTTCTTTCTTTCTGCACCTTCGTACATGGATCCAGAGCTATCGTTGACAACCTTTTTCTATCAAAATCCTTTCCAGTGTGCAGGAAATCCTGTCTCCTAAAATTACAAGGCATTAAGCCTTATAAGGACTTTCGCAAGCAGATGTGTGTGACAGTTCCCCATGCAATATGTTGATTACAAGTTGATTGAGAATCCAGACTTAAAGCTGTATGTGACCAAACACTACAGGGAATTAATTGAGTTATAGTCCCACTCGAAGTAGAAAGCACGGAACCATTCAGCTTGTTTTAGCAGTTCAATTTTTGGGTAAATAGAAGAAGAAAAAAAGAAATGCAAGGAGTCCAAGTGTGCCTCATCCTAACCTCTCTACTGTCCTTCTAAGAAGTTGTGAGAATATGAAGGTGCCTCCAAGTCTCTCTCCCATTCCCATGGTCAAGCTGCAGCTGGTACTGATACACATTGAATTTCCAGGGCCCTCAGCGATGCTGAACCAGATTAAGGCATTGAGTGAAATTATTTACACATCTTTAGCACCATTCCAGACCCTATGGTGTCCCTTTGTGCACACAGGCTCACAGAGGCCTCTAGTTGGGTTACTACTGGTAGGTTTGGTCTCAGCAGTGTCAAACCACCCAAACCCACTTAAAGTTCAGCTGCGACTCCGGAGCCGACTCCACGACCAGTGGCACAATTTATGCTGTTTCCTGTCGCATCAGTGGTGGAGGAGGGCACCAAACCTGTTGCCCTGTCCAACTCCTAACCAAAACAATCTCAACTTCAAATGGCCCCATAAACTTTCAGCCAGGCAAAACAACACCTTTGCCTAGGAGCTGTCGGTCACTTCTCCAAAATCTTTTTGGATCAGATTCTGACCAAAGCCAGTCACATTTGACGGTGATGGAGATGCATTTCCCCAGTAATACGATGACACATTCTTTTTGGGCTTACAAGTGGCCAGTGGACTTGACACATCCTCTGAACAGGCGGGGTTCTCCACCTTATTCCCCCAACAGAAAAGACAGCCTAATTTCCTGAGGTCATCACAAGGACAGCCGAAGTCCTGGATTTACCATTGCCATTTGACCAGATGAAAACCACTATCTCGCTGTAGTTTTGCACCTGAGCAGAGCTAATCTGAGCCTTTGCTGCTTTTTTTTTTTTGTTACACATTTCTTTATTGGAATTTCCATTATATATGAAAACAATTGCAATGAAATACCAAGTAATCCACTAAAATATAAATTTTATACTTAATAAGACTCCAAAAAGGAACAAAAAGAATTTCAAAAGTAAAAAAAAATCCAAATATGAACAAAAGAGCAATCTCTCGCTCTCAACAAACACAATTGAAGCAATTCTTGAGGTAACCTTCCACCCCACATACAACGTACACCCCCACAAACAATTGAATTAAGTCACCAACCTCAAAAACTTCATCCCAAACTCAGATCAGATGAAACCACGCCACTCACCATCACAGCTTAGCAGATAAGGAAGTGTATTTCACACAGGACAAAGTTTACTAGAGCTCACACAGGCTCACACATGGACACCAAATTTCTGAAATTGATCCTGGACCCTGTAAATCCGAAGCTCATATTTAGCTAACCAGTAAAGTTCTGTTAACTGTTCCTGGTGAGAGAGCACAAGTATTGTATGCCAATGCCACAATATACAGATCTTAGCCACCATAAGGGCTGTCGACATTCATCTATGGTTGTCCTAGCCAATGTGACAAAATCATGCAATAAGGCCATCTTGTCTGAGACTTCAAAAGTAATAGGACTAGTTAAACAGAGTGTCTCCCATACACGGCTAATGCAGGGCACGACCAGAGTATATGATGCAAATCACATGCAACATCTGGACACATCCAGCATACTGCACAAGAAACCAGACAAGCCTTCTATAGTTTGAAAGCAGATCAATACCAATTATGGAGGATCTTGAAATGTACATTAAGCGTGCCTCTCTGAGCAATCAATCCTGATACTCAGGAATATCCTTCAAGTCACCCTCTGAATACTCTACGCCCAACTGCTCTTGCCAATAGGAGTTTGTTGTAATGTAAGTATCATGTGAGTGGAGAGGGTCAATGAGTACCTGGTGCCTGTTTGACGCTCCTCCACTGGATAAACCGCACAACTTAAGGTTGTTTAGAATCAGTGAAGTTGAAAGATGAATTGGATCCCACCCAAGCTTACCTCTTAAACAATGCCAAATTTGCCAATACCGAAAGAAATGTGACTGGAGAAGCAAATATGTTAATTTTAAAAGCACAGAGGAATGAAACATATCCTTAGCATAAAGATCTCCAATTGTCTTAATACCCAGCTCTTCCCATACAATCCATTTATTATCTGGCTGTCCACAGTAATTCCCTTGTGCCCTTGCTGCCTTTCAACAGAGCCCTGACTGACACCCTCATGGGCACCTGGGCTAAACTTTGTTTCTTCCCCCCTGAAAATACACAGGTATCACTATGCCACAAACCTGCTCCTGGGGTCCCTGGCTTTTTGATGCAACTACTCTGGAGAGACCGGAGGTTCATGCTGCCTCTAGCAGGATCAATACGTACTCCTACCCTATACCCCATGAAAGTCTAAGAGAATTGAGCCATTAGGGAGAGGAGTGTTCTTTTCAGCTAGCCTCATACTTTGGTCCATCCATGCCAGCTGCTTTCTCTGTAGCTGCACCCATGTATTATGGGACATGGTAGCAGAGATCTTTCCAGCAGTATGATTGCTTCAGCTTGGTGCAGATCATTGAGTATGACCAGGATGCTGCTAAATATGCCAGGCAGAATCAGTCATTTTCTCCATGGGTGACAGGTCATATAGTCTGACAGGTGGACCCTGCAAATAACTTAACAGGTATACGCCCTCCCATTCCTTTCCAATCCAAAGCCTCCTCCAACTACCTCAGAATATTTGTCAAGGGGCAACTTTGTCCAATTTGGTGCAGGAAGTCCAGTCTCGGGGGGGGGGGGGGAGCCATAGAGCAGGTCCTGTCCTTGGAATTTGGAACTGGGAATTATCCTTATTTATCCCCAGTGCCATGCATCCTATTTTAGATCATCATCCCCTCAATTTTTTTCTGTGGAAGGACAAATTCAGGATGCTCACACTGGCCAAGATTCTATCTGATATGGCTTCAGGAGAAAGAATGGTAGCACTGGAACTGCAGGATGGCTATTTCCATAGCCTAGTCTAGCCCAGTAGTCCCACAGGCGCTACCTATGTTTAAAGTTGTGCATTTTCACTTTGCTGTGGTTCCTTTCGGCCTCATCAGTGCCCCTCAGGTGTTCACAAAGGTGATGGGGTGATCACAGCATAACTTAGGAGTTCTGGTGTACCAGTCTTCCACTACCCCAGTGACTGGCTGTTGAATGCAGGTTTGTCACAGTCCATTGTGGACCACCTCCAGTTAGTGAACTGCAAGAATATCGGGAGGTTCATTATCAGTGGGCCAAAGTCACATCTGACTCCTTCACAGAGGCTCCCTTTGATCTAAGCCATCATGGATACGGTGTGTTACTTCACCTTACCTCCACATCAGAGAGTCCAGGTAATTGGGGCTATGATCATGATATTTCAGCCTCAAACTGGGATCTCAGTGAGTGGCTCCTATGCTTTTTGGACTATTGGCCTTATGCCACCTTTCATAGTCAACTAGCAGGAGGCAGATGTGTGCTCTGTAGTGGGATCTGAAATCTGTGGGCCCAGCACCAGTGGAATCTGTCAGATTCTACCCAAGTTTCATAGGAGACAGCAAAAGATCTACAGTGGTGGCTGCACGACTTTAATTGGACCAACCGCATACCCACCTCTTCCCAACCCCACCCAGGATGAGTAGTGGTGACAGACGCATCGCTGATGCGTTTTAGAGGTCATCTGGGAGAGGTGGAGATCAGAGCACACTAACCTCCTGTGGAGACATGTATCCTCATCATCCTGGTGGAGTTGCAAGCCATTTGCTTGGTACCATACATCATGGGAAGGCTGGTTCAGGTCCTCACTGATACCACCACCATGTGATATTGGAAAAAGCAGGGCAAAGTGGGTCCTCGGCCTCTGGAACTGCCCGAATCATCACAGCATTTATCTGATACTATGTATGTATGTATGATCTTTAAACACCACAGAGGACCAACTCGGCCTGTGACGCGAAGCAGATCACAAATGGCAGTTACACTAAGAGGTGATGCACAGGGAATCCAGCAGTGTGGAGAACCATATCTCAATTTCTTCTCCACCACTGAGGGGCATATTTACAAGCCCTGTGTGCTGCTGGTGTGTCACTATTTGTGACACATCTGCGACACAGTACAGGCCCATATCTACAAGGGCACTCAAAGCCACTTTGCGTGGCATTTCATGGCCTTGTAGATATGGTGTACGGCAACGCAGCACAAGTTGCTGTGTTGCCTTACAGTGTGTCAGGGAGGTGTACCATGGGCATTGTGGTGGGTGTTCCCAAGCAACACCTATGGGTTCTCAAACATTCACAGATTTACAAGAATCTGTAAACCTGGAAATGCGTCAAAACTGTACACCTCCCTAGGGCAGATGCAATGAGGAGAAATATATTTTATCTTTCTAGGTGTGTTGCATTCTGCAGGACACACAGAAAGAGGAAAATGCCTCCCAGAATTGTTTTTATGCAGAAAGTTGCCCCTTCCTGCACAAAAAAAATTCTGCAAACAACGCCATGATGCCCTTAGAGGTAAGATAGTGGCAAAAAGAGATAATACTAATGCTCTATTTTGTGGTAGTGTGGTCGAGCAGTAGGCTTATCAAAGGAGTAGTGTTAAGCATTTGTTGTACATACACACAGGCAATAAATGAGGAACACACACTCAGAGACAAATCCAGCCAATAGGTTTTGTTATAGAAAAATATATTTTCTTAGTTTATTTTAAGAACCACAGGTTCAAATTCTACATGTAATAGCTCATTTGAAAGGTATTGCAGGTAAGTACTTTAGGAACTTTGAATAATTACAGTAGCATATATACTTTTTACATAAAACACAATAAGCTGTTTTAAAAGTGGACACAGTGCAATTTTCACAGTTCCTGGGGGAGGTAAAGTATTGTTATTTTTAACAGGTAAGTAAGTCACTTACAGGTCTCAGTTTTTGGTCCAAGGTAGCCCACCATTGGGGGTTCAGAGCAACCCCAAAGTCGCCACACCAGCAGCTCAGGGGCAGTCAGGGGCAGAGGTCAAAGAGGTGCCCAAAACACATAGGCTTCAATGGAGAGAACGGGGTGCCCCGGTTCCAGTCTGCCAGCAGGTAAGTACCCGCGTCTTCGGAGGGCCGACCAGGGAGGTTTTGTAGGGCACCGGGGGGGACACAAGTCAGCACAAAAAGTACACCCTCAGCAGCGCAGGGGCGGCCGGGTGCAGTGTGCAAACACGCGTCGGGTTTTCAATGGTTTTCAAGGAGAGACCAAGGGGTCTCTTCAGCGGTGCAGGCAGGCAAGGGGGGGCTCCTCGGGGTAGCCACCACCTGGGCAAGGGAGAGGGCCTCCTGGGGGTCACTCCTGCACAGAAGTTCCGTTCCTTCAGGTGCTGGGGGCTGCGGGTGCAGGGTCTTTTCCAGCCATCGGGACTTTAGGTTCAGGCAGTCGCGGTCAGGGGAGCCTTGGGATTCCCTCTGCAGGCGTCGCTGTGGGGGCTCAGGGGGGACAACTTTGGTTACTCACGGTCTCGGAGTCGCCGGAGGGTCCTCCCTGAGGTGTTGGTTCTCCACCAGTCGAGTCGGGGTCGCCGGGTGCAGTGTTGCAAGTCTCACGCTTCTTGCGGGGAGTTGCAGGGGTCTTTAAATCTGCTCCTTTGAAACAAAGTTGCAGTTCTTTTGGAGCAGTGCCGCTGTCCTCGGGAGTTTCTTGTCTTTCTCGAAGCAGGGCAGTCCTCTGAGGATTCAGAGGTCGCTGGTCCCTTGGGAAGCGTCGCTGGAGCAGGTTTCTTTGGAAGGCAGGAGACAGGCCGGTAGGTCTGGGGCCAAAGCAGTTGGTGTCTTCTTTTCTTCCTCTGCAGGGGTCTTTCAGCTCAGCAGTCCTCTTCTTCTTGTAAGTTGCAGGAATCTAAAGTTTTAGGTTCAGGGAAGCCCTTAAATACTAAATTTAAGGGCGTGTTTAGGTCTGGGGGGTTAGTAGCCAATGGCTACTAGCCCTGAGGGTGGGTACACCCTCTTTGTGCCTCCTCCCAAGGGGAGGGGGTCACATCCCTAATCCTATTGGGGAATCCTCCATCTGCAAGATGGAGGATTTCTAAAAGTTAGAGTCACTTCAGCTCAGGACACCTTAGGGGCTGTCCTGACTGGCCAGTGACGACTCCTTGTTATTCTCATTATTTTCTCCGGCCTTGCTGCCAAAAGTGGGGGCCGTGGCCGGAGGGGGCGGGCAACTCCACTAGCTGGAGTGTCCTGCGGTGCTGGCACAAAGGGGTGAGCCTTTGAGGCTCACCGCCAGGTGTGACAGCTCCTGCCTGGGGGAGGTGTTAGCATCTCCACCCAGTGCAGGCTTTGTTACTGGCCTCAGAGTGACAAAGGCACTCTCCCCATGGGGCCAGCAACATGTCTCGGTTGTGGCAGGCTTCTGGAACCAGTCAGCCTACACAGATAGTCGGTTAAGGTTTCAGGGGGCACCTCTAAGGTGCCCTCTGGGGTGTATTTTACAATAAAATGTACACTGGCATCAGTGTGCATTTATTGTGCTGAGAAGTTTGATACCAAACTTCACAGTTTTCAGTGTAGCCATTATGGTGCTGTGGAGTTCGTGTAAAACAGACTCCCAGACCATATACTCTTATGGCTACCCTGCACTTACAATGTCTAAGGTTTTGTTTAGACACTGTAGGGGCACAGTGCTCATGCACTGGTGCCCTCACCTATGGTATAGTGCACCCTGCCTTAGGGCTGTAAGGCCTGCTAGAGGGGTGACTTATCTATACCTGCATAGGCAGTGAGAGGCTGGCATGGCACCCTGAGGGGAGTGCCATGTCGACTTACTCGTTTTGTTCTCACCAGCACACACAAGCTGGCAAGCAGTGTGTCTGTGCTGAGTGAGGGGTCTCCAGGGTGGCATAAGACATGCTGCAGCCCTTAGAGACCTTCCTTGGCATCAGGGCCCTTGGTACCAGGGGTACCATTTACAAGGGACTTATCTGGATGCCAGGGTGTGCCAATTGTGCATAGAAAAGTACAGGTTAGGGAAAGAACACTGGTGCTGGGGCCTGGTTAGCAGGCCTCAGCACACTTTCAATTCAAAACATAGCATCAGAAAAGGCAAAAAGTCAGGGGGTAACCATGCCAAGGAGGCATTTCCTTACACAACCCCCCCCCCCCAAACGAAAGAGGATGAGACTAACCTTTCCCAAGAGAGTCTTCATTTTCTAAGTGGAAGAACCTGGAAAGGCCATCTGCATTGGCATGGGCAGTCCCAGGTCTGTGTTCCACTATAAAGTCCATTCCCTGTAGGGAGATGGACCACCTCAACAGTTTTGGATTTTCACCTTTCATTTGCATCAGCCATCTGAGAGGTCTGTGGTCAGTTTGAACTAGGAAGTGAGTACCAAAGAGGTATGGTCTCAGCTTTTTCAGGGACCAAACCACAGCAAAGGCATCCCTCTCAATGGCACTCCAACGCTGCTCCCTGGGGAGTAACCTCCTGCTAATGAAAGCAACAGGCTGGTCAAGGCCATCATCATTTGTTTGGAACAAAACTGCCCCTATCCCATGTTCAGAGGCATCTGTTTGCACAATGAATTGCTTGGAGTAATCTGGAGCTTTTAGAACTGGTGCTGTGCACATAGCTTGTTTCAGGGTGTCAAAGGCCTGTTGGCATTCTACAGTCCAGTTTACTTTCTTGGGCATTTTCTTGGAGGCGAGTTCTGTGAGGGCTGTCACAATGGATCCATATCCCTTCACAAACCTCCTATAGTACCCAGTCAAGCCAAGGAATGCCCTGACTTGAGTCTGGGTTTTTGGAGCTGCCCAGTCCAGAATAGTCTGGATCTTAGGCTTGAGTGGCTGAACTTGGCTTCCACCTACAAGGTGTCCCAAGTAAACCACAGGTTCGATGGCATCTGTCGCTGTAGATACGCATGTTCTGCAATAGCTCGCCATCTGGTGTTGGGCCGGAGTGTTACAAGTTGTTTTTCTTCGAAGAAGTCTTTCGAGTCACGGGACCGAGTGACTCCTCCTTTTGTCTCCATTGCGCATGGGCGTCGACTCTATCCTCGATTGTTTTTTTTCCGCCATCGGGTTCGGACGTGTTCCTGTCGCTCCGAGTTTCGGAACGAAAAATTAGCTAATTTCGGAAGATTTTCGTCGGTATTGTTGCGTTCGGGATCGGCGTACTTAGATTCAACACCGCATCGAAGATCGAAGAGCTCCGGTGCCCTTCGGGGTAGTTTTTCGATCCTCCGTCGGGGCCTGGTCGGCCCGACCGCGTGCTGAAGAACGCCGATGGAACGGACCGCGTTCCGTTTCTGCCCCAAATGCCACAATAAATACCCCTACACAGACCAACACTTGGTCTGCAACCTGTGCCTGTCACCTGAGCAAAGCGAAGACACCTGCGAGGCCTGTCGTGCGTTCCGGTCCCGAAAAACACTCCGAGACCGTCGAGCCAGAAGACTTCAGATGGCGTCCGCACCGACAGCCCACCGAGAGTTCGAGGAACAAGAAGAGGAAGGTACCTTCTCGATCCAAGACTCCGACTCCGAAGGATTCGACGATACACAAACCGTGAGTAAGACGTCGAAAACCACACAGAGACACATTTACAAGGCCCAGGGGACGCCACTGCCATCCGGCCATGGCTCCACCCATAAATTCGGTGACCGACCGTCGGCACCGAAAAAGGCCCAAACAGTGCCGAGATCGTCCGACTCCGGTCGAGACACCGGCACGCAGCCTTCTCGGGACCGAGAAAGTGCTGGAGACAAGCCTCGACACCGAGATGCCGGTGTGGACACGGCTCGACGCCGAGACAGCGGCACCGAAACAGATCGACGCCGAGAGGTTTCGGCCCCGAAAAGGAAAAAAGTCACCTCGGAGCCGAAAAAACACGCAGACAAAGTTTCGATGCCGAAACAAACTGCAAGCGACCCAGCTTCAGGCTCTTATACAGAAGAGCACTCGCTAACCTCCCAAATGCAGAAGCATAGATTTGAGGAAGAGCTACAAGCAACTGATGTGGACCATACGCAAAAGCGTATCTTCATTCAGCAGGGGACAGGAAAAATAAGCACCCTTCCCCCCATTAGGAGAAAGAGAAGGTTGGAGTTCCAGACGGAACAAACACCACAACCAAAAGTGGTGAAAAGAGTTACACCACCACCCTCTCCTCCGCCCGTGATTAACGTTTCACCAGCACAAACTCCATCACACTCCCCAGCTCACACCACCATGAGCCAGGGTGACCAAGATCAGGACGCATGGGACCTATACGACGCCCCAGTGTCAGATAACAGTCCGGAGACATACCCTACAAAGCCATCTCCACCAGAAGACAGCACCGCGTACTCTCAAGTGGTGGCTAGAGCAGCACAATTTCACCACGTAAGCCTCCACTCAGAACAGGTCGAGGATGATTTCTTATTCAACACACTCTCCTCCACCCACAGCTCATACCAAAGCCTGCCTATGCTCCCTGGTATGCTCCGGCACGCAAAAGACATCTTTAAGGAGCCGGTTAAAAGTAGGGCAATCACACCAAGGGTAGAAAAAAAGTATAAGCCGCCTCCTACGGACCCGGTTTTCATCACTACACAGCTGCCACCAGACTCTGTCGTTGTAGGAGCAGCTAGGAAAAGGGCCAACTCTCACACATCTGGAGATGCACCACCCCCAGATAAAGAAAGCCGCAAGTTCGATGCAGCTGGTAAAAGAGTCGCAGCACAAGCTGCAAACCAGTGGCGCATCGCGAACTCCCAGGCACTACTTGCGCGCTATGACAGAGCCCACTGGGACGAGATGCAACATCTCATTGAACATCTGCCCAAGGACTTACAAAATAGGGCAAAACAAGTGGTTGAGGAGGGACAGGCCATCTCCAACAACCAGATACGCTCCTCCATGGACGCTGCAGATACAGCTGCACGGACAATTAATACATCTGTAACTATCAGAAGGCATGCATGGCTCCGAACGTCTGGATTTAAACCAGAGATTCAACAAGCAGTTCTCAATATGCCTTTTAATGAAAAAGAACTGTTCGGTCCAGAAGTGGACACAGCGATTGAGAAACTCAAAAAAGATACGGACACTGCCAAAGCCATGGGCGCACTCTACTCCCCGCAGAGCAGAGGGAATTACAGCACATTCCGTAAAACGCCCTTTCGAGGGGGGTTTCGGGGTCAAAGCACACAAGCCAGCACCTCACAAGCCACACCGTCCAGTTACCAGGGACAGTATAGAGGAGGTTTTCGGGGACAATATAGAGGAGGGCAATTCCCTAGAAATAGAGGAAGATTTCAAAGCCCAAAAACCCCTACTACTAAACAGTGACTCACATGTCACTCACCCCCTCCACACAACACCAGTGGGGAGAAGAATAGGTCATTATTACAAAGCATGGGAGAAAATCACTACAGACACTTGGGTTCTAGCAATTATCCAACATGGTTATTGCATAGAATTTCTACAATTCCCTCCAAACATACCACCAAAAGCACAAAATTTAACAACACACCATTCCAATCTCCTGGAGATAGAAGTGCAGGCACTATTGCAAAAGAATGCAATCGAATTAGTGCCAAACACACAAATAAACACAGGGGTTTACTCACTGTACTTTCTGATACCAAAGAAGGACAAAACGCTGAGACCAATCCTAGACCTCAGAGTAGTGAACACTTTCATCAAATCAGACCACTTCCACATGGTCACACTACAAGAAGTATTGCCATTGCTAAAACTACACGACTACATGGCAACTTTAGACCTCAAGGATGCTTATTTCCATATACCAATACACCCATCGCACAGGAAATACCTAAGGTTTGTATTCAAAGGAATACATTACCAATTCAAGGTACTGCCTTTCGGATTAACAACCGCACCAAGAGTCTTTACCAAATGTCTAGCGGTAGTCGCTGCACACATAAGAAGGCAGCAAATACATGTGTTCCCATATTTGGACGACTGGCTAATCAAGGCCCATTCGTTCATACAGTGCTCAAATCACACAAATCAAATCATACAAACCCTCTTCAAACTCGGGTTCACCGTCAACTTTACAAAATCCAACATTCTGCCGCGCAAGGTACAACAATACCTAGGAGCCATAATAGACACATCGAAGGGAGTAGCCACTCCAAGTCCACAAAGAATTCTAAATTTCAACACCATCATACAACGCATGTATCCAACACAAAAGATACAGGCAAAGATGGTATTACAACTCCTAGGCATGATGTCTTCATGCATAGCCATTGTCCCAAACGCAAGACTGCACATGAGGCCCTTACAACAATGCCTAGCATCACAGTGGTCTCAAGCACAGGGTCACCTTCTAGATCTGGTGTTAATAGACCGCCAAACTTACCTCTCGCTTCTGTGGTGGAACAACATAAATTTAAACAAGGGGCGGCCTTTCCAAGACCCAGTGCCACAATACGTAATAACAACAGATGCTTCCATGACAGGGTGGGGAGCACACCTCGATCAACACAGCATACAAGGACAATGGAACGTACATCAAACAAAACTGCATATCAATCACCTAGAACTTCTAGCAGTTTTTCAAGCACTAAAAGCCTTCCAACCTATAATAGTTCACAAATACATTCTCGTCAAAACAGACAACATGACGACAATGTATTATCTAAACAAGCAGGGGGGGACACACTCCACGCAGTTAAGCCTGCTAGCACAAAAAATTTGGCATTGGGCAATTCACAACCAAATTCGCCTAATAGCACAGTTTATACCAGGGATCCAAAATCAACTCGCAGACAATCTCTCACGAGATCATCAACAGGTCCACGAATGGGAAATTCACCCCCAAATTCTGAACACTTATTTCAAACTCTGGGGAACACCTCAGATAGACTTGTTTGCGACAAGGGAGAACGCAAAATGCCAAAACTTCGCATCCAGATACCCACACAAACAATCCCAAGGCAATGCCCTATGGATGAACTGGTCAGGGATATTTGCTTACGCTTTTCCTCCTCTCCCTCTCCTTCCTTACCTGGTAAACAAACTCAGTCAAAGCAAACTCAAACTCATATTGATAGCACCAACTTGGGCAAGGCAACCCTGGTACACAACGCTGCTAGACCTATCAGTGGTACCCTGCATCAAATTGCCCAACAGGCCAGATCTGTTGACACAGCACAACCAAAAGATCAGACACCCAGATCCAGCATCGCTGAATCTAGCAATCTGGCTCCTGAAATCCTAGAATTCGGGCACTTACAACTTACCCAAGAATGTATGGAAGTCATAAAACAAGCCAGAAGGCCATCCACCAGGCACTGTTATGCAAGTAAATGGAAGAGGTTTGTTTGCTACTGCCATATTAATCAAATACAACCATTACACACAACTCCAGAACATGTAGTGGGTTACTTGCTTCACTTACAAAAATCTAACCTAGCTTTCTCTTCCATTAAAATACACCTTGCAGCAATATCTGCATACCTGCAGACTACCTATTCAACTTCCCTATATAAGATACCAGTCGTTAAAGCATTCATGGAGGGCCTTAGGAGAATTATACCACCAAGAACACTACCTGTTCCTTCATGGAACCTAAATGTTGTCCTAACTAGACTTATGGGTCCACCTTTTGAACCCATGCACTCCTGCGAAATACAATTCCTAACCTGGAAGGTGGCATTTCTCATCGCCATTACTTCCCTAAGAAGAGTAAGCGAGATTCAGGCGTTTACAATACAGGAACCTTTTATACAACTACACAAAAATAAAGTCGTCCTAAGGACCAATCCTACATTTTTGCCAAAGGTTATTTCACCGTTCCATCTAAATCAAACAGTGGAACTTCCAGTGTTCTTTCCACAGCCAGATACCGTAGCTGAAAGGGCACTACATACATTAGATGTCAAAAGAGCATTGATGTATTACATTGACAGAACAAAAAACATCAGAAAGACTAAACAACTCTTTATTGCATTTCAAAAACCTCATGCAGAAAACCCAATTTCAAAACAAGGTATAGCCAGATGGATAGTTAAATGCATCCAAATCTGCTACCTTAAAGCTAAACGACAGCTGCCCATTACACCAAGGGCACACTCAACCAGAAAGAAAGGTGCTACCATGGCCTTTCTAGGAAACATCCCAATGCATGAAATATGTAAGGCAGCCACATGGTCTACGCCTCACACATTCACCAAGCACTACTGTGTAGACGTGTTATCCGCACAACAAGCCACAGTAGGGCAAGCTGTATTAAGAACATTATTTCACACTACTTCCACTCCTACAGGCTGATCCACCGCTTTTGGGGAAATAACTGCTTACTAGTCTATGCAGAACATGCGTATCTACAGCGACAGATGCCATCGAACTGAAAATGTCACTTACCCAGTGTACATCTGTTCGTGGCATCAGTCGCAGTAGATTTGCATGTGCCCACCCGCCTCCCCGGAAGCCTGTAGCAGTTTGGAAGTTACCTTCAATTAATTATATATGTATCATCTCAACCTTAAATAGGTGCATACTTAGTCACTCCATTGCATGGGCACTATTACTACAATTCAACTCCTACCTCACCCTCTGCGGGGAAAAACAATCGAGGATAGAGTCGACGCCCATGCGCAATGGAGACAAAAGGAGGAGTCACTCGGTCCCGTGACTCGAAAGACTTCTTCGAAGAAAAACAACTTGTAACACTCCGGCCCAACACCAGATGGCGAGCTATTGCAGAACATGCGAATCTACTGCGACTGATGCCACGAACAGATGTACACTGGGTAAGTGACATTTTCATTCCCTGCCCTATCTGGCATTTGGATGCCTTGATAGAGAGGCCTGCTGATTGCAGAGCCTTCAAAACCTTCTTCAGGTGGACCAGGTGATCCTGCCAGTTGGAGCTAAAGACAGCAATATCATCAAGATAAGCTGCACTAAAGGACTCCAACCCAGCAAGGACATGATTCACCAACCTTTGGAAGGTGGCAGGGGCATTCTTTAAACCAAAGGGCATAACAGTAAACTGATAATGCCCATCAGGTGTGGAGAATGCTGTTTTCTCTTTTGCTCCAGGTGCCATTTTGATTTGCCAGTACCCTGCTGTTAAGTCAAAGGTACTTAAGAATTTGGCAGCACCTAATTTGTCAATCAGCTCGTCAGCTCTAGGAATGGGATGGGCATCTGTCTTGGTGACAGAATTAAGACCTCTGTAGTCCACACAAAACCTCATCTCTCTCTTTCCATCTTAGGTGTGAGGTTTGGGGACTAAGACCACTGGGCTAGCCCAGGGGCGGTCAGAGTGCTCAATTACTCCCAATTCCAGCCTCTTGTGGACTTCCACCTTGATGCTTTCCTTAACTTGATCAGACTGTCTGAAGATTTTGTTTTTGACAGGCATGCTGTCTCCTGTGTCCACATCATGGGTACACAGGTGTGTCTGACCAGGGGTTAGGGAAAAGAGCTCAACAAACTGTTGTAGGACCTTCCTACAGTCAGCTTGCTGTTGGCCAGAGAGGGTGTCTGAATAGATCACTCCATCCACTGAGCCATCTTTAGGGTCTGATGAGAGGAGATCAGGGAGAGGCTCACTCTCAGCTTCCTGGTCCTCATCTGTTACCATCAACAGATTCACATCAGCCTTATCATGGAAGAGTTTTAGGCGGTTTACATGGATCACCCTCTTGGGGCTCCTGCTTGTGCCTAGGTCCACCAGGTAGGTGACCTGACTCTTCTTTTCCAGGATTGGGTAAGGGCCACTCCATCTGTCGTGAAGTGCCCTGGGAGCTACAGGCTCCAAAACCCAGACTTTCTGCCCTGGTTGAAATTCAACCATTGCAGCCTTTTGGTCACACCAAAACTTCTGGAGCTGTTGGCTGGCCTCAAGGTTTTTACTTGCCTTTTCCATGTACTCTGCCATTCTTGAGCGAAGGCCAAGTACATAGTCCACTATGTCTTGTTTAGGCTCATGAAGAGGTCTCTCCCAGCCTTCTTTAACAAGAGCAAGTGGTCCCCTTACAGGGTGGCCAAACAGAAGTTCAAAGGGTGAGAACCCTACTCCCTTCTGAGGCACCTCTCTGTAAGTGAAAAGCAGACATGGCAGGAGGACATCCCATCTCCTTTTGAGTTTTTCTGGGAGCCCCATGATCATGCCCTTTAATGTCTTGTTGAATCTCTCAACAAGGCCATTAGTTTGTGGATGATATGGTGTAGTGAATTTATAAGTCACTCCACACTCATTCCACATGTGTTTCAGGTATGCTGACATGAAGTTGGTACCTCTGTCAGACACCACCTCCTTAGGGAAGCCCACTCTGGTAAAGATACCAATGAGGGCCTTGGCTACTGCAGGGGCAGTAGTCGACCTGCGGGGAATAGCTTCAGGATACCTAGTAGCATGATCCACTACTACTAGGATGTACATATTTCCTGAGGCTGTGGGAGGTTCAAGTGGACCCACTATGTCCACACGCACTCTTTAAAAGGGGACCCCCACCACTGGAAGTGGAATGAGGGGGGCCTTTGGATGTCCACCTGTCTTACCACTGGCTTGACAGGTGGGACAGGAGATGCAAAACTCCTTAACCTTCTGGGACATGTTGGGCCAGTAGAAGTGGTTGACTAACCTCTCCCACGTCTTGGTTTGTCCCAAATGCCCAGCAAGGGGAATATCATGGGCTAAGGTCAGAATAAACTCTCTGAACGCCTGAGGCACTACCACTCTCCTAGTGGCACCAGGTTTGGGATCTCTTGCCTCAGTGTACAGGAGTCCATCTTCCCAATAGACCCTATGTGTTCCATTTTTCTTGCCTTTGGACTCTTCAGCAGCTTGCTGCCTAAGGCCTTCAAGAGAGGGACAGGTTTCTTGTCCCTTACACAACTCTTCCCTTGAGGGTCCCCCTGGGCTTAAGAGCTCAACCTGATAAGGTTCCAGCTCCATAGGCTCAGTTCCCTCAGAGGGCAGAACTTCTTCCTGAGAAGAGAGGTTCTCTTTTTCTTGTTGTGTTGCAGCTGGTTTCCCAGCTGACTTTCCTTTTCTCTTGGTAGGCTGGGCCTTTCTTCCAGACTCCAGCTCTACTTTTTCATCCTGTGCCTTGCACTGTGCCCTTGTCTTGACACACACCAGTTCAGGGATACCCAGCATGGCTGCATGGGTTTTCAGTTCTACCTCAGCCCATGCTGAGGACTCCAGGTCATTTCCAAGCAAACAGTCTACTGGGATATTTGAGGAGACCACCACCTGTTTCAGGCCATTGACCCCTCCCCACTCTAAAGTTACCATAGCCATGGGATGTACTTTAGTCTGATTGTCAGCGTTGGTGACTGGATAAGTTTGTCCAGCTAGGTATTGGCCAGGGGAAACCAGTTTCTCTGTCACCATAGTGACACTGGCACCTGTATCCCTCAGGCCCTCTACACTTGTCCCATTAATTAAGAGCTGCTGCCTGTACTTTTGCATGTTAGGGGGCCAGGCAGCCAGTGTGGCTAAATCCACCCCACCCTCAGAGACTAATGTAGCTTCAGTGTGACACCTGATTTGCTCTGGGCACACTGTTGATCCCACTTGGAGACTAGCCATTCCAGTGTTAGCTGGAGTGGAGTTTGAAGTGGTATTTTTCTTGGGACAGGCCTTGTCTCCAGTTTGGTGTCCAGACTGACTACAGCTACGACACCAGGCCTTTATGGGATCAAAGTTTTTACCCTTGTACCCAGAATTGTTTTGTGAAGAGGCTCTGGGCCCACCCTCCTGTGCAGGTTTTTGGGGGCCTGTAGAAGACTCTTTACTATTTTTGTTTTTGGCTGTCTCACCACCCTTCCCCTGGGGAGGTTTTGTGACCCCTTTCTTTTGGTCACCCCCTGTGGAAGTTTTGGACACCCTAGTCTTGACCCAATGGTCCGCCTTCTTTCCCAATTCTTGGGGAGAAATTGGTCCTAGGTCTACCAGATGCTGATGCAGTTTATCATTGAAACAATTACTTAATAGGTGTTCTTTCACAAATAAATTGTACAGTCCATCATAATTACTTACACCACTGCCTTGAATCCAACCATCTAGTGTTTTTACTGAGTAGTCTACAAAGTCAACCCAGGTCTGGCTCGAGGATTTTTGAGCCCCCCTGAATCTAATCCTATACTCCTCAGTGGAGAATCCAAAGCCCTCAATCAGGGTACCCTTCATGAGGTCATAAGATTCTGCATCTTTTCCAGAGAGTGTGAGGAGTCTATCCCTACACTTTCCTGTGAACATTTCCCAAAGGAGAGCACCCCAGTGAGATTTGTTCACTTTTCTGGTTACACAAGCCCTCTCAAAAGCTGTGAACCATTTGGTGATGTCATCACCATCTTCATATTTAGTTACAATCCCTTTAGGGATTTTCAACATGTCAGGAGAATCTCTGACCCTATTTATGTTGCTGCCACCATTGATGGGTCCTAGGCCCATCTCCTGTCTTTCCCTTTCTATGACTAGGATCTGTCTTTCCAAAGCCAATCGTTTGGCCATCCTGGCTAACTGGATGTCCTCTTCACTGGAGTTATCCTCAGTGATTTCAGAGAGGTTGGTCCCTCCTGTGAGGGAGCCAGCATCTCTGACTATTATGCTTGGAGTCAGGGCTTGAGAGGCCCTGTCCTCCCTAGATAGGACTGGTAGGGGGGAATCATCCTCCAATTCACTATCCTCATCCTCTGTGTTGCCATCCTCAGAGGGGTTGGCCTTTTCAAACTCTGCCAACAGCTCCTGGAGCTGTAGTTTGGAAGGTCTGGGCCCCATTGCTATTTTCTTTATTTTACAGAGTGACCTTAGCTCCCTCATCTTAAGATGGAGGTAAGGTGTGGTGTTGAGTTCCACCACATTCACATCTGTACTAGACATTATGCTTCTAAAAGTTGGAATACTTTTTAAGAATCTAGAAACTAGTTCTAGAATCTAATTCAAACTTTTCACAAACTTTTAAACACTAAAAGAAATGCTAAACAGGGACTAACACAAGGCCCTAGCAGGACTTTTAAGAATTTAGAAAAATTTCAAATTGCAAAAAATCAATTTCTAATGACAATTTTTGGAATTTGTCGTGTGATCAGGTATTGGCTGAGTAGTCCAGCAAATGCAAAGTCTTGTACCCCACCGCTGATCCACCAATGTAGGAAGTTGGCTCTGCATGCACTATTTCAAAGAAAGGAATAGTATGCACAGAGTCCAAGGGTTCCCCTTAGAGATAAGATAGTGGCAAAAAGAGATAATACTAATGCTCTATTTTGTGGTAGTGTGGTCGAGCAGTAGGCTTATCAAAGGAGTAGTGTTAAGCATTTGTTGTACATACACACAGGCAATAAATGAGGAACACACACTCAGAGACAAATCCAGCCAATAGGTTTTGTTATAGAAAAATATATTTTCTTAGTTTAGTTTAAGAACCACAGGTTCAAATTCTACATGTAATATCTCATTTGAAAGGTATTGCATGTAAGTACTTTAGGAACTTTGAATAATTACAGTAGCATATATACTTTTTACATAAAACACAATAAGCTGTTTTAAAAGTGGACACAGTGCAATTTTCACAGTTCCTAGGGGAGGTAAAGTATTGTTATTTTTAACAGGTAAGTAAGTCACTTACAGGTCTCAGTTTTTGGTCCAATGTAGCCCACCGTTGGGGGTTCAGAGCAACCCCAAAGTCACCACACCAGCAGCTCAGGGCCGGTCAGGGGCAGAGGTCAAAGAGGTGCCCAAAACACATAGGCTTCAATCGAGAGAAGGGGGTGCCCCGGTTCCAGTCTGGCAGAAGGTAAGTACCCGCGTCTTCGGAGGGCAGACCAGGGGGGTTTTGTAGGGCACCAGGGGGGTTTTGTAGGGCACCGGGGGGGACACAAGTCAGCACAAAAAGTACACCCTCAGCAGCGCGGGGGCGGCCGGGTGCAGTGTGCAAACACGCGTCGGGTTTTCAATGGTTTTCAAGGAGAGACCAAGGGGTCTCTTCAGCGGTGCAGGCAGGCAAGGGGGGGGCTCCTCGGGGTAGCCACCACCTGGGCAAGGGAGAGGGCCTCCTGGGGGTCACTCCTGCACAGAAGTTCCGTTCCTTCAGGTGCTGCGGGTGCAGGGTCTTTTCCAGCTGTCGGGACTTTAGGTTCAGGCAGTCGCGGTCAGGGGGAGCCTCGGGATTCCCTCTGCAGGCGTCGCTGTGGGGGCTCAGGGGAGACAACTTTGGTTACTCACGGTCTCGGAGTCGCCGGAGGGTCCTCCCTGAGGTGTTGGTTCTCCACCAGTCGAGTCGGGGTCGCCGGGTGCAGTGTTGCAAGTCTCATGCTTCTTGCGGGGAGTTGCAGGCGTCTTTAAATCTGCTCCTTTGAAACAAAGTTGCAGTTCTTTTGGAGCAGTGCCGCTGTCCTCGGGAGTTTCTTGTCTTTCTCAAAGCAGGGCAGTCCTCTGAGGATTCAGAGGTCGCTGGTCCCTTGGGAAGCGTCGCTGGAGCAGGTTTCTTTGGAAGGCAGGAGACAGGCCGGTAGGTCTGGGGCCAAAGCAGTTGGTGTCTTCTTTTCTTCCTCTGCAGGGGTCTTTCAGCTCAGCAGTCCTCTTCTGGTTGTAAGTTGCAGGAATCTAAAGTTTTAGGTTCAGGGAAGCCCTTAAATACTAAATTTAAGGGCGTGTTTAGGTCTGGGGGTTAGTAGCCAATGGCTACTAGCCCTGAGGGTGGGTACACCCTCTTTGTGCCTCCTCCCAAGGGGAGGGGGTCACATCCCTAATCCTATTGGGGAATCCTCCATCTGCAAGATGGAGGATTTCTAAAAGTTAGAGGCACTTCAGCTCAGGACACCTTAGGGGCTGTCCTGACTGGCCAGTGACTCCTCCTTGTTATTCTCATTATTTTCTCCGGCCTTGCTGCCAAAAGTGGGGGCCGTGGCCGGAGGGGGCGGGCAACTCCACTAGCTGGAGTGTCCTGCGGTGCTGGCACAAAGGGGTGAGCCTTTGAGGCTCACCGCCAGGTGTGACAGCTCCTGCCTGGGGGAGGTGTTAGCATCTCCACCCAGTGCAGGCTTTGTTACTGGCCTCAGAGTGACAAAGGCACTCTCCCCATGGGGCCAGCAACATGTCTCGGTTGTGGCAGGCTGCTGGAATAAGTCAGCCTACACAGATAGTCGGTTAAGGTTTCAGGGGGCACCTCTAAGGTGCCCTGTGGGGTGTATTTTACAATAAAATGTACACTGGCATCAGTGTGCATTTATTGTGCTGAGAAGTTTGATACCAAACTTCCCAGTTTTCAGTGTAGCCATTATGGTGCTGTGGAGTTCGTGTAAAACAGACTCCCAGACCATATACTCTTATGGCTACCCTGCACTTACAATGTCTAAGGTTTTTAGACACTGTAGGGGCACAGTGCTCATGCACTGGTGCCCTCACCTATGGTATAGTGCACCCTGCCTTAGGGCTGTAAGGCCTGCAAGAGGGGTGACTTATCTATACCTGCATAGGCAGTGAGAGGCTGGCATGGCACACCCTGAGGGGAGTGCCATGTCGACTTACTCGTTTTGTTCTCACCAGCACACACAAGCTGGCAAGCAGTGTGTCTGTGCTGAGTGAGGGGTCTCCAGGGTGGCATAAGACATGCTGCAGCCCTTAGAGACCTTCCTTGGCATCAGGGCCCTTGGTACCAGGGGTACCATTTACAAGGGACTTATCTGGATGCCAGGGTGTGCCAATTGTGGATACAAAAGTACAGGTTAGGGAAAGAACACTGGTGCTGGGGCCTGGTTAGCAGGCCTCAGCACACTTTCAATTCAAAACATAGCATCAGCAAAGGCAAAAGGTCAGGGGGTAACCATGCCAAGGAGGCATTTCCTTACAGTGCCTGCATAGCACTAGGCATCAATGTGTGCACCAGCACAGGGGGAAAGAACAGGAACGCACCATATCTTGTAAATACAGTGCATTTCTGCCCTTTCGAATTGGTGTAGGACAGCACAGGAGAAAGGCTTGCTGTGCTGCCCTATGCAATAAATCCTTGTAAATATGACCCTCAGTGTCAACACTTGCCAGAATAGCACTTAGCGTGGAGCACAGGACTACTGTAAGGCTCCTTGACGCTACCTCTGAAGAAGATCAAGAGCACCTGGATCAGGGATGTACCTTTGTGGGGGTAGGGGATTGGGGTACACCCCCATTTAAAAAAAAAAGTGTTCTGCAGTAAATAGTTGAGCAGAAGTGTTTTCAGTCGGTTAATGTGAAGTGTCTGATTTTTACATGCTTACACTGACAAAAACACACATTCTCCCTCTCGTCTATATTTTGAAGGCCTTATAAAATGTTGGTTAGTTTTAAAAATATTGCGTTTTAGGCACCTCTAACAATCATCAATCTTCTCTCTTCCCACTTCCCCACAAGACCTGCTTTTATATAATGTGTTTTAACAAGACAATCCAGCATGACAGTTGGGAAATCTGGACTGGGCCCAAGCCATCCTAGTGACTCTGTATCAAGCCAGGAGATTATTTGTAATTGAAACTTCTGGGCAGGAGCATCTGTATGCTCAGGTTGTCTCTTCTGGAAGATCTTCTGTTGCAAAAGCAGGGCAAAGTCTTGCCCCTGGGCCTGACCATTCTCCACCTCCATGTGTGGAAAATGAGCATGGTTAGACCTGGCCCTCTCTCCAGTCACCCCACAAACCTTTTGCTTCGAACCCTCCTACTTTCTGACCCATTTTTGTTTGGCTTTTAGGACCTTTTGCACTGTACTACTGCTGCCCAGTGATAAAGTGCTTGTGCGCTCTTCTTTAAGCGTGGTAAAATTGGCTCACACCCATTTGGCACATTTAATTTACATTTAAATCCCTACTAAAGTGGTACTACTTGTACCAAGGGCCTGTAAATTAAGTGCAGGACCACAAAGCCAAACTCTACATAGCTGAAAGCTTGAAAGGCCAGGTCTCGCACAAAGTTGCAGATTCATTCTCAGTCTCAAGGCTGTTCCCGAGAGAAGTAGTTGTACCTGACCAGATCTTGAGGTAAGAGGAAAAAAAAAGAAGCACAACAAAGGGAAACACTGCTATTGCTTCTTCCTGCCACTCATGAAGTTATGCAGACATTGGGGCATCTCCAAGTCTCTGTCCCACTCTTTGTTTGAAACTGATCTTTTTGCTAGTCCCAATCCAGACGGAGTTCCTGGGCCATTGGTGATGCTACAACAGGCCTTCAAGGACATTACGATACAGATCTTTGGTACCTTTCTGGGCCCCATGAATCCAAGGACGTCACCAGATGCGTTACCGTCAGTGAATCTGTCCAAGATGCCAACTGCGCCTCTCAACCCCATTCCGGTGCAGACTGCTGCTCGGACTCCTACAACAGCACGGCCCCTCTGTGTTTAAAGCTGGCATTGATGCTAGGAAAACAAAAATCCATAGTCCTCTTGGACCGTGAAGCAAATATACCACAACCTCTTTCAAAGTCATATCCACTTGTACAACCCCACTATGGTTCTGATATGCTTCCATTGCAGTACATATTGTCAGAGCCACAAGAGGACTGCAATGACACATTGCAGCTGTATGACAATGAGAACCTATTTCAAGAACCCCACCCCAACAGGATACTGGCCTTACCACTTCACCTGGCCCCTCTATGGAGGAGTCTGCCTCGTTTGTCATGGTGATAAGAAGGGTGGGAGATGTGTTTGACCTCCAGCTCCCCTCTGTGGAGGGAAAACCAGATTTACTCAGTGGTACTGCAGCCTCTTCACAGCCACTCCTCCTTTTTAATGAGACATTAACTGACATGCTTTTAGGCACCTGGTTGAAACCAGGATATGAACTGCCAAATAGGCAGAAAACACAGACTTGCTCCAGGGAACCTATTCATCCTGCAGCAGCTAACAGCCACAAGCTTTATGGTTCAGTTCTCCGGTAGTAGGTTGACCCCTAAATGCGTTACTGACCACTCTGCCAAACAGGGAGCCAAAACACACGGGCGCATTCAGGAGCAAATGTTCTCATATGCTAATCTTATCCTTAGGTCTGTAAACTTGAGTTGTCTCCTGGGAAATTACTCGCTGGCTTTGTAGATAAAGATGGCCAATATCTTGCCTGCAGTCTGATGTCCTTTGCTTCAGCATCCAAAAGATAATTCAGGATGTCCAAGTTGCAGTAAAGCATGCAATCAGGTTGGGCTTTGACACGGACTGTCTAGGTAGGGCTTTGGCACTGTACAAGTGATGTCCAACAATCACTCATGGCCATTTGACAGCACGTGTCTCTTTGGAGACCAGACAGACTCACTGTTAGAATACTTTAACGAAAGTAAGGCAACAGTGTGCTTTCTTGGCCTCACCCACACAGGACGTTCCCCAGCAGTACCTCCCCTTTTGAGGCTTTAGCAGGAGTTAACACCAGAGGGCACAGCATACGTCCACCTGTACAACAACAGATCTCCCGGGCTTTTGGAGTCAGGGATCTGGCATTCGGCCAACAGCATCCAGACCCAACCCCACAAGGCAGTGAAATATCCATCCCGCCTCCGTAACTAATTTTTATTAGCACTTTTTTACATGGCCAGATACGTTATTACCTCCACAGGTGACCAGGTATCACTTTGGACAGATGAGTGCTTTTAAATGCACAACACTTGCACTGTACCCTTCCTTTCCATCCTTCCAAACCAAGCACAACAGCTTCAGGAGAACCATTCTGAGAAGGTAAGTTGAAGCTGTCTTGGAAAGGGTACTAGTATTAGTTTGGTGCTGGCTGCTACTTTCTGGAGCCAAAGAAAGACTGAGGGTTCCCTCCTTTTCTGGACCTCCACTATGAACGTCTCTCTCAAAAAAGTAAAAGTTCAAGATGCTCACTTTGCTCAAGTTCTGTTGCCCTAGATCCATGCAACTGGATAGTGGTGTTGAATTTGCAAGACACTTATTTCCACATTCCTATACTACAGTCCCACAGATGTTACCTGCGGTTTCAGTTAGGCCACAAGCATTTTTAGGTATCAGTGCTCCCTTTTGGCCTTACCAATGCCCCATGGGTGTTCACAAAAGTGATTGTGGTAGTTGCTGCTCATCTTAGAGGTATGGGAAGACTTGGATTCCCAACCTCCAAACTGGTGGCTGAAGCCAGACTCATCTGTCAACCAATGACAGATGACCTGTTGACCCCAAAATCATAACTGACTTCTTCACAGAGACTACCATTCAATGGATCTATTCTAGACACAGTGCTTTTACGGGTTCCCACCACCTCACTGAGTCCAGAACATTCAGGATGTGATCCTGATGATTTAGCCTTTGACCTGGATCTCGGTGAATGCAGCCCCGAGGCTTCTCGACTTCCTGCATCCTGCTAATCGACCACATAAGGTGGTACCCGTGGGCTCTCTGACCCGTAGTTGGACCTTTGGCAGACACTTTGCCCTGTGGACAGTTGACAAATGCATCTCTGTTGAGTTGATGTGGCAGTAAAAGTACTGTGGTTGGAGTTGCAAGGCATTCGCTTGGCATTTAAAGCTATCCTCCCATACATCAAGGGAGAACTGGTGCATGTTCTCATGGACACCGCCCTGTGGTACTGCAACAAGGAGGGTGGAGTGCTGTTGTGGGTTTTGTGCTCTGGAGCTGCTCATCTTCCTTTGACTGCACATCATCTGACAGGATCTGTAAACACCAGGGCAGGTGTCTCCAGGTCACCAAGGGAGTCTTCCAAAAATTCAGGGGCCTGTTTTTGCCATCGCTGAGACTGTGCAGTGTCCACACTTCTGCACATAGGAGAAATCAAGGTAGTTCACGCTCACACATGCCTTCTTTCTGAAGTAGGACTCCTGCATAACTTCCCTCCTTCAAGTCTCCTGCCCAAGGTTCCGAAGATCAGGTACAGCCAGGTCCAGGTCATTCAAGAGGCTCCATATTGGGTCAGGAAAGTGTGGTACCCACAACTGCTGGCCACGAGCATCTGTCCTTCACTTTATCTGCCTCTTTGGGAGGCTCTCCTGTCACATCAGGGCCGTCTCATACATCCAAGCCTATACAGCTTGCACCTCCATGCGTGGAGACTGAGCATGATAGTTAGGGGCATATTTATACTCCGTTTGCACCAAATTAGCATCATTTTATTTTACTCTTATTCGGTGCAAAACTAACTCCATATTTATACTTTGGCGCTAGACCTGTCTAGCGCCAAATTTATGGAGTTAGTCATTTTTCGATGTAGAAACCTACCTTGCCTTAATGAGATACAATGCAAGCGTTCCAGTGCAAAGAAGGACTATGGTCTTAACGCCATATTTATACTCCCATGCAAAAATGGTGCACGAGAGGGAGGAGGGGTCAAAAAATGGGGCAAAGCTTGCTTTGCCCCGTTTTTTAACACCTGGGTCAGGGCAGGCGTTAGTGGACCTGTGGGCCTATTTCCATGGTGGAACACCATGGAGTAAGCCCACAGATGCCCGCCCCCAGGGACACCTCCACCCACACCAGAGGGACAGCGGAGAATGGGGGAACCCCATCCCAGGTAGGGGTCCTGAAATGGGCCCATTACATGCCAGAGGGTGCAATGGCCATTTCCAGGGGACCCTGGTCCCCTGGGCTGGCTATTGGGATTGTGGGAATGACTCCTGTATATATATATATATTTTTTTTTAACTCTGACCTGCCTAACATCATTTTTTAGTGGAAAACCCCTTTCTTCCACGCCACCAGCCCCACCCAACCAAATATATGGAAAATGTCACTTACCCAGTGTAAATCTGTTTGTGGCAGGATACGCTGCAGATTCACATGCTGTGCACTGTTCCTGCCATCTAGTGTTGGGCTCGGAGTGTTACAAGTTGTTTTTCTTCAAAGAAGTCTTTTCAAGTCACAGGACCGAGTGACTCCTCCCTTCCCGCTCCATTGCGCATGGGCGTCGACTCCATCTTAGATTGTTTTCCCCACAAAGTGTGAGGTAGGAGTTGGTAAAGTAAGAATAGTAGAGGTGCCCATGCAATGGAGTAGAAATGTATGTACATAGTATGTACATAGTGTGTAGTAAGAGAATATTTATTTACATATTTACAATTTACATGCAACTAAACGGCTCCCGGGGAGGTGGGAGGGCACATGTGAATCTGCAGCGTATCATGCCACGAACAGATGTACACTGGGTAAGTGTAATTTTCCGTTCAATGGTATGTGTAGCTGCAGATACACATGCTGTGCATAGACTACAAAGCAGTAATCTCCCCAAAAGCGGTGGTCAGCCTGTAGGAGTTGAAGTTGTCTGAAATAATGTTCTTAATACAGCCTGTCCTACTGTGGCTTGTTGAGTTGCTAACTCATCTACACAGTAATGCTTAGTGAATGTATGGGGCGTAGACCAGGTGGCTGCCTTACAAATTCCTGTCATTGGTATATTACCAAGAAAAGCCATTGTGGCGCCTTTCATTCTAGTGCAGTGTGCCCTTGGTGTAATGGGTAATTCTCTTTTAGCTTTAAGGTAACAGGTTTGAATGCATTTAACTATCCATCTGGCAATACCCTGTTTGGATATAGGGTTACCTGCATGAGGTTTTTGTAAAGCTACGAAAAATTGTTTAGTTTTACAAAATTGTTTCGTTCTGTCAATGTAATACATTAGCTCTCTTTATGTCTAATGTATGCAATGCCCTTTCAGCTACTGAGTTTGGTTGTGGAAAGAAGACTAGGAGTTCCAAAGTTTGGTTTAGATGGAATGGTGATATGACTTTTGGTAAAAGTTTTGGATTTGTACGGAGAACCACTTTATGTACTTGTATAAAGGGTTCTTGAATAGTAAACGCCTGTATTTCACCAACTCTTCGATGTGATGGCTATTAGAAAGGCTACTTTCCAAGTTAAAAACTGGATTTGACAAGAATGCATGGGTTTAAATGGTGGGCCCATGAGTCATGTTAATACAATATTAATATTCCAAGAAGGTGGTGGTGTCCTTGGGGGTATGATTCTTTTTAGTACTTCCATAAAGGCTTTAATAACTGGGATTCTAAAAAGTGATTTTGTATGTTTAATCTGCAGATATTGCAGTAAGATGGATTTTAATGGAAGAAAAAGCTAGATCTGACTTTTGTAAGTGTAGTAAATAACTTACAATGTTTTGTGTGGAGGCTTCTAGTGGCATAATTTGATTAGCCTGGCAGTAGCAAACAAATCTTTTCCATTTGTTCGCGTAACAATGTCTTGTTGTGGGTTTTCTTGCTTGTTTAATTACCTCCATACACTCTTCTTGAAAGGTTTAAATATCCGAATTTTAAGACTTCAGGAGCCAGATTGCTAGGTTGAGCGATGCTGGATCCAGGTGTCTGATCTGTTGTTTGTGTCGTGTCAACAGATCCGGTCTGTTTGGTAGTTTGATGTGGGGTACTACTGATAGGTCCAACAGTGTGGTGTACCACGGTTGGCGAGCCCATGTTGGTGCTATAAGTATTAGTTTGAGTCTGTTTTGACTCACTTTGTTGACCAGATAAGGAATGTTCAGGAGGGGGTGGGGGGGGAGCGTAAGCAAATATCCCTGACCAGCTGATCCATAGAGCATTGCCCTTGGACTGAGGGTGTGGGTACCCGGACACGAACTTTTGGCATTTTTTTGGTTTTCTTTTGTTGCAAATAGATCTATGTTTGGTGTCCCCCAGCGGTAGAAGTGATCTTGTAGAATCTGGGGATGTATTTCCCATTTGAGAGTTTGCTGTTGATCTCGACTGAGATTGTTGGCTAACTGATTTTGAATGCCTGGTATGTATTGTGCTATCAGGCGAATGTTGTTGTGAATCGACCAATGGCAATTTTTTTGTGCTAGGAGACACAGTTGTGACAAGTGTGTACCCCCCCCCCCCCCCCCTGTTTGTTTAGATAATACATTGTTGTCATATTGTCTGTCTCGACAAAAATGTGTTTGTGGGCTAGCAGTGGTTGAAACGCTTTTAATGATAGAAATACCGCTAGCAGTTCCAATTGATTTATGTGAAGTAGTTTTTGTCGATTGTCCCATTGACCTTGTATGCTGTGATTGTTGAGGTGTGCTCCCCACCCAACCATGGAAGCGTCTGTTGGGATAATGGCGTGAGGCACTGGGTCTTGAAAAGGCCGCCCTTTGTTTAAATTTACAGGGTTCCACCATTGAAGCGAAGAGTGTGCTTGGCGATCTATCAACACTAGATCTTGGAGTTGAGCCTGTGCCTGCGTCCATTGTTTTGCTAGGCACTGCTGTAAGGGCTGTATGTGTAGCCTTGAGTTTGGGACAATAGCTATGCATGAGGACATCATGCCTAGTAGTTTCATCAGAAACTTTACTGTGTATTGTTGGTTTGGTTACATGCTTGATCTCACAATTTGGAACAACTGAACTCTTTGTGGACTTGGAGTGGCAATTGCTCTTTGTGTGTTGAGTGTTGCTCCCAAGTATTGTTGTATTTGGGATGGTTGTAGATGTGATTTTTGGTAATTTATAGAAAACACTAGTTTGTGTAGAGTATCTATGACGTATTGCGTTTGAAATTGACATTGTTGTTGAGTGTTGGCTTTTATTAGCCATTCGTCCAAATATGGGGAATACATGCATGTGCTGTCTCCTTATGAGCTGCTACTACGGCTAGGCATTTTGTAAATACTCTGGGGGCTGTTGTTATTCCGAACGGTAGCACTTTGATTTGATAATGTTTGCATTGTATTACAAACCTTAGGTATTTCCTGTGAGATGGATGGATGGGTATGTGGAAATACGCATCTTTGAGATCCAGTGTGGTCATGTATTCCCCTTTTTTTTTAGTAAGGGAACTACGTCCTGAAGTGTTACCATGTGTAAATGATCTGATTTGATGAAGAGATTCAGTGTTCCGAGATCTAAGATATGCCTTAATGTTTTGTCCTTTTTTGGAATAAGGAAATACCAAAAGGGAACAGACGTTTACTCCCTGTGATAGGGTACTAGCTCTATGGCTTGTTTTTGTAGCAGTGCTTGGACCTCTATATGTAATAGGTCTAAGTGTTGTGGAGACAATCTGTGCGGTTTTGGTGGCACATCTGGAGGGAATGTTGTGAATTCTATGCAATAACCATGTTGGATAATTGATAAGACCCACGTGTCTGTGGTAATGTGTGTCCAATTGTGGTAGTATTTGGTTAGCCTCCCCCCCACTGGTGACAAGTGTTGGGGTAGTGTGACATTGAAGTCACTGCTTGCTAGGGCTTGGTTTGGTGGGCTGGAATTTCCCTATTCCTCTTGGGAATTGTCCTCTATAGGAACCACGAACACCACCCCTACCCCATTGGTATTGTGACTGGTAGGTGGGTTTTGTTTGGGAGGTGGATGGTTCAGATGTTTGTTGCCGAAACCCCCCTCTAAATTGTGGTTTCCTAAAAGTGCCTCTGAATTGTGGGGAGTAGAGCACGACCAATGGCTTTGGCCATGTCTGTGTCTTTTTTTCATCTTCTCGATCGCGGTATTGACTTCCAGCCCAAACAACTGATGTTGCTTAAACGGCATATTTAGTACCGCTTGTTGTATTTCTGGTTTGAATCCAGAACTTCGCAGCCATGCATGCCTTTGAATTGTTACAGCTGTGTTTACAGTCCGTGCTGCTGTATCTGCAGAGCCTAATGCAGACCTTATCTGATTGTTTGATATGGCCTGTCCCTCTTCAACTACTTGCTGGGCAAGTTTTTGGTGTTCCTTGGGCAAGTGCTGGATGATGTCTTGCATCTCGTCCCAGTGTGCCCTGTCATAGCGTGCAAGTAGGGCTTGCGAATTTGCAATTCACCATTGATTGGCGGCTTTTGATGCCACTCTTGCCCGCTGCGATGAACTTTCGACTCTCTTTGTCAGGTGGTGGGGCATCCCCTGATGATTGTGAGTTCGCCCTTTTTCTTGCAGCCCCCACAACCACTGAGTCCGGGGTGAGCTGTTGCGTTATAAACACTGGGTCTGTTGGGGTGGTTTATATTTCTTTCCGACCCATGGCGTGATAGCTCTTCCCTTTACAGGCTCTTGGAAGACCCGTTGTGCGTGCTTGAGCATGCCTGGTCGCATTGGCAGGCTTTGATCGGATGCGTGGGTGGATGCCAGAGTGTTGAAAAGGAAGTCATCCTCCACTGTTTCAGAGTGCATTGTTACGTTGTGGAACGTAGCTGCCCTGGCTAGTACTTGCGTATATGCTGTACTGTCCTCTGGTGGTGAAGGCTTGGTTGGATAACACTCTGCGCTGTTGTCCGATATAGGTGGATCGTATAGATCCCATGCATCATCTTGGGTCATCCCAGTATGTGTGGGTGACTGAGTTATCGGTGTACCCACTGGTGACAAGTGTGGTGAATTCAGTGGGGATGGTTGTGGTGAGACCTGTGGTGGTGGTGGTGGTGGTGGTGGTGGTGGTGGTGGTGACTTGTCTCTAACCACTTTGGCCTATGGTTGCATTTCTGATTCTTGAAAGGCTAGTTTTCTTTTAGATTTGAATGGAGGGATGGTCTGTATCTTCCCTGTGTCCTTCTGGATTTGTAACATTTGTTGCGTTTGGTCCGGTTCTTCTACATCCAGATCTTGCTCAAATCTATGCCTTTCTTTGAGTTGCATCGAAAGCCCTCGCTCCTCAGTGTATGATGATCATTTCGGCTCCGAAGACTTTTTGCGGTACCGAAATTCCTAATGTAATTGTTTTTTTTGGTTCCAAGGAGCTCTTTCGGGGCTTGCTTGATTCGACAACTCAATGCCGAAATTTTTCGGTGCCAGAATCTCGACCGGAGTCGGATGTCTTCGGCAACTCTTTGGCCTTTTTCGGTGCCCATGTAATGTGGTCACCTTCCCTTCTGTGGGTTGAGCCATGGCCTGCTGGCGGTGGCGTCCCCGTGGCCTTGAATTTTTTGGTGTGACCCTGGGTTTTGGACGGGGCAGGTTTACTCAGTTTGTTGCCCCGTTGAGGGTCTTTCACCGTCTGATTCATCAGTGTTTCTTGGATGGAAATTCTTTCTTCCTCCTCGATGTCGAGATCTTGTTTCGGCTTCAACGCCATTTGTAGTCTTCTTGCGCGTCGATCTCTCAGGGTTTTCTTTGATTGAAACGCTCAGCAAGCTTCACAAGTATCCTCTCTGTGTTCGGACGACAAACACAGGTTACAGACCCGGAGCTGGTCTGTATAAAGATACTTTGCGTGACACTTAGGACAGAAACGGAAGGGGGTCCGGTCCATTGGACTTGGACGACAGGTGTGGTCGGGCCGACCCGGCCTTGATGAAAAGTGGAAGCCCCAAAGGGCCGCTGAAGCGGTGTTGATGTCGGTGCCGATGCCCTAGAACGAAACCGGTACCGAACAAGAACAATACTGACAACTTTTCGATATTTAGCTAACTTTCGCAATTCGAAATACGGAGCGAAGAGGAATACGTCCGAACCCGATGGCGGAAAGAAAACAATCTAAGATGGAGTCGACGCCCATGCGCAATGGAGCCGAAAGGGAGGAGTCACTCAGTCCCGTGACTTGAAAAGACTTCTTCGGAAATAAAACAACTTGTAACACTCCGAGCCCAACACTAGATGGCAGGAACAGGGCACAGCATGTGTATCTGCAGCAATACATGCCATCGAACATACATATATATATATATATATATATATTTTTTTTTTAACACTAGCCTACATTTTGCACCATTCCATAAATATGCTGCAGGGCTGGTGCACAGAAAGGATGCAAGGCATTGCTAAACATTTTGGTGCAAAACTGCATTAGTGCAGATTTGCCCCCAAAAAGTATAAATCAGGGCCTTAATCTTTCAAACCCCTACTATCCTCCGAAAGTAATTAATGTTATTTTGGAGGCTAAGCTTCCTTCCAGTAAGACCATTTCTTTCCGACTACTATGTGGGAAGCTGGGAGAATTTTGTTGTCCAAAGTCCAACCCTTCCAAGCACAGTTGTTTCATGATCACTAGACAAGCTGGTCCTTGCTGTGGCAGCAGTTAAAGCTTGCCAGTTTTACCTGCATTTGTACCATTAGCTGATCAGCTATACCCATTTAAAATCAACTGTTGTGAGGATTTTTCTGAAAGGGCTGACCCATATCCTCTCATCAAAATGATACCCTCGTGGGACCTCAGTATGGTTTTCAGTTTCCTGGTGTCCATCCTACTGAAACCAATACACATTTGCACTCTGAGGCTGCTCACACTGAAAACTGTTCTTCATTGCTATCCCATCAAATAGTCATTCAAATGTGCTGCAACTCCTGCCCAACAGTGAATACACCACCTTCTTGCCAGACAAGATAGTCTTACAGATTAAGGCAGCTTTCCTCTAAGGTTATAACGCCTTGCCTCTTCTCAGCAGTATATTACCCTGCCAGAGTTCTTAGCTCCAGCCTCATTGGTCTGAGGAAGAACAGCTACATTGCCTAGGTCCAAAGAAATCTGAGCATTTACATTGATTGCACCAAAGACCATTAGGTGAATGACCAACAAAAAAAAAGTTAGACCTGTGCAAAAACAGACAATCACCAGATGGATTATCCTTTGTATGAAGAAGACCTGCTACAGACTATCTAAAATACAGCCTCTAGAAACCCTCTAGGCTCATTCCACCAAGCCAAAGCGGATACCACTGCATTGGCATGCGATGTGCCTGTTCTAGACATCTTCCAGGCTGCAACATGGGCATCAGTTCACAACAATACTGCCTGGATATCGAGGCCCACAGAAGGAGCACTTCATCTGTTCGGTCCTGCAGGATTTCCTAGTCTGAGCCATTCTACAGACCCACCACCATGGGAGTTATGGCTTTGGTATTTGTTGGCAAGGAATCTGCTGTTAGAAGTATCTGCCAGAAGAACAAGATCCTTACTTTCTACAAGACTTTCTGGTGGATACTCTAACTACAGATTCCTCACTGACTCATCCTCCTCCCATTTCGGCAGATTGGAATCTTTTGGTCCATACTAAAAAGATTACAAATTAGAGATCTGTACACTGGCACAATATGATTCCTAGGGCTCTGTATCCGATGGTGCAGTTATATGGTGGCCCCAAAACAACTTGTGGGGTGGGACAGACCCAGCATGCAGCCACACAATGCTACCTACCGGCATGCAAGAATTGCTGAGTAATATCTACAGATCCGATCTTGTGCCTGGGGAAAATTCACAGGGATGAAGAATCTGCAATTAAGAATATCTACTAGAAAGAGTGTTACGGAAGGTAAGTAACTTGTTCTTTTTCAAAGCTTCATTGTCATGCCTGTGCCATACAGGGTTTTTCAAACCAGTGGAAAAAGGACAGATCAGTATGAGAGCATTTAAAATATTTCTGATGGGAGGATAAGTACATTTTTATAGTCATGAACTATGATTAGTGTAAAATGTTGATTGTTTCGCCAAAGTAAAACTAGTTTATGTAAGCAACCAAAGACGTGCCTGAAAAAGCAAAATAAACTAATGTTTCTTCCTTGGTAAAACTCTTAAAACTAGTTAAACAATTTTTGCTTTTGTAATTACATCCAACAAAAATATGGTGCTTAGACTAAGTTGATTCTTGTTTAATCAGTTTACTTGTTTTTTTTTTTTTTTTTTTTTTTTTTTGCAGGTTAACAGTCAAGGGGGAGCCATATCTCTCGGTCACCCACTCGGAATGTCAGGTTGTCGCGTTCTTGTGACTCTTCTGTATGCACTACAGCGGACCGGTGGAAAGCGTGGTGTAGCTGCTCTGTGTATCGGTGGTGGAATGGGAATAGCAATGTGCATTGAACGAACATGAAAATCTTAAATTGCCTTACCCGTTTTACAGCCAGACAAGCCCTGCAAATTCAAGGTTGACATAGTTGGATTTTTATTTGTGTTACTACCGGAGTGGGCTAAGTAGTTTTCAGTCGTGGTGGATCTAAACACTTATGTTTGAAAAGTTTAATAAGCTGGACCACTGAGGGGAGTAAACTCCCTACTAAAGTAACTAACCAAAAAAAAATAGTTATCATAGCAAGCAAATTGCTCACCTAGACCAGGAAACCAAATGGGAGATCTGGGCACTTGATATAATAGTATGCACGTTTTTTTTTTCTTTCTCCAAGCAGTTGGGACTTGTAGAGAAAGAAAAAGAATTGAAAAGGTCTATGTTGTTTTTTTTTTTTTTTTTTTTTTTTTAATAGTAGGCAGACATGGTTAAAAACGAGATCAGGAGTGCTAGAGGGATCAATGAGCTCCCCACCTGGTGGCCAACATGTTTCAGCTGGAAATGCCCACGGGCCGTTCAGCTTTCTTCAGGACAGACCAAGTCCTTCAATAATTATGAGAACTAGGTTATTTCAGACTAAGTTATAGGTGAATGCAGGACAGTATCATGCACACAACTCATGGACCCTCATGAGATATGCTAATGTCATCTTGGACCATCAGCCTAATTTAGGAATCTCTTCTGCTATTTTTTGAGGATTGTGGGGGGGGAGGGGGAAGGAAAAAAGACCCTGCTGGACCCACAGGAAACTTCTAGTGTCATAGGATCACCCCAACGGAGCGCTTAACTCTGGTCTGATGAAAACTACAATTTCAATTTTTCTCTCTTCAAGCCCCAGTTTGATAAAAGGTGCAGATTATATGAAGTGCCCCCTCCCCCTCAAAATAAAATAAAAAGGTAGGGCCACAGCCACCCAGAATTAGGTATCTGTACAGGGTGAGGAACTCTGAAGCACGCCACATTGTGGGTTATAGTCTGCGCCACACAAAAAAAGCTTTCGCTCGAAAGGCCCATGCCCCCCTTTTGGGATACTGGTCAAGGTGAGCAATTCACTTGCCTTGATAAAGAAATAGTGAGTCTCCTACCATTTCCCCGTCATGTTAAATAAAAAAAAATAAAAAATCTTAGAACGATTGTAGGAATGAAGTCAGTGCTTTTTACTATACATTCCAATATTGTTACTCTATTGTGCTGCAATAAACTTATTTTCCCAAAGTAAGTATGTGTTGTCTCCTAAATCATAAAGGTACAAAAAAAACAAGCATTTGCAATGCAATTAGAGCCATTGGTGTTGTACATGACAATGTTGTTTACCTCTGTGTTTTGGTTTGGAGTGTAGTGGATATATATGGTGTGGAGTGGAATTATGAGTTGTATTGGAATTGTTAGTTGTGAAATTGTGTGAAGTGTATTTGTGTTTTTATAATTATGTGGCATGGGAATAGAGACGGGTGAGCTGCACAGAAGGCTAGGTTGTTTATGCAGGAAGTGGTGAATGAACTAGAGACGGGGGGGGTGTCTGTAAAAGAAAGGAGCGAGCAGGCCATAGACTCAAAGAGGGAGTACCTGTATACACAGAAGACACCCTAAGAGTAGAGCGTGAATTTGAGGCAGAAATCTTGAAAAGGCATGGGAAAGAAACTGTGCTTAGTATATGTGAGCAGGGAGTTTAGAGGGGTGATGGGGCAGTGGGGTTGGAGGGGGGGAGGGTTAGTGACTGTATGTGGTGAAGACTTAACAGGGTTGTTGGGAGTGCACGAGAGAGACGTGTTGGATTGGAATGGTTTATTTGTGTGGCGTGAAACTCCCACCTCAATAGAGTCAGAAATTCTTTAGTTCAATGCATTTCTGGAACCATTTTATGTAACAGCTGGAGTGTCCACATCGTGTTTTTTTTGGGTGAGGAGAAAAGAACAGGGATGATGGATGAGAGGAGAGTAGGTAGACAATGGATGGATGAGAGGAGTGATGAGGGGGATGAATGGATTGATAGAGAATGTGGACGTGAAATGGATGAGAGGAGGTGGACGTTGGATGGATGAGAAAAGGACAGAGGTGATGGATCCAATGGATGGATGGTTGTGAGAAGGGGAAAAATGAATGGAGTGTCACTGAAGGAATTGAGAGGAGAGACTGGGAGAGATGTGATGCAGGGATAGGCTCAATTTACTTTCTGTAACTGCAACACTAATCCCCAAGTAAAAAAAAAAAAAACAACAATTTGTCATAAGACATTGTCAGACCTGACGTCTGTCTGAGGGAAAATCAAATGAGACAAGAAAAATTTAATTTCAAGGCATGGTCCTCTGTTGCTAGGACTTGTGCAAGTCAGTTTGAAAACTGGTGCCTTAGATTAATCCATCTACACAAAAGAAACAAGAGCCAACACTGATTAACTTGGAAAAAGTTATTTACAATGAGAAGGCAAAACCAATTACCTCTCCCTAGCATTAATACATAACATTTATCCAGAACAACTAATTGAGGGTGGGGAGGGCCGACCCACTCAGTGAATCTACAGGGACCACGGAACAAAAAAAAAAAATATATATATATATATTTTCAAATAAAGGTTTCCAAAAGCCAAGAAGTGCGGGAATGGGCACCCGAGGTCCTTCGGAATGGAAAACAAAAACAAGGTAGCATGTCTGCACTGACCTGCAGCTCCGATCTGAACATGACAGCTCATCTTTCCCGGCTTTAGGGGAAGAGGGCCAAATGCTCCACTAAGATGCAAGCAGCTACGGGGCTGAGGCATCCACAGTGTAAACGCTAGTAGGAAAGAAATAATAAAGTATTCCCTGATACCATAGACAGACAAACCACAGCATAAATATACTGTACTCAGTCCATGCTCCGTGGGACGAACAAGAGACCATCGTTGGCATAGCCAATAGGTCTCACCTTTTGGATGTAAGTGCAGGTTTACTACTTTATTTTTATTTATTTTTTAATACCACTGCGAATTATGCCCGTGCCGTTATTGGAAACTCTGAAGCTCACCACCCCCACTCCAATCTTACTGACCAAGCTACACCCCCCGAATATGACTTAAAGGAATCACAGTCTGAGAGACTGTAGAATGGGGACAATGAAGTCTGCTGGTCTGTGTTGGACTAAAGAACACTTATACTTTAGGGGCATACTGGAATCTGTTACACACTTCTGACAGGGGGGGTGCAGGATGTGCACGCTGCAGAGACAGACAGAACAGCCGATGTTGCTCGGTCTGTCTTTATAGCAGCACCTTGCTAACCCATCCGTGACTTAATTCCTGGACCCTTTGTTGCCCTCCCCATGGGTGCCTGTGGTGGGCACACTAACTCTCCACCAACAGTAAAGACGCAGTTGGCACTTCCTTCAAAGGGATTGTGAGCAGATGGTTCCATGTCACCGAGACCCCAGTTTTCCATTCCTGGACTTTGCATTTACTTAGCAGTGCATACTGGGAGTTGCAGTCTTGGTTCATTTTAATTCTGACAATTGGACCTACACACCTGATAACTATACAATGACATGTAACAGTAACGTCCAGGAAAGTTTAAATGGTGCTGCAGTGATAGAGCCATCTTGTCACCCTACTCAGACCTGTTTGCATATGCGCCGTCATCTACAATACAGTCTAGGCGCAAAGACAAACCAGTTAGCTCATTTGCATTGTGGAGATATCTATTGGCAGAACATGTGTTCACACTTTGTGCCAGAAGAATGAACTTTTCAAGAAGGGTGGGTGGCACATGCACTTTTGGCCTCTTCTATAACAGCGAAACAAAACACTTGTAAACACCCCTTGTGCTTCCTGGCCCTTTTGAAAATAGTGCCTTTTAATTAGGTGTGAAGCTGCTAATGAACTCTGATCATTGCATCTAAGAGATGAGTCTCAGAGGCGATCAGATGTGGCTTGAGTGCTCGGTCTGTCAATGATAAGCAGCAGGAAAGCCTCAACCTGCTATAATTAAAAACAAACATTTGGTGGCATGAAGATGACTACGCTACTAAGTTGTGGAACAAATAACCTGTGAAGTGTCTGACATCAGAATGTGCCCAGCAAGAGGGCACTAGCCAGGTTCACAAGTCAGGGTGGCATTTTAACCATCTCAGCTTCAATAACTATTAAGTAGGATGGGATGTTAGTACCATTTAAAGTTTTTGCTGTTATAGCTCTCTCTGCTGCTATATACACACTGTAAGGAAATGCCTCCTTGGCATGGTTACCCCCTGACTTTTTGCCTTTGCTGATGCTAAGTTCCCCAGCACCAGTGTTCTTTCCCTAACCTGTACTTTTGTTTCCACAATTTGCACACCCTGGCATCCAGGTAAGTCCCTTGTAACTGGTACCAAGGGCCCTGATGCCAGGGAAGGTCTCTAAGGGCTGCAGCATGTCTTATGCCACCCTGGGGACCCCTCACTCAGCACAGGCACACGGCTTGCCAGCTTGTGTGTGCTAGTGGGGAGAAAATGACTAAGTCAACATGGCACTCCCCTCAGGGTGCCATGCCAACCTCTCACTGCTTATGAAGTATAGGCAAGTCACCCCTCTAGCAGGCCTTACAGCCCTAAGGCAGGGTGCACTATACCACAGGTGAGGGCATAGGTGCATGAGCACTATGCCCCTACAGTGTCTAAGCAAAACCTTAGACATTGTAAGTGCAGGGTAGCCATAAGAGTATATGGTCTGGGAGTCTGTCAAACACAAACTCCAAAGCTCCATAATGGCTACACTGAATACTGGGAAGTTTGGTATCAAACTTCTCAGAATAATAAACCCACACTGATGCCAGTGTTGGATTTATTAAACAATGCACACAGAGGGCATCTTAGAGCTGCCCCCTGTATTTTACCCAATTGTCCAGTGCAGGACTGACTGGTCTGTGCCAGCCTGCTGCTGAGAGACGAGTTTGACCCCATGTGGTGAGGGCCTTTGTGCTCTGAGGACAGAAACAAAAGCCTGCTCTGGGTGGAGGTGCTTCACACCTCCCCCCCAGCAGGAACTAACACCTAGCAGTGAGCCTCAAGTGCAGGGTAGCCATAAGAGTATATGGTCTGGGAGTCTGTCATGCACGAACTCCACAGCACCATAATGGCTACACTGAAAACTGTGAAGTTTGGTATCAAACTTCTCAGCACAATAAATGCACACTGATGCCAGTGTACATTTTATTGTAACATACACCCCAGAGGGCACCTTAGAGGTGCCCCCTGAAACCTTAACCAACTACCAGTGTAGGCTGACTGGTTTTAGCAGCCTGCCACACTCCAGACATGTTGCTGGCCACATGGTGAGAGTGCCTTTGTCACTCTGGCTAGTAACAAACCCTGTACTGGATGGAGGTGCTTCACACCTCCCCCTGCAGGAACTGTAACACCTGGCAGTGAGCCTCAAATGCTCACCCCCTTTGTTACAGCACCCCGGGCACTCCAGCTAGTGGAGTTGCCCGCCCCCTCCGGCCACGGACCCACTTTTGGCGGCAAGGCAGGAGGAGATAATGAGAAAAACAAGGAGGAGTCACTGGCCAGTCAGGACAGCCCCTAAGGTGTCCTGAGCTGAGGTGACTAACTTTTAGAAATCCTCCATCTTGCAGATGGAGGATTCCCCCAATAGGATTAGGGATGTGCCCCCCTCCCCTAAGGGAGGAGGGGGCACAAAGAGGGTGTAGCCACCCTCAGGGCTAGTTGCCATTGGCTACTAACCCCTCAGACCTAAACACACCCCTAAATTCAGTATTTAGGGGCTCCCCAGAACCTAGGAACTCAGATTCCTGCAACCTAAGAAGAAGAGGACTGCTAAGCTGAAAAACCCTGCAGCGAAGACGGAGACACCAACTGCTTTGGCCCCACCTCTACTGGCCTGTCTTCCCCACTTCTGAAGACACTGCTCCAGCGACGCTTTCCCCAGGGACCAGCGACCTCTGAAGCCTCAGAGGACTGCCCTGCATCTAGAAGGACCAAGAACTCCTGAGGACAGCGGCTCTGTTCACCAAAGACTGCAACTTTGCAACAAAGAAGCAACTTTGAAACAACTTGCGTTTCCCGCCGGAAGCGTGAGACTTGGCACTCTGCACCCGACGCCCCCGGCTCGACTTGGAGAACAATCACTTCAGGGAGGACTCCCCGGCGACTGCGAGACCGTGAGTAGCCAGAGTTGCCCCCCCCCCAGCCCCCACAGCGACGCCTGCAGAGGGAATCCCGAGGCTCCCCCTGACCGCGACTGCCTGCTTCTAAGAACCAGACGCCTGGTAGGGACACTGCACCCGCAGCCACCAGGACCTGAAGGATCCGACCTCCAGTGCAGGAGCGACCCCCAGGTGGCCCTCTCCCTTGCCCAGGTGGTGGCTACCCCGAGGAGCCCCCCTTGCCTGCTTGCATCGCTGAAGAGACCCCTTGGTCTCCCATTGCTTTCTATTACAAACCCGACGCTTGTTTGCACACTGCACCTGGCCGCCCCTGTGCCGCTGAGGGTGTACTTTGTGTGGACTTGTGTCCCCCCCGGTGCCCTACAAAACCCCCCTGGTCTGCCCCCCGAAGACGCGGGTACTTACCTGCTGGCAGACTGGAACCGGGGCACCCCCTTCTCCATTGAAGCCTATGCGTTTTGAGCACCACTTTGACCTCTGCACCTGACCGGCCCTGAGCTGCTGGTGTGGTAACTTTGGGGTTGCTCTGAACCCCCAACGGTGGGCTACCTTGGACCCAAACTTGAACCCCGTAGGTGGTTTACTTACCTGCAAAAACTAACAAACTCTTACTCCCCCGAGGAACTGTTGAAAATTGCACTGTCTAGTTTTTAAATAGCTATATGTGATTTATGTGAAAACTGTATATGCTATTTTGCTAATTCAAAGTTCCTAAAGTACCTACCTGAAATACCTTTCATTTGTATTACTTGTAAATCTTGACCCTGTGGTTCTTAAAATAAACCGAGAAATGAAAATGTCACTTACCCAGTGTACATCTGTTCGTGGCATCAGTCGCAGTAGATTCGCATGTTCTGCAATAGCTCGCCATCTGGTGTTGGGCCGGAGTGTTACAAGTTGTTTTTCTTCGAAGAAGTCTTTCGAGTCACGGGACCGAGTGACTCCTCCTTTTGTCTCCATTGCGCATGGGCGTCGACTCTATCCTCGATTGTTTTTCCCCGCAGAGGGTGAGGTAGGAGTTGAATTGTAGTAATAGTGCCCATGCAATGGAGTGACTAAGTATGCACCTATTTAAGGTTGAGATGATACATATATAATTAATTGAAGGTAACTTCCAAACTGCTACAGGCTTCCGGGGAGGCGGGTGGGCACATGCGAATCTACTGCGACTGATGCCACGAACAGATGTACACTGGGTAAGTGACATTTTCAGTTCGATGGCATCTGTCGCTGTAGATACGCATGTTCTGCATAGACTAGTAAGCAGTTATTTCCCCAAAAGCGGTGGATCAGCCTGTAGGAGTGGAAGTAGTGTGAAATAATGTTCTTAATACAGCTTGCCCTACTGTGGCTTGTTGTGCGGATAACACGTCTACACAGTAGTGCTTGGTGAATGTGTGAGGCGTAGACCATGTGGCTGCCTTACATATTTCATGCATTGGGATGTTTCCTAGAAAGGCCATGGTAGCACCTTTCTTTCTGGTTGAGTGTGCCCTTGGTGTAATGGGCAGCTGTCGTTTAGCTTTAAGGTAGCAGATTTGGATGCATTTAACTATCCATCTGGCTATACCTTGTTTTGAAATTGGGTTTCCTGCATGAGGTTTTTGAAATGCAATAAAGAGTTGTTTAGTCTTTCTGATGTTTTTTGTTCTGTCAATGTAATACATCAATGCTCTTTTGACATCTAATGTATGTAGTGCCCTTTCAGCTACGGTATCTGGCTGTGGAAAGAACACTGGAAGTTCCACTGTTTGATTTAGATGGAACGGTGAAATAACCTTTGGCAAAAATTTAGGATTGGTCCTTAGGACGACTTTATTTTTGTGTAGTTGTATAAAAGGTTCCTGTATTGTAAACGCCTGAATCTCGCTTACTCTTCTTAGGGAAGTAATGGCGATGAGAAATGCCACCTTCCAGGTTAGGAATTGTATTTCGCAGGAGTGCATGGGTTCAAAAGGTGGACCCATAAGTCTAGTTAGGACAACATTTAGGTTCCATGAAGGAACAGGTAGTGTTCTTGGTGGTATAATTCTCCTAAGGCCCTCCATGAATGCTTTAACGACTGGTATCTTATATAGGGAAGTTGAATAGGTAGTCTGCAGGTATGCAGATATTGCTGCAAGGTGTATTTTAATGGAAGAGAAAGCTAGGTTAGATTTTTGTAAGTGAAGCAAGTAACCCACTACATGTTCTGGAGTTGTGTGTAATGGTTGTATTTGATTAATATGGCAGTAGCAAACAAACCTCTTCCATTTACTTGCATAACAGTGCCTGGTGGATGGCCTTCTGGCTTGTTTTATGACTTCCATACATTCTTGGGTAAGTTGTAAGTGCCCGAATTCTAGGATTTCAGGAGCCAGATTGCTAGATTCAGCGATGCTGGATCTGGGTGTCTGATCTTTTGGTTGTGCTGTGTCAACAGATCTGGCCTGTTGGGCAATTTGATGCAGGGTACCACTGATAGGTCTAGCAGCGTTGTGTACCAGGGTTGCCTTGCCCAAGTTGGTGCTATCAATATGAGTTTGATTTGACTGAGTTTGTTTACCAGGTAAGGAAGGAGAGGGAGAGGAGGAAAAGCGTAAGCAAATATCCCTGACCAGTTCATCCATAGGGCATTGCCTTGGGATTGTTTGTGTGGGTATCTGGATGCGAAGTTTTGGCATTTTGCGTTCTCCCTTGTCGCAAACAAGTCTATCTGAGGTGTTCCCCAGAGTTTGAAATAAGTGTTCAGAATTTGGGGGTGAATTTCCCATTCGTGGACCTGTTGATGATCTCGTGAGAGATTGTCTGCGAGTTGATTTTGGATCCCTGGTATAAACTGTGCTATTAGGCGAATTTGGTTGTGAATTGCCCAATGCCAAATTTTTTGTGCTAGCAGGCTTAACTGCGTGGAGTGCGTCCCCCCCTGCTTGTTTAGATAATACATTGTCGTCATGTTGTCTGTTTTGACGAGAATGTATTTGTGAACTATTATAGGTTGGAAGGCTTTTAGTGCTTGAAAAACTGCTAGAAGTTCTAGGTGATTGATATGCAGTTTTGTTTGATGTACGTTCCATTGTCCTTGTATGCTGTGTTGATCGAGGTGTGCTCCCCACCCTGTCATGGAAGCATCTGTTGTTATTACGTATTGTGGCACTGGGTCTTGGAAAGGCCGCCCCTTGTTTAAATTTATGTTGTTCCACCACAGAAGCGAGAGGTAAGTTTGGCGGTCTATTAACACCAGATCTAGAAGGTGACCCTGTGCTTGAGACCACTGTGATGCTAGGCATTGTTGTAAGGGCCTCATGTGCAGTCTTGCGTTTGGGACAATGGCTATGCATGAAGACATCATGCCTAGGAGTTGTAATACCATCTTTGCCTGTATCTTTTGTGTTGGATACATGCGTTGTATGATGGTGTTGAAATTTAGAATTTTGTGGACTTGGAGTGGCTACTCCCTTCGATGTGTCTATTATGGCTCCTAGGTATTGTTGTACCTTGCGCGGCAGAATGTTGGATTTTGTAAAGTTGACGGTGAACCCGAGTTTGAAGAGGGTTTGTATGATTTGATTTGTGTGATTTGAGCACTGTATGAACGAATGGGCCTTGATTAGCCAGTCGTCCAAATATGGGAACACATGTATTTGCTGCCTTCTTATGTGTGCAGCGACTACCGCTAGACATTTGGTAAAGACTCTTGGTGCGGTTGTTAATCCGAAAGGCAGTACCTTGAATTGGTAATGTATTCCTTTGAATACAAACCTTAGGTATTTCCTGTGCGATGGGTGTATTGGTATATGGAAATAAGCATCCTTGAGGTCTAAAGTTGCCATGTAGTCGTGTAGTTTTAGCAATGGCAATACTTCTTGTAGTGTGACCATGTGGAAGTGGTCTGATTTGATGAAAGTGTTCACTACTCTGAGGTCTAGGATTGGTCTCAGCGTTTTGTCCTTCTTTGGTATCAGAAAGTACAGTGAGTAAACCCCTGTGTTTATTTGTGTGTTTGGCACTAATTCGATTGCATTCTTTTGCCTGCACTTCTATCTCCAGGAGATTGGAATGGTGTGTTGTTAAATTTTGTGCTTTTGGTGGTATGTTTGGAGGGAATTGTAGAAATTCTATGCAATAACCATGTTGGATAATTGCTAGAACCCAAGTGTCTGTAGTGATTTTCTCCCATGCTTTGTAATAATGACCTATTCTTCCCCCCACTGGTGTTGTGTGGAGGGGGTGAGTGACATGTGAGTCACTGTTTAGTAGTAGGGGTTTTTGGGCTTTGAAATCTTCCTCTATTTCTAGGGAATTGCCCTCCTCTATATTGTCCCGGAAAACCTCTATACTGTCCCTGGTAACTGGACGGTGTGGCTTGTGAGGTGCTGGCTTGTGTGCTTTGACCCCGAAACCCCCCTCGAAAGGGCGTTTTACGGAATGTGCTGTAATTCCCTCTGCTCTGCGGGGAGTAGAGTGCGCCCATGGCTTTGGCAGTGTCCGTATCTTTTTTGAGTTTCTCAATCGCTGTGTCCACTTCTGGACCGAACAGTTCTTTTTCATTAAAAGGCATATTGAGAACTGCTTGTTGAATCTCTGGTTTAAATCCAGACGTTCGGAGCCATGCATGCCTTCTGATAGTTACAGATGTATTAATTGTCCGTGCAGCTGTATCTGCAGCGTCCATGGAGGAGCGTATCTGGTTGTTGGAGATGGCCTGTCCCTCCTCAACCACTTGTTTTGCCCTATTTTGTAAGTCCTTGGGCAGATGTTCAATGAGATGTTGCATCTCGTCCCAGTGGGCTCTGTCATAGCGCGCAAGTAGTGCCTGGGAGTTCGCGATGCGCCACTGGTTTGCAGCTTGTGCTGCGACTCTTTTACCAGCTGCATCGAACTTGCGGCTTTCTTTATCTGGGGGTGGTGCATCTCCAGATGTGTGAGAGTTGGCCCTTTTCCTAGCTGCTCCTACAACGACAGAGTCTGGTGGCAGCTGTGTAGTGATGAAAACCGGGTCCGTAGGAGGCGGCTTATACTTTTTTTCTACCCTTGGTGTGATTGCCCTACTTTTAACCGGCTCCTTAAAGATGTCTTTTGCGTGCCGGAGCATACCAGGGAGCATAGGCAGGCTTTGGTATGAGCTGTGGGTGGAGGAGAGTGTGTTGAATAAGAAATCATCCTCGACCTGTTCTGAGTGGAGGCTTACGTGGTGAAATTGTGCTGCTCTAGCCACCACTTGAGAGTACGCGGTGCTGTCTTCTGGTGGAGATGGCTTTGTAGGGTATGTCTCCGGACTGTTATCTGACACTGGGGCGTCGTATAGGTCCCATGCGTCCTGATCTTGGTCACCCTGGCTCATGGTGGTGTGAGCTGGGGAGTGTGATGGAGTTTGTGCTGGTGAAACGTTAATCACGGGCGGAGGAGAGGGTGGTGGTGTAACTCTTTTCACCACTTTTGGTTGTGGTGTTTGTTCCGTCTGGAACTCCAACCTTCTCTTTCTCCTAATGGGGGGAAGGGTGCTTATTTTTCCTGTCCCCTGCTGAATGAAGATACGCTTTTGCGTATGGTCCACATCAGTTGCTTGTAGCTCTTCCTCAAATCTATGCTTCTGCATTTGGGAGGTTAGCGAGTGCTCTTCTGTATAAGAGCCTGAAGCTGGGTCGCTTGCAGTTTGTTTCGGCATCGAAACTTTGTCTGCGTGTTTTTTCGGCTCAGAGGTGACTTTTTTCCTTTTCGGGGCCGAAACCTCTCGGCGTCGATCTGTTTCGGTGCCGCTGTCTCGGCGTCGAGCCGTGTCCACACCGGCATCTCGGTGTCGAGGCTTGTCTCCAGCACTTTCTCGGTCCCGAGAAGGCTGCGTGCCGGTGTCTCGACCGGAGTCGGACGATCTCGGCACTGTTTGGGCCTTTTTCGGTGCCGACGGTCGGTCACCGAATTTATGGGTGGAGCCATGGCCGGATGGCAGTGGCGTCCCCTGGGCCTTGTAAATGTGTCTCTGTGTGGTTTTCGACGTCTTACTCACGGTTTGTGTATCGTCGAATCCTTCGGAGTCGGAGTCTTGGATCGAGAAGGTACCTTCCTCTTCTTGTTCCTCGAACTCTCGGTGGGCTGTCGGTGCGGACGCCATCTGAAGTCTTCTGGCTCGACGGTCTCGGAGTGTTTTTCGGGACCGGAACGCACGACAGGCCTCGCAGGTGTCTTCGCTGTGCTCAGGTGACAGGCACAGGTTGCAGACCAAGTGTTGGTCTGTGTAGGGGTATTTATTGTGGCATTTGGGGCAGAAACGGAACGGGGTCCGTTCCATCGGCGTTCTTCAGCACGCGGTCGGGCCGACCAGGCCCCGACGGAGGATCGAAAAACTACCCCGAAGGGCACCGGAGTTCTTCGATCTTCGATGCGGTGTTGAATCTAAGTACGCCGATCCCGAACGCAACAATACCGACGAAAATCTTCCGAAATTAGCTAATTTTTCGTTCCGAAACTGAGCGACAGGAACACGTCCGAACCCGATGGCGGAAAAAAAACAATCGAGGATAGAGTCGACGCCCATGCGCAATGGAGACAAAAGGAGGAGTCACTCGGTCCCGTGACTCGAAAGACTTCTTCGAAGAAAAACAACTTGTAACACTCCGGCCCAACACCAGATGGCGAGCTATTGCAGAACATGCGTATCTACAGCGACAGATGCCATCGAACATATATTTTTCTATACAAAAACCTATTGGCCTGGAATTGTCTTGGAGTGTGTGTTCCTCATTTATTGCCTGCGTGTGTACAACAAATGCTTAACACTACTCCTTTGATAAGCCTACTGCTCGACCACACTACCACAAAATAGAGCATTTGAATTATCTCTTTTTGCCACTATCTTACCTCTAAGGGGAACCCTTGGACTCTGTGCATACTATTCCTTACTTTGAAATAGTACATAGCCAACTTCCTACACACACATTTCCAAACAGCTGGGGGAGGGTTACATGGTCGAATTGGAACAGAAAGTAGGCCCGGAAACCAAAACAGTGGTCCCCTCATTCAAAAATCAAATAGCATAAAAAAATAAAAAAGTGGCCCTATTTAAAGAATTGAATGGCTAAAAAAGCGACCCATGTTTGTAAATTGGGGCAACTCTGACCGGGTAATGATTTTTGGGCGGGGGTGGGGGCGGCTTAGGTATGGGTTTTGCACTCTCTGTATTAGCACTCTTAAGAGCGGCGAGAGGTGTTTGGAGTTAGCTCTGCACTTTGACGTACTTTCCTGCCGTGGCAATCATTTGTCACAAGGTAGTCAGTTTCAGACTTGCATTTCAGTAATTATATGGAGGGACTGGTCCTGGGTAGACAACTTAATTTTGTTGAGTGAGAGCTGAGACCCTACTGGCAAGTGCACTTCCAGTGTGTGCCTTTGGCACCAATGTACAATAGCAGATGAGGCTGTCTTGACCTTAGAGTGACCATTTTGCTACTTCCCACTAGCATTTCTGATTCCTGCCTTCCTGGTATTGACAGTTGCATTCTGGTTCTTGCTGTCTAAGTCACTGTATGGAGAAGAATGACTGTGGTTCCCTGAATGCTCTGCTTTAACTGCAAGCTCAGTGGCTAGCATGCTTGTGCACTAGTGACGGGGAACATGTCTTTATGTGGGGTGAATCAGATTGGTTTACCAAGCAAGACGCATGCACTAGTGCATGCTCACGGGCCCGACCGTAAAAAGGGGACTCATGAGGAAGAAGGAATATAGAGAGAAGGCAGTGGTAGGAGAGAAAAGCACTAATGAATATGTATGGCCAAGCTCATAGCCATCAGTACTTCGCAAGAATACTTCAAAACTCCCAGAGAACCTGAGAAATCAGAAGCAATTGTCCATTTAAGTCTGCTATGTTCATGTCGCATACCTCGATGAGTCTGCTGGCGTACTCCCTTTTCCATATCAGTTGGAGGCCAAACTATGCACATGTATAGATGTGCAGTCCGTTTTTTATTTTGGAAAAACTGGCATTTACATACCGAGAGCGAGTATATTAAAGTAAGCTCCTGCAGTAAAGTGCTGCATCTGCACGTCCACGATACTAATGATTTTGATGTTGTTCAATGTTCTGCACAAGTACTCCGATCACAGATGCAACTGCATCCGATGAGTTTGTGAGAGAAACACTGCTCAGGCTGTCACATGTTCTGACCATTTTCCATGTGGGAGGAACGTTAGCTGCTGCCCAAGCTGTTACTTTGTACCACCTGCTTCTGCTCAGTTTGAGACAGCCTATCACTGAAGTAAGAGCATCTCCTCTTAGTCTCTAGTCTTAGACTTCCATGCACCATCCTCAAACCCTTTGTCTGCAAACAGTGAGAATGAACTGTTTTCCAGCAGAGCCACCTGAAGAAGCGTAGCAGCCACAGTTTTGACATGCGAGTGGGCCCAAGTTGGCGAATAAAAAAAAAAAACATTAAGAGCGGTGTAATAATTACATAACAGTAGATGTTCGCACTTTTTTCGCCTGGGCAGCCATGCGGGCTTTTGGTAAGAGGGGCGAGGCCTTTGATGATGTTCGGGGGGGGGGGGGGGTTCATGGCCTGACCTGGCCCTGTCAGGTTTCCCGAAGAGCTGGCAGGAAAGCCACACCGCCCCCAAGGAGGCATCCAAAGACAAGGGGGCTTGGGGCGCTGAAGATTAAACCTTCCAATGAGCACGGAAAGCACAGGAGAAATAGAAACAAGCGAGCAGTAATACTTCACTGCTCACTGTAGCAGGCTGCACATGCGTGCAGGGGGAAGGTGGGTGGTGCGAGGCCCATGCGGTGAGTAAAAGGGAGCAGACTGAGCTTGCAGAGGAAAGAAGGATGCAACTGCACCGTGCTCAAGGGGCTGAGAGAGCACAGCCAGCACCAACACAACTGTGGCATTAAGAGGAGGTTGGGCAAACTCAGCTCAACCGTAAGACGAGTAGGAACCAAAGGGGAGGTGTTTGGGGGGGGGGGGGGGAGGGGGAGGGGGGGGGGATAAGTCCCAAGCTTAATGATACTTGGTCCCTGCTCTGAAAAAGGAGGGACAAAAAAAAAAGGCAGGACTGACCACTATCAAGCAAGGATTTTAAAAGACATTGAAACAAGCAAATCAAAAGCAGGGGGATGGTTTTAAACCCACAAAGATGTATACTAAAAGTATACTAGAGTCTCTCACGCTTGACCTAAAAAAAAGGTCTGGTCAACCATGCCTTAGTAGATCGCAGCTCACTGATAAACATTGAAGAGAAACCCTTGTTAGTTAAACGCAATGAATGTAATAATGACACTGATAATAAAAAACAAAAAACAGTTTTAAATACATTTTATTTTGAGCTTGCAGTTTGTACAGTACGTGCAGATTAAGTGCAAGACAGTGAGACTAACGCCCTAGTATAAATTAATAGTACAAAATACACTAGATTAATTATTTAGTTTTCAAGTGAACCTGACTGAACGGCTTCTTGGTAAGATTTTCCTTTGTCATTATTTTCTGGGAACAATTTAATTAGGTCATCAATTCGTAGAATAGTAATTGCTGCCTCTGTTGCGAACTTCAAACTCTTGGTTTTTACCATTGTAGGCTCAAAAACACCGGCTTGTTTATTATCCCTCGCTTTTCCATTAACCAAATCGAGACCAATCCTGCAGATGAAAAATGAAAAAGTATGTCAGCATTTAAAATTGCACGCATTTTGAGATGAGAATTACTCCGCCCAGTTTTCTCATTTAACCCCGTTGGTCACATTTGTTGTAGTAATTCAGTTTTTGGCCCGAGAACGCACATGGCTATTTAATGTAAAACGGGCTGCACATGGAAAGATGGCATGCCACTTCACTAAGCTATTCTAACAGTGTAATTACTTATTATTGCCACTTTTGCATAGAGGTTTAATCTTGCAGATAACTACTGTGATCTGCAGCTCACAAGCATGAATCACAGCCAATGCAGCCTTAAATCCTTCCAAGACCAGTATTATGACTGCTCTATGTTAAATGTGATGACCTTTAACCAGATCAGTGGTCCGGTGTTTACGCTCCTCTAGCACCGGAAACTTTCATTATTTAAATTTTGAGAAAAAAAGAACTGCTTTCGGATGTTTTAAAAGATGCACCTCTGTCAATAATTTTTAGCCACATTCATGGCAAGGCATGGGTGTAAATCCTCCACCACTATCTCACTGCAGGCTTAAGATATAATGAAACGTGGAGATTTTTATTCCAACACTTTGCTCAATCATCTACTGCATTTCTCAAAGAAACAAACATAAATCCCAGACCTCCAGCTTAAGTAAACGTTGCTTTGACTAGAGCCTGGCAATACCAAATGTGTGGGCTATCCTAGAGAATGCAGCCTGCAATCAAAGTATTAATATAGATTACTCACTGTTCCTGCTACACTATTCATTTAATCAGATATAAAAAAAACTATGGAAGCAAAATCTATACTTTTTCAATTCTGTACTTTCTAAAGAATCTACTGGTGAAAGCCAGCTCTCACTTGGCCTGACTGAATGGGAGAAGACAATGACATTGACACAGCCACATTACAGGTACTCTGGGCAAGGCTGATTGGAGGCCCTCCCACCTTGTGGGCCAGTCGGAGGGAAGCAGGCCCTGAATTGAATGGGTTTCTGCATTTAACTCAGTAAGAACTGAATACTATCCAAACGACTGCATTTACGGTCCTACCTCCACAGGGGAAGGGTGTTTTTTTTTTTTTTTTTTAAAGTAATACAGATAGTCTCCTGTACAGGCGTAGATTATAAAAAATCTAAACATGCCTCTTTTTGGAAAACAAAATGCATCTTTTGCAAAGGAGAAAATTGCAAACTGCGAGACAAAAAACCTGTAATTCTATTCATATTTTACCAAACACCACACCCGAGACGGTGATAGAAATCAAAGTGGGCTAGGATTCCTTACAGAACAAGTTATTTTCTTCTTTACCAAATACGCTTTTCCACCACGCTTGACTAGGGATAAGGCTTGTTCTTGGTGGAGAAGGAAACCGCATTTATCTTAAGATTTATATGAGAAATTCTTAAAATTGGCACATTAGTTAAGGGCTAAATGCAGATACCAAACGTGAGGAACGGTTTGATTACAGCTTAAAAAAGGAATAAAAATCACATGAAGTAAATATGTTTGAAACAAAGAGTAATTAGTGCTACAATATAGGTTATTAGGAAAGGCATACAAAGCAGTAACTAAGTTAATAAATGTTTTATACAATGAGAAAAAGGCAACGATTGGGAATCGAGAATAGATTAGGAATCATTAAATTTCAAGACAAAACATTCAGACCTCAAGAGAGAAAAACAACCCAAATCCCAGTAAATTGTGCCCATGTTAGCATTTATTAAAAGTCACATAACTTGTTTGTCAGGTGCAAGAAATTAATTTTAAAAAATCATGAAAATACGAAGTCCTGAACTGGGTGCATTTAAAGTGCGGGAATTAGGAAGGGCTGGAATAAATCAAATTGGTTGAGTGCCACAATGTTATTTACTTATTCTTAGATAACCACACAACAGGTGTGATCAGGAACACTCACTTAGCTGGAGCACATGTATTTAGTAATGCAACAGCTTTAATACTACTGTATATAAGTAGAGATGACCGCGAAATTATTAGTTAACTTGTTCATGAAAAAGAAATCGAGGAACAAGCAGTGGGGAATTATTCAATGTTTATTACCATCAATGAAGATCCTGGATTGCAGAACATTCTTCTGTGATTTTTTGATATTTAGACTCAAAAAATTGACCCTCTTACCCATTACAGCGCTCATGCTATCACAGATGACACTATTGACACTTCATGACATTACTTTATACAGAAGACTGGGCAGATAAATAATTGGTTTGCGGCAGTCTTGAGATGAAGTGTTGACAGAGCCTGGGTATGCCATGTACTCCTCACATACAGTTTATTCTTAGCATAGTCTGCAGTCAATCCCTGAATGTACTGCAGACAGCTTATGGTAGGACCCCACTACATACAAGGCAGGGCCAGTGGATGCATATTGTGAACTGCTGATATGAGGTGATTGGGGCTTAATTTTGATCATATTAAAGATCACAAGCAATGTGGGATCACTTACAAGCATTTTCATTTGTCAGAGTTTGTTTTACATATTTGCCAATACGTAGGCATGGTCGAGAGACAGCTTCCATATGAAAGTCTTGGGTTAAATAACATTCTCAGTAATATAAGGATAGCAAATGCTACTAAAATAATGCTAGAAATATTACACCACTGCTACAAAATATACTTGCCATTTTAGATTCTTCCGTTCCGGGTTGACCTGAGCCTCATTGTGGAAAGCTCTCAATTTAGCAACAAGGTCTGTGGAATCCTGGGCAGCATTTACTGCTAATGTTTTTGGAATAACAAGTAGAGATCTTGCAAATTCTGCAATTGCAAGCTGTTCACGTGATCCCTGATGGAAGAGAAATAGAGGCAGACATTAACGCATTGTTTCATAACTAGATAAGTGACTGGCTTTCATATCAAAAAGGTGGTTGCAATTTAAATTTAGTTTAATTGTTTTAGAGACGAATCAATAAGGAACGCAGTTCGCAATACTTTGCCACAGATGGCGGATTCTGCTGCAGTAACAAGCTAATACTACCAACACCCCCCCTCCCCCAATCAGAAATATACCATGACTGCGATTATTTTTATCTTTTTTTCCTGATAAAAAGCTAGAATTTGGCTACATCTATCTTTTTCACAAGATACAGTAGCATTTGTTCTCCTTGCCAGGGAGAATAGGAAAGAAGATTTTTTTAAAAAGTTTTTTTCCAATTCTGTAGCACCGTTTAAACAACAAACGACGTATCAATCAGTTTTAACTGAAAATGCCTAGCCTGCCTGGAGGTAGGATGGTCAGACTCCCCTCCTTTGGAAAATAGGCCAGGGACTACCCCCATTATAAATGAGGATTTACCTATTAGATTCCATTTTGCAAGAGACTACTGGGTGGGGGTAGAAGAAAATAAGTTACTTACCTGTAACTGTGGTTCTCCAGTATTGGTATCTTTCAGATTCACATGCTTGAATCATTCCCCGTCGTCGAAGTGGGAGTCCCACGGTACATAGAAAGCAATAAATAGATAAAAATCTTTTTTTTTTTTCATTGTAGTCAATAGGAAAAAACACATTCACTTTTACAACTATCAGCCTCATTAGAAAAGGCCTAAAGTTCAGCCAATCCGGCGAGACCACCCCTTTAGAATCCTCAGCACAGAGGCAGGTCTCTCAGATTTCTCCGCACTAGTGATTACAAGAAAGAAAATAAAAGAGGCGAGCCCCCATGGGGAGGAGGCTGGGTCGCATGTGAATCTATGAAAGATACCAATACTGGAGAACCACAGTTACAGGTAAGTAACTTATTTTCTTCTCCAGTATTGGGGTATCTTTCATAGATTCACATGCTTGAATCAGAGTAGTCAGCAGTAAGAAAGATGGTTGAGTTCTGAAAGCATGCCTGCTCACTATTCATCCTATAGGGACTCATATAGGTAGTTAAATATGCTCATTAACATTCTAAAAGATTATATACATGAATATATATACACATAGATATATCTACATGAAAAATATCAGTCTGGTAATAGAGGATGGAGGGTAAAGAGATTATTGGCTCACCTTATGCAAATAAATTACGTAACACTGCATCCATCCTGTCAGTAGCTTCCAGGCAATAGTGCTGGGTAAAGGTGTGGGCACGTGTCCACGTTGCCGCTCTGCAGATTTGGTTCAGGGGGACTCCTGCAAATAGAGCTGCCGAAGTGGATACCGCTCTAGTGGAGTGCGTTCTGACATTGGACGATAACGGCTTCCCTGCTAACTGGTGGCAGAGTTGTATGGTAGAAGAGATCCAGCATACTATGGTCTGCTTGGTAACGGCCTTGCCTTTATTGATCCGCCCATAGCTAATAAACAGTTGTTCAGATTTACGAAAACTGCTAGTCCTTTGTATATAGAATTTTAAACATAGTTTAATGTCTACAGAATGTAATGCCCGCTCGAGTTTGCAGATTTGGAAAAAATGTTCTCAAAACCACCGGCTCATTTAAATGAAGTCGATGGAACCTTGGGTATAAATTTTGGATTAGTTCTTAGAATGACCACCTCCGATTTGAATTGGAGAAAAGGTGGTGAGACTGTGAATGCCTGGATATCACTAATCCTCTTCGCGGAAGTGAGGGCCAGAAGGAGGGCTGTTTTCAAAGAAATATATTTCAGGTCTGCCTTATGAATGGGCTCAAACGGATGCTTCATTAATTGGTAGCGCACAATATTTAAATGCCATGGAGGTGGAGGACGGTGAATCGGCGGGAACATCCTGAACAAGCCTTTAAGAAATTGCTTTATTATCCTGGATGACCATAAAGATTGTGAGTGTGATGTTCGTCCGAAACGGGATATAGCAGCGAGGTGGACCCTGATAGCGAAATCAGGCCTTTCCCATTCGTCTAAATGCAACAGATATGGAAGGATCTGTTCAGGAGAGGACTTCAGAGGGTGAACGTTAGAAGTTGAACACCATATGCAGAACCTCTTCCACTTGAACTTATACGTCCTATTTGTAGATTGAGCTCTGGCACAGGCAAGTACCTCCCTGCAGTCTGAAGGGATATCTAGGCCGTCAATTCATAGAATTCAGGAGCCAGGCTGATAATCGAAGAGAAGTCGGGTTGGGATGACGGACCTGCCCCTGATTCGTTGTTAACAAGTCTGGTATTGTTCTCAGCCATATGTGAAGCTGCTCCGAGAGCAATAGAAGATCTGTGAACCAAAACTGGCGTGGCCATTTGGGAGCAATCAATAGAAGCCGGCATGGTTCCCTCTTCATTTTCGGCAGAAGTCTCGGGATGAGTGGAAGCGGGGGAAAAGCGTATGCATAAATCCCTGACCATTTTATCAAAAACGCATTCCCCTTTGATCCTTTTTGCGGTCGCCAGCTTGCGAAGTGTTGGCATTTTTTGTTGTCTCTGGTCGCAAACCGATCCAGACTGGGCTTGCCCCAACGACGAAAGAGGCGGTCGAGAACTGACTGAGTTCCCATTCGTGACAGCTGGTTCGAGTCCTGCTTAAGGCATCTGCCCAGGCGTTGGAGATCCCCGGGAGATGTTCCGCTCTGATCAATAGCTGATGCTGAATCACCCAATGCCACAGTTTGAGCTTCTAGCGACAATGCCTGCAATCTTGTACCCCCCTGTTTGTTGAGGTAATGCATGACTGTGGTGTTGTCTGTTCTTATCAAGACTGAGGAACCCCTGATGTTGGTGAGGAAGGACTTGAGTGCCAAGGAAACTGCTCTTAACTCCAATGCGTTTATGTGAAGAATCGACTCCTGAGTGGACCATTTCCCTCTCACTGATAGATTTTGTAAATGTGCGCCCCATCCCTCTAAGGATGCATCTGTTATAATGTGCACTGGCTTGTCTTTCAGGAATGAGAGACCTTCCGAGATGAGGGGGGTATCCTTCCACCATTTGAGAGCTTGTCTTGCTGATGGGGTTATTCGAACTACATCGTCGAAAGATCCTTCTATTTGTTTACATTGATCGTCTAATTGCTGCTGAATTGTTCTCATGTACAGACGACAGTTTTCTATCCATGGAATGCAAGAAGAAAGCATCCCTAGAAAAGACTTGTAAGTCCGAACAGAAGCGGACCTTCATCTGCTGAGACGTGTTGCTAGATCTTGAAGTCTCTTCTGTCTGTCGTGCGAAGCAAAAGGCTCTTGCTTGGACTGTGTCCAAGACGGCTCCTAAAAAGGTAATGTTCTGGAAAGGGTCTAGATGAGACTTGGGGTAATTGACTGTTAAGCCTAGTGTCCCGAAGAGAGATAAACATGTCTGTGTCCCTGGCAGCTTTTGTCGCTGTTCGTGCTTTTATTAGCCAGTCGTCTAAGTACGGGAACACCTAAATCCCTAGTTGCCTGAGGTAGGATGCAACTGGTGCCAAAACCTTGGTGAACACTCTTGGGGCCGATCTGAGGCCAAAGGGCAACACTCTGAACTGGTAATGAGTGCCTGCAATCCTGAAACGTAAGAATTTGATGACTGGGGTGAATGGGAATGTGGAAATATGCGTCCTGGATATCTAAGGACGTCATGAAATCCCCCCAGTTGAGTAGGCGTAGGACATCTTGAAAGGAGATCATGCGAAATGATTGCTTCTTGAGGAATTTGAGAGAACGAAGATCTAAAATAGGTCTCCAGTCTCCTGTCTTTTTCCGTATAAGGAAGAAGCGGGAGTAAAAACCTGTTCCCCTCTGGTTCTTCGGTACTCTCTATTGCTCCCTTCTCCATTAAGATAGCAATCTGCGCTAGAAGTTCGTTGAGATGGGCAGGCGGGAGACCTTGTTGGTACATGAGGGGGAGGCTGATTGAATTCTAGTGTATGTCCTCTGTTCATAATATCGAGCACCCATTTGTCTGAAGTAATCTGGGACCACTGGTGGAGGAACTTGGAAATTTTGGCCCCTATTAGAGTGTTGGTATAGGGGTTGGATGCAGGCAACTGATGAAGGTCAGTTTTTCCTTGCTGCCTCTTTGGCTTTATAAGTCGACTTTCCTCTCGCAGGCTGTCTGAAATGTGTGGATGACGGCTGTCGATAGGTATGCGGCTGTTGCTGGCCAATGGTGGAACGAAACTGTCCCTGGTAAGAAGAGTATTGACGGTATTGATGTGCGCCGCCTCTATAAGAATAGATTCCTCTCCCTCTCCCTCTCCCTCCCCGAAAGGGCTGTCTTCTGTATTGTAATGCTGCCAGAGATCTGGCTCCCTCGGTGTCTGTCTTAATAGATTGCAAAGCATCATCTACATGCTTGCCGAACAAGAGCTCACCATCATAGGGCATGTCCAGTATCTTCAATTGTACCTATGGTCTAAACGATGTAGCTTTCAGCCACCGCTGACGCCCGAGTACGGCTGCTCCGGCTAACTGGCGGAAACCTGTAGACGAGACGTCTATGGCGCAGTCTATAATCTCAGCCGAGATCTTCTCACCCTCCTGTACTATCTTGCGCGCTTCCGCTCTATCTTCCGGTAATAGCTCTATAAACTGCAACATATTGGACCACATCTGACAGTCGTACCTTCCCAGGATTGCTAGGGAATTTGCTGTTCTAACTGTAGTGGCCGAAATCGTTGAGAACTTTTTGCCAATCGAATCCAACAGTCGTCCCTCTTTATCTGGGGGGGGGGGGGGGGGGGGGGGGGGGGGGGCAGTCAAAGATGAAGATAGATTTCTGGACCTTCTCTGAGCTGCCAGCAATATGACCGAATCTGGCTTAGGGTGACTAGCCAAACATTCTGAAGGATTGTCCGGTGCTTTGTATTTCTTTTCAAGTCTTGGTAATACTGCTGGTATAGAAGATGGAGTCTGCATGACCTTAAGCCCCTCTTCCCAAATGAAGTCAACAATGGGTATAGCTCTTACTGACTTCCTAGTATCCTCTTTGAAGTCATATAGGAAACAGTCTGACTGCTTTGATGTTATTGGCAGTTTAAATCTTTTTGCAGCTCTTTCCATCACACTGCGAAAACCACCAATGTCCTGCAGTGGAGAGTCTACTGGTGGTGGCGTAGAAGGAGATGGTGTTTGAATCCGATATTCATCCCATTCTGGAAAGATTGAGTCAGTGTCCTGAATTTCACCTTCTTCCTGCTCATCCTCTGACGAAGGCGGATCAACATCCTGTCCAGATGAAGGACCTGGGATAGGTTCCGTAGAATCCGATGGCCGAACAGGAGTGGATATCGGCGTATGCGGAGATTGTACCGGGGTAGAGGAGCCAGGTGGAGGAAATCTAGAATAGTCCTGCATCATTTGCTGTAGATTGGCTATCACAGAAACAGGCATCTGAACCGTCTGCTAATGCTGCTCTTGAGGTTGTAGGTGACTCTGCTGCTGATCTAAATAGAGCTGGTCACTTTCCTCTTCATCCTTCTCCTGACATTTAATACATAGTTCTGAGGGGCTACGTGTCACCGGGAAAAAACTGTCATCTGAATATACATCATCTTCCTCCTCAGCTAAGAGATGCTGTGGAGGTACTGGTGTGACTTTACTAGGTGATGTATGAGACGGTAATAGGAGAGAAGATTTACTTTTTATTGGCAGAATCCTCTCAGGTAGGTAAGGAGATGCTCCATAATGCTTTGGTATAGGATCAGAAAATTGAGTCGTCGACGATACGTTCATCGATGGTGTTCTCGTCGACGGAGCAGTCGATAGCGGTGCCGTCATCGGTGGTGCGAGCGTCGACTGAGTTGCCGTCGACGGTGCCAGTGTCGATGAAGTTGCCGTCGACGGGTGTGTGTCGTCAACGGAGTAGTCACCTCTGAGGGCAAATTAGATTGCGCGCCATCGCTGCTTCTGTCGGTGGGATTGTCGACGAAGAGCTCTGGAGATTACCGGTCGATGAATGCGTCGACGATAGAGACTTCACCTTCTTACCCGTCGACGGTCTCTTTGTAATCTTTAAGGTGTGAGCAGGTGAGGGACCGTATTTTAAGCTTACCGACGTTATAGTTGTAGATGACAGCGGAGATGAAGTAACAATCATTGGTGACGACGGAGCCGTAAATGTGGCCGTAGTTGTTGAAGGAAGACCTGCCGTCGACGATGCGCTCGTCGACGGTGCCGTCGACAGTGTGGACATCTTGAACGTTGAAGATCTTTTGAGCTTCTTTGAGGTGGTAGCAGGCGTAGATGGCTCTGAACGAACCTTACCACCATGTTCCCTGGATGTTGATGCATGTTCCTCCGGTCTGTCCTTAAACGCATGCAGCTTCTTAGCTGACTTACTGCTCATGGGGAGGAAGCTCTCCGCAGACTTTTTCCTCTTCTTTGAGGCCACTGATGTGCGCTGTCCTCCTCCTCAGAGAAAGCTTCTCTGGCTTTTCGTTTCTGAAGCCAAAGTAGGAGCCTGGCTTCTGTCTCCGAGAGTCTTGTTAGGAAAAGTCCTGCAGATTTTACAGTCTTTGACCTTATGCTCTGGATGGAGACAGTATATGCAGTCCTTGTGAGGGTCCTCACAATGAAGCCTTAACTTTCCACGGGTACCACAAGGTCTAAACAAAGCGTTTCTTGCTGTAGACATGATGGAAGTAGTACTACAGCAAGGCTAAGAATGAAAGCTGAACAATATCTCTTGAAGAGAAAGTAAACTGAGCAGAGCTCAGGGAGACTCCCTTACACACAACGTGCGGTAGAAAATCTGAGAGACAGTCTCTGTGCTGAGGATTCTAAAGGGGTGGTCTCGCCTGATTGGCTGAACTTTAGGCCTTTTCTAATGAGGCTGATCGTTGTAAAAGTGAATGTGTTTTTTTTCCTATTGACTACAATGAAAAAAATATATATATATACGATTTCTTATCTATTTATTGCTTTCTATGTACCGTGGGACTCCCACTTAGACGACGGGGGAATGATTCAAGCATGTGAATCTATGAAAGATACCCCAATACTGGAGAACCAAGTCTGCATGCCGGAAATCAACACAAAGCCATTGCTGCGTGAAACAGCATCGACTCATTGTCTGTGTCCGCCTGGAGAAACCGATGCACACCTCTCCGTTTTCCACGCATCTCCTCCTCTGTGGTCCGGTGCGGATAATTTAAACACAAACCAGGTACTTTGCGCTCACAAGAGACCATTGTTTTTTTAATTTTTTTTTTTTTAAGAACTATAATACTATCCATACAAAAGTGATATTTCAACTTGTATTTATCAAATCTTGATTGTTTTGACCTTAATCTACTCCGATTCTTTTTTTGTTTTGTTTTTTCATTAAAGCTGTATGGTGTATTTTTGTGGTTTTATACAGTGTTTATTTCACAAACACTTTACACATTGTCATCTAAGTTAAGCCTGGCTAATCAGTGCCAAGCTACCAGAGAGTGGGCACCGGATAATTTGAATTGTGCGCAACTTACCCAGACTAGAGTGAGGGTCCTTGCTTGGACAGGGGATAACCTGACTGCCAACCAAAGACCCTATTTCCAACATTAGTGATCAGCAGTGAGGGTTGGGGTTGGACTTGTACTTGTGCAGTGACATACAACAGCTAAGTGTACACTACCTACCCACAGTTGAAGGTCAACTTGATTTTTTATCTTTCTGCAATTTTGTTTTCTGCCTGACATTTTAACTTAATCCTCATTCAACATGTCTCTGGCAGGGTCTCAAGCAGGATCGAAAGATTTTGACCTAGCCAAGCTGGAGACATACACTGTTAACCAGGTGAAGGGGTTCTGCAAAGAGGATGGGGGTACCTACACAGGGTGCCTCCAGAAAGGAGGAAAACCAAAAGGCACTGAGGGCCTGGTAAGAAGCCCACTCACAAGAGAATGTTGAGGATGAACCAGAGGATGGCTCCTCAGAGGATTTTTTTGCCAGCAGTGGGGGGATGTTACCCCTGAAATTGTGCCCCCTGCTAAACCAGGGAGCAGTGTCTCTAGCCATGGCCTAACCGCAGAGGAAAGGCGGGAGGAGAAAGAATTTCAACTGCAGTTGGCAAGATTACAATTGGAAGAGAAAAAAAAAAAGCAGAAAGAAGCTGAGAGAGCCTTGGCTGAAAGAAAAGAAAAAAAAAAAACACTTGTTGGCTCATGAACGGAGTCTCAAAGAGCTGGATATCAAGATGAGGCAGTCTGAGTCCAGCAGTGATGAAGGTAGCATACATGCAGGGCCTGCAGTGGAAAAGAAGGTTCGTATACCCCAAAAATGTGGTGCCAAGTTATGCAGTGGGAGATTAAATTGCTGAGTGGTTGGCTGCTTATGAAGTTGCACTAAGGCTCATGGAGTTTCTGAAGAACAATGAGGGGCAGCAGTGGGGAGCGACACTCCTTGCATTAGATCAAAGGGATCAAAAAACATACACTAATGAAAACCACTTTACTTGCCAAGTTTGGGCTGACACCTGAGAAATACAGTGTAAAGAAATGGCTCCCTGTTGCAGTTACCCCCCCCACTTTTTGCCTGATACTGACTTGACTGAGAAGTGTGCTGGGACCCTGCTAACCAGGCCCCAGCACCAGTGTTCTTTCACCTAAAATGTACCATTGTCTCCACAATTGGCACAACCCTGGCACCCAGGTAAGTCCCTTGTAAGGTCTCAAAGGGCTGCAGCAGGCCTTATGCCACCCTAGGGACCCCTCACTCAGCACAGACACACTGCTTGCCAGCATGTGTGTGCTGGTGGGGAGAAAATGGCAAAAAGAAAAAGTAGACATGGCAATCCCCTCAGGGTGCCATGCCAACCTCACACTGCCTATGGCATAGGTAAGTCACCCCTCTAACAGGCCTTACAGCCCTAAGGCAGGGTGCACTATACCACAGGTGAGGGCATAGGTGCATGAGCACTATGCCCCTACAGTGTCTAAGCAAAACCTTAGACATTGTAAGTGCAGGGTAGCCATAAGAGTATATGGTCTGGGAGTCTGTCATGCACGAACTCCACAGCACCATAATGGCTACACTGAAAACTGAAGTTTGGTATCAAACTTCTCAGAATAATAAACCCACACTGATGCCAGTGTTGGATTTATTAAACAATGCACACAGAGGGCATCTTAGAGCTGCCCCCTGTATTTTACCCAATTGTTCAGTGCAGGACTGACTGGTCTGTGCCAGCCTGCTGCTGAGAGACGAGTTTCTGACCCCATGTGGTGAGGGCCTTTGTGCTCGGAGGACAGAAACAAAAGCCTGCTCTGGGTGGAGGTGCTTCACACCTCCTCCCAGCAGGAACTAACACCTAGCAGTGAGCCTCAAAAGGCTCAGGCTTCGTGTTACAATGCCCCAGGGCGCCCCAGGGCACCCCAGCTAGTGGAGATGCCCACCCCCTGGACACAGACCCCACTTTTGGCGGCAAGTCCAGGAGAGATAATGAGAAAAACAAGGAGGAGTCACTGGCCAGTCAGGACAGCCCCTAAGGTGTCCTGAGCTGAGGTGACTGACTTTAAGAAATCCTCCATCTTGCAGATGGAGGATTCCCCCAATAGGAATAGGGATGTGCCCCCCTCCCCTCAGGGAGGAGGCACAAAGAGGGTGTAGCCACCCTCAAGGACAGTAGCCAATGGCTACTGCCCTCCCAGACCTAAACACACTCCTAAATTCAGTATTTAGGGGCTCCCCAGAATCTAGGAAAACAGATTCCTGCAACCTAAGAAGAGGACTGCTAAGCTGAAAAACCCTGCAGAGAAGACGGAGACACCAACTGCTTTGGCCCCAGCTCTACCGGCCTGTCTCCCCACTTCTAAAGACACTGCTCCAGCGACGCTCTCCCCAGGGACCAGCGACCTCTGAAGCCTCAGAGGACTGCCCTGCATCTAGAAGGACCAAGAACTCCCGAGGACAGCAGCTCTGTTCACCAAAGACTGCAACTTTGAACCAAAGAAGCAACTTTGCAACAACTTGCGTTTCCCGCCGGAAGCGTAAGACTCGACACTCTGCACCCGACGCCCCCAGCTCGACTTGTGGAGAACAATCACTTCAGGGAGGACTCCCCGGCGACTCCGAGAGTAGCCAGAGTTGCCCCACCTGAGCCCCAACAGAGACGCCTGCAGAGGGAATCCAGAGGCTCCCCCTGACTGCGACTGCCTGCTTCTAAGAACCCGACCTGGTAGGGACACTGCACCTGCAGCCTCCAGGACCTGAAAGATCCAAACTCGAGTGCAGGAGTGACCCCCAGGAGGCCCTCTCCCTTGCCCAGGTGGTGGCTACGAGGAGCCCCTCCCCCCGCATCGCTGAAGAGACCCCTTGGTCTCCCATTGCTTTCTATTGAAATCCCGACGCTTGTTTGCACACTGCACCCGGCCCGTGCCGCGGAGGGTGTACTTTGTGTGGATTGGTGTCCCCCCCCCCCCCCCCCTACAAAACCCCCCCTGGTCTGCCCCCCGAAGACGCGGGTACTTACCTGCTGGCAGACTGGAACCAGGGCACCCCCTTCTCCATTGAAGCCTATGCGTTTTGGACACCACTTTGACCTCTGCACCTGACCGGCCCTGAGCTGCTGGGGTGGTAACTTTGGGGTTGCTCTGAACCCCCAACGGTGGGCTACCTTGGACCCAAACTTTAACCCCGTAGGTGGTTTACTTACCTGCAAAAACTAACTCTTACTCCCCCTAGGAACTGTTGAAAATTGCACGGTCTAGTTTTAAAATAGCTATATGTGATTTATGTGAAAACTGTATATGCTATTTTGCTAATTCAAAGTTCCTAAAGTACCTACCTGCAATACCTTTCATTTGTAGTATTACTTGTAAATCTTGAACCTCTGGTTCTTAAAATAAACTAAGAAAATATATTTTTCTATACAAAAACCTATTGGCCTGGAATGGTCTTGGAGGGGGTGTTCCTCATTTATTGCTTGTGTATGTACAACAAATGCTTAACACTACTCCTTTGATAAGCCTACTGCTCGACCACACTACCACAAAATAGAGCATTAGTATTCTCTTTTTGCCACTATCTTACCTCTAAGGGGAACCCCTTGGACTGTGCATACTATTCCTTACTTTGAAATAGTGCATACAGAGCCAACTTCCTACATACAGTCAGAGGTTCAGGGACAGCACCAAACTCCACACACAGACCTGGGTAGACTGATTTCTCCAGTAAGGCACTGAATGGATGGGTGCGGGTAGTAAAGAAGTTGACTATTTGGGGTTATAGAATTAGATCCTGAACGAGTATAAGTTCAGTGTTTGCTTTACAGAGTTGCGCCAGCATCTGGTTGACAGTAAGCAGACTGTTCCTAGAAAGCTTTCCGAGGAGGTTGACCTCTTGGTTAGCACCAGAGTGTCCAAGTAGGTACTGGTGGATGGCGGTGGGGGTGGGGTGGGGTGGGTGGCTAGACGGAGTAAAACTTAAGTTCTCAAAAGGACCCCAAAACAATCCTGGGGGGGGAGGGAATAACCAGTACCCACCTGAATTTGATACAAGCCCGGGTCCTTTGACAAGAAGAAAGGAAAATGTATCCCCAAAATGTTATGCTTCACGCATGGGCACTCTAAGGGAGAATCCCCATGTCCCAAGAGGGCACAGCCCCACACTGGATGGCAGACACCTTGGCTGGCTAGTGGAGCGCTTGTGTGTGGGGGTAATAGAAGTATCTCGCCTGGGAGATGAGGAAATGTGGAAATGTTGCCAAAAGCCCACATGCCTGCCAATACTTCCAGTTATAGGCAACGGGTCACCATTAATGGGCAAAGGGTGGAAGCTCTGTGTGACACCGGAGCCAGTATGATTGTCAGGGGTCAGCGGAGTAAGTCATCCCTAATACATTCCACCAGGTCTTAGTCACTGACCAGCGTGAGAGCCACCTACCGGTCGCTCTGGTTCCCTCTGAGGGGGGGGGGGGGGGGGGGGGCAGGTCTTGCCATGCCTGTAGATTGTCTGTTAGGCAAGGAAAGAGGTGGAGATCAGGCCCCACCTGGACATCTTAGGTTTGCCTGAACAGGTCTGCATGACCACACAGTCCATGGCTGCCTGGGAAGGGAGTCAAGGGCGTCTGGAGCCTAGAACAATGGCCCAGACAGCTGCACAGAGGAAGGGCAGGGGGTGCAGGAAACCTTCCCCAGAAGTTCCTGCAGTGGTTGACGGGGCCCTAGAAGAGGAGGCCTCTGGGCCAACTGGGAAAGACATTGCCGCACTGGGTAACCTGCCTGAGCTTGCTGGCTGGCAAGTAGAGGGTGGACCAATCAGGGAGGAATTCTGCCAAGAGCAGGAAGAGTGCCCCCACTTGAGGGTCTGAGGCAACAGGCCTCAGCCCAAGCAGCAGCTGAAGCCTCTGGCGATCACCACATATATTGGGAGAATGATCTCCTCTACAGCGAGCCTAAGATACCAGCCGCTGGGGTAGCACTTGTTCTGGTGGTCAACCAGTGCTACTGGGCCTTCCTACTGGCCCTGGCTCACGACATCCCCCTGGCAGGGCATTTGGGGCAAGACATGACCTTTGCCAGGCTTGTCACCTACTTTTATTAGCCTCGAATGCAGGAAGGCTCAGATGCTTTCTGTAGGTCCTGCCCAACCTGCCAGGCTAGTGGGAAGACAGGGAAAAGGCTCAAGGCTCCCCTCCCCCCCGATCTCACTCCCAGACGTTTGCACCCCCTTTGAAAGGATGGGCATCAACTTCATTGGTCCCTTGGACCCCAAACACGCCCTAGGCAACAGGTTTACCCTGGTTTTGGTGGACCATGCCACCTGCAATCCAAAGGCAATCCCTTTTAGGACAGTGACTGCACCGGTGGTTACCAGAGCTCTAATGGGGATATTTACCCATGTGGGGGTTCCCAAAGGAGATTGTGTGACAGAGGAACAAATTTCATGTCAGCATACATTAAGTCCATGTTGAATGAGTGTGGGGTAACCTACCAGTTTACCACCCCTTACCATCCTCAAACCAATGGGGTTGTTGAAAGGTTCAACAAGACCCTGAAAGGCATGATCACAGGCCTGCCTGAGGCCATAAGGCGTAAATGGGACGTCCTCTTGGCATGCCTTCTCTTTGCTTATAGGGAGGTGCCTCAGAAAGGGGTGGTTGTTCAGCCCCTTTGAACTTCTCTATGGATACCCTGTCTGGGGACCACTAAGCAAGTCAAGGAGGGTTGGGAGAAAGCTCCCAGGAAACTTCCCCAGGACGTGGTCAGTTACATGCTGGCCCTCTGCAACCAGACTCCGCGTTTCTGGAAACAGCCCAAGAGCAACCTCGAGGCCAGTCAAGAGGTGATGAAGGAATGGTATGACCAGAAGGCCACCCTGGTAGAATTCTCACCTTGAGACAAAGTTTGGGTGATGGAGCCAGTAGAGCCTAGAGCTCTCCAGGACCGCTGGACTGGCCCATTCGAAGTCAAGGAGCGAAAGGGCGAGGCCACTTACCTAGTGGACCTCAACACCCCCAGAAAGCCCCTAAGGGTTCTCCAGCACAACAGACTGAAGAATCATTTTGAGAGGTCTGAGGTCAGCATGCTTCTTGTGACAGATGAGGGCATAGAAGAGGAGTGACCTTTATCAAATCTGGATAGTTTTGACCTTAATCTACTCCAATAAATATTCTCTTTTTTTTTTTTAACCCGTGTGGTGTATTTGTGGGGTTATACTGTGTTAATGCATGATTTATTGCACAAATACTTTACACAATGCCTTCTAAGGTAAGCCTGACTGCTCAGTGCCAAGCTACCAGAGGGTGGACACAGGATAATTTGGATTGTGCATGACTTACCCTGACTGAAGTGAGGGTACTTGCTTGGACAGGGGATGACCTGACTGCCAAACAAATACCCCATTTCTAACATAAAGGCACTCCTGAAGACACTGGGCCAATCTGAAAGTCAGTTGTGCCTCTGAACTAGAGCAGAGTGGAACGGATACAGTCTGAGACATAACCACATTAAGTGTTGAAAATGCTTCTAACAGCAGGCAGATTTAACCTCTTAAGTGCGGGCGTCGGCCACTGGCCGACGCCCACACACCCTCCCTGGTGCGGGTCACGACCAGTGGCCGACACCAGGAAGGGCATTAATAAATCCTCGGGTGCGTCGGTTTCCCCCCCCCCCCCCCGGAGACACGGAAGCTACTGTGGCGAGGCGCGCTGACGTTGCAAAGGTGTTTTCCCCATGAAAGCAGGAAGCAGCCTTGCGGCCGCTTCCTGCTTTCATGGGGAAAACGGCCTTTTACACGTTCGGGAAGGCCTCGTAAGAAAGGGGAGAGTCTCCCCTTTCTTACGAGGCCTTCCTGAAAGTGTTTCCTGGCCCCCGATCGCAGCTGTGCTGCGATCGGGGGCCAGAAACAGTTTCAGAAGGCATCGTAAGAAAGGGGAGACTCTCCCCTTTCTTACGAGGCCGTTTCAAAATGTTTCCTGGCCCCCGATCGCAGCACAGCTGCGATCGGGGGCCAGGAAACCCCACTAGACACCAGGGATTTCACTTTTGGGGGGCGGCCCCCCCCCCTTCCCGGAAAACACCCCCCCCCCCCCCGGCATAATTTTCTTTAAAAAAAAAAAGATAGGTGCCCCCCAGGGGATTTTTTTCTTCAAAAAAATAATTTAAAAAAAATGAAATGACAGGGGGTCGTCCGTGGGCAGGGTGACCTCCTGTGGGGGCAATTTTTTTTTTTTTTTTTTTAGATGTTGTAGGGTTTTCCTGGGGGCCATTTTGGCCCCCAAGGAAACCATACAACAACTAAAAAAAAATATATGTATATATCTATATATATATATATATATATATATATATATATATATATATATATATATATATATCTATGTAGATATATATATCTAGGTACATGGATATATCTATAGATATATATATAGATATATATAGATATCTATATATATATATATATATATACATATATATACATATATATATATATATATATATATAGGTAGATCTGTATCAAAGAGATTTATAAAGCGCGCTACTCACCTGTCAGGGTCTCAAGGCGCTGGGGGGGGGGGGGGGGGCTGGGGGGTTTGGGAAGGCTAGGAGGTTCACTGTTCAAAAAGTCAGGTTTTGAGGCCCTTCCTGAAAAGAAGTAGGTTTTGGGTCTTGCGAATGTGGGTTGTGCGTGCGTTCCATGTTTTGGGTGCAATGTAGGAGAAGGATCTGCCCCCGGTGGTGGTGTGTTTGATGCGGGGGTCAGAGGCGAGAGAGAGGTCCGCTGAACAGACGTTTCGTGTGGGGGTGTGGAAGGTGACTCTCGTTGAGGTAGGCAGGGCCTGTGTTGTGGAGTGATTTGTGTGTGAGGATGAGGATCTTGAAGGTGATCCTTTTGTCAATGGGGAGCCAGTGGAGGGATTTGAGGTGTGGAGAGATGTGTTCGTGTCGGTGGAGGTCGAGGATGAGTCGTGCTGCTGAGTTCTGGATGCGTGTAGTTTGCACTTGAGTTTTAGAGTGGTGCCGGCGTAGAGGGCGTTTCTGTAATCAAGCCTGCTGCTGATGAGTGTGTGAGTGACAGTTTTTCTGGTCTCTGTGGGGATCCATTTGAATGTTTTTCAGTATACGGAGTTTGTTGAAGCATGAGGAGGTAAGAGCGTTGATTTGTTGGGTCAGAGAGAGGGAGGAGTCTAGGATGATGCTGAGGTTGCGTGCGTAGTTGGCGGGGGTGGGTGCAGGGCCTAGCGTGGTGGGCCACCATGGGGGGTCCCAGGTTTTTTTGGTGAGGGCCAAAGAGGATTATTTCGGTTTTGCTTGAGTTGAGTTTCAGGTGGTTGGCTGTCATATATACATCACTTTTGTCAATATGTGTGTGGTTTCCCTGGGGGGGAAAAGGGTCCGACTTGTCTAGTGGCAGTTTTAGTGCCATAAAGAAGCGCAGAAGGTTTATATGCCTACTGCAAAGAGCACATCTGTATTTTATGTAAATAGCTGAGTACATTAGTAAAGTCTATGGAGAGATGAAGGGCACTTTTGCTGGGTGGTAATGAGGGAATCCGAGGAGGAGGGAGTGGGAGCACCAATAATGATTGTTGGACTGGGCGCAGGAGGTGCTAAAGACTGACGAATGGTATGTGACAAGGTGTTTTTTGAGTGTCTTGAAAGTACGTGCTGATTGAGGGAAGAAGCGCAGGTAAGGTGGCCTCTACTGTTGCACGTATCTCACACACACCATCCATTTTGTGACTGTCTACGTAGGCTAGTGTTTTAGAGCAACAGTTTAGCCAATAGCAGAGATGGCATCTTGATGGATGACTGCTGCCTGCACTCGGGTTATAGAGGACCGCTCTGACATAGGATCAGAGACTGAGACATCAGATACTGAGACAGCATCTGAGGGATAGGACAATGGCACAGACTCTGGGAGTGATTTTTCAGTCAGAGGAGTCCCATTCGAAAACTCCTCTTCCAGTACATTATGAGGGAGGTGATGAGGACAGTCCTGCTGTCCCTTCGCAAGCTGTTCGTGTAACTGGGTAATAGTGGGTTAGGCCAACCCAGAGAGCAGGTGAATGCGGCGGCAAGCAGAGAGAGAGTGCTCTCTTGGGAGCTCACCAATTTAGTTCAGCCCCAAATTCCACCACCCAAATCATATTGTGGAGACATCAAAATTGTCTATGGCAAAACAAACTGGTTTTGTAAGGCAGGCACCTGTGTTTTTGGTCCTGGATTCGGCGGCCATATAGAGAAACACACTAAACCCAAACATTTCTGGAAACTAGACATTCGGGGGGAGTCCACAGAGGTGTGACTTGTGTGGATTCCCCAAAGTTTTCTTACCCAGAACACCCTGCAAAGCTGAAATGTTGAAAAAAAACTCTATTTTTCTCGCATTTCTGTCACACAAACTACAGGAATATGCTGGGATCCACAACATTCCTACCACCCAGTGACTCCTCACCTTTCCTGATAAAAACACTACCCCACTTGAGTGCCTACACCTAGTGCCTGTGTCAGGAATGGATCACCCCAGGGTCAACAGCTGCCTCACGCAAGGACCAACATTGACCGTTGTGTGATCTATTCCGGTCGCAGGCACCAGGCCTAACCACACAAGTGAGGTATCATATTTATCGGGAGACTTGGGGGAACGCTGGTTGGAAGGAAATTTGTGGCTCCCCTCAGATTCAAGAACTTTCTGTCACCGAAATGTGTGGAAAACGTGGTATTTTAGCCACATTTTGAGGTTTGCAAAGGATTCTGGGTAACAGAACCTGGTCCGAGCCCCACAAGTCACCTCATCTTGGATTCCCCTGGGTTTCTAGTTTTCAAAAATGTGCTGGTTTGCTAGGTTTCCCCAGGTGCCGGCTGAGCTAGAGGCCAAAATCCACAGGTAGGCACTGTTTTCTATGAAAAAATGTGATGTGTCCACGTTCTGTTTTGGGGCATTTCCTGTCGCAGGCGCTAGGCCTACCCACACAAGTGAGGGATCATTTTTATCGGGAGACTTGGGGGAACGCCGGGTGGAAGGAAATTTGTGGCTCCTCTCAGATTCCAGAACTTTGTCACCGAAATGTGAGGAAAACTTGTTTTTTTAGCCACTTTTTGAGGTTTGCAAAGGATTCTGGGTAACAGAACCTGGTCCGAGCCCCGCGAGTCACCCCTCCTTGGATTGCCCTAGGTCTCTAGTTTTCAGAAATGCACAGGTTTGGTAGGTTTCCCTAGGTGCCGGCTGAGCTAGAGGCCAAAATCTACAGGTAGGCACTTTGGAAAAAAACAGCTGTGTTTTCTATAAAAAAAAATAGGATGTGTCCATGTTGTGTTTTGGGGCATTTCCTGTCGCGGGCACTAGGCCTACCCACACAAGTGAGGTATCATTTTTAATCGGGAGACTTGGGGGAACACAGAATAGCAAAACAAGTGTTATTGCCCCTTATCTTTCTCTACATTTTTTCCTTCCAAATATAAGAGAGTGTGTAAAAAAGACGTCTATTTGAGAAATGCCCTGCAATTCACATGCTAGTATGGGCACCTCGGAATTCAGCGATGTGCAAATAACCACTGCTCCTCAAAACCTTATCTTGATCCCATTTTGGAAATGCAAAGGTTTTCTTGATACCTCTTTTTCACTCTTCATATTTCAGCAAATGAATTGCTGTATACCCAGTATAGAATGAAAACCAACTGCAGGGTGCAGCTCATTTATTGGCTCTGGGTACCTAGGGTTCTTGATGAACCTACAAGCCCTTTATATCCCCGCAACCAGAAGAGTCCAGCAGACAAAACGGTATATTGCTTTCAGAAATCTGACATCGCAGGAAAAAGTTACAGAGTAAAACAAAGAAAAATGGCTGTTTTCAGCTCAATTTCAATATTTTTTTATTTCAGCTGTTATTTTCTGTAGGAAAACCTTGTAGGATCTACACAAATGACCCCTTGCTGAATTCAGAATTTCGTCTAGTTTTCAGAAATGTTTAGCATTCCGGGATCCAGCATTGGTTTCACACCCATTCCTGTCACTAACTGGAAGGAGGCTGAAAGCACCAAATATAGTAGAAATGGGGTATGTCCCAGTAAAATGCCAAATTTGTGTTGAAAAATTTGGTTTTCTGATTCAAGTCTGCCCGTTCCTGAAAGGTGGGAAGATAGTGATTTCAGCACCAGAAACCCTTTGTTGATGGCATTTTCAGGGAAAAAACCACAAGCCTTCTTCGGCAGCCCTTTTTTCCCATTTTTTTGGAAAAAACTAAATTTTCACTGTATTTTGGCTATTTTCTTGGTGTCCTCCAGGGGAAACCACCAACTCTGGGTACCATTAGAATCCCTAGGATGTTGGAAAAAAAGGTGCAACAATCGTCACCCCGAGAGCATACATGAAGCGCCAGCCTTAGTTTTCCAAATACCAATCACAAAACCTCCTGAAATGCAAACTACACATTCATATTTTGCATAGTAAGGGATATCCATTTTATACCCTAAAGAACATTTTGAAACCAAACATCACTAAAATATTAGGGAAAGAAACAAGCACTCACCATGCTGGTAGCATAATTCTCAAGATAGATAGAGAGTGCAGCCTCCACAGCGCCACCACCTGGCACTACAGACTTGGACTCCAGTACTCTCTTTACCACACACAAGGCATCGTGAACTGAGCGCTCCATTTCATCACACATGAAATCATTTGCACCCCGCAGAATGATGGAGGAACACGTTCGGGCTTTCGTACTGAAACAAATACAACAATGTAACAAAGGTCACAATTTAGATGTAATAAAACGTAAGCATTTCTTTCCCAACCACAAGAAATGTGCTGAAACTGAATACGGACGATTCATTTTCGGCCAAGTCTATATAGTACTACTCACTCCCAGTGGTGCATCACGCACTTTGGCTATTCCAAATTCTCACCGCAAAAACCATAAGGAGTATGTAATGCGCGAGATGTAAAGACTATGATGGGGATTCTGTAAAGGGCTACTAGATACTGTATAGTGGCCCTAGAGTGCCAAAGCCCTCCAAAGGGTGTGGGTAAAGAATCAATTTATCATTCAGGCAATGATGCAGAATGCTGAAGACACTACTAGAAAGCCTCCAGAGGAGAAGAAAGATTAAAAAGGAGGGGACCTAACAGGCGGTGGAGGCAAATTTATGGGTGATGGAAGGGGGCAGTTTAGCAGGAGTTTTAAAAAAAGGGGGGGGGGACAGGGAAGTAAGCCAATCTTTAGCGTCTAATCAGGCCTTCAAGATCCAAAAACTGAGGAATGTTTTTAAGACTGAGGTATACAAATGCCACAGCGAAGAGGAAAGTCCTTAATTGCACCCTGCAACCACTTAAGGACACTTTTAAATCTGAATGTCTATTAGTAGAAAAAATACAGATGTGCATAAGTGCGTGGAGCAAACATTCAGCTATACAAGTTTGGGGGGGAGGGGATGCTGTAACGGAAACACCACTTCCTAAGGCTAAGAAAAATCTAAATCTTCCACACCAATCCATGTAACTCATGCGAAAAAAAAACAAAAAATAGCCAAATTAAAATCTGCTGCAGGTTTATACATTTAATGTAGGTATCAAAATATTTACCAGTATACATCAAAAGTATGTGCAGTTACTTCAATATGAATGGACACAGTGTTAATCCATCCTAGCTAAGAGCAACTAGTTGTACTTTATCCCACGCGTATAACTGTTCGCATACGTGGGCATGCGACAGCAATTTAATGGGAAACATGACATATGGAACATACTGAATAAGGTCCTTACTTTTTAACTAGGATTAGTTCATCGTCACATATTCGCTCCTGGACAACTTCTTCTGCCTGTCCCAGCATCAGTGATTCAAAGCTTTCTTCACCCTCCAGATTGGCCAGGGTTGAGCAAACAGTAGCTTATTTTTTAAGAAAAAAAAAAAAAAAAAAACACAGGAAGCTGTAAGTGCTTTTCAGAAATTATAAGCTAACATTTTAAGTAATAGAAGGGGAATGCTATCTAAACTTGTGCTAAAATGTCTAATTCAGTCAGTGAAAAAACATGTTTAAACTAGTCGATGGAATGCTCCAAATGAAACTAATTACCAACAAATGAAACTACAATACTTTATACATTGCAATAAATCACGTTGTAAGGAAATGGTTACCCCCTAACTTTTTCTCTTTGCTGATACTAAGTTTTGATTGAAAGTGTGCTGGGACCCTGCTAACCAGGCCCCAGCACCAGTGTTCTTTCCCTAAACTGTACCTTTGCTTCCACAACTGGCACAGCCCTGGCACTCAGATAAGTCCCTTGTAACTGGTACCAAGGGCCTTGATGCCAGGGAAGGTCTCTAAGGGCTGCAGCATGTCTTAGGACACCCTGGGTACCCTTACTTAGCACATGCACACTGCCTCACAGCTTGTGTGCTGGTGGGGAGAAAATCAGTAAGTCGACATGGCACTCCCCTCAGAGTTCCATGCCAACCTCACACTGCCTGTGGCATAGGTAAGTCACCCCTCTAGCAGGCCTTACAGCCCTAAGGTAGGGTGCACTATACCACAGGTGAGGGCATATGTGCATGAGCACTATGCCCCTAGTGAAAATGACTAAGTCGACATGGCACTCCCCTCAGAGTGCCATGCCAACCTCACACTGCCAGAGGCTCCCCCTGACCGCGACTGCCTGCTTCAAAAAACCCGACACCTGGGAAACGCACTGCACCCGCAGCCCCAGGACCTGAAGGATCCGACCTCCAGTGCAGGAGCGATCCCAAGGTGGCCCTCTCCCTAGCCCAGGTGGTGGCTACCCCGAGGAGCCCCCCCCCCCCCCCCACATCGCTGAAGAGACTAATGGAGCTCCCATTGAAACCTATTGCAAACCAGACGCCTGTTTGCACTCTGCACCCGGCCGCCCCTAGCCTACTGCTCGACCACACTACCACAAAATAGAGCATTGGAATTATCTCTTTTTGCCACTATCTTACATCTAAGGGGAACCCTTGGACTCTGTGCATGCTATTTCTCACTTTGAAATAGTACATACAGAGACAACTTCCTACAGCGTCCGTTCCATTATCATAGCATTTTGGTATGTGCCATGCGTTAAGATAGCCCCGAACAGGCAAGGACACCCCTGAGGGCGTTCAGTCGGTACCCTCCCCTCTGTTTCTGCTCCAATGCTGCTACTCATTTTCCCAGACTCTGTCCTATGCTCATGTCCATTCCTCCACTGATCAATACCCTTCCTGATGTCGTCCTCCTCTGCCCTCATACCAAGAGTTCCTAGTTGGACTATGCCCTCTTCCTCCAGCCACACAAAAGATATATCCTCATGTTGGTGGCAAATGGAGCGTTTTTGTGCTTCCAATGTTGTATACTCAAGGAAAACCTAAAAGAGAACAGCACCTGATATACCACTGTTCTGGAGGCCACAGTGAGATCAGAAGTAAACATTAAGTTGGGGAGCAGTAGATTTACAGTAAGCACTCCTTCAATGGCTCAGTTGTGTCTCAGGACTAATGAGGCTAATGGAATGGGGAATGATTAATTACTATGGAGCCCTAGTGCTCACAATTTTTAATGAGCTGCATCTCCTCCTGGTAAGTTGACTCAATGATATTTGTTGCACACATTTTTGAAAGAAAAAAAAAAAATGGTGTTGAATGGAGCCCGCATATGCATGGAGACATCCTACTATATTATCAGAGACAGAAAGATCTAAAACATTTGGTAATTATAACTTTGAATCAACAGCAGGGGGGAAACTACTAGAAATTTACAATTTAAGCCCAGTAACGTCCGCCTACGCTATAACAAAAGATCCTTTCTGCCGTCTCCCGACTATTTAGGGAAACCCACTGAACATTTAAAGCAGTAACACAATATTTGTAAACTTTAGTGTTCCTGAAACACTAGGCTTATATTTTAGCTCGTCTAACCGTTTAAGGCACCATCTTGATTTTTCTTAGTTGTCATTTTTGCAGAGACATGGACAGTTGCCTGGTTTATCAGATAATTTTTTAAGGTGTACACTATGACACAAATAAGCATTGTTACCCGAACTTCAAGACATGATTATATTTTAAGATGCCAGCTATGCGAATAAGCCAAAACTACCTTTTTTTGCTTGGGGGGGGGGGGGGGGGGGGGTGAGGGTGGACCTGCGTTTTTTGGCCCTGGGCTCAGCATCCATCTAAGAAAACCTACCAAACCCAGACATTTCTAAAAACTAGACACCCAGTATAGAGGTGTGACTTGCGTAGATCCCAAAATGTTTTCTTACCCAGAATCATCAGGAAACCTCAAATTTAGCTAAAAACTAAAAATTATGTTTTTCCCACATTTGTGTGGGATTACCGCACTGGGACAAATTTCCTACCACCCAAAGTTTCCCTCAGTCTCCCGGTAAAAATGATACCTCACTTGTGTACCTGACTGGGAAGAGCCAAAAACATGTCGAAATTGAGGGGGAACCAAAGTGCGTCCAAAAGGGAAGTTTGGGAAAAACCTTTTTAGGCTGACAATTGCTGCACAATTTGTATCCGTATAGATAAGACAATGCTGGGTGGTAGGAATTGTGGATTCCTGCAGGTTCCATCACAAAAATGTGGAAAATGTGTGATTTCCTGCAAAGCTGGAGGTTTGCAGGGCATTGTGGGTAAGAAAATGGTGTGGGGTGCATGTGAAGCACACCACCCTGGAATCACCCAGATGTTTAGTTTTCATATGCATCTAGGTCTTGTGGATTTTTTCTACATGACAGTGTCCCAAAGTCCAAAAAGTGCAGCCCTCACCACTCCAAGTGGGACGACTGAGCATTAACCAAGCTCTCATGGCCAAACGTAAAACCAAAACAATCAAATGTCC